>NC_059163.1:101876381-103126381 GCF_019923935.1 Bubalus bubalis
ATCTGAAGTGCCATTTAAGCAAATCAAGTTTTAGAAGCAGGAGAGGAGCATTGAGAGCAGGAGAGGAGTGGTTTTGACACTGATGATAATACTTCCTTGTGTACCAATCTTTTGTCTTTGCTTTTATTGCATTTGTAGAGTCAAAGAATAAAATCAGTGTGAAAAAATGTGTTCTATGATCCCTGAACTCTCTAAATGACATTTCAAAGCCATGCAGTCCATTTCAATGAACAGTTTTCTAGATGTTTTTTTAATGTTGCTCACATATGGGATATTTACTTTCCAGTAGTTTTCTGTCACCTTCAGATGAAATAAGGACTCTAATCATAAGCAAAATTGACTACATGATTTATAAATTTTGGCTCATTATAAAGATAGCCATTTTTTAAAATATGAGGTTTTGCAACTTTATTCATAGAAGTATTTATTTTTGAGTCCACTCTTAGTGTACTTAAATAATTTTCATTTTCAATTACTCATGGTTCCTGTTATCTCCCATTTTTGCTTTGTAGCATTGGTTGACATTTCAGAGTGTGTGAGTTGGCGTAGGGCTGGAAAATATGTAATTATAAGAATCACCTGCTCTTGAATTTTCCATTATATATTAGTCATGATTCAGTCAGACTTTTCATAGGTGTTTGATTTGGAATGAGAAGTTTTTCTTCTTCTATGACCCGTGATCAAAATGTGGCCTTTTGTTAAATAAATAGAAGATAGTTTCTGCATAATCCAGATGTGAATCAGAGCTGGTGAAGCAATGTAAATCTTTGACCTGTATCATATAAGCAGTAATATATGTAATTGAAAATGTATTTTAAAATTAAGTGCAGTAAACCTTTTCTTTAATGCTGTGTAACTCAGAGCAGTCTAAGTGCTAAAATACAGCAAGTTGCATATTAAGGGAAGTTTTGCTTCATTTAGTATTCCTCAAAGGAATTCCAGTAAAAGAAAATCTACTACAACTACATTTGAATATTTTCTTTTCTTTTAATGAGTTATAACCATGAATGTAAATAGTTATCAGCATTATGATCAATAGCATTTAGCATTATACCTTTCACACTGTGGTAAAGGTGGGGGATAGACTATACTTCATAACTGAAGGTGGAACACCTTTACAGTAGCGTTTGGATAATAGCCTTACCTATTGCATTAACTTTTATAAATCTTTACGGTTAAAGTTGCAGTTTTCAATTAATTGTGGAAATATGTACCTATTTCCTGATGGTAGTTTGTGTTTTGTTTTTTTTTCTGGATATTGCAGCAGCTGGTACATTTTCCTATGCATAGTTTAGTTTGTGTATTTAAGATTTTCTGTTAAGATACTATATTTGTATATATACATTATTTCTCTGCACTGTAAATATAAATTGCTATGTTTGTTTAATTACCAAGTTGTGTCCAACTCTTTTGTGACCCCATACACTGTAGCCTGCCAGGCTCCTCTGTTATGTGGAATTTCCCAGGCGAGAATACTGGAGTGAGTTGCCATTTCCTTCTCCAGGGGATCTTCCTGACCCAGGGACTGAACCCATGCCTCTTGCAATAGCAAGTGGATTCTTTACTGCTGAGCCACCAGGGAAGTCTTATAAATATAAGTTAATATCATTTCAAAGAGTTGGACACGACTAGTGACTAAGAGTCGGACACGACTGAGCGACTTCACTTTCACTTTTCACTTTCCTGCATTGGAGAAGGAAATGGCAACGCACTCCAGTGTTCTTGCCTGGAGAATCCCAGGGACGGGGGAGCCGGGTGGGCTGCCGTCTGTGGGGTTGCACAGAGTCGGACACGACTGAAGTGACTTAGCAGCAGCAGCAGCAGCAGTGACTGAACAACATCCCATGGTCTTAGTCACTGTGGGCTGCTATAACAAAAGTACAATAGACTGCATTATTAAACAAAAATTTATTTCTCATAGTTCTGGTATCTGAGAAGTTCAAGATTAAGGTGCCCAGGGTTCTGGCCAATTCTATTCCTAGTGAGGGCCCTCTTCCTAGTTTGCAAATAGACATCTTACTTTGTCTTCACATAAGAGAGAGAGAGAGAGAGTTGGTGGGCAGGAGGGAGAGAGAGAGAGAAAATAAGCTCATTATGTCTCCTCTTACAAGGACAATAATCCCATCATAAGGGCTCCCCCCTAATGAACTAATTACCTCTCAAAGTCCCCCTCTCCAAATACCCTCACGCTGGGGATTAGGATTTCAAAATATGAATTGTAGAGGGACAGAAACATTCTGTTTGTGTTCTGTTCTGTAGCAGTCTCTCACAAGGGCTTTATAACTTGGGATATCTATCCCGTTAATTGAATTGATATTAAAATGATTAATCTAGAGTCAAATGTTACATTTTATTTAAAATTTTGAAATGTCCTTTGTAAATGAAGCTAAAGCTTTAAAAATGTTTCATGTGAACCTATCAATTCTGAAATGTGTTAGATTCTAAAATATCAACAAGAATCTATTCTTCAAAGTAAGTGGTTTCAAATTGCATGTCTCCTAGGGAGATAGAGGCATTAATTTTGTATCCTATTAATATCTTTATATCTATTCTGCTATTTCACTATTTATGTTCATTGTCAATATTCTGTGCTTTAAGTTTTTATTCCCTCACTCCACAGTGTCTTTTTAATGCCTTCTAATTTAGTTTCATTTGTCACCACTCTTCTAAAGTTACATTCTATATGCACTACTTCCCTGCTTCCCTGGTGGCTGAAATGGTAAAGAATCTGCCTGTAATTTGGGAAACCTGGGTTTGATCACTGGGTTAGGAAGATACCCTGGAAAAGGGAATGGTGGCCCACTCTAGTATTCTTGCCTGGAGAATCCCATGGACCAAGGAGCCTGGTGGGCTACAGTCCATGGAGTTGCAAAGAGTTGGACACAACTGAGCGACTAAGCACAGTACATACACTCTACTATAAACCTCCTCATGAAGTATTTGATATGGTAGACCTCCAACCCTCTTCATGCACTTCTCCAGTGGCTCAGTGGTAAAGAATCCATCTGCAATGCAGGAGACGTGTGTTTGATCCCTGGTTTGAGAAGATTCCCTGGAAAGGAAATGGGCACCTGCTCCTGTATTCTTGCCTGGGCAATCCCATGAACAGAGGACCCTGGCAGGCTACAATCCATAGGGTTGAGAGTCAGACACTACTTAGTGACTAAACACAACCCTCTTCATATATGAGGCATGGAATGTTATAGACAGTAATTCTTGGTTAACATGGAAATGGAGAAAAAAATAGCCTCTTTCTATTTGTTGTCTATGATGTTGTAGTAGCTGTAGATGTGTATTAACTAGATTGTTTCCTTCTTTGACTCTTCTGTTCCCTCTCTGTGTGCAATCTCCCAAGTTCCACTCCTCAGTTATTTAGTTTTCTCTCTCCATGCTCTTTCACTTAGAGAAACCTCGAGTATTGCCTCTACATAAGTAACTCCATTCTTTCTCTCCAGGTCAGCTTTCTCATGAATTTCAGTTACATATCTACAATTGTCCTCTGGATATCCTGCATCTTTTCATACATAACTGGCTCAAAATCAAGCCCAAAATCTTCCTCTGCTCTTTTTTGTGTTTCTTTATTACCATCACAATATTACCTTTCTCATAGCCAGTATTCATTTTTATCTCCTTCCAATCACTGTACATACTAAATGTTTATTGCATTTCTTAGAAAGTATTCTTAATTGTTCTTCTTTTTCCTTACCAATGTTAGTAAACTCCTTGTTAGTAACCCTGAAATAGACCATCTACAAGCCATTTCATTCTATAAACTATTGCCAGAGTTTATTTCTTAATTATCTTTTTCTTTATGAATCTCCTTTAGTCTAAAATCTTCAAGGGGTAGACTATGGAAGTGGTTTTTAAAAGCTTTTTTTTTTATAAAAAATTACTGAACAACTTTGGTTAAATAAAATTTTACATGGAACCCAAACAAAGCAGTGAACCTGTAGTTGTTTTGGGTGAAAATATTTAAGTGTAAGTCTTAGTTGCTCAGTTGTATTCAACCCTTTGCGATCCCATGGACTGTAGCCTGCCAGGCTCCTCTGTCTGTGGAATTCTCCAGGCAAGAATACTGGAGTGGGGTGCCATTCCATCTTTCAAAATTTTATTTGGGCTCTACCTACACGTTGTCCCCTGGGCAATTCTTTGGAATTTTTGGAACATTTTAGAATACAATTTGAAACTGTTGGCTCTAGTACAAAATCTTTATTTAGGAATTAGGCTGTTCCATTCAGCCAATCTGTTTACTCCATACAACTGTTCCATAGTTGTAAATTCCATCTTCGTGCCTTGACTTCTATCATGTTTAGTGCTCGGTATGCTTTAAAACCACCATTCTCCTTCTTTAAATCTTATTCATATTTCCAATGCAATTCAGTCATCACCTCTTCACTAAACATATGAATGTTGTTCAGTCGCTAAGTTGTGTCTGAATCTTTGCAACCCCATAGACTGTAGCATGCTAGGCTTCTCTGTCCTTCACCATCTCTTGGAGTTTGCTCAAATTCATGTCCATTGAGTCGCTGACACCTTCCAACCATCTCATCCTCTGTCATCCCCTTCTGCCTTCAGTCTTTCCCAACATCAAGGTATTTTCCAATGAGTATGAATGAACATATGAATGAATATTTAGGAAAAAAGACTTGGGTATCACTTCTGATGATGTAGATGTATTTTGAGTGGGTATTATTTTCTTTTTTTGGAAATTACGTGTGTCTTACAATTAATTACTATGTAAGCAGAGGTCCCTGCAAGTGTATCTTGGGGATATTGTGGATTTGGTTTCAGACTACCACAACAAAGCAGATATCCTAATAAAGAGAGTCACACAATTATCTTTGGTTTTCCAGTTCATATAAAAGTTATGTTTACACTATAGTGCAGTCTATTAAATATGCAATAATTTTTGTCTAAAAAATGTACATACCTTCATTTAAAAATGCTTTATTGCTTAAAAAAAAAAGACTATACATCATCTGAGCCTTCAGCAAGGGATCCTCTTTTGTTGGTATAGTGTCTTCCCTTGATATTGTGTGGTGGTTGCTGAAGGGCTAAGTGGTTGAGGCAGTTTCTTGGACAGTAGTGAAGTTTGCTGCATCCATTATCTCTTCCTTTCACAATTTTTTTTTTCTATATCTCACATGCTGTTTAGTAGCATTTTAGATACAACAGGACATCTTTCAAAATTGGAGTCAATCCTCTCAAACCCTGCTGCTGCTTTATCAACTAACTTTATGTAATACTTTAAATCCTTTGTTGTCAAAATGTTAACAGTCTTAACAGCATCTTCACTGGGAGCAGATTCCATCTTAAGAAACCACTTTTTTTGCTTATCTATAAGAAGCAACCCCTCATCCAGTTAAAGTTTACCACAAGACTGCGAAAATTTGAGTCGTATCATCAGACTTCATTTCTAATTTTAGTCCTCTTACTATTTCCACGTCTGCAGTTTTTTCCTTTACTAAGTCTTGAATCACTCAGTCATTCAAATTCTTCCAACTAACTCCTGTTAATGTTGATATTTTTACCACTTTCTATAAGTTGTAAATGTTCTTAGTGGCAAATGTAATGGTGAATCCTTTCCAGAAGGTTTTTAATTGACTTTGCCTGCTTCTCTGGTGGCTCAGACAGTAAAGAATCTGCCTGCAATGTAAGAGACCCAGGTTTGATCCTTAGATTGAGAAGATCCCTTGAAGAAGGCAATGGCTACCTACTCCAGTATTCTTGCCTGGAGAATTCCATGGACAGAGGAGCTTGGTGGTCTACAGTCCATGGGGTCGCAAAGAGTCAGACATGACGGAGTGACTACTTTTACTTTCTTTTCACATCTGTCAGAGGAAGCACTATTGATGGCAGCTAGATCCATTTGGAATATATTTATTAAATAATAAGATTTGAAAGTCAAACTGACTCCTTGATCCACGGGCTGCAGAATGGATGTTATGTTAGCAGGCATAAAAACATCATTAATCTCATAGTACAGCTTCATTAGAGTTCTTGGGTGACCAAGTACGTCAATATTTGGTAATATTTTGAAAGGAAACTTTTTTTTTCCCCTAAGCAGTAGGCTTGAAATATTCAGCAAACCATGTTATTAACACATGCTGCATTATCCAGGCATTATATAGCATAGTTCTTAAGGGCCTTAAGGTTTTTGGAATGGTAAGTGAGTATTAGGTTCAACTTAAAGTCACCAAGTATATTAGCCTTTACCAAGAGAGTCAGCCTGTCCTTGAAACTTTGAATATAGCCATTGACTTCTTCTCTTTAGCTATGAAAGTCCTAGATGACATCTTCTTTCAAAAGAAGGCAGTTTTTTCTACATTGAAAATCTGTTGTTTAGTATATTACCTTCATTAATCATCATAGGTAGATCTACTGGATAACTTGCTACAGCTTCTGTATTATCTCTTGCTACTTTACCTTGCAGTTTTATGTTATGGAAATGGCTTCTTTACATTTACCAGCCTCGGTTAGCTTCAGACTTCATCTGGCGCTTTCTCGGCTCTCTCAGCCTTTATGAAATTGAAGAGAATTAGGCCTGGCTCTGAATTAGGCTTTGGCTTAAGGGAATGTTGATCTCTAACCAGACCACTAGAAGTTTCTCCATATCAGCATTAAAAAAGCTTAGCTTTCTTATCATTTGTGTGCTCACTGGAATAACACTTTTAAATTCCTTCAAGAGTTTTTTCCTTTGGATTTATGACTTGGCTAGTGCAAGAGGCCTGGCTTTCAGTCTGTCTCAACTTTTGACATGCCTTTCTCAATAAGTTTAATCATTTCCAGTTTTTAAATTAAAGAGAGTCGTGTGACTTGTCCTTTCACTTGAACACTATGGTAATAACCCACGGTAGAGGTACAGATTGGCCTAATTGCATTATTATTGTGTCTCAGGAAATAGAGAGACCCGAGGAGAGGGAAAGAAATAAGGGAACAATCAGAACACATACAACATTTATTAGTTAAGTTTGCCATCTTTTATGGGGATGATTTGTGGTGTCCTCAAACAATTACAATAGTAATATCAAAGGTCAGTTCAGTTGCTCAGTCATGTCTGACTTTGTGACCACATGGACTGCAGCACACCAGGCTTCCCTGTCCATTACCAACTCCCGGAGCTTGCTCAAACTCATGTCCCTCGAGTCAGTGATGCCATCCAACCATCTCATCCTCTGTCATCCCTTTCTCCTCCTGCCTTCAAATTTTCCTAGCATCAGGGTCTTTTCCAAGAGTCAGAAGCAACAGTTAGAACTGTTGCTTCAGGTGGCCAAAGAATTGAAGCTTCAACTTTAGCATCAGTCCTTCCAATAAATATTCAGGATTGATTTCCTTTAGGATTGACTAGTTGGATCTCCTTGCAGTCCAAGGGACTCTCAAGAGTCTTTTCCAACACCACAATTCAAAAGCATCAGTTCTTCAGCATTCAGCTTTCTTTATGGTTCAACTCTCACATCCATACATGACTACTGGAAAAACCATAGCTTTGACTGGACAGACCTTTGTTGGGCAAGTAATTACTCTGGTTTTTAATATGCTGTCTAGGTTGACCATAGCTTTTCTTCCAAGGAGCAAGCATCTTTTAATTTCATGGCTGTAGTCACCATCTGCAGTGATCTTGGAGCCCCCCAAATAAAATCTCTCACAGTTCCCATTGTTTCCTCATCTATTTGCTGTGAGGTGATGGGACTGGTTGCCGTGATCTTAGTTTTCTGAAAGTAGCATTTTAAGGCAGCTTTTAAACTCTCCTCTTTCACTTTCACCAAGAGGCTCTTTAGTTCTTCACTTTCTGCCATAGGGTGGTGTCATATGCATATCTCAGGTTATTGATATTTCTCCAGGCAATCTTTATTCCAGCTTGTGCTTCATCCAGCCCGGCATTTTGCATGTTGTACTCTGCATGTAAGTTAAATAAACAGGGTGACAACATACAGCCTTGATGTAATCCTTTTGAAGTTTGGAACCAATCTATTGTTCCAGCTCTAGTTCTAACTGTTGCTTCTTGACCTGCATACAGATTTCAAGAGGCAGGTCAGCTGGTCTGGTATTCCCATCTCTTTAAGAATGTTCCAGAGTTTGTTGTGATCCACACAGTCAAAGGCTTTGGTGTAGTCAATAAGGCAGAAGTAGATGTTTTTCTGGAACTCTCTTGCTTTTTCCATGATCCAGTGGATGTTGGCAATTTGATCTCTGGTTCCTCTGCCTTTTCTAAATCCAGCTTGAACATCTGGAAGTTCATGGTTCATGTACTGTTGAAGCCTGGCTTGGAGAATTTTGAACATTACTTTGCTAGCGTGTGTGATGAGTGAAATTGTGCAGTAGGTTGAATGTTCTTTGGAATCATTATCTTTGGAATTGGAATGAAACTGAACTTTTCTAGTCCTGTGGCCACTGCTGAGTTTCCCAAATGTGCTGTTGTATTTAGTGCAGCATTTCCACAGCATCATCTTTTAGGATTTGAAATAACTCAACTGGAATTGCATCACCTCCATTAGCTTTTTTCATAGAGATGCTTTGTAAGGCCCACTTGACTTCGCATTCCAGGATGTCTGGCTCTAGGTGAATGATCACACCATTGTTGTTATCTAGGTCATGAAGATCTTTTTTGTACAGTTCTTCTGTGTATTCTTGCCACCTCTTCTTAATATCTTCTTCAGTTAGGTCCATACCATTCTGCCCTTTATTGTTCCCATCTTTGCATGAAATATTCCTTTGGTATCTCTAATATTCTTGAAGAGATCTCTATTTTTCCCCATTCTATTGCTTTCATCTATTTCTTTGCATTGAGCACTGAAGAGGACTTTCTTATCTCTCTTTGCTATTCTTTGGAACTCTGCATTCAAATGGGTATATCTTTTCTTTTCTCTTTTGTCTTTAGCTTATCAAAAGGTCACTGATTACAGATTACCAAACAGATATAATTTTAATAATGAAGAAGTTTGAAGTAGTGTGAAAATTTCAGTACCAAATGTTTTGAAATATGGTGCTGATAAATTTGCTAGAAGCAGGAATACCACAAACCTTCAATTTGTAAAAAAAAAAAAAAAAAAAAAAAAAAGATGAAAAAAATATAACATCTGAAAAATGAAGTAAAGCAAATTGCCATAAAATGAAGTATGCCTCTGTTTTATGCTTATTATATTTGAAATCCCTGAGCTGAATGACTTTAAGCATTCCAAAGGATGGGTTCAAGATTGTTTGATGCCAAATTTAAATGTTAAGTTCACAAATCTAAGAATAATATCCATGTGACCAAAATCAATAATTTAAAATGTGCTTTATTATTTTTACATTTGTTTTCTCTTAGGACCTACAACATACAATCCTGTTTTTAAGAAATCCTGCTTCATACCCTCATTTGTTAAAGCATCAAAGCGTTTTAAAGATTCCAAAGAGATTACTCCTGGTCCAGTGACATATGAGGTTTGTCAATAATATTTCTCTTTAAATAATAACATAAGCATGAAAAAATTTCCAGAACGTCACTGGAAATGTCTTCATTAAAGTCCTTTCCATATGATCTATTCTTATTACTAACCAAAACCTTTTAGCTGATAATGACTTTGTAAAAAATATATTCTGACATTTCTTAAAGATTTAAGAATTATTTAATAACTCATATATAAATAGCCTCAACAGCATTAATGCATATATATATATATAATTTTATATTCTACAACTTTAAATATTTACTTGTCTACATACACAAATCGAAATTTCCAAATATTTGTTGAAATTAAGAATTTATTAAAGAGCATGGAAGAAGAAAGCCCTGCAGATCTGGAAGAACAGGTTTGATCTTTTATTTTCTTTTAATAAATGTAGATGGTTTAGATTCATAATAAATAAATGTCTCATTCTGCTGTGGGTCTTCTGATTGTATGGAGGAGGCTGAAATAAACTGCTGGGTTTTAGAAATTGTGTTCACTGTAGGCTTTAATACCTGTTTCGGATGAAAAGGTCTTCCCATTGGCTTATAGCAATTAATTTAAGAGTGCAAACCATAGTGAATGTTCTTATCTGAGATAGTTAATGACAAATTTATTTGTATTGAATGTATGTTTTTCTACTTATTTAAAATGTCATAATCCAAATAGTTTTTCAGCATTCTGTCAAAAGCACATTCATAATATAATAGCAAAAGAGGAAGAAAATCAAGTAAATTATGAAAGACTTGTTATTTTTACCCATTGGCTGTTGATTTTCACAGAAGATCACTGTTAATGTCTATTGATAAGCAAATACTTTTATAAGACTTACTTCAGAAAGGGAAAATATACTAGATAGAGCCTTCATAGTAGTTCAGAATGTGAAAGTGAAAGAATGATACATTATATATTTAATGTTTTAGAGCCTTGCCTGTGTAATATAAGGCAAGGCTTGCAAATTAGAAACTTGCAATTGTAAAGATTTGGCAAAGTTTATGACATATTTACTCTTGATTGTTGGGTATAATGAGGAAGGGTCTTTAAGCAAGTATTGATCAGTAAACTATTAGTCTTAATGAAGTAGGTTAGGTATTATAGATGTTCATAGTTTGATAATATTAAATCATATTAAATCCTTAGTTGATTGTATCCACATTCCTTTTTAAAAGCGATTTTAATGATGTCCACAAAATACAAATGCCAGTAAATCTGATACTACCTTTTTCATTTTGTGATACACTTGTCAGAGAAGATGTACCAGTTAGTCTTCCTTGTATTTAAAGATGCTTTTCCTTTTTCCTTTCACTGAGATTTAATAATTTTATTTATACTTCAATCATTTGTTGTGGAAAATTATTTTCCACATCAGAAGAAAACATTTATGGATTTAACTATGAGGTATAATTAAGGTAATACCTGAAATTTCAAACTAATATATCCATACATTATATAGTATATATAATACTACAGTGCTTGGTAACTTTTCTATTGAAAACTACCTGTATTTTTTTTGTCTTTGCAACACCATTTGTTTCCTTATAATTTGCTCTGAGTTATTAGTTTGATGCTTCTCTTTTCCTTTATCATGTTTAATGAATTTAAATTGATGACCTAAAAATATATTTGCCTTAAATGTTTTACTTTTTAATAGAAAAAGATGATTCTAGAAATTTATAACACTGTTTTAAGATTGCAATATGGGATTCTATTTGGAAAATACTTAAATGTATATAATGTCTGCCATCGAGATGGTTAGAGGTTTTTTTTCGTATCTTATGTCCTCTTTGGATCCCAACCGTCAGATGTTTCTTTTCTTTACATCCTTGCCAACCTTGGTTATTCTTGTCTTTTTGACGATCGCTAGCAGTTGTGAGGTGATATCTGACAACTCATGATTGCTTCATGCCTTGGCTATTGTAAGTAGTGCCACAGTGAACGCTGAAGTGCATGTATCTTGTTGGATTAGGGTTTTATCCAGATATATTCCCAGGAATGGGATTGGTGGGTCATATGGTAGCTCTATTTTTAGTTTAAAAAACTAAAGAACCCCCATGCTGTTCTCTATAATGACTGTACCAATTTACATTCCTATCAACAGTGTAAGTGGGGGAGTGGGGTTCCATTGTCTCCACACCCTCTCCAGCATTTATTGTTTGTAGACTTTTTGATGATGGCTATTCTAACCATGTGAAGTGATACCTCAGTGTACTTTTGATTTGTATTTGTCTAAGTAGTTATGTTGAGCATCTTTTTCATGGGCTTTTTGGCCACCTATGTCTTCTTTGGAGAAATGTCTATTTAGATCTGCTCATTTTTTGATTCCTTTTTTTCCTTCTGTTAATCTGCATGAGTTATTTGTATATTTTGGAGATTAATTCCTTGTTGGTCTCATCGTTTCCAAATATTTTCTCCCATTTTGAGGGTTGTCTTTTTTTTTTTTTTTGTAGTTTCCTTTGATGTGTAAAAGCTGTTAAGTTTAATTAGGTCCCATTTATTTTTGTTTTTATTTTCATTATTCTAGAAAATGGATCCCAAAAGATATTGCTGTGATTTATGTCAAAGAGTGTTCAGCCTATGTTTTACTCTAAGAGCTTTATACCATCTGGTCTTACATTTAGTTTTTTAATTCATTTTGAGTTTATTTTTGTGTATGGTATTTGAGAATTTTCTAATTTTACTCTTTTACATGATGCTGTCCAATTTTTCCAGCATCACTTATTGAAGAGGCTGTCTTTTCTCCATTGTATATTCTTGCCTCCTTTGTCACAGATTAATTGGCCATAGGTACATGGATTTATTTTTTGGCTTTATATCCTATTCCATTGATTCGTAAGTTTGTCTCTGTGCCACTACCATGCTGTTCTTATTACTGTAGCTTTATAGTATAATCTTAAGTCATGAAGCCCGATTCCTTAAGCTCCTTCTTTTGTTCTCAAGATTGCTTTGATTATTTGGGGTCTTTTGTGTCTCCATACAAATTTTAAGATCTGCAAAAAGTACTATTAGTTATTTGATAAGGATTGACTTGAATCTGTAAATCACCTTGGATAATAATATAGTTATTTTGACAATATTTATTCTTCCAATCCAGGTACATGGTATAGCTATATGTCATCTTTGATTTCTCTCATCAGCATCTTATACTTTTGAGAGTACAGGTCTTTTGCCTACTTAGGTATATTTATCCCTAGGTATTTTATTCTTTTTGAAGCAGTAATAAGTGGGATTATTTCCTTAATTTCTCTTTCATTGTTAGTTTACAGAAATGCAAGAGATTTCTGTGTATTGATATTATATCCTACAACTTTATCAAATTCATTAATGAGCTCCACTAGTTTCTGGTAGTATCTTCAGGATTTTCTATGTATAGTATCTTGTCATCTGCAAACAATGACAGTTTTACTTTTTCTTTTACAGTTTTGATTCCTTTATTACTTTTTCTTCTCAATTGCTGTGAGTAGGACTTTCAAAACTATGGTGAATAAAAATGGTGAGACTGGACATCTTTATCTTGTTTCTATTCTTAGAGGAAATGTTTTCAGCTTTTTACCTTTGAGTATGATGCTATCTGTGAGTTTGTCATGTATGGCCTTTATTATGTTAAGGTATCTTCCCTCTCTGCCTACTTTCTAGAGGGTTTTTTTTTTTTTTCCCCATAAATGGATGTTGAATTTTGTCAAAATCTTTTTCTGCATCTGTTGCGATGACCATAAGGTTTTATTCTTCAATTTTTTTAATGTGAAGAATTGATGCTTTTAAACTGTGGTGTTGAAGAAGACTCTTGAGAGTCCCTTGGACTGCAAGGAGATCCAACCAGTCAATCCTAAAGGAAATTAGTTCTGAATATTCATTGGAAGGACTGATGCTGAAGTTGAAGCTCCAATACTTTGGCCCCCTGATGTGAAGAACTGACTCATTGGAAAAGACCCTGTTGCTGGGAAAGATTGAAGGCAGGAGGAGAAGTGGACGACAGACAAGGGGATGGCATCACTGACTCGATGGACATGAGTTTGAGTAAGCTCAACTTACTCAAGTTGGTAATGGACAGGGAAACCTGGCGTGCTGCAGTCCATGGGGTCAAAAAAAGTTGGACATGACTGAGCGACTGAACTGAACTGATCAAAGGGATTGATATTGTGGATACTGAAGAATCTTTGCATCCCTGGGATAAATCCCACTTGATTATGGTGCATGATCTTTGTAATGTATTGTTGCATTCAGTTCACTAGTATTTTGTTGACAGATGGTGATTCACAACTATGCAGAAGCTTTTTAGTTGGATGTAGTCCCGCTCTTTATTTTTGTTTATACATTTGATGTCATATCCAAAAAAATCATTGCCAAGACCAATGTCAGGAAACTTTTCCCTATGTTCCTTCTAGAAGTTTTATGATTTCAGGTGTTCAAGTTAAGTCTTTAAACCATTTTGAGTTAATTACTATGAGTAGTATAAATAAGGGTTCCAGTGTACTTTCAGTTTTCCAAGCATCACTGATAAGAGGATAACATCTTTTCCCATTGTGTATTCCCGATATCCTTTTCAAAGATTAGTTGACGGTATATGAAACAGGTAATTCTGGGGTCTCAAGTTTTTCCATTGCTTATGTGTCTTTTTTTTTAATGCCAATTTTGACTACTTTAGTTTTGTGACAGAGATTGAAATCAGGAGGTGTGAGGTTTCTAGCTGTTGTTCTTTCTTAGGAATACCTTGGCTACTCAGGATCTTATATGATTCCATACAAATTTTAGGATTATTTTGTCTGTTTCAGTGAGAATGCATTTGAAATTTTGATAGAGATTATATGAAATCAATGGATGACTGCATATTGTAGAGTGCATATTTTATTATTATTGATTTTTTAAATTCTTGGACATATGCTATCTTACCATTTGTGTCTACTTCAAATTCTTTCATCAGTGTCTTATAATTTTCAGTGTACAGATATTTTTTGTCTTGGTTACCTTTATTCCTAAGTATTTTCTTATGTTTTATGCTATTGTAAATGGGGTTGTTTCCTTTGTGTTTTAGATAGTTTGTGTTAGTGCATAGAAACATAATTGACTTTTATATGTTCAGTTTTCATTCTGCAACTTTTTTGAATTCATTTATTTATTATTTTATTGTATTTCCATTGATATTTTTGTGGCATCTTTAGAATTTTCTGTAGATTTATTTCATCTACAAACAGAAATAATTTTACTTCTTTCTTTACAATTTGGTTGGCTGTTATTTTTTTTTTAATTTTATTTTATTTTTAAACTTTACAAATTGTTTTAGTTTTGCCAAATATCAAAATGAATCCGCCACAGGTATACATGTGTTCCCCATCCTGAACCCTCCTCCCTCCTCCCTCCCCATACCATCCCTCTGGGTCATCCCAGTGCACTAGCCCCAAGCATCCAGTATCGTGCATCGAATCTGGACTGGCAACTTGTTTCATACATGATATTATACATGTTTCAATGCCATTCTCCCAAATCTTCCCACCCTCTCCCTCTCTCACAGAGTCCATAAGACTGTTCTATACATCAGTGTCTCTTTTGCTGTCTCGTACACAGGGTTATTGTTACCATCTTTCTAAATTGCATATATATGCATTAGTTATTATCATTAAGCTGTTATTATCATTAACCTCCCTGATAGCTCAGATGGTAAAGCATCTGCCTGCAATGCAGGAGACCCGGGTTCAATCCCTGGGTTGGGAAGATCCCCTGGAGAAGGAAATGGCAACCCACTCCAGTATTCTTACCTGGAAAATTCCATGGACAGAGGAGCCTGGTGGGCTACAGTCCATGGGGTCACAAAGAGTCGGACATGACTTTTGCCAAATGGTTCTGGCTAAAACTTCTAGGGTATGTTAAATAGCGGTGGTTAATGTAGTCATCATTGCCTTTTCCTGATCTTAGCCAGAAAGTTTTTAACTTTTTACTGTTGAATATAATGTTTAGATGTAAGTTAGTCTTCAGTGGCCTTTATTATGTCAAGGTATTGTACACTTATTCTATAACCAAGTTGTTAAGATTTTTTTTTCTAATGAAAAAATGTTGAATTTTGTCAGATACTTTTTTTGCATTGAGATGATCATATGATTTTTATTTTTTATTGTTTTAATGTGGTACATCACTTTTATTGATATGTTTTTGTTGAACCACTTTATTCTCAGGGATGAATCCCATTTGCTAATGGTGTATGATCCTTTTAAGGTACTGTTGAATTTGGTTTGCTAGCTTTGATATTTTGTTGAGGTATTTTGCAGGTATATTTATCAGGGATATTAGCCTGTAGCTTTTTCTTTTTGTAGCCTTATCTAACTTTATTTCAGGATAATGCTGGCCTCATAAAATGAATTTAGGAGTCTTCTCTCCTCTTCAGTATTTTGGGAGAGTTTGAGAAGGATTGGCATTAATCATTTAAATGTTTGGTAGAATTCACTAGTGAAACGATCTGGTCCTATTCTTTTGTTTTCTGGGAGATTTGTAATTACTGCTTCAATCTCCTCAGTCATTAAGTTTTTGTTGTTGTTTGTTTTGTTTTTCTAGGCTACCCTGTGTCTTCATTGCTCTGTGTGGGCTTTCTCTAGTTGCAGTGAGCAAGGGCTCCCATGGCTGCAGTGCACAGCTCTTTACTGCGATGGTTTCTCTTGTGGAGCACAGGCTCTAGGTGCGTGGGCTTCAGGAGTTGTGGCACATGGGCTTAGTTGCTCTGTGGCATGTGAAATCTCCCTGGATCAGGGCTTAAAACCATGTCCCCTGTATTGGCAGGCACATTCGTATCCACTGTTCCACCAGGAAAAGTTCAGTCATTAAATTTTTTCAGATTTTCTATTTCTTTATGATTCAATCTCGGTAGGTTATATGTTTCTAGAAATTTATCCTTTTTTTCCCCTGGATTATTCAGTGTGGAAGTGTACAGTTGTTTGTATTAATTAGTCTCTTATGATCCTTTTTATTCCTGTGGAATGAGTTGTAATATCTCCTCTTTCATTTATAATTTCATTTATTTGAATCTTCTCTCTTTTTTCCTTTGTCTAGCTAAAGTTTGGTCAATTTTCTTTATCTTCTCAGAATACCAGTTCATTCTTTTGTTAATCTTTTCTGTTGTTTTCTTGGTTTCTATTGCAATTCTGCTCAAAACTTGTTGCCTATTTCCTTTTACTGACTTTGGTCTTAGTTCGTTCTCCTTTTTCTAAGATGTATAATAGATTTACTTATGACTTTTCTTTTTCTCTTATGTGGCATTTCTTTCTATAAACAGTTTTCACTACATCTCCTAAGGTATGTTGTTTTGCCATTTTTTGTTTGTTTGTTCCAAGATAAATACACATTTTTGGCTACAGCGTGTGACTTGTGGGATCTTAGTTCCAGAAGCAGGTATCAGACCATGCCCCCTGCTGTCAAAGTGCAGAGTCCTAACCACTAGACTGCCAAGGAGTTCCCTTAAGATATTTTTTGACTTCCCTTTTAATTTTTTTTTAACTCACTGTTGTTTGAAGTATGTTGTTCAATTTCCAGATATTTGTGAATTCTCCAGTTTTATCCCATTGATTTCTGATTTCATAGAATATGAAACTATCAGAAGGGGTATTTGTTATGATTTCAGTCTTCTTAACACTTGCAAAGGCTTGTTTTGTGACCTAACATAATTTCTCCCATAGATTGTCCCATGTGCCCTTGAGAAGAATATGTTCTGCTTAGATGGAGAGTTCTTTGTATATCTGCTGAGTTCACTTGCCTAAGAGGTATTTTGTTTCTTCATTGATTTTGTATGCATTTTATGAAAGTATGGTATTGAAATCCCCTCATGAGAAACGCTGGGCTGGAAAAAGCACAAGCTGGAATCAAGATTGCCGGGAGAAATATCAATAACCTCAGATATGCAGATGACACCACCCTTATGGCAGAAAGTGAAGAGGAACTAAAAAGCCTCTTGATGAAAGTGAAAGTGGAGAGTGAAAAAGTTGGCTTAAAGCTCAATATTCAGAAAATGAAGATCATGGCATCCGGTCCCACCACTTCATGGGAAATAGATGGGGAAACAGTGGAAACAGTGTCAGACTTTATTTTTTGGGGCTCCAAAATCACTGCAGATGGTGATTGCAGCCATGAAATTAAAAGACGCTTACTCCTTGGAAGGTAAGTTATGACCAATGTAGACAACATATTAAAAAGCAGAGACATTACTTTGCCAACAAGGTCCATCTAGTCAAGGCTATGGTTTTTCCTGTGGTCATGTATGGATGTAAGAGTTGGACTGTGAAGAAGGCTGAGTGCCAAAGAATTGATGCTTTTGAAGTGTGGTGTTGGAGAAGACTCTTGAGAGTCCCTTGGACTGCAAGGAGATCCAACCAGTCCATCCTAAAGGAGATCAGTCCTGGGTGTTCATTGGAAGGACTGATATGGAAACTGAAACTCCAATACTTTGGCCACCTCATGTGAAGAGTTGACTCATTGGAAAAGACCCTGATGCTGGGAGGGATTGGGGGCAGGAGGAGAAGGGGACAACAGAGGATGAGATGGCTGGATGGCATCACCAACTTGATGGACATGAGTTTGGGTAAACTCTGAGAGTTGGTGATGGACAGGGAGGCCTGGCGTGCTGTGATTCATGGGGTCACCAAGAGTTGGACACGGCTGAGCAACTGAACTGAACTGAATCCAATCTATGCCTTTAGATTAGATAATTTACTAATTCCATTTTATTGTTTCCTGGCTGTATTGTAGTTTCCTTATTTCTTTTTCCCTCTTTTGCTTTAGAACAGTGCTTGGCATATAACATGACTCAATAAATGTTTCTTCAATTTTTGAATGGATTTTAACTTTTTTCCATGCCATGTTTCCAGTTAGATATTTTATAAGCTTAATTTTTATCTTTAGTATCATCTACAACATTTTTAGTTCTACTCATGCTTTTCTTTAAGATCTTATTTTTTTTATTTAAGAGCAGTTTAGATTTGTAACAAAATTGTAAGGGAAGTACAGCTATTTCCCATGTACTCCCTACCTATTGGACTTTTTTTTTTTTTTTAACCCAGGATGAACCTATGTTGACACATTGTAACCACCCAATGCCATAGTTTACTTTAGGATTCATTCTAAGTGTTGTATGTGCTATGCTGCTGCTGCTGCTGCTGCGTCGCTTCAGTCGTGTCCGACTCTGTGTGACCCCATAGACTGCAGCCTACCAGACTCCTCTGTCCATGGGATTTTCCAGCAAGAGTTGCTGGAGTGGGTTGCCATTTTTGACAAATATATAGTGATACATACCATCATTATAATATCATACAAAGTATTTCTACTGCCTTAAAAATTTCCTGTTTTCCATTTATCTCCCTATCCATTGTCAACCACTGCTAATTTTATGATCATTGTTTTTCCTTTTCCAAAATATCTTATATCAGTATGTAGCCTTTTTAGGTTGGCTTCTTTCACTTAGTGGCATGCATTTAAAGTTATATATTTGATTTTTATATTTTAGCTGTATTTAATATTTTAATGTAATGAATCAAGGACAGTTGTCTGGATTTTGAAGTGTTATCTGCTTCAACAGAGGTGGTTTCATATTCTATGCTTAGTAAATTGCAATTTTTATACAATTACATTAGAAAAATATTTCCACTGCTTGAAGTTAAAAAGAAAAATTTAAAGTAAAGCCACAGTTATAGAGAAAAGGTAGGTTCATTGGTCTAAGAGAAAACTTACTGACTTCAATATTAATTGCTGAGATATAAGGATAAAAAGTTACTAAAACTATAGTACCAAAAATAGTACCTAAAAGCCTTTATTGCTGTACTTGCCAAATAGGTGGATCCATAAATTAGAGTTATTACTAGCAGCATTTCATGGCTATATTCATTTATTTCTAGTTTATAAAAATGAATCCAGTCTGCCCCAGGCTCTGAGGATCTAAAAATGACTCAAATATGTAGCCATCAGGTATGGAGAAGAAATATAGATATTTTAATTATAATAAAGTAATTATTATCTGGAATAGGTGAAAGGTATCTGGATATAAGCTAATCAGATGGAATTAGGAAATCTTCCGAAAGCATTTTATGTGAGATATGAGATTAGTGGGAGTTTTCTATTTGTATAAGCTAAGGGTGCCTGTTGTAGGCAAAATAAATGATATATACAAATTCAAACAAACACTGAAGAATAAAATATCCTTGGAAAGCCTTTATTATCACTGTTTTTAAATATAAGATAGATGGCATGACATTACACATGTAGAGACTGCTAGATAACAAAGTGTATTAAGCAATATGCAGCTTTTGTATTATTCCCCTTATTATAGGTAGACACTCGCAATTTCTGAGTAGAAGTACTATTATATATTAATAGAAATAAAGCAAAATCCACTTTTCACTTTTTAATGTTTTATATTTATTTTTTCTTGATATATTCATAATAACTAATGATCAAGGTTGATTTAAATTATATCATTTTTGGATGAATTTTTTAAGTTTATTTTCAAATACCCATATTATTTCTGTATAAAATATTTTATTATAGCTCTCAGTCAGTCAGTCAATTCAGTCACTTGGTCATGTCCGACTTTTGCAACCCAATGGACAGCAGCACGCCAGACTTCCCTATCCATCACTAACTCCCAGAGCTTCCTCAAACCCATGTCCATTGAGCCAGTGATGCCATTCAACCATCTCATCCTCTGTCGTCCCCTTCTCCTGCCACATTCAATCTTCCCAGCATTAGGGTCTTTTCCAAGGAGTCAGTTCTTTGCATCAGATGTCCAAAGTATTGGAGTTTCAGCTTCAGCATCAGTCCTTCCAATGAATATTCAGGACTGATTTCTTTTAGGATTGACTAGTTTTATTTACCTGTAATCCAAGAGACTCGCAAGAGTCTTCTCCAACACCATGGTTCAAAAACATCAATTCTTTGGCACTCAGCTTTCTTTATGGTCCAACTCTCACATCCATACATGACTACTGGAAAAACCATAGCTTTGACTGGACAGACCTTTATTGGCAAACTAATGTCTCTGCTTTTTAATATGTTGTCTAGGTTGGCCATAGCTTTTCTTTCAAGGAGCAAGCGTCTTTTAATTTCATGGCTGGATTCACCATCTGCAGAGATTTTGGAGTTCAAGAAAATAAAATCTGTCACTGTTTCTATTGTTTCCCAATCTATTTGCCACGAAGGGATAGGATCCGATGCCATGATCTTAGGTTTTGAATGTTGAGTTTTACGCCAACTTTTCCACTTTCCTCTTTCACTTTCATCAAGTGGCTCTTTAGTTCCTCTTTGCTTTCTGCCATAAGTGTGGTATCATCTGCATATTTGAGGTCATTGATATTTCTCCTGGCAAACTTGATTCTAGCTTGTGCTTCATCCAGTCCATCATTTCACATGATGTACCCTGCATATAAGTTAAATAAACAGAGTGACATTATATAGCCTTGACATACTCCTTTTCAAATTTGGAACCAGTCTGTTGTTCAATGTCCAGTTCTAACTGTTGCCTCTTGGTCTGCATATAGATTTCTCAGGAGGCAGTTAAGGTGCTCTCATATTCCATCTCTTTAAAAATTTTCCACAGTTTGTTGTGATCCACACAGTCAAAGGCTTTGGTGTAGTCAGTAAAGCAGAAGTAGATGTTTCTCTGAAACTCTTGCTTTTTCAGTTGCTCTTGCTTTTTCAGATTGCCAACGGATGTTTTTTTTCAAATTGCCAATGGATGTTGATCTCTGGTTCCTCTGCCTTTTCTAAATCCAGCTTGAACATCTGAAAGTTCATGGTTCACGTACTGTTGAAGCCTGACTTGGAGAAATTTGAGCATTACTTTACTAGTGTGTGAGATGAGTGAAATTTTGCAGTAGTTTGAGGATTCTTTAGCATTGCCTTTCTTTGGGATTGAAATGAAAACTGACCTTTTCTAGTCCTGTGGCCACTGCTGAGTTTTCCAAATTTGCTGGCATAGTGAGTGTAGCACTTTCACAGCATTGTCTTTTAGGATTTGAAATAGCTCAACTGGAATTCCATCACACTCACTATCTTTGTTCATAGTGATGCTTCCTAAGGCCCACTTGACTTTGCATTTCAGGATGTCTGGCTCTAGGTGAGTGATCATACCATCGTGATTATCTGGGTCATGAAGATCTTTTTTGTATAGTTCTTCTGTTATTCTGCCACCTCTTCTTAATATCTTCTGCTTCTGTTAGGTCCATACCATTTCTGTCTTTTATTGTGCCTATCTTTGCATGAAATGTTCCCTTGGTATCTCTAATTTTCTTGAAGAGATCTCTAGTCTTTCCCATTCTATTGTTTTCCTCTATTTCTTTGCATTGATCTCTGAGGAAGGCTTTCTTTTTTCCCCTTGGTATTCTTTGGAACTCTGCATTCAAATGGTATATCTTTCCTTTTCTCCTTTGACTTTAGCTTCTCTCTTTTCTCAGCTATTTGTAAGGCCTTCTCAGACAATCATTCTGACTTTTTGCATTCCTTTTTCTTGGGGATAGTCTTGATTGTTGCCCCCAGTATAGTGTTATGAACCTCCATCCATATTTGTTCAGGCACTCTGTCTATCAGATCTAATCCCTTGAATCTATTTCTCACTTCCACTGTATAATCATAAGGGATTTGATTTAGGTCATACCTGAATGGTCTAGTTGTTTTCCCTACTTTCTTAAATTTAAGTCTGAATTTTGCAATAAGGAGTTCATGATCTGAGCCACACTCAGCTCCCGGTGATTTTTTTTTGCTGACTGTATAGAGCTTCTCCATCTTCGACTACAAAGACTATAATCAATTTGATTTTGGTATTGACTATCTGGTGATGTCCATGTGTGGAGTCGTCTCTTGTGTTGTTGGAAGAGGGTGTTTTCTCTGACCAGTGTATTCTCTTGGCAACACTATTTTAGCTTTTGCCATGCTTCATTTTGTACTCCAAGGCCAAAGTTGCTTCTTACTCCTGGTATCTTGTGACTTCCTACTTTTGTATTCCAGTTCGTTATGATGAAAAGTACATCTTTGTGTGTGTGTGTGTGTGTGTTATAGCTATAAAATATATTTATTTTAAAATGTGACTTAAACTCCTGTTTTTAAAAACCCAGCTTTATGCCATAGTTTTAAAGTTTGTGGCATTAAGTATATCATAGCCTTTGAAAATGTGATTTAAACTTTGGTTTTAGAAATCAGTTTTGCACTTCATTTGTAAAGGTCATAGCACAGTATTTAAAACCCCAAAATGAAAAAGGTAACTGTCATTTGCCATTCTCCAAAAAAGGTCTTTGGTTCTCCATGGACTACAGTCTTAGTTTAATTTTCCCTTTTCATTTCCGTTTATAGAACTTTCAATATTCCTCTGAACTTCCTAAGTTAACTAAGTTATGGGAGACTAGTTAGGATCTGTTCCAGAAAATCTGTTTTCAGCCTATTGTATTCAGCCTTGAGTTGCCTATCAGAGGTATCAATTCAGTTCAGTCTCTTAGTCGTGTCTGACTCTTTGTGACCCCATGAACTGCAGCACACCAGGCCTCCCTGTCCATCACCAATTACCGGAGTCCACCCAAACCATGTTCATTGAGTCGGTGATGCCATCCAACCATCTTATCCTCTGTTGTCCCCTTCTCTTCCTGCCCCCAATCTTTCCCAGCATCAGGATCTTTTCAAATGAGTCAGCTCTTTGCATCAGGTGGCCAAAGTATCGGAGTTTCAGCTTCAACATCAGTCCTTCCAATGAACACCCAGGACTGATCTTCTTTAGGATGGACTGGTTGGATCTCCTTGCAGTCCAAGGGACTCGAAAGAGTCTTCTCCAACACCACTGTTCAAAGCCATCAATTCTTTGATGCTCAGCTTTCTTTATAGTCCAACTCTCACATCCATACATGACCACTGGAAAAACCATAGCCTTGACTAGATGGACCTTTGTTGGCAAAGTAATGTCTCTGCTACGGACCTTTGTTGGCAAAGTAATGTCTCTGCTTTTGAATATGCTATCTAGGTTGGTCAAAACTTTCTTTCCAAAGAGTAAGCGTCTTTTAATTTCATGGCTGCAGTCACCATCTGCAGTGATTTTGGAGCCCAGAAAAATAAAGTCAGCCACTGTTTCCACTGTTTCCCCATCTATTTGCCATGAAGTGATGGAACCAGATGCCATGATCTTAGTTTTCTGAATGTTGAGCTTCATGCCAACTGTACCTATGCTAATTGCCATAAATGGAGGCCTCTTTCCTATATATGTTTTCTTGATTTAATGCAGAATTTATTTATGGAATTGTCTAACATATTCTTAAAACTGTGAAAATTACACATTATATTTTGCATAGACAGTGGAGTACTGTAGTCACAAAGGTGGGTTAAGTATATGATTTTTGCACTGGCACTGAGTGATGATTTGAATGTGCTGCTGCTGCTGCTGCTGCTAAGTCGCTTCAGTCGTGTCCGACTCTGTGCGACCCCATGGACTGCAGCCTACCAGTCCATGGGATTCTTCTCCGTCCATGGGATTCTCCAGGCAACATCAAAAATGAGGAAAGTGTAAAGGAACCAGGTCCATATCTATTTAACCTATTTTTATTTGAATCAGTGTCATTTTAATGTGTTACATTGAAATATATTCTTTTTTGTGTGTTTCAGTTTGCTAAAGTCTTTTAAGATGTCATTGATTTTATTACCAAAAAGTGCTTTTGCCTAAGGTATAATTTAAAAATCTGTGGAAGTAGAAAAAAATCTTACCCAAATGATAATTATGTGCTTTCCTAGTATCATGTTCTAATTATAATGTAGAAGTTTCATTATTTGTTGAAGGTGGTATTTAAACTTTAACTTCTTGATAAATAACCATGTTTATAACCAATGAAATGATACTTTTTAAGCAGTTAAGCAATTCTTGGGGGCTTATCTCTGGTTATCATAATAATTCATATTTTCATTTACATATTCTCCTAAAATGCAAACTTTTTTTTTTTAACCATGCCATAGCATCTTGTATATATAATTGAGGTTTTTGGATTAGAATCATTGTTAGAGGAGAATCAAAGTAGTAAGAGAAATAGGCTTTTCTTTGAATTCTCAACAGTAAAATCATTAGAAATATCAACTATTTTCTTCTCCAAGAAAGTCATAGACTAGTTTGGTGTCCTCTGTGATGATTAATATAATTATTTACTGACAAGTATTGACACGTATACCCTGTGGCCCTGTCTTTCTCCTGATGCTACCTTGTTCCAAGGATGATGCTCCTCAAGGTTCTGTACACTTCTTTCCTTAGCCTCTACTACACCAATTATATTCTGATTGGATATTGGCACTTAGTGCCGTAATGTTTCATCTTCACCGATTCTGTCATCGATGTTGACCTAGTCATTCCTAGAGCAATTGATATTCACCTGTTCATGTTCACGTTCAATAATTCTCTTAAAGAACAGGAGGTATAACTACAAAATAATATATCTTTTCACCCAAAGATTTTCAGAGTCCCAAATTTTGTTATTTGCCTTGATCTTTCTTTTTCTTCCTTAGCATCTTTCTTTGTTTTAGAAGTTGGAAGATAGAAATATTAATGGATCTTATAAATTAATAGCCACTTGTATAAAGTAATGCCACCTATGTTCAAAGTTGCTTAAAAAAGCTAGGGTACCCTAAACACTCTCTTCCTTCAGAGTGAGCTCCCAGCTCACCACATATTTTATGGAGAGAGCTATTAAGGAGAGGGAGAGGGAGGGAAGATTTGGGAGAATGACACTGAAACATGTATAATATCATGTATGAAACGAGTCGCCAGTCCAGGTTCGATGCACAATACTGGATGCTTGGGGCTGGTGCACTGGGACGACCCACAGGGATGGTATGGGGAGGGAGGAGGGAGGAGGGTTCAGGATGGGGAACACATGTATACCTGTGGCAGATTCATTTCAATATTTGGCAAAACCAATACAGTATTGTAAAGTTTAAAAATAAAATAAAATTAAAAAAAATTAAATTATTTCTTCAATACTGGTTAAGAATGTTGGACCTCGTATATCCATATCAGTTTGTACAGTGATTATACATCAGGAATAGTCCTTGATTTCTATGTAATGAGAACCACCAATGAACTACTCTTGGTGGTCTTAGACTAGTCCTGTCTTGCCCAGATTCATATTTTCCCCCTAAAGACTACAGTAGACCACCTTCTGGCTACCTCTAGTATCAACGGTCTTAAAATCTTGTAAGATAGTCTATTTTGTCTCTTGGAAAACACTGGTTTTCTCATAATTGACTCTTATGAAGTTGCTTGAACTTAAGAAGCATGAATCTGAAATATATGTCATTTTGAGTAGCGCTGTCAATAAAATGTAAAAAAAAATATAATTTACTTGGGAAAAAGGTGATAATAGTATTCACCCTGTAAAACTAGTGTTTCTTTTATATTCCTGTTTATTGGAAGTTATATTTAAAAAGTGCTGGCTTAGAAAAACTTCTGTTGCTTTAGTAACTGCTTTATTATTTTAAACATCCTTGAGGTGTAAAATTAGTTTTAAGCACCCATTTTAAGACAAAAGAAAGATTGGAAAACTTTAATGGGTATTATTTTATGAAAAATAGATAAAATTATGGAGGGAGAAGATATACATGGTTTTAGCATTTTCTCTTTTTATGTAATTTTAAGGTGTCAAAGTTGACAATCTGAATTATTTTACCTTATTTTAATGAAAACTGAAGAATTCCCAAGTGAGACTCCTCCTGAGAGACTTGTGTCTTAAATGGGATTACATGGTTAAAAACTAAATACAGTTTTTAAAGGTTATTTTCTTGAATATTATGAGTTCTAAACATCTCTACTTTTAAATTCTACTATCATGTAATGTCTATCAGTCCCCAAAAGGAGAGAAGCCTTCTTAAACTTTTCTAGCAAATACACTGTTTAATATTCATATAAACTCTCTACTTCCCTATTTGAAAGTCGCTAATTCTTTTTGTATATAAAATAGCAAGTGTCACATCCACCATCAATTATTGCAATACTTTCCCCTGCAAGAAGAAAACATTTACACTTAGAAGAGAGAGAGAAGAGAGAGAAGTAAATCTCCTTAATGTACTTTTCACATATAAATGACAGTTTTAAACAGTATCTTTTTCTATGTATGACATATAAGGCTTTACATTTGATCAAAATATTTCTCAGTTTCTTGATAAGGAAGATGGGGATGTAACTTCTTACAAATACAAAGAGTTTCATGTCATTTATTTTATATCCTCAGATGCTTTTCTTTTAATCTTGTATTATTTCCTTTTGGTGGCCAAAATGTGACTAAAAAAGTAAAACTAAAATCAGGCAGCACATTTAGATGCATTTAAAAGCTGTTTATTTAGCTTCTTTTTTGAGTAAGTGTACTGTTTAGTTCTAGAAGAATAAGCAGTCTAGCTTAAAATTATATTTTATTTCTGTAGTAGAAAATAGATGTGTTGCTAAAATTGTATATTTATATGTATCTTTCTGATCTCTGTTCTGAGTGAAAGACGTTTGATTAGACTTCCTGGTGTCATAAATAGTTAATAATTATTTGCTGAATTAATAGATGTGCTGCCGGCTTATCCTGCAATATTAAATTTTTATTTTCTTCACTGTTCTATGACTTTTACTACCTTCATTTTTGTGTATGTGTGTTTTAATTTATTTACTTTAATTGGAGGCTAAATACAATATTGGGGTGGTATTTTCCATACATTAACACGAATCAGCCATGGGTATACATGTGTCCCCCATCCAGAACCCCCCTCTCACCTCCCTCCCCATCCCATCCCTCTGGGTTGTCTCAGTGCACCGGCTTTGAGTGCCCTGTTTCATGCACCAAACTGGGACTGGTCATCTATTTCCCATATGCTACCTTCATTTCTGTATATTCAGTAATTTGAGCTGAGTCCTGAGAGATCAGAGACATAGGTGGCCTGTGTTTTTGTTTTTTTTTTTTAATTCAAGTTGAGTTAATATACAATATTATATTAGTGACTGGTGTACAATCTAGTGATTCAACATTTTTAAAGGTTATACTCCATTTTAAGTTATTATAAAATATTGGCTGTATTCCCTGTGATGTGCAATATATCCTTGTAGCGTATTTTATGTATAATGGTTTGTGCCTCTTAATCCCTGACTCCTATATTGTCTCTCCTCATTTCCATCTTCCCTCTGGAAATCACTAGTGTGTTCTCTTTTATCTGTGAGTCTGTCTTTTTTGCTATATTATCCAGTTTGTTGTGTTTTTGAGAGTCCATATATAAGTGGTATCATAAAGTATTTGTCTTTGTCTGACTTACTTCACTTAGTCCAACCATGTTGTAAATGGCAAAATTTCATTCTTTTTTATGGTTGAATAGTAATAGTTCATTGTGTGTGTATGTATGTATGTGGCCTGTATTTTTAAATAATCTGATACCTATTAGGCATAAATAAGATCTTATATTATCTTATTAAAATTGTAGAATCATTGTCATTTCAATAACCCTGAATTATTTTGCTTTATTAGAAATCTATCAGTTTTCTATCTGTACATTTATTTTCTTGATGTTCACTTTCCTAATTGAACTTAATTGTATTTAAGATCTCTAAGTATTTATAATTCCAACTATATTTTGTATAATCTACTTGATAATTTGGTGCAAATAGCAGATAAGGAAGCAGACTTTCAAAATTTTTATTATCATAATTTGGCTAAACTAACTTTAGTTAGTATATATTAAGTATTTTCTTCAGTTGAGATTTAAATGAATATTTGCTCATATTGCTCGCTAATATTTGTATAAATGTTACTAGTTAAACATAGATGTAGCAGGTTGCTAACCTGAACAACTTAATGTGTATGTACATATCATGTGAAGATTGCTTTTAGATCATAAATGTGGGACTTGAAGGGTACCAGAGCATTACCTAATTTATTTCTTAATATGCTCTCTAATTTTATTCTTTCATTTATCATCTTAGCATGCAAAGAATTAAGCTACATATTTTGAAGGATCCATGCATAGATTAGCCTCTAAGATGTTCACAGTTTGATTGGGAGATAAAACAAAAGACAAGTGAATTATTAACAAGATAGTGGTTTAGTACAGAGAAATTTCAGAACATACAACAATTTGTTTCTTTTCATGCAGTATACCTGTTATGATAAGTTCCCTTTTTAATTGTGACCTTGTCACTGCTAATTTTGTAAGAAACAGATCCATCCTCAAATCTCTCTCCCACTCTATACAGGCTGGTAGAAGGAAAGACTGGGAATCTTAAAATTTCATGCAAATACTTTAATTTTTCTCTTTATTCTGGGCTTATATTAGAAAACATATTAAACTGTTAAATATATAATTTGAAAAAAATGGAAACTTCCACTTGCAAAATTAGGCATATAAAATAAGTTTAGAGAAAAAGTAAATATCCATTTATAAACCTAAGTACAGTACATTTACCATTCTGATCTATTTCATCTAATGGGGTAAAAGATATTCTCAGCTAACTAGAAAATTGTGATTTTAAAAATAATCAAGAAAATAAAGCTATTATTTTTCAATCAGTGAATTTAATATACAAATTAAAAGGGGAAATAGTCATGTACTAAAAAAAAGAAAAAAGAGAGTGGGTGGAATAGATGGATAAATATTCACTGAATCTTGAGACTACTAGCCTTCTTCTCTCAGCTTATTTTGAGAAGGTTAGCATCTAAGATTCTAATCTCCAACAGGAAAATAAGAGAGGCTTCTCTGAGGAACAAAACAATCCAAACAAAAAAGCAAAAACACAAGCAATATGTAAGGGTACTGACTTCAAAGTTCTGCTAATGAACTGTCTGAACCATCATCTTGGACACAAGATTAGGTTGACAAGTCCCAACTATGCCCAGAGAACATCTAATCAACTTCTAATGGCCTAAGTAGAAGGACAAGAAATGAATGGACAAGAGATCAATGACATATGAGTCCTTAGTCTTTGATAAGATAAAGGCAGGAAAGAAAAGAAAAATCTTTGAGGACACACAGATCTTTCAAGGAGAAGAAAATTTTAAATAACCCAATATTAACGATTTTGAGACAACACCGTGCCCAAAACATGAGAGCACTTAGTGAGCTTTTATTTTGTAAGGAGTGCTTTTGAGGACTGAGTGCTGTTACCTAAAATAAATAACACGCTTTTTCTTTAGTTCTTTCTCCCAAACAGTCCTCACTTTTTGACCTCTTCTCCAATTCAGGTTAGAGCATATAAAATTACCAATTTTGTAGGGCAACAATGGTTAAATATTGGCAATTTGATATGGCTTGACCTAGTGTTATTCTTCCTGTGTATACTGTACACTCTATCAGCCAGACCATTCACCTTGCCTTTTAAAAAAATAAATTATACTTTTTAGAACAGGTGTAGGTTTATTGAAAAATTGTGCTGAAAGTACAGAGTTCCTGTATACTCTCCCCCCACATACACCGTTTTTGCCAATATTAATATCTTACATATGTGTACATTTATTATAACTGACAAACCAGTATTAATATGTTATTATTACTTAAAGTTCACAGTTCACATCATTTTCATTTTTTTATATTGTACAATTCTATGGTTTTTCCAAAATGAGTAACTCTACAGAATAATTTCACTGCCTTTACAAAGCCCTCTGCTCCATGTATTCATCCTTCCCTCTTTGAGCTCCTGGCAATCATTGATCTTTTTACTGTGTATGTAGTTTTGCCTTTTCAACAATGTCATATAGTTTGAGTTACACAGTATGTAGCTTTTCACACCGACTTTTTTCACCTTATAACATGCATGTGAGATTCCTCCACTTCTTTACATGGCCTGATAGCTTATTTCTTTTTGTTGCTAAATAATATTTCATCTTTACTATATGAATGTAATATAGTTTATCCATTCACCACAGAAAGACATCTTGGTTACATCTTTTGACTCTTTTGGCTAATATGAATCAAGTTGCTGTAAACATTTGTGTATTAGTTTTTCTGTAGATAAAAGTTTTCAGCTCTTTTGGGTAAATAGATGTGAGATTTCTGGATCATAAGAAATAAGACAAGAGTATATTTACTTTTGAGTAAATATATTTAGAAGTCAAGCCTGACTTCTCAAGTGGCTTTACCATTTTTCATTTCCATTAGCAATGAATAAATGTCTATTGCTACACATTCTCACCAGCATTTGGTAGATTTTAGTCATACTAACAGGTATGTCATGGTATCTCATTTTAATGTACAATTCCCTAGAATTGACGCTTTTGAACTGTGGTGTTGGAGAAGACTCCTGAGAGTCCCTTGGACTGCAAGGAGATCCAACCAGTCCATTCTAAAGGAGATCAGCCCTGGGATTTTTTTGGAAGGAATGATGCTAAAGCTGAAACTCCAGTACTTTGGCTACCTCATGCAAAGAGTTGACTCATTGGAAAAGACTCTGATGCTGGGAGGGATTGGGGGCAGGAGGAGAAGGGGACGACAGAGGATGAGATGGCTGGATGGCATCACTGACTCGATGGACATGAGACTGAGTGAACTCCGGGAGTTGGTGATGCACAGGGAGGCCTGGCGTACTGCGATTCAAGGGGTCGCAAAGAGTCAGACGTGACCGAGCGACTGAACTGAACTGAAGTGACCTATAATTTTGAACATCTTTTCATATGCTTAATTTCCATCTGTGTCTCTTCTTTGGTTAAGTGTCCATTTGTATCTTTTCCTATTTTATAATTCTTTTAAATTGTTGAGTTTCATTATATGTTTTAAATAAAAGTCCTTATTTATTTGATACATGTTTTACAAATATTTTCTGTCACATCTTTTCATCCTCCTAACAGTAGATATTTTTAGTTTTTAAATGGATTGTGCTATTGATATTATGTCTAAAATCATTGCCAAATGCAAGTTTGCCTAGATTTTCTAGAGGTTATATAGTTTTGTGTTTAACATTGATGTCTATGTTCCATTTTTAATTAGTTTTTGTAAAAGGTATAAAGGCAGAGGAACCAGAGATCAAATTGCCAACATCCGCTGGATCATGGAAAAAGCAAGAGAGTTCCAGAAAAACATCTATTTCTGCTTTATTGACTATGCCAAAGCCTTTGACTGTGTGGATCACAATAAACTGGAAAATTCTGAAAGAGATGGGTGTACCAAACCACCTGATCTGCCTCTTAAAAAATCTGTATGCAGGTCAGGAAGCAACAGTTAGAACTGGACATGGAACAACAGACTGGTTCCAAATAGGAAAAGGAGTACGTCAAGGCTGTATATTGTCACCCTGCTTTTTTAACTTATCTGCAGAGTACATCATGAGAAACGCTGGACTGGAAGCAACACAAGCTGGAATCAAGATTGCCAGGAGAAATCTCAATAACCTCAGATATGCAGATGACACCACCCTTATGGCAGAAAGTGAAGAGGAACTAAAAAGTGTCTTGATGAAAGTGAAAGAGGAGAGTGAAAAAGTTGGCTTAAAGCTCAACATTCAGAAAACGAAGATCATGGCATCCGGTCCCATCACTTCATGGGAAATAGATGGGGAAACAGTGGAAACAGTGTCAGACTTTATTTTTTGGGGCTCCAAAATCACTGCAGATAGTGACTGCAGCCATGAAATTAAAAGACTCTTGCTCCTTGGAAGGAAAGTTATGACCAACCTAGATAGCAAATTGAAAAGCAGAGCCATTACTTTGCCAACAAAGGTTCGTCTAGTCAAGGCTATGGTTTTTCCAGTGGTCATGTATGGATGTGAGAGTTGGACTGTGAAGAAAGCTGAGCGCCAAAGAATTGATGCTTTTGAAGTGTGGTGTTGGAGAAGACTCTTGAGAGTCCCTTGGACTGCAAGGAGATCCAACCAGTCCATTCTGAAGGAGATCAGCCCTGGGATTTCTTTGGAAGGAATGATGCTAAAGCTGAAACTCCAGTACTTTGGCCACCTCATGCGAAGAGTTGACTCATTGGAAAAGACTCTGATGCTGGGAGGGATTGGGGGCAGGAGGAGAAGGGGACGACAGAGGATGAGATGACTGGATGGCATCACTGACTCGATGGATGTGAGTCTGAGTGAACTCCAGGAGTTGGTGATGGACAGGGAGGCCTGGCGTGCTGCGATTCATGGGGTTGCAAAGAGTCAGACACGACTGAGCGACTGAACTGAACTGAACTGATAAAGTCTGTCTAGATTAAATTTTTTGAATATGAATGTCTATTTGTTTCACAGTCATTTGTTGAAAAGAATATTTTTTCTCCACCTAATTACCTTTCCTCCTTTGCCAAAGATAATTAAACTACGCTTGTATGAAAGCATTTTCAGGCTATTCTGTTCCACTGATCTATTTATTCTTTTGCCAATATCACATTGTCTTCATGACTAGCATTACTCTTGATAACTATCATTAGTCTTGAAGCTGGGAGTGTTAGTCCTTCAACTTTGTTGTTCTTCAGTATTGTCTAGGTTATTATAGAATAATAATATTCTATAATATTGTCATTTTGCCTCACTGTATAAACCTTAGGGTTGGGTTTTCTATATCTACAAAATATACTCCTAGGATTTTGATTGCAAATGCATTGAATCTATAGCCTTTTAGGTAAAAATTGTCATTTTACTAATATTGTCTTTGTTGTTGTTCAGTCACTCAGTTGTGTCTGACTCTTTATGACCCCATGAACTGCAGCACACCAGGCTTTCCTGTCCTTCACTGTCTCCCAGAGTTTGCTCAAACTCATGTCCATTGAGTTGATGATGCCGCCCAGCTATCTTATCCTCTGTCACCCCCATCTCCTCCTACTTTCAATCTTTCCGAGCATCAGGGTCTTTTCCAATGAGTTAGCTCTTCCCAGCAGGTGGCCAAAGTATTGGAGCTTTAGTTTCAGCATCAGTCCTTCCAATGAATATTCAGGACTGATTTCCTTTAGGATGGACTGGTTGGATCTCCTTGCAGTCCACGGGACTCTCAAGAGTCTTCTCTAACACCACAGTTTGAAAGCATCAATTCTTTGGCATTCAGCCTTCTTTATGGTCCAGCTGACATCCATCTATGACTACTGGAAAAAGCATAGCTTTGACTACATGGACCTTTGTGAGCAAAGTGCTGTCTCTGCTTTTTAAAACACGTCTGTGTTTGTCATCACTCCAGTGTTCTTTCTTGGAGAATCCCAGGGACAGGGGAGCCTGGTGGGCTGCCCTCTATGGGGTCGCACAGAGTCGGACACGACTGAAGCGACTTAGCAGCAGCAGTAGCAGTAGATGTTTCTCAAGTTCAGAAGTTTCCTTTTTATTCCTAGTCCGCTGTGAGTTTTATCATCTATGGACTTGCCTGGTGGCTCAGATGGTAAAGCATCTGCCTGCAGTGGAGGATATCCAGATTTGATCCCTGGGTCAGGAAGATCCCCTGGAGTAAAGGAATGGCTACCCACTCCATTATTTTTTGTCTAGAGAATTCAATAGACAGAGGAGCCTGGCAGGCTTATAGTCCATGGGATTGCCAAGAGTCTGACATGACTGAAAGACTAACACTTTTTCACTTTTTATCATGAACAGTCTGGATTTTGTTAAATGCTTTTTCCACATCTGTTAATGTGACCTTATGATTTTTCTTCTGGTCAGATCTTATAAACATGTTAAAAATGGACATCCTTGCAATCACACTAGTGGTATTTACCAGACAGAATCTTTACCCTTGAAATGCTTTTATAGCACTATGAACCTGATCTGTCAACAAGGCTGGTAATTATAAATAAGTCTAAAATTTATTAATTTATAAGGCACAGCTGTCTTGAAAATGTCACTTAATCTGTGTAATTATGAAATATAAAATGGAACTCTTGAGTGACTGAATTGCTTCCTTCTGAATAAGTATTATTTATTGTGTATGCATCATTTAGAAACCCACATGTTTGTCTGGGCCAGGACCAGTGACAGGGAAGGTGGACTGACATAAATATGCTGATAATCAGGCTGTTTGATGTACCTCAGGTCACAAATTTTTTTTCCTCTGACCCAGGAGTATCATTGTTCTTGCCAGCATCATGAAATAGTAACAAGCTAACTAATTAACTTGTGAGTAAAATAAAATCCCAATCCATTGCATTTCTACTGCCTCTGGTTGACTGGAGCTACTTAGTAGCTACCACTTAAAAAAATCATCTTCTCTCCAGTTTTCATAGTCCCCACCACTGTGGCTCATTTTCAGTTGCCTCTTTTTATAATTAAGTTTTTATTTTCTTTTTATAAAATTAACAGGCATTGTAGAATAGTGATTTGCTCTGAGGATTCAAACTATGATTCCTGTATTCAAGTTTAAATTTCCCCATATAAACCTGTATGTCTGTAGGCAAGCTATTTAAGCTTTCTGTTCTTCGGTTTCCCCATCTGATAATAATGGTGGAGAAAATAGTAATGCTTTCTTTATGTTAGTTTTGAAGATTCACTGACTTAGTTACTAACTAAATTCTGCTAATTTAGTTCACCAGGTTAATATGCTTAAAGTACTTAGAATTGTACTGGCCAGCTAGTAAATGTTAGTTGTTATTATTACAAACCATGCCTGTATTAAAAATGAGAAAGTAAAGGGGGGGATATTTAGTTCAAAATTTGAGAATAAGAAATTATTTGTGGAATTTTTCTGTGTGTTTATTCAAAGTATATTTGTATTGGAGAATCAACTTAGTAATATTCCAGGTAATTATTGCAAGCTGGAAACATAAGATTAGATGGTCATCCTTGTAATAATAATTTTTGTAATTTTTTAGTTTTATGGAAGTTTGCATTAGAACTTTAACTTTAGGCAGAAACTTAAAGTATCTGAAGGTTAGATATGATCTCAACAAGGATGGAAGATCTTATAGAACATTCTAAGCTTTCACAGTTCAGAGTACCTACAAATATTATCAGAACATCCATTAATAGTTAAATGATAAGAGGAATAGTAGCAATGCTCATTCACTTCAGATTTTAAAAACAGAAAAGGTAAATGTGATTTTATGTTTCTTCATGAATAAAAGGTTCTCAAGATACTTTCCATCTGTCAGTTTATAATGATGATAAAGGTAGATTAATCATTAATTTTTTGAGGCTGTAATATTGACTATCTTGGCCACATTCTTCTGTAAAATGACATATTTTTTGAAATTTGAGGTCTTTTGGATGTCCAGTAGAGAGCTTACTATGATGTATATAACTTGTGAAATGTGATAAAATAAACTTTCTGCATTTAACCAATAGGAAAAAATAGGGATAACTAATAGGAAAGAGCCCATAAATCCATAAAGTAGAGAAATGTCTGCTTTATAATATTAGGAATTTGATCTTGAACATTTTCTATAATACTGTATAAGCAAGTGTTCTATTATTAGTGGTTATTTAGAAAAATACCATTTGACTCAAATGATTAATTCCATCATTGCTAAATTCTAATGAGACTATTAATGCCATCAGTACAGACTGGTTCCAAATCAGGAAAGGAGTATGTCAAGGCTGTATATTGTCACTGTGCTTATTTTAACTTATATGCAGAGTACATCATGAGAAATTCTGGGCTGGATAAAGCACAAGTTGGAATCAAGATTGCTGGGAGAAATGTCAATAACCTCAGATAAACAGATGACACCACCTTTATGTCAGAAAGCAAAGAACTAAAGAGCCTCTTGATGAAAGTGAAAGAGGAGAGTGAAAGAGTTGGCTTAAAACTCAACAGTCAGAAAACTAGGATCATGGCATCCTGTCCCATCACTTCATGGCAACGAGATGGGGAAACAGTGGAAACAGTGATAGACTTTATTTTTGGGGGCTCCAAAATCCCTGCAGATGGTGACTGCAGCCATGAAATTAAAAGACACATGCTCCTTGGAAGAAAAGTTATGACCAACCTGGACAGCATATTAAAAAGCAGAGACATTGCCAACAAAGGTCCGTCTAGTTAAGGCTATGGTTTTTCCAGTAGTCTTGTATGGATTTTGATTTGAGTGAAGTCACTCAATTGTGTCCGACTCTTTGCGACCAGGCTCCGCGGTCCATGGGATTTTCCAGGCAAGAATACTGGAGTGGACTGCCATTTCCTTCTCCAGTGGATCTTTGCAACCCAGGGATTGAACACGGGTCTCCTGCATTGCAGACAGACGCTTTACCATCTGAGCCACTAGGGAAGCCCTGTATGGATTTGAGAGTTGGACTATAAAGAAAGCTGAGCACTGAAGAATTGATGCTTTTCAACTGTAGTGTTGGAGAAGACTCTTGAGAGAGTCCCTTGGACAGCAAGGAGATCTAACCAGTCCATCCTAAAGGAAATAAGTCCTAAATATTCGTTGGAAGGACTGATGCTGAAGCTGAAACTCCACTACTTTGGGCACCTGATGCAAAGAACTGACTGATGTGAAAAGAGCCTGATGCTGGAAAAATTGAGGGCAGGAGGAGAAGGGGACGACAGAGGATGAGATAGTTGGATAGCATCACCGACTCAATAGACATGAGTTTGAGTAAACTCTGGGAGTTGGTGATGGACAGGGAAGCCTGGTGTACTGCAGTCCATGGGGTCTCAAAGAGTCGGACACGACTGAGCTACTGAACTGAACAACCAGCCCTGTCTACAAATGCTAACTTGGTAATGGTGCTACAGATTTCTAGGTGATTCTATTGTTACATCACAAAAAAATGAAACAAGGTTTTAAACAGAGCAAATACATTAAAAAATGTTAGAGTAACTCTATCACAGAAATCTTTTTTAAATCTCATATAAGCCTGTTTCAACACCTATGTTAATTTTATTTTTTGCTGGAGATGATAACTAGTAAAGATCTGGCTTCTGATTTGACTTTTTTTTTAAGTTATGCCTTTTGTAAATTGCTGAATTGCTTACATAGTCAGTTCCAGTTCTGTAGAAACTGAGTTAAAAGATGTGTGCTATCGAATTCCATAAAAATAGTGACTTTCAAAATTAAATCCTAAACTTAGAATGTCAGTTTATGAACATATTGAGAAACTAGTGACATTAGTCACACTTAAAGAAAACAAAATTTACTGTATTCTGGGCAACTAAAATGGCTATAAAATCAAGCTTCGTTGATCCCTACCATAGCTTCTAATTTCTCCCATAAATGTTGTTTTTTGTACTGGTGAGAGCATGTCCTGGGAGAAGGCAATGGCAACCCACTCCATGGAAACTCCCATGGGCTGCTGTCTGTGGGGTTGCACCGAGTCGGACACAACTGAAGCGAATCAGCAGCAGCAGCAGCAGCAGACCATGTCCTGAAATATTCTAATAAGTTTCCTTTCCTCATTTCTGTATAGAACATGAAATGAGCCTATTCATATCAGAGGTCAGAACCCCTGCTCAATTAAACATTCTCCACATTATCTAAAACTTGTATTTTCTGGTTAAGAATGGTTGTTATCTTAGACCTTTTTACTTCAGTTTTACTTCCATTGGCACTAATAGGTTTCTCTTTGGGTCTGTATTTGTTCAGAAAATACAGTTATAGTAGTTACTGTGTTACTGCATATGAGAGACAAATAGAAAATAACCAGTTTTAAGTGAGATGCAGATGCCAACATCCTAACAGTGGGTAATACTGTATACGCTTGAGGAAAAATCACATATCATAGATTTTTTAAAATTCTTAAAGTAATTGAAGCTTTTGGGGGTAAATTCATTAAAGGCAAATCCCTATACATTTGTGATTACAGTTACTACTTATGTATTAGCCAAGTACAAGATGGTCTTGGAGGCTGGGAAAGCATAAGGAAGAAATGTTGTTTTGTTATTTTGTTGTTATTGAGGGCCTTATGGGTAGCATAGTCTACTCATCAAGAGTTAACTTTTTTGATAAAACAGACATTGGAGCTCTACTGACTTTTTAACCTCCTCCTCCTTCATTCATATCCAGAGAATTTGAAAACTGAGCCCCAGACTCCCCATATTTAAAATGGGGCTGTTAATAGGATCTGTTTAATTGTACATTTTAAGTGTTATGAAAAAAGTAGGTATGCTGGCTAGCCCATAGTAAGTGCTGATTACGTTATTTATACTTGTATTTTAATCTTTTTTTTTTTAATCATTGGTAGGCTCTATTTTAAAAACAAGAAATTTTATAGGTGTAATCTGTTTTTGTTTAGTCACTAAGTGGTATCCAACTCTTTTGTGACCCCATGGACTGTAGCCCACCAGGCTTCTGTCTGTTCATGGAATTTCCTAACCAAGAATATTGGAGTTGGTTGCCATTTCCTTCCCCAGGGGAATCTTCCAGACCAAGGGATTGAACCCACGTCTACTGCTTGGCAGGTGGATTCTTAACCACTGAGCCACCTAGGAAGCCTGTGCAATCTATTAGTAAGTACTTAATTTTGAATTCTATTGTATTTGCATATAAATTATTTCAGAATGTTTGTGTGTTAACTATTCCTCTTAAGTGGATCTTTCCTTGGTTTCTTTACTATATATTAGCAGAGAAATTGTTACTGAAAACTGTCCATGTCCGTGATGCTGAATGAGAATGAGGAGGCCAAGTGTTTGAAAATAAAGGAAAGAGAATTTTATTGATTTGCCAATGAGGCGGGTAGTAGACAAACACCTTAAGAATTATTGTCCTGCCTTCTAAGAGAAAGCAGGTGTATTTAAAGAAAAGTTTGGGGGGCTTTACGTGACCATTGCCACATATAGTTTTGTTGAGATTGGTTATTTCATGATATTATCTCTGTCTGTTTTGGTCCTCTGGTTGTTTAAGACCTCTGGTTCCAGTCAACATATACCATTTTTGATAATCTTGGTTTGCTGACTTCATGGCCTTGAGTTTCTGTGGTTAGGAGGAACAAATAGAAACACTGAGAATGCTTACCCAGGTTCAGTTCAGATCAGTCGCTCAGTTGTGTCTGACTCCTTGCACGCCATGAATCGCAGCACGCCAGGCCTCCCTGTCCATCACCAACTCCTGGAGTTCACTCAGACTCACGTCCATCAAGTCAGTGATGCCATCCAACCATCTCATCCTCTGTCGTCCCCTTCTCCTCCTGCCCCCAATCCCTCCCAGCATCAGAGTCTTTTCCAATGAGTCAACTCTTCGCATGAGGTGGCCAAAGTACTGGAGTTTCAGCTTTACCATCATTCCTTCCAAAGAAATCCCAGGGCTGATCTCCTTCAGAATGGACTGTTTGGATCTCCTTGCAGTCCAAGGGACTCTCAAGAGTCTTCTCCAACACCACAGTTCAAAAGCATCAATTCTTTGGCGCTCAGCTTTCTCCACAGTCCAATTCTCACATCCGTACATGACTACTGGAAAAACCATAGCCTTGACTAGACAGACCTTTGTTGGCAAAGTAATGTCTCTGCTTTTGAATATGCTATCTAGGTTGGTCATAACTTTCCTTCCAAGGAGTAACCATCTTTTAATTTCATGGCTGCAGTCACCATCTACAGTGATTTTGGAGCCCCCAAAAAGAAAGTCTGACACTGTTTTCACTGTTTCCCCATCTATTTCCCATGAAGTGATGGGACCGGATGCCATGATCTTCGTTTTCTGAATGTTGAGCTTTAAGCCAACTTTTTCACTCTCCTCCTTCACTTTCATCAAGAGGGTTTTTAGTTCCTCTTCACTTTCTACCATAAGGGTGGTGCCATCTGCATATCTGAGGTTATTGATATTTCTCCCAGCAATCTTGATTCCAGCTTGTGTTTCTTCCAGTCCAGCATTTCTCATGATGTACTCTGCACATAATTTAAAAAAGCAGGATGACAATATACAGCCTTGAGGTACTCCTTTTCCTATTTGGAACCAGTCTGTTGTTCCATGTCCAGTTCTAACTGTTGCTTCCTGACCTGCATACAGATTTCTCAAGAGACAGGTCAGGTGGTCTGGTATTCCCATCTCTTTCTGAATTTTCCACAGTTTGTTGTGATCCACACAGTCAAAGGCTTTGGTATTGTCAATAAAGCAGAAATAGATGTTTTTCTGGAACTCTCTTGCTTTTTCCATGATCCAGTGGATGTTGGCAATTTGATCTCTGGTTCCTCTGCCTTTTCGGAATCCAGCTTGAACATCTTGAAGTTCACGGTTCATGTATTGTTGAAGTTTGGCTTGGAGAATTTTGAGCATACTTTACTAACATGTGAGATGAGAACAATTGTGCAGTAGCTCGAGCATTCATTAGCATTGCCTTTCTTTGGGATTGGAATGAAAACTGACCTTTTCCAGTTCTGTGGCCACTGCTTAGTTTTCCAAATTTGCTAATATATGAGTGCAATACTTTCAGAGCATCATCTTTCAGGATTTGAAATAGGTCAGATGGAATTCCATCACTCCCACTAGCTTTGTTCATAGTGATGCTTCCTATGGCTCACTTGACTTCACATTCCAGGATGTCTGCCTCTAGGTGAGTGATCACACCATTGTGATTATCTGGGTCATGAAGATCTCTTTTGTACAGTTCTTCTGTGTATTCTTGCCACCTTTTCTTAATATCTTCTTCTGTTAGGTCCATACCACCATTTCTCTCCAAAAATTGTTCCCATTTTTGCATGAAATGTTCCATTGGTATCTCTAATTTTCTTGAAGAGATATCTAGTCTTTCCCATTCTATTGTTTTCCTCTATTTTTTCTGCACTAATCACTGAGGAAGGCTTTTTTACCTCTCCTTGGTATTCTTTGGAACTCTGCATTCAAATGGGTATATCTTTCCTTTTGTCCTTTGCTTTTTGCTTTTCTTCTTTTCTCAGCTATTTGTAAGGCCTCCTCAGACAGCCATTTTGCGTTTTTGCATTTCGTTTTTTGGAGATGATCTTTATCCCTTTCTCCTGAACAATGTCATGAACCTCCATCCATAGTTCTTCACTATGCATTCTCTCTATCAGATCTAATCCCTTGAATCTATTTCTCACTTCCACTGTATAATTGTAAGGGATTTGATTTAGGTCAAGATTGCCGGGAGAAATATCAATAACCTCAGATATGCAGATGACACCACCCTTATGGTAGAAAGTGAAGAGGAACTCAAAAGCCTCTTGATGAAAGTGAAAGATGAGAGTGAAAAAGTTGGCTTAAAGCTCAACATTCAGAAAACGAAGATCATGGCATCCAGTCCCATCACTTCTTGGGAAATAGATGAGGAAACAGGGTCAGACTTTATTTTTCTAGGCTCCAAAATCACTGCAGATGGTGACTTCAGCCATGAAATTAAAAGACGTTTGCCCCTTGGAAGAAAAGTTATGACCAACCTAGATAGCATATTCAAAAGCAGAGACATTACTTTGCCAACAAAGGTCTGTCTAGTCAAGGCTATGGTTTTTCCAGTGGTCATGTATGGATGTGAGAGTTGGACTGTGGAGAAAGCTGAGCGCCGAAGAATTGATGCTTTTGAACTGTGGTGTTGGAGAAGACTCTTGAGAGTCCCTTGGACTGCAAGGAGATCCAACCAGTCCATTCTGAAGGAGCTCAGCCCTGGGATTTCTTTGGAAGGAATGATGCTAAAGCTGAAACTCCAGTACTTTGGCCACCTCCTGCGAAGAGTTGACTCATTGGAAAAGACTCTGATGCTGGGAGGGATTGGGGGCAGGAGGAGGAGGGGATGACAGAGGATGAGATGGCTGGATGGCATCACTGACTTGATGGACGTGAGTCTGAGTGAACTCTAGGAGTTGGTGATGGACAGGGAGGCCTGGCGTGCTGCAATTCATGGGGTCACAAAGAATTGGACACAACTGAGCAACTGAGCTGAACTGAATTGAACTGAATGGTCTAGTGATTTTCCCTACTTTCTTCAATTTAAGTCTGAATTTGGCAATAAGGAGTTCATGATCTGTGCCACAGTCAGCTCCTTGTCTTGTTTTTGCTGACTTTATAGAGCTTCTCCATCTTTAGCTGCAAAGAATATAATCAATCTGATTTCAGTGTTGACCATCTGGTGATGTCTATGTGTAGAGTGTACTCTTATATTTAGATTATGTGCTAAATATGTCTGATTAAAGTGAAATTTGGATATTTTTGAGGTATATTCTTCCTATAATATCTAGCATTTCCTCTTACTGTTTTTTTTCTCACTAAATGGCAATTAGTATGGTTTTTCTTGATTCTTTAAGATGTGTTTATTTACAGTTTTAATAAGAACTAAAATAACTTCCTGATCTTAGAAATACTGATTGGTAAAGAATCTGCTTGCCAGCGCAGGAGACATAAGACACGCAGGTTTGATCCTGGGTTGGGAAGATCCCCTGGAGGAGAGTCTGGCAGCCCACTCTAGTATCATTTCCTGGTGAATCCTATGGGCAGAGGAGCCTGGTGGGCTACAGTCCACAGGGTGACAAAGAGTTGGACAAGACTGAGGCGGCCTAGGAACCATATTCTCAGCTGCATATGGAAGAAAACTCAAAATAGCTGTAGTAATTTCTTCCTCTTTCATGTAAGAGACAGGCAGTCTAGTGCTCTTACAGAGGATCCACAAAGTCACCAGGTACATGGGCTTCAACCAGCTTATCATTTAGCAGTCCTGGCCTTGTGGCCTTTATCTTTCTGATTCAAAAGGACTATCAGACATCACATCTTGTTCCATGTACCAGAGGGTGAGGAGAAGGGTGTCCCCTCTTCTCTTGAAGGAAATAGCCCCCAAATTTGCTACAAAATTACTGTTGTAATTGGATAACAATTTTCTTTACTAAGCCAGTGGTTTAGATACATGGCTACATTCAGCTGTAAGGGGGCCAGCTAAAAATTAGGATATTAAAACCAATTAACAGTCTCTGCTACACTATCTTTTGAAGAATACAGGTATGTGTCAGAGTGTTAAAAAAAAATACTATTAAATCTGGCTTTGTAAACTACAGAAAATTGGCCAGGCTATTACAACTTAGTCATCATTTTTTCATGATTAAATTGTTATGATAGCTATAATTGGTTCTGCATCATCTGCTAAGAAAATGGCAGCATTATTAAAAAAGCAGTGAATGCCGTGTCATACTACTCAACTTTTCAACACATCAAACCATTTTAGAGTTCCTTTCAAGCATTTTTACTGGGTCAGTAATAATATTGAGTTGCAAAGGGCCTGTTATGGCTTATGAACTATAGTACCTAAATATCCTTTAAGACTATTGCTTTAGGACAATATCCATATTGCCTAAAATGCTTAGGTAATTGGCTTTCAAGAAAAAGAATTATACCTCATACTTTTAATTTTGGAAAAAAATGGAAAACTACCAATCTAAATTTGTTAAAGATTGAAATAAAAATGGCTAATTCAGAAAGTTGCTTGTATGAGTAATTCTCTTTTTTCAGAGTAGCACTACCTCTTCTTGTCTTCTGATGAAACTGCTTACATATGAGACAAAAAACCATCAGAAAAATTTAAAAATGCAAGTTTTTGTCTGTTCTGGTTATAAGGGAAACAAGTCATTTGCTTTACAATTTAAGAATATTGCATAGCAGTACGGCTAATGATTTAACTTTGATTAATTTAATAAGACATAGCATTTTAGAATTTGTGGAAACCTTTGAGAATACACCCTCCAAATGCCATCATTTTATGTTGAGGCACCATAATCTTCAAAGTTTAAGTGACTTTGCAAGGTCCTATTATTGAGTTAGTGGCAATGCTGAAATCAGGACTAAGGTTTTACTGCCTTTTAATCTAGTGCATCCTGTCTCTGTTCCCTCCCTCCTTTCCCTCTCCTTTCCCTTCTGTCCTTCCTCCCTCCCTCCTCTGCTTCCTATATTGCATTAGCATTAAAATATTTGTGTATCACACCAGGTACATATGTGAAAAGTATATCAGGTCATAATGGTTAGTTAGTGGCAGTACTGAGGTAAACCTAAAGATTTCGTTGCTCTAATCTAATGCACCCTGTTTCCACTAAGTATATTATCATCACTATTATATCAAGAGTTTTGTTTTATCTAACATTTGAATTTCAGGATTTAGATCAAAGTTATTAGAAATATAAATGTTTCAAGTGTGAGAATGAATAAACACCTGCTTTGGTTAGTCTCTTTTAATGTTATCAATAGAAATACAGTGCCTCACTGCTTAAAGCTGCTGCTGCTGCTGCTAAGTCACTTCAGTCATGTCTGACTCTGTGCAACCCCATAGACGCCAGCCCACCAGGCTTCCCCGTTCCTGGGATTCTCTAGGTAAGAACACTGGAGTGGGCTGCCATTTCCTTCTCCAGTGCGTGAAAGGGAAAAGTGAAAGTGAAGTAACTCAGTCGTGTCCGACTCTTAGCAACCCCATGGACTGCAGCCTACCAGGCTCCGCCATCCATGGGATTTTCCACTGTGTTAAACGGAACTGACCATTTGAAGTTAGGGCAACTTGAATGTTCACTCATTCTATAACTCTGGATATGTTTAAAGGATTGGTTGCAGAGCGTTCAGTACCATTCCTTCCATTATGCTATTCTGTTTTGAGAGTGAAAAACTGAGTCTAGGGTCCAGAAAATTATATGTGAAATGAGCATACCCAAGTAAAATGTGATTATTGCTTTAGCAGTTTGAGCTATTTTGACCAATTTGCTGCTATATTATCAGCTTCCCAAAATAACCAGCCGGAGTCTTACCTTCCTATGTTCTGAATGTTATGAATTACACTTTAAATTTTCAATATCCTTATAATAATATATTTCCTAAATTTCTGCTTCTGCCCCTTCTATTCCTCCTCCTTTTTTCATTATCATCAGATTTAAAAAAATTTTTTGAACCTTTGTTACACGAATCACCTGTTGCTATCTACAACTGGAGATACAACAAAGTAAGGCACTTTTGCCCTCAAAGAACTTCCAGTCTAGTTAGATGAACAGGACCTATCCTAGCAGAGACTAGTTAACATTTCATAAGTGGTATGAATGATAAGCATTAGAGAAGATCAAAAAAGGGAGAGATCACCAGTGAGTGGCTAAGTCCATTGATAGAAACTTCAGAGAGAAATATCCCTTATGGATTAGACTTAAACAATTTAATCAGAATATATTATAATATGCATACATTGTGCTAAACCCTTTGGGTCATTGTTAGATATCCTGATGGATATTTTGAGTACATGTGTGATAAACTACTTGACATGGGTAATTTATGATGAACTAAATTATCCTTTCAAGCAAATTCAAATTTAAAACACAAAATGACAAATTTCATTCAGATGATATAAACTGAGTACAAAAGTATATACTTAAAATATGTGTGTACATGTATTACAAAATGTCAGATGTGTTCTACACTGTAATAAAGAGATAGGATAGGATAAAAAAATCATGTATGTTTCTGCACTTTAATTATTTTCATAGTTAGTTATAGGAGCCTGCCAAGGTGAAAAGAAAAACAATATAAAGCTTCATATTCTTAATTTAATCGTGGTAGAAAATATAACTGAAGCCAGAGGGTACAAGCCTCAGTTGACAGTTTAATGAAGACTTTTGAAAGAATGCAAGACTCTTGGTGCTTTAAGACAAGCCCTGAGCAAATCATTACATCTGTTGAGATGAAAAAAGGGATTGATGAATATTTGTATAACAGTTACCAAAATATTTAAGTTAAATGTATGTTTATTTTTATCTAGTTTTCATAAATTTGAATTTTTCTTTAAATCTATCAGCTACAAAAGGCAAAGTAATATTGAATCATTTGTTTTTAAAGTCCCAAGGGCTGTTTACTTGTGACTGTGAAATTATTAAATATTTATTATAGAGGACTACATGTTAAAAAGTCTGTGTGAAATATCTGCCTTTTCATTTAAGATTGTAAATTCAATTGTTCATTGGAAGCTTATTTTACCTACCATATTTGTAGTATCAACTATAAACACACTGATATCTTTTCCTGTAACTTCCTTCTGTAAGCGGCATCTGTTTGTTTCTTAGATGGAATGTATCGAGGACTTTTCCCCCTACAGGCTTATTTACAGTAGATCTAGTGATTCTAATTCGCTCATTTCTGAAAACATCACATGTACTAGTTTTTTTTCCAAACATTAAGTTGTATTATACCCAGTACCTATTTTTGCTCAGGTTTAGAAACTGCTGCAAATATAGAGATAACAGGGAAAATTCAAAAAGGCATTGATTTTCTGGATTTAAACATAACATAGAACCCAGTAACTGGATGCCTCCCCTATCCCACTAATAGATTTTTAACATGAATTTTACAGTCTTTTGGTGTCTTCCACACACCATCATCAGATACCTTCCTATGACTAGAAAAGATGACTGTAGCCTGCCAGGCTCCACTGTCCATGGGATTCTCCAGGCTGGAATACTGGAGTGGGTAACCATTCCCTTCTGCGGGGATATTCCAAACTCAAGGATCAAACCCAGGTCTCCAGCATTGCAGGCAGATTCTTTACTATCTGAGCCACCAGGGAACCTGTCTTCTTGTTCTAGGCAGTTCAAATTCATACGGAACTCCTTAGGATAAACTCAGCTATGTTGTCTTGAGATCCACCCCTAAAATTCCTTTCCTTTAGCTCTATGTATCTTGGAAGTACCTTACAGCGCCTGACATGTAGCTATCACAGCAGCGACAACACAAGTAGTAAAAATGATAATAGTAGTGGTAGGGGTATTACTAAACTCAGGTCCAAGTGCTGCTCAAAAATCAGTCCTTGAGAGGCAAGTGCCAGGAGGAATGGAAAAAATTGCTTTAATCTGAAGGCCAGACATTTGGGGAGAAGGCAGATTCTTGTCCCAGACCAACTCTGAAGATTTTGCTCGGCCATGAAAGTTTTAAAGGGAAAAAGGAGAAACAATCTCACTCACTCAGGTAGGGAATCAGCCTGGTCCTTATTTCCTGCTGTGTCCAGATGTGTCGACTCCTTGTGATCTTTATTTAAAAGCTATCTTGTTCACACAGTCTGTTCACAAGTTTACTGAAGGGGAAGCTGGGGAAAAGATGTTTGCTATTTAGTTGCTAAGTTGTATCCATCTCTTTGGGCTGCATAGGCTATAGCCCACCAGGCTGCTCTGTCCATGGGATTTCACAGGCAAGAATATTGGATTGGGTTATCATTTCCTTCTCCAGGGGAAAAGATCTAGTCATCTGTTAATTATTCATTTCTACTTTTTTGATCTTCGGAGAGAATCAACAGGTTAGACATTTTTTAATCAAAAGATTTGAAAGTGTGCTTAGGCCAGAGATGAGTAGAGCATGGAGGTGGCTGGTTTAAAAGTTAGTTGTAATATATAGCTTTATTGCAATATACAGCTGAAGCTTCAATTCTTTGGCCACCTGATGCGAAGAGCCAACTCACTGGAAAAGACCTTGATGCTGGGAACGATTGAAGACAGGAGAAGAACGTGGCAGCAGAGGATGAGATGGTTAAATAGCATCACCGACTCAATGGACATGAATTTGAGCCAACTCGGGAAGATAGTGGAAGACAGAGAAGCCTGACGTGCTACAGCCCATGGGGTCACAAGGAGTCAGACATGACTTAATGACTGAAGTACAACAACAAAGCTTTATTAAAGGCTTCCTTGGTGGCTCAGTGGTAAAGAACCCACCTGCCAATGCAGGAGACATGGGTTCGATCCCTGGGTTGTGAAGATCCCCTGGAGAAGGAAATAGCAACCCACTCCAGGATTCTTGCCTGGGAAATCCCATGGACAGAGGAGCCTGGAGGGCTACAGTCCAAAGGGTCGCAAAAGATTTGGACAGGACTTAGCGACTAAACAACAACAGCAGCTTTGTTAAAGTGACAAGACAAAAGGGATGGATCTGCTGAGGGTAGTTTTTTGCAAAGAACTGCTTAAGGAAGTAGTACCAGTAGCAGTAATAGCTGCTGGATAGTTTTATTATTATTATTATAAAAATATCTCTCACATTTTTTTTGTTTTGATTAAAAACATTCTATAATGTGTGTGCTGGTAATATGGGGTTCACAATAAAATGTACAAGGCTTGAGTGTCTAAGTTTATACATGTGTAGAATGTTTACTTATCATACATTGCTGCTGTTTTTATGATCCACACAAGATATTCAGTCCCATCACTTTTCAGTTACATTTCCTCTCTGAATATGATGTGAACTAGAGGAACAAATTCGGAGAAAGCGATGGCACCCCACTCCAGTACTCTTGCCTGAAAATCCCATGGACAGAGGAGCCTGGTAGGCTGCAGTCCATGGAGTCGCGAAGAGTCCGATAGGACTGCGCGACTTCACTTTCACTTTTCAGTTTCATGCATTAGAGAAGGAAATGGCAACCCACTCCAGTGTTCTTGCCTGGAGAATCCCAGGGACGGGGGAGCCTGGTGGGCTGGCATCTATGGGGTCGCACAGAGTCGGACACGACCGAAGCGACTTAGCAGCAGCGGCAGCAGCAGCAGAGCAACAAATTAAATGAGATGTTATGAAATACTTGCCTTTCTAGTGCAATCCTTCGGTCCTTTTGTTGTCTCAATGGAGCCCATTTTCAGAGACGCTGAATAGAAGAGCTTGGGCTTTGGTATGTATTGTTTGGTCTTATTACAGTCATTAACCATAGTCAAGGTGCCTTTCAGGAAGAAAGGATGATGGATAGGTCGCATTCTCAGGATCGCGTTCACTGTCAGGGAGAACAAAAGCCAGGGAGGCGGGAAGCAGCGGAAGACAGAGCGCAGTGGGATACAGGCGCGCCTTTTCCAGAGGAGGAGACGAATGTCCTCATTGCCGCGGCGCCCTGCATCTCCTTGGTCATTAGTGTGGCAGGCCTGTGATTGACGACGTGACATGGGACCTGTTGTGGGGCTTCTCTCCCCTCCTGTGAAACTACTACGGTGTCCTTTAAATAGTATATGGTTATCCAATGTGTCAGTGCACCTGCCTTCATGTCTCAATCTAAGCTATACTGGTAATGACAGAAAATCACACCACTTGTAACAGGGAAGCTGATATTAAAGTTTCATTGCTGCGCTAACTGCAGTTCTCGGCAGTGGTTTCTTATGTAATAATAGGCAAGGTTAAGAATAAATTTATCAGAATAAGAGAAAAGAGTATAAGGTGAGCTCTCACTCGGGCTCAGAGGAACGCTCTGTGGTCCACAGCTCATTGTTTTACTTATATGCTTTCTCTAGTTGCACTATTTAGATTAAAAAGGAGTCTCAGAGTTCTGTTTCAAGAAATGCTATATTATATAAACTATCTGAATAATTATTTCAATACTTGAGCAAAATAACTGAATGAGCAAATCATGACTAAGCACTGATTCCTCTTTAATAATTGTTTGAAAATTATTGAATCTTTCAGGAACTGCTGGAAAATTATATTTTATTTAATTCTATATTTAGGCTTATTATTATTAATTAATTTTGTCCATGTGGGAGTTTCTTGAGAAAACCACTGGAACCACAAGGATGAAACATATCTAATGTTATGAAAACATGTTAAATATTTTTAAAATGAATTCTTAAGATTAAGACTGTAATTATGCATTGAAAGTGTTATCAACAATTTAGTTTGTTTTTCTTGGTTGATAGGGTTTTATTTTTAATATTATAAAAGATATCTTTTTCTCTTTAAGTTTTAGTAATATAGTGATTATAAAAATGTACTTTTCATAGCAGTTGTCTATAATGAGAAGCCTTCCACACATTGAGAATAAATTTAATTGGTTATATATTAAATTTGGCTACAGCACATGTAGAGTTGCTTTACTATAACTATTTTAAAACGGATAACCTTATTAGCATTATAATGACTTAAGCATCCAAAAGAAAAATTACAATGAAAATTACATAGAGCATTAGTGTTAATCAAGTCAAAACTACATTCTATCAGTATGTTTCTGATTTCTTTACTATACTTCAGACTATACTCCCATATCTGATTCTATAAGGTTTTATCTTTCATTGAAGCATTATTAGTCACTTCCTTCAGACCTATATCTAGTTTTAAATACACTATACATAGACCGTAACCTATGCATCCTGGTGATCTTTAAGAGTTCATGAGCCAGGACACAAGAGAATATATATATTTTGTTGACTAGCTAGGTCAGAGTTTGTGAAGTATTTTCTTAACTAAAAATCTGTTAGGTAAGAACCAAGAGGCCTGGAAAGATCTTTAAAATACATTTATTTAGTCTCTTCATTTGCTAAATAATACATTTTCTTCCCTTTTGTTTCTGAAGCAATACTTGCTTCTTCTTTTTTCACCTCTTTGATGGTGCTGTTTTCCATGAGGTTTCCTTCTTTGCCTGCAGCTTTATTATCAGTCTACAGATGGTTGCCCGAGTTCTATCTTACCCTGATTTCATCTCAGATATCATAACTTTATTCTCATGTTATACCACTTAATCTAACTTTTTATAATTCCCCTTTTCTTGTGAGATTGTGTATACACTTCTAGTCTTCTACTGAGGTCTGCTCCTGAAATAATGCTGATAAAACAAACACTGTTCTCAGAGAAAGTCACATACTGTTCTTTACCTGGATGATTTTAACAGGCTTCTAATTCTGTTACCAGCCTCTGCATATGATAGTCAGTCATCTTTCTAAGGCCTGGATCCACTCATCTCACCCTCCTATTGAATGCTTTTTCTGGCTCTCCATTTCCAACATAGTGAAGTCCGAATTCTTTGGCACAACCATCAGAACATTTCCGTCTGGACTGTCCATCTTTCTAGCATCTTTTCCTGACAGTTTCTTATGGAGGACTGCTGCCTATTCCAAGAATATGCCCTATCTCTGTGTCTTTCTTCTTTTACTTTGGTTTTAACTGCTGCCTTGAATGCTGTACTCACTTTTGTCCTCCTGATACCCTTTTCCTTATTTTTAATTTTTTTTACATAAATTGACACATACTACATATGCGCAACTGGGTCTTTTGACTTAATTTTTTTTGAGATGTATTCATGTCAAAATATGTAGATTTTGTTTATTATTTGTACTTATTGATAACATTCTGTTATATGAGTAATTCATGGGTTTTCATTCTTCTAGTGAGGAACAAATAGGTTGGTTTACTTTTTTTCACTTTGCATAAAAATACCACAAGCAAACAATCTTGTTATGGTATCTTTGAGCATATGTGCACAATTCATTAAGTAATTAATGAATTAGTTTCAAATGGCTAATCTGGAGACCTGTGGAGAGTAATGAGAGGATGGTACAATGCAGACACCTGTCATCATTTCCCAAAGTTTCTTTACTTGAAATGTCCTTGTATGAAGTATAATTGTGTCAAAATTCCCTTGTTATGCTTGGTTTGGTATGTAGTTATATGATGCAAATAAATGTAAGGAATGAAAGTTTTGAAAACCATCTATTAGTTGATGTTTTTTCTGTGTCATGTCAAAGTGTGACACCATTTTACCTAATAAGGCTCTCTCATTAACAGGCTTTAACTGCAAGTGAAATACATTTTGAAAGTTAACCTGTATTGCGTTGCCTTCTTTGTCCTAAAATGTGGAAATAGACTAGAGCTTTGGGATTCATTTATTCCTAATAAACCTAATTATTTTTCACACTGAATTCTTACTGTATACTTGCTTGCTAATTGCATTAGGTCATACATTTTCAAATGCCACAAGATACAAAAGAGTAAGTGACTGCACCTATACTTAAAATATTATCCCATTTACCCTTCTGTTTATATTTTCATAGTCTCAAAAATGCTTCTTGAAGTATTTTAGTAGTTGACATACTTCCATATAAATTGAGGCACTATTACATATTACAGTGGTCCTTTCATTTTTCTTTGGGTAATAATTTCCTGGGTAGTGTGGTAAAATATATATATTTAGTTTCTACCATTGAAAATTCTTTTTCAATTGATGTTTTGAATATTAACTTCATGTCCTTATAACTACTACTACTCTAATTGTGCTCTGGAAACTATTTCTTCAGAAACACAAGTTGAGGCAAAAAATGGGGGGCTTGTGGTCATGGTGAGCGCTGCAGTGATGGTAATGCTGGAGGTGGTGGTCGTGGGGGGTATGGAAGGGAGCTGGCTTAATTCAGGCCTTTGGAATCGAATTGCCTTGAATCTGAATCCCAGCTCTAAGACTGTATTTAAAATCTTGGTCAGATTAGTTAATTTCTCTAATCCCAAGGTTCCTCATGTTTAAAATGATGATAATAATTTCCACAATTCTTAAGGTTTAGCACAATACCTGGCCTATAGTAAATATTATATATAATAAATGCCAACTATTAAATACTCCTGAAGTGGCTTTGTTTCTTTTCCAATTTTGTAAACAACATTATGAGGGTGGATTTTCTATGCAAGAACAGAAGTATATCTAAAACTCTATATCTTTGAATTTCATAAACCAGAGCCAAAGAGTATTCATGTATCTCATTTTCCTTATTTCTATAAATATTACTTAGTGATACTTTAATATTAGAAAGCTTAAAAGGCCTTCTGAAGGCCTTTTAATCAATAAAACAACCTGATGTTAGAAGTGTATATTCTGGAGACAAAGTTTCATCTTTTTTTTTTAGCCAGTTATAAATATTCCTTGGTGGCTCAGTGGTAAAGAGTCCTCCTGCCAATGAAGGAGACACGGCTTCGATCCGTGAGTTGGGAAGATCCCTTGGAGAAGGAAATGGCAACCCACTCCAGTATTCTTGTGTGAGAAGTCTCATGGACTGAGGAGTCTGGTGAGCCAGAGTCCATGGGGTTGCAAAAAAGTCAGACATGACTTAGAGACAAAACAGCAACAATGAATCTCTCATTCTCTCATAGGAGATTTTAAAGTCAAAAATTAAAAAGCTTCTCATCAGAAAGACACACGTGCACACTCCTGAGAACTCTGGAGTACAGCGCAGGGGGAATACTGTATATTTCACTTATATGTGAAGTCTAAAAAATGAAACAAATGGGAAAATAGGACAAAACATAAAAAGACTTACAGAAAGCAGACCTGGTGGTTGTCACAAGAGGGAAAGGGGCAAAATGGATAGGAGGATTAAGTGGTACAACTATGTATAAAATAGATATATACAAGGATTTTATTCTTGTATAATAGAGGGAATATAGCAAACATTTTATAATAGTTTATATGGAACATACAAAAAAAGTGCCATGCCCAAGATTTATCAAATTTATATTTCTGTAACTAAACTCAAGAATCTGACTTTTAAAATAGCATCTAATGACTTTCATATGAGTAATCCATAGATCATACTATGAGAAATACTAAGTAAGGAAAAGTTCTGGAACTTTAATACATACAAGCAACTTAACCTTTGTGAATTTCTTCATCTGTAAAAAAGAAAAAGTATATAAAGTGCTTGGCAGATATTAGATTGTCATTAATTTCATTCACCTTGTGGAAGGCAGCGTGCTTAGCGGTTAAAAGCATGAGCTCTGGGGTAAGACACACTTCAGGCTTAAATCCTGGTTATCCCATTGCTTGCCTGTGTGACTTTAAACAATACTTAAGCTTCCTAAGTATAAATTTCTTATTTATGAAATGGGAATAATAATTGTAGTAACATGTTAGAGGGTTATGAGGATTAAATGAGATAAAGGATGAAAAAGAGTTGAAAAAATGACTGCTATACAGTAGTGCTTAATAAATTACATATGTGTCTAATAATAGGGTCAGTAATTCAGAACTATCTTTGTATTGGCAAAGATTTGTACTTTTTAAGTGGTGATCATTTTCAGTATTAAAGCTAATGACATCTTAACTTTTTCAATATATATATTCTTTTCTGGAGTTTTAAATTTAGCTATAAAAGGTCGTTTCAGTTGGAGAAAATTTTTTCATGCTAAGAACTTTGTTTTCTCTTATAAAAATGCAATATTAAAAATTGTGACACCATTGTTTGCTATTCCCTCTTAAAAAAAATTTTAGGATAAATTAGTTGACTGAATTAGTTATTTATGTAAGGTGCAGTATTGTAAATTAGTTTATTGTAGTCTCTAATTGTATTTTAAAAACTTGTTTATTTTTGTTAATTTCATTTTTATTTTTTCAATATAATATTTCAGACTTTTAAGCCTAGGTTTATATTTCCAGCATGAGCTCTTAGTAACAATAATGATGATGATGATAATAAGTAACATATACTGAGTATTAAATATTTTGACTTGACTTTATCTCAGTTTATCATACCAGTAGTGACATGAGATGGATACATTTATTATCCCATTTGGTACAATTTACAATGACAGAAAATTTATATGAATGCATTCTAAAAAATGTCCACATGCAAAGTTAGTAAACTTTAAAGTCCATGAAATTAAATGTGATGTATTATATATTTAAATTTGTATTTAGCTCTAATCAGGCTTAAAGAATAAACCTATGAGCTCAAGATTGTTAAATGACATTAAAGTAGATCTGTACAATTATGTTCCCTAGAGTAGATATTTTGTAAAATGAAAATGAGCAAAATCTATCATATTCACTATTATTATATTATCAGTTTGTTCTTCTTAATGCTTGTCCCATAAGTCAGTTTTCATTCAGTTTTAATGTTGTGATAATTTAAAATGTATTTTAAAGTTAGTTTTTGTTATTTAATGTACTTTCTCTGGTACATTGCCTTCTCAATTTATATTTAGAAATTTGAATATAGAATAGCTATTTCTTTATTCTTGGCTGATTATTTCCTTCATTTTTAAATGATTGCTTTCTAGTCAAACTAGGCTGTGAAATTCAGGAACTTAAAAGATCAGCTTGGATACTTAGGAATTTAATAGAATTATTACAACATTATCTAAATATTATTTACTAATTAGAATTAAGTTACTAATTAAAATATTATTACATTGATATGTGTTAATGAGATGTTGAGGGGAGAAGTGATTGTTAGGATGATGGAATAGTGATCAATATAGTGATCAAAAAGTAATCAATATAGGCCCCTAGGAGAGAATGTGGTAGAAGTTACAAGAGGCACTCTGGCCAATCAAGGCAGAGAATATACAAGGTGGCAGTAAAATTAGATTGAGAATGCTTACATTTCTTTAGGAGAAATAATAATCTCCTGAGAAGAAGTAGACTTCCCCAGCACATCTGGAAGTAGAGGCTATTGTTTTCATGATTAGGGGAGTGCTTTAGGTGTTGTGGGAATAAAGAATTGCCACACATTCTTTCACACTTCCTTTAATTAATAGGTGGTGTCTGTGTACTCTTTCTAATTTAGGTGGGCTTACAACCCACTCCAGCATTTTTGCCTAGAGAATCCCACGGACAGAGGAGCCTGGTGGGCTACAGTCCATGGGGTTGCAAAAAGTTGGACATGACTGATTAACACTAGTACTATACAAATTGTTTATGGTTAACAGAATATAACAGAAAAGAAAGTGCATTAAATTAGAGGCCAAGTCCCCAGAAGTGATGGAGCTTTTACTTTATTCTCTGGAATATTTGTGTTTGGAGTCCAAAGAGTCCATATAAGAAGCCTGGCTACTTCTTAAGTCGGACTACTTGTTAAGTCAACATTCTGGGAGGATGCAAAGCCATGTGGTGGGGCAGCATTTAGGACCTACAGCCAGCAGTCCTCATCTTTCAGTTATTCCCTCCCAGGCACCAGATATGTGAGTTATGGAGGCTTTGGAGGATTCCAGCCCTCAGCTGACAAATAAGCCCCAGCTTCAGATATTCCTAGTTTGAGATATTGTTCTTGCTGTTTAGCAGCTAAGTCATGTCTGACTCTTTACAACCCTAAGAACTGCGGCACGCCAGGGTTCCCTCTCCCTCGTTTTCTCCTGAAGTTTGCTCAAACTCTTGTCCATTGAGTTGATGATACCATCCAACCGTCTTATCCTCTGTCACCCCTTCTCATGCCTTCAATCTCTCCCAGCATCAGGGTCTTTTCCAATAAGTCAGCTTCTTGCGTCAGGTGGCTAAAGTATTGGAGCTTCAACTTCAGCATCAGTCCTTTCAATGAATTTTGGGGGTTGATTTCCTTTAGGATGGACTGGTTTGATCTCCATTCAGTCCAAGGAACTCTGAGGAGTCTTCTCTAGCACCACAATTCAAAAGCATCAATTCTTCAGTGCTCAGCCTTCTTTATGGTCCAGCTGTCACATCCATACATGACTACTGGGAAAAGAACAGCTTTGAGTATACGATAAGGACGCATCACCCCCTGCCTGTGTTTTGGATTCATAGAACCCAGTGGTTTAATAAATGTTTTTAAGTCACTAAGTTTTGGGTTAATTTGTTACGTCATATTAGAAACTGAAACAGATGTTAGTTTACCTTGTATCTATGTTTGAACTGAAGTTGTATGGAGATTTAGAGATGGTACTTGTTAGATCTATATTGTGTCTTAATCGCTAAGTCGTGTCTGACTCTTTTTGTGACTCTGTGGACTATAGCCTCCTAGTCTCCTCTGTCCATGGGATTTCCCAGGCAGGAATACTATAGTGGGTTGCCACTTCCTTCTCCAGGGAAACTTCCTGACCCAGGGATCAAACCCTTGGCTCCTGCATTGGCAGGTGGATTGTTTACCACTGAGCCACCAGGGAAGTCCTATTATATCTACATATGTGTGTATATATATAAACATACCAGGGAATGTTTATATATTATATCTGTATATGTGTGTATATATATAAACATATAAAACATATACATATACACACATATATAATTTAAAACTTTAGGTAACAAGTACTATGGAATAAATTTGTATAATTGTTAGAGAGCATTTTAGCATAATACTTTTACATGAGCACTTAATGCCTTAGATTTTAGTTTAGAATTCATTCACAGCTCATATTTTACTTGAGAAATATCTTAGGTGGATAAGACTGTCTTAGAATGACAAGAAACCCATGTCTTCTATTTCAAATACTTAAAAATTTCCCACTTCAGGTCCTGCACATCTTGAATCTTCTTCTGTGTGTTTTTTAATATACTTTTTTTGGGGCACTTTGAGGGTCACAGCAAAATTTGAGCTGAAAGTTTAAGTATTTCCCATAGGTTCCTTACCCTCCAAACATGCATAGCCTCTTCTGTTACCAGTATCCCCCCATCAGAGTGATACATTTTTTATAAACGATAGGGTTCACATTGACACATCACTGTTACACAGAGTCCATAACCTATAATGGAATTCACTCTTGATGTTGTACACCTGTATGGGTTTGGACAAGCTTATAGTCTTGCCTGCAGAATTCCATGGACAGAGGGTCCTGGTGGGCCACAGTCGATAGGTCTCAGAGTCGACACAACTGAGTGACTAACATACACAGTCACATGGGCTCATCATTGTAGTATCACAGAGTAGGTTCACTGTTCTAAACGCCCTTTGTGCTCTGCCTGTTCATCTTTCCCTCTCTCGTAACTCCTGTCAACCAATAATCTTTTTTTCCTGTCTCTGGAATTTGCTTTTAACCAGAATGTCAGATAGTTGGAATCATACAGTATGTAGTATTTTCAGGTTCCCTCTACACTTTTTTTTCAACTTTTCATTTATGGTTTGCAACTAAAATATGAAGTCCTTTCCTCAAAAATGTCTTCATAAATCCACAATCTATACCAGACTTTATGTTAATTTTTCACATTGCAGTTTTAATTCTTCCTTTGCAGTACTTATCATTATTTATGTAATTAACATCTATCCCTATTAAAAGGTGAAATATTTAATCACTGGTATCATTCTTAGAGCTAGCATAGAGCCCAGCTTATTTAGGTACAAACATTTATAGCCTTTATGAAATAAATTAATGAAACATGATTTTCATATAACAAACACATTAAGCATATCAATATAAACTGACAAAGCTGATTCTACTAGCTATAACATAAATTGAGATTCCAATTTTATTGGTTTGCCATACCTTATACTTACATAGGTGCCCCAACAGTATTTCATTTTGCCTTATATGTTTAATCTAATATAGTTTATTGTATTTTATTTTGAAACTAGCTAAAGTTGTTATGCACAAGATTTAATTTCTTCTGGGCATATTTTTGAATCTCCTTCAAATGTTTTAATAAACACTTTTCACTTATCTCCTACTGGAATCTGTTTACTGACAGTTACTAAAATTACAAGATTATAGGTATTGAATTTCATAGCTGGTGGAAATTGTAGAATTAGTGCAAATGATCCAAATATTCATTTTATAGAGGAATCATCTCAGAATTCATGGCTAGTCTAGGGTTACAGAGCTACTCGGTAACCAGGGCTTCCCTGGTGACTCAGAGAGTAAAGAAGCGGCCTGCAATGCAGGAGACCCAGGTTGTTCTCTGGGTTGGGAAGATCCTCTGGAGATGGGAATGGCCACCCACTCCAGTGTTGCCTGGAGAATCCATGGACAGAGGAGCCTGGCAGGATACAGCTCACGGATTCACAGAGTTGGATACAACTGAGTGACTAACAGTTTCACGGAACTACTCAGAGCTGAAGCATTGAGAGTTCTTCCAAAACTCTTTCTCAGTATATCAGACCTATAAAAAGTAGCAGAGGATTGGAAAAAATAGTGTGTGCAACATAAGCCTAGAATTGAAAACTTCAGGTTTTTCCTTTCTTATTCATGGTCTTTTTTTCCCTCTACCAATATAACTTCTTACTAAAAGTACACATTGTGAATAGCATTCCTCTTTGAAGTATTAAGACTGTAAGAAACTTAGATTTTTTTCCCCCTTTCCCCTGTGGTTTAAAGAACATTTAGTAGTAGGTACACTGTCTCTTCTAATTCATTTTTTCCAAATTGATTGTAACGCCTGCTTTTTTCTTTTCCTGGCATACAGATTTTCACCCTCCGACAGTAAAGTGTATTATTTTGATGTCATTCATTCTAGAGAATTTTATGATGGATACGGATTGTGAGAGACACACCATGTCACAGTGGCCTTTCCATGCAATCCACTAATCCTAACAATATCCATGCCGTTCAGGAAGTCGGATCCCCACTTTACTGATGAGGAAACTGGCTCATAAAGTTTAAATACCCTGCCCAAATTTACATAGCTCATCAGCAGTAAAGTTAGGTATACCTAGTCTAAAGCCTGAGTTTATGTTTGCTTGGCTCTGCTTTCCCTGCACTAAACTCCCTATATTATTATTAATTGTTTTCCCAAACTGTCAAGAATGACAGTTTAACCAAGGAATCATTGCTGTATTTGTGCTCATTATGAATGGATTTCATGTATGATTTCTTTTGTTGCCTTAGCAACAGACAGACATTTAAGTCATTTTTGGTTTCATAGAAAAACTCCTGAAATTAGTGTCAGACAACAATCTTTCCACTCAGATGTGTATTTTGTTATTTTAAGTAGCTTAACTGAGTGTACTTTGTGGTTTTTACCTGGAATGTGAATCCTTAATCCAAGCAAATTTCACTTGTCGGAATACAACTAATGAATTAATAAGTACATTGGTTAATCTGTGAAATAATTATAACTGAAAAAAATTAACATCCTAGCCCCTTCCATTTACTAACTTTGAGATATAGGGCAATTTATTTAACCTTTTTGAACCTCCATTTCCTCACCTATAAAATTGGTATGATGGCAGTAAAGCCCTTATAAGATTTTTCTAAGGATCACATGAGAAAATGGATGTAAAATACTTGGCACCATGCCTGAACCAGAAAGCGCTCAATAAATCATTTAAGCAGACCTTACTTGTCTTGTCTGTGGATTGAACAGTTATAATGATTTCCCTGGATCTGGTAATGTTGCCATTATTTAGGAGACGTATTTCATGAAAGAATATGGATAAAGGACATCCTTTTTCATCATGCTGGGAGGTGTTTAAGAAGTCTCTCATACTGTGCGTCACATTCCTTTTTAATTTCAATAGGACTGTTGTTGGCAGTATTCTAGTTCTGGTAATTGTATGTGATGAAGTACACAAAAGCTCTTGGCAAAGGGGGTGAGGAGTGAGGTGGAATTTTAGTAGCTCAATTGCTCAATAGCTACTAGGAAAAATCTAATTTAACAGATACATCAATATAATATGAAGCCTCGTCTACAAATGCTCTTCTCCCTTAGGAAGATCACATCCAAATTACTGGTCAAAGGCTGAAAGAAACTGTATTATGATGAATTGTTGTTGCGATATGATAGATGTGTTCTATCTCAAGTTAACAGAACATGCACTAGTGTGCTAGAGCTTACTCATCCAATTCTTTCTAATGTGTGTCCAGTATGGTCTGTTAAGCCTTGGCAACTTTACCCTCTCACCCCATTTACTATTTATCATGTAACACAAAGAGGCTCATGTCCAGTATGGTAGATACACTGTTCAGAAGCCAAAAGTAATCATTATTATATCACTGAACTGGCTTTGATACCTATAGGATATATGTAGTTGCCGAAACACTTTTCTTTTTCTCTCCTATTATATAAATAAAGCTTTATCTGAAATAGCTGCTTCAAAAGTAACAAGATCATTTATTCCCAGGCTTTCCAACAAGCTTCAAGAGCTGACATGAAATCCAAGAGTATATATGAACTCACTGCCATATGAGAAACATCCTAAAAGACAAGTTTACTTCTTTTTATGTAGTAGATCCCTCTCCAGTTCTGTCAGGATAAAGGTTAACTTTTGTAAATGAAGTAAGAAGATCCTTGGATTAAACTATAATTCTGTTTTTAAATGGTTTGCAGTCCAGAGCCTGCATATGTTCTATCCAAACTAACTAACAACTAGAATGTCACTCTAAGAAAGCCTTCGTCAGTGATCAGTGCAAAGAAATAGAGGAGAATAATAGAATGGGAAAGACTAGAGATCTCTTCAAAAAAATTAGAGATACCAAGGGAACATTTCATGCAAAGATGGGCTCAATAAAGGAAAGAAATGGTATGGACCTAACAGAAGCAGAAGATATTAAGAAGAGGTGGCAAGAATACACAGAAGAACTATACAAAAACAGATCTTCATGACCCAGATAATTACGATGGTGTGATCACTCACCTAGAGCCAGACATCCTGGAATGTGAAGTCAAGTGGGCCTTAGGAAGCATCACTACGATCAAAGCTAGTGGAGGTGATGGAATTCCAGTTGAGCTATTTCAAATCCTAAAAGATGATGCTGTGAAAGTGCTGCACTCACTATGTCAGCAAGTTTGGAAAACTCAGCAGTGGCCACAGGACTGGAAAAGGTCAGTTTTCATTCCAATCCCAAATAAAGGCAATGCTGATGAATGCTCAAACTATTGCACAATTGCACTCATCTCACATGCTAGCAAAGTAATGCTCAATATTCTCCAAGCCAGGCTTCAGCAATACGTGAACTGTGAACTTCCAGATGTTCAAGCTGGATTTAGAGAAGGCAGAGGAACCAGAGATCGAATTGCGAACATCCTCTGGATCATGGAAGAAGCAAGAGAGTTCCAGAAAAACATCTATTTCTGCTTTATTGACAATGCCAAAGCCTTTGACTGTGTGGATCACAATAAACTGTGCAAAGTTCTGAAAGAGATGGGAATACCAGACCACTTGACCTGCCTCTTGAGAAGCCTGTACTAGGTGTGGAAGCAGCGGTTAGAACTGGACATGGAACAACAGACTGGTTCCAAATAGGAAAAGGAGTACCTCAAGGCTGTATATTGTCACCCTGCTTATTTAAGTTAAATGCAGAGTACATCCTGGGAAAGGCTGGGCTGGAAGAAGCACAAGCTGGAATCAAGATTGCTGGGATAAATATCAATATCCTCAGATATGCAGATGACACCACCCTTATGGCAGAAAGTGAAGAAGAACTAAAGAACCTCTTGATGAAAGTGGCAGAAGAGAGTGAAAAAGTTGGCTTAAAGCTCAACATTCAGAAAATGAAGATCATGGCGTCTGGTCCCATCACTTCATTGCAAGTAGATGGGGAAACAGTGGAAACAGTGGCAGACTATATTTTTTGGGGGGCTCCAAAATCATGGCAGATGGTGACTGTGGGCATGAAATTAAAAGATACTTACTCCTTGGAAGGAAACTTATGACCCACCTAGACAGCATATTGAAAATCAGAAACATTACTTTGCCAACAAAGGTCCATCTTGTCAAGGCTATAGTTTTTCCAGTGGTCATGTATGGATATGAGAATTGGAGTATAAAGAAAGCTGAGCACTGAAGAATTGATGCTTTTCAACTATGGTGTGGAGAAGACTCTTGAGAGTCCCTTGGACTGCAAGGAGATCCAACCAGTCCATCCTAAAGCAGATCAGTCCTGGGTGTTCACTGGAAGGACTGATATTGAAGCTGAAACTCCAATACTTTGGCCACCTGATATGAAGAGCTGACTCCTTTGAAAAGACCCTGATGCTGGGAAAGATTGAGGGCATGAGGAGAAGGGAACGACAGAGGATAAGATGGTTGGATGGCATCACTGACTCAATGGACATAGATTGGGCAAACTCCAGGTGTTGGTGATGGACAGGGAGGCCTGGCATGCTGCAGTCCATGGGGTCGTAAAGAGTCGGACACGACTGAGCGACTGAACTGAACTGAGAATGTCACTCAAATTCTGAAGTTATTTTGTTGTTCGTTATACTTGTATAAATGGCAAATGAATAAATTTTTCGATGAAAGTTCTCTAACAGGTCCTCTTCAGTTCCACATAAGTAGAGATTTGGAACCATCTTGGTTCCTAGCTTTGATTCCCAGATATTTTGCTCAGCAGAAAGTTTATAGTCTTAAAAGTAATTGAGGACTTCGGAGAGCTTTTGTTTATGTGGATTGTATCTATATTCAGTGCAGAAATTAAAACAGATAATTTCTTTCAGTATTAATTCCTTGTTTTTCTTCTGGGTTATTACTCTTCTAAGATATACAGAATGACTAGTCAAATGAGGAGGGGAAGAGTGTGTGGATAATAGGACAGAAAACTCTAGGATTTATATTTTTTAAATGTTATTTCTGAAGCACATGTATTTAGTTATGAATGTTTGTATATATTTCCTTAATACACCCACTGCCTACAATGTTCTTTGTTATTTTCAGTTTAAATCTAGTAAGTGCATATTTACATACATATGTATGTGTATGATAATATCTGGTCTAGTGATTTTTGTTAAAGAAAATTTAATTTCTTAGAAAAAGCAATTTTCTACATAGTATAGTGCTCAAGTACTCCTTGCAACACAGAGTGTCCCATTAAGGTCCGTATTTTCTTAGTTAAGCCTGGTAGTCAGTTCCTGCTAGCATCTTTCTGCTTATCCTGGAAATACAAGTACTGTTGAGATACCCTTTGCTATTTCATAGTCTATGGAAAGGCTAGACTTTCTTCCAGTAAAACAGTTTGTCCAGTTACTCTACAACTTACTCTTCCATGAAGATGGTTCAGGGGTCTATTCCTTGGTACTTGTCCTTCCAGCTCTGCCCCGTTTCCTTGCAGTTTACCAGTCCATCCTGTTTTTTACTAGTATATGACCTAATATCTTCTGTATATTGGCACACACATGGATGATTCTGCTTCATCTTGCTTCTTTCAGTAGTTTTCAGTTCAACTTAATATATTTGGAGATTGTGTTGTAAAGTTATTAATGAGTCATATGTTTGGAGACCTTGGGTAAAATTTATTTTCATACATTTTTCCTTAAAAACAAAATTCCAAATTTAAATATTGCAGGTGTATGTCATATTTAGTATTGACCAACTATCAGAGCGCATTGTAGCAGATACCATCTGCTATTCCTTCAAAATATTGGCATTCTAGCTGTTGGAAAGCTTATCTATAAAATCTGATAAAATCTGGAAATTTTTATAATAATCCATCATCATGAAATTATCCATCTTGGAAGGGAAGAAAAAAAAAACAGATCACATATGTTCTTCGCATAGAATCTCATTGTTTTGTGCAAGTCACATTTTCTGTAGAAGCAGTTTTGGTCACATTCCTCCCACAGTATGGAGCAGGGTACATGGTGCCTCATTGCTTTGTTACAAACACAAACTGAAAAGCAATAGATGTTTATAGAGGTGTTCATAGTTGGGATTTTTATTTTAGTTAGTTTGGTTTTGAACTTCTTCTTTAAATAATGATACCCTTGCAAGTAACATAGCTGACAAATTTTAGGTACAACCCAGCTTTCATGGAATACTATGAAAATAAGTGACTATAAACTAGATTAACTGAAATAATATTTTGAGTTCACATCAAAATTGTGGTGGAGTTGAAATCTACAGGTAAACCACTGTAGTGACCTGTTTGTCAGAGATAAGGTATAGGTTGACTCTGGAGCAGCCACAAAATAAGATGAAGCAGAAAAGAGTTTACCACCTGGGACCAGGATCTGTAGGCCTAACCCAAGGTTGTTCTAGGGCCACCCTGCAAATGGAAGCCTGCACTCCTTATATTCAAATGTTTTAAAGTTGTGCATTAAGCTAAACTTTTAAATTCAGTATATTCTATCATCCTGTCTTAAAAGATATACCTTTATAACCCCAAATTAAGAAAAGTATGTATAAAGCTATCACTTTTATATTTTGGAGTTGGCAGATACCAATAATTTAATTCGGAGAAAGCAATGGCACCCCACTCCAGTACTCTTACCTGGAAAATCCCATGGACGGAGGAGCCTGGTAGGCTGCAGTCCATTACTATGCCTACCTGAGTGAACTTATAATTGGCAAGCAGCAGAGTTTTCATGAGTAATAAATAAAGAAATGCATAATTCAAAATCATCACATCTTTTTTCATTAAATTTATTTTTCTTATTTTTATTTCAGTAAAATCATGAATTCTATTGTTGTGATCAAGATCTTTCAAATAATTTTGTTCTCTTGACAGTAATGATTTAAATTAAGATTGTAAAGTACATGGTAATTGCATTAAAAAGCACATGAAATATGGTTATATATTTTCAGAATTTTAAAATGTAAAATGATTAAAATATTTTTCTTGTGTATTTTCAAAAGTGTCTTTCTTCTAAAAACTTTAAATTATTTAAATTAATAAGTATTTAATTAGTTGTATTTATTCTAAAATTTTAAATTATTAAAAGGGCAAATGCATCATGAATAGTGAATATAAAAATTTGGATTTAACATATAGAGCTGGAATTTATATTTAAAAATATGAAAATCCAATTACATCTCATTATTTTTATAAGAAAATGAAACTATGTACAATTCTAAGATTATGTTCATCCCATTGTCAGTATAAAGATAATTTCATGTTACATGCTTGTCGTGACATTTAAATACATATTTAAGAGTAACATGTATTCAGTTCAGTTCAGTTTAGTTGCTCAGTCGTGTCCAACTCTTTGCAACCCCATGAATCGCAGCACGCCAGGCCTCCCTGTCTATCACCAACTCCCGGAGTTCACTCAGACTCACGTCCATCGAGTCAGTGATGCCATCCAGCCATCTCATCCTCTGTTGTCCCCTTCTCCTCCTGCCCCCAATCCCTCCCAGCATCAGAGTCTTTTCCAATGAGTCAATTCTTCTCATGAAGTGGCCAAAGTACTGGAGTTTCAGCTTTAGCATCATTCCTTCCAAAGAAATCTCAGGGCTGATCTCCTTCAGAATGGACTGGTTGGATCTCCTTGCAGTCCAAGGGACTCGAAAGAGTCTTCTCCAACACCACAGTTCAAAAGCCTCAATTCTTCAGCACTCAGCTTTCTTCACAGTGCAACTCTCACATCCATACATGACCACTGGAAAAACCATAGCCTTGACTAGACGGACCTTTGTTGGCAAAGTAATGTCTCTGCTTTTCAATATGCTATCTATGTTGGTCCTAACTTTTCTTCCAAGGAGTAAGCGTCTTTTAATTTCATGGCTGCAGTCACCATCTGCAGTGATTTTGGAGCCCCCAAAATAAAGTCTGACACTGTTTCCATTGTTTCCTCATCTCTTTCCCATGAAGTGATGGGACCAGATGCCATGATCTTTGTTTTCTGAATGTTGAGTTTTAAGCCAACTTTTTCATTCTCCTCTTTCACCTTCATGAAGAGGCTTTTGGAGTTCCTCTTCACTTTCTGCCATAAGGGTGGTGTCATCTGCATATCTGAGGTTATTGATATTTCTCCTGGCAATCTTGATTCCAGCTTGTGCTTCTTCCAGCCCAGCTTTTCTCATGATGTACTCTGCATGTAAGTTAAATAAGCAGGGTGAATATGTATTACTAATACCCTAAAATATTCTGTGCCACCATGTAACCTGAAACTGTTTTGAAGACAATACCAGTTTGTAGTACATAAAGGGAAAACAGAAAAAGAGATGCTCTGTGCTACAGAAAATAATGCCTTGTTATGTAAAACTCTTTTACATTTGTGTTCTTTGCACCGTTGTGGAAGATCAGTTGACCACAAATGTGTGGATTTATTTCTGAGCTCTAGTCTGTTCCATTGGTCTTTGTGTCTATTTTTATGATAATATCATACTATTTTGATTACTGTAGCTTTTAATATATTTTTAAAACCAGGATGTGCGATGATTCTCTTGCTTAAAATTGCTTTGGATACTCCAAGCCTGTTGTGGTTTCATATGAATTATAGGATTTTTTTTTTCTGTATAAGAATTTAATTGGTAGTTTGATAGAGATTACATTGCATTTGTAGATCACTTTAGGTAGTATGGACATTTTAACAACTAATTCTTCTAATCCATGAACATGAAGTATCTTTCCACTTATCTGTTTTTCTTAATTTCCTTCATCAATGTTTTGTACTTTTCAGTGTATAAATATTTCACCTCTTTGATTAGTTTATCACAAATGTGTATTGAATTATCAGATTCTTTTTCTGCATCTATTGAGATGATCATGTGAATTCTTTCATTCTGTTAATGTGGTATATTGAATCATCCTTGTATCCCAGGGATAAATAATCCCACCTGGTCATAGTCTATAGGTTGAATTCAGTATGCTGTTGAATTCAATTTACTTGTATTTTTGACTACTTTTACATCTATGTTCAATAGGAATATTGACCATAGTTAACTTTTCTTATGGTGTCCTTGACAATGAGGAAATGACAATCTCTTCGGTAAACAAGTGTTGGGAAATCTGGATATATACTAGCTAAAGAATGTAATTGAACTCTTATCTCTAACCATTTACAACATCAACTAAAAATGGGTTACAGACTTAAACATAAAATCCCAAATCATAAAGCTAATAGAAGAGAATATGGAGAAAATGCTTCTTGATGTTGGTCTTGGCAATGAGTTTTTGATATGACACCAAAACTGTTTTATTGACATGGCCAACAAAAACAGAAATAAACAAGTGGGGCTGCATCAAACGAGAAGGCTTCTGCACAGCAGAGGTACAATTAACAGGGTGAAGAAACAACCTACAGAATGGGAAAAAATATTTGCAAACCACAAATATAATAAGTTAATATCCAAAATATATAAACAATTCCTACAAGTCAATAGCAAAAAATGAAACAACCTAAAGAAAAATAAATGAACAAAAGACCTAAGTAGACAATTCACAAAAGAGGACATACAAATGGCCAACAGATACATGGAAAGATGTATAGATACATCTTTATCAACCTCACTATTAACCAGGGGTGCAAATCAAAACCACAATGAGCCATCACCTCACAATCGTTAGAATGGCTATTATTTAGAAGACAAAAGATAACAAATTCTGGCAAAAATGTGGAGAAAAGGGAGCCCTGTACATTGTTTATGGGAATAGAAATTGGTAAAAAAAAAAAAAAAAAGCCATTATGGAAAATATTATGGAAATTCTTCAAAAAATTGAAAGTAGACTACCATATGATTCAGCAATCCCAACTTCTGGGTGTATATATTCAAAAAATGAATTTAGTAACTCAAAGATACTGAACCCCCATGTTCATTGTAGCAATAATCACAATAGTTAAGATATGAAAACAATCTAAACAGTCATAAAATGATGAATGGATTATGCCAAACACACACCCTCACACACATCCATACACACTCATACAATGGAATATGATTCAACCTTGAAAAAGAAAGAAATTCTGCCACTTGTGATAGATGAATCTACCTGAAGGACATTATACTGACGGAAATATGCCTGGCACAAAGAGACAAGTACTGCATGATCTCACTTATGTGTAGAATGAAGCAGTCATACTCAAGAGAAGAGAATGATAATTTTCATGGGTTGGGAGGTAGGGGAAAGAGGGAAATCTTGGTAAAGGGTATAAAGTTTCAGTTATGCAACATAAATATATTCTGTAGATCTGTGCAACTTGGTGACTATTGGTAACAGTAGTGTATTTTATTCTTGAAATTTGCTAAGAGGGTAAATCTAAGTACTCTTAACGACACACACACATACACCCACGTGCACACACAGAAAGCATTAACTATGCGAGATGATGGGTATGTTAACTAGCTTGATGGTGGTTCTCATTTCACAATGCATATGCATATCAAAATATCACTTTTACATCTTAAGTATAAAAATTGTATATGTCAATTATGCCTCAGTTCAGTTCAGCTCAGTTCAGTTGCTCAGTCATGTCCGACTCTTTGTGACCCCATGAATCACAGCACGCTGGGCCTCCCTTTCCATCACCAACTCCTGGAGTTCACTCAAACTCATGTCCATCGAGTCTGTGATGCCATCCAGCCATCTCATCTTCTGTCGTCCCCTTCTCCTTCTGCCCCCAATCTCTTCCAGCATCAGGGTCTTTTCCATTGAGTCCACTCTTCACATGAGGTGGCCAAAGTATTGGAGTTTCAGCTTCAGCATCAGTCCTTCCAATGAACACCCAGGACTGATTTCCTTTAGGATGGACTGGTTGGATCTCCTTGCAGAAACTCTCAAGAGTCTTCTCCAACACCATAGTTCAATATTGCTTTTGTCCTGACAGGAAGGATCTGACAGTTCCTTTTTCTCTTCTCTTAAGTATTTCCTCTACTCAAATCATCTCCTCTCTGAAATATTTTGAAATGTTTGTGTCCAGTGTTGAAGTAGCCTTCATGACATTTGAATGGAGTCACCTTTTATTTTTAAGGACATAGGGAGAAAATGTGAAATGTTCCCCTGGTGTAAACAATGTTAGTCATAGAAGAGGATTTGTAATGTTAAAGGTTATGTTGTGCCAGTACTGAGCTCTGCATCCCAGAACCAGGGCATTCATGCATATTGTAACATTTATCTTTGTGAATTTGTGATGTGCAGGGTCTCTAAGCAGATGCCCTTCTTGCTAGTTGTATGAGAATTCGTAATACATGGTTAGTGCAGCCATTACCTATAGATATCTGATTTTATATTCTGAGATACAGTCTACCTGAAGTGAAATTGCTTAGTCATGTCCAACTCTTTGAGACCCCATGGACTGGAATTCTCCAGGCCAGAATACTGGAGTGGGTAGCCTTTCCTTCTCCAGGGGATCTTCCCAACCTAGGGATCAAACCCAGGTATCTGGCATTGCAGGAGGATTCTTTGCCAGCTGAGCCACAAGGGAAGATTAATCTACCTAGCTTTTGTGATTGCCTCTAAATGAGTCATCTTAAAAATATGAAGTAACTACAAATGTTACTTAATAACTAGAGAAAAGTGTGTCAGTCAGTTCAGTTCAGTCACTTTAGTCATGTCCTATTCTCTGCGACCCCTTGGACTGCAGCACTCCAGGCTTCTCTGTCCATCACTAACTCCCAGAGCTTGCTCAAACTCATGTCCATCACATCAGTAATGCCATCCAACCATCTCATCCTCTCTCATCCCCTTCTCCTCCTGCCTTCAATCTTTCCCAGCATCAGGGTCTTTTCCAAGGAGTAAGTTCTTTACATCAGATGGTTAGAATATTGGAGTTTCAGCTTAAGCATCAGTCCATCCAATGAATATTAAGGACTGATTTCCTCTAGAATTGACTGGTTGGATCTCCTTGCAGTCCAAGGGACTCTCAAGAGTCTTCTCTAACACCAAGGTTCAAAAGCATCAATTCTTCAGTGCTCAGTTTTCTTTATAGTCCAACTCTCACATCCATACATGACCACTGAAGAAACCATAGCATTCACGAGATGGACCTTTGTCAGCAATGTCTCTGATTTTTAATATGCTGTCTAGGTTGGTCCTACCTTTTCTTCCAAGGAGCAAGTGTCTTTTAATTTCATGGCTACCATCACCATCTACAGTGATTTTGGAGCCCAAGAAAATAAAGTCCCTCACTGTTTCCATTGTTTCCCCATCTATTTGCCATGAAGTGATGGGACCAGATGCCATGATCTTAGTTTTTTGAATGTTGAGTGTTAAGCCAGCTTTTTGACTCTCCTCTTTCACTTTCATCAAGAGACTCTTTAGTTCTTCTTTTCTGCCATAAGATGGTGTCATCTGCATATCTGAGGTTATTGATATTTCTCCTGGCAATCTTGATTCCAGCTTGTGCTTTATCAGCCTGGCATTTCACATGATGTACTCTGCATATAAGTTAAATAAGCAGGGTGACAGTATACAGCCTTGACATACTCCTTTCCCAATTTGGAACCAGTCCATTGTTCCATGTCCAATTCTAACTGTTGCTTCTTTATCTGTATACAGATTTCTCAGGGGGCAGGCAAGGTGGTCTGGTATTCCCATCTCTTTCAGAATCTTCCACAGTTTTTGTGATCCACACAATCAAAGGCTTTTATATAGTCAATAAAGCAGAAGTAGATGTTTGTCTGGAACTTTCTTGCTTTTTCTGTGATCCAACAAATGTTGGTGATTTGATCTCTGGTTCCTCTGACTTTTCTAAATGCAGAACATCTGGAAGTTCTCTGTTGAAGCATGGCTTGAAGAATATTGAGCATTACTTTGCTAACTTGTGAGATGAGTGCAATTCTGTGGTAGTTTGAACATTCTTTGGCATTTGCCTTTCTTTGGGCAAGAGCAAAGTGTATAATGCAAATTAAATTCCAGCTTTGCATCAGCTACTTGGTCTTAAAGTTTATTTCTTTTTGCTTATTCTATACAAATGTGACAAGGGATTATGAGACTACATTGACATGAAGAATAGCATAATTTCTCATCTTATAAAAACTAGTATGTAAAATTGAGGCAATATCAGTAATGGGTATAATATTGAAACTAAAGTCTCTTATTTGGTGCTCTAGACATCATTAAAATATAGTGTGTTTTATCTTGATAAACAAAAATGGAAATGTCTTCTTCCCTTGGGATTTTATTGCCTCCAAGATTAATGTAGGAGATTAATATTGGTATGAATTAAGAACTAACAAAAATGAAAAGTTATTCTTTGGTTTAATAGTACTATCAGATCCCTGAAATGGTAAGAGAGAACAACTTTAATTTTAGTGTTTTTTCCTCTAAGAAATACACAGAAACATATCCCATTAATGACCGTTTTTTTAGTACAACTAATCCTCAGTAATGCAACTCTAATGTAAAGTCTGGTTACATAAAAAAGTTGCAAGTTCATATCATATGCAAGTGTTTTGGTCGTTCTCAAGTATTTGATGTTTGGTCAGTTCATTACATTGTAAAAATTAAAGATGTATCCTTTTAACCACTGTGGCTTTCTATAATAGATTCAACATGTATTCATAATAAAAATCACCCAGTAATTCATTGTGATTAAAAAGGAAATACAATATAAAATTCATAGTGGAAAAATTTTTTTAATTACCTGTAAATAGTACCTATAAAAACCAGAGTTATTATTTCTCTGTATATTATCCTAGATTTAGATTTATACTAAAAATATATTTATCCAAAACTGAGTTATACTAGATGTGATATTTGGTAAACTGCATTGTGAACTTAATGATATTTTATGCCCTGTTTTCCATGATATTTCAGATTATCATTTTTAATCTGTGTAATATATCGGCTTCCCAGGTGGCTCAGTGGTAAAGAATCTGCTTGCCAATATAGGAGCCGTGGGTTTGATCCCTGGGTAGGGAAGATGCCCTGGAGGTGAAATGGCAACCCCCTCCAGTATTCTTGCCTGAGAAATCCTATGGGCAGAGTAGTTTGGTGGGCTACACTGTGTACGGTTACAAAACAGGTAGACATGACTTAGCAACTAAGCAACAACAATATATGTGTATATTATGCAAGCAGCACATTCTTTTCGACATTATGGTTTTTTTCTGATTTTTACTATTATCAACAATATCAAGATAAACTCTAAATATTTTTGTGATTAATTTTTCTTTTGTTGTCTAATGATATATCCATGGAAAAACCATTCAACATATTTTGTTGACTATCTATTAGGTGTAAGCTAATCTTCTCAAGTCTAGGTGCCAATGAATAAGACAGACAAAAATCCTTAACCTCATGTGGCATATAGTTTAGTAAAGATAACAAACTATAAAAATAGGTAATTATATTTAATTAATAAATGGTGATATATACTATGGAGATAAAGAAAATGAGGATAGGTGATTGAAGTGTCAGAGATAGAATTGCAATTGTAAATAGGGTGGTCCTGGAAGAAAAGCTGTTGCATCAATATATATTAAACACTATAAACATATTGGCTTATTATTTTCCATAAACCTTTTATGAATTACATTTCTACCAATGTATGAGAAACTGTTTTCTCACATTATAAAAAATAAAATTGTTAAAAATATTATTTAATTTTTTGTACTTTTCCAGTTAAGATATAATTGCCATAGAGCACTGTGTAAGTTTTAGATGTATAGCATAATGACTGACTTACATAAACACAATTTTAATATGCAGAATTTGAATATGTAAAATCTGCATCACATGGTTACTAATGAAGTTTATTTTTCATTGTTGTGGAACGTTTGTGTATTTTTAATGTAAACTGTGAGTTCATTTTACCAGTAGAATTATTATCATTTGCTCCTCATAGCAGAGACCATAGAAACACTGCCATTTCTCTTGAGATTAATCATTCCAGGGAGTGCTCACCAGCTTCCAACTGCCAGTATCTGCATCTGTTTCTTTGAGAGAGCTCTCCAACATAGCACACGCTTCTAGAGAATTAACACTCTTTAGGGCAACTTTGCACTGAAGGCCGACAGAAGTTGATGGTAAACACCCACCTTTCTTACCTCTGTGTTTATATTTCTGAGGCCTGTGTTCTACACCATTTCCTCAAGTTTCTCTGGAGCAGTCAGCTGCTGTCGCCCACACTGGTAACCGCTATAATAATGCTCCTTTTATTAGGTGTCTCATTCTCTTGTCTCACTTCCCCACTCTCTTGCCATTGCTTCTAGCACCTCCCACAGAAATTTTGCACATGTGAATTCTTTTCTTAGGATCAGCTTAGGGACATTGCACACAGCAAGAGTTGTTTTATTTCTTTGTTGCTACAAGCTTTTAAATTATCAATAATAGAAGCATTTGTCAGTTACATGGCTTATAAATATTTTTCTAGCTTGTTTTTTTTTTTTTTATGGTGTTTTCTTAGAGACAAATTTTTCATTTCTGTTAGGTGAAATATGTTCAGCTATTTCCTCTATAACTTCTGGCTCCAGACTTATGCTTACTTTTTTTTAATCCTACTGTACAATGTTAAAAAACAAAACAACCCCCTCCCCCCCAAAAAACCCTCCATACTTTGTTAGTACTCAGTTTTGTTTTGTTTTGTTTTTTCTATTTTACTTTCCATTTGGAATTTTGCTGCAAGTTGAGAAAGATGAAGATTCAAAGTTAATTTTTTTTTTTTGTAACAGTAAATATTTTCCAGATACTGTTCACTGAGACATTGTTATATTATTGGAACTTAAAGTTTACCTTTGGCCATGTTGTTAAGTAACAAAGTTAGATTATCAAATCACTTTCTTTTCTTTCCCAATTCTGTGCTGCTATGTGGTTCCCTCATACCTAAGTCAAAATGGGCATTGAGGAGTGAAATTGTTACTAAACATATATATACCATGTTGTGAATTTAAGTTCCCATATTACAAGCTCAGCGTTTCTCATGATGTACTCTGCATATAAGTTAAATAGCAGGATGACAATATACAGCCTTGACATACTCCTTTCACAATTTGGAACCAGTCCATTGTTCCATGTCTGGTTCTTACTCTTGCTTCTTGACCTGCATACAGATTTCTCAGGAGGCAGGTAAGGTGGTTTGGTATTCCCATCACTTTAAGAATGTTCCACAGTTTCTTGTGATCCACACAGTCAAAGGCTTTGGCGTAATCAATAAAGCAGAAGTAGATTTTTTCTAGAATTCTCTTGCTTTTTTGATGATCCAACAGATGTTGGCAATTTGATCTCTGGTTCCTCTGCCTTTTCTAAATCCAGTTCAACATTTGGAAATTCCTAAACATTTGGAGTTCAAAAGTTCGTGAACATTTGAAATAGGTTCACATACTGTTGAAGCCTAGCTTGGAGAATTATGAGCATTACTTTACTAGCATATAAAATGAATGCAATTGTGGGGTCATTTGAACATTTTTTGGCATTGCCCTTCTTTGGAACTGGACTGAAAAATAACCTTTTCCCTATGGCCACTGCTGAGTTTTCCAAATTTGCTGGCATATTGAGTGCAGCACTTTAAGAGCATCATCTTTCAGGATTTGAAATAGCTCAGCTGAAATTCCATCACCTCCACTAGCTTTGTTCATAGTGATGCTTCCTAAGGCCCACTTGACTTCACGCTCTAAGATGTCTGGTTCTAGGTGAGTGATCACACCATCGTTGTTATCTGGGTCATTAATATCTTTTTTGTATAGTTCTGTGTATTCTTGCCAGTTCTTAATATCTTCTTCTGTTAGGTCCATACCATTTCTGTCATTTATTTTGCCCATCTTTGCATGAAATGTTCCCTTGGTATCTCTAATTTTTTTGAAGAAATCTCTAGTGTTACCCATTCTATTGTTTTCTTTGTATTGTTCACTTAGGAAGATTTTCTTCTCTCTTCTTGCTATTCTTTGGAACTCTGCATTCACATGGGTATATCATTCCTTTTCTCCTTTCCCTTCTCTTCTTTTCTCAGCTATTTGTAATCTATTTCTCAGCTATTTCCTCAGACAACCATTTTGCCCTTTTGCAGTTCTTTTTCTTGAGGATGGTTTTGATCCCTGCCTCCTATCCAATGTAATTGGTATACCTTAGGCAAAGACCAATGATTGCTGACTCTTCTGACATGATGGGAATTTTTTGCCAAGGGGGAGGAAGATGGAAGGAGCCTGTGGGAATAACATGGGACTTGGAGAAGGAAATGGCAACCCACTCCAGTGTTCTTGCCTGGAGAATCCCAGGGACGGGGGAGCTTGGTGGGCTGCCATCTACGGGGTCGCACAGAGTCGGACACAACTGAAGTGACTTAGCAGCAGCAGCAGCAGCAGGAGGAGATGCCAGGGGTACAAATCCTTATTTTCAGCCCTCTCAGTTAAATATTGTTGTTGTTCGGTCTCTAAGTCGTGTCTGACTCTGAGCCCATGGATTGCAACACGCCAGGCTTCCCTGTCCCTCACTATTCCCCAGAGTTTGCTCAGACTCATGTCCATTGAGTCACTGATGCTATCTAACCATCTCATCCTCTGTGGCCCTTTCTCCTATTGCCTTCAGTCTTTCCCAGCATCAGGGTCTTTTCCAGTGAGTCAAGTGTTCGCATCAGGAGGCCAAAGTATTGGAGCTTCAGCTTCAGCATCAATCCTTCCAATGAATATTGAGGGTTGCTTTCCTTTAGGATTGACTGGTTTGATCTTGTTGCAGTCCAATGGACTCACAAGAATCTTCTCCAGTACCACCATTTGAAATCATCAATTCTTTGGTGCTCAGCCTTCTTTTTGGTCCAACTCTCACATCCATACATGGCTACTGGAAAAGCCATAAATTTGACTGTATAGATGTCTTTACTTTTTAATATACTGTCTAGGTTTGTCATAGCTTTCCTTCCAAGGAGCAAGTGTCTTTTATTTTCATGGCTACAGTCACCATCTACAGTGATTTTGGAGCCCGAGAAAATAAAATCTGTCACTATTTCCACTTTTCCCCATCTATTTGCCATGAAATAATGGAACTGGATGCCATGATCTTAGTTTTTTGAACATTGAATTTTAAGTCAGCTTTTTCAGTCTCCTCTCTGACCCTTATCGAGAGACTCTTTAGCTCCTCTTCACATTCCATCTTTAGAGTGGTATCATCTGCATTTCTGAGATTGTTGATATTTCTCCTAGCAATCTGGTTTCTAGCTTGTGACTCATCCAGCCCAGCATATCATGTGATGTGCTTCCCTGGCAGCTCAGCTGGTAAAGAATCCACCTGCAATGTGGGAGACCTGGGTTTGATTCCTGTTTTGGGAATATCCTCTGGAGGAAGGCATGGCAACCCACTCTAGTATTCTTTCCTGGAGAATTCCATGGACAGAGGATCCTGGCAGGCTACAGTCCATGAGTTCGCAAAGAGTCGGACATGACTGAGCAATTTAACACAGCACCACTCATTCTCCGTGTAAGTCAAATAAGCAAAGTGGCAATATACAGCCTTGTCAGACTCCTTTCCCAATTTTGAACCAGTCTGTTGTTCCATGTTCTATTCTAACTGTTGCTTCTTGGCCTGCATTCAGATTTCTCACAGGACAGGTAAGGTAGTCTGGTATTCACATCTGTTTAAGAATTTCTGAGAGTTTGTTGTGATCCACACTGTCAAAGGCTTTAGCATAGTTAGTGAAGCAGAAGTAGATGGTTTTGTGGAATTTCCTTTCTTTTGATTCTGTGATCTAATGAATGTTGGCAATTTGGTCTCGTGTTCCTCTGCCTTTTATAAACACAGCTTGTATATCTGGAAGTTCTTTCACATAGTGTTGGAGACTAGGTTCAAGAATTTTGAGCATAACCTTGGTAGCCTGCATAATGAGCACAATAGATCAGTATTACCTCTGTTTAATTCACTGCATGACAGCTAGTCACAGTTGTTAATAGCATCAATATTAATAACAAGTCATGGTCCAGATTACCATTCCAACACAATTGAGTCTTCCTCATTCAGTAGGCCAGGAAATTGAAGCACTAACAGACTATTTAAAACTTAAACAGCAAAACTAGGATTCTAACTCAGGCAGCCTGGCAACATGCCCATGTTCTTAACCATGACTTTATGCCACCGCTCACATGACCTAAAGAATTAGCTTAATCCTACTAACTATGAGATTCAGATTTATGTTGTCATGTTTTAGTTATGAAATAAAATTGAATCTATAAGGATCTCAAACATGAACTAGAAAATACTTAAATGCATTTGCTATTAGTTTAACAGAAGCTGAAGGAGAAAGTGTTTTAAACAGTGTTGATCTGAAGAGAAATTCCATTTATTGACATGTTTAATTGCTATCAATTAAACACAATAAATTATTAGAAAACTTTGATATAGTTCTCTGTGTCAGATCATGGATTATACTGAGGCATTACTTAGTGTTGCTGCTGCTGCTGCTGCTAAGTTGCTTCAGTCGTGTCCGACTCTTCGCGACCCCATGGACTGTAGCCCACCAGGCGCCTCCGTCCATGGGATTTCCAGGCAAGAGTACTGGAGTGGGGTGCCATTGCCTTCTCCATTACTTAGTGTTATTCATACCAAACAAAAAATTACACTAGGCATTTCTAAAAGAAAGAATTGATTTTGAAATTATTAGGATAATATAATTTATATAACTTATTAAGATTTTATAATATTTACATAAGTAATGCTGATAATTTAGAGAATCAGCATGAATATATTTTGAACAGTGTATACATATATTGATTTACATAAATAATCAAAGCTTTTGAAATCTGAATACTTAAGATGGAGAAGTTAGATGATTCTGATTTGAATTGAAAGTATGGAATCTCATGAAACTTTTCCATGGGTTCTTATGTTTCTGGTTTCCATTCTAAACCTGTGTTTAGTTAACTTTTATATATAATTCAGGTTTTATATAAAAGACTAATTTTTCAAAGTAATATATTACAAGTTCCCATCATAAAATGAAATAAGATATATCAAAGGAAAACAAAAAAGAAATGATCTCTTTGGAATCTGCTGATAACAAGACGATAACATGAGACTTTGACATTGAAATACAAACAGTGGATGGAGGACTAGATTTTGTTATAATATATCTGACTCCTGCGTATAGCCTTGCAGTGTGGGCAAATAAAATTTGTTCATCAGTGAAATTACAAAGTGCTACTTGTCATAAAACTCAGGGGGACTCTCACAAATCTTCAAAACCAGACATTTTAACTTGTGAATACCAAACAAAGGTCTACTTCAAGCAACATAACGTTTACAATTGATTACACTTAGAAAAATCCACAGGACCATGGACTTATCCAGAGAGAAGTAATCGGATCATTCAGTCTTGTGCTTCATTACAAAGATGAAGCAACTGAGACCCGGAAAGAGTAAAATACATCCCTGGTCTTTAGAAGCCTGTTTGTGGCAGGGCTTGGACTAGAATTTAGGTATCGGGGAAACACTTTTCTTTAGTATAAAATGCCGCTGCTTCACTGAGTCAAACATATGAGAAAAACTCAAATTATTTTTACCTCAGTGAAGTTTTAGAGGGAGTCCAAGAGCAGTCTTTGTACCTATAGCAAATTAAATAAAACTGTAACTAAATGAACTTTTCTGCAGGAGTCATGAAGTTGGCCAAACAGAATTTGAAAGTGTCCTAGAAAGGATATCTTCCACACTGCAGTTTGTGGTAGGACATACCATCTGGCCACTCTCTCAAAGCCTGGAATGAGAGCAACAAAGGGCTGCCAACCTCCCATGATCAAAGATGAGAGTTTCTGACAATGCCTATTAATTATGTCGTAAAACTAACTAAACAAGCCGCATTCACATGCCACACGGCAGAGGTTAAAATGCATCTAGTGGAGCCTAAAGATGCTAGAGTATTTGAAGCTCTGATAGCTGCAGACTACTTGGAAATTAATAGCAAAATAAAAAAGGCTTCTTGATATTATTTTATGAATTCTATCTTTAACACCCGAGTTTCAAGTCCTTCCTCTTAAGAAGGCTATAGAGCTGCACTCACATTGTTCTGCTGCTGGTTCTCTTGTTTTTCTAGCAAGATGCTTTCAGCCCACTCTAGTCAACAGCTGCCATGCAGCAGAGGCTTTTTCTTGTGAATAGAGATTTTTTTTTTAAACCATAGCTATATAAAACAATAGGCCACATTCAGTTCTCCATCTGTCTTTTATGTCTCTCTGGATTGCTTAAAGAAGCAACAGTTTATTTATAACCCTCATATTATACTCTAAATAGCATCTGATGAAGGCTAGTTTTTAAGGTTATCAGAAGAATTGCATAACTGTACCGTTAAGATACGGGAAAAAGTGCAATGCAATTGCCTGTAACTTCCTCGACCCTGCTGTGCCATGCAATTTGCTTGTACACTTTATCCAATTTTGAACATGACATTGTGGGAAACAAAAAAATGACACCAGTTCATCTCAAATCTAGTGTTGTCACTGACAGAAAGCTTAAATATATCTAAACCTGTTCTTAAGAGAAGGGAAGCAAATTTACCTATCTTGATCAGAATTTTAAAATAAAGAGGCTTTAGAAAATTAGAATACTAAAAAACTATATTATTTATCTGTTCATTGTGCTTTTCAAGTAAGAATATTGAACATTATTGCACTTCTCCCAAGTGAGATCTGCTTAACTGAAAAATAGATAATATTATGTTTAGGGTTCCCAGCCTCTTAAGTGTCAGATTTAAGCCAGACAGTCTCACGAGTGACCAGAGCCGTGTGATGTTCGCTTCCCTTCTGACTCTTTCAGTTTGGTATTAAAAGGTAGGACATAGGAACATGTTGTGGGTCCAGTAATACATATTTCTCTGGCACAACATCCAGACAATTTGTCAGAGAAAATATTTCACTTGTTGAAGGTTTGTTTCCTCTAAGGTGCTTATTTGCTTGGCTGGAGACTAGTGAAAAACAATTCTTTCATATGAATCAGTGATGCAGAACAGATAAAATGCTTATTTTCTTGATGATTTTCTGTGACCATCCATGTCTTATTTTCTTTGAAAGAAAAGGAAACTGATGTATTCTGATGCCTTATTTGTTCAAGATGTGTTAAAAACATTTTCTCATTTTATTGTCAAAACAAATATGTGAGGTAGGTACTTCTATTAAGTAATATGTACACATGCCATTTTAAAAAGAAAGATTTTACTAAAGTTATATTTCAGAGTTTTATGAAAATCAAAAGATCAAGGGCACATCATATAAACATCACATTCTATTTAAATTTCATTCTCATAGAATAGAGGGGCATGAATTTTTGTATACCAGTTCAAGTTTAGATTTTCAGATTTAAAAATCCTTGAGATTGGAAATACTGAAAGTTTTTTAAAAGATAATCATCTGCAGGGACTTCCCTAGCAGTCCAGCAGTTAAAACTTTTTCCAGTTGTAGGGAGTGCAGGTTCAATCCCTGGTCAGGGAGCTAAGATCCTACATGTCTCCTGGCTAAAAAAACAAAACATAAAGCAGATGCAATGCTGTAACAAATTCAGTAAAGACTTTAAAAATGGTCCATATACAAATCTTAAAAAAAAATATATTCATCTACAGTGTTTGAGATAAGTTCAGTATATCTCATTTCCTTGTGATGCCATTTTGTGTAGCCTAGTTTTCATCCTACATGTTTTATTATAATAGTATGGCTGAAAATAAAGTGAATTTTACCAAAATTATCTTTGAAATAGGAGTCATCTCAAATTCTCTTGTATCAGACACTCTCAAAATAAATTCCCATTTGGAGAAGACACATTAATACAACTTGAATCACTGCTAGGAGCCTCTTGATGAAAGTGAAAGAGGAGAGTAAAAAAGTTGGCTTAAAGCTCAACATTCAGAAAATGAAGATCATGGCATCCGGTCCCATCATTTCATGGCAAATAGATGAGGAAACAGTGGCTGACTTTATTTTTTGGGGCTCCAAAATCACTGCAGATGGTGATTGCAGCCATGAAATTAAAAGACACTTACTCCTTGTAAGGAAAGTTATGACCAACCTAGACAGTATATTAAAAAGCAGAGACATTACTTTGTCAACAGTGGTCCGTCTAGTCAAGGCTATGGTTTTTTCAGTAGTCACGTATGGATGTGAGAGTTGGACTATAAAGAAAGCTGAGTGCTGAAGAATTGGTCCTTTTTAACTGTGGTGTTGGAGAAGACTCTTGAGAGTCCCTTGGACTGCAAGGAGATCCAACTAGTCCATCCTAAAGGATATGAGTCCTGGGTGTTCATTGGAAGGACTAATGTTGAAGCTGAAGCTCCAATACTTTGGCCACCTGATGCGAAGAGCTGACTCATTTGAAAAGACCCTGATTCTGGGAAAGATTGAGGGCAGGAGGAGAAGGGGACGAAAGAGGATGAGATGGTTGGATGGTATCACCGACTCAATGGACATGAGTTTGGGTAAATTCCGGGAGTTTGTAATGGACAGGGAGGCCTGGCTTGCTGTGGTTCATGGGGTCACAAAGAGTCGGACACGACTGAGTAACTGAACTGAACTGAATGAAAAATATGCAATTGCAGGATTTAATCGATTCATCTAGTCATCAAATAATGTTTACTAAATTGACTAAACATTTTTCAAAGTGATTATAAATATTTCCTTTATTCTGGAAAGTTCTGCTATTCTTCAGCTGTTTTGAATTTATTTGGCAATTATTCCCTGAAGTTTAATTTTCTCTTACCTTGTTTTATTATTATCTAAATTTTCTATTGATATATTCCAATGTGACATATATCTATAGGTATATATATATCAAAAGAAAGATACATTAATTTTCTTATTCTTTATTATATGATATTTTTATCTTTCAATTCAACAGAATTGAAATAGAGTATTAAAATTATGTCTAATTCCTTGTTAATAACTGATATCAAGTAAAATGATTTTAGTACAGTCAGCAAACCACTTTTAATTTTACAATGACAGTCATAAATGGGAATTGTTTTTAATTCTTTTCTGATAATATGCAGAAATATGGCCTATTTGTATATGTTCATTTTGAATCTTACAGTCTTACTAAGTTAACTTATTAGTTTTAGGAATTGCCTTATATATACTCCTTGCATTTTTTTCATTAGTAATAATGTTGTCTTCTGCAAAGAAATAGTCTTACTTTGAATATATTATTCTTTTTTTCTTTTTTCTTCCTTTATTTCACCAGATGTTACCTCCAGTACAATATTAAATAGAAATGGTGAGAGCTAACATCCTCGCCTTTTTCCTAATTTTAGAGGGAAAAATGCCAGGATTTCACTTTATTCATGATGTTGGTCTTCATATTAATGTAGGTTTCACACACATTTTACATATTCATTTTAAGATTTCCTCTTTTACAAAACTGAACTTCTTTTTCCCTCATGCTTGTTGCGTTGCATGCTACTTAGTCTGGTATTTACCATTTGTTTTAAAATTATTTTTCTGCCCAGCTTTTACTATTAATCTCCCTGCTATTTGATTTATATATGATTATCTCAAAGGATGCAGAAAAACATTTGACAAAATTCTGCAAACTTTCATCATAAAAACTCAGCAAATTATATATAAAAGGAATATATCTTGATATAATTAAGGCCACATATGACAAGCCCATAGTTATTATAACATCATATTCAGTGATGAAAAATTAAGTATTTTTCCTCTATTTCTCTGAAGAAGACATGATTTAAATATAGATAACCCGAAAGACTCCACAAAAAAACCTGTTAGAACAAGTAAATGAATTCGGTAAAGGAACAGGATACAAAATCAACATACAAAAATCAGCTGTGTTTTTCTATACTGCAAGTGAACTCTATGATAAAGAAACTGAGAAAATAATTCCACTTACAATACCATTAAAAACACACACACACACACACACACATTTTGGAATAAATTTAACCAAGGAGGTGAAAGATCATGTAGAGAAAACTAGAAAGAAGACATTGATGAAAGAAACTGAAGAAGACACAAATAATGGAAAAATGTACTGTGACCATGTATGAGAAGAATTGATATTTGTTAGAATGTACTCAAAGTGATCTAAAGATTTAGTGCAATCTCTATCAAAATTCCAATGGCATTTTTAACTTAAATAGAGAAAACAATGCTACAAATCCTCTGGAGTCACAAAAGAACTCAAATAGCCAAAGCTATCTTGAGAAAGAGTAACATGCTGCAGGCATCATACTACCTGAATTCAAAATATACTACAAATCTATAGTAATCAAAAAGGGCTTCCCAGGTGGAGCTAGTGGTAAAGAACTCCCGTACCAATGCAGGAGATATAAGAGACACAGATTCAGTCCCTGGGTTGGGAGGATCCCCTGTAGGAGGTCATGGCAACCCACTCCGGTATTCTTACCTGGAGATTTCCAGGCAGAGGAGGAGCCTGGCGTGGCTATAGTCAATAGGGTCGCAAAGAGTCGTGCACAACTGAAGCGACTGAGCATGCACATATTAATCAAAACAATGTGGTACTGGCATAAAAACAGATACACAGACCAAAAGAACAGAATTTATAGCCCAGAAATAAATCCCTTAATGACCCAGATAACACAATTGTGTGATCACTCACCTAGAGCCAGACATCTTGGAGGAAGACGTCAAGTAGGCCTTAGGAAGCATCACTAAGAACAGAGCTAGTGGAGGTGATGGAAATCCAGCTGACCTATTTCAAATCCTAAAAGATGATGCTGTTAAAATACTGCACTCAATATGCCAGCAAATTTGGAAGACTCAGTGGTGGCCACAGGACTGGAAATGTCAGTTTTCATTCTAATCCCACAGAAGGACAATGCCAAAGAATGTTCAAATGACTGTCTAGGTTTTAATCCTAGTCAGCAAATTAAAAAGCACAGACATAACTTTGCTGACAAAGGTCCATATAGTCAAAGCTATGGTTTTTCCAGTAGTCATGTATGGATGTAAGAGTTGGACCATAAAGAAGACTGAACGTAGAATTGATGCTTTTGAACTGTGGTGTTGGAAAAGACTCTTGAGAGTCCCTTGGACTGCAAGGAAATCAAACTAGTCAATCCTAAAGGATATCACCCTTGAATATTCATTGGAGGGACTGATGCTGAAACTGAAGCTCCAATACTTTGACCACATGATGCAAACAGATGACTCACTGCAAAAGGTCCTGATGGTGGGAAAGATTGAAGGCAGAAAGAGAAGGGGATGACAGAGGATGAGATGGTTGGATGGCACCATTGACTTGTCAATGGACATGAGTTTGAGCAAGCTCTGGGAGATGGTAAAGGACAGGGAACCTTGGTGTTCTGTTGTCCATGGGGTCACAAAGAGTCAGACAGGACTGAGTGACTGAACAACTGAACAGCAGAAATAAATCCCTGCTACTAGTAGGTCAACTAATCTTTGGTAAGGGAGTCAAGAATATGTAGTAGGGTAAGGATAGTCTCTTGAATAAATAATAAGAGGGAAATTAAATATTCACATGTAGAAAATGAAATTGGACTCTTACAAAAGTTATAAGTAATAATTAACTCAGGATGGATTAAAGATTTAAATGTAAGACCTAAAACTATATAGAGAAAGAAGTGGCAACCCACTCCAGTATTCTGGCCTTGAAAATCCCATGGACAGAGGAACCTGGTGAGCTATAGTTCATGGGGTCGCAAAGAGTCAGACACGACTGAGCAACTAAACACACACCTGAAACTATACAACTCCTCGAAGAAAACGTAGGGGAAAATCTCCTGGACTTTGGTCTTAGCATTATATTTTTGGATATAACTTTGAAGCACAGGCAACAATAGTAAAAATAAATGAGTGAGATTACATCAAACTGAAAATGCACAGCAAAGGTAATAATCAACAATAAGAAAAGACAACCTATGGAATGGAAGAAATATTTGCAAACCATATATCTGAAAAGGAGTTAATATGCAAAATATAGAGAAACTCCTACAATTCAACAGCAGTAAAAACAACCAATCCAATTTAAAAATGTGAAAAAGATCTGATTAGAGATTCTTCCAAAGAAGACATACAAATAGTCAACAGATAAATGGTCAACATCACTAATCACCAGAGAAATTCAAATCAAAACCATAATGAGATGTCACCAGATACCTGTTAGAGTGGTGTTTATGAATAGGCAAGAGATAAAAAGTGCTGGCAAGTATGTGGAGAAAAGAAACACTGTACATTCTTGGTAGGAATGTAGATTGGTATAGCCATTGTGTAATAATCAAATACTGTTGCAGCCTGGCAGAGTGGAGACCATAACCTGCCCCATGACTCGAGGGTGTGGCAAACTGTGCCTCGTGATTGTCTTAGTAGGCATGCTGGACGGACATACTTGGGGTGGGACCGTGCTCTCTGCTTTGCTTCACTGCCTGTCCCTGCATCCGTTTCCATGGAAACAAAACAAGATGTTCCTGATTAACAGCAGAGCTTTAACTTTCCTCCCTCTTTATGGTGTGCTGATCAAACTCCCCAGTATATCTATTTCCTAATGACCTCATGTGAGACTTCTACCAATAAAAGCATGGGCTGAAAGGAGCCATTTTGCCTTCCTGCCATGAGTGCAGGAGGGCCCCCTAACTCCCTGCTTGCCAAATTGTGTGCGTCTGTCTTTGCATTATGCTCTCACCCCCATTACAGGTCTTTCTCACCCACTGTGCTGGACAGGGCAAAACAACTGCCGTATGATCCAGCAATCCCACTTTTGGGGGGTGTATCCAAAGGAAATGAACTCAGGATCTTGAAAAGATATCTGCACATCCACATTCATTGCAGCATCATTTACAATATCTAATATATGACAGCAATTTAAATAAAAGTCAACAAAAGAATGGATAAAGGAAATGTAAGGACACAGAAAATAGAATATTTTCAGCCTTTAAACAAATCCTGGTATTTGCAAAAGCGTGGATGGGCCTAGAGGACATTATACAAAATAATTAAGACACTAAATGACAAACACTGACCTTACTTATATATGAAATATAAAAAATCTATATTCACAGAAAAAGAGAGCAGAATGGTGGTTGCCAGGGAACTTGTGGTACATATACACAATGGAATATTACTCAGCTATAAAAAGGAACACATTTGAGTCAATTCTAATGAGATAGGTGAACCTAGAGCCTATTACACAGAGTGAAGTGAGTCAAAGAAACACAAATACTGTATATTAATGCATATGTATAGAGTTTAGAAAGATGGTGTCAATGATCCTACATGTAGGGTAGCAGAGGAGACACAGATGTAAAGAACAGAGTTTTGGACTCACTTAGCGAAGGTGAGGGTGGGATGATTTGACAGAAGAGCACTGACACATGTGTATTACCATATGTAAAAGAGAAGACCAGTGCAAGTTTGATGCATGAAGCAGGGGACCCAAAGCTGGTGCTCTGGGACAACCCAGAGGGATAGTGTGGGGAGGGAGGTGGAAAAGGGCTCATGATGGGTGAGACACATGTATACCTGTGGCTGATTCATGTTTCTGTATGGCAAAAACCATCACAATATTATAAAGTAATTATCCTCCAATTAAATTGATTAAACAAGAGATATAGGGGTAAAGGGAGAGTTTGATCACAGGGTACTAACTTTTATTTATAAGATGAATAAGTTCTGGGGATCTAATGTGCAGTATTTACTGAGCGTAGATCTTCTGTTCTCAACATGAACACAAAGTTAAACTATGTGAGTTGATGGGTGTGTTAATGAACACATTGTGATAATTATTTCACAGTGTACATGTGTATCAAATTATTATATTGCAGCTTGCAGAATCTCAGTTCCCTGACCAAGGATTGAACCCCAGCCCAAAGCAGTAAAAGCCTGAAATCCTATCCACTAGGCCACCAGGAACTCCCAGTACACTATAAATATGTACAATTTTTATTTGCAAATTATATATCAGTAAAGTTGTACAGGAAGGAGGGATGAAAAAGAAAGTTTTAAGAAATAGCCATCATTATCTGTTGTTAGGGACCTGTAGAGAATAAGCAGAATTATTTTCCTGAGATATAAAAATCAATAGATAAATAGCTATGTTGAAGTGTTAGCAGTCTCTATATTTGAACACTGATGATTACTCTTAAAATCATACTTTGATTTTCCATAATTAAAATTCTCAATATATGATTACCAAGTAAATCTTGAAAAGTGATATTAGCCCAAACGTTAAAATATATTGAGCTTCCTTAGTGGCTCTGATGGTAAAGAATCTGTCTGCACTGTGGGGAACCTGGGTTCAATCCCTGGGCCTTCAAGAATCCCTGGAGGTGGAAATGGCTACCCACTCCAGTATTCCTGCCTGGAGAATTCCATAGACAGAGGAGCCTGGCCAGCTACAGTCCATGGGTCACAAAGAGTTGGACGTGACTGAGCAGCTAACACTTTCACTTTAAGTTATAAAATGTTGAGATCATTGAACAGGTCATAAAATAGGAAAACTAAGGAAGTAAATTTGCTACTTCAGATTCTAAATGAAACTTCAAAGTTGTGATGAAAATAGGTAGCATTTGGTCAAGAACTGAGAGATCACAGAAATTACTTAATACTGGATAGGAGTACAACTGAATCGGCACTTATTTCAAAAAAAATTCCTTACTTCATAATGACAAACCCATATGTATGCAACATGATTTAAAGATCATGATATCTATTTATTTATTATATATAATGCGTTTTTCTGGTGGCTCAGATGGTAAAGAATCCACTTGGAGACCTGGGTTCAATCACTGTGTTGGGAAGATCCCTTGGAGGAGGAGGACATGGCAACCTACTCCAGTGTTTTTGCCTGGAGGATTCCATGGACACAGGAGCCTGGCGGGTTACAGTCCATAGGGTCGCAAAGAGTCGGACATGACTGAGTGACTAAGCACATTATGTGTAATACAGCATTAATAAGGATATTTTCTTAAATATTTGGAAGAAATATTCAAATCTGTGGCCTATGTACCTGTCTACCTACCTAAATATGCATTCCCTTTTAAATATAATTAGAATTGTATCTGGCACATAGTAATAATCCAATAAATTGTTGTTAAATGGGTTTGATCCCTAGGTTGGGAAGATCCCCTGGAGAAGGGAAAGGCTACCTACTCCAGTGTTCTGATCTGGAGAATTCCTTGGACTACAGTCCATGGGGTCACAAAGAGTCAGATACGACTGAGCAACTTTCACTTTTCTGAACACTGCTGCATTTTAACACTATATTATTGATATAGGCACTGATCCTATTTCTGCTTTCCTTTATAGATTTGAACACATTCAGCACAAGCTGTGTCTCTCTGCATCTTCATATGGTCATTCTTCTGCACAGTGACCTGTACAGAATTTTTTGTTGATTTGTATTAGTTATGATATGGTTTTATAAAAGATATTGGTTCTTTTGAGTCAATGAATGTGTAACATCCTGATCTTTGAAAACTGATTTTTTTTTTTTGTATATGAATTGCAAGGACTCAGGATCAAAAAATGTCATTTTGTTGATGCATACCAGGCATAGAGATGCATACCGGGCCATTAGATTTTATCATCAGATTATGAGTATCAGTACTAATTCATGATATCATTTGATTTTTTTACTCTTATGAACATCGACTGGTATTTATTCTTCATTGTATCTTGCTAGTTTATTTTTCCAAAAATATAGCCATCATCCATCTATTTTACTTTTTCCATGTTAATGAGAAACTCAGAAAAAAAAAAATCTACAAGCATATTAAAGTTTCTATGTAATTTTAGTAACCCTAAAACAGAAAATGCTATTACTCTTTCTCTATTTTTTAGTTTGTTTATTTATTTATTTTAATTGGAGGATAATTGCTTTACAATGTTGTGTTGGTTTCTGCTGTATAACAATATAAGTCATAACTCTCTATCCCCTCCCTTTTGAACCTCTTTCCCACCCCTGCTTCTGTATTTTTATACTTAATAGTGATTTTAAGAATGGAGTGAGACTTATTGTCATTAAAATGATGGCTTAGTTTTAATTAAACTTTTTTGACAGAAGTACAAGTCAAAGTGTCAATAAGGAAAAACAGCTTTTGTTGCTCTTAAATGACTAGATAAGAGTAAGGACTATTTTAATGTTTATCTCTTTAAAATATAGACAAAAATTATGTGATGTATTTATTAACATAGTCTGATTTAGGGATATGCTTTTACATATAACAGAAAGCATATTATTTTCAAGATAGGCTTCTGATCTGTTTCTGTAGTTCATTAAAACATTTCATCTATCTTTTCTCATTCCTATTAAAAACTGAGGAATAGCAAAGAAAGAAAGAGTCTACTTTTCTCAGAACCTATAGCCTTGCACTGTCAGAAATGTCACAGGTTAATGGTACAGCTCAGCTCCATTTATCTTATTCTGACAACTCAACCAACCTAGCACAATCTAGCAAAAACATTCTTCCCAGACCAGGTGACATTTTCAGCCTTTGTTCCTTTAACGTGGTGGCTGTGAGAGCCTTTAGCGTGCAATAACTTTGTGCAGAAACTTAGAGCTTTAGGTTTCTTCAGTATTCAATCAAGGACAAGAGTTTCTAGAATTTTAAAATGGTTTATCAACTATAAATATACAGAGTACTCTTTTACTTTCAACTAACTTGACCTTTAAATTTTTTTATTATTCAAAAGCTGTAAAATTTACAGAATATATTTTAATTCTCTAACTTTTTGATTGCATAAACTTAGTTATTTTTTAATGCTGAAAAGCTAAATTTAGCATCAAGATTGATACGAGGTCCCAGAAGCATTGCCCAGGTCACTTTTGTAAATGAGTCTGAGTATCTTTGAGGAATATTACTCGCTGTGTTGATGGAAATTTAAACAAGTTATGACACCTGAATATTTCTAAAGCCATTTCTTTGTTCTGAATTTGATATTGAATAATATCTTGCCTGCTCTGTCTAGGAAATAATCATATTAAAATAGTGACTCTGTATTGCCTTCCTTCTCTATTTATGATTGCTCAGGTTTGATCAAATATATTTTCCACTGTAATAGAAAATCAATTAAAAAAAGGCAAGCAATGCTTTGGTTTCAGGAACAATATATACATAAATATGTGTGTCTATATTACTGTCATTTTCAGAGTAGTTTTTATATTTCTTAAAATAATGTATGTAGTCCAAGAAGTCTTTGCCTCTTACCTGGTAATAGTAAAATCAAACATTTTATCTTATACATTCAATGTTTTATATAGTCAGTTTTATGAAGGTTTCATATTTAATTTTTCATAATGGCCATGTAGTCTGTCAACTGTTAGAAACACTGAATTTTTTAAAATCAATTTTATAATGTGATTTTTAATTTTATTAGATTTGTGTAGGATTAATCAAGCAAAAATGATTAGCCATCTTTGAGTTTGAATAACACATCCTTTAATAGAGCACTTTTTCATAACTGTAATATTGTACAGTATACTTAGTTATTTTGGTATTTATAATTTCAATCCAATAGTTTTATACAGAAAACAAATAATTATTTTTGCTGAAGAGCAAATGTGTTTTATGTATATCTAATCTGAATTTCAGATTAATTTCTGATGCAATGCATAAGCAAGATATAATTGTAATTTAAATGTATGCATAAATAGGAAGTGATAATACATAAGCTATTTCCTATGGTTAAGAAGAAAATCAGAATAATATATCAGTGGACTAACAAATAGGGTCAGTTTTTAACATATTTTATGATTTATATTGTTTAAAGAAAATACACTGCTTTCGTCTTAATCGTAGCTGATAGTCCTCTAACATAATGGGTATTGTGTGACAGCAGTTAAGGTTACTTCAGGTATTCTCTGAGACAGATGGCTGTAAAACAGCCACAGTATACTGTTTCTACTTTTATTTTTTCTAAAAGTAGACTTATTTCAAGATTTATAGTAACACTAAGAATTAAGTAAGTTAATTCAAATAGACTCCGTGGCTTCTACTGTTTTTGGTGAATCTAGGCATTATTTTGTAGTTTTGCAGCAAAATTTGCATATCACACTGTATCATCATGTTGTGTTTTTGGAATTAGCCTATAAATTCCATTATTACTTTGCACTGATGAGTTAGCTTTGTGTGGAAAATGTTCACATAGTTATACGGATTATAGAACAACAGCTGGTGCTTAATATGTAGATAGTTATTAATTTATTTCACAAGTCAATTAATGTCAGGGAAGATTGATTCATTGTCTGATTAACAGTTTGATATTATCTATGGATTAATGGGCACATAGGACTTTCCAGAGTTTGTGTGCTTTCATTAATCATATTTCACTTATAAAGTATCCTTTTGTTATGGTCCTGTTGATTATCCTTATCTTGTTTATTTGACAATCCTAATTTCTTTCATTTTGTTACTCCTGTCATGTTTCAGATGTTGCTGCTACTCTCAGATATTACAGGTGAAATTATTTTGCAGCCAAATGGATTTCTATTCTTTTCAAAACTACTGTTCCTTGTAACCCTTCCTCTGTTTGATTCATTCAACCATTATTCATGGGATAAATACTTGGTTCATATTAATGTGCTCATGAATTCACTGAACTGGCTTATTATCACTACTGAATTTTTTTTTTTTTTTTTGTCACTGACATTCTTGAAAGTTGTATGTTGGAGCCAAGCCACTCATTCCTATTATCATTATATTTTTTTGCTTCTCAAGGACTCCACACTTCTCTGTTGAATTTTCTATAGCATGTGTTTTTTCTATAGCATGTTTTTTTTTAATCTACTTTCTTTTTTTATCTCAACATTTATTAGCAGTATGTTCAACTGGCAAAATGATAAAAACAACAATAAAAAACAACTTTTTGCATTATTAATGAATCATCCATTGTATGGGCCCTTTGCTCAGATTTAGTACTAATGCTGCCTTCATGAAGTAGTTTGCCTTCTTACATAAAATCTGCAGTTGAAAATAATTATTCTGTTCTTTCAATAGCACATGTTATTGATGGCTTTTAAAGTGTATTATTATTATTACTATTTGACCTTCTCACTCTAAATTTATTTTTCTAATTCATTGGCACCCTATTCTATATGTATTTAAGTTGGTTAGTGTACTGAATTAACATTTATATGTAAATGTGAGGGATCAAAGGCAGATAACATTAAATATTTAAAAATTTGTGTTCAATCATGTCCAACTCTACAGTCCTATGGACTGCAGCCCCATAGGCTCCTCTGTCCATGTAATTTTTCAGGCAAGAATACTGGAGCAGGATACCATTTCCTACTCCAGGGAATCTTCCTAACCCAAGGATCAAACCTGTGTCTCCTGCATCTCCTGCATTGGCAGGCAGATTCTTTACAGCTATGCCACCTGGGTAGCCCCATATTTAAATATATAAATGGCTAATCAGATCCAAAATATTTCTAGTCTTTGCTTTGAAAGTGTGGTATGAGATTTCTATAAGAAATGATGAACAGTTGGAGTTTCTGCTGTTGAAATACAAATTGTATTTTTCAGCAAAGAATTAATCTAGATACAATTTGACCATGAGTGAGAATATTGTAATTGCACCATTATTTTATGTACTAAGAACAAAACATATACTACCAGTTTAACTATAATTTTTAAATGATTTGTTGAGCGAGGAATTTCAATTATCCAATCATAACCCTAGGGATGAGTGAAATTCATATATATATACATACAGTAACAACTGAATTCAGTTGTCTGATTGTTATTTTAAGATAAATCCATATTTCAGAGATATTAAAATGTGAAAAATGTGTTTCTTAGAAGTGATAAAATACAGTAATTCATATGAAATACTAAATACAGTGCCTGACACACATATTTAATACAATATTAGAGTAGTAGTATTGAAAAATGAAAAACATAAGTTGGATGTATATTTGATTTTCCTCTCTGAAAACTGTAAACTTTAGTTTGGTATGTATGTGAAAAATCTAGGTTTGTCAACCAGAACCATGTAGTTTAAGTTATTCACTCTGGCATAGCTTTGTTTTTGAGTTGCTAAGATGGTTGGTAGAAAAGAGACCCATGCATGCCATTTGTCATCCAGCTTACAAAGGAAATTTTAAATTGTCTTGTTAAACCTCAACAGGTTCAATATCTTGTTGATAATCCTGCCAGAGGGCGATATCCCTTAATACGAAGTCCTCAAAGAATAGCGTTTTCCTGAGTACACTACAGACTGTGTAGAAAACAAAATTGATGTATATATAAATAACTCTGTCCTTTAAACATTTTGTTATGAAATATAAAAAAGGAAAACCATTTTAAAAAACATTTGGCTAATTACAGAATGTCTGTCAGTATGTCTGTGAAAAAACCCTTCAAGATGCTTTATATTATGCTCTATTTGCTATCCTATATAAAGTTTCAAAAATGCACAACTCTCTTCAGTGCATTAATTTAGCTCAAGTAGGTTAACATCCTAGTTTAAATAAATGTGTTAGCAGAGAAAAATTACCTTCTAATTTCACTTTTATAAAAATTTTGCTGCACTAGATGTCATACTAAAATATTTTTTATGTTTTTAGAATTCTGAACTGAACAGGCCTATGCAATGAATCTCTAAGGGATGAAACTTTAACCTCTACAATATCCACATACTGTGTGCATGTAGAGATAAAGAGAATGATCTTTCTTTTTGTAAAGATACCAGCACTATGGTTATCTTTGGCCCCACCCTAATGACTTCATTTAATCTTGTTTCCAAATGATTCTATCTCCAAATGTAATCATATTAGGAATTCAGTTCAGTTCAGTAGGTCATGTTCAACTCTTTGAGACCCCATGGGCTGCAGCATGCCAGGCTTCCCTGTCCATCGCCAACTCCCAGAGCTTGCTCAAACTCGTACTTTGAATTGGTGATGCCATCTAACCATCTCATCCTCTGTAGTCCCCTTCTCCTTCTGCCTTCAGTCATTCCCAGCAACAGGGTCTTTTCCCAGTAAGTCAGTTCTTCACATCAGGTGGCCAGAGTATTGGAGTTTCAGCTTCAGCATCAGTCTTTCCAATGAATATTGAGGACTAATTTCCTTTAGGATTGACTGGTTTGATCTCCTTGCAGTCCAAGGGACTCTCAAGAGTCTTCTCTAGTACACAGTTTATGAATTTGAGGGAGACACATTCAGTCCATAGAACCTGTAGTTCATTGTCTCTATTCATCTGGAATGAATGTCTCTCCTTCTTTCCCCATAATTACTTAATAACTATATTTTAAATTCTATCTTTAGTGGAAAAAAAAATCTGCCCTTTAAGTTAGCCACCATAAAAAAAAATTAGCTGGTATAAGTAATTCTTGAGACCAGAAAGGACATCTTTCAAGGCTTGCAGTGCCTTGAAATTGGGCATTAGCCAACTAAATTGGGAAACCCTTCCTGGAAATAGAATGAGAAACTAAAATATTGGGCCCTTGTCTTCTCTCAGTCATTACGTTTTCACAACACTTGATAATCATAGATGAGTGCTTAAAAAATATATTCTTTGACAATTCAGCCAAACATATGACAAAGAGGGGGATTTCCTGTGACTTCTACAATTCTCCTTTGAACAAATATTTATCAAGACTTCTTATATGCCAGTTATCCTAAGCATTGAGAATGTGAGTTTAAAACATATCTTTGCAGAGCTTAAAGTCTAGAGAGTAAAGTGATTCATAAATAGGACAATACGATAGTGTGATACAGCATCTGTAAAGCACAAGGCACTTTCAGAGTCCTTAGAAAAAGCAAAACAGCAGAACTGGAAGGGGTCAGGGAAGACTTCCTGGAATGGTTGACAGCTCATACATAAGTATTTAGCCTGGAGATTATGTATGTGTGTGTAGGGGGTTGCATTTTGTGTACTGACAAGAGGATAGGGTAACATTCTTCCAGCCAGAGAAACAGTATAAGGGAAGGTCCTGAAGGTGAGCAAGAGCATGAGAATCATGTCAACATCTCATCTTCTTCCTGTCAGCCCTCAAGCCAAAGCATATAATAGTCCTCCAGCGACTATCACATCATGTATAAATTCTTCAAAATTATTAAATCCTCTATGATCTTAAGAGCTGTGCAGAAATAGCATTTTATTCTGTTTGCAAGTTAGCATGCCACAATTCATAGATGCTGGCAAAAGTAGGAGACACCTGGCACAGAGATACAGACCTTTTATTAACTGAAGCCGTAGCAGTAGCACGAGTATCAGTATTTGCATCGTCTCCCTCAGGCCCAATTTGTTTTGGGTGGTATGAAGAGGGTCAGGTGATGCCTGAACATACAGTGTGCTGCCTTACGTGGGAGGAATATCAAATTTAGGACGTTTGAATATTTTATAAGGCATTGCAAGCTTGCCTGAACCTTGCACAGGGAGGCACTGTCTTTATTACACTGAACAGTAAGCAGACTCACCCTTAGCTCCAGAAGGATATACTATCTTTCAGGACTGTTCGCTGTACAAACATCTTTGGAAATTTAGCTAAAACGAAAGCAGGGCTCCTGCTGATAAGAAATGAAAGGGACCCATAGAGAATTGTTTCTCAACTATTTTAAGGCCTTCTATAACTTTGCTTTTTCTGAATATGAAGTTTTACTTTTTATTTTTCAGAGTATTCCATTTTGACTCAGTTTCCCTGTCTAGAAAAACCCTAGCCTTTCCTCCTTTGCTTAACTATAAACTCCTAAATCGGAGAAGGCAATGGCACCCCACTCCAGTACTCTTGCCTGGAAAATCCCATGGGCAGAGGAGCCGGGTAGGGTGCAGTCCATGGGGTCGCTAAGAGTCAGACACAACTGAGCGACTTCACTTTCACTTTTCGCTTTCACACATTGGAGAAGGAAATGGCAACCCACTCCAGTGTTCTTGCCTGGAGAATCCCAGGGACAGGGGAGCCTGGTGGGCTGCCATCTATGGGGTCGCACGGAGTCGGACATGACTGAAGTGACTTAGCAGCAAACTCCTAAATTGGGACAGGTCCAAACAAAGCTCCCTTTGCCTATATCAAGAGCTATTCAGATTCTTAGATTTTCCATACTCGCAGGGTAACATGCTAGCCCAGTGTTGTTGTTGCTAATCAGTCACTAAGTTGTGTCCAGCTCTTTGCGATCCCATGGACTGCAGCACACCAGGCTTCCTGGTCCTTCCTTGTCTCCTAGAATTTGCTCAAACTCATGTCCAGTGAGTCAGTGATGCTATCCAACCATCTCATCCTCTGTTGCCCCCTTCTCCTCCTATCCTCAGTCTTGGCCAGGATCAGAGTTTTTTCCAATGAGTCAGCTCTTCCCATCAGGTGGCCAAAATATTAGAACTTCAGCTTCAGCATCAATCTCTCCAGTGAATATTCAGGATTGATTTCCTTTAGGATTGACTGGTTTGATCTCCTTGCTGTCCAAGGGACTCTCAAGAGACTTCTCTAGCACCACAGTTCAAAAGCACCAATACTTCGGTGTTCAGTCTTCTTTCGTTCCAGCTCTCACAGCTGTACACAATGACTGGAAAAACCATAGCTTTGAATTTATAGAACTTTGTTGGCAAAGTGATGTCTTTGCTTTTTGATATGCTGTCTACGTTTGTCATAGCTTTCCTTCCAAGGAAGAAATGTTACTATCCTGTTACTGTATCATGAACACCAGCAAGACATGAGATCATGGGTCAACAACAAAGGACTTGATCACTCACAGCAAAAGCAAAAGCAGTCGTTAGTTTGCCAATTCTATGCTCATGGAGACAGATTTGCTGAATTTAGTGTAACTATATAGTTAAATTTGAATTTTAGTTTTTTATCATCATACATATGTGTCTTTAGTATTTGAAACACACATGAAAAAAGTCCATTGTTTATCCAAAATTCAAGTTTAACTAGGTGTCCTGTATTTTGTCTCACAGCTATGCATGGGTCACAGAAGACCCATGATGGGTGCCTGCACGTATTGTGGGCTATGTTACAGGTCAGAGGAGAGAGAACCACTACCTGGGAGATATACTGCTTTCATAGAAAGTAGAAATAAGGCTGTTCTTTGGGAAGAAATGTTACTTTATCCCACCATGCTGTTCACTGGAAACAAACACTCACCCCTGGAAAATGGAATGGATTAGGGAAAGAGTGATCAGGACTTTACATTCTTTGCTACACAGAGAGAATGTACAGGAATCCTCAGGGGTCACTACAGACTATCTCCAACATTCTGAAACATACAACTTAACCCAACCTTAATTCCCATCTGACAGACTATACTTGAATATGACACTATAACTTTCGAATCTTTAGTATTTTTAGTTCAACCTAACTTCATCTTTTAATTTGCCCTGTAATCTTAGTGAGGCCAGAGAACATGTCCTACTTTTTATTTCTTTTTTTAAAAAATATTTCACAGTATATTTTATGTCTTATACACAGATACTGCTTAACAAAATCTTTTCAGATAATTAATGCCTTTGGGATTGTTAGCTATTACTTTTTAGGAATAATGGTAAAGAAAGAATAAATTCCTTGAGAAGATATTTATCTGATCTATTTGGATATTTGGAGGAAGCTTTTTTTTTTAACCAGGAGTATGGCAGCCCACTCCAGTGTTCTTGCCTGGAGAATTCCATGGACAGAGGAGCCTGGCAGGCTACAGTCCATAGGGTCACACAGAGTCGGACATGACTGAGTGACTAACACTTTACTTTTACCTTTTTTTTGTTTGTTTGTTACTAATAGCGTCTTGATCTATGCTCTAGAATAGCTAACAAATTTCCCTTTCATTCTCTTCTGTTCCCAATTATCTAATGCCTTCTTATGTTATATTTTTAAATATCTTTTTAAATATACCAGCACATGCAAATGAGTAAGCCTCCCTGTGTTTAAGGTTGGATAGCTTTATGAAGTTTGGTTATCATACTGTTAAAGCCTCTAGATAGAGTTTCAAACAGGTGTCCAGAGTCTGCCTCTCTGTATTTCCTTATGAACAAAATGAAAGGGTTTTGAATTTGAATTTTGAGATAACCAGATGCTATAACTATCAAATACACTTGGAAACACACACACTCTTTCATTTTTTCCTTCTCTCACCCATTGGCTACTATTTAAAAACCTATAACAGTGAGGTGAGGCTGTTCTTTATGTAAAAACAGATTTTAGCCAGTCTTCAGTACCTACTTTTTCATTCCCAGTAGAAGAGATAGGTGCTCTTTCAGGGTAGGTGAGAAGGAGCATCTGTGATCAGGGGAAAAATAATGAAAGTGGAAACAAATGGCTCCCTGATTAAGTCTTGTTTCAAGTTAATGTCACTTTTGAGCTGATTATTGTAAATAACTTAAGAAAAAATTGTTGATCTGTGTTCTATGTCTCTTGTGTAAATGAAAATAGAAATTTAGGTACCACTTACATCTACCAATACTCTGTTGATGGGTATGAAGTAACAACTCCTAATAAGAAAAGCCTTAATAGTAATTCATGCCATTGCTGCTGTTCCACTTACCTAACAACAAATGAGAATATAAAATACACAGTAAAACAGCCACCACAGCATGAGTCCTCAAATTGATTCTAGCAATAAAGCTCCTTACAGTGAATGCAAACCACTTGATTAACAAGAAAACAGCATCCTGTTGAAAAACACAGAGCATCCTGTAATCATGGGCTTGTACTCTGGTCACCCATTTAGATATTAAGATTTTATCCATGAGCTGTTCTTGGAATGATCTGGTACCCTGAAATAACTCATTTATTCAAGGTTTCTCCTACCATGAAATATTTTACATGCTTAATGAGTAGAAAGAGCTTTGTGTCTATTTATATTATCCTTTGCTATAGATCAAAATACCCAAATGTTTAATGGCTTAAAACAAAATTCTTTTATCTCTCATGATTCTGTGGGTTCAGCTGGGCACTACTCCATTGGAGTGGAGCACTTATCCACTGGTTGCGATAAGATGTGAGCTGGAGCATCATGTGAAGACCTAATTGAGCTGTATGTCCATGAAGGATCTCTCATGATTGGAAGTGGGTGCAGGCTTCTCACAGCATAACTCTTTCCCCAGAGGGAGTTTCCCCAAAAAGAAGCATTCTAAGAGACCCAGGCAGGGAACTTCAGGCTTCCTATGACCTAGCTCTGGAAGTCCCAAATTATCCCATCAGGCAAGTCACAAAAGCCCCTGAGGTTCAGGAGCAGGGGAATTAGACTCCAACTCTGGATGGAGGAACAGCTAGGTCAGACTACAGAACAGCTTGGATGCTCTTTGGAAAATATATTTGGCTACATTTCCTTTAATCACCTTAGTAAGCAAGTCTGGATTTTTATGCTAAAGATTACTTGCTAGCAATATTAATTAGACAAAACTGAATGATAATAGAGACCTATCTAACCACCATTCGTATAAACTATGATGTAGTATTTGCATAATTTAACATAGATTTCCACAGTTTCGAGCTTGCATGTCTCTCTCTCTCTGTTACCCTACTACTCTTTCATAATATTGACTGGACCACATCCACTGCTGGTATCAACTCACATTTCTCCTTTCCTATGTTGACTTGCTAGTTTATCATCTTTTCTAACACTTAAAGGGATTTGCATGGCTGAGGATGGAAGGGAGTAGTCTGAGTATCTTGTTATTACTACTGATATGGTATATCCTGACTCTGGTTCTCCAGTTAGTGAGAGAAAAGGAGAGTAAGTGCAAAAAGAGATTTTGGTGAGGGGGGAGTTCTCTCTGCTTTATCCCTAGTCTCCATCAAACCTACTAAAGCCATATAATTTAAACACATAATTAAAGTAAAATGAAAATTTGCAATGCAAATGAAATTTCCAGAAAAGTACTCTTGCAATTTCTCCAAAATTCTAGTCCCTTTTAAGAATTATAGAGATGTCACTGGTTCTAATTCCCAAACTTAAATTGGAAATAAGAATAAATATTTGGAAATAATACTCTTAGATTTCCAGCCTGAGACCTCGTGTTTTTCATATGAGATCAAAAGTCAGAAAATTAAATCAGATTTGTAAATCAATTATTACATATGTACTTTGATTTTCTTATCCCAGAAATAGGATGATACTTTCCCCCTGTATTTTATTTATTAATTTGTGTACCTACTTAATGCTAGGTATTGGGGATACAGCTTTCAACAAAATAGGCAAAAATTCTTTCCTTCATGATAACAGATATATATTAAGTTTATATAATAGATATATATTTAAGTTTACATACATATTTGTTAGATATAAATATTTAAGATTTGTTGTTTAGTTGCTAAGTCATGTCTTATTCTTTTAAGACCCCACATAGTGTAGCCTGCCAGACTCCTGTGTCCATGGGGTTTTCCAGGCAAGAATACTGGAGTGGGTTGTCCTGTCCTTCTCCATAAGTTAAGATAACAAATATATTTTATGTAAATAGTCCTGTCCTTCACTTTCTGTTACAATGTGAACATGAAATAATTTGTCTAGTAAGGTCTATAAACCAAAATTAAAATAATACTAAAATTTTTATTAAGCTGAGAAAATTTGATAGAATTTATTGATTGTATTTATAATGTCTTCAAGCTTCAGACATTTAAAGTAGTATGTATGACTCTTCCTGCAAACAAGATCACTCTTACCTTTTGCTCATTTGATAATTAGTAAGTCATCAAAAGATGCACATTTGAATTGGCATTAGCTGGCCATCTTTTGCAAAGAAATAATTGTCTAAAGTAACTTCTGTTATTGTGCAAACTTAATGTCTTTTTTTTTTTTTTGAGAGAGAGAGAATTTAGTGGTAACACCTATTTAAGCCTAAGTTAGCAAATTCTATTCCCCAAGCCATGCTTATATCACTACTAGTCATGTTTTTGACAAAACACCAAATTAAATAAATCAGTCTTCATGCAGTCTGTGCTCAGGAATAAACGGAGTAGAGACAAATCAATAACGCCAAAGAGAAAAAGACACTAGCAATAACAAAATAAAAATGATTTTCTAGTGTTCAGGAGAATGTTATAAGCAGTGAAAAGGAGACTTAAAAGTATGTTCTAAAGATTTCTTTTGCTAGATATGTGGAAAACCATTTTATTTCTGAAAATTTGTAATGGATAGGAAATATTCTAGTGCCATTTTACCTGTGAAAATACAGCTACAAAAATCAGAACCTTAGTAAGAAGAGAAAATCAAAAGTTAGAAAAGTATTAGTCCCATTCCTTTTCTTGCTAAGTAAGTTACATCACTTGATATTTCTTTTTCTTTCTGACCTCACTAAAACGGTATAGGAAATAGTATTCAATTTTACCAGAAGCAAAGTATTTTAATAACCCAACATATAAAAGTAATATGCATGAGTCCAGACTGACACAAATTAGCAATTGAATAAACGAGGAAGAAGTGACAAATCTTCCTTAAAGAAAAGTTATAAATAATTTATGTACTCCCCACTTCAAGAGGTAAAGAGGTATTCCTTCTTTACCCTACTCCCCAGACTTATTTGAGTGTTGGCTGGACTTAGTGACTCACTTCCAAAGAGTAAAGTATAGAAAGGGAACAAATAGTGATTTTATAGTGCAGAAATCTGGCAAATACTACCTTAACCAAATGATCAAGGTTAGTGTGGTAAATCATTTTAATATCATGTTGCTTTTGAACTGTGGTGTTAGAGAAGACTCTTTAGAGTCCCTTGGACTGCAAGGAGATCCAACCAGTCCATCCTAAAGGAAGTCAGTCCTGAATATTCATTAGATGGACTGATGTTAAAGCTGAAACTCCAATACTTTGGCCACCTGATGCGAAGAACTGACTCAATGGAAAAGACCCTGATGCTGGGAAAGATTGAAGGCAGGAAGAGAAGGGGATGACAAAGAATGAGATGGTTGGATGGCATCACCAACTCAATGGACATGAGTCTGAATAAACTCCGGGAGTTAGTGGTGGACAGGGAGGCCTGGCATGCTGCAGTTCATGGGGTTGCAAATAGTCAGGCATGACTGAGTGGCTGAACTGACTGACTTTCTAATATGGTGTGATGAGGAGGGCGTTTCACCTTTTTGGTATTCTTTCCGAAACCCATTACCCCAGTCTGATCATGAGAACAATGTCACACAATCACAAACTGAAGGACATTCTATAAAATACCTGAATGGTACTTTTCACAATAGTGAAAGTCATGAAAAGCAAGTATATGTGAACAACTGATCACTGTTACTTCAGAGTTTTTATTCCCTCCTCCCATTATTTTTTGTTTCCTTGTATTATTTGGATCTATTTTTAAAAATTTTAATATGTTGACATACAATATTATATTAGTTTCAGGTATTCTGTGTAGTTATTTGACATTTGCATACATTATGAAATGATCACCACGGTAAGTCTAGTAACCATCTGTCCTCATACAAAGTTATCACAATGTTATTGAATGTATTCCTTATGTTGTGTATTGTGTCCCTTATGACTTTATTATGTAACTGGAGGTGTTGTACCTCTTAATCCCTTTCACCTATTCCGCCCACCCGCTCCCTCCAACCTGTGCACCTCTCAGAAAGATGGTGTGGCATTTTCATTTGTGTTAATTAAAATTTGTTATATTTTTGTTCACTGCACCTGGGCACACCCAGGTTATATTCCCCAGCCTGTCCTGTAAATAGCTGGGCCCCGTGTCTGACTTCTGGCTAATGCAGTGTGGTAGGAGGTAATAGAATGCCACTGTCAGACCAAGACCTAAAAACTCCCCACATGGTCATCGTCCCTATAAAGTGTCTGAGGAGAGAGGGCACCAGAGGTTCATAACTGTGTGCTTCCTCAGTGCGCCTTAATTTGAGAACCACTGCCAATGGCCTAGTATTTACAAGGTTCTTTACACACACTGACAAATTATTTTCTAGAATGACTATATCAGTTAATCTCAGGTCAACAGTAAATGACTTGTTCTGTTTCACAAAATCTTTATGGTTGCTGAAAATTCTGATTTTCTTTTTTTTTGTCATTTGTAGAGGCAAGGAAAATGTGTCTTGTTATAGTCTATCTAATTTGGTAAATAATGATATTCTTACCAGTTCTCCTTTTTTGTGTGTGAAGTGTCTCAGTCAGTCAGTCAGTTCAGTCGCTCAGTCGTGTCCGACTCTTTGCAGCCCCATGAATCGCAGCACGCCAGGCCTCCCTGTCCATCACCAACTCCCGGAGTTCACTCAGACTCACGTCCATCGAGTCGGTGATGCCATCCAGCCATCTCATCCTCTGTCGTCCCCTTCTCCTCCTGCCCCCAATTCCTCCCAGCATCAGGGTCATGCATTAATGCCCTTTTTCAATTGGTGCATCTTATGGTTATTCTTTTCTCTATAACCTTCAGATATATCAAGCATGCTATATTATTTCCTGTAATATATTTTGAAAATATTTAATCATAACTTATTTGCATATTACATTGTATGTAGTAAATGGTGTACATAATTTCAGAGATTCACTCTTATTTTGTAAGTGCTTCCTCTGCTTTTGTTCTTACAAAGAGTATAACCTGAAATTCAACACATATTATTTTATGCTTTGCTTTTAATATTATTCATATTTTACCCTTAACCCATCTTAAATTTACCTTGTTTTATACTGTGAAAGCTTAACCTTCTTTTTGATAATAAATAACAGTCTCATAACTATTGACTAATTCTTTACTCTGAATTAAAATGTCAGCTTCATCATATACTGTCCTACATCTATGTATTATACGTTTTGAAATCTCAGTTTTTACATTGTTATTTTTGACCTATTATTTCCTGCAGACTCTATTTCATTCCAGTCATTGTTTTTATGATTTTCATTTTGCTGAATGCTACATTTTGCAATCAATTTAACTAAAAACATGGCTTTCCATTTTTGACCTTATTATTTAATACACTTTCTAATATTATGTCAAAACTTTAATATTGGGATAAACCAAACTTGCCCTTTGTACCATCTTTTATTATGAAAGTCTAGTTTTTGTTTACTGGGGCTTCCTAGGTGGCTTTAGTGGTAAAAAAGCCTACTAACACAGGAGACCTAAGAGACTGGATTCAGTCTCTTAGTTGGGAAGATCTCCTAGAGGAGGAAATGGCATCCCACTCTAGTATTCTTGCTTGGAAAATCCCAAGGACAGAGGAGCCTGGCGATCTAAAGTCCATGAGGTTTCAAAGAGTTGGACATGACTGAGCATCTGAGCATAGTTATTGTTTACTAGCATTTGCTTTCTTAATTTAGCACCTTTGTTTATAGATGTTTTATCTATTTTTATGTGTATGTATGTGTATTATTATCATCAGGTTTTTATATCATGGTTATACAAATGAAGAAATTTGAAGTGCCCTGCCTTTTTGTTCTGTGCTTTGGACCTGTGGTCTCTCTGTAGACCAACTGTAAGCTCTGTGGGGATGATGGCCGTGATTTTCTTGCCCACCACTTTATTCCTGATGTCCAGTAGCCTCTCAGCACGTGATGGGTACCACTGGATGCCTCAGTTTACTCAGCTTGTACTTATCTGTTACTTGCAAGATGAAAATTTCATGGTTAAAATTCTTCTGGGTTCAGTGTCCTTTAAAACTAGGAATTCTATGACAGTTTTAAAAATTCATCATTTAAATTCTGGTTTTTAAATGTCTTAGTATAGATTTGTTAATAATAATATCATATAAATGTAAAAACAGTTCACCTATTTGAATTCTAAAATTTACCTTTTTTTGACTTATACTCCACATTCTTAAAGAAGAGTGTTTTTATTTGCACAACCTAGATGCACTGTTCCTCTTCTTTTGCATCATAATTGATGTGTTATTATTTTTGTATTCACCATTTATTGAAAAGGTGATCATACTTGCCAGTCACCAAATATATTGATTCTTCTTGTTCTGCCTCACTAATACCTGGTTGCTATTAGAAACCTGGTTGCTAGGCCTAAAATTAGAAGGTTCTTTGCTATTTAGTCATTAATCTGATGAGCTGTGCTGGACTAGCCCTCCTGCTTTTATTCCCGCAGTGTGTAGATAGGAATTAATTTTAAGATGGTTCCAAGCGGTTGTGAAAACTCGAGCCCAGCGTGTGTAGTCTTCTCATGGTTGTTCTTGCCTTCATCTCCCTTTGCTGTTGACTTCTTTCTGGGGAGTAATTTGTTAATTCTAGTCCAGTTTTGTCATGGAATCTGTTGGTTATTGGATTTGTAATCCCAGTTGTGGTAATAGAGGGCAACAGAGAATGGCTTGAGTTACTTACAAAACTGTTTCTCCTCCTTAAAACAATGACTTATTCTGCTTTATTCAGTGATGGTACCATGTCTCTGAGGTAAGAATATGCATTAACGTTTGATGGACATAATTTATTACCTTCTCCTAAATGATTCTGCTTAATGGCTCCATCTAACCTTTAGTTATTAGAAATTCCCTCTGGAGTCAAGCAGATGCCTGGCCATTTATCCTGATTTTCACTGCTTTGTGGCTTTGTTTTCTTTCTTAGTTTTTAATATCTTTCTGTGGGAAAATTGAAGAAGAAAAATTAGGACCTCCTAGCTAGGCTAATATTTTAACCTAAACCTCATCAGGAAATTATTTTTCTTTTCAATTGGAGGAAGTTTTCTTGGTGGTCTGTAAGTAGTCCTGTTATATATGTATATACTATATGACATCAATAATAAATATATATGTTTTGCCTGTACATTTTCAGTGATTATAAATCAAGATGGGAAAATTGATGATCTTTTGTATAAATCCACTTAGGCACAGAGGAGGACATTGATTATGAAATGAATCAAAATATACATATGATTAACTTAAGTATTAATTTCTAGCATGATATATTTCAAATTATATTTCTGATCTAAATTTTTAGAGGTCCCTTGATAGAAGAGAAAATTTTAATTTAGAAGAATATTTAAAGGATAAGACACTGTATTAATTGCACTTTGTCTAAGTCACCACAGACATTTTGCCAGATAGCCACCGTGTTGAAGAAAGACCATAGGAACAGGGTATAATAATGTTGTTTCTTTCGCATGCTAACTTGGTGTCTTACTGATATACTTAAGATACTATGATACTTATCATAGTGGAGAGCACTTTGCTGTTTTTGTCTGTCTTTCACTTCTTTCATCTTTCTCATGAAAACAGAGCCCCTTTTACTGAATAAATGGGCAACTGATACATGCCTGGTCAGAGTACAACAGTCCCTTGAGCAGAGTTATTGATTCGAGAATGACTAAGTGACTCAGGAGGGCTTATCAGACACTACCCTGGGAATTTCCTATCTGAAGTTTTAGGGAATATTGCCTATTTTCACTAGCTAGTCGGTAAACTTTATAAAATGTATGTGTAACTAATAAGCTTAGTGAGCACATTCTGTGGATCTTCGTCTTTTAGGATTTTCCTTTAAACTTTAATCAGGTGTAATATTTCCTTGCCCCTGGCTTAAAAACTCCAGCAGGATCATGATTTTTCTGCCCACCTTTAAAAAATAGACACAGTGCTCCACTGTAGACACTTTATCCTGAAAGAAGTCTCAAATAAGAAATGAAATATCTCATTTATTTTTCCCAAGCTGTGGAATTCAGTTGGTTACAATTGTTTTCCCTCCTTCCTCCAGCTTGTACCTGCAGTGTGAACAAGGATCAGTTAGTCAGTTCAGTCACTCAGTCGTGTCTTGACTCTGCGACTCCATGGATTGCAGCACACCAGGCTTGCCTGTCCATCACCAACTCCTGGAGCTTGCTCAGACTCATGTCCATTGAGTCGGTGATGCCATTGAACCATCTCATCTTCTGTCATCCCCTTCACCTCCCACCTTCAATCTTTCCCAGCATCAGGGTCTTTTCCAATGAGTCAGCTTTTCGCATCAGGTGGCCAAACTATTGGAGTTTCAGCTTCAGCATCATTCCTTCCAATGAATATTCAGGACTGATTTCCTTTAGGATGGACTGGTTTGATCTCCTTGCAGTCCAAGGGACTTTCAAGACTCTTCTCCAACACCACAGTTTGAAAGCATCAATTCTTCGGCATTCAGCTTTCTTTATAGTCCAACTCTCACATGCATACATGACTACTGGAAAAACCATAGCTTTGACTATAGGGACCTTTGTTGGTAAAGCAGTGTCTCTGCTTTTTAATATTCTGTCTAGGTTTGTTATAGCTTTTCTTCCAAGGAGCAAGTGTCTTAATTTAATGGCTATAGTCACCATCTGCAGTGATTTTGGAGCCCCAAAATATAAAGTCTGTCACTTTTTCCATTGTTTCCCTATTTGCCATGAAGAGATGGGAATGGATGCCATAATCTTAGTTTTTTGAATGTTGAGTTTTAAGCCAACTTTTTCACCCTCCTCTTTCACTTTCATCATGATGTTCTTCAGTTCCTCTTCACTTTCTGCCATAAGAGTGGTGTCATCTGTGTATCTGAGGTTATTGATATTTCTCCCAGCAATCTTGATTCCAGCTTGTGCTTCATCCAGCCCAGCATTCCTCATGATGTTCTCTGCATATAAGTTAAATAAGCAGGGTGACAATATAATACAGCCTTCACATACTCCTTTCCCTATTTGGAACCAGTCTGTTGTTCCTTGTCTGGTTCTGACTGTTGCTTCTTGACCTGCATACAGATTTCTCAGGAGGCAGGTAAAGTGGTTTGGTATTCCCATCTCTTTAAGAATGTTCCACAGTTTTTTGTGATCTACACAGTCAAAGGCTTTGGCATAATCAATAAAGCAGAAGTAGATTTTTTCTGGAATTCTTTTGCTTTTTCAATGATCCCATGGATGTTGGCAATTTGGTCTCTGGTTCCTCTGCCTTTTCTAAATCCAGCTTGAACATCTGGAAGTTTTCAGTTTACGTACTGTTGAAGCCTGACTTGGCAATTTTGAGCATTACTTTGCTAACATGTCAGATGAGTGCAATTGTGCAGTACTTTGAACATTCTTTGGCACTGTCCTCCTTTGGGATTGGAATGAAAACTGACTTTTCCAATCCTGTGGCGACTGCTGTGTTTTCCAAATTTGCTGACATACTGAGTGCAGCACTTTAAGAGCATCGTCTTTTAGGATTTGAAACAGTTCAACTGGAATTGAGCTCAACTGGAACAAGAATATGGTTTTGTTAGCATACATTTTCCTTTGATTTGAGCTTTCTTTTTCTCTCTCATGCCTTTGTGTTCTAGCTGTGGTTTTTGACCTCACAGGGGTGGGAAATATGGAGAATAAAAGACATTGAATTGAACAGTTTTTACCCGAACTGGGTAACTTGGCTTCAAGCCCTCTGGGATTACAGATGCATAAAGTTGAATTTCATGTACCCTTTTGTGGGATCCTGGAGTTTTCTCTCAGACCTCTCTATTTTTTCCATCCCGGCAGACACTCACTTCTTTTGAATGGCTCATTGATTCTCCTTCTGCAGTCACTGAGTAACCCCTAAACTTTCTGCTTGATGTCCTCTTGCCATTCTAGGAGCTCTGTTAGACCAGACTCAAACCACTTCAATCTATTTTTTTTTTCCCAGAAACCCAATTTTGACAAAAACTCAAGCTTTTCTAAGGCCTTCAAAGTCAGGCAGTATAGGCCAATGGCAGTGTCCTAAGCAGAAGTCTAATTAATGCAGTGAATGCATTTCAAAACTCTGAGTGCTTTTTTTAAATACCCCCTTTCTAGACTTGTTAAAATGATGCATCTTCTTCATCCCCCACAAATGAGTCGACTGTGAATTAACAGCATAATAACAGATCTTTCCACTGATTTTCTTCCCCCCTCCCCCCACCCCTATGGTGCCTTCTAAGTATCCTTGATTTATGTGGTGAGTACAAGAGTCATGGGGAAAGTTCTTTACCACTGCTTTTGGAAGAGCCCTACCACCCCCATATAATGTGGGCTCCTCAGTATACACACACACACACACACGTGCACAACACGCACACACACACCTGGAAGAGGAAATGGCAACCCGGTCCGGTATTCTTGCCTGGAGAATTCCATGGACAGAGGAGCCTAGTGGGCTACAGTCCATGGGATTACAAAGAGCCAGACGTGACTGAGTGACCAACACACACATACGGATGTATGTATGTATACATGAGAGAGGGAAAGAACTATATCTATATATTTGCTCAGTTGTGATCAACTCTTTGTGACCCCATGGACTGTAGCCCGCCAGGTTCCTCTGTCCATGGAATTCTCCAGGCAAGAACACTGGAGTGGGTTGCCATTTCATTCTCCAGGGGTCTTCCTGACCCAGGGATTGAACCCAGGTCTCCCGCATGGCAGGCAGATTCTTTACTGTCTGAGCCACCAGGGAAGACATACTGTAGAGAAATGTTTCAAGGTACTGGATTATATAGTAGCAGCAGCGGATCTAACCTTGGCTGCTGTTACTACCGCTGCTACTATTGCAGTAGCTGATACGCACTTTCACAATCTGAGTGTCTCAGATTGTAGGCAAAATCAATACCTAGAAAATCTCCATGAAGTTATTCAGTGGAGATTTCTTTCTGTTGGAGGCAAAGCCAGAAGTATGTATAATCATTTTTTCCTTTTTGCTATAAAACTGCTTTCTTTTGTTCTTATTGCTTTCTTGTAGAGGGGAGATGATACAGTTCTGTATCATTATTTCTGATATTAATTTTGGCCCACAAATGGCAGTACTCTTGAAATTTAGTTTTATAGAAGTTCCACAACAGTTTCTTATTTTTCTTAGAATTATCTTCGTACACTATGCTTCTGGAATTATAGGCATAACAGAAAGGATGAAGCATCTAATAGAATCCAAGTACTTGAAACATATTTTCAAAGGTGAAAGACAACAAAATATAAAGATTTGTAAAGATAAATTGCCACAATATGTATCTAATCATTCATTTGGATGTAATATTGTATTATATATAATACAATAGTAAGCTATTATTTTTAAAAATAAATTTTTCAAAAATTGCAATGCTAGAAATCAAATCAGTCGGTGGAAATCAAATGTGTATTATATTTAGTCATTCTTGTTGAAGCACATTTATAAGATGAAAAAAAAATCTCAGAGTTTGTATGTATCTCTGAACTTGACCTATGTAAGTTATGTTTTGTTGCCTTCTCCCAATAAAATATTTTTTATACTGTGTCTATTTTGCACACAGGGAAGCTCCCTGACAGAGGGTTCCATTTATGAGATTTATAGAAAATATATAGCCCTAGAGAGCAGGGCTCCTAAATGCTCAATGGTTTTATTCATATTCAGTAAGCATATCAGCTAAGAAGTAAAATAAAACTTGCTTTAAAAGAAGGGTATTTAACAGTGTTTATTTAGAAAAAAATGTCCATCTTGAAAGCATTGCTTCTCTTCAGAACACATACCGTGGTGCAGTCACAAGTCATGCACTAAAATCACAAATTCACAATACTATAATGCCTCATATGATGAGAAGAGCAAACATTTAAAAATAGACATCATCAACATCTGTATTCTGGAAGGTCCTAGACCATTTCAGATTTTTCCAAAAAAGGTGAATAGGGCTGAGCTGCTGCTTGAAAGTAATTTGTCTTTCAATTCTTATCTAGGAATGAAAATTAGATCTAAAAATTCCATAGCAGGAGATTTTATGACATATATAAAACTCCCACAGTGAAATTTCCATGGCTCTGAACTAGTTTTTCAAATGCTTCTTTCTGGAATGTTTTAGATGAGATTGATTACCTTGTGCTGGACCTTTCTTCTATGTGGAATTCAGTTTTCTTTTTGTAATAATACAAATAAAATTGAAATCCCCAATTTGAACCTGATAAATATCTGAATTAGCTGATAGGTATTGAAGCTATATAAGTTTATAAATACTGTACTTGATTACAGTACAGGGATAATGATGCTTCTATTAAATTTATACAGATTCTATTTATTTAATTTTCATATTATTATCAGTAATTCACTGTGAAAATTTTATGCAACACTTCTGAATATTAATTTAATTGTTAACAATGAGTGACAACATATGTTATTTAAACAAAAAGGTGCAGGTCTTGGAATCATGAACTGAGTCTTAGTCCCAGGTCATAGTTTTGTGACTTTGAACAACCAGCAACATAAGCTCTTTAAGTCTGTGATACATACTTCCTAAAATGTTTCATGAGGGCATTTAAGTTGAATGAGATAGTGTATATGTTTAGTGCATGTAAGCATATTCTAAGTTCCAATCTAAACACTTTCAGCACTACCAGGTATTTGTGTATTGAAGTATTATATGTAGATTTTTCACTGGGTTAGAAATTTCTTATGCTTTTGGAAATTCTTTATTTTGAAAAAAATGCATCAGATATAGCAGTTCACATCCCTGTGCCTCTGTTAGTAGTAAAATTTTAAAAGGTAATGAAATATTGTAGTTCAGAGCTGGATGATTTATACTCCTGTGTAACAAGGAAGAGAAGCAGCAAATATGTGTAATTACTGAACTAAGTAAATTGCAGATACATACATCATAGAGTTGAGAATAGCTCTGACGGTAGAGCTCTTCAAAGAGCTATTTTCAGTTACTCTAGACAGTTAAAAGGTTAACATAGGATCTTAGGTCAGCTGGAGCAGCTTTGGTTTGTTTTTCGAAAAGTGTCATTGTATTCTAAAATTCTGGGTTTTTTTTTTTAAGCTATAATTTTATTTACAAATAGCCTTTCACAAACACATCCAGTTAACTCTTACTTATCTTGTGGATTCAGTTCAAATCATTTCAAAGAAGCCTACTCTGAATGTTTTTAGATCATTTTCTTGGCAACTCACTCCAGTATTCTTGCCTGGATTCTCCCAGGAGGAGAATCCTGGGAAGGAGCCTGGCTGGCTACAGTACACGGAGTTGCAAAGATTCGGACACGACTTAGTGACTAAAACATAAAACAAAAGTGGTTATACATGTTCACTGTACTAGGTTTCATTCCTATAATTCTGATTTTTTTTTTTCCTCCTTTCCTTAGAAGAGAAGGGGAAAGGAGAGGATATTTGTTGCCTGGGGCAATGTAAAGAATACTGTACTGATTATTTTGCCTTTGAAATGGAAAAGGGAAAGGCATATTAAATATGGTTATGCTCAGACATTTAGTGTGCTTAGGGGTAGAATGTAAGATAAATTAGAAGTAATTTTTACTTGGCAGCCAGAACTGGCTGTTAAGATATTTTAGTTCTCAAGTATTAATAAATTTGTCTCCTTTAGAACACTAAAGTCTTTTTCTTTTGGATGGGTCTTAGGCCAACTAACCATGAGAATCTACCTTTGGAAGGAACCAGGCAAGATTGGGCTGTTTTCTTGGGATATCAGAAGGGAAGGAGAAAGAACTCTGAGTCCTATTCAGATAATATTTTGACTCTCAACTGAGTCATTCTTCAAGAGGGACATCATGCGGTACATTCATCCTCAGAGAGAAAGCTCAGATTATTTCTTAGAACTAGGGATAGGAAACTAAATTTTCAATGCTGCTGCATCTTTTTTTTTTTCTTCTTCTTTACCTTTCATAGCATATTTAAATGCCAATTTAGATTTATGATCTTTTTTGAATTGTTGAATCCTTAATTCAACCCACTGTGGATTTTTATGTCATTTTCTTCTGGCCAGATTTCTCCCATAGACTCAGAGGACTTGCAAGATATAGGCCTATCCTTTCAGAATATGGATTACTACTTTACCATTTAGAATATGGAATTACTCTAGAGTCAAATTGAGACCAAAGATCAATATAAGAACACAGTGGAATTCTCAACTTTAGGACTAGATTTTCCTTACTATGACAAAGATTTTCCCTTATAAAGTATTCAGAAATGGATAGTATCTTTTAAGATTAATTTGAAACAATTTTGAATGGTAGATATATATATCTAATGTAAAATTCATCATCTTAACTATTTTTGTATACAATTTTATAGTGTAAAGTACATTCATATTGTTGTACAATATTCAGAGCTCTTTTCATCTTGCAAAACTGAAATTCAATGCCCATTAAACAACAACTCACCGTTTCTCCTCTCCTCAGCCCCTGGCACTCACCAATATGCTTTCTGCCTCAGTGAATTTAACCACTCAAGATACCTAATATAAGTGGAATCATATAGTACTTGTCTTTTTATGATTGGCTTATTCACTTAACACAGTATTCTCAAGGTTCATCCATATTATGGTATGTGTCACTATTTCCTTCCTTTTTAAGGCTAAATAATATTCCATTGTATACATATAACACATTTGATTTATCCATGTATCTATCAGTGACCCTGGGGTTGCTTCCACCTTTTGATTACTGTGACTAATGCTATGAATATAAGTCTCCTTTAGTCTCTTTGGGGTATATACCCAGTTGTAGAATTGCTGTATCATATAGTAATTCTATTGCTAATTTTTTTAGGAACCATCATACTATTTTCCATTGTGATTCAGTTCAGTTCAGTTCAGTCACTGAGTCGTGTCCAACTCTTTGCGACCCCATGAATCGCAGCACGCCAGGCCTCCCTGTCCATCACCAACTCCCGGAGTTCACCCAAACTTATGTGAATCGAGTCAGTGATGACATCCAGCCATCTCATCCTCTATCGTCCCCTTCTCCTCCTGCCCCCAATGCCTTCCAGCATCAGGGTCTTTTCCAATGAGTCAGCTCTTCGCATGAGGTGGCGAAAGTATTGGAGTTTCAGCCTCAACATCAGTCCTTTCAATGAACACCCAGGACTGATCTCCTTTAGGATGGACTGGTTGGATCTCCTTGCAGTCCAAGGGACTCTCAAGAGTCTTCTCCAACACCACAGTTCAAAAGCATCAATTCTTCGGCATTCAGCTTTCTTCACAGTCCAACTCTCACATCCACACATGACCACAGGAAAAACGTAGCCTTGCACCACTCTATATTCCTATCAACAGTGATATTCTGATTTCTTCACATCTTTGCCAACACTTGTTTTTTTTTTTTTTTTTTTTTTTTTTGAGTTTTAGTATTAGCCATCCTTTTGGGTGTATCACACTGTGGTTTTGATAAGCATTTTCCTAATGATGAGTGGTGTTGAACATTGTTTCATGTGTTTGTTGGTCATTTGAATGTCTTCTATGGAGAAATCTCTATTTAACTTATTTGCCTATTTTTAAAGGATTTTTGTTGTTGAGTTATAGGAGTTCTTTATATATTCTAAATAATCTCTTATCAGCTAGGATTTGCAAATATTTTCTCCCATTCCACAGGTTGCTTTTATTTTGAACAATTCATTTTTAGATCAATTTTAGGTTCACAGCAATATTGAGGAGAAGATGCAGAAATTTCTCATATAGCCCCTGCCCCCACCTATGCAGAGCCTCTCCCATTATCAGCATCCCCCACCAGAGCAGTGTGTTTGTTACCAAGGACAAGCCTCTGTTGACATATCATAATCACTCAAAGCCCATGGTTAACCTTAGAGTTCCTCCTTGGTGTTGGACATTCTATGGATGTGGACAAATGAACAGTAGCATATATCTATCATTTTAGTATCCTACAGAGAGTATTTTCAGTGCCCTAAGAATCCTCTCTGCTCTTCCTGTTCATCCTTCCCTCTCCCATCGCCTCTGTTGATTACTGATTGTCTCATACTTTTGCATTTTCCAATGTTTCATACAGTATGTAGCCTTTGCAAATTGGCTTCTTTCACTTAGTAATATGAATTTCTGGTTCCTCATGCTCTTTCATGGCTTTATAGCTCATTTCTTTTTAAAACTGAGTGAGATTCCATTGTATGTATATTACTTTTTTTTTTTTTAATCCATTCATCTGCTGACAGATATCTTGGTTGCTTCCAAGTTTTGGCAATTATGAAGAAAACTACTGTCAACCTCTGTGTGATTAAAAAAAAAAGAACAGTTTTTTGTGGACAAATTTTCAGCTCTTTTGGGTACATATCAAGGAGTGTGACTACTAGATCTTATGATAAGAGCATGTAATTAAGACAGTGCCAAACTGTGTTTCAGTGTAGCTGTACCATTTTACGTTCCCACCAGAAATGAATAAAAATTCTTGTGACTCTACATCGTTGATATATATGGTGTTGTCATTTTTCAGTTCAGTTCAGTTCAGTTGCTCAGTCATGTCTGACTCTTTGCAACCCCATGAATCACATCATGAGAAACCCTGGGCTAGAAGAAGCACAAGCTGGAATCAAGATTACCGGGAGAAATATCAATAACCTCAGATATGCAGATGACACCACCCTTATGGCAGAAAGTAAAGAGGAACTAAAAAGCCTCTTGATGAAAGTGAAAGAATAGAATGAAAAAATTGGCTTAAAGCTCAACATTCAGAAAACTAAGATCATGGCATCTGGTCTCACCACTTCATGGGAAATAGATGGGGAAACAGTGGAAACAGTGTCAGACTTTATTTTTTGGGGGGCTCCAAAATCACTGCATATGGTGATTGCAGCCATGAAATTAAAGGGCCCTTACTCCTTGGAAGGAAAGTTATGACCAACCTAGATAGCATATTCAAAAGCAGAGACATTACTTTGCCAACAAAGGTCCGTCTAGTCAAGGCTATGGTTTTTCAAGTGGTCATGTATGGATGTGAGAGTTGGACTGTGAAGAAGGCTGAGCGCCGAAGAATTGATGCTTTTGAAGTGTGGTGTTGGAGAAGACTCTTGAGAGTCCCTTGGACTGCAAGGAGATCCAACCAGTCCATCCTAAAGGAGATCAGTCCTGGGTATTTATTGGAAGGACTGATGTTGAAGCTGAAGCTCCAATAGTTTGGCCACCTAGGCAAAGAATTGTCATTTTTAGGCCATTCTAAATGATTGTGTAGTGGCAACTGCTGCTTCTGCTAATGCTAAGTTGCTTCAATGGTGTCCAACTCCATGCAGCCCCATAGATGGCAGCCCACCAGGCTCCCCCGTCCCTGGGATTCTCCAGGCAAGAACACTGGAGTGGGTTGCCATTTCCTTCTCCAATTCAAGAAAGTGAAAAGTGAAAGTGAAGTCGCTCAGTTGTGTCCGACTCTTCCTGACCCCATGGACTGCAGCCCACCAGGATCCTCCATCCAGGGGAGTTTCCAGGCAAGAGTACTGGAGTGGGGTGCCATTGCCTTCTCCAGTAGTGGCAACTAGTTGTTTTAATTTGCACTTCCTGATGACATATGGGGCTTCCCAAGTGGCACTAGTGGTAAAAAAAAAAAAACAAAAACCATTTCCATATCACTATTTGTCATCTGTATATCCTTCAGTGAAATGTTTGTTAAGGATTTGGCCTATTTTTTAACTGAGCTATTTATTTTCTTATTATTGAGCATTATTAGTCCCTTGTATATTTGGAAAACAGTCCTTTATCATATGTGTTTTTTATTTCCTCCCAGTTTTGGCTTGTCTTCTAATTTTCTTGATGGTCTCTTTTTCAGACCAGTTGTTTTTAATTTTAATAAAATCCAGCTAATCAGTTCTTTCTTTCATGGTGTGTCTTTGTTGTTGTATCTAAAAAGACTTCACTGTATCCAAAGTCATCTCGGTTTTCTTCTGTGTAATCTTCTAGGAGTTTATACTTTTGAGTTTTATACTAGGACTGTGATCCATTTTAAATTACATTTTTGAAGGATATAATGTCTGTGCATAAATTAATTTTTTTTGCATGTCATTGTCCAGTTGTTACAGCATCATTTGTTGAAGAGATTGTCTTTGCTCCATGATATTGTCTTTGCTCATTTGTCAGAATTCCGTTGTGTATATATAGAGCAGTCTAATTACTTCTGAGCTGTCTATTCTGTTCCATTCAGTTTTCTTTTTCACTCTGTTGATTATGTATTTTGAGACATCCTTTACGGTTGATTTAGGCAAACTTTGAACTTGGTAGAAAGATAAACTAATAAAAAATATAACAAAATATAGTACTGGTTATGTCTAGGTAAGGTCATGTATTTCTATTTTCTTTCTCTTTCTATGATTTGTTTCCTAAAATATCCTATCTGCTAGCATTTTTTTTCACTTAACAGTATATCATAAGCATTTTCCCATAACATTAATAACTTATTTTTAAATAATTGTATACTATTAACATATATGTATTTGTAGAATCAGTTCAGTTCAGTCGCTCAGTCATGTCCAACTCTCTGTGACCCCATGAACTGCAGCACACCAAGCTCCCCTGTCCATTACCAACTCCTGGAGCTTGCTCAAATTCATGTCCATTGAGTCAGTGATGCCACCCAACCATCTCATCCTCTGTCATCCCCTCCTCCTCCTGCCTTCAATCTTTCTCAGCATTATGGTCTTTTCAATGAGTCAGTTCTTCACATCAGGTGGCAAAAGTATTGGAGCTTCAACATCAGTCCTTCCAATGAATATTCAGGATTGATTTCCTTTAGGATTGACTGGTTGGATTTCCTTGCAGCCCAAGGGACTCTCAAGTATTCTCCAACACCACAGTTCAAAAGCATCAGTTCTTCAGCACTCAGCTTTCTTTATGTTCCAGCTCTCACATCCATACATGACTACTGGAAAAACCATATCTTTGACTATGGACCTTTGTTGGCAAAGTAATGTCTCTGCTTTTGAATATTAATTTCATGACTGCAATAACCATCTGCAGTGATTCATGGAATTATATCACAAAATTCATTCAGTCATTTCCTTATTTTGGATCTTTCAGATTGTTTCCATATATTTGTTATTTATGAAGATAATGAAAACTTTGGATGTTTAAACTTACATGCTGGAGTTTAATCTTAATGGGTTACTTTCTTAAAGTGATCTATTGAGTCAAAATTAGTACACATTTAAATTTTATTAGGAATGGCTACATTATTCTCCAAATAACTGTTATGAATTATATAGCAATCAAAAATGTATAAAAGTACCTTTTTCCCCACAATAATGCCAGCATTAAATATTATCAATTTTTACATTTTGTCCAGTCAAGGAAAAAGAAGAAAGCTTGTTTTTAACTTATATTTTTGAAGTTTTATATCTTTTTTTTAATAGGTTACCCATTTGTATTTCCTCTTCTACATGGCTAGGAGTATGTTTGCCTACTTTTAAATTTCTTTAATTGCTTTTGACTAGAAAAAATGATAGAGTTCATCATATAGTAGAGATACAACATTTATTCTTATGACTACGTTTTGACTGATTCTTGTCTTTCTTGTGTATGGTTTTTGCATTCAGAAGTATTTAAATTATATATATTTAAACCTAGCTATCTATTACTTCATAGTTTCTGAGTATTTTTTCTTTAAGAGGGCCCCATTCCTTCCAAAGGTATAAAAGTATTTTCTAATTTTTAAATAATTGATAGTTGTTATTCTTTTGCTTTATGGGAAGACCATTTTTTGTTTCTAGCTTTTCTTTGGTATATACAGGCAATTATGCTAACAGCATTATTAAACAGCCATTTTCCCCACAATTTTTCTTGTTATATGGTTGCTGCTACTGCTGCTAAGTCGCTTCAATCGTGTCCGAATCTGTGCAACCCCACAGACGGTTACTGTACTATAATTCATTCATGGAACCCTTTTTTTGACACTGATTTATTTTCTATTTCTTTTTTTTTTTTTTTTTAATTTAATTTTATTTTTATTTTTTTTTTTTATTTTTTTTTTTAATTTTATTTTATTTTTAAACTTAACATAACTGTATTAGATTTGCCAAATATCAAAATGAATCCGCCACAGGTATACATGTGTTCCCCATCCTGAACCCTCCTCCCTCCTCCCTCCCCATTCCATCCCTCTGGGTCGTCCCAGTGCACCAGCCCCAAGCATCCAGTATCGTGCTTTGAACCTGGACTGGCAACTCATTTCATACATGATATTTTACATGTTTCAATGCCATTCTCCCAAATCTTCCCACCCTCTCCCTCTCCCACAGAGTCCATAAGACTGTTCTATACATCAGTGTCTCTTTTGCTGTCTCGTACACAGGGTTATTGTTACCCTCTTTCTAAATTCCATATATATGTGTTAGTATACTGTATTGGTGTTTTTCTTTCTGGCTTACTTCACTCTGTATAATAGGCTCCAGTTTCATCCACCTCATTAGAACTGATTCAAATGTATTCTTTTTAATGGCTGAATAATACTCCATTGTGTATATGTACCACAGCTTTCTTATCCATTCATCTGCTGATGGACATCTAGGTTGCTTCCATGTCCTGGCTATTATAAACAGTGCTGCGATGAACATTGGGGTACTCGTGTCTCTTTCCCTTCTGGTTTTCTCAGTGTGTATGCCCAGCAGTGGGATTGCTGGATCAGAAGGCAGGTCTATTTCCAGTTTTTTAAGGAATCTCCACACTCTTCTCCATAGTGGCTGTACTAGTTTGCATTCCCACCAACAGTGTAAGAGGGTTCCCTTTTCTCCACACCCTCTCCAGCATTTATTACTTGTAGACTTTTGGATCGCAGCCATTCTGACTGGTGTGAAATGGTACCTCATAGTGGTTTTGATTTGCATTTCTCTGATAATGAGTGATGTTGAGCAGCTTTTCATGTGTTTGTTAGCCATCTGTATGTCTTCTTTGGAGAAATGTCTATTTAGTTCTTTGGCCCATTTTTTGATTGGGTCATTTATTTTTCTGGAGTTGAGCTGTAGGAGTTGCTTGTATATTCTCGAGATTAGTTGTTTGCCAGTTGCTTCATTTGCTATTATCTTCTCCCATTCTGAAGGCTGTCTTTTCACCTTGCTAATAGTTTCCTTTGATGTGCAGAAGCTTTTAAGGTTAATTAGGTCCCATTTGTTTATTTTTGCTTTTATTTCCAATATTCTGGGAGGTGGGTCATAGAGGATCCTGCTGTGATGTATGTCAGAGAGTGTTTTGCCTATGTTCTCCTCTAGGAGTTTTATAGTTTCTGGTCTTACGTTGAGATCTTTAATCCATTTTGAGTTTATTTTTGTGTATGGTGTTAGAAAGTGTTCTAGTTTCATTCTTTTACAAGTGGTTGACCAGAGTTCCCAGCACCACTTGTTAAAGAGATTGTCTTTAATCCATTGTATATTCTTGCCTCCTTTGTCGAAGATAAGGTGTCCATATGTGCATGGATTTATCTCTGGGCTTTCTATTTTGTTCCATTGATCTATATTTCTGTGTTTGTGCCAGTACCATACTGTCTTGATAACTGTGGCTTTGTAGTAGAGCCTGAAGTCGGGTAGGTTGATTCCTCCAGTTCCATTCTTCTTTCTCAAGATCGCTTTGGCTATTCGAGGTTTTTTGTTTTTCCATACAAATTGTGAAATTATTTGTTCTAGCTCTGTGAAGAATGCTGTTGGTAGCTTGATAGGGATTGCATTGAATCTATAGATTGCTTTGGGTAGTATACTCATTTTCACTACATTGATTCTTCCAATCCATGAACATGGTATATTTCTCCATCTGTTAGTGTCCTCTTTGATTTCTTTCACCAGTGTTTTATAGTTTTCTATATATAGGTCTTTAGATTCTTTAGGTAGATATATTCCTAAGTATTTTATTCTTTCCGTTGCAATGGTGAATGGAATTGTTTCCTTAATTTCTCTTTCTGTTTTCTCATTATTAGTGTATAGGAATGCAAGGGATTTCTGTGTGTTGATTTTATATCCTGCAACTTTACTATAGTCATTGATTAGTTCTAGTAATTTTCTGGTGGAGTCTTTAGGGTTTTCTATGTAGAGGATCATGTCATCTGCAAACAGTGAGAGCTTTACTTCTTCTTTTCCAATTTGGATTCCTTTGATTTCTTTTTCTGCTCTGATTGCTGTGGCCAAAACTTCCAAAACTATGTTGAATAGTAATGGTGAAAGTGGGCACCCTTGTCTTGTTCCTGACTTTAGAGGAAATGCTTTCAATTTTTCACCATTGAGGATAATGTTTGCTGTGGGTTTGTCATATATAGCTTTGATTATGTTGAGGTATGTTCCTTCTATTCCTGCTTTCTGGAGAGTTTTGATCATAAATGGATGTTGAATTTTGTCAAAGGCTTTCTCTGCATCTATTGAGATAATCATATGGTTTTTATTTTTCAATTTGTTAATGTGGTGTATTACATTGATTGATTTGCGGATATTGAAGAATCCTTGCATCCCTGGGATAAAGCCCACTTGGTCATGGTGTATGATCTTTTTAATGTGTTGTTGGATTCTGATTGCTAGAATTTTGTTAAGGATTTTTGCATCTATGTTCATCAGTGATATTGGCCTGTAGTTTTCTTTTTTTGTGGGATCTTTGTCAGGTTTTGGTATTAGGGTGATGGTGGCCTCATAGAATGAGTTTGGAAGTTTACCTTCCTCTGCAATTTTCTGGAAGAGTTTGAGCAGGATAGGTGTTAGCTCTTCTCTAAATTTTTGGTAGAATTCAGCTGTGAAGCCGTCTGGACCTGGGCTTTTGTTTGCTGGAAGATTTTTGATTACAGTTTCAATTTCCGTGCTTGTGATGGGTCTGTTAAGATTTTCTATTTCTTCCTGATCGAGTTTTGGAAAGTTGTACTTTTCTAAGAATTTGTCCATTTCTTCCTCGTTGTCCATTTTATTGGCATATAATTGTTGATAGTAGTCTCTTATGATCCTTTGTATTTCTGTGTTGTCTGTTGTGATCTCTCCATTTTCATTTCTAATTTTATTGATTTGATTTTTCTCCCTTTGTTTCTTGATGAGTCTGGCTAATGGCTTGTCAATTTTATTTATCCTTTCAAAGAACCAGCTTTTGGTTTTGTTGATTTTTGCTATGGTCTCTTTTGTTTCTTTTGCATTTATTTCTGCTCTAATTTTTAAGATTTCTTTCCTTCTACTAACCCTGGGGTTCTTCATTTCTTCCTTTTCTAGTTGCTTTAGGTGTAGAGTTAGGTTATTTATTTGACTTTTTTCTTGTTTCTTGAGGTGTGCCTGTATTGCTATGAACTTTCCCCTTAGGACTGCTTTTACCGTGTCCCACAAGTTTTGGGTTGTTGTGTTTTCATTTTCATCCGTTTCTATGCAAATTTTGATTTCTTTTTTGATTTCTTCTGTGATTTGTTGGTTATTCAGCAGCGTGTTGTTCAGCCTCCATATGTTGGATTTTTTAATAGTTTTTCTCCTGTAATTGAGATCTAATCTTACTGCATTGTGGTCAGAAAAGATGCTTGGAATGATTTCTATTTTTTTGAATTTACCAAGGCTAGCTTTATGGCCCAGAATGTGATCTATCCTGGAGAAGGTTCCATGTGCGCTTGAGAAGAAGGTGAAATTCATTGTTTTGGGATGAAATGTCCTATAGATATCAATTAGGTCTAACTGGTCTATTGTATCGTTTAAAGTTTGTGTTTCCTTGTTAATTTTCTGTTTAGTTGATCTATCCATAGGTGTGAGTGGGGTATTAAAGTCTCCCACTATTATTGTGTTATTGTTAATTTCTTCTTTCATACTTGTTAGCATTTGTCTTACATACTGCGGTGCTCCCGTGTTGGGTGCATATATATTTATAATTGTTATATCTTCTTCTTGGATTGATCCTTTGATCATTATGTAGTGACCATCTTTGTCTCTTTTCACAGTCTTTGTTTTAAAGTCTATTTTATCTGATATGAGTATTGCTACTCCTGCTTTCTTTTGGTCCCTATTCGCATGGAAAATCTTTTTCCAGCCCTTCACTTTCAGTCTGTATGTGTCCCCTGTTTTGAGGTGGGTCTCTTGTAGACAACATATGCAGGGGTCTTGTTTTTGTATCCATTCAGCCAGTCTTTGTCTTTTGGTTGGGGCATTCAACCCATTTACGTTTAAGGTAATTACTGATAAGTATGACCCCGTTGCCATTTACTTTATTGTTTTGGGTTCGAATTTATACACAATTTTTGTGTTTCCTGTCTAGAGAATATCCTTTAGTATTTGTTGGAGACCTGGTTTGGTGGTGCAGAATTCTCTCAGCTTTTGCTTGTCTGAAAAGCTTTTGATTTCTCCTTCATACTTGAATGAGATCCTTGCTGGGTACAATAATCTGGGCTGTAGGTTATTTTCTTTCATCATTTTAAGTATGTCTTGCCATTCCCTCCTGGCTTGAAGAGTTTCTATTGAAAGATCAGCTGTTATCCTTATGGGAATTCCCTTGTGTGTTATTTGTTGTTTTTCCCTTGCTGCTTTTAATATTTGTTCTTTGTGTTTGATCTTTGTTAATTTGATTACTATGTGTCTTGGGGTGTTTCGCCTTGGGTTTATCCTGTTTGGGACTCTCTGGGTTTCTTGGACTTGGGTGATTATTTCCTTCCCCATTTTAGGGAAGTTTTCAACTATTATCTCCTCAAGTATTTTCTCATGGTCTTTCTTTTTGTCTTCTTCTTCTGGGATCCCTATGATTCGAATGTTGTAGCATTTAATATTGTCCTGGAGGTCTCTGAGATTGTCCTCATTTCTTTTAATTCGTTTTTCTTTTATCCTCTCTGATTCATTTATTTCTACCATTCTGTCTTCTAATTCACTAATCCTATATTCTGCCTCTGTTATTCTACTATTTGTTGCCTCCAGAGTGTTTTTAATTTCACTTATTGCATTATTCATTATATATTGACTCTTTTTTATTTCTTCTAAGTCCTTGTTAAACCTTTCTTGCATCTTCTCAATCCTTGCCTCCAGGCTATTTATCTGTGATTCCATTTTAATTTCAAGATTTTGGATCAATTTCACTATCATTATTTGGAATTCTTTATCAGGTAGATTCCCTATCTCTTCCTCTTTTGTTTGGTTTAGTGGGCATTTATCCTGTTCCTTTATCTGCTGGGTATTCCTCTGTCTCTTCATCTTGTTTAAATTGCTGAGTTTGGGGTGTCCTTTCTGTATTCTGGCAGTTTGTGGAGTTCTCTTTATTGTGGTGCTTCCTCGCTGTGTGTGGGTTTGTACAGGTGGCTTGTCAAGGTTTCCTGGTTAGGGAAGCTTGTGTCGATGTTCTGGTGGATGGAGCTGTATTTCTTCTCTCTGGAGTGTAATGAAATGTCCAGTAATGAGTTATGAGATGTCTATGGTTTTGGGGTGACTTTGGGCAGCCTGTATCTTGAAGCTCAGGGCTGTGTTCCTTTGTTGCTGGAGAATTTGCTTGTTATGTCTTTCCCTGGAACTTGTTGGCCCTTGTGTGGTGCTTGGTTTCAGTGTCGGTATAGAGGTGTTTGATGAGCTCCTGTCAATTAATGTTCCTTGGAGTCAGGAGTTCCCTGGAGTCAGGGTTTGGACTTAAGCCTCCTACTTCCAGTTATCGGTCTTAATTTTACAGTAGTTTCAAAACTTCTCCTTCTATACAGCACCACTGATGAAACATCTGCGTTAAAGATGAAAAGTTTCTCTACTGTGAGGGTCACTCAGAGAGGTTCACAGCATTACATGGAGAAGAGAAGAGGGAGGAGGGAGTTAGAGGTGACCCAAATGAGATGAGGTGGAATCAATAGTGGAGAGAGCGGGCTAGCCAGTAGTCACTTCCTTATGTGCACTCCACAACTGGACTGCTCAGAGATGTTCACGGAGTTATACAGGGAAGAGAAGAAGGAGGCAGGAGACAGAGGTGGCCAGAAGGATAAAAGGGGGAAATGAAAAGGAGGGAGACAGATCCAGCCAGTAATCAGTTCCTTAAGTGTTCTCCACCGTCTGGAACACACAGAAATTTACAGAGTTGGGTAGAGTAGAGAGGGGTTAGGGAGGAGATACAGGTGACCTGGTGGAGAAAATGGAGAGTCCAAAGGGAGAGAGAGCAGTCAAGCCAGTAATCTCGTACACTAGTGAAAAATGGGTCCTGAAGATTGGGTTCTTAAAGGTATAAAATTGGTAACAAATACATAAAAACAAAAATTAGAAATCTAGAGTAGGGTTTGGAATTTCAAAAATGCGATGTTAATGAAAAGAAGAAGGAAAAGAAAGAGAGAAAAAACGAACAAAGAAAAACAAACAAGGTCGTGAAAGTGATAAAGAAACTACAGGTACAAAATTGATAACTAATACCAAAAAGCAAAAATTAAAAATCTAGAGTAGAGTTTGGAATTTCAAAAATACAACGTTAAAAAAAAAAAAAGAAGAAGAAGAAGAAGAAGAAGAAGAAAAATAAAGAGAGAAAACAAACAAACCAACAAAAACAATGTCGCAAAAATTATAAAGAAAATACAGGTACAAAATTGATATCAAATACCAAAAAGCATAAATTAAAAATCTTGAGTAGAGTTTGGAATTGCAGATATATGATGTTATATAAAAGAAGAAGAGAAAGAAACAGAGGAAAAAAAAAGTCACAGAAATTATGAAAAAAACTATAGGTACAAAATTGATAACATATATCAAAAGGCTAAAATTAAAAATCTAGAGTAGAGTTTGGAATTTCAAAAATACAATGTTAAAGAAAAGAAGAAAAAGAAAAAAGAAAAAAAAAAAAAACCACGGTCAAAGAATTATAAAATATATATATGAAGTTTGCTGAAGAAGAAAAAAAAAATAGGGTCTTTTTTTTTTTTGCAAAGTAATAGTTATAAAAGTGAAAATTAAAGGACAATAGAGGACTTAAAAAAATTTTTTTTTAATTAAAAAAAAAATGAAAGAAAGATTGATTGTAAAAATAGTAAAAATATATCTAGGTCTTTCTCTGGTTTTGTTGTGAGTATTGTGGGTTCAGTTCATTTTTGGCAGTTCCTTAGTCCGACTTATATTTCTCAAGATCTATAGGCCCCTTCCTATGTAATCCGTAGTAACCACAGGGTTTTAATCTATGGCCTGTAGCTTCCAAGGCGTTTCCCTCTGTTATAGCTTCTTCTGTTTGCTGGTCTCTTCAGTGTCTGGTTTCTGCCCTGACACAAAGGGGACGGTGGAGGACACTATTTTTATTTTTTTATTTTATTTAGGCTCACTTGTTCAGCCACGCTGTGGGGAGGGAGGGAGGGATGCTGCAAACAGATAACACTGGCGTGCGCTCGCAGTGCCTCAGCCACACTGGGTCTGCCCCCGCTCACGGCGCGTGTAGCCTCCCTGCCCACACTGCTCGGGCTCTAGGTTGTTCCGCCGGGAACAATCAGAGGCCGGCCCTGGGCTGAGCTCCCAGGTCCAAGCCGCTCAGGTTCAGGCACTCGGGTAGTCCTCAGAGGCGCAGACTCGGTTGGGCCTGCGTTTTGTGCTCTTCCCAGATCCGAGCAGCTCAGGTGATGAGGTGTTTGGCAGGCGCCAATGCTGCGACTTATCGCCTCCCTGCCACTCGGTTATCTGGGTGTAAAACCGGCGCACCTTCTCAGGCAGATGTTGACCGTCCAGACCCCCAAGAAGTTTTAGTTAGCAAAGAAGCCTGCTTACAGTTTTATAGATAGTGTCTCTCTGGGGCTGCGATGTCCCCCTTCCGACTCTGGCTGCCTGTCACCGGAGGGGGAAGGTCTGCAGCCGGCTATCTCTGTTCAGTCCTTTGTTCTGTGCGCGGGTCTGGCGGTGTCTTAGGTTAGGGCTGGCTTTTCGCGTGGTAGATATCCCACAGTCTGGTTTGCTAGCCCAAATTATTTCGCTCAGATAGCGCTCAGGACATTCGGCCCGATTCTTACTCTAAGGGACACAGCCCGCGCCGCGCTTCTCTGCCCAGCCCCTGCTTGCTAATGCCGTGTGCAGGCGTCTGCGCTGCTTCTCCGCTGGGGGAGTTACCGTAGGGCTCACAATCCGCGATTTTTAATTGTTTATTTTTTTTCCCCCTCCCTTTTATGTTGCCCTCTGTGCTTCCAAAGCTCAGCACAGATTCGGCAGTGAGAGGGTTTCCTGGTGTTTGGAAACTTCTCTCTTTTTAAGACTCCCTTCCCGGGACGGAACTCCGTCCCTCCCTCTTTTGTCTCTTTTTTTTGTCTTTTATATTTTTTCCTACCTCCTTTCGAAGAGTTGGGCTGCTTTTCTGGGTGCCTGATGTCCTCTGCCGGCATTCAGAAGTTGTTTTGTGGAATTTACTCGACGTTTAAATGCTCTTTTGATGAATTTGTGGGGAAGAAAGTGTTCTCCCCGTCCTACTCCTCCGCCATCTTGGCTCCTCCCCCTCTATTTTCTATTTCTATATATGTCAAAATATACTCAGATTACTCCTCTCTTTTAAGTTTTTTTTTTTTTTTCCCCTAAGAATGTGCTTGGAGAAACAATCTAATTAAAGACTTTTCTTACCCAAATTATTAAAATGAAAGAAGGAGGGAAGGAGGAATGAGAAGAGAGAGAAAGAAGAGGACTATTTCAGCTTATCTTCCTTACCTTATCCTTTGGTTTCTCAGACTGTGGAGAGCAGAGGACATGGGTCATTCTGTTTTGATATGCCTCAGTGAACATGAAGCAAGACGTTTTTTTTTTTAAATTCAAAAAACAAACAATAACCAATGATATAACTATCTTGAAGTCCTGTTGCTTTTCCCCCATTTGTCCCTTGCTTCTCTACTTATGTGTCAATGTGATTCCTTCTTTTCTCATGTGCAGTATTGTCTGTTGTAAAGCAAAAATATCAAGTCGATATCCAATTTACCTTTTGCACGGGAACTTTTTATGTATTACATATGACTAAGACTCCTATAAAGAATTTTAATGAATACTGTCGTCACACTTTAATAACATGAAAGCTGCCCTTCATTTCATATATTGAGGATAGAAGATTGTTTTGGTACTCAAGTCACTCAAACGTCCTTAAGTTAAAACTCTTACTTATCTGGTCTTAAATAGTCAAGAGGCAGTCCTTCTCTTTAGGTTTTTTAAAGATTAGAGCAAACTTCTTAGCTGGTTTCATCTTTATTCAGTGGTAGAACTTTGGTCTTGCATTGAATGAACATGATTATTTTATCAACTGAAAATACTAGCTTTTCTCTCAAGATCTACGTCTCTCAAGATGCTATAATTGACTTTGTCTTTATTTTCTTTGGCCCTAGTACTTTTAGAAAAGAGATCTGTAGCTTTTTTTTCTAATTTTTTTCTTTTGACTCTATAAACCAAGAATATAATTCAAAATGTACCCCAAATCATTTTCCATTACTTTATTCCATTGTCATTCTTGTATTCAGATAATTAATGAAATTTCAAAGTTATTGCTAAAGTATCTGAAGTCTGTTAAGCATTCCCCGTGGAGAAGGGAACAGCTTCTCTTCTCCCATGGGATCTCAAAGAATCAGACACAACTGAGTGACTTTCACTCACTTCAAGCATTCCTGGAAGCCAGTTCCTTCTAAGTAATATAGGTAACACAGGAAATAACAAATCAAAGCATCGTTGGTGAGGATGAAATGAGTCAATATTCTTATTCAGCCCAAGGTGGGATTTGTTGGAACTTCTAATCTGTAGCCAGTCAGTCAGAAGCATAGGTGACAACCTGGTCACCTATTACGATTGGCATCTGAAGTGGGTGTTTAGGTGTGAACACTTAACCTGTGCGATCTGATGCTACTTCCAGGTTCTTGGTATCAGAACTGAGTAGAATTGTAGGATACACAGTTGATGCCAGAAAATTGATCTAATGTGTGGAGAAAATACCCACACATTAGAATTGTGTGCCAAGCCTTACCTAGTTCAAAAAAACCTCTTGGAAAACTATTAATAGATGGAAAATTTATTAATCTAATTGAATAGTTACCCAAAACATGGGACAAAGATTGTATTCAGTGTTATAATCTTAAAAACATTTTATTCAAATTGAAGAAAAGGACAAGTATGTCTTATGATTTCCACTCCTATTTGAGAGAATAATGGAGGCACTGCATTTTTTTTTTTAGTTGGAAGAACTGTATATTTTTTTCAATATTTATTTGGCTGAACTGGGCCTTATTTGTGGCATATATGTTCTAGTTTGCTGACCAGGGATCAAACTCAGGCCTCTTGCATTGGGAGCACAGAGTCTTAGCCATTGGACCACTGGGGAAGTCCCAGAACCATCTTGAATAATAAGAAATGGGGAAAATGTGCACAAAGACTGGTATGGAGTGGCTTCATAAAGATTGGAGGAGAAGAATGGACGGAGTTTTAAAGAGCAAAATCTATGACAGATTAGAGTATCAGATACATTTTAGAATTTGAAAAATGAAATTAATAGACATTAGATTTGATGAAGCATGTGGGAAACATTAGTGATACATGAAAATTAATAAACTGAAAAAGAGTTAAAAACTGGCACTATTTGAAGATTATATTGTTAACAGAAAAAATTTAAAAATCTATAAACAAATAATAAAATTCATAAGAGATTTTGACAGTCTTTGATTGTACAAAAAGTGATTGCAATTCTGAATATCAGCGGTGATTAGAAAATGTAAACTTACATAATAGTTAATAGCTAAATAGCTATAAAATTAGGTACAGAGAAATAAATCCAACAAAAGAAAGATAATTAAAACTATATGGAAAGACATAAATAGAGACCTAAATAAATGGAGCAATGAATAGAAAGCTTCTCAAATATGGATTCTCCCAACTCAACCTGTAAATTTAGTGACATTTTAAAAAAGATTTCTCAGCAAAGTTGACAAGATTATTTAAAATTTGTTTGAAATAGTAAAGAGTATATAAGAAACACCTAAGGAAGAACATTGCAGAGAAACTCCTGTACCACATAAGATTTTATAGTGCAGTAGTGATTAAATTAGTATAATATTGGTGTAGGGATCAACAATTGAGCAGTAAGACTACCTCAAGATAGATATATACATAAGAAAAGTTGATATATTTAAGAGGTGACCTTGAAGACCTTTGGGGGAAAGATGGACTTTTGAGACCTGTTACATAAAAAGTTAGTAATCCATATCAGAAAAAAAGGAATTGGATCTTTGCAACATATCATATACAAAATTCACTTCTGGATAGATTAAATATTTATTTTGAAAAAATACTTTAAATCTTCTGGAAGAATATATAGAAACCATTTATGTAATAATTTTAATTTTTTAAATAATTCACAGAAGCACAGAAGCAAATCTGGGAGGAAAATATAAAACAGGAGTTCCAGAAAGAGAAAACAGGACAAATTAAACTAAGAAATTTATCATGGAATTTGCATGAAAAGTTCTCTCTAGATTTAAAGACATGACCTCCAGATTGAAAAGGACTTAATGTCCTGATACAGTGAAAGGAAAAGCAAGCAAAAACAGCTGCACAAAGAAAGGCACGTTGTTTTGTAGTTTCCAGAATAACTGGAATAATTATATCAACAAAAATCTTAAGGTTAGTTTTGACCCCATCTCATCCGTTCCATGCCCATCCCTAATCAAAGCCACTGCTAAGTGCTCTAGATTCTGTTTGTGCCACATTTCTCACCTTATTCCTTTCCTTCCATTCCTTCCACTGCATGTGGTTCAGCTCATGATCGTCACTTTTCTGGTTTATATCAATAATCTCCAAATTAATCTTGGCCTACCATCTCTCTGCAATCTCTCAGTTCTGTGCCACTAGACATTCAAGCTAACTGTGCCCAAAATTACTTGCTCCTTTCGGTTGCTTCTTAAATTAAGTCCAAATTCCTTATCTGGAGTTTTAAGAGTATGTGCGGAAATACTCTCACCCTGATTTTTGATTTTTTTTCCCTCCATGCATCTGTACACCTGTGCTTTAGCTGTTTTGTGAGGTAGGTGTGAGTGACTACATCTTCCAGTCGCTCTTAGTCACTTCTAGTCCTCTGTGGACTCTACCATCCATACCATTTCTCTCTGTGCACCTCCTTCTGTAGAAATTCCATCTGGCCTTCAAAGCCCAATCAAAGCTTCCTCCTTTATGAATTCTTTTTTGAGCTCTCCACAAATGTGGAATAGACATTTAACTCATTGGAATCCCATATTTACTTGAAAATTTTCAAAATATTTGCCCTTTTTTAAACTTTATAACTATTTGTATAACTAGTTTGTTTGTTACTTTATAACTACTTAACAGTATTTGATTTTAAGCCCTTTGAAGAAAGGGCTTTATTTTATATATGTGCTTATATTCTAGCACCTAGCATGTGTACTGTACGTAGGGAACATTTGGTAAACATTTGGTAAACATTTGCTGTATTGAATGAAATTTTTGACTTTATTCAGTTAGTACATACTTTTAATATCAAAAAGAGAAAAGTTTGATTAAAAATTCTAAATTGTGTCCACAGTAAAAGTAAACCTTATATGTGTGAATTTATCATTCGAACTTGGTGAATTGAAACCTCATAAAGGTTTCCCTGGTGGCTCAGGTGGTAAAGAATCTGCCTGCAATGTGAGAGACGTGGGTTCGATCCCTGGGTTAGGAAGATCCCCTGAAGTAGGAAATGGTGACCCACTCTAGTATTCTTGCCTGGGAAATCCCACAGACAGAGGAGCCTGGTTGGCAACAGTCCATGGGGTTGCAAAGAGTCAGACACGACTGAGTGACTAACACTTTCACTTTCAAAGATATATTGACATGGACTCATGTATAATAAAGATATGTGTAAAGAATGTAAAGAATACATTTGAATCAATTCTAATGAGGTGGATGAAACTGGAGCCTATTATACAGAGTGAAGTAAGCCAGAAAGAAAAACACCAATACAGTATGCTGCTGCTGCTAAGTTGCTTCACTCGTGTCCGACTCTGTGCAACCCCAGAGACGGCAGCCCACCAGGCTCCACCATCCCTGGGATTCTCCAGGCAAGAACACTGGAGTGGGTTGCCATTTCCTTCTCCAATGCATGAAAGTGAAAAGTGAAAGTGAAGTCGCTCAGTCGTGCTCGACTCTTAGCGACCCCATGTACTGCAGCCTACCAGGCTCCTCCATCCATGAGATTTTCCAGGCAAGAGTACTGGAGTGGGGTGCCATTGCCTTCTGCGAATACAGTATACTAATGCATATATATGGAATTTAGAAAGATGGTAACGATAACCCTGTATGTGAGACAGCAAAAGAGACACAGATGTATAGAACAGTCTTTTGGATTCTGTGGGAGAGGGAGAGGGTGGGATGATTCGGGGGAATGGCATGAAAACATGTATAATATCATATAAGAAATGAATCACCAGTCCAGGTTTGATGCAGGATACAGGATGCTCGGGGCTGGTGCACTGGGATGACCCAGAGGGATGGTATGGGGAGGGAGGTGGGAGGGGGTTTCAGGATGGGGAACGTGTATATCTGTGGCGGATTCATGTTGATGTATGGCAAAACCAATACAATATTGTAAAGTAATTAGCTTCCAATTAAAATAAATAAATTAAAAAAAAATAAAGATATGTGTATAATAATTTCTTAGACTTCAGGAGAGGGTGAGGGACAGGGAAGCCTGATGTGCTTCAGTCCATTGGGTCCCAAAGAGTTGGACATGACTGGGTGACTGAACAACAACAAATTAGCTCTAATGAAGTAAACCCTCTGCATGAACATTCTAATGATTTGTTTTTCATTTCTTAGATTTTTAAAAGTGGATAAATATATTCTCTTAGTTAGTAAATCAAAAGAACCACCTACACTAATTTGGGTTCCCAAGTGTCAATATGGTAATTTTAAAATTTTATATATATTTTTAAGGCTTCTCAGAGGGTGCGATGGTAGGGAATCCACCTGCCAATGCAGGGTTAATTATCAGAATGATTATTATTTTCTATTGCCCTTTCTAATTGCTATTTCTTCTGAAGTTTTACTCAATTTAATTTACTCACTAAAGGAATATATCTTAATATATTTCCTTTTATACAATTCACTGTTTGAATTGAAACATTTGATCACAAAAATTATCTCAAGCTACTCAGGTATTTCTCAGATTTTTTAAATCAGAAGAACAGTATGTTTAGGAATTTATTAAGGTCAGGTGTATATCACCTAGCTAAAAGAATGTTTTAAAGCTTTTCTGACTATTTGGAACAAATAATATTCTGGAAATCTTAAGGTACATTCTTTGAGAAAGTAACGTGGATTAGCTACTCATATCCTGACTGATGACATTCATGGGAATAATGAGGTTAGTTTTTGCTTTCTGAGATAACCCTGATTTGGATATGGATACAAGAAGAGAAAACCAATCTGGCTGCAGTGAACCATGGCAGACTAGGGTACAACATGTGCTTCAAGGAAATAAAAGTTCCATTGTTCAGAATTTTATCCCCGTATCTCTTATTTCACATCATTTTTCATCTTCAAGTGTGATGATCTGTGGAAGAATCAGGTTATCCAAAAGTGTACCATTTATTTAGAACTATGAAATTTTCCAAGCTGCTAAAGCTTTCTAGTCTCATGATTCAAAAATGGAACAAGTCAACTTATGGACCGACTCCCATGGGGAAGATGCTGTGTAACTCAGGTCTTCGTTATTACGTAAACTGATTAGTGTTAGAGAACATGGAGCAAAAGATATTCTTGTTTTGCTCCCTGGTTATACCCTTTCTCTTATGTATTCAGTTGTATTTTTTATGGTCTAATTTTAAATTCCAGAATTTGTGAATGGAAGTTGATTTAAAAAATTTAAATGTTATATTTTATTTAAATTTTTTTTAAAAATTTGGTAAATGGACCTGCGCTCTCTCTACTTTTAAGTTTCTTATTGTCTTACAGTTGTTTTTTAGTTGCATATATATTATTTCTTTGACTAAAATCACTTCTGTCTTTGAACTATTTTTAATGCTGTTTCTTAAACAGCTTGCAGTTTATCCTGTGTGTTTCTGGTACTGGTATGTGCAACTAAAATGAGTATTCCAGATGCACATTCAATGTAATTGTGTAGTGAAGAATTCATCACCTAGTTTTGATAGGTGATGTCGTTTGCTTTTCCCAAAATAGGAATGACCTGTTTTCTTGATGTATTTTATCCAGATTACAATTAGTTTTCTCTTTAGTTCAACCATTGCTTTCTTTATGCAAAATCTGAGAATAATGATGCATCATGTTTTCTCCTCTACATTATTCACTTTAGTAACTTACTTGTTATCAGTTAAGTATATAATCATTAATAGTATTAATTTTTACATAATTCCATGGTATTGCATCTCTATCTTATACTTAAGTCAGGCATAACCTCTTAGTTGGTTCTTTTAAAGTGATGTGTGTATGTGTGCTATCAATAGGCATATATAAATTATATGGATATGTATTTATTATAACTATACATATATAAATATATATATATGTTTAGGCTAAGAACACCTAGACAGATTAAAAATAATCACCTAAAACAGGAGTTGGAAAACTATAATCTATATACCAAACTGATTTGATTCCTATTTTTGTAAATACATTTTTGTTGAAATACAGCTACAGTAATTTTTATATGCTGCTGCTGCTGCTAAGTCACTTCAGTCATGTCTGACTCTGTGCGACCCCAAAGACGGCAGCCCACCAGGCTCCCCTGTCCCTGGGATTCTCCAAGCAAGAACACTGGAGTGGGTTGCCATTTCCTTCTCCAATGCATGAAAGTGAAAAGTGAAAGTGAAGTCACTCAGTCGTGTCCGACTCTTAGCGACCCCATGGACTGCAGCCTACCAGGCTCCTCCGTCCATGAGATTTTCCATGCAAGAGAACTGGAGTGGGTTGCCATTGCCTTCTCCGAATTTCTATATATATTATTTATAGTACAGTGGCAGAGTTGAGTAGTTGTGACCAAGATCTTATGATCCACAAAGCCTAACACATTTTCTATCTAGCTTTTTCAGAAAATGTTTTGCCAACTCTTCACCTAGGAAATTGTTTATATGGTTGTTAAGAGCTTAGTAAATATATAAATGATTAAATTAGCATATGAAAGGAATAATTTAGTGATTGTTAGGTTAAAATTACCAATTCATAGATTATTATTGATAGCATTGCTGTTATTACTTAAAATATGTCATTTTTGTGTTTTAAATGTATAAAACTACAAAGAGGTTAATAAAAACAGATGGTAATTTTCTTGCCTATATAGTGGCTATTGATGTTTCTAAATAAAAACGTGTTGTTGTTTAGTTGCTAAGTTGTGTGCAACTCTTTGCAACCCCATAGCCTGTATCCCATCAGGCTTCTCTGTCCATGGGGTTTCCGAGGCAAGAATACTGAAGTGGATTGCCATTCCTTCTTCAGGGATTTTCCTGACCCATGGATTGAATCCACATCTTCTGCTCGGCAGGCAAACTTTTTACCACTGAGCCACCTAGGAAGCCCAAATAAAAACAATATACATACATAATCCAGAGTTAACTGGGTAATTATTAAATTATTTTGTGATTTTTTTTCTAGAAAATAAAATCCAAACTAATTATACACACATACACCAGCACACATGAAAGCATATTCTCATCTAGTTTACACCTTCTTTTTCCTTTTGAAGATTTTTTTTTTCATATCAACACATGTATGCAATGGTATGCTCAGTTGTGTCTGACTTTTTGTGACCCCAAGGACTGTAGCCCACCAGATTCCTGTCCAAGGGATTTTCCAGGCAATAATGCTGGAGTGGGCCATTATTTCCTACTCCATAACACATGTATAACTACCTCTATTCTTTTTTTTCTTCTTTTAAAAAATATTTTTAATTAGACAATAATTGCTTTATACTATTGTATTAGCTTCTGCCATACAACAATGCAAATCAGCCATAAGTATTATCTTCTGTTCTTAACTGTGTGATATTCCCTAAGGGTGGGCACTCTGTAATCGGTACAGGTTTATATCCCACCTCTGCTGTGTTCTATCTAAGGAAACTTGACGGAGAACTCCTCGTGCTTATGTCTTCCATCTTTACAGTTTAGATAAAATTATACATATTAAGTGCCAGGTAGGCTGGGTAGCAAGTGTTAGCTGTTGTCTTTGTTTCTGCTGTTATTGTTGGACACTTTAGTTGTTCTCAGTACTTTTGCTATTACAATTTTGCAAAAGATAACTTTATAATAGTATCCTGGAAAACCTTGATAGTCATGTCCGTAAGGTAAATTCCAAGTTGTGAGTTTTCTGGATCAAAAGGGATGTCCATTTCAATTTTCAAAACAATATTGCCAAATTACTTTTCAGAAATGGTGCTCCAATTTATATTCTTACCAGTGGTGTGAACTTTTCCCACCACACCCCTCCCTGCCTGCTTGCCTGCAGTGGATATCATCAAACTTTTAACTAATACTTGTTAGGTTAGTGAATGATGCCTTTGTTTCCTTATTATAATGACAATGAGTTGTTTTTTTTCTTTTTAATATAGTCAGTGAGTATTGGCTTATGTTTTTCTTGGTCTCTAAAATACTTATTCAGGACCCAGTGTCCATTAGGATAGTTTATTTTCATCATAGTGGTAATGAGCCTTTCATAAGTTAACCAGAATGCTCGGATGGATGTCATATCTGTGCTAAATAAGATTTCTTGAAATAATGTAAGTCTTTCATTTGCATTTGTGGTATTTTTCCTGTATTGCAATATTTTTATCAAATTTTCCAGACTTCTGGTGAACATAGTCCTGAATTATTTCCTGCACACATTCCTTTTACATCATATTACACTTTGTGATATCATACCTTTGATTTCCTGACTCTAGAGAGCAGACCTTAGGACCATCTTTTCTTTGTATCACAACCATGATTAAAACTGCTTAAAGGTGAATGGGACTATGAAATTCATTTGTATTTAGGCTTGTGTGTGTGCTTAGTCACTCAGTTGTGTCCAACTCTTTGCAATCCCATGGATGGCAGCTCGCCAGGCCCCTCTCTCCATGGGGATTTTCCAGCCAAGAATACTGGAGGGTATTCTCCAGAAGGGTTGCCATGCCCTTTTCCAGGGGATCTTCCCAACCCAGGTCTTCTACACTGCAGGTGGATTCTTTACCAGCTGAGCTACCAGGGAAGCCCATTTAGGCTTGGGTATTCTTATAAATTTACTGATGCACACCACTATCAGGAATTCATTCCACATTGAGTATTGTCAGGAAATGTCCTAATATGTAATTTTTAAGATCCTAAAGAGATTCTTTTAGAAAATGAATACCTCCCGCATTTCATATTCTTCAATGTGAGGAGGTTAGAAATATAGCAATAGAAGTTGGGGCCTAGTGTGGAGTCTGAAGTATGAAATAGAAACTTATGACATTCTAGGGCTACAATGATTGTTCTAGAAAACATCTCCAATCATTACCAGATCTAAGAATGGAAACTTGGGCCCCTAACCTCCATGAGAAACACCGTAAGTTAAAAATAAGGCCGTAGGACTTTTATAGTAAGCAGTGTTACTCACATTCATTCTTAATGTTAACCATATTATTGAACTTGGCTGTAGTTGGTGCTAATGGTAAAGAACCTGCCTGCTAACTTAGGAGACCTAAGAGACTCGGGTTCGATCTCTGGGTCGGGAAGATCCCCTGGAGGAGGGCACAGCAACCCAGTCCAGTATTCTTGCCTGGAGAATCCCCTGGTCAGAGGATGCTGGCACGCTACAGTCCATAGTGTCACAAAAGAGTTGGACACGACTGAAGTGAATTAGCACACGTGCTCGTGGAAGGAGGGTTCCTATATGATAGACAATGAAGGTTCTTATCTTTTAAAGTATAAATTCTTCTTGGTACTTCTTCAGTTCCCAAGAAGTTATAAAGCCATGAAACATTATTGAATGCTGTCTTAAAAAATCCGTGAAATATTGTTGAATGCTGTCTTAAAAGTAGCATAACACAAAGAAATATTTTGGTGAAAAATAATGTGACTAGTTAATTAGGTATTTAATTATAGATCATAGTATTTCTCAGCAAGTTATTACTTTTTCTTAATGCTTTTCATAATAATCACTTTAATATTTGAATTATTTACCTAGTATTTAAAGGAAGAAAGAGGGTGATGATAAATATTTTATTCTTCATTTTATTTATTCACTTAGTAAAATTTTATTGAATAATAATAAGTCCTAATTATTCTGAAAGATACTATGATATTATGATGGATAATGAATTATGAACTTAGTTCTTTAGAGGCTTATGTTTTACTAGCAAAGAGAAAACAGTATTATCTGAATAACCACATTGATAAGTGCCATACATAAGACAGGTGCATGATATATATACTCTCTCATTTAATTTTTGTTTTAACTATAATATGTAATTTAGGAAACTCATGAGGAAAAGGAATTCTATTGTATGTATCCATATTTCTGCTTTTACTGTGGCTTTTCTTTCCTTGCTGATGCTCCAAGCTCTTTTATTGCAGAACTTCCTTTACTTAATGCTTAAGGGTAAGTTGGCCGGCAACAAATTCTTTTAGTTTTCCTATATCTGAAAATGTCATTATTTACCTTTCATTCCTCAACAAAGTTCTCCTAGGTATAAATTCATGTTGACAGTTCTTTTCTTTCAGGCCTTGAAAACATGATGCCACTTCTTTCTGGCTGCCATGGTTTTCATATCAGAAATCTGCTGTCATCTTAATTGGTGTTCCCCTGTAGATGTCATTTCTTTCTACTGCCTTCAAGATGTTTTTCTTTTTCTTTAGTTTTCAGAAGTTTGTCTTGGCATGATTTCTTTGAGTTCATCACTTTTGTAGTGTTCAGCTTCCTAAATATTCAGGTGTGTGTCTTTCATCAACAAGTTTTGGTCATTGTCTTTGAATATATTTTTAGCACCATTTTTTTATTTTATCCTTCTGGAACTCAGATGATATGAATATTGGATCATTTCATATAGTCCCTTAGCCTCCTTAGGCCCATTAAGCTCTGTTCATGTTTTTTGATATATTTTCTCTGTTGCTTGAATTGGATTAATTCTACTGATTTGTTCTCAGTTTCATTGATTCTTTACTGTGTCATCTCCACTCTACTATTGAGTCCATTCAGTAAATGTTTTGTTCCTGAATTTTTCAGTTCTATAATTTCCATTTGCTACTTTTAAATAAGTTATTTGCAGAGATTTTCCTACTTTTATTTATTTAAAGAGGATTTATAATTGATTGTTGAGTAATATTTATGATGATTCCTTTAAAATTCTTGTTAAGTAATTCCAGCATCTAATCCTTCTCAGTTTGGGATCAGTCTTTTCTCTTTAAGACTGTGATTATCTTGGTATCTGGTAGAAGAGGTGATATATATATATATATATATACATACATACACACACACACACACACACACACACACACACACATCCTAGATATTTCGTTTACTGTTACATTTTCTATTTTGTCTGGGTTCTGCTTAAATCTTTTATTCTAGCAGGCAGTCACCTTATTTAGATTTAGCCCACAGTTTTGACCTACTTTTGAGAGTTATAGTTGTAAAGACAGTTCAGTTTTTAGAGGTTTGCAGGTTACAGTGATCTTTCTGTTTATCCGGCACCAACGGTGCTCCTCCTGGACCCTTGTAAGGTGCCTGAAGAGGCAGACAGTGTTTGGTACGTTGGATCACAGTTTTCTCTCGGGGGTAGCAAGGTCTCAGACATGTGGAAATAAAGAGGCTTTCTTGATGGGTCAGAGCTGTCCTGTCTGTGAGAGATCTATAACACTTCCAAGTCTGGATCCTTCTGACAGGATCTTCTCTACCAAGGCCCTTTAACCACATTGGTATTTTCAGGTGTGCTTGAAAGGAGACTCTCGGACTCCCAGGGTCAAAAAAAGCTTTGCTGGACTGCCTGTAGTGGCTCGGTCCCTCTTGCCAGTACTGTCCCAGCTATGTTGGTATTTCTCCCTGGGTGAGGTGACTCTCGGGTCTGGTGGTGAGAAAGGGCACGTCTCCTGGTCACTTAGCATTAGTGGAGCACTTTGATGATGCTTACTGGCTATCCCTTCCCTGGTGGCTCAGTGGTAACATGCCTGCCAATGAAGGAGATGTGGGTTCAATCCCTGGGTCAGGAGGATCCCCTGGAGAAGGAAATGGCAACCCACTCCAGTATCCTTGCCTGGAAAATTCCATGGACCTGGCAGGGGTCCAAAGATTCAGGTATGACTTAGTGACTAAACAACAAGCAACTGACTATATCCTATTTCTCTTAGACGGATAGGGGAGTCTCAGCCTACTGGCGGCACAAGGACTTCCTAGTTGTCTCTGTGTTATGGTTGGCTCCTTCTAGCTGGTTCTGTCTGCCTGCTTTAAGGTCAGCGATTGAGAAAGGAGAGTCTCAGCTCCACAGGGAAAAAGATGCTTCTATTATTGAGTTTTGAGAATTTCCTATATAATTTGGATGCAAGTACTTTATCATATATGTTTTGTGACTTTTTTAGAATCTGTGGCTTATCTTTTTGATTTCTTAATAATGCTGTTGAAGAAGAAGTTCTTATGTTGAAGTGTAATTTGTATTTCTTTTACCCATTATACTTTTGATGTCATATCTAAAAAAAACCTACCTCATGGACACAAAAATATTTTCTTATGTTTTCTTTTAAAAGTTGTTTAGTTTTTAGGTTTTACATTTGTGTAGGATATGTTTTGACTTATTTATATGCTGTGAGCTTTGAACTGAAGTTTTATTGTATATGAATGTCTAGCATTGTGTGTCAAAAGATTGTCCTTTCTCTATCAAACTGTCTTTTCACCTTTGATAAAATAGCTGTGAGTCTATTTCTGTGCTTACTGTAGCTACTTTTTCTGTTTTGTTCTTTTGACCTATTTGACCACATGTAGTCAGTGCTGTGCTATGCTGTGGTCAGTTGTGTCTGACTCTTTGTGACCCCATGGACTGTAGCCCCCAGACTCCTTTGTCCATGGAGTTCTCCAGGCAAGAATATTGGAGTGGGTTGTCATTTCTACTCCAGGGAATCTTCCCAACCCAGGAATCAAACCCAGGTCTCTTGCATCTCCTGCACTGGGAGGTGAGTTCTTTACCACTGCAACACCTCGGATGCCCCTGTACTGCTACAGTGTTCTAATTCATGAAACTTTATAGTAAGTTGTGAATTGAAATTTTTCCAAATTTTTCTCCAAATTTTTCCTTTTATTTTCTAAAACAGCTTTTTTTCCTAAAAAAAACCTTATTTTCCTAAAACAGCTTTAGCTGTTTTAGCTATGGCAAATACTTTGCATCCCATGTAAATTTTAAAATAAATTTCTCAATTTCTATTTTTAGAAAACTGTTTTTTTGTTTGAGATTGTATTGAATCTGAAGTTTTATTTGAGAATTGCCACCTTAATAATATTGAGTCTTTCAGTCAGAAAATTATATGCTTCGATCCTATTTAGGTTTTCTTTAATTCCACTCAGTGTTTTACAACACATCTTAGTCTACAGGTATTGCACATCTTTTGTCATAGGTCTCCTTAAGTATTTCATATTTTTGATGCTTTTGTAAATGGTATTTTAAAAACATTCATTTCTGATTGTTTATTTCTTACAATTAGAAAAGTGATTGATTTTTGTATATTAACCTTGTATCCTGCAGTTCTGCAAAACTCATTTGTTAGTTCCAGTAGCTTTTCTTATTATAAATATCACAAAATTTTCTATGTACATGATAATACCTTCTGTGAATTAAGAGAGTTTTACTTTTCATTTCCATTATGGAGACTGCTTATTCCTTTTTCTGGGCTCATTGCACTAAGTAGAACTTCCAGTAAAATATTAAATAGAAGAGGTGAGAGCAGATTTTTTTCGTGATATTAAGAGACTGTGTTTGAGGTTTTGTTCCTTTAATCCCTCTGGCTAGAATACATCATTTTATCTCTTTCCCCCCAACCAAATACAAGTTCCCTACATGCGAATGAGTTCCATTCTGAGAGCGTGTTAGTAAGTCCAATTTGCAACAAATTTAGCCCAAGTACCCAACTAATACAGTTGGCTATATAGAACTATGCTATAATAGGTTTATATTACTTTTCACACAAATAATACATAAAAAAACAAAACCACAAGAAATAAAGACATTTTTAATCTTACAGTACAGTACCTTGGAAAGTATAGTAGTACAGTGCAACACTTGGCATACAGGGGTTGTTAAGAAGAGTTACTGACTGGAGGAGGGAGAGGAGGTGGGAGATGGTAGAGCTGAAGGATTGTCAGCAATAGAAGATGGAGGGCAAGCTGCAATTTCACTCATGCCTGACGTTGATGGCACAGGTTCTGGTGAATTTAATTCTACCTACCCTCTTGAAAAAATGACCCATTGATGTCTAGGTAGTAGCTCTTTTTTTCTTGTCATAGATTACCCCATAGCACTGGCTTGCGTTCTGAATGGCCGCTGCAACCTTCGTGTACTGTTCAACATTCAGGTCCTGTGTCGCAGAAACTACCTCAGTGCCTCCTCAAATAAAGAAAATCCCCGTGCCATTCCCTCTGTCATGAATCTCTTGGGTTCTTCGGTTACTTCCTCCTCTTTCTCTTTGTCCTTTCTCTGGGCCTCCAATTCCAATCAGCTCTTCAGCAGTAGGCTCCTTACACAGTGAGGAGTTCAGTGAAGTCATCCCCCTGCAGTTTTAGCTCCAGCCTGTGCACAAAAGCACAGCCACGTGTAGAGGATGCACGTACGTGACAGTGTGCGTCAGGCACAGGAACAAACGTGATTGGATGTGCGAGCGCATGTTTGCCTCTCTAAAGGTTCGCAACTTGAAGGTTCATATGTAGGGACTTAACTGTAGTCCTAAATGGCTTATAGCTCTGGGGATAGTTCTTCCCTTACCCTAAAGATAAGAAGTTGGTTCTAAGAGCCAGTGATCCTCCTCGAATGTTTCTCTATTAGTTACTTCACATGAAAATAGCAATAACTCTTAGATAAGCAAAAATACTTCTTAAGCAAAATTTTTGCCCATTTTTTTGAATTGGCCTGTTTATTATGCTTAAGCAACACATTCCCCAAATTTCGATAATGAAGGCTCAATGCTATTTTCAAAAAAAAGTTCTGGCAACTTAATCTTTGTTAATATTTGCATTATAACTAGAGTAATTCTGCACTTTTCGCCAACATTGTAAAGTACCTCCAAGTGACCAACAATACACAGTTACTATTGCTTCAGTTTATTCAGAGTGACCCTAAATAGACTTCTTTCTATGGTTACTTTAGAAGTTTTTGTAGCTAATAATAGGATAATAAGACTGGTAGCTGGCCACTGTGAAACTGGCATTTAGGACACAGTGAATCTCTTCTAGCGAAAAATTCCATGTAAGTCAGTTTGTAGCCTTGGCAAGAAGCCATGACAGCCTCAGTCCTCAAATCTATATTTATTTATAAGTTCAGAAATGATGAGGGACTAAAAAGAAGCATTACAGTAATAAGTAAGAGAATTTTCATTAGTACTGTCAATAATTGTATATTTATGCAAAAAATATATCCCCATGGCTGTTTCATTGATAAGCATATAGAATCTCAAAAACATCAGGAGATTGTCACATTTTTGATAAAAAAATAAAGCCACTTCAGGGACTTTCTTTTCTTTATGACAGCAGCTCACAAAGCACCGACCTCATTTATCTTCGTGCTAATGCAGAGCTTGCTAGTGATCCAGGTAACCTAAATTTTATATTCATATATATTTTTAGGGTTTTTACTCACATTTGTATACATTCAGTGAATAAAAAGTTAAAGGAGTAATTGTGAGTGCATGCTCGGTTGCTTCAGTCATGTCTGACTCTGTAACCCCATGGACTGTAGCCCACCAGGCTTCTCTGTCCATGGGATTGTCCAGGTAAGAATACTGGAGTGATTGCCATGCCCTCTTTCAGGGGCTCTTCACAACCCAGGGATCAAACCCACATCTCTTATGTCTCCTGCACTGGCAGGCGGATTCTTTACCATTAGAGCCACCTGAGAAGCCCAGGAATAATTGTACCTGCAATCAATTTATCATTTAGACTGTATCTTTTACTCAGTTACAAATACTATGTTTTGATATGAGCTCCCCCGCCACCCCGTAATATATCAAAAACATTCTTTTCTGAGAAATAATAAGAAATTTAAATTTTGTTAGTGAAATAAAGTGAAAGTGTTAGTCGCTCAGTCGTGTCCGACTCTTTGTGACCCCATGGACTGTAGCCTGCCAGGCTTCTCTGTCCATGGAATTCTCCAGGCAACAACACTGGAGTGGGTTCCCATCCCCTTCTCCAGGGATTCTTCCTGACCCAGGGACTGAACCTGGGTCTCCCGTATTGCTGGCAGATTCTTTACTGTCTGAGCCATTAGGGAAGCCCTAATTTTGTTGGAGGCCAATTTAATTTTGGTCTATTGCTTTGGAAGGGCCTGTCCTCTGGAGACTGGCTCAAAAGCCTGCAGCCTGGCTCCTCTGGGACCAAGTGAACCGTCAGGACTGTGGGGATTAGTTTGCAAGCTGTTTGAATTGAGCCATTTGTGCTATAAGCTGTTTGAAAATTGTTTACATTAGAGGAAAAAACCTCTGACAAATGGGATCTGGGTTATTGAAGTATTTTGACGGTACATCCCTTCACCTTTCAGGGACTTTGGCTGAATCTGTGTTTTAAAACCTAGCTCTTTTCTCATGTGCTCTTCTAACTGAATGGACTGAACTGACCAAATATAAGTGGTCCTAATGGGGAATGTTTGATTTCCCGAACCTTAATTTTCTTAAAACTGTGTTGGACTATAAGCTCAAAAATTGCAGAACTGAATGGCATGCTTATTTTGATAGGTATTTTGAAGCTAGCCAGTGTTATCAGGAGTCTAAACTTTGTTGTTGTTCAGTCTCTCAGTTGTGAGGCTAATCTCTCACCGATCTTCCATTTTTTTCTTAAACTCTCCCTACTTCCTTCTCCTCTGAACTTGTCAGAACCCATCCCTTTAAGCTTTCTGAGGATCCAGAACTTTAGTGAGCCATAGTCAAAGATTTTCCCAAAGTAACTGAAGATCCTCACAGACTTGCTAAGGAATTTAATATAGTCATTTAAACTCTTCACCCTCAACTCTCTAACTTATGTCAGTTCATTCATATGCTTTTTGCCAAAATTCAGGCTCAGCATTGGATGAAAACTGATCATTGGGAAAATCCTGAAAAGTCACCAGAATTACAACCAGGAAAAGCAGCCCACTAACTTACCATATGATCAGGCTAAGTCAGTCATTAGACAACTTCATTGAACAATTCCTAAGGCTTTACAAAGCCTGCTGATTAGAGCAAAATTCAGGCTTGTACACAAAAATCTGATCAACCTGTTCCTGATTATTATAATCAACTCCAGATTATTTTTAAAGAAAATTCTAGTCTTCCTTCATATGTTCATTTATCTCTGGTAGCTTTTCAACCTATGTTTATTAATCGACTGAATCAGGACCTTTCCCTTCTAGTACCAAAGAAACAAGATGGAATGGGAAACTATGTTAACTCCAGATTTTGTTAATCTGGCAAACCAGCACTCTTGGGCCATAAACCCAAGAGTGCCAAAACTCTTAATCTTCACCTGCAGCAAACAAAGGTTCCAAAACAAAAACAAAACGTTCCTGGTTTCTGCTATAATTGCAAACAGCCAGGACATTGGAAAAGACATTGTTACAAATTTAAGTACTTCAGGTGCCTTCAGACCTCTAACCAACCTTTCCAACCTCCTCCCAGGTCTCGATGATGGGACTCAGAGGAACCACAGGGACTCTTTCCAATCCTCCCTCTTAATCAACTTGGGAAACATTTCTCCACATGGGGATGAATTTTCCAGTTCTAGTTTACACTGAACCACACTTCCAGGGCCCAGCCTCACTACTATAACACAGCCAGTGTCTTTTAGTCCTAAGACAGCTCAATAGTGGGGATTTCTAGTGAACCTCAAGAGGGTCCTGTCTCTGTACCTGTTCCCTTTTGTTTAGACCCTCTGGGAGATACCCACTCTGTTATCTTTAGATCTTCTGCTCCATTTATGATGCTCATTAGTTCCTCTGCCCCTACCCATTTATGATCTTCCAACTTCTTTGAGAAGTATCATGCTAGAATTTCCTTCTCTCAAAAGGGAGAGACAATTCTAGAATTTAACAGTAGTCAAAGTAACAAACTAGGTGAGTTAAATGACCCTTTATTCATCCTCTTTCTGATGATACTACCATAGATTCTGGAAACAGGAATCCTTTGTCCCTGTAGAGTTGGCTGCCATTTCCTTAGGGGCAAAAATCTCCAAATGGTGTTAGCCCTAAGGCTGCACTGCTGTTTCCTCTGCCCCGCCTTTGTCTTTGCCTCCCTTCCCTTCCCAGATTGGAAGGGCAACTGTTGGAATCTGCCCTTTTGGAACTCAGGGAAGGTCCTGGAGGCTGGAGTCAAGAAGCAGGGAATAAATAGAAAGTCTTCTGTGCCCAGGAGCCCCAAAAGTGTCCTGCTGGATTTCACCACTGGAAATAAATGTTTTACTGTAATTGTTTTGTGTGGTGAATTCTTCAGTATTCTAATTGATAAAACTAGCCAATACCTTTTTGCCTTCATTTGGGAAGAAAACAATCCACCTTGACAGCAATGCCTCAGGGTTTTACTGAGAGTGTTTCTTATTTCTCACAAATCCCGAAGGCTAATCTGGATGCTATGAAGTCCCCTAGAGGTTCTACTTTGTTGGGATATATAGATAGTTGCTTTTTTACTCTCCTCCTCACCTCCTCACAGGAAGACAGCCTCCACTTGTTAAAGCTTATTGCTTCAAAGGGAATAAGGTGCCCAAATAAAAATCACTTCTCCCCCAAAACCAGGTTTGATATTTAGGGCATCTGATCAGAACAAGGGCTACACCTAGATTCAGGTAGACTTCATGGTGTCCTAAACTTCCTAAAACTAAGTATCAATTTGCAAGGTTTTCTGGGACTAGTTATTGTCAAAATTGGATTCTAAATTTCTGTCTTATACCATTCCTCTGTTTTACTCAAAAATAAGAACTCCAACCTAATAAGACAACACAGCCTTTGAAGCCTTGAAGGAGCATTTGATGAATTCACTTGCCCTTGGGTACTCCAATTGTAAGATTCCCTTTTCCCTTTTTGTATATAAAAAGGAAAAACAGCACACCTCCATTGACCCATAGGGTATTAAGGCCAGCAATTGAACCCTGTGTGTATGTGTGCATGCTAAGTCTCTTCTGTCCTGTCCTCCTCTGTGTGACCCCATGGACTGTAGCCCCCCAGGTTTCTCTGTCTATAGGTATTCTCCAAGCAAGAATACTGGAGTGGGTTGCCATGCCCTCCTCCAGGGATCTTCCGGACCCAGGGATTGAACCCCCATCTCTTATGTTTCCTGCATTGGCAGGTAGGTTCTTTACCACTGGTGCCACCTGGGGTAGCATGGGTCTGTGCCCCTTGCCTTAAAGCCATTATGGCCATTGCCCTTATAGTTAAAAACACTTACCATCCCCCCTACCCTAAAAAGAATCATTGCGGGATTCCCTTTAACTATTTTTGTACCTCATGGATTAGAAGCTCCCCTGAATTCTTATCACACTCAACATTTCTCAGACAGCTGTCTCACCTCACAAGTCCTTTTATTCACTGGCCCTCGAATAACTTTTACATTATAATAATCTTAACCTGGATACTCTTACCTCCTCCATCAACAATGAAGTCCCTCTCGACTGCTTAACACTGACAGACTACCTCCGGTTGTTGATCTATAGGAAATTCCATTGGTTAACACTTGATTCTCCTTATGGTTCCTTGATGGTTCTTATTTAAAAGATGACAATGGAAAATACTTTGTTAGGTATGCGATTCCAACTTCTTTTGATGTCACTGAGGCAGCGTCATTACTTATGGATATTTTGGCTAAATTTTACTCCCTGACATGGGTTTGTATTTTAGCCAGGGACAGAATTGCCATTATTTATACTGATATTATAAATAAATATGCTTTCACAGTAGTTCATGATTTTGAAATGCTATGGAAGCAACATGACTTCCTACTTTTAGTGGAAATAAAATTTTAAATGGTCCCAATGTGCAGGAATTACTGGATGCAGTACATTTTTGCCTGCTCTTTTGTTATTATCAAGATTCTGGGGTCTAAATTGGACTCTTTGGAAGCTTGGGGAAATCATCTTCCTGATATTTCAACAAGGAATTTTTACTGTAAAGGGACTAACAGCAGGCAAACCTCCGTCATGATACAAAGGGATATTTCAAATAATATTCAAATGATAATTTAGAAAATAGCAAAGCCCAACAGTTAACCTCAGAGAAGGGAAATGAAGTTGGAAATTCAACAGTTGTTGATTTTATTAAAAGTGAAATCATGTTTTGGACCAAATAATGACCCAGTTTTACTGGAGACTCTAAAATTCCTGCTTCTCACCTTTGCACATGTGTTGACCCTTGGTCTACTGTCAAAATGATCGCCTTTTCATCAATCAGTATTAGCAGGGAAATAAGGCCACAAAATGCCTACCTCATTTGTCCCACTTGCATGAAGCAGAAACCAGGAAGTATGTTCGTATCACCCCAGATCTTTTAAACTGCTCAGTGGACCATTCAAGCTCTGTCAAAAATGGGTTTCATACAGTTCCCTCCATCTCCTCTGTTTTAGTCATGGTCTTCATGTTTTCATGCTGCTCTGAAGCTTTACACTACTGCAGTCGGGCTATTGCATATTCTATGGCTAAAGTTGTTTTGCAGATGATTATCCCTGCTTGGAAAACTCCTCTCAAACTTTATACTGATCGAGGAACCCATTTTACTGGCTAGTGTTTTGACAAGTCTATGCTGTTTTTGGCTGACTTTATAATACTTTCACTGTGCTTATCATACCATCAATCCTCTAGTCTAGTCAAATACCCTGTGTGCAATATGAGTGAGGTTAGTGCCCTTTTAAAAAGAAGATATGAAGATACAGCAAGAAAATGTCCCTCTGTATATCAGGAAAAGGACTCTCACCTGGAACCAAGAGGCCAGCACCTTGATCTTAGACTTCCTAGCCTCCAGAAATAGGAGAAATAAATAAAGCCACTGAATCTAAGGTATTTATACCAAAGCAGCCTAAACTGACTAAGACATTCCCATTTCTTTGACCATAATATTTCAAAAGTTATTTTTCACTTGGTGAACAACAAAATTAAATTATAATTAAAAAACACAGATGAGTTAAGTTCCAATGTTCTGATAAGGTACTAAGTATTTAGAATTTACAGTATAATTAATTCCAAATTACTTTTGAAAGTAGACTGAGAAGAGATTATATTAAACTATCATCTTTATCCAGTCTCATCACTTCAGGGCAAATAGATGGGAAACAATGAAAACAGTGACAGAATTTATTTTCTTGGGCTCCAAAATCACTGCAGATGGTGACTGCAGCCATGGAATTAAAAGATGCTTGCTCCTTGGAAGAAAAGCTATGACCAACCTAGACAGCATATTCAAAAGCAGATACATTACTTTGCCAACAAAGGTCCATCTAGTCAAAGCTATAGTTTTTCCAGTAATTGTGTATGGATGTGAGAGTTGGACTGTAAAGAAGTCTGAGCACAGAAGAATTGACGCTTCTGAACTATAGTGTTGAAGAAGACTCTTGAGAGTCCCTTGGACTGCAAGGAGATCCAACCAGTCAATCCTAAAGGAAATCAGTCCTGAATATTCATTGGAAGGACTGATGCTGAAGCTGAAACTGCAATACTTAGGCCACCTGATGAAAAGAACTGACTCATTAGAAAAGACCCTGATGCTGGGAAAGATTGAAGGCAGGAGGAGAAGGGGATGACAGAGGATGAGATGGTTGGATGGCATCACCAACTAGATGGACATGAGTTTGAGCAAGCTCTGAAAGTCGGTGATGGACAGGGAAGCCTGACATGCTGTAGTCCGTGGGTAGCAAAGAATCGGACACAACCGAGTGACTGAACTGAACTGATCATCTTTATCATCTTTGTTAGCTAAGTATAAATTAATCTATGTTTCTGTTTCCTGCTTTTCTTTAAAAAATATTTCTGCAATGCTTTCTGTAACTAGTTAGTTCGCCCACATATAATTTTTATATAACTGTTTGTTACTGTTATACACTTATAAATTTTGATGAAATTGTATTGTTGACTAGAATATCTTTGGCTAATTGGCAATGTGTGCATGTGTGCTAAGTCCAACTCTGCAACCCTATGGACCCTGCCGGGCTCCTCTGTCGAAGGCATTCTCCAGGCAAGAATGCAGGAATGGGTTGACATGCCCTCCACCAGGGGATCTTCCTGACCCAGGGATTGAACCCGCATCTCTTAAGTCTCCTGCATTGGCAGGTGTGTTCTTTATCACTAGTGCCATACTCTTTGCCAAATACTTGCTGTAGTAGGAAATGCAGTGTCTCTGGAGATGGCCTGGGTCAGAATGTTGGCTAAAACCCTAGATGCTGATTGCCTTAACCTCGTGATCTCTTCTCTCTTTGTGGTACTTACAGAGTAGCTCTGCTCAAAAGAACTCTATGAGATAACACAAATGTTCCATAATATCTGTTACTTAAGCAGTGAAAGTTACCATAAACACTGAGGATATGAAATTTAATTTTAATTTTACTTAATTTATATTTAAATGGATACCTGTGGCTGGTGTCTATTCTGTTGGATATCACAGCTCTAGAGTGTAAAAGTAAAAAATTAACCACCATTGCAATCATAACTAAAACCCCAAATAACTATATGAAATGAAGAAGGATAAAGGATTAAGTTTTAATCATTAGTACTTTAATCAAAACCATTTATAATTTTATTCTTATTTGGAAAAAAACAGCATTTGACACAATACATTTGATTGTGACAAAATGCCCAACAAATTCAGTATACTGTGAACATACCTCTACAAATAAAGGCCATTTATGACAAGTTGACAGTTAACATCATACTCAGTGGTGAAAGGTTGAAAGCTTTTCCTCTTTGCCAGTGGCTCAGGGATGTGGAAAATGAGGGAACTGTCCATTAAAGGGTACAACTTCTAGTAAAAAGACAGCTATATCATGGGGTTCTAATGTATTTGTTGTTGTCGTTCAGTTGCTAAATTGTTTCCGTCTCTTTGCTACCCTGCGGACCGCAGGATGCCAGGCTTCTGTGTCCTTCGCTATCTCCCGGAGTTTGCTCATATTCATGCCCATTGAGTTGGTGATACTATCTAAGCATCTCACGCTCTGCCACCCTCTTCTCTTGACTTCATCTTTCCCAACATCAGGGTCTTTTCCAATGAGCCAGCTCTTTGCATCAGGTGGCCAAAGTATTGGAGTTTCAGCATCAGTCCTTCCAATGAATGTTCAGGGTTGCTTTCCTTTAGGCCTGAATTCCTTTAGGAAATCAAACTCTAATGTATAGCGTGGTAATTAGAGTTAATAATACTCTATTATAAATTTGAAAGCTGCTAAGAGAATAGATCTTAAATGTTCTCACCACAAAACAGAAATGGTAATTATGCCTTGATGGAGGTGTTAGCGAACACTATGGTGGTAATCGTTTTGAAATATGTAAGTATATGAAATCAACATACTGTACACTTGCAGTTACCCAATTTACATGTCAGTTATAGTTTAATAATGTAAAAAATTGCAAAAAAAATCAAATGAACACAAAAATAAGAGCAATTATCTTTACTCATAGAAAAATGCTAAAAAAAAGTGTATCTTTACAATGTAGACATGAAAAGGATCTTTGATGCTTGTTTGAAATAATCGTATCTCCATGAAAATCCAGTTCTAGTTCACATAATGAATTAGACCATCCATAAGCATATCTGAAGAGGTAGTAAGAATAAAATATTTATTAACTGACCCAACTTCCATCAAATTATAATTTTCTTACACTTAAATTTTTACCTACTATAAGCAGGATTATATTTGTGGACTTTTCTTTTTCCCTAAGATAGTTTGTAGTTATCTGGAATCTCTTATTCTTGATTAGTATTTCAAATAGAATTTATTAAGGAATTTAAATGACTCTGTATGTTTATATGCATGTGTGTGTGAGAGACAGAGAGGGACAGACATAGAGACAGATAAAGAGACAGAAAGAGAAACAAAGGAACATGCATGGAGAAAGAGACCAAGACAGAAATGTTTATGACTATTAATTATCCATGTAGGAAACCATCAGGGGTTGCTGCTGCTAAGTTGCTTTAGTCGTGTCCAACTCTGTGCAACCCCACAGACGGCAGCCCACCAGGCTTCCCCGTTCCTGGGATTCTCCAGGCAAGAACACTGGAGTGGGTTGCCATTTCCTTCTCCAATGCATAAAAGTGAAAAGTGAAAGTGACATCACTCAGTTGTGCCTGACTCTTAGCAACCCCATGGACTGCAGCCTACCAGGCTCCTCCGTCCATGGGAGTTTCCAGGCAAGAGTACTGGAGTTGGTTGCCATTGCCTTGGGCCCTCTGAAACTGTCAAGTAAATAGGTAGAAGGATATTGTAAGCTTCACTTAGATACAGGCGCAAAATTCTAAGTAATGGCCTATGGGTCTTTTTAGCTTGTTCTCTATTGGTGATTGCCTTAATGATATCTCAGTTATTATATTAGATAATCACAGCTTGTACTGTAAAAATTACATGTGTGTGTCACCTGATGATTCTGATAGGGTGGCTTCTTAAATAAATGAGTGAATACTATTTTGTGACGTTACTGTAGACTAGTTTCAGGTAATAAGTGTCTTCATGTGCCTGCTTCTGAACAGTTGCATAATTCTTCTATATTATAGGGTAATCATTTGCTCTGTGGAACAGTGGCTTCCCTGGTAGCTCAGATGGTAACAAATCTGCCTGCAGTACAGAAATTCCTGGATCAGGAAGATCCCCTGGAAAAGGAAATGGCTACTCACTCCAGTATTCTTGCCTGGAGAATTCCATGGACAGAGGAGCCTGGTGGGCTATGTCCATGGGGTCACAACCAGTCAGACATGACTGAGTGACTAAAACTCACTTATGTGGAACAGTATTATTTTGACTTTAGTTATTCATATAGTTTATTACTGTTATGAATACATGTTGAAAAATTTAATTATAACTATAGTTATAAAGGTTTTAAATATGCAATCAATCCAAACTTTCTTTCACAATGTTTATCTGCCCAGTCCAATTTATTGTACATTTATAATTGATGATGGATAAAGTATTTGTACTTCATACTTAGATGGCTGCATATGTGTAAATCTACAATGACTTATATGGAATAGTGGCTTCAGTAAAAGGTTTGGTCAATTATAAAATATAATTGTTCTTTTAATTAGGCAGTTTACCCCAATTAGTCTGCAAAATTGTGTAAATCTGATTAAATGAGAGAAAAATCAAGATCCATTATTGAAGACCAAAGCATGAGCTTAATGACTATAGATTTCCTTAGTGTGGTACACTTGAAAGCACAGTCAAATAATGAACCCTGCAAGAAAATTGATGAGTAAAAGTAAATTAAAAGTTTATTTTATAAAGGTGGCAACAGTTAAGTCTCAGCCTCCTTCTAAGGAAATGAAAAGCCATAATTTTGAAGTTTATCCAGAAATACTCAATTATAATCCCTTCTTCAACTTGTAATTGCTTTAAAATAGAGTTTAAATAAAGCTGGAGTTTGTAAAATGAAGTAAGAAATTTAACAGCACAAAAATCTTTCAAAGAAAAGAGAAAGTACACATTTTATTTACTCTCAAACTTCTATTTGGATACATTTCAAATTCTAGGATTAAATCTCCTCTGAGGGGTGAGGACTGAATTTTTTTTTTTTAGCACGTGTTATAATATTTTACTTTGAATTTTCAAGAGCCATATATTAGTACCTAAAAGAAAAAATGTATTAGTCAATTTTTTTCCTTCTGTTTTCCTGATTAGGATGATTAATAAAAATAATTAATATTTTAACTCTCATAGGCAATGATATTTCCAGAGTGTGTATGTGTTTATGTTAATACGAAACTCTAAGTTTAGTGATATATACTTTTCTATTAATAAAAAGTCAATTTTGGACATATTAAAATATCACTTATTAGCCATAACTAATGATCATTGCTGTCGGACACAACTGAGTGACTTCACTTTCACTTTTCACTTTCATGCATTGGAGGAGGAAATGGCAACCCACCCCAGTGTTCTTGCCTTGAGAGTCCCAGGGACAGGGGAGCCTAGTGGGCTGCTGTCTGTGGGGTTGCACAGGGTTGGACATGAGTGAAGCGACTTAGCAGCAGCAGCAGCAGCAATGATCATTGCTATTAGTTTAATAAAAATGAATGACAGTTCTTTGTAATAGATAACTTCCTTTTTTTTTGCCCAGAAGACAGATGCAGTTTAAAGATTACAGAATATTTGTTGTAAATACTCTCTCTTTCTCTTTTAATCCTGAGTTGTTGGCTGCAACAGATGGGTATTTTATTTCTTTGATATGACAGATACTGTTAATTTGGTGATAAATGAACCAGAAATGTCTAAATTCTAAATCTTAGCAATTTCTCTTTCCCCAGGTGTTTAATTTCTAGCTCCTAGCCAGTGAAGGATATGGCTGTGCCATAGTTATGAATAGAAGGACCTCAGTAGGTAGGCGCTTGATATAGATATGTTCAGCTTTGTGTTGCTATAGGAAGAATGGCTACTCTCATTCTTGGAATTTCTGATTAAGCAAATATTTAGTGGAACTCTTTTTTGTTTAACGCTTGTTGAAAATTGCAGAGAAATTAGCTTTCTGTTACTAGGAAAGGTGAAGGCTGAGCTGTGGGTCCACCGATGAGGATATGGCTTTTCTGATGAGTTTGATTCACATTCCAGAAGAGTCAGAGGTTTTGCTTATAGAAAAGACTTTTGAGAGAGTGAGGTTTAGGCCAGTCTCTTGACTTTCAGGTTCCTATCTTGGTAGACAAACTCAGTAAACAATTTTCAGCTTAGAATAGAGACTAAGGTATAATCTCTAGGAGGCTATCAGAAACTAAAGCATTGCTTGCTTTAAATTCTCTTTCTTCAACAAACTATGTGAGGAGTTAATCTAATCTAACAAACAGTATGATGTATCCATGGTCTTTCTTGACAATCTATAATGCACAGTGGACACATACGTGTCATTGTACACATGCTGTGCCCTTTATTTTGTTTTTGAGGACTATTAACATCCTTTAGATGATTTTGAATATTAATAATTATTGAGTTAATATATCAGATTATTTTTGCTGAAACACAATTACAACTAGAGTTATGAGAGAACCTTCCCAGGTAATAGGTGTGAAAATATATAAAATAATTATTAAACAAAGATTTGTAAATACTTTGAAGGCTTTTAGAGTTCTTGAAGTAGTAATATGTGTCTTTGATTCTCCAAAAGCAGCAGCTTTAATAGAGGATTTCATAAGGTTATTTGACCACATAATTTTTTATTCTCAGAAATCAGTACTAACATTCCTAAAGTGCAGTCACATGAAATACTGTGTGGTAGGCAGAATAGTGGCTCCTTCATAATGTCCAGTCCCAACCCCCAGAAATTGTAAGCATTTTACCTTACATAGCAAAATGATTAAGGTCAAAAGCCTTGAGGTGGGGAGATGGTTCTGTATTAACTGGGTGGACCCAGAATAATCATAGGACTTTAAAAAAGCAGAATGCCTCTTCTCTTGATGGCTTGAAGATGAAGCAAGGGAACCATGAGTCAGTGGTTGCAGCCAGCTTCCAGAAGCTGGAAGACACAAGGAAACAGATTGTTTTTTTCCTGGAGCCTCCAGAAATGAACACATCCATGCTGCCATCATGATTTTTGTCCAGTGAAATGTATTTTGGACTTTGGACCTACAGAACTGTAAGATGAATTATGTTATTAGTCACTAAATTTTCAGTGATTTGGAAAATGCAGGCTTCTAACTTCTTTCATTGATTAAAAAAATGAGGCCTCTTATGGACTCTGTTGGAGAGGGAGAGGGTGGGAAGATTTGGGAGAATGGCATTGAAACATGTGTAATATCATGTATGAAACAAGTTGCCAGTCCAGGTTCAATGCACGATACTGGATGCTTGGGGCTGGTGCACTGGGACGACCCAGAGGGATGGTGTGGGGAGGGAGGAGGGAGGAGGGTTCAGGATGGGGAGCACATGTATACCTGTGGCGGATTCATTTTGATGTTTGGCAAAACTAATACAGTGTTTCAGGTTTAAAAATAAAATAAAATTAAAAATATAAAAAAATAAATAAATAAAAATGGAATGAGGAAAAAAAAAAATGAGGCCTAGTGATGTTAAAGATGTTTGACAAACTCAAGAAAATTTGCTTTTGTAAGGGAGGCAAAACTCTTTCTTTATCTCCCAGGACCTCCCGCTAGGCTTGAGAATTAAATTGACATAAGACAGATTGACGGGAGGAAAGCATACAAATTTTTTTCAGTATTGTTACATGTACATAAGAATCCTCACAGGAAAATGAAGACTCCAAAGTAGGCCTTAGTGCTTACATACTATGTTGAACAGAGTGATAATTGTGGAAAAGTATCTAAACCCTGTATAGGGAAGAATAAAGAAGGGTTATTTTAACAAAAAATGGTTTGTACATCTTTCTCTCGGCCTTAGCTTCCCATCTATAGTGGTAATAATGTCCTTTTTCTCCTGGAGGGAGGGCGTCTTTCCCATGGGAGTTTTCTCTCTGCTTTAAGGAAGAATAGAGGACATCAGGGTGTCCTTCTTGCAGTTACTGTTTTCCAGGTCACGTTTGCCCAAACTGATCCCTATGCCAAAGTGGCACATTTTGAGGTGACATATTCTGTTATCCTTCACTTGTTAGTGTTAAAACATAGTTGAGTTGGCTTATAATCTCATACAGTTTCTGTTTAAGCCATGCTTCTAGTAGATGAAGAAAATAATGATTATGAAAGGACATAGGTGACACTGAGGACATTTAAAAAATTGTGTATTTATCTAAGTTTTGAGAACTAATGCTTTGATTTGCCTTTTCCTCCTAATATTAGAATGTATAAAATTTTAAATTAATTGACAGTTCAGAACTCTTAGTTTTGTCTTTAAATTATCATTTAATAGTAATTATGATTGTGTTAAAAAATGCATAGTAAAGCCTGATTTCTGCCACATAACTCTTCACAACCAGCACTCTGCTCATTTCCTCCTCCCCTCTTCAGATTCCCCATGTCCTTATAAAGCTACCTCTTGTTTTATCTGACTTCATGTATCTGATGCAATTATCAACAGTGGTCTAATGATTACTTGGGTGAAGTTGGGTGAGTGAATATGCTATTAAGTTCTAGAGCATCTTTAACAAATGACATGAGCAATTGTTTTTATTTCTAAATATTCAGAACACTTTGTATTGCATTAGAATATTTTTGTATAATGTATGTAGATTTGTTCTAATTATAAAAGCAATTTGCCATAGAAATTAGGAATATAAGGAATTCAGAAACTCAAAGTAAACAACAAAGTTAAAATAAATTACCTTACATATAAGAATAAGAATTTAAGATTGTATTTAGGCTTAGCAAATGTTTGAGACATTTTTATTAAATCACTGTGGAGAGGAGATAATAAATTAGGCTTCTGTCTTAGCAACTACAAATTACCCTGACAATTTTTATAATGTTAAAGATCAAACAACTAACTCTAAAGGGATAAAACTTTTTAAAAGCCTATTGAATTCACTTTAAATTTACATATGAGTTTGATTAATAGTAGTTAAAATTTATGAATGATTACTACCTATAATACTAATCATGTTTTCTCATTTCCCACATTTACTTAGTATGCTTCTCAGAAATTTCATCCATATAAAGTAGACATGAATGGGAGCTTGAATTCTGTTTTATTAGCCAAAACATGCAATTCAGCTTCAACTTCAGGTCTCATACATTGGAAAACAGAATGGGCAAATAAATGCTCGCTTCAAAACCATTTCTGACATCCTTGATGTTACCAGTAACAGTGGTCATAGGATCATGCAGTTTTCCAAAGCATTCTGTCACTAGCACAAATGAGACTTGACGTTCGCCTTTATGTTAATATCCAAAGATTCATTTCCAAATAGAGGTAAATATAGAAAAATTAATAATATAATATGCTGCATATTTTGGAATTCTGTTATGACTTAAAAGATACTGTAAACTGATTTTTTGCGAGATGTTCAACCAAGCTACAGTAACAGCTATTCATGTAAGAAAAAAAAAAACAAAACATTTTTAAATCTATTGCTTGAAAAAAAATCTTATACAATTCAGGATAACAGTAATATCTAACAAGCAATGGTTACTGGCAGAGAAAATAGTTTGATAAAACTATGGAAGAAGAAACCAAAGGGCTGTGCTGTGGAAGTGCAGGTGTGTGTTACATAATACACCTTAGAGAAATGCCCCTGCTGTTAGACTTCAGGGCCATACTGAAAATGTGCATTCAATGAAGAGTAAAATGATGAAAGTGATCATGTAAAAAAGCAAGAGTGTGCAAAGGGATTAGAAATTTTAAAAGTCTATTTAAGGTCAACGGTCTGTCTATAGCCTTATAATTGTTTAGGTAGCATTTCCTTCAGGCATATACAAACTTCAGTTTGAGGGATTATTTCTTTAAATTTGCCTCACTGTTGTGGAGCAGAGTTCCAAAGAATCGCAAGGAAAGAAAAGAAAGTCTTCCTCAGTGATCAGTACAAAGAAATAGAGGAAAACAATAGAACAGATAAGACTAGAGATCTCTTCAAGAAAATTAGAGATACCAAGGGAACATTTTAAGAAAAGATGGTCACAATAAAGGACAGAAATGGTATAGACCTAACAGAAGCAGAAGATATTAAGAAGAGGTGGCAAGAATACACAGAAGAGCTATTCAAAAAAGATCTTCATGACCCAAATGATAATGATGGTATGATCACTCACCTAGAGCCAGACATCCTAGAATGTGAGGTCAAGTGGGCCTTAGGAAGCATCACTACGATCAAAGCTAGTGGAGGTGATGGAATTCCAGCTGAGCTATTTCAAATCCTGAAAGATGATGCTGTGAAAGTGCTGCACTCAATATGTCAGCAAATTTGTAAAACTCAGCAGTGGCCATGGGACTGGAAAAGGTCAGTTTTCATTCTAATCCCAAAGAAAGGCAATGCCGAAGAATGCTCAAACTACTGCACAATTGCACTCATCTCACATGCTAGTAAAGTAATGCTCAAAATTCTCCAAGTTAGACTTCAACAATATGTGAATTGAGAACTTCCAGATGTTCAAGCTGGTTTTGGAAAAGGCAGAGGAACCAGAGATCAAATTGCCAACATCCATTGGATTATCAAAAAAGCAAGAGAATTCCAGAAAAACATCTACTTCTGCTTAATTGACTATACCAAAGCCTTTGATTGTGTGGATCACAACAAACTGGAAAATTTTGAAAGAGTTGGGTATATCAGACCACCTGACTTGCCTCTTGAGAAACCTGTATGCAGGTCAGGAAGCAACAGTTAGAACTGGACATGGAACAACAGACTGGTTCCAAATCAAGAAAGCAGTATGTCAGGGCTGTATATTGTCCCCCTGCTTATTTAACTTATATGCAGAGTACATCATGAGAAATGCTGGGCTGAATGAAGCACAAGCTGGAATCAAGATTTCTGGGAGAAATATCAATAACCTCAGATATGCAGATGATACCACCCTTATGGCAGAAAGTAAAGAAGAACTAAAGAGCCTCTTGATGAAAGAGAGTGAAAAAGTTGGCTTAAAGCTCAACATTCAGAAAACTAAGATTATCACATCCATTCCCCTCTCTTGGCAAATAGATGGGGAAACAGTGGCAGACTTTATTTGGGGGGGGGGCTCCAAAATCACTGCAGATGGTAATTGCAGCCATAAAATTAAAGGACGCTTACTCCTTGGAAGCGTATTTATGTCCAACGGAGACAGCATATTAAAAAGCAGAGACATTACTTTGTCAACAAAGATCCGTCTTGTCAAGGCTGTGTTTTTGGATGTGAGAGTTGGACTATAAAGAAAGCTGAGCACCAAAGAATTGATGCCTTTGAACTGTGGTGTTAGAGAAAACTCTTGAGAGTTCCTTGGACTGCAACGAGATCCAACCAGTCCATCCTAAAGGAAATCAGTCTAGAATGTTGAAGCTGATACTCCAATACTTTGGCCAACTGATGCAAAAAACTGACTCATTTGAAAAGACCCTGATGCTGGGAACGTTTGAGGGTGGGAGGAGAAGGGGATGACCGAGGATGAGATGGTTGGATGACATCACCGACTCAATGGACATGACTTTTATTAGACTCCAGGAGTTGCTTGTGGACAGGGAGGCCTGGCGTGCTGCAGTCCATGGGGTTGCAAAGAGTCGGACATGACTGAGAAACTGAGCTGAACTGACTGAAATGTGAAGCAGAGGGCTTCCCAGGTGGCACTAATGGTAAAGAATCTGCCCCTCAGTGCAGGAGACACGGGTTCAATCCCTGGGTCAGGAAGATCCCCTGGAGTAGGAAATGGCAACCCACTCCTGTATTCTTGCCTGGAAAATCCCATGGACAGAGGAGTTTGGTGGGCTACAGTCTGTGGATCACAAAAAGTCACACACCACTGATTGTCTGAAAAATTACTTTTCAAACATATTCTGTCATCCCAGAAGTTCATTTTATGTTGTTGATATGCGATTTTTGGCCTCAGCTTTAGCTTCAATGTTATATTGAATTTTTAACCATTTGTTTTGAAATATTCTTTCTTCTTAGACTAAATTGCAACAGTAGTACAAAGTTTTCTGAACCATTGAGAATAGGTGCATATATTGTGCCACTCTTTAGGCCTTAAAATTTTGTGTGTATTTCCAAAGAACAAGAATAATGTTCATAGAACCCAGTACAGCTATAAAGTTTAGAAAATTAAACACTGATCCAGTAACTTTAATAATGCACACCTTATATTTGTCCATTATCCCAGTAATGTCCTTTAGATCGTTTTTGAGGGGATACAGAATCCAGTCCAGGGTCATGTTCCATATTTAGTTGTCATGTGTCTTTAGTCTTCTTTAAACTGGCATAGGCTTTGTCTTTGATGGTGATTTTTTCATATGACATTAAGGATTTTTTCTCAATATTGGTTTTTCTAGCGTTTTCTCATGGCTAGGAACAGAATATGTATTTCCGGCTGAAATGCTACATGTGTCACGTGTGTATGTTTTAGGATATCACATTTAGAAGCACATAATGACTATTTTTCTTTATTAAGTAAGGTCATTTCATTAAGATTTTGTCTATTTCATCTACTGTATAAATGCTGTTTTTCCTTTTTGTAATTAATAGGTAATTTATAAAGAGATACTTTGAGATTATGTAAATACTTGTTCTTGTCATCCTTTCTCTATGCTCTATATAGCACCATTTGAGGATTCCTGCCCAAACTAATTTTTACTGTAATGATTACCAAACAGGAATTTTTCTAACTCTGCCTCCGTCTAGATTTATCAGTTAGCTATTCAGAAGGGGTCTGTAAAGAAGACCCCCCCATTCCCCTTTATTAGTTAATATATCTACTTATATATTTATGATCAGTATTACTAATAGATCTATATTATATTCAGTTGATTCTAAGCCATTATAGCAAAAAATGTTTCTGATGCTCATTCATATTCGGCCAGTGCTAGCCCCTTCAGACTACTCCTAGGATCTTTTGACATGCCTCTCCCCATCATTTATTTTAGCACTTTGGGGAACTTCTTTTCTGGTATAAGAAAATATTACAGGATCATTTTGTACCTTCCCAGATCAAGTCCTGGACTCAATCATTTTTCCAAGGAGTCAGTCTCCTTTAATAGATAATGGTATTTAGAAACCAAGATCTGGGTACTAGATGTGTTCATTGCTACTAGGTTGTGGCTGTTTCTTGCCCTTTCAGGAGACAGTGACAGAGAGGTAATTAGTTGTGTAAGTTCATGCTGCTGCTGCTGCTTAGTCACTTCTGTTGTGTCCGAGTTGATGAGACCCTAAGACTGCAGCCTGCCAGGCTCCTCTGTGCATGAGATACTCTGCTGCTGCTACTGCTACTGCTAAGTCATTTCAGTCGTGTCCGACTCTGTGCAACCCCATAGACGGCAGCCCACCAGGCTCCCCCATCCCTGGGATTCTCCAGGCAAGAACACTGGAGTGGGTTGCCATTTCCTTCTCCAATGCATGAAAGTGAAAAGTGAAAATGAAGTCGCTCAGTCGTATCCAACTCGTAGCGACCCATGGACTGCAGCCTACCAGGCTCCTCCATCCATGGGATTCTCCAGGCAGGAGTAGGGATACTCTAGGCCAGAGTATTACAGTGGATTGCCATTCCCTACTCCAGGGGAATCTTCCTGACCCATGGATCGAACCCAGGTCTCCTGCGTTGCAGGCAGATTCTTTACTGCTGCATCAGCAGGGAAGCCCATGTAAGTTCATTTTTGCCCCTAATTTCAATCACCTGCCACAGAGTTTTTCCTTTTCTTCATTCTACATTCATCACTCCATGGCAAATAGATAGAGAAATAATGGAAACAGTGACAGACTTTATTTTCTTGGGCTCCAAAATCACTGCAGATGGTGACTGCAGCCATGAAATTGAAAGACACTTGCTCCTTGGAAGAAAAGCTATGGCCAACCTAGACAGCATATTAAAAAGCAGAGACATCACTTTGCCGACAAAGGTCCCTATAGTCAAAGATATGGTTTTTCCAGTAGTCATGTATGGATGTGATAGTTGGACTATAAAGAAAGCTGAGCGCCAAATAATTGATGCTTTTGAGCTATGGTGTTGGAGAAGACTATTGAGAGTCTCTTGGACTGCAAGGAGATCCAACCAGTCCATCCTAAAGGAGACCAGTCCTGGGTATTCATTGGAAGGACTGATGCTGAAGCTTAAACTCCAATACTTTGGCCCCCTGATGTGAAGAACTGACACTTGGAAAAGACCCTGATGCTGGGAAAGATTGAAGGCAGGAGGAAAAGGGGATGACAGAGGATGAGATGGTTGGATGGCATCACCAACTCAGTGGACATGAGTCTGAGCAAGCTCTGAGAATTGATGATGAACAGGGAATACTGGCGTGCTGCAGTCCATGAAGTAACAAAGAGTCAGACACAACTGAGGGACTGAACTGAACTGAACTGAACTGACATTCATCACTTCCTTCTTCCATTCTTAGAGGCATCATCTGCACATTTACTCATTTGCTCAACTGTACCATGTGTATAAAAAATTTCAGAATTGCTGTACTAAACAAACCTACTAAAACCAGTTCAAGATTTTTAGTAGTTTTCCTCTTCTTTGTACTGTGTTCCAACACTGGGGTTATTTTTTTCCTCTTTTAGTGTAGCTATGTTATTCTTTTAAAATAGTTAGGTTCATTTGGTTCTGTTAGCAAACAGTATCTTTTTTATATGTAGACCATCAATATGTTTCTAAAAGTCAAAACTACTTCAACAGTATACACTCAGAGAAGTATCACTGCAGATGGTGACTGCAGCCATGAAATTAAAAGACGCTTACTCCTTGGAAGGAAAGTTATGACCAACCTAGACAACACATTAAAAAGCAGAGACATTACTTTGCCAACAAAGGTCTACCTAGTCAAGGCTATGGTTTTTCCTGTGGTCATGTATGGATGTGAGAGTTGGACTGTGAAGAAAGCTGAGCGCCAAAGAATTGATGCTTTTTGAACTGTGGTGTTGGAGAAGACTCTTGAGAGTCCCTTGGACTGCAAGGAGATCCAACCAGTCCATTCTGAAGGCGATCAGCCCTGGGATTTCTTTGGAAGGAATGATGGTAAAGCTGAAACTCCAGTACTTTGGCCACCTCATGCGAAGAGTTGACTCATTGGAAAAGTCTCTGATGCTGGGAGGGATTGAGGGCAGGAGGAGAAGGGGACGACAGAGGATGAGATGGCTGGATGGCATCTCTGACTCGATGGACGTGAGTCTGGGTGAACTCTGGGAGTTGGTGATGGACAGGGAGGCCCGGTGTGCTGTGATTCATGGGGTCGCAAAGAGTCAGACACGACTGAGCAACTGAACTGAACTGAATGTTTTCCAAATCATTTAGCAGCATCTATCCTTTGTAGGCAAATAATTTCAATGATTTTACTCAGATTCTCATCTGTTGTGAGTCCCAGTCTTAGATAAGGGTCTCTGATCTTTCCTGTGTAATTGGGGCTTGCTTAAATCCTGTTTTCCAGGCTACCAGATGTTATTTCTTTGGATTCGTAATTTCTCATTTTATTTAGTTTTGCTTTATTTTTGGCCTGTGGCAGTTGGCCTCTTCTCATGTAGATGGACAAAAGGGGAGTTTAGAGCTATGGTTCCAGCTAGGACTCATCTGTCAGTCTAGTTTTGCATTAGAGAGACATATTTTCCATGACTCTAGTGTCTTTGAGGCCCTCTCCTCTTAAATATTCCCTTATATCTAAAATATACCTAATTCTTTCCCTTTCTCAAAGGCACGGACTCTCATTCCTCCACAAACCATATTCTTTATCACAAAAGATTTACTTTTCTTGTCTAAAGACTTTTGTACTCCAGAGGGAAAGGAGAGCTGTCTTTCTGACTGCAAACAAAGGTTTACAGTGTGGTTGATTAAGCAGTGCATTAGACTTGGTGTTTTAGACCCATTTTCTTAGTAGTATCTCAGCAGAGAAAGGTTTTTTTTGATAACTAGAAAACTGAGTAACTTTCACACGGTCATAACATTTCCAAGGATGTCAGATGTTATGGCCTAGTCAGTGGAAACTGGCACTGTTTGAGTATTACCCTTCTATCATTCAGGTTTGTCTGGTGAGTAGGGAGGACTGAGAGTTATGGGAGAGAAATCACTTGGATCAGTGAAGGGTTATAGCAGAAGGAAGAGACAAGGAAATTAGAATAGGAATTGAAAATGTTTTGTATAAGGTACGCTCTTACTATATATTTATCAAACATTTGTTGTTGAGCAATGAAATGCTGTTTAAAATATTTACTATTTTTTATCAAAAGAGCTGTAGGAACTGCAGGTGGCATAGCATACAAACAGGTAAGGTAACTCAGACTGGAGCTGAAACTGAATCAGTCAAAACTCCAGACTAGAAACAAAGCATTGAAGGTTTAATACTTTACAGTAGTAAGCACAGGATAAAGAAAGTTCTGGAAGTCAGAATTTAGGACAGAGGTCTTTGAGGTCACGATTGTGAGTAGTCAAAATCAAAAGCCAGTAGAAAAGTCCCTTGAAGCTGAATAACTTTTGCAGATTTCAGAGGCCAAATAAAGAAAAAGGACTATAGAAGGGCAGAGGGGCTTGAAACAGTTTCATTACTGAAGAGAAGCACTAACTAAGCCATATCCTACTAGGGTGGGACTGCCTGACCTCTCCTCACTTTCTGCTACATGTGCATGGGCAAGTAATAGCGCACAACACTCCTCCAGAAGTAAAGAGGAAAGTATTGAATTTAGTTGTAAAATATATTTTTAATTATTTTTTTATATTCTCAAACATTTAAATTTTGAATGAAATTAATATCAAAACAGGCTTTATTGTTTTAAACATATTTTATTTTCTACATTTATCTCATCCTTTAACTTTATAAAAATTTTTATTCTTTGGTACTGCTTAAATAATAGTCAGGTATTAATTTCCATTTCTAGATTACTTTTTCTTTAAAATAGATGGTTTTCTCTCCTCATTCTTAATAAGTAGCTATGTTGAGAGAAAAAAAGAAAATCTCATTGGTAAAATGACTACAGACAATATGACACAAATTTATAGCAAAAAAAAAAGAAGTCTTTTAGGGAGGCCAGTTACTCATTTCTCAGTAGCTTTAATATAGATTATTTCAAATTTAGATGTAATAAAGATATTTTTTTTACTTGTTCAGGCTTTGTTTAAATTTAGTAACTATGTGACAAAACCACAAAGTCATAAATATTAAAAATTTATTTAAATAGTAATATTGTATTAGTTAGCTCTTTTTTTTTAACAGATCAATCCAACATTTAATGGCTTAGAGCAGCATTTATCATCTCGCAGTTTCACTGGCCCAGGCACCTGACTGATGTTTCGCTAGGTCCCCTAGCTCAGGGTCTTCGGCAAGGCTGCATCCAGGTGTGTTGACTGGGAAACGATCCCGCTGTTATACTTCGCTTTCTCAGAGGCTGTTGGACCGAGGTGTTAGTTTCTTCTTCGCTCTTGGCTGGGGTTGCCACTTGGGTCTCTGTGTAGAGCAGCACAGGCAAAGGCAGCTGTTTTCCTTCAGAGGAAGTGAGCATGAAGAGCAGAGATGCAGTATGAGCAAGAAGGAAGTCACAGAATCTTGTAACATAGTTTCAAAAGTGATACTCCTTTTCCAAGTCCAACCAACACCCAGCTGAAGGGGAATACAAAAGGTTGTGAATACCATGGGGATCATTAGGGCTACCTTAGAAGGCCACCTACTGTTTTGTCCCCACATTCTGGGATTTTGACTATTAGGATTTATGTCATCCAAAGATCTGTAAGTTACATTTTCCAGATTTGCATGTTAAATCTCAAATTCATTAACTAGTAGACTATATAACTGAGAACTTCCAGATGTACAAGCTGGGTTTATAAAAGGCAGCGGAACCAGAGACCAAATTGCCAATATTCATTGGATGATCGAGAAAGCAAGGGAATTCCAGAAAAACATCTACTTCTGCTTCAATGATTATGTTAAAGCCTCTGACTTTGTGGATCACAGCAAACTGGAAAATTTAGAGATGGGAATACCAGACCCCCTTACCTATCTCCTAAGAAACCCTTATATGAGTCAAGAAACAACAGAACCAGACATGGAACAATGGACTGGTTCAAAACTGGGAAAGGAGTACATCAAGGCTGTATATTGTCACTCTGTTAATTTAACTTACATGCAGAGTACATCACGTGAAATGCTGGGCTGGATAAATCACAGCTGGAATCAAGACTGCTGCAAGAAATATCAACAGCCTCAGATATGCAGATGATACCACTCTAATGGCAGAAAGTAAAGAGAAACTAAAGAGTCTGTTTATGATGAGGATGAAAGAGGAGAGTGGAAAAGCTGTGAAAAAGCTAAAACTCACCATTTAAGAAGCTAAGATCATGGCATCCAGCCCCATTACTTCATGGCAAATAAAAGGGGAAAAAGTGGAAGCAGTGACATATTTTATTTTCTTGGGCTCCAAAATAATGTGGATAGTGACTGCAGCCATGAAATTAAAAGATGCTTGCTCTTTGAAAGAAAAGCCAAGACAAACCTAGATAGCATATTAAAAAGCAGAGATATCACTTTGCCAACGAAGGCCCATATATTCAAAGCTATGGTTTTTCCAGTAGTCATGTATGGATGTAAGAGATGGATGTGAGAGTTGGACCATAAAAAAGGCTGAGCGCCAAAGAATTGATGCCTTCCAACTGTGGTGCTGGAGAAGACTCTTGAGAGTCCCTTGGACAGCAAGGAGATCAAACCAGTCAATCCTGAAGGAAATAAACCCTGAATATTCATTGGAGGGATTGACGCTGAAGGTGAAGCTTCAATACTTTGGCCACCCGACATGAAGAGCTGACTCATTGGAAAAGACCCTGATGCTGGGAAAGACTGCAGGCATGAGGAGAAGGGGGTGGCAGAGAATGATATGGTTAGATAGCATCACTGCCTCAACGGACATGAATTTGAGCAAATTCCAGGAGATAATGAAGGACGCTATCCACCTGGTGTGCTGCAGTCCATGGGGTTGCAAAGAACTGACACCACTTAGTGACTGAACAACAATACACCAATATGTGTGTGTGTGTGTGTACGGAACCCATACCAAGGACTGACAGTGTGTATGACACTGTATGATTTTATCATACAGCTACCTCAGACACAGATATATACAACCACTCCAAAAAGTATACTATACGGTTATAATGTACAGTGATGATTCCTTCTTGCTAAGATCATGTAAGAAAGACTTAGTTTGGCTTAGGAAGTAGTCTGTATTCCCCTTTAATTTATATTCCTCTTTAGTATATATCACTTTGCCCTTGTTTCTATGCCTTTTCCCCCTCAGTGTTGGTATCTCCTATTTTAGGATCCTTATTCTGTTTGCAAGAAATTCTCAGTCCCTGCTAATGCAATTGCTCAAAGGTCACTTTAAGTACAGTCTTTATAAATTGATTTCTACAGAGTCTTTGCTTCCTTTGCTCAAATATGTCCTGCAAAATGCTTGCTGCCTGTGTTAGTTGTTAACCTCAGGAATGACTTTTGTCTGTTTGCCTGGCCCTGTGTGCAGCGCTTTCTCCTGCCTGAGAAATCTGTGTCTGCCCTTCTGTCTTTTCTGCCATCTTATTTCTCTTATTTCTCTTTCTGATGCAGAGGTTAAGGTGGTGTTTTATATTCTTTCGCCTTTGGCAAAATGAGTCAGTTTTTGGGTGTCTGCATTGAAATGTGACCCTGCTGTATGTGCCTAGACAACAGAAGAGTCTCAGGAATAATTCTCTTTATTTTATTGTCACTGTTTTATGTGCCACATGATGATGATGGTGATAAGATAGTAACGATAGCTACTCTGTTGAACTCATTTGACAAATCCTGAAAAACTTGTATTGTTTATCAGAATTTCAAATCTGAATAAAGTATTTCATTTGACTCCCTCTGTCTCTGATAGTGACTAGGGAATTTAAAAGGCCCTTACTTACAAGATTAATTTTCTAAATTAATAACTCTATCTAGGCTATATAATTTAGTTTTATACTAACACAAACCTTCAAAGTATAAGTATTTTTTAAAAGGGAAATTAATGTACTCTATTAATATATAGGTCTTATCTCTTTGGTCCGTTTATTCAGTAGAATATGAACATTAATAAAATATATATGCACATATATTTTTTCAGTACTCCTTTTAATTTTTTTATTCCTTCAGTCTTACAAAAAATATAACTATAGAGACAAGAGGAGACTCATAATTTTATCCCAGAAGATGGAAAGAAATGATTATAGTGCTTTTATAGTTAATGTTTGTTTCTCAAATAGAGCTAGATGTCTTATCTTTCAGTTTAAGTTTAAGCATCTTCAAGTTAGTGTTCTGGCTTATTAAAGATTTGGCTTTTTTGAGATAAAACTGCATAAAAATATGTAGATTGTGTGAATTCAGGTATGTGATGTTTTCAGCAGCCTACAAATCATAGAATGCAATTTTCTCCTTTTAGTGCCAAGCTCATGATACTAAATGGTTTAGAAAATTGTATTAGGTAATTTTCTCTAGTGCATTTGATGCAAATTGCACTAATATTGTGAAGTGCCTTTGTTTAACACATTTTCTTATAAGTTAGATAAATTAAAATTTCTGAAGGGTGGAACTGGATCAAGATGATTATGATTAGGGAGATGGCTTATTCCTCTCTAATAACATTAAATATGGTTAATTCCATGCATTACCGATGTAAACCTGAGTAACTCCACCATTTACTCTAATGACCACATTCTTTAGTAGACGGAGAGTGCTTTGTTCAAGAGTTCTGCAATAAAATCTCTTTATATCTGCAAATGTGTGTAGGAGATGTTACCAGTTTCAATAAAAATATTTTTATTACTCAAAATAGCTGTTTTTAGAGATACCTAATAATGACTCTTTTCATTTTTGAGGTTTAAAAAATCATGCTGGAACCTGAGCAATGTAAGACTCTCTCATGCCTTATAATGCTCAGGAAACGGATGCACATTATCTTAAAAGTATGTATGTAATGATAAAGACCTTTGTGGAATTATAAATAGATGTAATTGATGAAGTGATATTGGCAGATAAGAAAGATTTACCCAGAGCAAGAGTTTGTCTTTGTTGTCTCCCATCTTTAATGTTAGGTGTCTATCTTAACCACCTGTTTCTATTAGATTATTTTTTCACGCTGCTCCCAATCTGTCCTGTACTACCTGCTTCAGGGCTTCTACTTGTGCAGAATCTAGTATGTACTGAGTGCTTGGCATATAGTGAACCTTCAATTAATGTTTAATTTTACAAATTAATTGATCTCTGGAGTTATCATTTCTACTTACTCTTATGATAGCATGCATAACCATAAATAACTGCTCTGAGTTACCTTTTAGGTTTAAAAAAATAGCATTAATGTATGGACAGATAATATGTTCTGTACTTCCCTTTCCCCATCATTCTTTCCACAGTACTTTTACAGGGAAAAAAACCTAACAGGGTAATAAATTGTATATGAATTTCAGCCCCCTGAGGCAGACTGAGTTTCGGGGAGATTTTACCTACTACATTGTATTACCTACCCATGTCTTCTACTGAGACAGAATGAGATGTAAAACGGTTTGCAGCCAAGCCAATTTAAAGAAAAGTGATGCATCCTTAAAAACAGATGCTCTTTGAGTGCTCAAGCATAAGCATATAAGCATAACTTAAGGTAGTATTTTCACAGGAGTCTAAAACTCTTCCTGTTTTTCATTCCTGAAATTCTAGGACACATGTTGAATGTTGTCCGTGGCTCAGGAATTTCTGTACTCACTCCATTTTGTTGAGACATAATTGGACATTACAACAGAGAAAGAGTTTAGATTTAGGGATAGAAAAATAAACTCTACAGTTGGAAATATATGTGTTATTTATGACTTTTAGGAGAGATAAAAAAATAATGGTAAGAAATTAAATATGGACCTTAGAACGTTTAGAAAATAGGGAGTTGAGGTTGAACTTGAAGGTATGAACTGCCTTCTACCACACAGTTCTCAATAATCTAAGCTTTAAAGTTGGGATAATGAGATTGAGCCAGAAGTAAAAACAAAATTGCATATTATTGTCATTCTCCTGAGGTGTGGCTTGCAAATGATGTTGAATTGACTATTCTGATGGTAGAATAGGCCAGACCCAAGAGAAAGGGCCTACACCCATACCTGATCAGAGCTGCCTACTATTGACCAGGAAGACTTGGGGTTGAGGCAAAACAATCCTATAGAATTCAGAGATTTGAGGTGGACGGATTTTCCAAATATATCATAGATCTTAAGTAGCAGAGTGAATGTGAAACCATTTATCTAACACCCAGTCAGTTGTTCTTTCAAATATAATCAGAATCTTTTATTCCAAGAACATATGTAATACTGAGAATTTTTAATTGAAGAGGAGACTTAGAAATAATGCTTAAATAAAAGAAGTCCTAGAATGTATTGACAGTCTGAATAGTTTTGAGCCTATATTCATAAAACCATAGAGCCTATATCTCAGTGTCACATGAAGAAATTTAGTAATATTTGAAAATGATGAGAAAAGGGTGACTTGTTCTCACTGCATCTGCATTAGTCTAGTTGTTTTCCTAAGCATGTACAGCAGTATATTATTCTGTAACAAAAATGAAATGGCCACGATACACCACAATGATAGAAATGAGAAGAAAACAAAAATAATTTCATTTTCTGCCATGACTTGGGATGTTTCCAACAAAGCCTTTTGTCTAGGATATAATCACTTATCTCGCAGACCCTTGCTATTAAGATTCATGTCATAAAGAAAGAGAAGATAAGCCATTAACTGCTTCCACAATGGAGAAAATTAGAGATGTACTTGAGAACTGTAAAAAGGAGCATTGCCATCTATTTCTATAATGGAGGTAGATGATTCAGAAAAAGGATCCATGGAAAAGAGACTTATGATTGCAAGATATTACTCTAATGGGGGTGATTGAGAGTTAAGAGTATCATTCTGGTTTGATTTGCTTTAAAACATAACTCATAGATAGCTTGACCTTTCTCAGGATTCAGGGTCCAGATATTAATAGCAGTGAATGAAATGATAGTGAATATCATGGAAAGCAACTCCTAGCATACTTTTGAGAACTTGAAAAAGTATGTTCTCATATTTTATCCAATATTAGTATCTGAAAACTAAATATATTGAGTACATTGTGCTGGGCAGCACAGGGAAAACCTGATAGTGTGCATGCATCCTGAGAGTGCGCATATGATGGATTGTCCTGCTTGTTAAATCCCTTTTGCTGTTGTTTGGTCACTCAGTCGTGTCTGACTTTTTGAGACCCCATGGGCTGCAGCACACCAGCTTTCCCTATCCTTCACCACCTCCTGAAGCTTGCTCAAACTCATGTCCATTCAGTCAGTAATGCCATCTAACCATCTCATCCTCTGTCATCCCCTTCACCTCCTGCCCTCAATCGTTCCCAGCATCAGGGTCTTTTCCAGTGAGTGGACTCTTCACATCAGGTGGCCAAGTATTGGAGCTTCAGGTTCAGCATCAGTCCTTCCAATGAACATTCAGGGTTGATTTCCTTTAGGATTGACTAGTTTGATCTCCTTGCTATCTAAGGGACTCTCAAGAGTCTTCTCCAGCACCACAATTTGAAAGTATTAATTCTTCACCACTCAGCCTTCTTGATGGTCCAACTCTCACATCCATACATGACTACTGGAAAAAGCATGCTTTTGACTATATGGACCAATAAATTTCTCCTATTTATGTGAACTAAGATTAGATTCTCCTTACCAGCTCAGTTACTTTCTTGGCATCAGTAGGGCTCACAGACAATTTTTTTTTTATTTTAATTTATTTTTAAACCTGAAACACTGTATTAGTTTTGCCAAACATACACAAACTAATCTAGATGGTTATTACGTCCTATTTGTATTCTTTAAAACATATATCTTTATATTTATCTGTGTTTAAACGCATGTATTATATCCTAGTTTACTTAGGTATTAAGAATCTAGATAATATCATGCAACATGGATAAGATTTTAAGATTTTAGTTACTCGTAAATTCATTTAATAGTCACAGTAAGAGGCACCTCAGTCTTTGTCAGTGAAAGTGTCCATAAGCAAGTAACTATGAGACAGGGAACCCACCAAGCCTAGGCACCAGCTTGAATACTTCCCTGAGCCTGTTAATATTATCTGTACACTTGACAGCTATCAAAGACAGCTAGAAAAAGAATTTTTATAGTAATAATAAGAGTCATTTTGTCCAGATACACATTAAGGGCTCCTCATTTTAAACCTTATAATTTACATAATAATAACCATAGTAACACAGCTATTAATGAGAGAGCAGAGACTAAAATTTAGGTATCATATGGTGATGTTCAGTAGAGATTAAAATTTGTTCTCATGCAAACAAAAAATCAACAGCAGATTTTGATCAAAAGTGATTTAAAGCTACATTCTAAAAAAAAAAAAAAAAATTATAAGTGAAAAACTCTCAGAAAGAGTAGTGTTTTATTTAGTTGTGTGGATAGTCTAAGCAAATTGAAAGCTCTATTTATTACTCAAAGAGAGAGCTTAGCACCACAAGAGATTGTTTAAAAAGAGCTTCATTTCCTACTTTAATTCTGCACTCATAGAGCATTTGGAGTTTTATTAATTTTAAAGAGAACTGACTTCCCTTTTATAAATCGTAAGGGATATATTATTTTCCTATATATTGTTACAGTGGATAGTATTAACAACATAGGTAGTTATAGCTATTAGTGTTATAACATTCCATAAATGGTGGTAAATAAATATAGAAATAGCCTAAGATTCTTCTAAACTAGGCTGTACCATAGTATAAGCCACTCTTTTCTATAGCCATTTCCCTTGTTTAATTTTTTAAATAATTATTAGCTTTTTTGTTTTGTTTTTAATAAATTTTATTTTTAAAGCAGTTTTAGGTTCACAGCAATATTGAGCAGTATATGCATGTTTCTCATATATTATCTTGCTCCCATACATACGTAGCCTTTCAAATTATCAACACTCCTCACTAAGTTGGTACATTTGTTACCAAGGATGAACGTACTTAATATATCATTATCTCCCAAAATCCATAGTTTACATTAGAGAGTGTTCTTGGTGTTGTATATTCTACAGCTTTGGATAAATGTTTGGTGACATTTTGTTGGGTACGAGCACAATTCAACCCACGACATCTACATATACTAATAAGAGACATGCTAGGAATTGAACCTGTGTGTTCACACTCCAGATCCAATGCTATGTCTTTATTTCCAGGCTTCTGGAAATCCATTTATGGCAAAAAAAATTATTTATGGCAAAATAAATCAAGATATTTTAAATTGTGGAGTTTCTGTTGCCAGTAACTGTGCTAGATGCTGGAAATAAACTGATGAACAGGAAATACATTGTCCCTGACTTCATCAAGTCAACTCCATAGGCAGTGATACTCCAGTGTGAGAAACTGTAAGACAGACAAATATAATGAGTATATGATAATATAGGAACATATAGAAGAGACATATCCATATAGAGACATATCTAACATATAGAAGATATCCAGATTTAGGGTATCAGGTAAAGCTTTATGGAACATCTGATTCCTAACATGGGGAGCTAAAAAATATTCACATGAAGGGCAACAGAGCCAACCTGTTCAACGGAATTAATTACATGGTATATTCTTGCAAATGAAAGAAGTTCAGTGTATTCAAACTAAAAATGAGAATGGAAAAGAGGCTATGGAGAAAGACTAAGGTCTGGTCATGCATGCCATGATAACTATTTAAATTTTATCCTGAAAGATATGAGAAACTCTTGAGTGGTAGAAATACATAAGTAAATTTTTACTTTTAGACAGTGATCTAGCTGCATGGTGAAGCACAGACTCAAATTGAGGATGAGAACAGAGACTGGAAGTTTGTACAGTTTCTATGGAGTAGATGATTATGGGGAAGGTATTGATATTGAAAATGAAAAGAATCAGACAAATCAGGGAAATGTTTAGTATGTAAAAAACAAAAAATTTCTAATTGACTAAATAGGGAAAAATGAACAAACACACTCCAAGTTCAAGTGATTATAATCTTTTGATTTAGACTTTCTTTGAAATTTGAACAAAATCTGTATTTTATTTAATTTTTTTACAACATAACATTTCTTTATATTATCAGAGCCTATTATACAGTGAAGTAAGTCAGAGGAAAAACAAATATCATATATTAATGCATATATATGGAATCTAGAAAGATGGTATTGAACCTATTTGCAGGGAAGGAATGAAGATGCAGATATAGAGAACAGAGCTGTGGCCATGGGTGGGAGGGGGAGAAGGAGATGTTGGGATGAATGGAGAGAGTAGCATAGAAGCATACACACTAAAGGGATGACAGAGTATGACATGGCTGGATGGCATCACCGACTCAATGAACATGGGTTTGAACGGGCTCTGGGAGTTGGTGATGGACAGGGAGGACTGTGCTGCAGTCCTTGGGGTCACAAAGAGTCAGACACAACTGAGTGACTGAACTGAACTAAACATATGTAAGATATAGCCAGTGAGAATTTGCTGTGTGATTCAGGGAGCTCAAACCAGTACTCTGCAATAACCTAGAGGGGTGGGATAGGGTAGGAGGTGGCAGGCAGGTTCAAGAGGGAGGGGACATATGTATACCTGTCCCCTGTGGATGATTCATGTTGATGTATGGAAGAAACTAAAATAATATTGTATAGCAATTATCCTTTAATTAAAAATAAATATTTTTTAAAGTTAAAAAAATAGAAATCTAGCATTCTATTCACACTAAGTCAAACATGTGGAATCAAAATACCACAAATTTTTTAGCTAGGCAAAAATTCATAAATTTTCTAATATATATATTATACATACTATATATGTATACAAATGTTTTTCCACTATACTTTATAAAAAGCTTGAAAAAGAACAACAACAAAAACAGATATTGGAAATCATAAACTGTATGAAGTGGGAGAACCGAATATGAAATAGAAAAAGTGAAACTAGATAAAAGTAAAAGATCATCACGTAGTCCAGTTGTTTTTAAACATCACTGCTCATTAGAAATGCATCTGGAGCTTTGGAGGAAAAAAGCAATACCTGGGCATTTGTATTTTTCAAAAAATTCCAAGAGAATTCTGATATGTGTCAGGATTCTAAAAAGTGATTACAGATTTTTGTATTAAGTGGTAATTTTGGTGATATAGAATTCTATTATTTTCTGTTGACCAATCATGATACAATGGTATTAAGCAAATAATCGTTACATAATCACAATGGTAAAAGATTTTTTATAAGTTTTCTCAATCAATAGCCAGACAAAAGATAAAAGATAATTATAATTGCAAGCCATAATGGAAACACGATTAACCTAACAATATAAAATAATTATGTACATTTTGGAGGGATTAAGTAGAGTGATTTGGTAAGTGGAAGTACATACATGCACATGTTTTCATCTGCCCAGCCAGTCTATGTCTTTTGATTGGTGCCTTTAATCCATTTATATTTAAGATAATTATTGATATATGTGATCCTATTACCATGTTCTTAGTTGTTTTGGGTTGATTTTGTGTAAGTCTTTTCCTTCCCTTGTGTTTCCTGCCTAGAGAAGTTTCTTTAGCATTTATTGTAAAGCTGTTTTGGTGGTGCTGAATTCTCTTAATTTCTGCTTGTCTGGAAAACTTTTGACTTCTCCATCAAATCTGAAAGAGAGTCTTGCTGGGTAGAGTATTCTTGGCTGTAGATTCTTCCCTTTCATCACTTTATCGTGCCATTTCTTTCTGGCTTGTGGAGTTTCTGTTGAGAAATCAGCTTACCGCCTTACCAGGAGTTCTCTTGTATGTTATTGGTCATTTCTCCCTTGTTGTGTTTAATATTTTATCTCTGTCTTTAATTTTTTTCAGTTTCATTACTCTGTATTCAAAGTGTTCTTCCTTGGGTTTAACCACCTAGGACTCTCTGCACTTCCTGGACTTGGTTGAATATTTGCTTTTCCATGTTAGCGAGTTTTCAGCTATTATCTCTTCAAATGTATTTGCTTTCTCTATTCTCCTTCTGGGACCCCTATAATTTAAATATTGGTTTAATGTTGTTCCAGAGGTCTCTTGGGCTGTCTTCATTTTAAAAATTCTTCATTCTGTATTGTGTTCTGTAGCAGTGATTTCTACCATTCTGTCCGTCAGGTCATTTATCCATTCTGCCTCAGTTATTCTGCTATTGCTTTCTTCTAGTGTACTGTTCACCTGTTTCTTTGCTCTTTAGTTCTGTTAGGTCTTTGGTAAACATTTCTTGTATCTTTTCCATTCTGTTTCTGAGATCTTGGATAAGCTTCACTTATCATTATTCTGAATTCTTTTTCTGAAAGATGGCCTATATCTCCACTTCATTTGTTTTTCTGGGGTTTTATCTTGTCCCTTCATCTGGAACATCACTCTCTGCTTTTTCATTCTGATTAACATTCTGTAATGTGGTTTTTGTTCTATCCATTGTGAAATTGTGCTTCTTCTTGCTTCTTTTGTCTGCCCTCTGGATGAGACTAAGAGGCTTGTGTAAGCTTACTGATGGGAGAGACTGGCAGTGGGAAAAACTGAGTTTTGCTCTGGTGGGCAGGGCCACGCTCCTTAAACTTTAATCCAATTATCCACTGATGGGTGAGGTTATTGTTAATTAGTCCCTGTTAATTATTTGGCCTGAGGTGACCCAACTCTGGGGTCTACTTGGGCTCAATGGCAGGGTTAATGATAACATCCAAGAGGGCTTATGCCAAGGGGCACCTTCCAGGACTGCTGCTGCCAGTGCCCTGGTCCCAGTGGCAAGCCACTGCCAACCCACATCTCTACATAAGACCCTCCAACACTGGCAGGTAGTCTCCTAGTTCAGTCTCCTGTGGGGTCACTGCTCCTTTCCCCTGGGTCTTGGTGCTCACAGGATTCTGTTTGTGCCCTCCAGGAATGGAATCTATTTCCCCTAGTCCTATGGAAGTCCTGAAATCAAATTCCATTGGCCTTCAAGGGCAGATTCCCTGGGGATTCCCAGTCCCTTTGCTGGATCTCCAAGCCTGGACGCATGATGAGAGACTTAGAACTTTTACAACAGTGAGAGAATTTCTTTGGTATTATATTTCTCCAGACTGTTCATTGCTCACCTGGTGGGTTTGAGATTTGATTTTATCATGTTTATGCACCTCCTATGATCTTGCTAAGGCTTATTCTTTGTCTTTGGACACGGGGTATGTTTTCTTTGATAGGTTCAAGTGTCCTCCTGTTGATTGTATCTCAACAGCTAGTTGCAATTTTGGTATTCTCACAGGAGGAGATGATATTAACTTTTTAATAGCATATGACTATTTCTGCTTTATTGACTAAGTCAAAGTCTTTGTGTGGATCACAATAAACTGTGGAAAATTCTCAAAGATATGGGTATACCAGACCACCTGACCTGCGTCTTGAGAAACCTGTATGCAAGTCAGGAAGCAACAGTTAGAACTGGACATAGAACAACAGACTGGTTCCAAATAGGAAAAGGAGTACGTCAAGGCTGTATGTTGTCACCCTGCTTATTTAACTTCTATGCAGAGTACATCATGAGAAACGCTGGGCTGGAAGGAGCACAAACTGGAATCAAGATTGCCGGGAGAAATATCAATAACCTCATATATTCAGATGACACCACACTTATGGCCAAAAGTGAAGAGGAACTCAAAAGCCTCTTTATGAAAGTGAAAGAGGAGAGTGAAAAAGTTGGCTTAAAGCTCAACATTCAGAAAACGAAGATCATGGCATCTGGTCACATCACTTCATGGGAAATAGATGGAGAAACAGTGGAAACAGTGTCAGACTTTATTTTTTGGGGCTCCAAAATCACTGCAGATGGTGATTGCAGTCCTGAAATTAAAAGACGCTTACTCCTTGGAAGGAAAGTTATGACCAAGCTAGATAGCATATTACAAAGCAGAGATATTACTTTGCCAACAAAGGTCCCTCTAGTCAAGGCTGTGGTTTTTCCAGTGGTCATGTATGGATGTGAGAGTTGGACTGTGAAGAAAGCTGAGCACCAAAGAATTGATGCTTTTGAACTGTGTTGCTGGAGAAGACTCTTGAGAGTCCCTTGGACTACAAGGAGATCCAACCAGTCCATCCAAAGGAGATCAGTCCTGGGTGTTCATTGGAAGGACTGATGCTGAGGCTGAAACTCCAATACTTTGGCCACCTCATGTGAAGAGTTGACTCATTGGAAAAGACCTGATGCTGGGAGGGATTGAGAGCAGGAGGAGAAGGGGACCACAGGGGATGATATGGCTGGATGGCATCACCGACTCGATGCACATGAGTTTGGGTGAACTCCGGGAGTTGGTGATGGACAGGGAGGCCTGGCGTGCTGCGATTCATGGGGATCGCAGAGTCGGACACGACTGAGTGACTGAACTGAACTGAATTTTATTTGTTTCTTTATAAGAATTGATAAATGCATATTTAAAGTTGTGTTTTTTAGAAACAATAGATGGAAAGAATTAGAGCCACCTTGCCTGCCATGGTGAAATAGCAATTTTTTTTTTTTTTTTTTCCATTTTCTTTTCTTTGTACTGCAAAGTACAGGAACAAAGGAAAAAATATCTATTTTAACTGGTCATATTATTCAATATACTGCATATTATCTTCAGATATAGCTATGAGCCATTATTTTTAAGCCATGTCTGCTAATATTGTTGTCATTTTATTTACCTAGATAATACAATACAGTTTACAATGAATTTTTCATAGGGAGACATTTTTAAGAACCAGTATATCCTTTATTTGTAATATTTGTCTATTTCCTAATATAATTGGATTATATATTTTCTATTACTAGCAAATAGTCTTTAGAAATATAGGTAAATTAGAGTGCCCAATTGGTTTTTCCATTAGTATTCATTATTTTATATACTATTACATATCCTTTTAATTTTCCTTCTTCAACTAAATGTATTCTTTAATCTTTCATCATAAAGAGTACCTCATTTTCCTTGTAAGTGTAATAGTCCTCATTGCTTTCTGGTTCTCTGTTTTTTTTTCACATAGCCTCTTAAAGATGATATTACTAAGATGACTACTCGAGTACTATAGTTAAGATAAAGAGATATTATTGATTTGTAAATTGAGGTGTTATAATATGTGTGTCCTATTTCTGGCCTCTTTTAATATGGTTTAATGCCTCATTCCATTTTTATTGCCTTTAGGTAGTGAACAAATGTCTTCATTGAATTATACAAAGAGATACATAAATCTTATTCCTGAGAAAATTGCATTTAGTTCAGAGCTCATCAATGTGTATGAGTAATCTGAATTTATTTTTCAAATGTGCTTTGCCTTTACATATTTTAAATAGATTTTACCAACCTTTGTGCTTCTTAATTACCTTATATTGTTAGGTATTTTTGGAATTCAACCAGTTTCCCTAATCTCAAGAAAATTAAAATAATTTTTTTCTGCAAATTTTAAAACTTCACCTTCTTTTCCAGATCATTAACAAAAGTATTGAATAGAAGACACAGTTCTGGATCCTAGACTAACCCTGGTAATTAACCTCTTTGCTTCTTAAGGATTTGAAACTTATTTCCACTCAATTTCTACCACTTAACTTGTTTTTAATGGCTTAGGGCCATCTCCAGTGGGGTAGAGGGCCCTGAGCAAATCATTTTGCCGTCTCATTGCCTAACATTTTTATTCATATGAAATCATGTGAAAGTTAACATCAAGGGCATCCTTAAAGTATAAAGCTCCTGGGAGCTGTGTATAAAGACTTTTCAGATAGCAAACCCATTCCCAAATCCTCCTCCAGTTTTTTTTTTTTTTTAATTTTATTTTATTTTTAAACTTCACAAAATTGTATTAGTTTTGCCAAATATCAAAATGAATCTGCCACAGGTAGTGCTTCTCAGAGTTTAGATTTCATAGAGAATAAGCTAGGAGAAGATGTTAAAAATGTGGATTCCTTTGCCTCCCTTTGGATCTGTTGAATCAGAACGTGGCATGGTTTGGTTGACTCATTTTACCCTTTTAAATGTCAGGCGAGTGTAATCTCCTCGGTTCTGTCTCGTCTCAACAAAAATTTGAAGCAACAGACATTAAAGCCCTAGGTGCCTCACAGCTCTTGGACAGACCATGTTATAGCTCTTGAGTCTGGAACAGACTGTGTTATAGCTCTTAGACAGATCAGTGTTACAGCTCCATATTACAGCTCAATTTTATTTAGAAAATAGCGGGAAAATACATCTTCGAGGTGCAAGGGCATGCTGACCCAAAGACACGAAGAGAAGAGAGAGCCCCGACCCTTTGGCTCCTCTTTTTATATGTTTTTCCCTCCCCCTGGGGGCCTGCCTTATGTAATTGGGCTAGCCAGGAGTGCTGTTTGTCCTACCTGAGGTCCTCACTCCAGTCCTCGGACCTTTCTTTGACCGACCTTTGTTCTGTTTTCGCGGGCTTTTCCCTTCCTTGTCTTTTAGCCACCCCCATTTTGGACTCCTTTTTCCTATTCTAACTACCTAACATAAGAAACAACCTAGATGAATACTGGAAGAAGGCAATGGCACCCCACTCCAGTACTCTTGCCTGGAAAATCCCATAGATGGAGGAGCCTGGTGGGCTGCAGTCCATGGGGTCGCACAGAGTTGGACACGACTGAAGTGACCTAGCAGTAGCAGCAGCAGCAGATGAATACTAGTTGCCTATGCTTTGCTTCTTAAAGTCTTGCCCAAGGATTAGAAGAATCAGCATCAACAGTTTATTGGAAATGCAGCATCTCAGACCTCTTCCCAGGCACTGAATCAGAATTTAAGTTTTTAACAGTATTCTTACATGTCATTTGCCTGTTAAAATTTGAGAAGCACTCTGTAGACCACACTTTGAGAAATACTTCAGTGTAAGAAAACAATCACATGTCATTTTTAGTATCAGCTATAGATTTCATTTCCTCCTCAGTCCCATTCTCTCCTTTAGCATTTACCACTTTATTTAGATTTAGGCTTTGTAGTATCTATGGTTTGCCTTTTTTTATTTTACTGGATAATGAACTATACAATGTACTTAAATGATTCTTGCCTGATAGGACATGTTGTCTAGCATGTTATGTTTAACTTCCCGTTATAGATTTTAGGTTTAAGTAGCAATTAGGCATTATGTCTCCTTTATCTTAGTGTGTTAAAGAAAAAAGGCATTACTCTTATTAAAGGTAAGAGTTTATTCAAGAGGGACTGATACATTGGGTTTTTGCAGTAGGGGAGAGAGATTGGGCTCAATTGCAAATGCAATAAGGATATGTGTAGATTTACTGCCAAGGAAAGGATAGGGGTCCGTGGATGGAAAATTTACTAGGAGGAAACATCAAGGTTATGGGAATTTTTTCTAAACCAACTCAATGGGATTCTTGTGGAAGGCAGGCTAGAGGGATGAGATATTAAAGATGGTGGATGAGGAATTTGATTAGGTATCTAGAGAGATAATATATCTAGAGTAGGGGATCTAACTAAACCGATTCAGTAGGTTTCTTGTCAAAACCAAAGTAAGTAGACAAAAGATTTACTTAGACCCTGAGTTTGGGTAGGGCCTGGTTAGAAAGATAATTCAGATACACATAACTGAAATTTGGTGAAGGAAAGAGTCTTTTCAGGTGTTACATTTGTGTTTTAATGCCTTCAGTATGTTGGGGAATTTTTAAAACCATGTTAATTTTCTTTGATAATATTCTGGCTTCTTAGAAATTTCTTGGTCCGTATTTTTCTTATATTTTTAGAATAGCCAAGTTTAATCTGTACTGTTATAGAAAACTCAGATAAAAAGTATTATCTTTATAATTAGCAAATTTTAAGTTGATTTTGTGATTCCACAATATATAAGATTAACTTTTGCTCCTCTGTAAACATAAGCAAGCATTTGTTTTTAATCATATACTAAACATTGTAGGCAGTAAATTCATTAACTGTTCCCACTTATATTTTATAGTTTATTGTCTATCTCAAAAGTACCAATCCAAATGAATATGTAGATCTTGATTTATAACCAAAAGTTTATAGTGCAAGCCTATACATTTAGTAGATTTGCACTGATAGGAAAATTGAGTTGTATGCAAAACAATTATTTTTTAAACATGAACTTACATTTAATAATACCATAGTTATGTTTATAAATAAAGTAAAAAAGATAAAGTGAAACAGAAGAAGGTATTTGTTATTTACAAGTCACCCTGAGTATTTCTGAGAGTACAGAGTCACACTGCATTCAGTGGCATTTCATACACATCAGAATGGTTTTAAGCAATAATGTGGAGGATGCAGCATCAAGGGAGTTGGTATTTAGCTGAATAGTTTAGCACTGAAAGCCACAAATATAGAGAGGTATATGTAGGTGGAGGGAGAGACTCAAATCTGAGAAATTTTTAGAAGCTATTGGGAAGCATGGAAAAAAGAAGGCATGGAAGCTGGAAATGAAGACGTTTTTGGATAAAAGAGAAGTGTGAGTAATTAGCATTAAATTGTTTGCTCAGATATGCAGATGACACCACCCTTATGGCAGAAAGTGAAGAGGAACTCAAAAGCCTCTTGATGAAAGTGAAAGAGGAGAGTGAAAAAGCTGGCTTAAAGCTCAACATTCAGAAAACGAAGATCATAGCATCTGGTCCCATCACTTCATGGCAAATAGATGGAGAAACAATGGAAACAATGTCAGACTTTATTTTGGGGGGCTCCAAAATCACTGCAGATGGTGACTGCAGAAATTAAAAGATGCTTACTCCTTGGAAGAAAAGTTATGACCAACCTAGGTAGCATATTCAAAAGCAGAGACATTACTTTGCCAACAAAGGTCCGTCTAGTCAAGGCTATGGTTTTTCCAGTGGTCATGTATGGATGTGAGAGTTGGACTGTGAAGAAAGCTGAGCGCCAAAGAATTGATGCTTTTGAAGTGTGGTGTTGGAGAAGACTCTTGAGAGTCCCTTGGACTGCAAGATCAGCCCTGGGATTTCTTTGGAAGGAATGATGCTAAAGCTGAAACTCCAGTACTTTGGCCACCTCATGCGAAGAGTTGACTCACTGGAAAAGACTCTGATGCTGGGAGGGATTGGGGGCAGGAGGAAAAGGGGACAACAGAGGATGAGATGGCTGGATGGCATCACCGACTTGATGGACATGAGTTTGAGTGAACTCCGGGAGTTGGTGATGGACAGGGAGGCCTGGCGTGCTGTGATTCATGGGGTCGCAGAGTCAGACATGACTTAGCGACTGAACTGAACTGAACTGAGGTAATATACCTTGTCTTGCATAACTTTACCAAAATATTCAGTGAAATCTATATTGTTGCCTCGTAATGCTTTGTAGAGAGGATTTATATTTTGGAGCTACAAGGAACTCTTGAGTTCAGTTGCAAGGTATGTTGTTGTTTAGTTGCTAGGTCATGTCTGACTCTTTGCAATCCCACAGACTGTACCCTACCAGGTTCCTCTGGCTGTGGGATTTCCCAGGCAAGAAGACTGGAGTGGGTTGCCATTTCCTTCTTTAGGGGATCTTCCCTACCCAGGGATTGAACCTGCTTCTCCTGCATTGGCAGGCAGATTCTTTACCACTGAGCCACCTGGGAAGCCTTGTAAGATATGTACTTGTGTGCATATAGACCTTCCTTCAACAGCCTTTCTTCTGTAAGCTCATGTGAGCTTGTGCTAATATCATTTTTAAAATATGGCTATAAAATTCAATTCTCCTGTAAAGAGAATGCTTTTTATTTTTGTATTGCCACTACTTTGCAAAGTATGCTCCTCTACTTTTGGTAGATTTGTTCTTTTGTTCACTGAATTTAGATTTGAAAGGGAACATGAGGGTCATCAAGTATAACATCTAGCCAAGGTCAGGAACCCTCTCTCCTGACAGCTTGTACTTGTTCTGTTCTGTTTCACTAAACAGCTCTAACTGCTGAAGGCTGTTTGTATCACACAATTCCCCCCTCACAGCTTTCTTCAATTTTTCTAGTTCTCTACAACAGCTATGTGGCTGAAGTGTTTTCTTTGTGAATGTCCTTTGAATATTTGAAGAGAGCTCTGCTATATCCATTGTTCTTTTAAAAATATTTAATCCATTTAGCCTTTCTTTCAACCTGTGAATCTTACAATAAAGAACAATAGTCTATAGATATCATCTGAAAAGTCCTACTGCTCACTGGTACTGTTATTTGAAGCTGAACTGTATACTTTATGGATATCTCTATAGATTCCATGAACTTTGTGATCACATATTCAAAATATTGACTTATAATTAATTGGAATTGTGTCTTCATAATGTTTTTATGCATAGAGCTTCGTTTTACAACTTATTTTTTGATGATGTTTATTTGCTTAGTTAAGTTTATTTAGAAGCTATTTGATAAATATGTTTAATTTTAAGTTAAACATTCCATGACTTGTTTGCAGAGTTTCCCTTAGATAAATCAAATTATGACTGGGTGGTGGGGGGAGCTTTTCAGTTTTTCTCTTTTGGATGTGTTCTTCATTACAGTATACCAATGTGTGGCCAGTAGATCTCATATATCAAGGGGATTCCTAATTATGCAAATATTTGAGTCCTATCAAGGACCTATTCATGCCAGCATCTATGTGTTTAATTCTCCAAGTGATTTTTATTAAAATATGATAACGTTTAAAAGACTTTACTTATGATCTCAAGGAGACTGAATCAAGATTCAGTTCAGTTCAGTTCAGTCGCTGAGTCGTGTCCGACTCTTTGTGAGCCCATGAACCGCAGAACGCCAGGCCTCCCTGTCCATCACCAACTCCCGGAGTCCACCCAAACCCATGTCCATCAAGTAGGTGATGCCATCCAACCATCTAATCCTCTGTCATTGCCTTCTCCTCCTGCCGTCAATCTTTCCCAGCATCAGGGTCTTTTCAAATGAGTCAGCTCTTTGTATCAGGTGGCCAAAGTATTAGAGTTTCAGCTTCAACATCAGTCCTTCCAGTGAACACCCAGGACTGATCTCCTTTAGAAATCAAGATTACGGATTATAAAAAAAAAAAAAAAAAAAAAAAAGATTACGGATTATATATTCAATTTATTGTTATAAAATAAAATTATATAAACTTTGTATTCTTGGAACCATAAAGTCAATAGTAACTTTAGTAGTTAATGTATAATTTGATTATCAGCTAAATCTTAATAAGCAGGATATTTTCTCTCATTGGTATTTTGCCATCTAGTATAGTGACCTAAATAAAAAAGACAAAACTCTAAGGCAAAACAAGGCTTATATAATTACCTGGTATTAATAAATTATACATTTATTAACAATTAGGATTATATGATTGCTAAAAATCCTTTAATCTCTGCGTTATATTACTACATTAAAACTGTACTTTCAGAGTTGACAAAGAAGCTCCCTTAGGTAAGAAAACTGACTACATAGACATATATGCCTTTTTCTTTTCACAAATGCATTTTGAAGCTATAAGCTATTAGTCTTTCTTTTTATTAAGTCAGAAAAGTTGATTTATTTCCACGTATTTCTCTCAAAAGAAGTTTCTTATTTACACACTAAATTTCTTTTCCAGATGGTCATGCTTAAAGCAATATGAGAAAGCCCTAGACCATTGATGTGGGGTTTATTATTATCGATTAATTAAGAGTCTTAATCTGATAACTTGTTTTCCAGAGTGAATTTCAAGGAAATATGTACATGAGAACCTGTATTTACATGGACCTCCTAGGAAAAGCAAGGATAGGCACTTATGACTATGTATTAAACACTAGAACTCATGTCCTTAGAAGAGAAGGTCAAAAAGGGCACCCTCTATTCTTTTCAGGAATGTTCAGTGAGCAAACGATTTATATTAAGCTTGAAGACGTTTAAAATATTTGGGTGCCATGATAGGAAATATTTAGATTATCAGCAGGGAGAGAAGCTCTTGGGTGTACCTTTTGATTAGCCACAGTGCTATGCCATTCTATGTTCTCTGTGTTCCTCATAAAATGGGAAGCCATAAACGAAGTGAAAGTCGCAGTCATGTTGACTCTTTGAGACCCCATGGACTATACAGTCCATGGAATTTTCCAGGCGAAGAATTGGAGTGGGTAGTTGCTCTCTTCTCTAGGGGATCTTCCCAACCCAGGGATGGAACCCAGGTCTCCCGCATTGCAGGTGGATTCTTTAGCAGCTGAGCTACCAGGGAAGCCATAAATTAGAATAATATTCAATCTTCTTAATGTTTCTTTCCAGACTCTACACAATCTGGCTCTGACCTACTTTTAAATTATTCTCTTCCTTATTTACTATATTTCAGCTACAGTGATTTTCAGATGATTTTCTTTTAGCTGTTATTTCTTACCATAGGTTCATCCCAGAAGCTTTGCAGCCTGATTCCTTCATGTCTTTTTTCTCTTTTTTAACTTCCTCCCTTTTTCTTTTTTCCCTACAGTTATGGAGCTATAACTGACATAAAATACTGTGTAGATATAAAGTGTGCAATATATTGATTTGATACATTTTATATATTGCAAAATTATTACCCCCATAACACAAGCTAACACCTCTATCACACAACATAATTATCATTTCTTTTTTGTAGTTAGAATATTTAAGATCTACTTTCTTATCAACTGTCAATTATATAATACATAATTGTTAACTACAATCACTGTACTGTACACTAGATCACCAGAACTTATTCAGTTTTGGAAGATTGTACTCTTTGACCCAAATCTCTGCATAGTCCCACCCCACCCCACTCCAGTCTCTAGTGACCATCATTCTGTTTCTGTGAATTCAGCTTTTTTTTTAGATTCCACATATAATTATGTTGTTACCAAGTCCAAGCTTATACTGATTTTTGCACAACTGGTTAATAAATCAAGAGACAAGTTGCTGGGACAAGGAGCAGTAACTTTATTCAGAAAGCCAGCAGACCAAGAACATGGTGGACTGGTGTCCCAAAGCACCGTCTTCCCTGGGTTTGGGTGCTAGTTTCTTTCATAGAACAGAGATGGAGAAATGAGGAGATAAACTTAAAAGGCAGTAAGTTGCTGCAAATATTTCCTAGTTCTGGCCAGACTCTGGGGAGAGTGGGTGTTAATTTCTTCTATCCTGGAGTTGACCATGTGGGCCTGGTCAAGATGTTTCCTATGAGCTAAACAAAGGACTTTAGTATGCTCGGGCAAAGTAAAATAAACAGATCCAATATGCCAGATTTGTTCTTCTCTGTTACAATATCATCTTTCTCTATCCGACTTATTTCACTTAGTAGAAGGTTGTCAGGCTAATCCATGTACAAACAGCAAGATGTCCTCCTCTCCATGGCTAAATAATATTCCATCATCATTATATAATTACAGCATTTTAGGCACATACACACACAACACATACATACCAAATTTTATTTATCCATTTATGCATTGACAAACACACTTAGGTTTTTTCCATATTTTGGCTCCTATGAATAATGCTAAAATGGAGTATAGATTTCTCTTCCAGAAAATAATTTTCTTTACTTTGTATATTTACCCAGGAGTCAGATTGTTGGATCACATGGTAATTCTGTTTTTAATTTTCTGAGGATCTTCCATACAGTTTCCCACAGGGGCTGTACCAATTTACTGTCTGCCAGTAGTGCACAAGGGGTCCCTCTTCTCACAATCCTCATTAGTACTTTTTATCTCTTCTCTTTTGATAATAGCCATTCTAACAGAAGAAGAAGGATTTCTCACTGTGGTTTTTATTTGAATTTCCTAATGATCAGTGATGTTGACAGGCTTTTCATGTACATACTTTTTAGTCATTTGTTTATCTTCTTGAGAAAATATCTATTCAGCTCCTTTGCCAGTTTTTAAACTGGATTAGTTTTTGGTTTTCTTTTTTTCTATTTACTTCTATGAGTATTTTATAAGATATGATTTGCAAATATTTTCTCCCATTCTGTAAATTGTCTTTTCACTTTGTTGATGGTTTTCTTTGCTGTGGAGAAGCTTTTTAGTTTAATGTAGTCCCACTTGTTTCTTTTTGCTTTTCTTGTCATTGCTTTTGGTGTCAAAGTAAAAATATATATATAGTCCAATGTCAAGGAATGTGCCTTCTATGTTTTCTTCTAGGTGTTTTATGGTTTTAACTCTTATATTCAAGTGTTTGAGTCTTTAATCCATTGTAAGTTGAATTTTATGGATAGTGTGAGATAAGGATCCAGTTTTTGTCTTTTTCATGTGACTGTCCCAATTTTCCCAGCAACATTTATTGAAGAAAATGTCCTATTTCCATTGTGTATTCTTGGCTCTTTTGTCCTACACTAATTGACTATATATACATGAATTTACATCTGGTCTCTCCATTGTGTTCCATTGGTCTGTGTCTTGTTTTTATGCCAATATTATATGTTCTGATTATTATAGTTTTGTAATATGGTTTGAAATCAAAAAGGGTGAAGCTTCTAGCTTTGTTCTTCTTTTTCAAGAAGCTTTTGAAAGTTCTAGATTTTTTTCTTCTTTTTGGCTGTCCTGGGTCTTTTGTTGTTCCATGCAAAAGGATCTGGATATTTGTTTCTTAGGTTAAGGAAGATTCTTGTCATTATTTCTTCTAGTTCCCTCACCCATTTTCTCTCTGTAATGGTATCCCTATAGTGCATATCATTATGGTAGTCCATAAATTCTGTTAAAGCTATCATCACCATTTTCATTCTTTTTTATTTTTGTTCTTCTGACTGAATTAATTCTGCTGCTATGTCTTTGAGTTTGCTGATTGTTTCTTTGACTTCATCTAGTCAACTGTTCAATTTCTCTATTGAATTTGTAATTCAGTTATTATCCTCTTCAGCTCTGTTATTTCTGTTTAGTACTTTTAAGTACTTTGTTCATCTGACCTCGGTGAGCATCTCTTATGACCATTATTTTGACTCTATATGAGTCTTCATTTCATTTTGATCTACTTCTATAGTTTCATCTTGTTATTTTGTTTGGAACATATTTCTGTGTTTCTTCATTTTCCATGATTCTTTGTGTTGGTTTATGTGCATTATGTCGGAGAAGGCAATGGCACCCCACTCCAGTATTCTCGCCTGGAAAATCCCATGGATGGAGGAGCCTGGTAGGCTGCAGTCCATGGGGTCGCTAAGAGTCGGACACAAATGAGCGACTTCCCTTTCACTTTTCACTTTCATGCATTGAAGGAAATGGCAACCCACTCCAGTGTTCTTGCCTGGAGAATCCCAAGGATGGGGGAGCCTGGTGGGCTGCCATCTGTGGGGTCGCACAGAGTCGGACACGACTGAAGCGACTTAGCAGCAGCAGCAGCAGCAGCATGTGCATTAGGTAAAACAGCCACCTCTCCTGGGCCTGACAGAGTGGTCTCATGTAGGAGATGAATGAAGCTTGTCAGCTAGCCCAACCCATGCTCCTGATTGTTTCTTAAATCTTTATGATGTCCAGTCCTCTTCCTTTGCTCTTAGTGAGGCCAACTAATTTGAGGGTGTGCCAATATCCATCAGTGTCCCAAAAGAGAGGATCACAGTCAGCATGTATATTCAGCCTGAGTAGAACCGGATCCCAGGCAATACTGGGAAATGCATGGTTAAGTCACTCCTGGGGGTGGGGTGTGACTTTTTGCCATCTCCCACTGTACTGGGCAGGCTTCCTTCATAGCTCATTTGGTAAAGAACCTCCCTACAGTGCAGGAGACCCAGGTTTGTTCCCTGGGTCGGGAAGATCCCCTGAAGAAGAAAATGGCAACCCACTCCAGGATTCTTGCCTGGGAAATCCCATGGACAGAGGAGTCTGATGGGCTATAGTCCATGAGGTTGCAAGAGTTAGACATGACTTAGCAACTAAAGAGAGAGAGAGACTGTACTTGGGCTCAGGTGTGTAACTTTTTTTTTTGGGTGGAGGGGGTACTCCTAAGCCCATTAAGGACTCTTTTGTTTGCTACAGTCCCGTGGGAATCCATTTAGAGCCAGACAATCTGGGGACCTGTCCCTTGAGTAGCAGCTGCTAAAGCTGGGGTGCAGAACTGTGTACAAGCTCTTTTCCAGGGGAATTACTTGTGAATTGGAGTAGGCAGGAGAGAAAGGGTGAGAGAGCTGTCCACTGGCTTCCCTGTTCTCAGCTGAGGTTCATAGCCAGCCTAGTGATGTATGCTAAATTAGAAGCCTGACTTTCAGACCACAGCCTTTAAAGTATACAAATAGTCCCCGTTTAGGGAAAGACTAGGAGATGGGCAATTTTTGCCACTGTCTCTGCACTGAGCCTTCAGTTGATAGCTGCAGATTATGCTTGATCCTGTTAATTACCTCTTTATTTGCTGTGGTCTTGTGGGTCTCATGGACTCAAGCTCCATTGGCTTTCCCAGGTAAATGTCTTGAGGGCCTGCCCTTATCTGAGTCTTAAAGTTGATGTGCTAGATATAGTGTACAAACTCTTTGCTTTACAGGGAGAAGCTGGGAGTTTTCTCCTGATTTTATAGTGCTATGCTGGCAATAAGGTTTATAGGGAGAGCACGTCTCAGATTTTCCTACCCACTTCATTGTGGATGTTTTCTCATTCACCAATGTGTAAGAGCTGCTCAGTTGATTTCTGGGTTTCTTGTAGAGGGAACTGCTCCATGTGTGTTATTTATTTGGTGTGTCCATGGGAGGAGGGAGGTTCAGGAGCCTTCTGTCTCACTTTGATTAAAGACTGCCTCCTTTCATGTCTTTAGTGTCTCTGGTGAACTATGAATTCCTCAGAGAAACTTTCCCTTTGAATTCAATCTAAGGTAGCTCCTGTTGTGTCACCCTATAATGTTTTATTCATGGTATGGATTTCTCTCTGTAATAGTGTCTATTTGTTTTATTTTAAAAAATTTTTATTGTGATAAGTCATATAAAACATACTATTTTAACATATTGTACAGTTCAGTGGCACCAAGTACATTCACATCATTGTACAATTCTCACCACCATCCATCTCCCAAATTTTTCACTTTCCTAAAATGAAACTCTGTCCCCATTAAATACTAAGTTTTTATTCCTTCCTCCAGTAGTACTTAAGATTTATGAGAACAAGTGTATGTAATATATACATATGACTTATACATATTATAAATATACAGGTATTGCTTATTATTATAATTTATAAGGTATAGTTCAGTGAACTCACTTTATCCAAGAGTTTGGATTTTATATATAGAATATTCTACATGTTTAAATATAGAAATATCTCTGATTAAAATTAGCCTTTTTTGTTAAATAGTTACTTTATATATATATATGTTCTATATAAAGACAAGTCTTTAATTTGAAAGTCAGCTTGCTGCTTCACTTATCTTTTGAGCTACTGAAGTTGAATTCTTGGAAAGGAAAGATGTGAACACAGGCCTCTACTGAAGAAGAACAAAAATGTTGTCAGTATGAAGAATCAGTCTGTGATCTGGGAATCTTAGCTTGCTTCAGCTTAGAAATCCAGTGATTGACTGTACAAAATCTTTCCAGATTGAAACTCAGAGATGGAGACAATCTGATCCTTACTAGGAAGATCTCAGTAGATAATGCTCCAAAAGATAGGGTTGCTGTTTGATGAAGTACACTGTTAATCTGTCCATTAAAAAATAAAATAATGGACTAGCTTCTTAGAATCCCATTAGAATAAGATACTTAGGAAAAGAACATTGTTCTTTTGTGTTTCAACAAAAGACTGAGAATCAAGGCATTATTAGTACAAACAGAAGGCAATAATAAAGGAGATAGAATATGGAGCCTCCTGTAAGTTGAGAAGAATCACACCAATATAATACCAAACGTGTCTTGCTTATTAAAGAAATTTTGAAATATTGACTCAAGAAAATCAGAATAGCACTGGAAAATCTCAAATTTGTTTACTCTGTGTTATAGAGATAACACTCTGTGTGTGCTTAGTTGCTCAGCCCTGTCTGACTCTTTGTGACCCCATGGACTGTAGTCCATCAGGCTCCTCTGTTAATGGGATTCTGGCAAGAATACTGGAGTGGGTTGCCATTTCCTAAAGTTGGTAATACCAACCAAAAAAATAAAAAAAAAACAAGTCTGGTACAACTGCAGTGATAAATTCAGGGATTTGTTGAAATAGTGCTATTAGAAAAAGATAATGGTATAATTGGCATATTAAATAGTTATTAGCCATATTTATTTTAATTTCCTTTCTTCTATATTTTGATAGCTTTTAAATTATAAAATAAACAGAGCTTTTACACATTTTGTTGTAGTTCAGCTTCTCTGCTATATACCTGGAGTCTCCATTGTCTATTTCTGCAACAATAACTGATTAATCTCATCATTCAAGAAGTTTTCCTAGTGCTCTGAATCCAAGTCTGAATCCCTGTTTAGAGACCAAGATGTTTTATATAAGTTTTAATTATGTACTCAGTATTGTGATCGTTTTAATAGTATATGTCTCCCTCACTTTACTGTACATTTCATGCTTCTGGGTCTGCATCTCTTTTTATCATTGCATTGCCAATACCCAGTTTTCAGTGACTAGATGCTGAGTGAATGACTGTAATTTGTTGTTGGGTAAAATAGAATTACCTCAACCTAGAGAAGATGCACTTACTGACCAATATTTTCTTTCCTCTGATGTTAGACAATATTTCCCCAACCTCTCCAATTTTACAATGGAATCTGGTGGAAAGTCAAACAATTGCATAGTAACTATATGGTTACCTAATACTATACATTTTGTCTGATAAATAATCATACCTTTTAAGACTATCAAGTCTAACAAACAATTTTTGACTATCCATTTGCCTTTTACTATTACTAATTTGCTAATAAACACAAATAATAAGAGGACTCATGACTGGTTTTTATTGAGCATCTATCATATGCTTTCCAGGCCTGTATATAATAGTTGTTACTTAATCTTTATAAATATGCTGGGAATACTTAATTTTGTAAGTATGGCCTCTTCTGATAGATGTTGAAAATGAGAGTGTTTAAAACCTGTATCCAACTGATAGGAAACAGAGGCTATAATACAACCAAAATCTATCTTGCATCAAAACTTCTGCATACTCTTTAATTAAATTTTTGAATACTGAACTAAAGTTTTCTTCTGAAAACTTCATGTTATGTATCTAAAACCATAAAATAGTAGAAAAATGTCAAATACTATGTGCTGTTTATACAGTGGATAAACATGTTTTGTATTACATTAAACTTGTAACATTAAAGCAGCATGACATTTTTAATTGTTCAACTAGCTGGCTTCTTTAAGGAGCTACTTCACTGTAGTGGAGGAAACTCTTCATTCACATGTGACAAGCATCTTGGTAGTACAACGGTATATGGTATTGCAAGAAATTAAAATTGTAATATCATAGCTGAAAAGACTTATAAGCGATTATGCCTTCCAGACATCTGTTTTGAGTCATAAGATTGTTCAAATTATTTAGTGTAGATGGTCAACAATTGTTTTTAAACTTAAAACCCCTCCAGGCCATACCAGTGTTTTATTTATTCTTCAGCTGTCCAACCAAAACCTCTACTGGTCTAATTTACACTTTCCATTGTTTATCTGTAGGACAGCTCACCAGCATGTATGCGTGTGTGTATAAATCAGCTCTCTTCTCTGAGCTAAAAATATTACTTAAGGCTATACAAAGTTTTCATATCACCTGCAGGGAGTTTGTCAGGTTTCTCTAGTAAAACTTGTGTTATTATAAATGATTTAATTCTCACTAGTAACCCCTAAAGTAAGTATATATTAATAACTTGTATGGTAACATATTGAATTTAAATAGCTAAATGAATATTAATTGCATAGTGGAAAAATTAATTCCAACAAATTTTACTATAGTGTTTGATTTTCCACCAGATTCCATTGTAAAACTGGAAGTAGGGAAATATTTAACTACTTGAAATTATAAAAGCTTGAAAACCTATTAAAAATCCCCTAAATTATATACAAGAAGCCTAGTAAAGTTTATGTAAAAGCAGCAGATTTTTATTTTTATTCTTCAATAGAAGAAAAAACATGAACATATACAGTACTAGCAGTTCTATTAATATTTTTCTATTTTAGTTGTAGCATCAAATTACTATATTAAAAAACAGTCCAATGTATCAAAATAAATATTTGTGTAAACAGTATTCAATTAATTAGATATCTGTGATTACTAGGTTTTACTAATAATCTCAGGGATGTAGGTTTAAAAAAAATTATATCCTCTGATTACAGGAGATAGAGAAGTTCAGGTTTTAGATTAAAAGTGTATTAACTAACTGGTATTTATTAGTAATCATAGATATTCCATTACAACTAATATTTTATAAAATATACTTGGATTGCATAGTGTATTTGTTTTCTGACTTTTAAAATGACAAATTAACTTTGACTGTGTAAAATACTTTTCTTTAAAGTTAATTTAATTCATCCTGTTTTAACTTCAGGATTCTATTCTAACCCACTTATGCATGCATGCTAATATTAGTTCAATTTTTAAATATAATCTTTATTGTAAATTCTTTCTGAACAAATTAGAACTTATGTATGTTGAAGATGAGATTCTAGTTTGATTTTTCAAAAACTCTCCCAAAGATAATGAAATAATATAAAATAATGGGTCTTTGATTTTGTTGTTAATCCCAGTGTTACTGTCATATATATTTCATGGTGTCCACAGTTTATTTCTGAATACTGACTTACTGATGTGTCCATTCTGGATAATGATTAACAGAGGACCATTGTCATTATGGAAAGGCCAGGAAACAAGGAAAAGAATGTTGGGATTTTTAATGTCCTTCTTTTTAATCTATGAAGTCACAGTGTTTGGAGATTATGATTTTCATAGCTTTATCATTTTGTTATATATTTTTTCTGACTTAGATTTCTAGTTATAAATTTCATTTGATTTTCACTGTCACTATTCTTGTCAATGTTAGCACATTATTATGTGTATCTTCTATCATATTTACTTCATTCTAGTTCATCTCTTATTCTCAATCTAACTAGGCAAGATTGGTCTTTCAAAATCTAGTGGTTTATACATGTTTCCTCCAATTTAAAGGCCTTCTTTGACTCCCCAATGACCATTTTTTTTTCATGCATCAATTACATACCTACTTATACTAGACCCTCTGCATGCAGAACACAAGATCTAGACCCAAGTCCTTGTCCTGCTTTTTTATACTTAGTTCCTATCTAGTGTGCCATACTCAGCTCATTTTCTTTTCTGTACAAATATTCCACTTTAGCCAACTGTCTTCTATTTGCTACATGGACATGCCATAATTATTCTATTCCTTTTTACCAGAATATCCTCTCCATTTGTTTAAAAGCTTTACTTTTATTCTTTTTAAGTTCTGCCTGTGTATTGACACATTTAATTTTATAGCTTCTGTGTGAGTTAGGTACCACTGATATCCCAGTTTTTCAGATAGCAAATCTGAGGCACAAAAAGGTGAGGTAACTTGCTCAAGGTTACACAGCAAATAACATAGAACTGAGAATTAAACTCTGATATTCTGACTCAAAAAAATCTGATCTCCCAACTAGTTTATTTTGCGATTTTTCCCCATCCTTCCCTCTTTCTTCTCTTTCATCCTTTCTCTACTTCTTGTTATCTTTCCTTCTCTCCTTTTTTCCCGTTTACTCTTCTCTCATTTTTTCAGGAATAATCCCGGCTAGAGATGCAAAGTGATATTTGCTTTAGAGTCATCTTTTCTGAGTGATCATCATCTTCCCGGGATCTTCCTTCTGTGCTGGCATTTGCAGAGGTGTATGCATCTCCATTTGATCCCCTGTTTTTTGTTTTTTTTTTTTGTTTTTTTTTTTTTAATGCAACTTCCTTCATTATGTCCAAAATGCTCCTCAGTGTCTCCTGGCTCTTTTTTTTTTTTTTTTAATTGTATTTTATTTTTAAACTTTACATAATTGTATTAGTTTTGCCAAATATCAAAATGAATCCACCACAGGTATACATGTGTTCCCCATCCTGAACCCTCCTCCCTCCTCCCTCCCCATTCCATCCCTCTGGGTCGTCCCAGTGCACCAGCCCCAAGCATCCAGTATCATGCATTGAACCTGGACTGGCAACTCGTTTCATACATGATATTTTACATGTTTCAATGCCATTCTCTCAAATCTTCCCACCCTCTCCCTCTCCCACAGAGTCCCTAAGACTGTTCTATACATCAGTGTCTCTTTTGCTGTCTCGTACACAGGGTTATTGTTACCATCTTTCTAAATTCCATATATATGCGTTAGTATACTGTATTGGTGTTTTTCTTTCTGGCTTACTTCACTCTGTATAATAGGCTCCAGTTTCATCCACCTCATTAGAACTGATTCAAATGTATTCTTTTTAATGGCTGAGTAATACTCCATTGTGTATATGTACCACTGCTTTCTTATCCATTCATCTGCTGATGGACATCTAGGTTGCTTCCATGTCCTGGCTATTATAAACAGTGCTGTGATGAACATTGGGGTACACGTGTCTCTTTCCCTTCTGGTTTCCTCAGTGTGTATTTTTTTTTTAATCCTTTCATGATAAGGAGAATTTGGCTGCCCTTCTATACTTCCTTGACATTCCAGGAATCTCCATGAGCTTTTCTACACCAATCTCCTTTCATAGCTCCCTCAATTCCATTTCCTTTTGACATGGAATTCTGGGCAACTTTCTGGACCTTGATACCTCTCAGAGCAAGCTAGGGAAGAGAGCAGCTATATCCTATATTCTAGTTCTGGTTCTAAGCCTCTCATATCTCCATCTTTTCTATGTTTTAATTTCTTGTCTCTGTACTGTCACCTCTGCATTTCTTATTATTTTCAGTTCTCCTGTATTAAGACTGAATTACTATTTTTATTTGTTTGCTGATTTTAATATTTTGAAAGGCAGGGACTTGAAGTTTATTTTTGGTTCCACTGTCCCGTAAGGCACCAAGTAGCTAGGCCATTCATCAGGACAAGGAAAGGGGAAGGATGAAAACAAATTCTATTACAAGATTTTAATGTAATTTCCTCACATTAGCATCAGATTGGAGGTAAAGAAAATGTTGATATGAATGAGCTGGTAGGGAGCTAGATGGATGAAAATTTTGTTTTAATGAGATAAATAAAAGGAAGGCGTTTAATGTTTTAGATGGAAGTAACCTAACAGGAAGGTTGTATGGAGGAATTTTGTTGTTTTGTGCTAGGATATGATAAAATAAGAGGGAGACAACAGAAGGCAGATTAAGTACTTTACTGCCTATAGCAATTATTTCCTCCTAAGTGTGCCGTATCTACTAGTTTACATTAATGCTTTTGTTTTTCCTGGAAGACTAGTGTCTACCTTCCCACAAAAGGTGAAATAATTTTTGACATTTCCATTTTTACCGTATTAGGTGCTCTTTAAATGTATATTAATAAACTACCAATAACTCATATGTTTTAGTATGTGAATGTGTTATCATGTCATAACTTTTAAACCTTATTTTATAAAAAGAAAATGAATACTTAAGTGTACCTGCCATCTTTTCTAAGTGACTGTCTCTTTGTTTCCTCTGACGGGGTTCTCAAGCAGATAGTTCTTATCTCTGTTTTTATAGTTTATTAATTATTCACTGTCATTTTGAAATGAATGCTCCAGGAATATCTGAGTATTTCCATACTCTTTGTCACCTTACTTAACTCTGCATATCTCATAGGTCTTGATAATTATTGTAACAGAACTTAAAAGAAGTTATGTCAGCCGAAACATACCATTAGTGCATTAATGTGTCAAAACAGCAGTGAATGACACAGCTCTTGGCAGTCTTAAAAGCTCCTAATGGCAGGCCAACTCTAAGGAATTGATTTGTAAGCAATACGAAGGCTATAAAACTTTCTCTCTGATATATAGTTCAGAAAGCCTTGTTCTATTATTCACCTTATTTTTAGTAAATGAGTAATAACTCTTTGAATAAGAGAACAATCTATAAAGACAATATAGTTGATGTGCTTTATGTTAAAGTAGCAACAGAAAACTTCAAATAGCAAAACTAACAAGGTAGAAGCATGTTAAAATTAATTCAGTTGTTAACATTTAAACTGCAATTTAATCACAGGTCAAATATTATAAGTTATTGTTTTGTGGCTAATAAAAATGGATGTGGTAATGTGGTTTGTCAAACTAATAGCTTTTTGACACCTAGAAGAAATTGAAGATGAAAGGATTTGAAATGTAAAATACACTTCATAAATAAAAATTTATGAGAAATAATGTAATAAATATAAATATAGTTATATATTGGTTTTTAAAACTGGAAAAGTATATTTTAAAACTAAGGGTATACAAAATTCTAAAGCTAATACAGTTTATGACCTAATACACTTTATGCTGTGTTTTAGTTTAAAATGTGCTTTTATTGTTTTTCCATATAACAATCAGAGATTCATATAACACTATATTGTTGTTTGGTCTAAGTCTGTCTCTCTCTTGGGGGGGCTCCCTTAGAACAGGGGCCATCCCTATCTTGCTAATCATTGTGGCTTCCAGGACTAAGCCCAATATATAACACAAACTTGGAACCCAGTTAGTACTTGATATGAAAAAATATGTTCTCCCTCAAGGGCCAAACCATATTATTTTAATTAAAAAAAAAAAAAAAACAACTGGCTTGTAAGTAACATAAGAATGGCAAAAAGGATAATTCAAGTGAGATATATCTCAGATTTCTTAAAAGTTGTTGACAGAAAAAAACAGTGTAGTATATAGTACAATTGACATTCAGATTTGCAAATAAAACAGATAAGTTCTGTTAGAGTATTTGAAATTTTCTCTTTAATCCTAAAATTTGTGACTCTGATTCAGATCCAAATTCATGGCTAAATCATATAAAAGTGACTGCAAGTAAATTGCTATTTTGAATGAATCTAGTATTTTTTTCAGTGGAGAATGAGATTGGTAATAGGCAGCTTCATAGCTTATGGATCCTATTCCATTGCAAGTGACAAGGATGGAGGAATTTCAGGTAGACCCTAAAGATCTTTTCCTAGGGTGCATATGAGTGCTGAGAAAGAAAGATGACTTGCTTCATTTATTATTTATTTATTTCCTCCACTCTTCAATCAATCTTCATGTTTTTCCCCTGGATTTCACTAAGGAGTTGAAAATAGTGACTTTTTGATACATTTTTCTTTATATCAGACTGAAAATACAATATTTTGTATTTTCAAAATACAATACAGTATTGCAATAACAGAACAAAAAATATTCCAATAAAATTTTAAAGTTAGATACACACATACATATACATGTAGTACATAGTTTGCATGTATAAAGGAAATAAAAATATTTTTCTAACATATAATCACAGGCTGAATTCATAGGAAATTTTATACCCAGTTACTGTACACTTTTTTAGAATCGAAGAAAGTAATATGGCATAGTTCCAAAATTTTTCCATACATTAAAATTATGCTAAAATTCCTTAGTCCAATTTTGCAACATTTTAATTTTTAAACAACATTCTAACAAACTGCATTCTATCCAACTTCCTGTTTCAAATTGCTCCCTCAGCTTATAATTTACTACTCTGGAGACAGTGGTTAACTTTTTATGGGGTGATTATTTTCCAGTTATTTCTTCTTTCAATTCCCTTTTCTACTTTTCCCCTCTAAGCACCCACAAACGCATGTAAGTGTCTTTCCTCATTTACTTGATATGTGATCTTTTTCATGAGACTGTCTTTCTGTGAAAATGAAATTTTATATCTGGTTAAAAATTCCAGAATGTAGTGTCCCAAATGCATATACATTTCTGAATACATGACCCTAAATCTGAAAAGCCAGACAGGCAAATGACTTACTTGTAATATCCATAACTACTTATAATAATGCAACCTTATAGATTTAATAAGGCCATGATTTACAGTCGTGTAAATTCCTATAAGATTTTCATCTCTGAAAGTGTTCCATACCACAATGAAACAGATTTGTAGTTTACTTAATTATGACTGTATATCTTCATAGCACTTATTAGTCATGCCTCACACTCACTTTAGAAAGATCGCATTCCACATAGTTTTGGTTTTGTCCAAAGGTCTCTGAATATTTTGTACTTAGCTTGATTTTACTGAGACCTTGGACTTAAATATACATAACTTTTTAAAAGACAATGTTATAATGTTACTATTCATAACATTTTATAAAATTTTTGATAAGATATTCCAGTTAGTGACTATTTTCCCAGCCCTGCTTCATCCTCAGCCATCATAGTTAAAGAGAATGCATTCAGTTCAGTTCAGTTCAGTCATACAGTCGTGTCCGACTCTTTGCGACCCCGTGAATAGCAGCATGCCAGGCCTCCCTGTCCATCACCAAACTCCTGGAGTTCACCCAGACTCACGTCCATCGAATCAGTGATGCCATCCAGCCATTTCATCCTCTGTCATCCCCTTCTCCTCCTGCCCCCAATCCCTCCCAGCATCAGAGTCTTTTCCAATGAGTTCAACTCTTCATATGAGGTGGCCAAAGTACTGGAGTTTCAGCTTCAGCATCATTCCTTCCAAAGAAATCCCAGGGCTGATCTCCTTCAGAATGGACTGGTTGGATCTCCTTGCAGTCCAAGGGACTCTCAAGAGTCTTCAAGGGACTCTCAAGAGTCTTCTCCAACACCACAGTTCAAAAGTATCAATTCTTCGGCACTCAGCTTTCTTCACAGTCCAACTCTCACATCCATACATGACCACAGGAAAAACCATAGCCTTGACTAGGTGGACCTTTGTTGGCAAAGTAATGTCTCTGCTTTTGAATATGCTATCTAGGTTGGTCATAACTTTTCTTCCAAGGAGTACGCGTCTTTTAATTTCATGGCTGCAGTCACCATCTGCAGTGATTTTGGAGCCCCCCCAAAATAAAGTCTGACACTGTTTCCACTGTTTCCCCATCTATTTCCCATGAAGTGATGGGACCGCATGCCATGATCTTCGTTTTCTGAATGTTGAGCTTTAAGCCAACTTTTTCACTCTCCACTTTCACGTTCATCAAGAGGCTTTTTAGTTCCTCTTCACTTTCTGCCATAAGGGTGGTGTCATCTGCATTAAGAATGTATAAAAATAAACAGGCACACATCTCTCTTAAATGAGATTTTGCAGGGTAATGATAGGTTCAGGAGAGAGACCTACAACTAAAGGAAGTCAGGCTTGACTGTGTATATCACTTTTGGCAGTAATAAAAAAGATGAAAGTACAAAATATAATTGAAGGCTGGGAAAAAAATTTGAGCCAACTACCATGAAGAAGTGGAACTTTAACTTTTATTCAAATATCTACAAACAGTATCTTCACATATTTAAGCCTCTATTCTTGCAGCAAAGAAATTATAAGGATAAATATGAGTGACTCAGTTTTGTGTACTATTGAATAACAGTAAGTCACATACTGTATGAAAAATATTTTTATTGTCAATAAAATATGCAACTCACTTTTTTTTCTGCTCTGTAAGAAAGGATCAGGAAGAATTTCTTTAACTCATTTTTTATAGACACTTTGGGAATCCGCTCTCAGAGAAAAAAGAAAACCTTTCCTTGGGTTTGAGGCTAGCTTTCATCTGTCTCCATGGCTGTCATACTTACATCAATCTCCTCTATCCCATTTCTTCAGAATACTCCCTAATTCAGTTATCCTCTTTCTCCTATTTCTTTAACTTCTCCAGCTGCTGACACTCCCTTCAGCATCCAGTATATTTATGCTTCCAAGAATATTTGGACCAAAATCAAGATGTCCTTCCTTGACGCATTAACTATTCTCAGTCTCCCTTTCTTTGTGTCCAGGCTCTAAAGGAGAGTCCAACTATATTGTCTCTATCTGTTTACCTTCTATGATGCCTCTGCCTATTGTACTCTATCTTCTACCACCCAGTGGCAGCTGTTAAGAGCACCTGTGAACTCTTAAATACAGAATCAAAAGAACAGGTTTTGAATATTGTTTCTTACTTTATAATTTTTGTCTGATTTGATTTTGATTTTTTTCAGTATGGGCCACTGTGACCACTTCCTCTGTATTTGTACTTGTCTGTCTTGACTTAGCTTTGTGACACAGACTGGGCAGGCACGACAGCATAGTGTTTAATTTCATGAAACTTGTCAGAAATATCTGGATTTATTATCCCTATTGTACTATTTAATATGTGAGTTACTTTGGGAACATTACCTAATCTCTCTAAACTCAGTTTTCTTTTCTCTGAAGTAGATAGTAATCATATTTAACCCATAATGTTGTAAGGATCAATTTTTTTTTAATTATTAAAGAGTCTATTATCACATTTGATACATGCTGAGCCCTCAGTAGGTGATAGCTGTTATTCATATTTTTAAACCATGAGGACACTCCTGTCTCTGTCTTTCCTCTCTATATCCACTCCTCTATCCTTCCTCTTTTTTCTTTCTCTTTTCTTACTTTTCCTTGTCCCCTGCCTCCCCTCTTCCTACTTTCTTCCTCCCCTCTTCTCAATCTCTTTCTTTAGTCCTTTCAGATGCTCCAATCACTAACATGGCTACTGCTACCAGTAAATCCCAATCTGTTTATCCCAGGTCACATTTTTCTCAGATGCTTCAACTACATATTGAATTTCACACTAAACATTTCCAGCTGGGGATTTCAAGGACAGCATGTTCCATGCTAAAGTGACCCCATCTCCATATGCTTCATTACCTACAGTTCTGTTCCTTGTTATTAATGCTAGTCACTTAGTGAAAGTAAAGAACTTCCAGGACTATCTCTTAAATCTGTATCATCTTTTTCCTGCCTGTTCTTCCTTTTCTAGCTCATGGTCTTATTATTGTTCACCTAGATTACTACAGTGGCCTGCTATACAAGCTCACTACCTTTGGTCTTGCACATTTCTCATCCAGTATTCAAACTATGCCAGTTTGAAACGTTCAAAGTACAGATCTGATTTTCATATAATTGTTAAAGTTTTAATTGTTCCATGTACAATCTCAGGTTTAAAACAACTTCTTAACAAGGTATGCATATGAATGATTTAACTGCTTTGTTTTCTATATATTTTGTTTTGACCATTACTGTCTTACGTATAGCAAATGATATTCTAATGATAGATACATCTTGGCAAATGTTCTAGGTGCAGTTGAAAAATAATTTCTCTTCTGAAGATACTGTGCATAATTTTCTATATATGTCAATTATATCAATTTGGTTAGATATGTACTTCAAATTTTCACTTGTGTTACTATTTTTTTGTCTGTTTATTGTACTAGTTGAGAGGTGTATTACAATCTCCTATTATGATTGTAGATATATATATTTCTCCTTATTCCCCCTGATAAAATTTTGTTTATATACTTTACATCTCATTATCATTAAACAGAAAATGAAATTAAAAGACGCTTACTCCTTGGAAGGAAAGTTATGACCAACCTAGATAGCATATTCAAAAGCAGAGACATTACTTTGCCAACAAAGGTTCGTCTAGTCAAGGCTATGGTTTTTCCTGTGATCATGTATGGCTGTGAGTTGGACTGTGAAGAAGGCTGAGCGTTGAAGAATTGATGCTTTTGAACTGTGGTGTTGGAGAAGACTCTTGAGAGTCCCTTGGACTGCAAGGAGATCCAACCAGTCCATTCTGAAGGAGATCAGCCCTGGGATTTCTTTGGAAGGAATGATGCCAAAGCTGAAACTCCAGTACTTTGGCCACCTCATATGAAGAGTTGACTCATTGGAAAAGACCCTGATGCTGGGAGGGATTGGGGGCAGGAGGAGAAGGGGACGACAGAGGATGAGATGGCTGGATGGCATCACTGACTCAATGGCGTGAGTCTGAGTGAACTCCGGGAGTTGGTGATGGACAGGGAGGCCTGGCGTGCTGCGATTCATGGGGTCGCAAAGAGTCGGACACGACTGAGCGACTGAACTGAACTGAAGGATGTTTTCTTATTGGAATTATTTTATCATTATGAATTATTCCTTTTTTATCTCTAGTGATTATTTTTATCTTCAAATCATCTTAGTTAAATATTAATATATCCACACTTCTTTAATTTTGTGACTTTTTTTCATTCTTTTACTTGCACTTTTCTGTGTGCTCATATTTTAAACATGTTTCTTGTAAACAGCAAGTGGTGTATGTTAGTTTCCATCTCTTTTAATGTGTTTTTAGTACTTTTAGGTTTGATGCAGTAGGTAATATATTTGCTAATATATACTAATGTCATCTTGCTATATATTTTCTATTTCTTCCATGTACTTTTTGCTGTTATTTCTCTCTTCCCTCTTTCTTATAAAGAACTTTAATTATATTTATATTCATTGTATTTAATTATATTTTCTATTAATTTACTTGTTTATTATTGTTTTTTCTTGTGTTCATTTTTAGTGCTTTTGCTTTAGATTTTAATATACAACTTTGATTTATTAGAGTCTTCCTAAGCTAGTGTTATTAGCACTTCCTAAAAACACTGGCATCTGGTCCCATCACTTCATGGGAAATGGATGGGGAAACAGTGGAAACAGTGTCAGACTTTATTTTTGGGGGCTCCAAAATCACTGCAGATGGTGACTGCAGCCATGAAATTAAAAGACGCTTACTCCTTGGAAGGAAAGTTACAACCAACCTAGATAGCATATTCAAAGCAGAGCCTATACTTTGCCAACAAAGGCCTGTCTAGTCAAGGCTATGATTTTTCCAGTGGTCATGTATGGATGTGAGAGTTGGACTGTGAAAAAAGCTGAGTGCCGAAGAATTGATGCTTTTGAACTGTGGTGTTGGAGAAGACTCTTGAGAGTCCCTTGGACTGCAAGGAGATCCAGCCAGTCCATCCTAAAGGAGATCAGTCCTGGGTATTCATTGGAAGGACTGATGGTGAAGCTGAAACTCCAATACTTTGGCCACCTCATGCGAAGAGTTGACTCATTGGAAAAGACTCTGATGCTGGGAGGGATTGGGGACAGGAGGAGCAAGGGACCACAGAGGATGAGATGGCTGGATGGCATCACCGACTCGATGCATATGAGTTTGGGCAAACTCGGGGAGTTTGGTGATGGACAGGGAGGCCTGGCATGCTGCAATTCATGGGGTCGCAAAGAGTCGGACACAACTGAGCGACTGAACTGAACTGAAAAATACTGAAACCACACCTCACTTTAGGTTCATTTAGCCCCTTCTTACCTTTCGTACTGTTGCTCAGACATTTTGCTTTCTGTGATGTACATCCACAAGACAGAAATAATATTGTTGCTCTAAAAAGTCAATCTTTTTTCTATATATCAACAAAATCACCTTTTCTAGTGCTTGCTCTTCATTCATCCCTTCATTCCTTCAGTTTCATCTTTCCATTGAGGTCATGTTTTTCTTTCAGCCTGAGAAACTTCCTGTGTATTTTTTTTATATTGTAACCAATTGTCTCAGCTGGTGACTAATTCTCTTATCGTTTCCTTGTCTGAAAATACTTTGATTCCACCCTTATCTTTAAAGGATATTTCACTGGGTTAAAGTCTAGTTCAGAATTTTTTTTTAAATCTTTCAGAATTTAGCACATTTTCTACTGACTTCTGTACTTCTGTTGATAAGTTGGCTATCAGTTTTATGTTACTCCTTTTATAATTTAATCTTTGTATTTCATCAGCTTACCCTTGATGTGGTTAGTTATGGTCTTCATATTGTTTACCCTGCTTGTGATGCAATGATCTTAAATATATGGGTTGATAATGTGGATCAGTTTTAGAAAATTCTTGGTCATTATCTAATCAAAAATTGACTTTGCTACAATTTCCCTGTCATTTCTTGAGAGTAGTCTAGTTCAAGTATGTTAGACCTTTGCTATTTATTTCCTTATGTGTGTTGTACTCTACTTTGTTCTTGCCATGCTTTTCTCTTTCTGTGTTACAGTTTACAAATTTTTTATTGACCTGTGTTTTAGTTTACTATAGAAAGTTTCTATTAACCTCGTTCATTGAGCTTTAAATTTCAGGTATTGTGCTTGTACAGTTTTTAAATGCCTAACTGATGCTTACTTTATAGCAATTTTTAATCTTTTCATGAAATTTTTCAGTCTTTTCCTTAATTATGAATAACACTGATATTTTACTATTCATCTTGGATAACTCAGTATCTGAATCATTATCCATCTATCTTACTCATATACTTGTTTACTTTTTTCCCTGACTGTTGATCACGATTTCCTTCTCCTTTGTATGACAATAATTTTTTTATTGTATATCAGACCTTGTATATAAGACAAGTTTTAGCTCTATAATTTATTTGCCAACAGGATAGGTTTACCTGTGAGACTAATCACTTCAATCCTGTCTAGGACTGAGCAGGATCAAGTTTAGGTTGCAATTTGAGTTAACTCTTAGTTTATATTTGCTTCATCCCTGTTCCTTGAACATGACCCTGATGAACTTTTCACTGAAAGCCTGATAGATTTTTGTCTCCTTAGCTATGAAAGACTACAGGAGATTTAGCTTTGGTGTTTTGCCCCAGAAAGCTTCAGGATATATCAGATGTGCATGTGTGATGGGACTGTGGCTTCTTAGTATTTGCCTCATAAACACAGCAAGATGGGAAAGACTGCACTCTTTCTTTCAGGCCCAGCACCATCCTTGTCCATTTACACCTGATGTGGAAAACCAGCCACTTACCCTGTGACTTGTCTAGTTTCTGAACAGGTACACTGGATCCACATGCCCACTGATTATTCTGCTGGTTTCTTCTTATTCCAGTAAAGTCACTGTGTGTGATCATACTCTGATCTGCAGATCATACCCAAATGCCATAGAGAAGAAAACAGATGGTGATTGCCTGTTGAGAAAAGACTCACCACTTTGGTATTTTAGTTTGTCTATTCTTCATTGTTTCCTCAATACTCTGATATACTTTTAAAATGTTTCTTTTTCAAGTTATCTCTTTTACTCATTTTACTAGTTGTTGTAGTGTGAATGTTGGCAACTGATTAGATCCTATGAAGAAATGGAGGCTCCCCACTCTTATCTGGGCTTCCCTGATGGCTCAGCTGGCAAAGAATCAGCCTGCAATTCAGGAGACCCCAGTTGGATCGCTGGGTCAGGAACATCCCTTGTAGAAGAGATAGGCTACCCACTCTGATATTCTTGGGCTTCCCTAGTGGCTCAGATGATAAAGAATCTGAAGCTGTCTGTTCTTTCCTAGGGTTCTCATAACATCCTGATACTCTCTGCTTATCTTTGTCATAATACTTCTCTCGTTTGATAACAATGATCCCCTCTGTGTCTATATGTGTGTGCAGGGGATGGGGATACTGGTTGTGTTTCTCTGTCTCTGTGCCTAGACTGTAGGGTTTCTAGAGTCAATGTCCCCAGCATGTGCCTATGAATGATGGAAGGTGAATACATGTGGAACAAATCAATGATTGGCAATTATACTCATTCTAGGACACAGGTTATTAGATGTTTGGAATTAGTTGTCGTCTGAAATATTTAAAATAGCTTGATGTAAAAAGTTCCAGTATCCATAACTATCTCCAATCTGATATGTAATCTTGTGCCAAAGATGTAATTTTGGCCCTGACAATAGTTTATCATTTTACCCTGGTAAACATAGAACTTCCAATTAGTATCTTTCACAGGGTTCAGTGAAGTGCTCTGCTCTGAGTAGACAATGTTTATAGGTAAAACTCTTGCTAAAGTTGCAGTGTTCTTAAATTTTGAAGACTTAATTCTGATGATCATCTGTATAACATTTTTACCTGGAGTACACTATCACAATGTTATTTGTAGTTCTGTAACACAAACTCCTGCCCTTTTCCATCTCTTTACCATGTGACAGAAGTGTGGAAAACCACAGCAAAGTTTTATATATTTTTGTCCTTATATAATGCTAAAAGTGCATATTTTTCTTGATTTAAAATCACAAACTATGAGTAACTTTCTAATGTTAACACCTACATAAGGGTTAGTTTTCAGGGTTTTTTTTTAATATTGTAATTATACAAATTCTAATTAAGTATTCTTGAGCACACATTTCTTTCTCATTAGGAAATTCTATGATTCCCTGAACAATGTGCTAATGAAGCTTCACTGTTCTTTATGGTTTATTTTAAAGCAAGACACTCTTACAATTTCTTGTAAGATTTGTCTGAACCTAATTAAAATCTAGTGCATCATTTCTAATTTTATAGATTGAACGTCTAAAGTTCATAAGGAGGAGTAAAGTTTCATCTTAAAATTTTAAATGGAAACTTTTTCAGTATTATGTAACCCTACATCTGAGCCTTATTAAAATTTTGTCATGAGTTGAAATTAATTGGTGAATATTTTCTTAGCTTTATATCCCTAATGTAGTCAAATTGTAACTACTAATCTTTTTCTACTAAAACCTTTTTGTTAATTTAACAAAATTCCTCACTAGTTATTTAAGAAAGGAAACAAATCATAAGGGATTAATGAGTGATAATGTGATATTAAAAATATCTAAGAAGTCAGATTTGAAGCACTTTCTGTAAAGCTTCTTACATTATTTTTATTCCAAATATTATCTTCTTTTGAATTAAGTGATTTGTTAATAGCCTATAAAACACAGTTCAAATTTTTGAATATATAGAATAGACATGCTTGTTAAAAAACACTAGTTAATGAAATGGAAAACAGCAAACTCTTTTGAGTAGCTCAGTAATACTGAGTTGATGCTTTCTTGACATATTGCATTTTCTTTATTGTTCAATTAAAAATGTTACCTAATTTGCACTCTGACTTTTTTGACCCAGAAATTATTCAAAAAAATGTTGCCTATATTTATGGTTTCTGCTTCTGGATTATAAGTGGTAGGGTAGGGGAAGCAGCTGGTTAAACGTGCTTTTAGTAGATAGTTATTCAAAGAAATATATCAATATTTAAGAGGAAAACATCAAGTTGTTTAGTTATAATTTCATATGCATGAATTGTAATTGGTTCAGAAACACTAGTATTTAACCTCATATTTTAACTTGTTTACTATCAAGTATGTAATTGGTTCAACTAATCTAAAGGAAGAGTTGGATTAACTAGGGAAGCCAAGATGGGTAATTCCCAGGAGATTCTAAAACGTGGCACAACCCTAGTAAATCTACCATCTCCCAAAGCCTGAGTCAGCTATTCTATTTCATAAATTATTATTTTCTAGTACACCAAAGACATGTAAAATTCATGGAAAAACTTATGTTAACCAAGCTCAGGAGACAGACATATAAAACCCAAATATCAATTTACAATAAGAACTATAATGTCTAAGGTACTACTAAATAAGGAAAACTACCTTGCAAAGCCTAATTATAATCAAGGCACCAGTCTATAAATTCATGGTAAGAAATACAACTATCCAGGGAACTGGACACTTGAGTCTTGTAGTAAGCACATTTTCTCTCTAGGTGCCATGAGAGAAAGTATTATAATTGAAAGGTAGTTTGGTGAATATCTAATCAGAACAAGGTAAATTAGCTATGTGACTTGAAGTTTGATACTCAAGTTAATATGCTTCTCAAGGACCATAAGAATGTCTTATTCATTTTTTTTTTTTTTGTATCCTGATTGTGTGGAACATGCTAGAGATTTTTTTAAAGTGTGTTGAATGAACACTCTGTACAGAAGAACATATGTGTTCCAGATGCTAGGAGATATTTCATTTGCTGCACTAAACATATTGTCTTTAATAAGTATATAATTGCTAACAATGATAGGAGAAAATACCTGTAAAACTAGTAGCTAGTCAATTTTACATAAAAATCACTTCAAAATGAGCATGACTACCTAAGGTAGGATTTGCTTAATACACAACTCCAGGGTCACCGTTTAGTTAAAATGCCACGTGGAGGTGCACAATAGTACTGACCTATGGTTAGCTGATTTTTACATTTTAAGATGAGCAATAAGAAAAGCAAAGTATATTATTCAAAATATGTGCAATTATTATAGACAAGATGCTGCAGTTACATATTCACAACAGATAACACATGATTAGAACACTACCGTGTGCAATTTCAATGCACAGTGCTCCAAACAGTGCCACCAAGAATTTAGGGCTTTTGCCTTATCCAGCACGTAACCAATTCAATCTGCCTTTCTCACCCTAACCCCTCTGTACCTGAGTCACTCTTTGCTTTTGTTGTTGTTTCCCTTTTTTTTTTTCCAACAATTATTCTTTCAATAACTTATCCCCAGAAATCATATGTCAAGGAGTATCAACTTCTATTTTCAACTTCTGGGTTAGGTAAGTATCTTGATTACATATTTGCTGTTGCTAATCATTGTAGGGGCGACAGTAAGCAAAGCTCACCTGAGGGTAATCATTGTGAAAACGGGAGCAATGCTGTTTAGGGAGAGGGGTCCTTTGCATGCCTTGAGATCATCCTGAGTAAATGCTTTGGGCTCTGCTTGGATTGGTACTTATGTGCTGTCTTGTTTTGTTAGCAGCAGTAGGCTAAATGTCCAACTCAGGTTATCTAAATGAAGACATACCTATAGAGTATGTCACCATTTGTGACTGTCCTTTTGCGTGTGGGCTTCAGATTTCCATTTTTTAGCTGTGCTACTTTGGGCAAGACTAATTCCTATTAATGTTGGCATTGCTTTAACATGTTGACAACAATAACTTTCAGAATTGTAAAAAGCAAAAACATATTACAGTAGCTATTAAATCATTCCTAGGACATAATAGTTTTTTCTGTTGGCATTCAACCGTTATTTGAAAGTAAAAAAGGTTTCTCTTTAAAAACTCAAGCACATTTTTTTCTGTTTATTTTGTTTACATTTTAACAATCCCTTAGGAAATTCCATGTAAGCACTTTCATTACTAATCTGCTGCATTGTACGTGATTTGGATTATTTTCCTCTCCAATGACCAGTGTAGGTTGATAAAAGAGAACATTCAGATTTTAAAATCCTGGAGAATAGAAAATTTAATATTTTTTTCTATTTAACATAATAATTTGTTATGTGTAACATAGCTTAAAATTTTTAAAGATAATTATTTTTTCTCACATTGTTTTCCATGGGTACTTTTTCAGTTTTTCTCATTTTTCAATAATGTTCTTTTTTTACCCCACCACAAGATTTTTTAAGCTTATTTAAATGGAGAAGTATAATTTTGAACCAAAACCAGAATCTGTTGAATGTAAAATATAGACCAGTTTTACCTACATGTAATAATCTTAAAGGAGTTAATATTCTTTTCCTATATAATTCAAATCTAGGATACATTTAATGGAAATTATCAGAAAATAGGAAGAAAAAAGTACACAAGAATGTTCTCAGATAAGTTTGTATAACTGTACATAGTTTGAAAATATTTAAATACCCAACAAATTCAGAACAATTGTATACACTGTTATTTCCATTTAGTGTATTAGTTTATTCAAATGTTGCTTATAGGGAGAAATTTGTGTTGCAATATAAAGTATGAAAAACACAATTATAAGATACATTTTAATTTTTAAAACCATACATACTAAAAACTTATAAATACACAAGTATATTAGTGGCAGTTATGACTAAATGATACATTTTGAAATATATTTTCTTTTTCCCTGCTGTTCTGTTTTCAAATGAATATTTTTTAAGATATTGAAAACCATGTCTTATCTTTGGAAACATCTAAATTATTAAAAATATATTATCTATAAGTTCTGTTCATAGCATTTGACAATTTCTGTAGTGTAAATACTTCTACCATGACAATTTTAAAAAATAGTGGGTAAAAATTCTGAAACTTTAGACACTGTTCTGTGGTCTATGTCATTCTAGCATTTCAGGAATCTTATCATCCTGAAAACTAGGTACATAAAAGGAAAGAATAAAGTATTTACAAGGGCTTCCCTGGTGGCTCAGAGGGTAAAGCGTCTCCCTGCAATTCAGGAAACCTGGGTTCTATTCCTGGGTCAGGAAGATCCCCTGGCGAAGGAAATAGCAACCCACTCCAGTATTCTTGCCTGGAAAATCCCATGGATGGGGAAGCCTGGTAGGCTACAGTCCATGGGGTCGCAAAGAGTTGGACACGACTGAGCAACTTCACTTCACTTCACAATTGAATTATATCCTTGGTAACCAAATAATATAAAGAAATATCTCCTTATAAATAATTATTTCAGCTACAAATGAACACAAAATAATAAAAATTAACTATAAAAACTTTGCTGTCTTCAGTGAACTCAAAATAGATTTTTGAACATCAATAGGAGAGAGTGAGTGAGGGAGAGAGATAGTCAACACAAAAGCAAAATAGACATGTTCTCTGATACTGACCGTGTAATGGAGGAGAACACAGCAATTTTTTTTTTTTTAATGTTTTTAACTACATGTTTCAACTTATTCTGCATGTAATGACTGCCTGCTCTGTTTTTTTCCATTCCTCTCATTTTAATTATTTTGATGTTAATACTATTTTTCTTGGTCAGGGTTTATAATATATATTCCCCTACAACCCTAATTTTTCTAGCAGGTATGTACTAGAGCACTAAGTGAATTCAACATTTGATGTCATCCTTAAATAATCATAGCTATATCATTAAATTTTAATTCTTGACTTTTGACTCATCTTTTGGCTGTGTGGATTTCAACACTGAATAGTTAATTTTTGAGCATCCATGAACTCATATATGTTGTCTCATATATTAGAGTGTTTGGCATTTGCATTTATACCCAAAAAGCGACTCATTGGGGAATAATAATATTCATTCATACATTTTTTTCCTCATCAGAAATTTTAATTTGAAAACAACATTTGGCCGAATTCTGGTATTGAGTGTTGTGGTGATGAAATTTGAGACTAGCTTAAATTTATTTCTCCTTGAAGTTGACTTGAATTTTCTGCCTGTTTGCCTGAGGAACTCTTTATCATGGACACAGAATAAGTTTAACCAGAGTTAGTGTCATTTCTGAATGTTAAAGTCCTTTCTAGTATATAGTGTAACATCTTTAGATTCAGTTCTTCATTTATTCTGAGAAATGTTACTACAATACATGTCTTCAGTTTTTAAAATTCAACTTACCAGATTTCTATTGAGTAATTATCCATATATTTGATCATCTTAGTGTCTGCTTATCAGCATCTCTCAATGAGAATCTTTAATATGTTTCTATTTCTATTTTGTCTTAATTTTGTATAACTACCTCAAGTATTCTCTAAAGTCATTGGTGTGACTTTTATTAATTCTGACTCTTACTATTTCTAATCTGTACATTGCATTTGAGTATTTTGGCTATAAATTTTGTTGTCTTTCATCTTATCTTTGTGAGTCACCTTATTGACTTCTAATTTCTTCTATTAAATTTTTATCAGATTGTTCTTGAGAACATGCTTTTAGTCCTTGTATTATGTTTCAAATTATGTTTTTATTTTGCATCTCTCTCCCTTCTAATACTTTTTCTTTTTTTCCTATTATAGTACATTTGTATAGTTTATATAGGCTATTTCCTTCCATTTTTTAGAAATGTTAAAATGGGCAGCTTTGTTCAGATCTTTTATTTTCCCTGACTTGATGTGATTGAATTATCCTTGACACTTGTGTACATTTTAGAGTATTTTCTCTATTTTACTATTATCTAAAGGCTAAATATTCTTATCTATATACTTTGTGTATTGGCATACTAAGTAGTATTTATGAACTCTTCCTGCACCTATGTCCTCCTCTCTCCATCATGTACTATTAATAGATCGGGTCCTCCTTCACTCAAAGGCATCTCTTCAGCAATTCTGCTTTCCTTCTTCTTCATCAGGCTTTTTTTTTTCTCTTTTAGACCATCTCAACATCAGATTCTGGTATATTACATTTTTAAAGTGTTTGGTTGATCCCTCTTCCCTTCCAATCATTGTTGCATCTTTCTGTTTCCATTTACTATAACTTTCCTTAAAACATTTTCTGGACTTGTTTTCCCTACCTCCTCTCCTGTTATTCTCTTTTGTACCGAGTAGGCTTTTACTCTACACTGTACAGACCACTCTTGTCATGGCCAGTAGGAACAACCATGTGGTTAAATCTGGTGTGGGTTTTCAGTCTGCATCTTATCTATTCGCAGCATTTGACATGACACTTGGCACTCCTTCCTTGAAGGGCTTCCCTGGTGGCTCAGCTGGTAAAAAAATCCACCTGCAATGCGGGAGACTAGGGTTCGATCCCTGGACTGGGAAGATCCCCTGGAGAAGGAAATGGGTATCCACTCCAGTATTCTGGCCTGGAGAATTCCGTGGATGTATAGTCTGACTTGCAAAGAGTCGGACACGACTGAGTGACTTTCATTTTCACCTCCTTGAAACTTCTATGCTTAACATATAGGACAGCATCCTGTCTCCCTAACCACCCATTTTCAATTTCCTTTTCTGGTTCCTTCTGATCTCCCTAATTTTATTAAAGTTGGAGTGCTCTTAGGCTCTACTTTTCAACTTCTTTTTTATCTCAGAGCCTTGATGACAGCTTTAAATGCTATCTTTATGTTGATGAGGTCTCATGTTTTACCTCCATCCAGTCAGGCTCTTTCACTAAGCTTCCATCATCAAACCCCCACTTGGAAGTCTAGTGGACATTTCAAAATTTACATATCCAAAGCCAAACTTTTGGCTTGACTCATCTCTTCCTCACCTTCATATAATCGGTCAGAAATCCCCATTGACCCTCCTTTCAGAATATATATGAATTTCAACCGCTCTAAAACTTCTGGCGCTCCCACTGTCATCAACTTTTCTCTGAATGATGGATGTAACTTCCTAACGGGTCTCCTTGCATGTCTGCTTGCTCCTTCTAGCATTTATTCTCAAGACTGTAGTCAGACTAAGCTAATTAAAATATAAATTAGACTAAATCTCCCATCTGTTCAAAACACTCCATGCTTTACTTTTCGTTCTATGTAAAAGCCAAAATACTTACAGTGATATAAGGTCCTATGCAATATACCTGCCTCTAGCTCCAACCCAACTGCTCTTTTTTCTCATCCCCTACTAACCTCCACCGGGTTCACTCCATGTGAGTGGCACTGTCTACCTGGCTGTTCCTCAGGCCTGCCTTTGTACCTGCTGTCTCTGATGCCTTGAATCTCAACATCACCTGTCCAGTGGTTCACTCTCAATTCCTTCCAGTCTTTCCTCATTCATCACCTTCTCACAGAGGACTTCCCTGACTACTGTATTAATTGGAACCCTTCTCCCCCAAGGACTTTTCCATGTCTCTTCTTTAATGTTTAATCACATTTTAATATGCTATAGACATATTTGAGTTTTGATTTTAATAACTTTCTAAATAATGTAAACTTCATAAAACTAAATATTTTTATCTGATTTGTTTACTGCCATTTCTTCAGTACCTGAAGCAGTGCCATATACACAATAGATTCTCAATCAAGTGTGTAAAATGAACAAAGAAAAGAATGAACAAATGAACTGTGCAAGGGCTAGGTCTCAGCTATAGCTCACTATAATCCATGCTGTGCAACCTGGGTTCTTTCTCTTATTGTTTATTAATTGCCATGTTAGGGCCCACTCATCCCAACTAAAGAGGTGTGGAATTCCCATAGTTTTTATATCTTTTACTTAATCAATATGATATCCTGGAATATAGAAATTCCTAGTGATAGTTTCTCACTCTGCTGATTTTGTCCTGCATCATAGAAGTTGTTAATATTTGTACTTTCTTTGGTTTATCCTGATTTTCCCAGGGCTGATGAGTCACTCGAGTCAGCTTTGCTCAAAATTAAAAAGTATAATGAGAATTAGCAGGATTTTCTTGACTCCTCATTTCCTAAGTATATATTAATTTCTTGGAGGGAGATGGGGCAAGGAGTGATACATTCTTTAGTTTGGGCATCTCATTGTATCCCATTAATAGTTTAGGTCTTGCTGGTGAATTTTGTTGTAATTTTTTACTGTTTTCCTTCATTTTGTTAAATACGGAAGGAGTGACTTTTTTTTTCTTTTTTCCAGTACTGTTTCAATCCTCTATCTTTACAGGAAGTCTGTATACTTTATTTTTAAAAATTAAGCAATATTAAAAATAAACCAGCAATCTGCACCATTGGCATGTTTTTGTTTCTCTGTCTTATTTTAGTTAAAATGTGCAGTTATTTGTTGCAGGTTTCAAGACCATTATATTTTTGTTCAGTCTTCCTTTTTATTTTTGCAGCTGTAGATTTTACTGAGAATCTGAGTGACATTTTCCTAAACCATATGATTATGCATTTTTCTTTTGTTTCATCCAAGAAAGCATTTGGTTTGTGATTTATAAAAACTCTTTATAATTAAATAACAGCAACATTCAGCAGTATTGCTTCTCAGTGACGAAAACGTCTTCTCAAATGCTAACTAAGATCTTTATGAGATTTCTCTTAACTAAACTGCATAATAGGCACAAAAACAGAAATATAGACCAATGGAACAAGATAGAAAGCCCAGAAATAAATCCACATACCCATGGGCACCTTGTCTTTGACAAAGGAGGCAAGAATATATAATGGAGAAAACATAGCCTCTTCATTAAGTAGTGCTGGGAAAACTGGACAGCTACATGTAAAAGAATGAAACTGGAGCATGTCTGAACACCATACACAAAAATAAACTCAAAATTGATTAAAGACTTAAAATGTAAGGCCAGAAACTATAAAGCTCCTAGAGGAAATCATAGACAGCACACCCTTTGACATATATCACAGCAAGATCCTCTTTGACCCACTTCCTTGAGTAATGGAAAATAAAACCAAAAACAAATGGGACCTAATTAAACTTAAAAGCTTTTGTATAGCAAAGGAAACAATAAATAAGATTAAAAGAAAACCCTCAGAATGGGAGAAAATAATTTCAAGTGAAACAACTGACAAAGGATTAATCTCCAAATTATATAAGCAGCTCAGTATCAGAAAAATAACTCAATCAAAAAATGGGCAAAAGACATAAACAGACATTTCTCCAAAGACATACAGATGGCTAATAAACACATGAAAAGATGCTCAACATCATTAATTATTGGAGAAATGCAAATCAAAACTTACAATGAGTTATCACCTCACACTAGTCAGAATGGTCATCATCAAAGTCTACAAACAATAAATGCTCTAGAGAAGGGGAGAAAAGAGAACCCTCTGGCACTGTTGGGAATTTAAATTGATACAGACACTATGGAGAACAGTAAGGAGATTCCCTTAAAAACTAGGAATAAAACTACTATATGACCCAGTGATTCCACTACTGGGCATATACCCTGAGAAAACCATGATTGAAAACAACACATGTAACCCACTGTCCACTGCAACACTATTTATAAAAGCTAGGACATGGAAACAGTTGATGTCCATTGACAGATGAATGGATACAGAAATTGTGGTACATGTATACAGTGAAATATCAGCCATAAAAAAGAACAAATTTGAGTCAATTCTATTGTTAATCAAACTAGAACCTGTTATACAGAGGGTGGTAAGTCAGAAAGAGAAAAAGAAATATCATATATTAATATGGAATTTAGAAAATGGTACTGATGAACCTATTTTCAGGGAAGGAATGGAAACACAGATGTAGAGAACAGACTTTTGGACACAGTCAGGAAAGGAGTGAGTGGGATGAATGGAGAAAGTAGCATCAACATATATGCACTACCATGTGTTAAATAGATAGGCTGGCACTCTGTGATGATCTATAGAGGTGGGATGTGGGGAGGGGAGCAAGACTCACACAAAAGGGACTTATGTATGATTATGACTGATTTTGTGATGCTGTACAGCAGAAACCAACACAACATTGTACAGCAATTTTCCTCCAGTTAAACATACATTTAAAAAATGTAAAAAATACACGATACTGGATGCTTGGGGCTGGTGCACTGGGACGACCCAGAGGGATGGAATGGGGAGGGAGGAGGGAGGAGGGTTCAGGATGGGGAACACATGTAAACCTGTGGCGGATTCATTTTGATATTTGGCAAATCTAATACAGTTATGTAAAGTTTAAAAATAAAATAAAATTAAAAAAAAAAAAAAGAAAACCTGAAAAAAAAAAATGTAAAAAATATAAACTGAATAATATAAAAATTGAAGCAAATCGAAATTTTTATGGCTGCATCCTGCAGCATATGGGATTTTAGATCCCCAGTAAGGATCGAACCTGTGCCCATTGCACTGGAAGCTCAGTCATAATCACTGGACTACAAGGGAACCACCACAAATGGACTTTTTATTAAAGCTCTTATAATTAGTGGTGTTGAACATCTTTTCATGTACCTCTTGGCCATCTGTATGTCTTTTTTTTTTTTTCTTTTAGGATGATAAGTCCTTTATAGACCTTAAAAATCTGACACTTTAGATCTTGAAACTAGTTTCTTAAAAAGGGGGAAAAGGTAGTGACTTGGTTAGGTGTTCAATATTAAATCTTACTGAATTTGTCTTTAGAGAAATTTCATAGATGGAACAGGCCTTACCCATTTTATACATACACACATGTGTACCACCTTTGCAGTGGTAATACACTATATTGTACACTATACACTATAAACATAGCACATTTATAAAGTAGTTAATAGTAAGGAGAAGAAGTAGAGTTGAATATGTAAACCTGTCCCTCTACATGTGTCCAAGTAATCTACCATACCATACTTTCCCTGTTATTCACAGTATCACAGTTAAAATTGGAAGTCTTTAAGAAGGTCCCTGGAGAAGGCAATGGCACCCCACTCCAGTACTCTTGCCTGGAAAATCCTATGGATGGAAGAGCCTGGTAGGCTGCAGTCCATGGGGTCGCTAAGAGTCGGACACGACTGAGGACTTCACTTTCACTTTTCACTTTCATGCGTTGGAGAAGGAAATGGCAACCCACTCCAGTGTTCTTGCCTGGAGAATGCCAGGGACGGGGGAGCCTGTTGGGCTGCCGTCTATGGGGTCGCACAGAGTCGGACACCACTGAAGCGACGCAGCAGCAGCAAGAAGGTCCCACTGACAAAGGCTTTTGGCATAGGGAATATGGTGAATTTGGGGATAGTTTAAGCATGGTATATTTTAGAGAATTTTGTGATTATGGATAGTAATATATTTCATTTGAAAACTAAGACCTCTGTTGTTTATTTCACAATGTGAAACCAGTAGAGCTTCAGGATACAACCTCTGTGACGTTATTTCATATTTACTCATTCTTACACATTCTTGAGTCCCTTGGACTGCAAGGAGATCCAACCAGTCCATTCTGAAGGAGACCAGCCCTGGGATATCTTTGGAGGGAATGATGCTAAAGTTGAAACTCTAGTACTTTGGCCACCTCATGCAAAGAGTTGACTCATTGGAAAAGACTCTGATGCTGGGAGGGATTGGGGGCAGGAGGAGAAGGGGACGACAGAGGATGAGATGGCTGGATGGCATCACTGACTCAATGGACATGAGTCTGAGTGAACTCTGGGAGTTGGTGATGGACAGGGAGGCCTGGCGTGCTGCAATTCATGGGGTCGCAAAGAGTTGGACATGACTGAGCGACTGAACTGAACTGAACTGAACATGTTCTTGAATGCAGTTTTTAAGGAAGAAAGTTTGTAGATGAATAGCATGTATTGGGGGAAAGTAGCCATAAAAATCAATGTAATAAGTGGCCGGGCAAAGGCCTCAGTATCACTCATATGCTAAATGGCTAAGGTATGATATCTGAGATTATGACATTAAACTATTACATTTCTTTGTTTCATTGAAATAATAATTTTTGTGAAGAATATACAGGCCTGATATTCAGCTTTGCTTTTTGGCCAGTGGACATTTAAATACTTTGGAAGGCAGTAGCCAGAAAACAGCTAGGAAGGTAACTACGCTTTTAGAAAGAACTTAGAATTCTCCTGTTTATCCACAGTGATACATATCTCTTATAGAAGCTCAAATATCTAGTTAGAAGGAAATTTCCAGGGGAAACAGGTAACTTAAAAACGTTCTTATTTAAGAAGAAAACAATACCCTCCCCCAATATATCAGAGGGCATGCTATAATTGCCATTTCAAGAACACTCACTCATCAACAAACTTTTATATAGAAATAAAAGCACTATTAAAATGTTTAAAAGCCAGATTAACTTCAAAGCATAAATCATACTACTGGAAAGCCAATCTCTGAGACCACTGTTTCCAGGGAAAGTAGTATGAAGATCATAGATTTGATAAGCTTCAGTGAGCATCAATACACAGTCCACATCACTTGCTTTAGTTTGTTCAGGTCTACTAATTGCTCCAAGACTTCTCGTGAATGATCTGTTATTAGAGGGCATCCATGGAAGAGTAATATACATATCTGAGGACAGCAAGTAAGGACAGTTTCTACAGCCTCGTCAGTCAGATTCACACAATGCCCCATATGAATCTCCTCTAATTTCTTGGCACAAGGTCCACTAACAAGCGCAACCACACCATGGTCAGATACCTGAGTGGCTGAAAAATCAACACTGCAAAAATGCACAGTTTTCTCCTAATGCCTGCAAGGACACATCAGTAATACCTAAGCAGCCTCCTAAATCAATGATCTTTAACAGCCGGCAATTGAGTGCAAGAGCAAGGACTCCTTCATCAGTGAGATTGCAGCATCTTTTCAAAGAAGCTTCATACAGGTAAGAACAAGATGAAGCCACAGCTTTTATTCCTTTTGAAGTTATGAAAATTCTGTTTTCTTTTGAGGAATTTAAATTTAATTTCTTCAGTTTTCTACAGTTACATAGGTGCAGGAGAGCAGTATCTGAAATATCACAGCTTCGTAGATCTAGAGTTTGGACTTCAGGATGTAAAATCTCACTTATGTTTGAATCTGTTATCTGCCCCTGCACGCTCATAATTTTGATGAGTCTATCTTTTATGTTGGGTGGCAAAGGCTTAATGTCTGTGATATATCTAGAAATATCCTTCATGAAGCACCAAAGGCATAGGTCCAGGAGCTGACTGACCCGCTGGGGGCTGGGCATCGTGGCCGCCCTTTGGAGCCTCTTCCACGGTCCCGAGGCTGCGGAGATTCAGCCACAGACCATCTGTCAACTCCTGCCTCCAGCGCAATGTGTAGTCCCTCGTGACCTGTATGTCTTCTTTGTATACATGTCTGTTTAGGTCTTCTGCCCAAGAAGACCTATTTGGATTGGGTTGTTTTGATGCTGTTAAGTGTCATGAGCTAATTGTAAATTTTGGAGACTTATCCATTATTGGTCACATCATTTGACAATATTTTCTACCAATCTGTGGGTTGTCTTTTTATTTTGTTTATTGTTTCCTTTGCTGTGCAAAAGCTTTTGAAATTAGTTCAGTTCAGTTCAGTAGCTCAGTCATGTCCGACTCTTTGTGACCCCATGGACTGCAACACCAGAACTCCCTGTCCATCACCAACTCCTGGAGCTTACTCAAACTCATGTCCATAAGTCAGTGATGCCATCCAGCCATCTCATCCTCTGTCATCCCCTTCTCCTCCCACCTTGAATCTTTCCCAGCATCAGAGTCTTTTCCAATGAGTCAGTTCTTTGCATCAGGTGGCCAAAGTATTGGAATTTCAGCTTCAACATCAGTCCTTCCAATGAATATTCAGGACTGATCTCCTTCAGAATGGACTGGATGGATCTCCTTGCAGTCCAAGGGACTCTCAGGAGTCTTTTCCAATACCACAGTTCAAAAGCATCAATTCTTCGGCACTCAGCTTTCTTTATAGTCCAACTCTCACATCCATACATGACCACTGGAAAAACCATAGCTTTGACTAGGACCTTTGTTGGCAAAGTAATGTCTCTGCTTTTTAATCTAGGTTGGTCATAAGTTTTCTTCCAAGGAGCAAGCATCTTTTAATTTCATGGCTGCAGTCACCATCTGCAGTGATTTTGGAGGCCACCCCAACAGATAAAACCTGCCACTGTTTCCACTGTTTCCCCATCTATTTGCAATGCCATGATCTTCGTTTTCTGAATGTTGAGTATTAAGCCAACTTTTTCACTCTCCTCTTTCACTTTCATCAAGAGGCTCCTTAGTTCTTCACTTTCTGCTATAAGGGTGGTGTCATCTGCACATCTGAGGTTATTTATACTTCTCCCAGCAATCTTGATTCTAGCTTGTGCTTCGTCCAGGCCAGCATTTCTCATGATGTTCTCTGCATATAAGTTAAATAAACAGGTTGACACTATACAGCCTTGGTGTACTCCTTTCCCAATTTGGAACCAGTCTGTTGTTCCATGTCCAGTTCTAACTGTTGCTTCCTGACCTGAATACAGAGATCTCAAGAGGCAGGTCAGGTATTCTGGTATTCCGATCTCTTTAAGAATTTTCCACAGTTTGTTGTGATCCACACAGTAAGAGGCTTTGGCATAGTCAATTAAGCAGAAGTAGATATTTTTATGGAACTCTCTTGCTTTTTTGGTGATCTAACAGATGTTGGCAATTTGATCTCTGGTTCCTCTTCCTTTTCTAAATCCGGCTTGAGCATCTGAAAGTTCATAGTTCATGTACTGTTGGAGCCTGGCTTGGAGAATTTTGAGCAATACTTTACTAGCATGTGAGATGAGTGCAATTGTGCAGTAGTTCGAGCATTCTTTGCCATTGCCTTTCTTTCTTTTTTTTTTTTTTAAATTTTATTTTATTTTTAAACTTTACATAACTGTATTAGTTTTGCCAAATATCAAAATGAATCCGCCATAGGTATACATGTGTTCCCCATCCTGAACCCTCCTCCCTCCCCATTCCATCCCTCTGGGTCGTCCCAGTGCACCAGCCCCAAGCATCCAGTATCGTGCATCGAACCTGGACTTGAAACATGTAAAATATCATGTATGAAACGAGTTGCCATTGCCTTTCTTTGGGATTGGAATGAAACTGACCTTTTCCAGTCCTGTGGGCACTGCTGAGTTTTCCAAATTTGCTGGCATATTGAGTGCAGCACTTTCACAGCATCATCTCAGGATTTGAAATAGCTCAACTGGAATTCCATCACACCTGCTAGAGTTGTTCATAATGATGCTTCCTAAGGCCCACTTGACTTTGCATTTCAGGATGTCTGCCTCTAGGTGAGTGATCACACCATTATGGTTATCTGGGTCATGAAGATCTTATTTGTATAGTTCTTCTGTGTATTCTTGCTACCTCTTCTTAATATCTTCTGCTTCTGTTAGGTCCATAACATTTCTGTTCTTTATTGTGCCCATCTTTGCATGAAATGTTCCCTTGGTATCTCTAATTTTCTTGAAGAGATCTCTAGGCTTTCCCATTCTATTGTTTTCCTCTATTTCTTTGCACTGATCACTGAGGAAGGCTTTCTTATCTTTCCTTGCTATTGTTTGGAACTCTGCATTCAAATGGTTTTATCTTTGCTTTTCTCCTTTGCTTTTTGCTTCTCTTCTTTCAACAGCTATTTGTAAGGCCTCCTCAGACAGCCATTTTCCTTTTTTGCATTTCTTTTTCTTGGGGATGGTCTTGATGCCTGTCTCCTGTACAATGTCACAAATCTCTGTCCATAGTTCATCAGGCACTCTATCAGATCTCATCCCTTGAAACTATTTGTCATTTCCACTGTATAATTCTAAGGGATTTGATTTATGTTATACCTGAATGGTCTAGTGCTTTTCCATACTTTCTTGGATGTGGGGTATCTCCTCATGGTCGCCCCAGCACTGAACAGCCACTGCTCTAGCCTTTTAAGAAGATTTCAGTGGATGAGTTAGGATGTTTACATCTTTATTTTAGCTCCATCCAATTCAGGCTTGAGTTTAAGTAGATCCCATTTGTTTATTTTTGTTTTATTTGCATTATTCTAGGAGATCGAGCAAAAAATATATTTCTTCAATTTATGTCCGAGAGAGTGATGCCTATGTTTTCCTCTAGGAGTAACTACAATGAGATATCCCTTTACACTGGCTAGAAGGGTTATCATCAAACATCCGCAAACAGTAAATATAATGTAAATTGGTATAGCCTCTATGGAGAACAATATAGAGATTCCTTAAATAACTAAAATTAGAGCTACCATAGGACCTTACAATCCCACTCCTATGCATATATCTGGAGAAAAACATGATCCAAAAGGATATAAGCACCCCACGGTTCACTGCAGCACTGTTTACAATAGCCAACAAATGGAAGCAACCTAAATGCCTATCAGCAGAGAAATGGATAAAAAAAGATGTAGTACATTTGCACAGTGGAATATTACTCGGCCGCTAAAAAGGATGAAATAATGCCATTTGTAGCAACACAGATGAACCTAGAGATTGTCATACTGAGTGAAGTAAGTCAGACAAAGAAAGAGAAATATTGTATGACATCCCTTATATGTAGAATCTAGAAAGAAATGATAGAAATTAACTTACTAAATAGAAAGGGACTCACAGACTTAGAGGATGAACTTATAGTTGCCTGTACACACTGCTATATTTAAAATGGATAACCCATAAAGACCTACTGTATAGCACATGGAACTCTGCTCAATGTTATGTGGCAGCCTGGATGGAACGGGAGTTTGGGGGAGAATGGATACATGTATATGTATGCCTGAGTCCCTTTGCCATTCACTTGAAGCTATCACAACATTTGTTAATCAGCTATACCTCGATACAAAATAAAAACCAAAATTATGAGTGCTATTAAAAAAGAACTCAATATCTTACATGAAAATTACATATACCTTCAAAAATACTTCACCCACTGAAGCAACATTACTCCTTATGAGCACATTCTCTGCAATTTAAAAAGCCCACCAGTTAAAGGTGGGGAGCATGGTTTGATTCAGAAATGAAAACTTAGTCTTTGAGAGTGCTTAGCCCACGGAAGACTCACAAATACTAAATTGAGAATTTCTTTCTTAAAATTCATTTATATATGAACATATGCTCTAATTCTATACCCTCATTTTTAGGAAAGTGAAGAGGTCTATTGGATTCTGATTTTTCTCCAGGGTTCATTTAGTAAATGCTGTCTATAGCTGTTTCTCCCTGTTCCCATTCTAGCACATGGTCAGGAGAACTGGCTCCCAGACTGCTCATCATTAAAATTATACCTCATCAATGACAAATTATATTGATGAAATAAGAGAAATGGAATAAATAACAGAAAATATAGGAATCAGAAAAATATGTAATGATTATGTAAGAAAGCAAAAATTTATAGTGATAGCTTGGCAATTTGTGTTTTCCTTATCAATGTTTTGTAATAGACTTCCCTTATAGACATACCATACCATGGCATGCTAGCAGTTTTGCCTAAAGAAAACAAAGTAATGGGCCATGGATTCTTAGACTATTACTGTTTATAGTGCTAAAATATTTTAAAGTTCTAACACAGGGTAACAATCTTTTATTACAGATTCAAAGTAGTGAGTGTAACATTTGTTGTTCAGTCACTAAGTTGTGTCTGTTTGCAACCCCATGAACTGCAGCACGCCAGGCTTCTCTTTCCTTCACCGTATCCCTGAGTTTGCTCAAACTCATGTCTATTGAGTCAGTGATGCCATCCAACCATCTCATCCTGTGTCGCCCCCTTCTTCTTTTGCCCTCAGTCTTTCCCAACATCAGGATCATTTATGGCGAGTCAGCTCTTCGCATCAGGTGGCCAAAGTATTGGAGCTTCAGCATCAGTCCTTCCAATGAATATTCAGGGTTGATTTCCTTTAGGATTGATGGGTTTGATCTCCATGAGATCAAGAGTCCTCTCCAGCACCACAGTTCAAAAGCATCAATTCTTTAGGGCTCAACCTTCTTTATGGTCCTCAAATTAATTTAACTAGCTAACAAACAGATTACCAGAAATGTATGTTTGTTTAAATTGAAGACTTTAAATAAAAGAGGTATATATTTCTCTATTAGATTTTTTTTATAAATGATCTCTTATAATTTGGAAAACATGATGTGTTAGGAAAATATTGCTTTTCCTGTTGTATTAGAACTTAACTTGGAGCATTTATATGCCTACACATTTTGTTTATGTAACCTGATCAAGAATGCTAAATAATTGACATTTATTAAGTTACTGGTTATGTTAGATACTGTAGTGAAATAATTGTAATTTTCATGCAGTAAAGGTTATGTTTATCAACAGTTCTATATAATTAATTTCTATCATTTTTAGGTTAAATTGGCAAGTAGTCAGAATTGTATAAGCTGCCTGCATATGGTTTTTCTGTTTGGATTATCCTTAATACTTGGGAAGTAATGGCAATAAGTAATACTTCTAAACTGTTTAATCATTTTTATTTTAAATAATGGTTATTTTTTCCTGTATGCTGCTGCTGCTGCTAAATCGCTTCAGTCGTGTCCGACCCTGTGTGACCCCATAGACGGCAGCCCACCAGGCTCCCCCATCCCTGGGATTCTCCAGGCAAGAACACTGGAGTGGGTTGCCATTTCCTTCTCTAATGCATGAAAGGGAAAAGGGAAAGTGACACGACTCTTAGCGACCCCATGGATTGCAGCCTACTAGACTCCTCTGTCCATGGGATTTTCCAGGCAAGAGTACTGGAGTGGGGTGCCAGTGCCTTCTCCGTTTTCCTGTATAACTCATCTTAAATAATTGTTCTTTTATCCTATGTAAAACAATGACAAGAACTCCTGCTTTTTAAAAAAAATATGGACTTAAACATGAGAAATTTATTTTTCTTAGCATTTTAATATAAATGTTGCTTTCTTCTCTCTCATGGAGTCATGAACTTCTAGCTAAGCTATAGAGCAGAAAAACAAACAACTTTTAAAAATATATTTGGCAGACAAAATTAATGCCCCATTGTGAGTCTCACCTTTGAAGAAAGTCAAAGAACAGCCAAGGTACATTTGTAAGGAATTATTAGATAAGAGAAATGATTCACACACTGCTGGGATACACATACTGCTCTATGGGAACTTCCTTCAGAGTTAGGATGCTTCTAAGAGAGTGCATGAAACTGTACAGATATCTATACAAGCATAAAGGGTATGTGTATGTCTTGGCAACAGAAAGATCATTTTTCCCCTAACCTAATGTTTTGTTTTTACCTTCCAGATTATGCAGTATATTTCATATAACCAAGGCAGTGCAGTAATTCTCTGGTTTAAGCTTTTTCATGCAACAAAGCTTACTTTTTTTTTTTCTTTATTTTGTTGTAGCAGCAGGAAACATTTGACTGAAAGGCAAATCACAATCTTTTGAGACTAGGTGCATGCTGTGTAATTCTGAGTTCAGCATGTGTCTTGGGGAGGTGTGTTTAATAATTTTTTTTTTTTCCTGAGGCAGTTTTATTTTGTCTGCCTGGAGATACAAAGACATTCTGTTCAACTGTTAAAGCTCTGTATTAGTATAAGCAAGAGCTTATAATTGTTAAAATCAAGAGAAAAATTGCAAATTATTTTTAGATTTCTGTTTACAATATATTCTGATTGAGAACACTTTCCTCCTTTTGGGGCATACAACTAGGGTTTGGAAGACATTTTCATGTTTAGGGTAATAAAAGTAGAAAATGACAGTACTGAAAAAAATTGCCTTTATAAATATTTGACACGTATAAAACACATTTGGTCCCTCTCTGATTTTTTAACATATATATATGTAAATCATTTTCAAGTGTTTATTTAATGTGTTCATGAAGTCTTCAGAGAGAATACAAAATAGTTCTCTTGTCTCTTAAGAGTGAAACTTAAAAAAAGACCCTGCAAGTATTCAGGCTCATGTGGACAGTAGCTACTTACTGATATATACAGATGTTAATAAGCTAAAGAAAATAAATTACTTCATCTTTTTTTTTTTCAACCAAACTCCTCAGATAGAATTCAATGAAATTTGAAATTTTGTTCCTTATATTGTTCCCTTGGTTATTTTTTTTGTCCTAAACAACTTTTTTCTCAAACATTTAATGTATATAGCTTTATTGCTGGGAGTGAGTTTCTTTGAACATTGTAAATACAAAAAATATATAGTTTTTACCTACATTTACATTGTTTTTGAAATATAAATTATTCTCTTGAAATTGACTCCATTTCTGTCACTCCAAGGAATGAGATAGGATTGTGTATCAGGTTTTATGCCATAGTTTAGAACTTAAAAAATAAAATAAAATAAATGCTGGCAGAAAGTATAGTCTGCTCTTCCAGGTGAAAACACAGTACAGTTGTAAAAGATGTCCTGTTTCCCTGCACAGAGGCAGAGGTGCTGCCACAGTGCCTAACACACTCTAATAACATATTAGAATGCTTTAGTAAGCCATGTACAAAGTTTCAGATAAATAACATCAAATGTGACTTCAGTTACATAACAAATCACTGTCCATAGGCATTAGTTTCTATAAAAATCCCCCAGTCAGTAATGTGTTAACAGACATAAATAGAAAAATCAACAGTAACACAATAATAGTAGGGGACTTGAATACTCCATTTACATCATTGGGCAGATTATCCAGATAGAAAATCAATAAGGAAACACAAGTCTTCAGTGACACATTAGACCAAATAAATTTAATAATATATAAAACATTCAACCTGAAAGATTCAGACTACATGCACATTCTTTTCATGTACACATGGAACATTCTCTGAGATAGATTACATTCTAGACCACAAAATAAGCCTCAATACGTCAAGTATCTCTTCTGAACACAATGTTGTAAGACTAGAAATTAACTGTAAGGATAAAACTGCAAACACACAAATATATGGAGGCTAAAAAGTATGCTACTAAACCACCAATGGATCACTGAATAAATAAGATAGGAATACAAAAAATATCTAGATACAAAAATGATTGTCCAAAACCTATGGGACACAGAAAAAGCAATTCTAAGAGGGAAGTTTCTAGCAATACAAGCTTACCTCTGAAAACAATAGAAAAAAAGTCAAATAAACCTAACATCCCTAAAGCAACTAGAGAAAGGAGACAAAACCCAAAGTTAGTAGAAGGTAAGAAGTCACAAAGATCAGAGCAGAAATAAATGAAATAGACTAAAAAAGATAGAAAAGAAACTAAAATCTGATTCTTTGAAAAGATAAAATTGATAAAATATTTAGCCAGACTCAAGAAAAAAAGGCGAGGGTCTAAATCAATCAATCAGAAATGAAAAAGGAGAACTTATAACTGAAATCACGGAAACACAAATGATTTTAAGACACTACTACAAGCTGAAATATGCCAATAAAATGGACAACCAGGAAGAAATGGGCAAACTCTTAGAAAGGTACAATCAGACAGAACCAGGAAAAAACAGAAAATATAAATGGGCCAATTAAAAGTACTAAAATTGAATTTGTGATTTAAAAAAAAATCTCCTAACAAACAAAAGTCCAGGACCAGGTGGCTTCACAGGTAAATTCTATCAAATATTTAGAGAATATTTAACACCTATACTCCTGAAAGTTATGACCAACCTAGATAGCATATTCAAAAGCAGAGACATTGCTTTGCCAACAAAGGTTCGTCTAGTCAAGGCTATGGTTTTTCCTGTGGTCAGGTATGGATGTGAGAGTTGGACTGTGAAGAAGGCTGAGCGCCCAAGAATTGATGCTTTTGAACTGTGGTATTGGAGAAGACTCTTGAGAGTCCCTTGGACTGCAAGGAGATCCAACCAGTCCATTCTGAAGGAGATCAGCCCTGGGATTTCTTTGGAAGGAATGATGCTAAAGCTGAAACTCCAGTACTTTGGCCACCTCATGTGAAGAGTTGACTCATTGGAAAAGACTCTGATGCTGGGAGGGATTGGGGGCAGGAGGAGAAGGGGACGACAGAGGATGAGATGGCTGGATGGCATCACTGACTTGACGGACGTGAGTCTGAATGAACTCCGGGAGTTGGTGATGGACAGGGAGGCCTGGCGTGCTGCAATTCATGGGGTCGCAAAGAGTCGGACATGACTGGGCGACTGATCTGATCTGATCTGATACTCCTGAAAATTCTTCCAAAAATTGCAAAGGAAGGAGCACTTCCAAACTCATTCTATGATACTGCCATCACCCTAACACCAGAAGCAAACAAAGATACCATAAAATAAAATTACAGGTTAGTATCACTGTTGAATATGATAACAAAATTGTCAACAAAATACTAGCAAACCAAATCCAACAATATATTAAAAGGATCATGCACCATGACCAAGTGGGATGTATCCTAGGGATGCTAGAAATTTTCAATATCTATAAATCAATGAGTATAATACACCACATTAACAAACTGAAGCAAAAAAATACCATCTCAGTAGATTCAGAAAAAGATTTTGATAAAATTCAACATCTATTTCAGATAAAAAGTCTCCAGAAAGTGGACATAGAAGGAACATATCTCAACATAAAGGCCATATATGACAAACCCAGGCTAACATAGTACTCAAGAGTTAAAAGCTGAAAGCATTCCCTCTAAGATCAAGAACAAGACAAGTTTGCCCGCTCTTTCCACTTTTACCCAACATAATTTTGGAAGTCCTAATCACAGCAATCAGAGAAGAAGAAGAAATAATAGGAATCCAAACTGGAAATGAAGAATTAAAGCTGTCACTTTTCCAGATGACATGATATTATACATAGGAAATCCTAAAATTGCTACCAGAAAACTACTGATATTATATCAATATCAATAAAGGCAGTAAAGTTTTAGGGTACTAAATTAATTTACAGAAATTGGTTGCATTTCTGTACATTAACAATGAGAGATCAAAAGGAAAAACTGGGGAAACCATCATACTGAAAAGAATAAAATACCTCAGAGTAAACCTACCTAAGAAGCTAAAAGATCTGTATTCCAAAAACTGTGACACTGATCAAAAAAAAGCAGATGACGTAAAGAGAAGGAAAGATATACTGTGCTCTTGGATTGGAAAAATCAGTGTTGTCCAATGACCATACCACTCAAAGCGATCCACAGATTCAATACAATCCTTATGAAATTATCAATGGCATTTTTCACAGAACTAGAACAACAACAAAGATTATGTTTGTATGGAAACACAAAAGATGTCGAATAGCCAAAACAATTTTGTGAAAGAAGAATAAAGCTGAAGCAATCAGACTCCTGGTAAGTTAGACTGTACTACACAGCTGCACTAATAAAAATCGTATGGTACTGGCACAAAACAGACACATAGATCAATGGAACAGATTAGAAAGCCTAGAAATAAGCCCATGCACTTACAGTCAATTAATCAATATCTAAGGAGGCAAGAATATGCAACGGAGGAAAGACAGTCTGTTCAATATGTGGCACTCAGAAAACTGGACAGCCACATGTAAAATAATGAAATCAGAACAGTCTCTAATACCAAACACAAAAATAAACCCAAAATGGATTAAACATTTACGTCTAAGACCAGAAGTTATAAAACACCTAAAGGAAAACATAGGCAGAACACCCTGCCATCTGACATAAATCACAGCAATATTTGGGGGGATCTGTCTCCTAAAGTAATGGAAATAAAAGCAAAAATAAACAAATAAGACCAAATTAACTGAAAAGCTTTCACACAGCAGAGGAAGCCATAAACAAAGCCAAATATAACCTATGGAATGACAGAAAATATTTGCAAATGATGCCAATGACAACGGGTTAATTTCCAAGATACATAAACAGCTCATATAACTCAACAACTAAAAGCAACCCAATCAAAGGATGGGCAGAAGACCTAAAAAGACATTTCTCCAACGAAGACATACAGATGGCCAACAGGCATATAAAAAGATGCTCCACATTGCTAATTATTAAGATGCAAATCAAAACTACAGTGAGGTATCACTTCACACCAGTTGAATGTCCATCATCAAAAAGTCTACAAATAGTAAATGCTGTAAAAATTGTGGAGAAAAGCAAACTCTTCTACAGTGTTTTTGGGAATGTAAACTTGTGCAGCCATTTTGGAGAACAGTATGGAGGTTACTTTAAAAACTAAAAATAGGGTTACCATATGATCCAGCAATCTCACTCCTGGGCATATATCCAGAAAAGACAAAAACTCTAATTCAAAAAGATATGTGCACCCCAGTATTCATAGCAGCACTCTCTATGATAATCTAGACATGGAAGCAACCTCAGTGTTCACTGAAGATGAATGGATATAGAAAAAGTGGCACATATACAATGAAGTATTACTCAGCTATAAAAAAAAAAGAAGGAAATAATGCCATTTGCACCTATATAGATGAACATCAGATCAGATCAGATCAGATCAGTCGCTCAGACTCTCTGCGACCCCATGAATCGCAGCACGCCAGGCCTCCCTGTCCATCACCAACTCCCGGAGTTCACTGAGACTCACGTCCATCGAGTCAGTGATGCCATCCAGACATCTCATCCTCTGTCATAGAGGTTATCATATTGATATTTGGCAAACTAATACAATTATGTAAAGTTTAAAAATAAAATAAAATTAAATAATAAAAAAATAAAATAAAAACAATCCTTATATGCTCAAAAAAAAAACCAGAGAAAAACAAATATCATATCACTTATATGAAATCTTAAAAAATGATACAAAATAGTATTTACAAAAGAGAGACTCACAGATATAGAAAAGCAACTTATGGTTACCAGTGGGGGAAAGAGAGAGGAAAGATAAATTAGGAGTTTGGGATTAACACTACTGTATTTAAATACATAACATCAGCCTCCTGTATGGCACAGGGAGCTATATTCAATATCTTATAATAATCTATAATGGAAAAGAAGCTGAAAAAGAATATGTATCTGAATCACTTTGCTATATACGTAAAACTAACACAACATTATAAGTCAACAATACTTCACTAAAAAAAAAATAAGAGGGAAAAAATATATGAGATTCAGTCTGGAGGAAGAGCAAATGACCAATGACCATAAGATATTCAAAGTCTTTAACGGTGAAATATGAATCAAAACAATGAGCCAACTACTGTCTTTACAATAGGTTTGGCCCAAGTAGGGAACAATCAAAATATCTAGTATTACAGCATTTTTGGAGAAACCGTATTTATTTGCCCCACCAGATTCCAATTTTAGAAAACATCCTTAAAGAATAATTATATAAAGATTTATTTCTAAACATGGCTATTCAATATTTTTGTAGGCAACAAACTCAAATTTCATGTCTATCTATAGCAATCTCATGTCTTATCATTTATCTGAATAAATGATAGAAGTATCTATACTACAAATATGACAAAATAGAAAATGAATAGTGAATTGATGCTGTATTAATTGTCTCATAGAGATATCATAATACATTAAGTAAACAAGCAATTAAAATTTGTTATGTAATGCCATATGTTATGAGAAATCTGTATGTGCATAATTTGTTTCAGCAAAGAGAAAATTATGGATGGATCCACATGGAAAAGTTATTTGTTACCTACTGGGAAAGGGTTAGTTGTTTTTACCTTTAAAAAATACAATTTATTAAAAAACTTTGATATCATAAAAGGGAAATTCATGATAGATATTAATTGAGCCTTTTCTTTGAAACTCAAAGTCTTCTGATCCACTGGAGAGACTTTCTCCTCTTTAAACATGTTCAAAGTTTCTGGTGTACCAAAAGGAAGGGTGGTAGGAAAAGTTTGTCTTACATGAAAGTAATAAGTAAGTATATTGAAAAAAATCTAAAGATAATAATCACACCCACTAAAAGTTAGTTGGATTTTTATTATCACTATGAACTGGCGATTCTAAATAACATCAGTGATACTGCCTCTCCCTGCCAGAGTGCCCACTATCACCCTCCCTCCACAATTTTTCCATTTTCCACTTTTAATTAAGAAATTAATAACAATATTATATGTCAATTATATCTAAATAGAAAAATAAATGTCTGGGTAACTAATTACCAAACCTGTAACTTCTCTCATATCTCAATTTTAGACTTTTCTCTACTTAATTCTTTGCCATTAACAAAGAATGTGTGTGCGCCTTTGTGTGTTTGTAGCACATATTGAGTTTTTTTTTGGTGTATATATATATATGTATATATATATGTATGTGTGTATGCTCTGGGAATGGCAGTAAGTATTATAAATAGCATTTTTCTTTTGTTAAATCTACTTTCATCACAATAGAAATATATATTCATAAAAATGAAATATTCAAGAAAGTTAATAGAATGTTGAATTCTATCTCAAAAAGGACAACCAATGTTAAACCCCTGGTGTATATCATTCAATAAGCAGATATTTCTTCCTTCTGATCTTTTTAGATTAAACATAAACAAATTGAACCATTTCAAAATTCAGTTACATGGTTTTCTAAATGTTAAATAGGCATTATCCTCTATTGTGCTATTTATCAAATTATGTAACTTGACTTCATATGTATTCCAAATAGCCTGAGTTTCATACATGGTGCATACACTCAATATAAACATAAGTATTCTCAAATAAGCCAGTTTGAAATTTTGCATGATGTATATTTTATGCATATCTAGTTTGAGAGTTCAAAAGGAAGAAAGAAATCTTTTATTTACCAGTTAGATCTGCTTGCCTTATAAAAGTTGATTTTGCATTATATGTGAAACTGAAGAAACAACAGTACTTAGGTAAATCAATAAACACTCAGAAAATGTTTTCTTCACATTCAAGCGGTATTCTATTTACAGTAGTAAGCCTTAACTGCTATGAACCTCTTCTTGGAATATTAGTTTTCATTTTTTCCCCAACAGTGAAACACTGTCTTAAAATTACTTTTTTAATAAGTCAAATAGGATAAACAGATACAACTGCAATTGTTACAGGGAATGGTTGGGTGGCTACCCTGCCCTGCTTGCTACTACTTTTTTCCCTAGACCCACATCCAAGAGAGTCCCTGAGGCACGTTCTCAGAATCTCTATGGGTCTCCTGGGCAGTATTTTAGTATTTTACTGTGAATCCAATGTATGCCATAGAAAGGAATCAGTTCAGTGACCTGTATAATTCTGAAGATTGTTTGAAAAACATCGAAATAATACAAATAACATATTCTTTTTAATAATGTGACTATTACTATTTCCTTTTATTGTTCCAACTAGAGACTATGGTCAGGAGACACTTGTGGTTAGGAAACACAGATAAATCAGACTAAAGTTTAGACTTAGTGATAATCAATATATTCTACATGATATAATTGTTGTTGTTGTTTAGTCACTAAGTCATGTCTGACTCTACGACCCTATAGACTATAGCCCACCAGTCTCCTGTGTCCATGGGATTTCCTAGGCAAGAATACTGGAGTGGGTTGCCATTTCCTTCTCCAGAAGATCGTCCCAACCCAAGGATTGAAACTGTGGCTCCTGCATTGGCAGGTGGATTCTTACTGCTGAGCCACTGGAGAAGCCCATGCTGCTGCTGCTGCTAAGTCGCATCAGTCATGTCCGACTCCATGCGAACTACCAGGCTCTGCCATCCCTGGGATTCTCCAGGCAAGAACACTGGAGTGGGTTGCCATTTCCTTCTCCAATGCATGAAAGTGCAAACTGAAAGTGAAGTCGCTCAGTCATGTCTGACTCAGGGACCCCATGGACTGCAGCCCACCAGGCTCCTCCATCCATGGGATTTTCCAGGCAAGAGTACTGGAGTGGGTTGCCATTGCCTTCTTTGGAGAAGCCCATAATAGTGTATAAAAATTCTATAAAGATGCATTTTGTATCATACATCATATATTTTAAGAATTACCTTTCCTAATGTACACTGATGGACTATAAAGAAAGCTGAGTGCCGAAGAAATGATGCTTTTGAATTGTGGTGTTGGAGAAGACTCTTGAGAGTCCCTTGGACTGCAAGGAGATCCGACCAGTCCTGGGTGTTCATTGGAAGAACTGATGCTGAGGCTGAAACTCCAATACTTTGGCCACCTCATGTGAAGAACGGACTCATTAGAAAAGACCCTGATGCTGGGAGGGATTGGGGGCAGGAAGAGAAGGGGACGACAGAGGATGAGATGGTTGGATGGCATCACCGACTCAGTGGACATGGGTTTGAATAAGCTCCAGGAGGTGGTGATGGACAGGGAAGCCTGGGGTGCTGCAGTCCATGGGGTTGCAAAGAGTTGGACATGACTGAGCTACTGAACTGAACTGAATGTACACTGAAAAATACTATTATATTTAAAACATATGAAGTTCTTTGCAAAATTATGGAATTTTTCCACATTATAAATCACAGAATATTTGATGAAAAACTTTTACAAAGCAGCACATATCAGCAAAGCAAATATGTGTCAGATCACAATCAGGTGTTCTGTGGAATTACATGGCTCCTATTAAAGAGTTCACCCACAATATTTCCCTAATCTTATTGCTTCCATTAAAAAAAAAAAATTATTGTTAATTCTCTGTCTCCTGAGAGACAACTTGAATCCAAATCACAAAATAATGGTCTCAAACTTTAAGTTTGTTTTATAAAATGAAAACATGTATTGTATAAGCTGAAAGCTCCCATAATCATAGCTTATTAAATATAGTGGTTCTACTCACATGCTAATTTCCACTTCTTTATAATCATAGCTTTTAGAAATGACGCATGCTCAAAGTATTCTCTTTGTCTGTTCATTTGGTTACTGGTCCTATAAATTCTGTCTGATCATTCCCTCACAATGCCCTGACCAGGACATAAAAGGAGGCAAGGAATAACAAAACCTTTTCTAGGCACTTGCACCCCATCACCTTTCTGAGTTCCTGACAGAGGTTTCTGTCTCAATATTTTAGCTTCTGTACTCTCTGTGTGTACATTTCTCCAGTCTTCTTTTTGGCTATTTAAGCTTGGTCTTTCGATTCGGTTTGGCTTCTTTTTTTTGTCTCCTTTGTAGTCATGGGCTAGAAACAACTAATTTTATCACCCCATCCTGTGAGTGATAGACTCAAATGGGCGGCTGCCTCCTACCTTCATTGTCCCAGCTCTCCCTCAGACATCTCAGACCCCAGACGTCTAGAACTAAGCTTAGTATCTTTCTCTTTGACTCTGCTCTCCCACTATACCTTCTCTAATGGTGAGCTATAGCAACATTGCACCAGTTACTTTTGACCCTTTCCTGTACATCCCTACTGTATTTAACTAGAGAACTCACCCAGTGTTTCCAATGAATCACCAGCTCTCTATTCCAGATGTTATTATTGAATATATTGATTCAGTAATATAATTTCAGGTTTTATTTCATTTTATTCAAAAAGTAGTAAAAAAATGACTACAGTAATTCCAAATCCAAATTCTTCAAAGTGCACTCAGTTTTTACTATAAGGTATTAAGATATATTTTTAAAAAATATGAACATTATTGGGTTGTTATTATAGATAACTGAGCACTCTGTTAAGCCAGTAAGTGGGCAAATTTTAATACTACATGAATTTTATGATTTTATATATATATATATATTTTTTTTTTTTGCCTGAGTTTTAAAAAATGCTTCTTGACGTGGGTATATTTCCAATCTTTGTTTTTTCTGACCCATATTTTCTAGAAAAGTAGCAACACATTTAACTGTCTGACCGAAATACCATAAAGTTTTGAATGTACTAAACTGTGGTTGTATGTGTTTTTTGTTTAAGTTTTGCTGTCAGTTCAGTTCAGTTGCTCAGTTGTGTCCAACTCTGCAACCCCATGGACTGCAGCAAGAGAAGCTAGATGATAGAGAGAAAGGAGTTTACAATTTGTAGTCATCTGTGAGAAATCTGAAAGCAGATTGACTAATAAAATACATTTCTCAGATATCTTTTTCTTTATTTTCCAGTTCCACTGCATAGGCCAAATTATTGCAAGACTATTTGACACGGTGCAAGAACTTTCTTTGCCTAAAGGGAAGGAAATGGGATTCAGTTGAAACCTGGGAGGTGGGGGTGGAGTGGGGAGTAGGTTTGGTGCTCGCTAGTGTTTCTAGGGCAAAGAAAGAAATTTAGTGCTTTAGGAATCAGGTTTATCATGACCGCCTCCAGAGAAACTTTGAACTATTTATTACCACTTTAAAATATCTTTTCTAAAAAGCTCAAAGCCTCCAGACAGAACTTTATGTAGAAGTGCATGTTATATATTTAGGAATTTAAGGGAGAGAAGGGTGCACAGCATGGAAGGAGAAAAGACTGAAAATGTTAAATCACTTTTCCTTATTACTTTCAAATTTTAATAAGACAATACACATTTGTCATATCACATTTTTAAATAAATCATTAAATGAGGAAAAATGTGTAACAGAAATATTTTATGCACTAATTTATTAAGATCATAAACATTTATTTCTTTTAGCTTTCATTGTTTATACAGGACATTGATGGTAGGCTGTTAAAGTATAATTTAGTCACAGGATTTAGTTTTAAGAGGATATATAGTAACATCCTTTAAATATGCTGCTCCTGCTGCTGCTAAGTCACTTCAGTCCTGTCCAACTCTGTGTGACCCCATAGATGTTAGCCCACCAGGCTCTCCCTTAAATATGTTAGTGTATCTTTTTCCTATCACCTTACTTTCTTCTATTAGAGGCATTACAGTCTACAGTTTTCCAGAGAGAAGCCTTATCTAGTAGAGAATCCATTCCTACTGCAGTATACAAAGTTCTATCTTAAAAAGAAAAAAAAAAAAAAAGCCAAAGTAGTTTCAATAAACTTCATCAACCATATTCTTATTTAAGTCATAGGATGACTTTTATTTATTGTCCAGCTCCTGGCAGCGTTCCTTGATCACAGTTTAATTATTTTGCATTTGTTTACTGAGTTTACAAATATTTCCTGAACCCAGTCATCAAAATGGTTTAAAATTTTTTAACCTATTTACCAGCTTTCTCATTTTTTCCTCTCCGATTTACATTTTTAATATAATTGCTTAACAGACTAGTGTCCTTTCCATAGGTTTCAAAAATTACTTTGTTATTAATATGCTTTATGGTTCATATACCATACTATATGTAAAATGAATTTTTGAATATATTATGTATGCATGTAATTTATTTTTAAGTGGAAAACATCTTTTGGTGAATCATCATCTGGTTAGGCTCTTCTACTTTTGTCATTAGTAAATGAACAGTGATACTTTTGGAATTCTTTACTGTATAAATAAAAGAAGAGTAATTACAATAATAAATAATTAAGAATTTGCATGCTTTTATCCAATTTAAAATATTTAATATTCTTTTAACCCTATACTTTTTAACATTTTAATTAAAAAATTTACAAAAGAATTCTTTTAGAGGGATCATGAAAACCAAAAATGGTTATTTTAGAATATTTTGAATGTATTCAGTGAATCTGGTTTCTAACTTCCATCTAAAATAATGTCAAAGCACTGCCTGGTTAAAACTGTCCCATAAGATGGGGTTAAATTGAGTGGCTATGCAATTCTCATGACCTTTTTCAGATACTAGAGATAACTTAGTCATTTTCCATTTCTCAGCTATAATATTTCTTTTGAATGTTGTGAACTTTTAAAAAATGTCACTAAAATGTTAACTATTTTTTTTTTCTTCACACATTTGTGCGTTTTGACTATACTAACATGGGTGCGAAAAAGTCTATTGCAAATATGCTTAACAAACTCTGTATTTCTCAACATATAGATAATCTTATTTCACACTTCAATGCATGATTTATGGCATTGAATAATCTATGATCTTGTCTTCTGAAAGGACATGGAAAAAGATCTCCAGTTTCTTTTTTTATTCATTCTAACATTTTTTACTATGTTCTTCATATACTTTTAGGATGATTTCATTAAACTCTAGGAGAGTGTGAATAATGTAACCATAAAATGGAAGAAACCCACAAAAGACAAATGTGATCAATTTATCCATCTAGAGAGTAAAAACTTTTGGATGAAAAATAAATAAGCATCTAAAATCCTCAGAAAAATTAAAATTATCAAATATTACAGATATCTAACAGATGTGGATCATTTATTATGTGCCCACTTCCCTTCTAAGAACTACTCATTCCCATCAATAGAAAATTAAACCAATCACCAATTCCCACTATTCATTCCCACCAATGGAAAATTAAACAAATCACCGATTCTCATTCACAGAACTATTAAGAGGCAATGCCTGGTTCTAAGTCTAGAAAAGTATAGCTTGAGAGAACATGCTCTTAACCTCTCTACTAAGAATTAAAAGAAATATAATTATTTCCATTATGAGTGAATGAGTTCAGAACATGCCACCCTAACATAAGCCACTCTGAAGCACCCTCTATTTTGAGTTAAAGACACTTGAAAAATGGCAAAGACAATAAACAACAAAAAAAGAAACACCCCAACTTTCCAGGCAGGAGATGAAATTTCCCTGTGAAAGATATCCTCCCTATACCAGAAGAAAAGTAACATTCCCATCATTAAGGATGAGAAGCTAAGACTAAGAGAATTCTGTACAAGTAGACCTTGTTAAAATAATTCTTATCTCCCTTTGGCCTCTCCACATGGGTTAGTTACTTTTTCCCAATTGTCTCTCTTTTCTCAACCTAATACAGAAAACCTAGATTTTGCCATTTCTTTGGCTCCTCACTCATGAAGGCTTACATGCCATGTAAAATTTGTGTTAGATAAACTTGTATGTTTTTTTCCTGTTTATCTGTCTTAAGTCAGTTTAATTAGAAGGTCCAGTTAAAAATAACTAACTGGGTAAAAGTAGAATTTGAGAGAACATGTACTATCAACCTGTACTATCAACCAAAAAAATTAAAAAGAACCAGATGACTACATATTAATTAAGATACCAAAAAGACTTTTTATTCAAAAAGATACACAATGACAATAAAAATCTGATGAAAAAGACAGTAGTATGAATTGGGCCTCTTTAAAAAATCAAAATATGATTCCCTCTGGCTAAGTAATTCTGTGTCTAATCATCTACCTTAAAAGTGAAAAACTGAAAACTGTATAAATTATATATATGTATTAAAGTGTAGAAGTAAATTTGATATAACAGCACAGTGTATTATGCAGCCCTAAAATATGTCCTTAAACACTGAATAGCCTTGGGAAAATCCTGACATTGTATAAACACTATAACTATTCCTACATAATACAAAATGATGAGCAAGCAGCAATCAGCAACAGTAACAAATCCCATAAAGGAATGCATAGAACAGTGACTAGGAAACATCTAGATATTTTAAAACTAAACTAATGTAGAAGATGAATCCCCACTTCTGTCAATTACATTTCAGAATGGCTGTATAAACTGAAAGTTTAGAGGCTCTCTGTCCTTCCCACAAGAGTTTGGGTGTGGCTGGGTATTAAATAGGAGAAATCTAAGCCATAAGCCTCCCATTAATCATAGGTGTGGGTCTACTTTTATTACCTTTTGGTATAATAATGGATAGAGAATTATTTGAAAACTCCAGAATCTTGTAAAAGCAAATACAACACTTCTTTACAGGATTATTTTCAGTTTTGAACACATTTTTCTTTCCTATTCCTAAAAATGAGCTACAAATGAAACATTACAAACCCCTATTAGGAAGAATAAACATATGTAAATAAAAGGAAAATTAGCACACTCAAAAACAATATATAATAAAGCAATTTGATGAAATTCTAAAAATACATATAATCAGACTATAAAATACATAAGAAAAAGCAAAAGATTTAATATAAACCAGAATGAAAAATCTGGGAAGCACAGAAACACAAAGATTTTCAAGATTTCTAAAATACTCATAGATTCCTGATTTCAGCTGTCACACATACAGAACATGGAAATCATCACTCTTGTCTGCACAACAAAAAGCTGGACAATGTGAAAATCAATGACTTTTCTTAGCCTCATCTGAAAACTGAAGTCGCAGGGACAACCACCGCTCTGAAATCTGAAGAGACAGGCACATCCAGAGAGACACAGGGACTGAGATCGTCTCACCTGAGCAGGAGCCTCTAGAGCTGGTAGGGATACCTACATGGAAAATTTGACAATTCTGGAGGCTGAGTGTGGACTAGTCTATAGATGAGAAAATCATGGGGGCTGCAGGCTTAAGGGGACCTCCTTCCCAAATCCTTCACCAATAGACTCTTCTGGTGAGGATCCTAGAAAGATCCCCTTATAAACCCAGCAGAGAGTGTAACCATTGTGAAACAAGCCCAGAGCCTTCTCTGTAATAAAGGTCTACTCTCCAGGTAAAAGAACTTTGCCTGATGTAAATCTGAAACTTTATCCTAGCTGAAGAAAACTGAGTCCCAGAAAAATATAGGTGATTTTTTTTTTTTTTAAGAGTGCAATAATTATTGGAGCAAGGCTTCCCTGTTGGCAGTATAGAATCTGCCACAGTGCAGGAGACCTGGCTTAGATCCCTGGGTTGGGATGATCCCCTGGAGAAGGGAATGGCAACCCACTTCAGTATTCTTGCCTGGGTAATCCCAGGGACAGAGGAGCCTGGAGGGTTACAGTCCACGGGGTCGCAAAGAGTCAGGAACTACTGAGCAACTAAGCCCACCACAGCACAATTATTGGAGCAGACATAAATGTGACCTTTGGGCTATTAATGTATGCCTACATGATAATGCATTTCAATTCCTCACAGATAATCTTTGAAATAATTCAGTTCATCCACTGTTCATCACTACTGTCATATAGTGATACATATCAGGCACAGTGACAGGGCAAATAAGCATGTAAAATTTATCAACATTACTTATCATTAGGAAATGCAAATTAAAAGAGCCTATGATCCCACCATAAACCGATTAAAATTACTAAAATCTAAACAACTGTCAATAAAAATTGCTGATGAGGATATGGAACTATAGGGGCAGGAAGAAAATTCACTGTTGTTGGGAATGGAAAATAGTTTGGAAAATAATTTTACACTTTCTTACAAAGCTATACGGTCTTACCATGCAATCCAGCAATTATGTTCCTAGGTATTTACCCAACTGATCTGAAACTAATGTCTACACAAAAACCTGTATGTAAATGTTTATAGAAGCTTTATGCTTAATTTCTAAAGACTGGGAGAAACCAATATGTCATTCAACAGGTGAGTAAAAAACTGTGATCCATCTATACAATGAAATAAAATTTAGTGATAAAAAGGAATGAGCTCTATGTACTCAGAGTTATGACACACAAAGACGTGACTACTAGAAGTATAGATACGTTATGACCTAACAGTTACTCTTAGGTAAATAACCAACAGAAACATGTACATATGTACATCGAAAGACATGCATAATGATGGATAGCAGCACTATTTATAACTGTTAAAATCTGGGGGAAAAAACCCCTATGAATAGTTCTTAGAAGTAGCATGGGTTAAATACATTGTTTATATAATAGAATGCAAAAGAAAAGAGAATGAACTGCAAACTACATGAATACATATCACAAACATACTGTTGAATGAATGAAGCCAGGTACAAAAGTAGATTCTCTGTGTGATTCTACTTATGTAAAGTTCAAATTCGGGCAAACCTCGAATAGCCAAAGTGATCTTGAGAAAGAAGAATGGAACTGGAGGAATCAACCTACCTGACTTCAGGCTCTACTACAAAGCCACAGTTATCAAGACAGTATGGTACTGGCACAAAGACAGAAATATAGATCAATGGAACAAAATAGAAAGCCCAGAGATAAATCCATGCACATATGGACACCTTATCTTTGACAAAGGAGGCAAGAATATACAATGGATTAAAGACAATCTCTTTAACAAGTGGTGCTGGGAACTCTGGTCAACCACTTGTAAAAGAATGAAACTAGAACACTTTCTAACACTATACACAAAAATAAACTCAAAATGGATTAAAGATCTAAATGTAAGACCAGAAACTATAAAACTCCTAGAGGAGAACATAGGCAAAACACTCTCTGACATACATCACAGCAGGATCCTCTATGACCCACCTCCCAGAATACTGGAAATAAAAGCAAAAATAAACAAATGGGACCTAGTTAACCTTAAAAGCTTCTGCACATCAAAGGAAACTATTAGCAAGGTGAAAAGACAGGCTTCAGAATGGGAGAAGATAATAGCAAATGAAGCAACTGACAAACAACTAATCTCGAGAATATACAAGCAACTCCTCCAGCTCAACTCCAGGAAAATAAATGACCCAATCAAAAAATGGGCCAAAGAACTAAATAGACATTTCTCCAAAGAAGACATCCAGATGGCTAACAAACACATGAAAAGATGCTCAACATCACTCATTATCAGAGAAATGCAAATCAAAACCATGCTCTCTTCAGGACTTCAAATATTCAGTGGCTCTTAGCACATGTGTTCAGTGGCTCTTAACACATGTGTACCTGTGGCGGATTCATTTTGATATTTGGCAAATCTAATACAGTTATGTTAAGTTTAAAAATAAAATAAAATTAAAAAAAAAAAAAGAAAAAATTCAAGCTTTAATGCACCAGTGGAAGCATTTTGTATCATTTGCACTTTCTCTGATCTTTTTATCTTTGTCTCTCTTACACACTGACTCTCACATATGTATATACATATATTTCATGTTATTATTGTTATTGTGGAACTATGTACTGTGTAATGGAGAAGGCGATGGCACCCCACTCCAGTACTCTTGCCTGGAAAATCCCATGGACAGAGGAGCCTGGTGGGCTGCAGTCCATGGGGTCGCTACGAGTTGGACATGACTGAGCGACTCCACTTTCACTTTCATGCATTGGAGAAGGAAATGGCAACCCATTCCAGGGTTCTTGCCTGGAGAATCCCAGGGACAGGGGAGCCTGGTGGGCAGCCGTCTATGTGGTCCCACAGAGTCGGACACGACTGAAGAAACTTAGCAGCAGCAGCAGCACTGTGTAATCATTAAAATATACCAAGTATCACAATGTTTCATCTTTAAATAATTCAGCATATGTCTTCTGACAATGAAGATGTTCTCCTCTATGACAACAAAATAGTGATCAAATCCTGGGATTTTACATTACTACAGTCCTTATTTTAATTTTTTGAATTAATCTAACAATATTCTATATCCAGGATCATCTAATGCCTTTAATCATCATGTTCCTTTACTTTCTTTTAATCTATAACTGTTGCTCAGTCTTTCTTGTCTTTCAAGACATTGACCTTGCTGAAGCTATTTAGTAAACTTAGTTTCAATATTTGTTCATTCTGTCTTCTAAATGCATACTTCTTATCAGTAGTACAAAAGTTATCCAGTAATTGTCCTTTCATCCTTCTCTGACAGGGAACAATGTAATGTGTTTTTTTTTTAATATTCCACAGTGGCATGCAAAGACATTCATCATGCCAGGATATAGAATAGTTGTTATCCTACCAAACATATGAATATAAATATCCTAATGATTCTTTGGGACTAAAATATCTTAGGCAGTGTGTTTTATTTCACATAATAAATGTATAATATATTATTTATAATTTCAATGAAAACTGTAACATGGCAAATTAGAATGTAGGCATTTTAGCTTTTATTTCATTATGAGTTTGAAAAAGAAAACATAACTTTGAACACTGTATTGATTTTACTTCAATTGTAATTCAAATTTCAAATGCACTTACCATAATTTCAATGAAATGGTACATATAAATTGTTCTTTAGTTCAGATTAATCTTAAATCAGTTTTGCAAACCATAGAGCACAATATATAAAAAGTCTAAGTGGACATTAGGTGACTCTTTGCTGCAGACAAATAGTTTCAGATATTTTTGTATTCTGAAAGCTACAATCTGAACATGATTTCCGTGCAGATCAAATATACTTAAGAGCCATCTCATATTCATTCAGTCCATGTGGAAAATGCTTGGAATACAAAATAAATGTTTTTATCTCCACATAGCAAGGATAGCAGTCTTTCTACTTTTCCTACTTGGGTATGGTTTAAGAAAAAGCAATTTGTTAATTACAGATGTTTTGCATAGTTAAGAACTCATGATTATGTGCTGCCATTCATATGACTTCATTGTCAGTGGTAAAGAATCTGCCTGCCAAACAGGAGAGGTGGGTTTGATCCCTGGATTAGGAAGATTTCTTGGAGAAGGAAATAGCAATCCATTCCAGTATTCTTGCCTGGGAAATCCAATGGACAGAGGAGCCTGGTAGGCTACAGTCCAGGGGGTTACAGAGTCAGACATGACTTAGTAACCAAACAACAAAATTAGATGTTTTTGAATAATTTAGAACTCATGATTATGTGCTATCATGCATACAACATTTTGTTTGTTTGCCTGACAGTATAACGATTGTTAAAAATTAGTTATTAGGATATTGTTACTTTGTCATCATGTAGTTTAGTTTTTTCCAAACCTAAGCTCTCCCTTCATATATTTGTTTATTGTCCTTTTGCAATTTATTTGCCGTATAATAACTTTTAACCTCTTAATTTATGTTGCATACCATCCTCAGATTCTAAGTTTATGTCTTCAGTCATAACAATAGATGTATTCTTGAACAATTACTATGAATGCCTTATGTTTAACTTATATTAAAGAAAATTATACTAAATTACAGTAAAAAATTGTCCAATAGGATGAATTAATGTTTGACAAGAGGTTGAGATGAAAAAAGTAGGACACCGTAATATCTGAATTTGATAAAAGTTGTTTCCACAAAAATTAGTCAATAGCATAAATTATTTAAAGCAGGACAAGATTATTTTCCTTATTATTCTTTTTAAAAATTTACTATTCTTTTTGTCTATTCTTTCAGATGAATGTCATAATTACTCCACATTTTTAATAGACTACTTTTAGAGCAGTTTTCGGAGAAGGCACTGGCACCCCACTCCAGTACTCTTGTCAGGGAAATCCCATGGGTGGAGGAGCCTGGAAGGCTGCAGTCCATGGGGTCGCTAAGAGTCAGACACAACTGAGCGACTTCACTTTCACTTTTCACTTTCATGCATTGGAGGAGGAAATGGCAACCCACTCCAATGTTCTTGCCTGGAGAATCCCAGGGATGGCGGAGCCTGGTGGGCTGCCGTCTCTGGGGTCGCACAGAGTTGAACATGACTGAAGTGACTTAGCAGCAGCAGAGCAGTTTTAGGTTCATAGTAAAAGTGAATGAAAAATACAGGGAGTTCCTGTATGCTACCTTCCCCAACCAGCCTCCGTTACTGTTAACACCCACATCACAGTGGTATATATATTATAATTGGTGGAACACTGACCCATCATTATCGCTTGAAGTCCATGGTTTACATTAGTGTTCACTCTTGGTGTTATATGTTCTGTGGGTTTGGATAAATGTGTAATAACTTGTATCCAGAGGGGAGTGATCAAGATAGTGGAGTAGTAGGACACAGCACTCATCTCCTGCCACAAATACACCAAAAATACATCTACACCAAAAAATACATTAGTGGAGCCATTCTCAAAGAATACATACTAACACTGGCAGAAGTCCTTGGACTTCTGAAAGGGCAAGAAGAATCCCCATATAACTGTGAGCTGCTGCTGCTGCTGCTAAGTCGCTTCAGTCGTGTCCGACTCTGTGCGACCCCATAGATGGAAGCCCACCAGGCTCCCCCGTCCCTAGGATTCTCCAGGCAAGAACACTGGAGTGGGTTGCCATTTCCTTCTCCAATGCATGAAAGTGAAAAGTGAAAGGGAAGTTGCTCAGTCATGTCCGACTCTTAGCGACCCCATGGACCACAGCCTACCAGGCTCCTCCATCCATGGATTTTCCAGGCAAGAGTACTGGAGTGGGGTGCCATTGCCTTCTCCAATGTAAATGTGTAGGACAAAATAAAAAAGAGAGAGAATCAGGATGGGACCTGTGCCCCTTGGAGGGAACTGTGAGAACAGAAAGATTCCTGAGCCTGTGGGAGTCTCCCCTTCATCACTGGTGGGGAGCCTCAGAGGATGGCATAGCAGCCAGTTTACAGAGTGGACAGCCCTGCATCCTGCATGGATGGTCCATGCCAGCACCCTGTGTTCCCCAGACTGAGACATGTGTCTACTTGGTGCTAAAGCTCAGGCTTCAGACATCAGGCCCAGGTAAAGGACTGGGGTTAGCTGCACAGAGACAGCTTGAAGGGGCTGGAGTGTGGTGTAGATGCCACTGAAGGCATATGTGGAGGGAGCCCGGGCCTGCCATAGAGGTGGGCACTGGCCACTGCATCTGCACAGCACCCATCAAGGGGATAATGGCTGGCACATACTGAGGAAAGAGGAGGCAGGCATCCATATTAGAAACAGCTCTCACACCAAAAATATTAAGCCCACACAGGCTATAATTGGATGCTCTCACATAAAACAGACCTTCAAGACCATGGTAGGTGATTTTACTCCTAAACTTGCAGAATAAGAGAAATGTAAAAACATAAATAAATAAATAAACCAGAGAAACCATTTGCCGTGAAAAGACCAAGAAATTCATTCCTGTGAAAGAACAATGAAAGAGACCTCTTTGGTTTAATAGATATCAAGTTCAAAAAGAAGATAATGAAAATACTGAAGGAATTAAGACAAACTCTCAACAGAAATACAGCTTACTGTTAAAAAAAAGTAACTAGAAACTATAAGAAGAAGTCAAGAAAGATTAGAAATTTCATTTGCTAAGACAAAAGCTGAGCTAAAGGCAATAAATAGCAGAAGGGATAATGCAGAAGAATGAATAAGTGATTTGGAATATAGAATAATGGAACTCATTATATTGTCACCCTGCTTATTTAACTTATATGCAGAGTACAGCATGAGAAACACTGGGCTGGATGAAGCACAAGCTGGAATCAAGATTGCTGGGAGAAATATCAAAATAACCTCAGATATACAGATGACACCACCCTATGGCAGAAAGTGAAGAACTAAAGAGCCTCTTGATGAAAGTAAAACAGGAGAGTGAAAAATTTGGCATAAAACTCAACATTCAGAAAACTAAGATCATGGCATCTGGTCCCATCAGTTCATGGCAAATAGATGGGGAAACAATGGAAACAGTGAGAGACTTTATTTTGTGGGGCTCCAAAATCACTGCAGATGGTGATTGCAGCCATGAAATTAAAAGATGCTCCTTGGAAGGAAAATTATGACCAACCTAGACAGCATATTAAAGAGCAGAGACACTACTTTGCCAACAAAGGTCCGTCTAGTCAAGGCTATGGTTTTTCCAGTGGTCATGTATGGATGTGGGAGTTGGTCTATAAAGAAAGCTGAGCACCAAAGAATTGATGTTTTTGAACTGTGGTGTTGGAGAAGACTTGAGAGTCCCCTGGACTGCAAGAAGATACAACCAGTCCATCCTAAAGGAAATCAGTCCTAAATATTCATTGAAAGGACTGATGTTGAAGCTGAAACTCCAATACTTTGGCCACCTGATGCAAAGAACTGACTCATTGGAAAAGACCCTGATGCTGGGAAAGATTGAGGGCAGGAGGAGAAGGGGACAACAGAGGATGAGATGGTTGGATGGCATCACTAACTCAGTGGACATGAGTTTGAATAAGCTCTGGGAGTTGGTGATGGACTGGGAGGCCTGGCGTGCTGCAGTCCATGTGGTTGCAAAGGGTTGGACACGACTGAGCTACTGAACTGACCAGAACTGAGCCCCACCTCCTTTTTTTAAAAAGGCACCTAAGAGACCTATAGGATAATACATAGATTATCTATGTTAATCTATGCTAATAGGGATTCCAGAAGAAGAAGAAAGAGATAAAGGGATTGAAAATATATTTAAGGCAATTATGGCTGAAAACTTCCCCAGTCTGAAGAAGGGAACAGATATTCCAGTATAGGAAGCACAGAGGGTTCCAAACAAGATGAATCCAAATAGACCTACACCAAAATATCATAATTAAAAGGAAAAAAAAAATTAAAGCGGGGACACTAAAGGCAGCAAGATAAAACGGAGTTAATTACAAGGAAACCCCCATTGGGCTATCAGCTGATTTCTCTACAGAATCATCGTAGACCAGAGGATTTGGCAAAATATATTCAAAGTCCTGAAAGAGAATAATCTGTAACCTAGAATACTCTACCAGCAAGATTATCATTTACAATAGAAGGAAAGAGAGAGAATTTCTCAGACAAGCAAACAGTAAAAGAATACATATTAAACCTATCCTTAAATGTTGAAAGATCTTCTCTAAATGGAAAAGAAATGAGAAGCTATATGAAAATCACAATTGGAAGGTATCACTTAAGTAACTCAGTATATGGTAAAAAAAAAAAAAATTAATTTTTTGACTGCATTATGCCGCATACAGGAGATCCCCAACCAGGGATCAAACCTGAGCCCCCTGCATTGGGAATTCAGAGGCCTAACCACTGGACCACCAGGGAAGTCCCTCCAAATTTTTTTAATTAAAAAAATGTTATTGAAAACGATGACAACCAAAATTAACAACAAAATGATAAACATGAAGATGTAAAAGCATGGACATCCAAAATCATAAAATGTATGGGAGGAGAGTAAGAAAATGAAAAAAAAATTCTGTTTACAATGTGTTTGGACCTATATGACTATTGGTCTACAGCAAATAGATATAGGAGAGGGTTACATATTTGAAAAACATGGTAGCCACAAGTGAAAAATATACAATAGATTCACAAAAATGAAAAAGAGAACACAAGCATAAAATAAAAGGAAATCATCAAACTTCAAAGGGAAAACCAATAAGAAAGGTACAAAGAAGAAACAGAATCAACTCTAAAACAAGCGGATTCATTTTGATATATGGCAAAACCAATACAATATTGTAAAGTTAACAAATAAAATTAAAAAAAACATAAAACAAGCTTTAAAATGGCAGTAGATACTTATCTATCAGTAATTACATTAGATGTCAATGGACTAAATGCTGCAATCAAAAGACAGAGTGGCACTTTGGATAATAATAATAAAACAAGAGCCTATAATACTCTGCCTATAAAAGTCCACTTAGGACAGAGGACACACATAGACTGAAAGTAAGAGGATGGAGAAAGATATTTTATAAAAAGGGAAATGGCAGGAAAGAGGGGACTCACAGTATTCATACAGGACAAAATAGAGTTTGACACAAAGGCCATAAAGATAAAGACACAATATAATGTTAAAAAATCAATACAAGAAGAGGATATTACTCTTATTGACATGTATGCGTCTAACATAGGAGCACCCAAACACATAAAACAAATACTAACAAACATAGAGGGAGAAGTTCACATGAATACAGTAACAGCAGGGACTTTAACACCCCACTCACATCAATGGAATGATCTTCTAGATAGAAAACCAATAAGGAAACTGATCTCCTAAATAACACAACAGAAAAGTTAGACTTAATATTTTCAAGACATTACATCCCCTAGAATGAATGCACTCTTTTCAAGTGCACATGGAAGATTCTCTCAGATTGACCACATACTAGGGCACAAAGCTGACAAACCTTGACAGTGTATTCAAAAGCAGAGACATCACTTTGCCAACAAAGGTACATATAGTCAAAGCTATGCTTTTCCAGTAGTCATAAATGGATGTGAAAGTTGGATCATAGAGAAATCTTAGTGCAAAAGAATTAATGCTTTTAATGTGGTGCTGGGGAAGACTTTTGAGAGTCCCTTGGACAGCAAGGAAATCAAACCAGTCAATCCTAAAGGAAATCAACACTGAATATTCATTGGAAGGACTGATGCTGAAGTGCCAGTACTTTGGCCACCTGATGCAAAGAGCTGATTCATTGGAAAAGAGCCTGATGCTGGGAAAGATCGAGGGCAGGAGGAGAAGGGAGTGACAGAGAATGAGTGGGCATCATCAACTCAGTGGACATGAGTCTGAGCAAACTCCAGGAGATGGTGAAGAATAGGGAAGCCTGGCATGGTGCAATCCATGTGGTCACAAAGGGTTGGACATGCTTTAGTGACTGAACAACAAATAAGGGCACAAAACAAGCCTCAATAAATTTACAAGTATAGAAATTATTCCATGCATCTTTTCTTACCACAATAGCATGAAACTAGAAATCAACCACAGAAAAAGAAATAAGACAAGGTTGACAAAAGGAGACCAGACAATATGCTACTTAAAAACCAATGGTTCAATAACGTAACCAAAGAGGAAATTTAAAATTGCCTTGAGACAAATGGCAGTGGACACACAACCACACAAAGTCTATGAAATATAGCAAAAATAGTTTTTAGAGGGAATTTTATAGCCTTCCTCAAAAAAACAAGAAAAATCTCAAATAAACAATGCACCTACCACCTAAAAGAATTAGAAAAGAAGAACAAACAAAATCTGAATCAGCAGAAGGAGGGAAATAATAAATAATCAGAGAGGAGATAAATAAAATAGAGATTTGAAAAGCAAGAAAATAAATCAATAAGACCAAGGCCTGATTCCTTGAAAGCATAAACAGAAGCAACATACCTCTGGCTAGGCTCACAGGAAGAAAAGGGAGAGAAACCAAATAAAATAAGAAATGAAAAAGAATTAATAATGAATAATGCATAAATTAAAAATATATATGGGAGAATATCATGAACAATTATATGCCAACATATTCAACAATCTAGAAGGAACATGTTTCTAGAGACATACAGCCCACCAAAATTGAATCAAGAAGAAACATAATTTGAAAACACAAAGCATTAGAAGTGAAATAGAATCTGTAATTTATATATGTGTGTGTGTGTATATATGTAGATATATATCTACATATATACACACATATATATATAACTCCCTACAAAAATCCAGGAGCAGATGACTTCACAGGCAAATTCTCCCAAACATAAAAAGAACTCGTATGAAATTTTTCCAAAAGACTAAAGAGGAGGGAACATTCCTAAAGACATTGTAGGAAGCTTGCCATCACCATGATAACCCACACCAAAGATACCTCCAGAAAAGAAAATTACAGGCCAATATCTTTGATGAGTATAGATGCAAAAATTCTCTACAAAGTATTAGTAAACTGTATCCAACTGCACATAAGGTCATACACCACAATCTAGCTGGAGGCCTCCCAAGTTCACAAGGATGGATCAACATATATAAATCAATCAATGTGGTACACACATCAACAACAAAAAAACCCCACATGATAACCTCAGTAGATGCAGACAAAACATATGACAAATTTCAGCATTCATTCATGATAAAATATTTTACCAAAGTGGGTATAGATGGAACATATCTCAACATAATAAAAGTCATTTATGACAAACCCATAGCCAATATAATAATGATGAAAATCTGAATGTCTTCCCACTAAAATTAGAATAAGACAAGTATGCCCACTCTCACCACTTCAGTTCAACATAATATTGGAAGTTCTATCTACTGTGAGAAAAAGAACTAAAAGTTATCTAAATTGGAAGGGAAAAGGTAAATTTGTCATTATATATGCATATGGCATTATGTTCTCTGTCTATAGTGATGATAATACTATCTATGTATCTATCTGAGAAAGCCTTAAAGACTCCACATCAAAACCACTAAAACTGATAATCAAATTCAACAAGATAGCAGGATACAAGATTAACATACAGAAATTGATTACATTTATTTATGCTAACAATTAAATATCGGAAAGGGAATGTAGGGAACTTCCCTGGTAGTCCAGTGCTTAAGAAGCTGCCTTCCAGTGCTGGGGACATGGGTTCAATCCCTGATTGGGAACGAAGATCCCACATCACACAGGGCAACTAAACCCATACACTACAACTACCAATCCCTCATGTTTTAGTGCCCATGCACTGCAACGAAAGATCCCACTGCTGTAACAAAGATCTTGTGTACCACAAGACCTGGCACAGCCAAAGTAATTAATTAAAAGAAAGGAAATATTAAAAAAAAAACTTTTAAAATTGCACCAAAAAGTAAAATACTTCAGAATAACTTGACTAAGGAGGTGAAAGACTTATATGCAGAGAACTATAAAACATTAATAAAGGAAAATGAATGACGATTCAAAGAAATGGAAAAATATTCCATGCTCTTGGATGGGAAGAATTATATTATTATAATGGCTATTATACCCAAAGCAATCTACAGATTTAGTGTGAACCTTATCAAGTTACCAATGACAATTTTCAGAGAACTAGAGCAAATAATCTTAAAATTTATATGAAAACATTAAAGACCCAGAATTGCCAAAGCACTCCTGAAGAAAAAGAACAAAGCAGGAGACATAACCCTCCCAGACATCATACAATACCACAGAGCTACAGTGATCAAAATAGCATGGTACTGGCACAAAAGACAGACATATGGGTCAGTGGAACAGAATAGAGGACCCATAAATAAACCCAAACTGGTACAATCAATTAATCTTTGACAAAAGATGCAAGAATATACAATGGAAAAAAGAGTCTCTTCAGCAAGGGATGTTGGAAAAATTGGACAGCAGCATGTAAATCAATGAAGTTAGAATACACCTTCACACTATACACAAAAATAAACTCAAAATGTCTTAAAGCCTTAAACATAAGACACAACATCATAAAACTTGTAGAAGAGAACATAGGCAAAAATATTCTCTGACATAAATCATTCCATTGTTTTCTTAGGTCAGTCTCCCAAGCAATAGAAATAAAAGCAAAAGTAAACAAATGGAACTTCATCAAACTTCCAAGCTTTGTATAGCAAAGGAAACAATAAACAAAGTGGAGAGACAACCTATGGAATAGGGGAAAGTATTTGCAAACGATGTGACTGACAAGGACTTAATTTCCACAGTACATTAACAGCTCATACAACTCAACAACAAAACAATCCAATCAAAAAAATGGGCAGCAGACCTTAATAGACATTTCTCCCAAGATAAGAGATGACAGATATATGAAAAGATGCTAAACATCACTAATTATTATAAAAGTGAAAATAAAAACTACCATGAGGTACCATCTCAAACTGGTCAGAATGGCCATCATTAAAAAGTCTAAAAATAACAAATGCTGGAGAAGCTATGGAGAAAAGGGAACCCTCCCTACACTATTGGTGGGAATGTAAGTTGGTGCAACCACTATGGAAATAGAATGGAGGTTCCTCATGAAACTAAAAATAGAGTTGCCGAATAATCCGGAAATCCCACCCTGAGCATATATCCAGACAGACCTATAGTTCAAAAAGATACATGCACCCCTGCGTTCATAGCAGCACTATTCACAATAACCAAGACGTTTCAGTAACATAAATATCCACAGATGGGTGGGTGGATAAAGATGTGGTATCTATGTGCGTGTGCACACACACACACAATGGTATACTGTTCAGCCATAAAAAGAATGAATCAGTGCCAATTGCAGCAACATAGATGGAACTAGAGATCATTATACTAAATAAGAAGGAAAAAGACAAATACCATATGATATCACTTAAACATGTGGAATCTAAAATATGACACCAATGAACTTATCTATGGAACAGAAAGACAGACTCACAGTCATAGAGAAGAGACATGTGGTGTGCAAGGGGGTGGGAGGGGTTAGAGTGGGAGTTTGATAAGCACCAAGATTCTGCTGGATAGCACAGCAAAGTATATTTAGTATCCTGTGATAAACCATAATGGAAAACTGTGTGTGTGTGTGTGTGTGTACATGTAACTGAAACACTGCTGTAGAGCAGAAATTAACACAACATTGTAAATCAAATATACTTTGGTTAATAATAAAACATCCACCCAGCATTCTCAGATCATAAATAATTGTTTTCCTATTCTAAAAAATCCTTTATATTTAAACTATTTATCTTCATGCCCCACTAATCCTAGGTAACCCCTCCTGTTTTTACTGTTTCCATGGTTTTGCCTTCACAGAATGCCATAGTTGAACCACACAGTATAATGTCTTGAACTTCTCTTCTCTTGTAGTATGCATTTAAGGTTCCTCAGTAGGTTTTATATGGAGAAGGCAATGGCACCCCACTCCAGTACTCTTGCCTAGAAAATCCCATGGACGGAGAAGCCTGGAAGGCTGCAGTCCATGGAGTCGCTGAGGTTCAGACATGACTGAGCGACTTCACTTTCACTTTTCACTTTCATGCTTTGGAGAAGGAAATGGCAACCCACTCCAGTGTTCTTGCCTGGAGAATCCCAGGGACGGGGGAGCCTGATGGGCTGCTGTCTATGGGGTCACACAGAGTCGGACACAACTGAAGTGACTTAGCAGCAGCAGCAGGTTTACGGCTTGGTAACTTGTTTCTTTTGGGCACTGAATAAAATCTCATTGTCCAGGTGGACCACAATGTATTTATCCATTTACCTACTGAAGCTTATCTTTGTTGCTTCCATGCTTTGGTAATTATGAATAAAACTGCTATAAATGCCTGTGTTGAAGTTTTTTGTAGACAAAAGTTTTCAAATCATTTGGGTAAATATTAATACAAATCATGTGGCCTATCTAGTAAGAATAAGTTTAGTTTTGTAAGAAGTCACCAAAGTGTCCTAAAATAGGTGTCCCATTTTATGTTCTGATCAGCAATGAATGAGTTTTTGTTCCACATCCTCACCAGTATTTGGTGTCAGTGTTTGAGATTTCAGCCATTCCAATAGATGTGTAGTGGTATAATTGGTTTAATTTGTAATTCCCCACTGACATTTGGTGCTGAGCATCTTTTCATATGCCTATTTGATATCTGCATATCTTTGCTGAAATATCTCTTTAGATTTTCCCATTTTAAAATCAGATTACTCAGTTTTAAGAGTTCTTTGTATGTTTTGATAATGTTCCTTTTTCAGATATGTCTCTTGCAAATGTTTTCTCCCAGTCTGTTACTTGCCTTCTCATTGTCTTGACCAGTAGCATTGGTAGAACAGAAGCTTTCAATTTTAATGAAGGCTTGTTAATCAAGTATTTCTTTTACAGGTTATGCCTTTGACATTATACCTAAAAAGTTATCTCCAAACACAAGATCATCTAGTTTTTCTACTATGTTACCCTCTGAGTTTCTTGGTTTTACATTTAGGTCAATTTATATAATTTTTATGAACGGTGTAATATGTGTTTTCAGATCTGTTTTGTGCGTTTGGATGTTCAGTTGTTACAGCCCTGTTTGTTGAAAAGACAGTCTTTGTTCTGTTGCATTGTCTTGATTTCTTTGTCAAAGACCAGTTGACTACCAGAGGAGTGGAATGAAGAGGGGCGGATGGGAGAGAGGCTTAAGAAGAGGATCTATGCATACATATAGCTGATTCATGCTGCTGTACAGCAGAAACTAACACAACATTGTAAAGCAAATATACTCCAATTTAAACAAAAATTTAAGATGAGTTGACTGCATTTGTGTGGGTCATTTTGGGGGCTTTTTATTCTATTCCATTTATCTCTTAGTCAGTTCTTTCACCAGTACCACATTATCTTAATTACTGCATAGAATGTATCATAGACTAAGTCTTGAAGTGGATATTTTTATAAGCATAGTAGCCATTTTAGAATCATATAACTAATTTTATAAAATGACCATCCTATTTTGCTATATTGGGAATAATCTATAGCATTATCAGAAGTTCTTTTTAGAATATGTAAAAGATTATTAGCATACTTATTAAATAAAACAATGCAATAAATATCATCTCATATACTAATTTGTGAAGAACCAGGATGATTTCTTAAAGTAAAATCCTAGACCTGATATACACTTTTGTTTTCTTCTACTTATTCTAATGTTCCATTTTAAATGTTCCAAGTTAAACATTTAAATTTGCATGAGCCCATAATGTGAAGATATGATATACAGTCATTTACAAATCTCATTCTTCTAGTACCAGTGAACTTTGAGTATATTCTTTTCCTGTTGACTTGAAATGCCAGTTTTACCATATGCTAAATCATATGTTTAAACACAACAGGCTACTTTTCCACTGTCTTTCCCCATCTGAATTGGGGTTTGAGCCATTGTTTTAAATATTATAGACATATTATTTTAAAAAGACTGGTTTTATAATCTTCCACACCTCCCCAAATCCTTCTCAGATGGACATTAAATTTCACACCCTTTCAGACCCAAAAGCCTTTGGGGAAAGATATAGACAGAGTTGGTACAATGAATAGCCTCTGGAAGACTTTCTTTTCTTTGCTCTGCTCTAGATAAAGCCTGATATACCTCCACTCCACTTCTACATCTCTGCTTCCCAGATCCAGACATGCTAGTGCCTTAGTTTTGTCTTGCTCCTATTGTCAGAAGCAAAGTTGACCATGTGCATGTCTAAGACTGTTTAGTGTGCTGTGCCATGATTAAAACTAGAAGGCTCACAAAATTATACTGAATCCAAAGTAGAGAAGACAAGTTGGCAGAGTGGGAGACCTTGAACTCACGTCCTCTCATGAGAACAACAATATCACAACTAATTGCTGAATAACCAACAATAAAAAAGACTGGAACCTACCAAAAAAGATACTCTATATTGAAAGACAAAGAAGAAATCACAATGAGATGGTAGGAGGGGTGTACTCAAGATATAATCAAATCCCATAATCACCAGGTGGGCAACCCACAAACTGGAGAATAATTATATCACAGAAGTTCTCACACAGGAGTGAGCTCCAAATCAGGCTTTGTAGCCTGAGAGCCCCCAGAGCATTTGGCTTTGAAGGCCAGTGGAGCTTGATGGCAGCAGCTTCATAGGACTGGGTGCAACAGAGACTCTACTCTTGGAGGATACACACAAGATCTCCATGTGCCCTAGAATCCAGGGCAGAAGCAGTGACTTCATGTGATCCTGAGCCAGACCTACCTGCTGGTCTTGGAAGGTCTCATTGGGAGGTGGAGGGCGTGACTGTGACTTTTTCTTGAGACATAAAAGCTGGAGGTCAACATATCAGGAAACACTTGTCTGAAGGCTGACATCTTACTTAGGACATTAACACCAAGACCTGGTCCCACCAAACAGCCTGTAGATTCCAGTGCTGCAAGGACTCAGGCCAAAACCACCAAGAGTACAGGAACACAGTCCCACCCATCATCGGAAGGTCAATGATCAACACCAACCAGTATGCGGGGATGAGCCCCTCCCACCACAAATTTCTAGACCAGCCTCACCCACGAGGGAGCAGAAACCAGAAGCAAAAAATATGCATCCCCACAGCCTGTGGAACTGAGCCCACAAACACAGTTGTAGGCTAGCCCAGCCTACAGCTGGACTGGTCACTGGCCAGTGGGTGATGGGAGGGGAGTGTACTGCTGGGACACATAAGACATCCCCTACAGTGGACAGCTTCTCTAAGGTAAAGGAATGTACTAACTTGTACATACATAAAAATACAAATAGAAGTTTAGACAAAATTAGATGACATAGAAACATGTTCACAATGAAGAAACAAGGTAAAACTCCCTAAGAATAACCAAGTGGTGTGCAATCTACCCAAGAAAGAGTCCAAAGATGTTCAAAGAACTCAGGAAAAGAATGTGATATAATTATTCTCCAGTTTGTAGGTTGCCAACCTGGTTTTTATTATATCTTGAGTATGCCTCTCCTACCAACTCACTGTGATTTCTTCTTTGTCTTTGGATATAGAGTATCTTTTTTTGATAGGTTCCAGTCTTTTTAACTGTTGATGAACTGATTGAGAGGTTATGAGAAATTTTTAATAAACAATTACAAAAAATAGAAAAACAACCAAACAGTTGAATACAATGAAATGAAGAATACAGTAAAAGGAATTGATAACATAATAATTCAGATAGAAAAATAAGTGAGCTGGATGACAGAGTGGTGGAAATCACTACAGAGCAGAATAAAGAAAAAAGAATTAAAAGAAACAAGGACAGGGCTTTCCTGGTGGCTCAGTGGTAAAGAATCCATCTGCCAATGCCAGAGACACAGCTCTGATCCCCAATCTGGGTAGATCCTGTATGCTGTGGAGTGACTAAGCCGGTATGCCACAGTTACTGAGGCTGTGCTTTAGAGCCCAGGAAGCACAACTATTGAAGCCCACATACCCTAGAACACATGCTCTAGGCACCATAAGAGAAGGCACCGCAATAAGAAGCCGCCCACTATAACTAGAGAGTAGCCTCTGCAACTAGAGAAAAGACCACACAGCAACAAAGACCCAGCACAGCCAAAAATAAATAAAATCATTAAAAATAAAAAGAAACAAGGGCAGTTTAAGAGACCTCTTAAACAATGTAGAAATGCACCAACATTTGCGTTATAGGGTTCCTAGAAGGATAAGAGAAGAAAATGGCTTGGGAAGATGTTTGAAGACATAATGCAGAAACTTCCCTAATATGGAAAGGAAGCAGTCACACAGGTCCATGGAGCAGAGAGATTACCATAATGAATCAATCCAGGAGAAGAACACTGAGATACATAATAATCAAATTGACAAACATTAGAGATAAAGAGAAAATATTAAAAAGAAGTAAGGGAAAAGTGACCAATAATATGCAAAAGAACCCCCATAAAGTTATCAGCTGATTTTTTAGCAGAATATCTGCAGGCCAGAATGGAGTGGCACAAAATATTTATAGAAGGGAATAAATAAAGGAATAAAATCTTTCCTTTTCATAGAAGGGGAAAACCTACATCCAAGAATACTCTACCCAGCAAGGCTCTCACTCAGATTTAACAGAAAATCAACAGCTTAACAGATGAGCAAAACCTCGGAGAATTCAGCACCAAACCAGCTTTACAACAAATGCTAAAGGAACTTCTCCAAACAGAAAAAGGAAAGGCCACAACTAGAAACAAGGAAATTACAAATGGGAAATCTCACCTGTAAAGGCAAACACATGGTAAAGGTAGGAAATCATCCACACACAAATCTGATATCTAAACCAATAATATGATTATACAGTGGAAGTGACAAATAGATTGAAGGGATTAAACCTGATAGAGTGCCTGAAGAACTTGGACAGAAGTTAGCACATTGTACAGGAGGTGGTAAGCAAAACCATCTCCAAGGAAAAGAAATCCAACAAGGTAAAACGGTTGTCTGAGGAGTCCTTACAACCAGCTGACAAAAGAAGAGAAGCAAAAGTTAAAGGAGAAAAGGAAAGATATGCCTATCTGAATGGAGAGTTCCAAAGAATAGCAAGGAGAGATAACAAGAAAGCCTTCTTAAGTGAACAATGCAAAGAAAAAGAGGAAAACAATAGAATGGGAAAGACTGGAGATCTCTTTAAGAAAATTGGAGATACCAAGGGAACATTTCAAACCAAGTCGGACACAATAAAGGACAGAAACGGTAAGGACCTAACAGAAGCAGAAGAGATTAAGAAGAGGTGGCAAGAATACACAGAGGAACTGTACAAAAAAGGCCTTCATGATTCGGATAATGATGATGGTGTGGTCACTCAACTAGAACCAGACATCCTGGAATGTGAAGTCAAGTGGGCCATAGAAAGCAATAGTATGAACAAAGCTAGTGGAGGCAATGGAATTCCAGCTGAGCTATTTCAGATCCTAGAAGATGATGCTGTTAAAGTGCTGCACTCAAAATGACAGCAAATTTGGAAAACTCAGCAGTGGCCACAGGACTGAAAAAAGGTTATTTTTCATTCCAATCAAAAAGAAGGGCACTGCCAAAGAATGTTCAAACTACCACACAATTGCACTCATTCCACATGCTAGCAATGTAATGCTGACAATCCTCCAAGCTAGGCTACAACAGTGTGTGAACCAAGAAGTTCCAGATGTACAAATTGGATTTAGAAAAGGCAGAGGAGCCAGAGATCAAATTACTAACTTTTGTTGGATCATAGAAAAAGCAAGAGAATTCCAGAAAAAAACATCTACTTCTGCTTCATTGACTACCCTAAAGCCTTTGCCTGTGTAGATCACAACAAATTGTGGAAAATTCTTAAAAAGATAGGAATACCAGAGCACTTTACCTGCCTCCTGAGAAACCTATATGCAGGTCAAGAAGCAAGAGTTAGAACCAAACATGGAACAATGGACTGGTTCAAAATTAGGAAATGAGTACATTAAGACTGCATATTGTTGCCCTGATTATTTAACTCATATGCAGAGTACATCATGCAAAATGCCAGGCTGGATAACTCAAAGCTAGAATCATGATTGCAGGGAGAAATATCAATAACTTCAGATATACAGATGACACCACCATAATGGCATAAAGCAAAGAGGAACTAAAGAGCCTCTTGAGGATGAAAGAGAATAGCAAAAATGTTGGTTTAAAACTCAACATTCAAAAAACTTAAGATCATGGCATCTTGTCCCATCACTTCATGGCAGACAGATGGGGAAAAGTGGAAATAGTGACAGGCTTTATTTTCTCGGGCCCCAAAATCACTACAGAAATTGACTAAAGTCATGAAATTAAAAGACTATTGCTCCTTGAAAGAAAAACTATTACAAACCTAGACAATGCATTAAAAAGCAGAGACATCACCTTGCCACAAAGGTCCATCTAATCAAAGCTATGGTTTTTCCAGTAGTCATGTATGGATGTGAGAATTGGGCCATAAAGAAGGCTGAGCACCAAAGAGTTAATGCTTTCTAACTGTTGTGTTGGAGAAGTCTCTTGAGAGTCCCTTGGACTGTGAGGAGATCAAACCAAGCAATCCTACAGGAAATCAACCCTGAATATTTATTGGATGGACTGATGCTGAAGCTGAGGCTCCAATACTTTGGTTACCTTATGGGAAGTGCCAATTCACTGGAAAAGACCCTGATGCTGGGAAAAATTTAAAGTAGGAGAAGGGGACAACAGAGGATGGGATGATTGGATGCTATCATTGACTCATTGGATATGAATATGAGCAAACTCTAGGAAACAGTGAAGGAGAGAAATCTGGCATGCTGCAGTCCATGGTATTGCAGAGAGTGGGGCAAGACTGAGTGACTGAACAATGAACAAAAAAACAATAATTTTGTGATGAGTACAAATGCAGGATATTTGAAACGGATTTGAAATTAAGAGATCAGCAACATAAAACAATCACGTATATTTAAACAAGTAGCAAGAGAGTGCTGTATCAAAACCTCACGATAACCACAAATCAAAAATGTGCAATAGATATACACACGAATAAGAAAACAATGCAAATACAAAACTAAAGAAAGCCATCAAATCATATGAAAAGAGAATAAAAGGGGGAGGGCATAAAAAAGAGCTACAAAAATCCAAACAATTTAAAAATGACAATGAGAACATGCATATTGATAATTACCTTAAGTATGAATGGATTAAATGCTCCAACCAAAAGACTCAGATGAGCTGAATGAATACAAAAACAAAACCCATATATACACTACCTATAAGAGACCAACTTCAGATCTAAGGACACGTGTAGACTGAACATGAGGGATTGATAAAACGTATTCCATTCAAAAGGAAATCAAAAGAAATATGGAGTTGCAATACTTTTATGAGACAAAATAAATTTTAAAATAGACAAAGAAGGACACTACATAACGATCAAGGGATCTAGCCAAGAGAAAGATAAAATAATTGTAAATATATATGCATCCAACATAGGAGCATGTTAATATGTAAGGTAAATATTAACAACCTTATAAGGAGAAATTGACAGTAACAAAATAATAGTGGGGGGCTTCCCTGGTGGCTCAGACAGTAAAGCTTCTGCCTGCAGTACGGGAGACCCGGGTTCGATCTCTGGGTTGGGAACATCCCCTGGAGAAGGAAATGGCACCCCACTCCAGTATTCTTGCCTGGAGAAGCCCATGGACAGAGGAGCCTGGTAGGCTACAGTCCATGAGGTCGCGAAGAGTCGGACATGACTGAGTGACTTCATTTTCACTTCCACGTCCCACATTGGACAGATGATCCAGACAGAAAATCAATAAGGAAATACAGGTCTTACGTGATGCATTAGACCAAATGAACTTAATATTTATAGGGCATTCCATATGAAAGAAGCAGACTATACATCCTTTTCAAGTGCACATGGAACAGTCTCTAGGATAGATCACATGCTGGACCAAAACAAATCTTGGTAAATTTAAGAAAACTGAAATCTTATCAAGCATCTGTTCTGACCAAAACACTTTGAGATTAGAAATCAACTGCAAGAAAAAAAAATGCAAAAAGCATGAATACATGGAGGCTAAACAGTATGCTGAAAACAACCAATAATCAAATAATCAAAGAGGAAATAAAAAGAATACCCAAACACAGATGAAAATGGAGACACAGTGATCTAAAAGCTATGGGATGGACCAAAAGCAGTTTTAAGAGGGAAGTATATACTGATACAAGCTTACCCCAGGAAACAAGAAACATCTCATAGAAATAACCTAAGGAAACTAGAGAAAGAAAACCAAACAAAATCCAAAGATAGAAGGAAAGAAATCCTAAAGATCGGAGAAGAAATAAATGAAATAGAAATTTAAAAAACAATAGAAAAGATCAATGAAAAAAAATTCGTTCTCTGAAAAGATAAAATTGACAAACCTTTAGCCAAACAGGAAAAAAGGAGAGAAGGTCCAAATCAATATAGTTAGAAATGAAAAAGGAGAAGTTACAATTTACACCACACAAATACAAAGGAACAAAAAGGCTACTACAAGCAACAGTATATATATGCCAATAAAATGGACAACCTATAAGAATTTGTCCATTTTTTAGAAAGATACAATCCCAAAACAGAACCTGGAAGAAATAGAAAACATGAGCAGACCAATCACAAGTACTTAAATTGAAACTATGATTTAAAAATTCCAAAGATGTAAAAGTCCAGGGCCAGATGCCTTCATAAGTGAGTTCAATTAAACATTTTGAGGCAAATTAGCATCTATACTTCTGAAAACTATTCCAAAACTTGACAAGGGAAGGAACACTTCTAAACTCATTCTTTGAAGCCCCTGTGAAAGCCAAAGAAAGATACTACAAAAAAAGAAAATCACAGGCCAAAATTTCTGATAAATATAGATGAAAAAATCCAACAAAATACTAGCAAACCAAATCCAACAATATATTGAAAGGATCATTCACCATGGTTAAGTGGGATTTATCCTAGGGATGGAAGTATTTTTCAATACCCACAAATAGATCATTATGATATACCACATTATCAAATTGAAGAATAAAAACAGTATGATCATCTCAATGGATACATAAGAAGCTTTTGATAAAATTCAACATCCGTTTATGACAAAATCTCTCCGGAAACTGTCCATAGAGGGAAACCACCTCAACCTAATAAAGGTCCTTTATGACAGACTCACAGCTAGCACCATACTTAATGGTGAAGAAATGAAAGCATTTCCTCTAAGCCAGGAATAGGACAAGGACGTCCACTCTCAGCAGTTTTATTCAATATAGTTTTGGAAGTCCTAGCCATGAGCAATAAGAGGAAAAATACAAAGAATCCAAATTTGAAAAGAAGAAGTAAAACTGTCACTGTTTGAAGATGACATAATGCTATACACAGAAAATCCTAAAGACACTACCAGAAAACTACTAGAGCTCATTGATGAATTCAGTAAATTTGCAAGATACAAAAGTAATACATAGAAATCTGTTGCATTTCTATACACTAACAATGAAATAGCAGAATGCAAAGTTATGGAAACAATCCCATTTACCCTTGCATCAAAAAGAATAAAGCCTAGGAATACACCTACCTAAAGATATATACTCCAAACTGTAAGATGCTGATTAAAGCAATTAATGATAACACAAGTAAATGGAAAGATATACCATGTTTTTGAATTGGAAAAATCAATACTGTTTTTTAAAAAAACACATAATACCCAAGGCAATATACAATATACAATCTATAGATTCAGTGCAATTAATATCAACTTACCAATGGCAATCGTTCACTGACTAGAATAACTTTTTTTTAACTTGTGTGGAAACACGAAAAGACCCATAATAGCCAAAACAATTGTCAACATCAATTGAATCTTAGAAAAAACAAGTGAGTTCCAGAAAAACATCTACTTCTATTTCATTGACTACCCTAAAGTCTTTGACTGTGTGGATCACAGCAGACTATGGAAAATTCTTCAAGAAATGGCAATACCAGGCCACCTTACCTGCCTCCTGAGAAATCTGTATGCAGGTCAAGAAGCAACAGGTAAAACTGGACACAGAACAATGGCCTGGTTCCAAATTGGGAAAGGCGTATATCAAGGATGTATATTGTCACCTTGCTTATTTAACTTATATGCAGATACATCATGTGAAATGCTGGGCTGGATGAAGCCCAAGCTGGAATCAAGATTGCTAGGAGAAATATCAATAACCTCAGATATGCAGATGACACCACCCTTATGGCAGAAAGCAAAGAGGAAATAAAGAGCCTCTTGGTGAAGGTGAAAGAGGAGAGTGAAAAGCTGGCTTAAATTTCAACATTCAAAAAACAAATATCATAGCATCTGGTCCCTTCATGGCAAATAGATGGAGAAACAGTGGAAACAGTGCGATACTTTATATTTTGGGGCTCTGAAATCACTGCAGATGGTGACTATAGCCATGAAATTAAAAGACATTTGCTCCTTAAAGGAAAAGCTGTGACTACCCTAGAGAGCATATTAAAAAGCGGAGACATTACTTTGCCAACAAGGGTCCATCTAGTTAAAGCTATGGTTTTTCTAGTAGTCATGAATGGATGTGAGAGTTGGACCAAAATGAAAGCTGAGTGCCAAGGAATTGATACTTTTGAACTGTGGTGTTGAAGAAGACTCTTGAGAGTCCCTTGGACTACAAGGAGATCCAACCAGTCAATCCTAAAGGAAATCAATTCTGAATATTCATTGGAAGGACTAAGGCTGAAGCTGAAGCTCCAGTATTTTTGCCACTTGATTTGAAGAACTGACTCCTTGGAGAAGACCCTGATGCTGGGAAAGATTGAGGACAGGAGGAGAAGGAGATGACAGAGGATGGGATGGTTGGATGGCATCACTGACTCCAGTATTTTACCCTCAATGACATTACGCTAGTTTGATCATCTCTAGATGGAGAAGGAAATGGCAACCCACTCCAGTGTTCTCACCTGGAGAATCCCAGGGATGGGGGAGCCTGATGGGCTGCCATCTATGGGGTCGCACAGAGTCGGACACAACTGAAGCAACTTAGCAGCAGCAGATTGAGAATGACAAAATTTCAACTTCCTGAAGTAAATATTTTTACTTGGAAATCAGTTCAGGATAGGGGACAGGAAGCCTGAATCATCCCTCTAAATCTCCTTCAGTCCATTCTCATCACTATTCTATCTGCTTTTAATTCTTTGAAACTTTCAGCATAAAAAGGTTCTATCCCTTTTTTTCTTTATAATATAGAGTTTTTCCTAATCATATATTTCTTTGGCCATTTCCATGGGAATTTGAATAGGAGGACTCCTATTCAAATTCAAATTTGAATTTAAAAAATATAGTAATGAATGATCTTTCTAAAAAACAAGAAAATCATCTCTCACCCTCTTTTTAATAGACCTCAGTGGTCTCTAATCACTTTTATCATAAAGACTCCCCTTAACTTGGCCTGTTTATCCTCAAAGCAACATCTCTTATGATGTGTTTCTTTATTCCACTCCAAGCCCACTAATCTTCTTTTAGTTACTAGAACATGTTTCAGAGTCTTTGTTTATGTCTCTCAGCCTGGAGTACATCCTTCCTTCCCCCATCACCACTGCCTAACTGAGTTCTATCCTTTCTTCAGATTTCAGTTCAATCATCATTTCTTTGATGAAGCCTCTGATTGCCCTTCCTTGGTCAAATCTTCCTATTTGTCTTTATGTACATCTTAAGAGTTCTTATCACTCTTTGATTTTACATTTATTTTATGATTATCTGATTATTGGTAGTGGATTTCACAAGGCCTGATATTTTGTCTTATTTCTTGAATATTTTATCATTAGACCCTAGTGTAGTACCCGGTATGTTGTAAGCACTTCATATCCGCTTGTGGAATAAATAAGAGGAAGGGGGAATAAATAGTATTTACCCAGTTTTCCTTCTTTAAATCATAAAAATTTTGGATTAGGACTATAGTTTTGGAAGTAATTCTATAAACATTCAGTTCAGTTCAGTTGCTCAGTCATGTCCAACACTTTGTGACCCCATGGACTGCAGCATACCAGGCTTCCCTGTCCATTACCAACTCCCAAAGCCTGCTCAAACTCATGTCCATTGAGGTGGTGGTGCCATACAACCATCTCATTCTCCATTGTCCCCTTCTCCTCAAGCCTTCAGTCTTTCCCAGCATCAGGGTCTTTTCCAATGAGTCAGGTCATCACATCAGTTGACCAAAGTATCGGAGTTTCAGCTTCAGCATCAGTTCTTCCAATTAATATTCAGGGCTGATTTCCTTTAGGATTAACTGGTTGGTTCTCCTTGCTGTCCAAGGGACCCTCAAGAGTCTTCTCCAACACTATAGTTCAAAAGAATCAATTCTTCGGCACAAACATTGGTTCACTGTTATTTCCATTTTGTAAATAAGTTCATTTATATCATATTTTTAGATTCCACTTACAAGTAATATATGATATTTGTATTTTTTTGTCTGACTTATTTCACTTAGTATGATAATCTCCATCCATGTTGCTGAAAATGCAAATTTCATTCCTTTTTATAGCTGAGTAGTATTACATTGTATATATATTCCACATCTTTATCTATTCCTGTGTGGATGGACACTTCAGTTGCTTCTATATTTTGGCTATTGTAAATAGCATTGCTATGAACAGAGCAGTACATGCATGTTTGAAAATTAGTGTTCATTTTCTTCAGATATATATACTCAGGAGTGGAATTGCTAGATCATACAGTAGTTCTAATTTTAGTTTTTTGAACCTCTCTACTGTTCTTCTTAGTGGCTATTCCAATTTACATTCCCACCTATGCTTTCTAGGGTTCCCTTTTCTTCATATCCTGGCCTAATTTTGGTATTTGTAGACTTTTTAATGATAGCCATTCTGACAGGCATGAGGCGGTATCTTGTTTTGATTTACATTTCTCTGATGATTAACAATGTTGAGCACCTGTTAGCTATCTGTGTGTCTTCTATGGAGAAATGTCTGTTCAGGTCTTCTGTCCACTTTTTGATTTTTTTTTTTATACTGAGTTATGTGAACTCAGTATATTTTTTAATATTATTTTGAATATTTGTATATTTTGAATATTAATTGCTTGTTGGTTGCATCACTTTGAAATATTTTCTCCCATTTCATAGGTTGTACTTTCATTTTGTTGATAGTTTCTTTTGTTGTGCAAAAGCTTTTAAGTTTCATTTGGTCCCAATTGTTCACTTTTGCTTTTGTTTCCTTTACCTTAAGAGACAAATCCAAAAAATATATTGTCATTACTTATATAAGAATGTTCTGCCTGTGTTTTCTTCTAGGAGTTTTATAGTATCTCATCTTATATTCAGGTCTTTAATCTATTTTGAGTTTATTTTTTATGTGGTCTTAGAGAGTGTTCTAATTTCATTCTTTTACAGGTAGCTGTCCTGTTTTCCCAGTACCACATATTGAAGAGACTGACTCTTCCTCTGTATATTCTTACTTCCTTTGTCATAGATTGACCATGAGTGCATAGGTTTATTTCTGGGCTCTCTGTTCTGTTTAACTGATTGATGTATCTCTTTTTGTGCCAGTATCATACCGTTTTGATTACTATAGCTCTGTAGTATAGCCAGAAGTCAGAGAACATGATAAATGCAGCTTTTTTTTTCCTTCCAAGATAACTTTGGCTATTCAGGGTCTTTTTTGGTTCAGAACAAATTTTAGGATTATTCTTTCTAGTCTGTGAAAAATGTCAGGGGTATTTTGATAGAGATTGCATTAAATATGTAAATTGCTTTCAGTAGTATAGACATTTTATCAATAGTGCCCTGTGCTTAGTTGCTCAGTTGTGTCCAACTCATTCTGACCCCAAGAACAGTAGCCCATCAGGCTCCTCTGTCCATGGGATTTCCCAGGAAGAATACTAGAATGGGTTGCCATTTCCTCCTCCAGGGGATCTTCCAGACCCAGAGATCAAACCTGCATCTCCTATGTCTCCTGCATTGCTGGAGGATTCTTTACCTGCTGAGCCATCAGAGATTTTTATTCCAATCCATTTACACAAGATATCTTTCTGTCTCTTTATATCAGAATATTTATTTTTAGTAACTTGATGCAAATGTTCACTTTTTGGGAAGACACTATATAAGTAATAATAGTAATACTTGATACATAGTGGTGTTGATGTGCTAGGTTTGATGTGCTTTAAACATTGTAATTAATTTAGTCCTCAAAACAATATTGTAAATAGGAATATTTTATCATCTTCATCTAACAAATGTCAAAACCAAAGAGTAAGTTAAGTAAATTGCTTGAAAGTGAAAGTGTTAGTCGCTCAGTCATGTCTGACTCCTTATGATCCCATGGAGAATGGCCTACCAGGCTCCTCTATCCATGGAATTCTCCAGGCAAGAATACTGGAGTGCGTTGTCATTCCCTTCTCCAGGGAATCTTCCCAACCCAGGGATTGAACCTGGGTCTCCTGCAGTGCAGGCACATTCTTTATCATCTGAGCCACCAGGGAAGCCCAGAAGTTGCTTAAGGACACAAATAAAGCAGATATCAAGGATGGATTGATAGATAGTCCATGCTTTTAACTGCTGAGTTATACTGCTTCTCAAGAACAAAGACTAGTTTACATACTTTAATTCAATTAATATAACCATAAAGTTTGTATAAAGTATATAACATTTTCTCTGTTTGAAAAATGAGGAAATCAAGGTTCAAAAAGGGGAAATAACCTTCCAAATGCCACAGATATTACAAGTGTACAAGTCCAAATTTTCACTGAGATCTGTTAAATACCCTTTATGAAACCAGTTCTAAACCTGTAATTATCTTCCTATCTATCGCATGTAGACAGTGAGAAATGCAGTATTCTCAAAAATCATTTACTTATTAATTACTCATCCCAATACCCAACTTCTTTGTTTACCTAAGTTATACAGTGTTCCTGGCAGGGTCATTTAAAAAAAAAAAAAAAAAGGATATGTGTTGATAAGGTTATGGTAGAACTGGTACCAGTCACATGAAAGTGAGTTAGTCACTCAGTTGTGTCCAACTTTTTGCAACCCCATGAACTGTAGCTCACCAGGCTCCTCTGTCCATGGAATTCTCCAAGTAATAATACTAGAGTGGGTTGCCATTTCCTTCTCCAGGGGGTCTTCTCCCGACCATGGATCAAAACTGGGTCTCCCACATTGCAGGCAGGTTCTTTACTGTCTGAGCCAGCAGGGAAGCCCTGCCAGTCCCATCTGAGGTACTCAGTACTTATCAGTTGAGTGAAATTCCATAATTTTGTTTATCAGTCATCTCCTTTTAGCAAGAGATTCAGTGGACATTCCTCACAGCAGTTGAAACTTAGACACTAGGGGGTTTATTTGATTTTTAGTTTTTGAATTGTTCCAAATTTTGTCTTTCTCAATGTTTTCATTGGAATGTAAATGCTGAATATAAGTAAATGAACTTTTGTTACTAGATGTTTACAGTATGAAAGATAGTTTTGGGCAGATGATAAGAATTTAGTCAATATTTGATGAAAGGATAAGGTTGAGAGAAGACATCTGAGAAACCAACACCTACTTTCATTGGAAGCAAAACCTGTTTTCAGAATAAAATTATGTGGTATTTGTTGTTGTTGTTCAGTCACTCAGTCATGTCCGACTCTTTGTGACCCCGTGACTGCAGCACACCAGGCTTTCTGCCCTTGACCATCTCCCAGAGCTTGCTCAAACTCATGTTCATTGAGTCAGTGATGCCATCCAACCATCTCCTCCTCTGTCTTCCCCTTCTCCTCCTGCCTTCAATCTTTCCCAGCATCAGGGTCTTTTCCAATGAGTTGGCTCTTCACATCAGGTGGCCAAAGTATTGGAGCTTCAGCTTCAGCATCAGTCCTTCCAATGAATATTCAGGGTTGATTTCCTTTAGGATTGATTGGTTTGATCCCCTTGCAGTTCAAGGGACTCTCGGGAGTCTTCTCCAACACAACAGTTTGAAAGCATCAACTCTTTGGCACCCAGCCTTCTTTATGGCCCAACTCTCACTTCCATACATGACTACTGGAAAAATCATAGCTTTGACTAGATGGACCTTTGTTGGCAAAGTAATGTCTCTTCTTTTTAATACACTGTCTAGGTCTGTCATAGCTTTTCTTTCAATGAGCAAGTGTCTTTTAATCTCATGGGTGCAGTCCCCATCCACAGTGATTTTGGAGCCCGAGAAAATTAAGTCTGTCAGTTTCCATTGTTTCCCCATCTATATGCCATGAAATGATGGGACTGGATGACATGATCTTAGTTTTTTGAAAGTTGTGTTTTAAGCCAGCTTTATGTGATATTAATATATGCAAAAATCTATGTATTTCTTATTAAAAAATGGTTAAGATTTCATCCAAGATTTTGGTCTCAAATATATATAATTTTTGGCAAAACTATTAAACATACTGTACTTCATGACTAGTAACTTTTTTACACTTTAACATACATTTATAGATATTAATCCTAAAAACCTAAATTGTATTTCAAAATTATTATATCCCCAAATTTATTTTTAGTGTAAGATATTAATAAATAGTGTAGGTATGTTACAAAAGTTATTTCCATTAATGAATACATTATTCATTTTTGTAAAATAATTTTTTCAAATTATTATGAATAGTGTAATTATTATGTTTATGAATAATATAATTTTTGTAAAATAATTTTTTCAAATTATTATGAATAGTGTAGTTATTATGTTTATGAATAATATAATTAAGACAGTTTTTTCTTTTGTTTGACTACCCATAGCTCAGTCCATTTTTAAGACATTCTGTTTTGAAAAGAACATTTAATGTCACTCTACCAAATCCTTCCCCGATTAAGACAGAAGATGCTGCACTTATACTACAAAAAAACAAACAAAAATGTCCGGGAAGCCAAGCAGGGTCTTCTGAATGGTAAGTATGCTTGCTTGTCCTCACTGAATCATATGGCTGGTACATTTTTACAATCCATAATTTAACTGTCATACAGACTGTCTGGGTGAGACTTGTTGTTGTCTTCAAAGCAATATATTTACATCCCGTTTCTAAAGATTGGTTATATTCATGGGCCCAGGGAGTAATTTGGCTTCCCTTGTGGCTCAGATAGTAAAGAGTCCACCTGCCATGCAGGAGACCTGGGCTCAATCCCTGGGTCGGGAAGATCCCCTAGAGGAGGGCATGGCAGTCCACTGCAGTATACTTGCCTGGAGAATCCCATGGACAGAGAAGACTGGTGGGCTACAGTCCATGGGGTCTCATAGAATCAGACACGACTGAGTTACTAACACACACACACACACACACGGAGTAATTAAGAGATTATAGTTGAGTACAGTCCACATGCTTGTAGAAATAAGAGCTAATCTTATCAAGAAGAGCTATTATATTTTCAGTTTTATTAAGCATGCTTCTCATTTACCTTTGAAGCCACAATTGAAGTTTCCTTAATGAGGTGAAGGTGGCCGGCTTTATTTTAATTAACTTAACTTTTTTAATACAAAGTAATCTAAAAATTAAGGTCATGCTTAAGTAAGTTATTGTGAGATTACATCTCTTGACATTTATGTTTTGTTGACCAAATTGTACAATCAAGCAAGTTTGCATTTAGACAAATCAGTTCAGCTCAGTTGCTCAGTCCTGTCTGACTCTTTGCAACCCCATGGACTGCAGCACGCCAGGCTCCCCTGTCCATCACCAACTCCTGGAGCTCACTCAAACTCATGTCCATCGAGTCAGTGATGCCATCCAACCATCTCATCCTCTGTCGTCCCCTTCTCCTCCTGCCTTCAATCTTTCCCAGCATCAGGGTCTTTTCTAATGAGTCAGTTCTTCACATCAGGTGGCCAACGTAGTGGATTTTCCACTATATAATAATGGCTGTGACAGTGTGTTTGACTTTGATTTGGGGGGAGGGGGCTGGGTGTGAACAACTTGATATTATTGTATTCCAGAATTCTTTTCAATTAGCATTATATTTCAAGAACTAAGATAATATTAATTGCTGGGGAATTAGATTCTAAGCAGAAAGTTATTTAAGTAATAAAATATTAAGTTTAATATATCATTAGATGACTTACTGGTCAGTAGATCTAATTCATATAGATTCATCCAAATTTATTCCTGCTACATTATAGACCACAGACTATTGCCCATGATGGTAGCCACTAACCATGTGTGAGTATTAAGCACGTGAAATGTGGCTATTTCACTATGAAATGAGCTGCAAGTCTGAATGCACACCAGATTTTGAAGACTTAATTTGACAAAAAGAGTATAAAATATCTGATTAAAAATGTTTTATATGTTGAAAGAATATTAAGATATATATTTTAAAATATTACATTATGCTTATTTTAATGTTTATTTTTACCTGTTTAATATGATCATAGGCTCATGTTAGATTTCTATTGTACAGTGCTGATCTAGAACATCCATATTTAGGAATAATGAAATTCTCAGTAAATTATGTTGAAAAACAAAGTCTGCAATAATGTTTCATTTTCAATTCCACTTCACACATTATACTTCTGCTTCTGTTATATGTTTTGTTATTACTGGGAGCAATAGCCCATTAAATTTACTCATAATCATTATTAGTTATTAATATGCAGTATTTCCTCTAAAATGCAAAGATTTAAAAGCTATTTCATTTAAAACTATTGCCTTACCATTTATGCTTTAATTGTCATATTTTCAATTCGATATCTATTTTGACCCCAAAGGGGTTGTTCTTATTATCATTTCTTGAGTCATATTCATTTAAATTTACCCACAGATTTATCTGTTGCATTGCTCTCCATTCTTTCTTTTCTATGCTTCTCTTTGGGATCATTATTCTTCTATCTGATGAACTCCTTTTAATGTACACATTCATGCAGATTTGCTGTTGATGAGTGCTTTCAGTTTTTGTCTGGAAACATTTTTATTTCATCTTTATTTTTGAGGAATATTTTTCCTGGATAAAAATTGCTGGTTCACACATATTTTCTTTCAGCATTTGAAAGATTTCATTGTATTATATTCTGCATGCTTTTTATGAAATGTTTTTTTCTTTTAATATAGTATGTCTTTTATTTATCTGACTACTTTTACAAATTTTATTTATGCATTTTAAAAAATGGATTTTAATCTAATACACCTAGGGTTTTTTTTCACTCCACTACAATCCTCCTTGGTATTTGCTAAAGTTCTGAATTGTGTGGATTGATGCCCTTTAATCAGTTGTGGAAATTTTTCAGGTATTATTTGTTAAAATATTTCTTTTATCACATTTTATAACCTTCTCTCTCTTCTTATTCTGAAACTACAGTTACAGATATTAAATCACTTTACTGTATGTCATGTCTTGGATTTCTTTTCTATATTAGAGACCTTTTTTCTCTCTGTACTTCAGTCTGTATATTTTCTAACAATCTCTCTTCTAGATCGCTAGTCATCTCTTCAATAGTCTAATCTGCAGTTAAACACATCTGTTGCATTCTTAATGTCAATTATATTTTTAATTCTATGATTTCCATTTGGTTATTATTTATAAATTTCAATTATATGGTGAGATTCTTCATCTTATCAACAATTTGTTAAGCATTTTACTCATTAAGCTCATAATACATGAAAGTGAATCTTACTCTGATTCACCTTTGGATCTGCTTATATTGTTTATTTTCTTAGTTCCTGTCTTTTAATTCTATTTCCTGGCATGCCTAATAAGTTTGATCAAGTTTTGGTTATAGCTTGTGAAAAATTATAGAGATAATTTGATATTTTTTTTTCATATTATCTTCCAAACAGAATATCTTTCTGTTTTCTCTCAGGCACCTTAAATATGGGGCAAATAATTTTTTTTTGTAGTGTGAGATTTTGTTTGTTTAGGACTGAGATTCCCATTTTTGTGAAAATTAATCTAATTCTCATCATCCATGTTCCTAGGGTTTAACCTTTCTGTGGTCCTAAGAGGAATTCAGTAATAATCACTGGAGATCCTCCTCCAGTTTTTTCCTCCATCCTGTGAAATTACCAAACAGTGTACAGCTGCCCAGATCTTTACCTGCTACTTCTGACTCTACTTCTTAGACCTCAACCCTCCAGCAAATAAAATTTAGTAATGGCTTGAGGGGGAAAAAATGACAATGCCATACTTTCATCTTCTCTTTTCTTTGAACTTTCGTCCCCTCAAGTCCTGCCATCTCAGACCTGAACTAAACATTTGTTGCTATAAACCCTAGGAAGCCTAAAATTTCAGCATAGATTTCTGTCTACTTTCAGGCTGTCTTCTTAGCCTTAGGTAAGAGTCTTCCAAGGCAATGTAATGCTCGCCTCGGTGTTGTTTCCTCCACACCCTGCTCACCATGTTCCAGGCCCTTAAGACATGGCTGCCTCTGTCACTCTCCATTCTCCTGATTAAATAGAAACAAGAATAAATTCCCTAATTTTTCTCAGAGACTTGGTTTACATCAAGTTACTCTGCCATACCTAAAATTCTTCCTTTACTTTAGTTTGCCAAGTTCTTTGCCTTTTACCACTCAAACAGGTCTAGAAATTGTATGTCTTTGCTGAACATTTATAACTAAAAAGAATATTTCCTAGACATGTAACTATATGCTCATCATCCTACTAAAATTATACATTTTTAAGGACCTATATTTCTCAACTTCCTTGCATATTTATTTCCCAGAAGATTATTATTGTCACATTGTAAACTAAAATAACATGTTAAGGTTATATGTTTAGTTATTTAATTATTTTATACGTGGTGTCACAAAATAAGTTCCTCAAAACTGTTTTCATGTCCCAGATATGCCCGCTTAATCCCAAACCCTTTGTGGAATAAACCTGCAGAAGATAAAGCAGTCTAATTCCTTGTTCAAGATTACCATTACAGATGAACAGAAAGACTATCTTTTCTGTTTAAGTATATACCCCTACCAGCACTACCACCAGAGAACCTCAGGAAAAAAAGACATCAGAGTTGCATTCAGAATTATTCTGCATTTCAGAAAACTTAAGAGTCATTTAGAGGCCCTTTCTTTTAATTAACTTTCAGGAAAGACAATTTTATTTCATAATTAGAGAGGAGTTTAATGCTTGGCTGAGCCACTACACTACTCTAAAGAAAAATGAGTGAGTTAACATATTCATATATCAGCTCCACACATGTCTGGGTGAAGGGGAAGCAAGCTAGATAACAGTAGAAAATGCTGGATGATTGAAAATTAGGAAAGAATCACCAATTGGATGCCAAATAGCAAGGGTGATATCACCAGAACAAAGTCTCTGGACTTCATAGGTTTACCTTGGGTCAAATAACCACATTTTGTTCAACTGTTTCTGGTCATGATGGAAATGAACATAAAATGTTTTTGACATGCACAGCACAGCTCAAAGCCTCATATACATGAAACTTAGTGAAAAAACTGATTTATCCTAAGATGAAATGTAGTACAGTTTCTTATGTGCCACAAGTGCATTAGAAAACCAATTATAAAGGATCTTCATTCCCTACATATTCATCAGTGAATAAATCAGTACATCAAATTACATTTTGAAAGTTGTAGCAGCTTATTTAGTTGCATCTTATGTTCTATTAGTTGCTATTTCATCTCATTAAATTATTATGATATAACATCTAAACAGTTGCAAGTATAATATGTATTTTAATATATATTTTCAACTGGCCTGAGTCTCCAGCAGAGTCATTAGGACAATACAAAAGCTAGGATTTTGATATAATGTGAATTACTTGGTATCAGCCATACTTAGTTAACTTGGTTTACAGGAAGGACCGGGGTGTGGGGTGGAGAGGGGGGGAAGGGAAGGTATTTTGTGATATTTTTGTATCTTTTTAAGTTTGAGGTACTGTAATTAGAGGAGCGATCTGAGAGAATATTTTGGCTTAGGTTGAGATGTACAATAGAGACATCACTTACTGAAACAGCCTTTCTTTTCCCACAGATATATTCTAAAGGTATTTTTAATATAAAGGTAAGCTGACATTCTTTCACAAAGAAGTAATTCCATTTTGATGATGTCCTCCATCAGCTGCTCAAAGAAACATAATTGCTCTTCTAACCTCAAGAGATAGAAAAATCTGTTCTTACAGGACATTTAATTTTGTATATTTTCCTCAAAAAATTCCTATTACAAAAGCAGTGTGTGTATTTGTTGCATTCTTTCTGAATATATATTACTACTACTTTCATATAAAATACAATGCTGGATAAATACATCTAATGAAAGGCCTTTCTTTTTTACTGCAGAATCTCATTCTATGACCAGAGAATGCAATTATTTTCCAAATACTCAGTTCAGTCACTCAGTCATGTCCAGCTCCTTCCAAATACTAGGCATACTGAAACAAAGTAAATGATGTTCTCATGTGTGTTATCTACTTATTTCCTTATAATAAATACATATAAATATGGAGAATAAAAATCATAAAAGGAATATTCAGTATGCTTTACATTTATAAATGTTATGTCCAAACAAGAGAGCAAGGAAAAAGTGACTGAATTGTGGCAACACAATTTAATTTCAGTAGCCAACATATTTGGGGAAGATAAATATTATCTTACAAGCCTTTTGGGGTTAATGCTCTAACACCATCTTGGAAAGCAATCAGAGATAAGGATTTGGATCAATCCCTCTTAATTTTTCTTTTTTTTTTTTTTGGTGGGGGGTCTATTTCTCCCGTGAAATGGCAGAAACCAATACCACATTGTAAAGCAAATATTCTCCAATAAAAAATATTTTATTTAAAAAATGTGGACTTAGGCAGATAACCTAAAATTTAACCTAATTTCAAAATATTTATGTCTGAAAATCTCTCTATATGTTCTGGTTTAAGAAAATTTTACCTAAAATATGTCCACTAGCATACCTAATATTACTCATCAAAGATTGGAACAATAAAACCCAGAATAAATGGTCTATGAATACCTGCTCTTCCATTGGATTGATGAATTTGGAAAACAGCACAAAGTTGATAGTTGAATGGAAACCTTGAGCTCACGTCCTGGCTAGGTAACCCTAAGTGAATCACTTAATCACCTAGTTTTTTATTCTATGGCTGTAAAATAAAGCAGCTGGTGTGCCAGGTCAGTGATTTTCAAACACAGACACTGCTTCACAATTACTAAACGAGTTGATAAAACAACACAGCTTCCCCATCTCACAACTCCCCAGCTCCTGTGGTCTGTATCCTGGAATGGAGCCCTGGAACCTCTTTGTCCTTTAGATGTTCATGTGGTGAAGTTAAACTCTAGCTATATAATCTACAAGGCTTCTGTTATCCACATGGTGCTTTCTCAGCAGTTACCATTTTATATGTCATGTGAACCACGTAAAATACAATTTTGGTGCCAGAAAATTCAGGTGACTAGAGGCATTTGAAGCATTACATATGTCGTGATACCCTTGCATGTACTCTTTTAAGATAAAACTTACAGAATGATTTTTATCGACTTTGGCTTAACTCTATACTTCTATATTACAAGATAAGAAAATTTGTTCATGAAAGAAAAACAGAAAAATGAAAATTTAGAATATGGGAGAGAGTTACCAGTCACCGCTCTTAAAACAATCCTTACCTCTGTAATCTTAAATTCTTTTAAAGTTTTCTAGACCAGAACTAGCTGGAAAAACAAAACTAGTTGGAAAAGACACTTACCCACCCTCCAACTAATCCTTTCCAACAATTTCACCAATTTCCTATTTTTTTTAATTCGTTTTCCTCTCTTTCAGTTGAAATAGCACTGTCACTTAACATTAGGTTTTGTTGAGGAAACTCATCTCTTATTTGATGATTATAGAGCTTGTTTTGAGGAGGCAGGGTTTTTTGTTTTTTTGTTTGTTTATTTAGGTATTTTAAAAATCATATCTCACCTTTAGAGTTACTGACAAATTTAATCTTTGCTTAATATGTTAATGTTTGGGATATTAAATGTTATTACAAAAAGGATCTTTTGTATACTTCTGTTAGATAGTTAGAATAGGAAAAAGGAGTCCAGAATGGTAAGGTAAAAGACAAAGGAGGGAAAAGCCCTGAAAATAGAACAAAGGAAGGTCCAAGGACCCAAGTGAGAACCTCAGGTGAGACAAACAGCTCTCCTGGCTAGCCCAGTTTACATAGGAAAGGCTCAGGGGGAGGGGAAAAAACATGTAAAAAGTGGAGCCAAAACTGAACTGTGGGCTTCTCTTCTCTTCGCTTTGGGGTCAGCCAGCCCTCATCCCTCGAGGATGTATTTTCCTTTGCTTGCCAAATAAAACTGAGCTGTAATACCAATCAGTCCGTCGCTTCACATTTTTGCTGCAGCGAGACAGAACTGGGGAAATTAAAAACTCCCCTGACATATATGGTGCCATTTCTCAGATTTAACCTGGCTGAAACAACGTTGGCTTGGCCCCCATGAGGCAAAGGCCAAGCACAGCAAAGTGCAACTCGGCAAAAGCTCCTGTGGTGGAAGCTGAATGCGAAGAAAACCCAGCACAGTGGAAGCGACAAGAAGTCCAGTGTGCTGGAAACCAGGGCAGCAAACACAAACTTGGCAAAAACTGACGCACCTCAGTCTCAGATTCCAGAAGACCTCCAGTTGGGGTAGGAACTCCTCGCTTCTATGGCTGGAAGGACATATGACTAACAAAATCTTAATTCCTTTACAATCTCTTGTTTCTTGTTTCCTCAAACCACCTGTGAGCAGGCGAGTGGCAGTGGGTACAACTGAGGGATCTGGCAGCGGCTACTTAGTAGCTGTTGCCCAAGGGGGTTGAAGTTCTTCTCTCCTTAATCTTCTTTGTGCCAAGGATCAGGCCAAAGAAAACTGTAAGTACAGGTCAGGTATTTAGCAGATTTTCTGGCAGGTTATGAAGGGGATTCCGAGTCATGTTTTTCCCACTGCTTTTTCCTCCTGTCCTTCAGCTCCTCTCTCCCAGGACTCGAGCCCGGCCAAAACCCATGGTGCCTGGCTTCAGGGCCTAATGAAGCTCAGGCTCTTGATGTCTCATTGCAAAAATTCAGTGAGAGACACAATGATAGGTAACAGGTGGATTTGTTCGGATTTGGAGAGAGGCACAATCCAAGAGTGTGGGCCATTACAGAGCGGAGTGCCATGGCAATGGAATGTGGTATGGGTCATGGAATGTGGTGTGGTTAGTTTTCACTAGCTGGATGATTTCATATGCTAATGAGTGGGAGGATCATTCCAACAATTGGGGAACCACCCACTCCTTGGTCTTTTAACAGTGCCTTGGAACTGTCCTGACACCTCTGGGTGTGTCATTTAGCTTGCAGATTGAGAATCAAGGTTTAGTTGAAATTGACTTGTCTCTCATATTGGACCCAATTGATTTTAATCAGTTTATGTTATGTCTTTGGGCTATGTCATTCTTTCCAAGGGCTTCCCTGGTAGCTTAGACAGTAAAGCGTCTGCCTACAACATGGGAGACCTGGGTTTGATCCCTGGGTCGGGAAGATCCCCTGGAGAAGGTAATGGCAACCCACTCCAGTATCCATGCCTGGAAAATCCCATGGACCAAGGAGCCTGGTGGGCTACAGTCCATGGAGTCGCAAAGAGTCCGACACGACTGAATGACTTCACTACTACTACCATTCTTTCAAAAGTTGTGCCCTCCCCTCTTCCCTCCTGTTTCATGCTCTTTTCCTGAGCTCGGTCCAGGCCCACAATGTTGGCTCTACAATCTTCTGGAGGGACAACCAGAAAATAGCTGGCCCTTTGGAGAGAAATACTGTATAACCCAATCCCTCTAGATATTCAGGTCTTCATCTTCCATGTTTCCTGCAACATGTGCAACAACAGCATCTCTCAGTGAACCTGCTAGGGTGGGTAATAGGCACACAATGCCTGTCAGAAGTCCATCTATTGGTGGTATCCCTTCAAGGGCAGTTGGGCTTCTAGGGATAATGTTTGCCACGTTGAGAGTTAGCCCAGTAGGCCATTTGGGCCCAAAACCTTACCACCCTTCTCTTAAAGTTATAAACATATCCCTGGATCAAATCTCCACTCCACTTTTATGGAACATCTGGTTTGTTGCCTCTTATCAATTTGTTTTTAAGCCACTTACTAACTCCTATAACCAGGACCCTGCCCCATTTTATGCAACATCACTCCACCACACTTTTCATTATTAAAAAACTCCTAATGCCCCAACAGGACCAAATAACCTGTTCCTTTGTCATTACTTCTGTTATTACCTAAAGTGGGTCTATGACAATGAGATGTTTACCACTGGAAAACCCCTTAGATATTCTTAAGGAGGACTAAGGGCGGCGATCGAGAGTGCCAGGCTGCGATGGTACAGGAGCAGCCGAGAGGAGCTACCCCATACCCGAGGGAGGAGCTACCCCACATCCAAGGAGCTGCGGCTGCGCGGGCACAGGAGAGCCGAGAGGAGCTACTCCACATTCAAGGTCAGGAGGGGCGGTGGTGAGGAGATACCCTTCGCCCAAGTTAAGGAGAGGCGGCTGCACTTTGCTGGAGCAGCTGTGAAGAAATATCCCACATCCAAGGTAAGATAAACCCAAGTAAGATAGTAGGTGTTGAGAGAGGGCATCAGAGGGCAGACATACTGAAATCATAATCACAGAAAACTAGTCAATCTAATCACACGGACCACAGTCTTGTCTAACTCAATGAAACTAAGCCATGCCATGTGGGGCCACCCAAAACGGGCAGATCATGGTGGAGAGGTCTGACAGAATGTGGTCCACTGGAGAAGGGAATGGCAAACCACTTCAGTATTCTTGCCTTGAGTATGAAAAGGCAAAATGATAGGACTCTGAAAGAGAAACTCCCCAGGTCAGTAGGTGCCCGATATGCTACTGGAGATCAGTGGAGAAATAACTCCAGAAAGAATGAAGGGATGGAGCCAAAGCAAAAACAATACCCAGTTGTGGGTGTGACTGGTGATAGAAGCAAGGTCCGATGCTGTAAAGAGCAATATTGCATAGGAACCTGGAATGTTAGGTCCATGAATCAAGGCAAATTGGAAATGGTCAAACAGGAGATGGCAAGAATGAACGTCAACATTCTAGGAATCAGTGAACTAAAATGGGTTAGAATGGGAGAATTTAACTCAGATGACCATTATATCTACTACTGTGGGCAGGAATCCCTTAGAAGAAATGGAATTGTCATCATGGTCAACAAAAGAGTCTGAAATGCAGTACTTGGATGCAATCTCAAAAATGACAGAATGATCTCTGTTCATTTCCAAGGCAAACCATTCAGTATCAGAGTAATTCAAGTCTATGCCCCAATCAGTCATGCTGAAGAAGCTGAACACTGAAGAAGCTGGAGTTCTATGAAGATGTACAAGACCTTTTAGAACTAACACCCAAAAAAGATGTTCTTTTCATTATAGGGGAATGGAATGCAAAAGTAGAAAGTCAAGAAACATCTGGAGTAACAGGCAAATTTGGCCTTGGAGTACAGAATGAAGCAGGGCAAAGGCTAATAGAGTTTTGCCAAGAGAGCACGTGGTCATAGCAAACAACCTCTTCCAACAACACAAGAGAAGACTCTACACATGGACATCACCAGATGGTCAACACCGAAATCAGATTGATTATTTCTTTGCAGCCAAAGATGGAGAAGCTCTATACAGTCAGCAAAAACAAGACCAGGAGCTGACTGTGGCTCAGATCATGAACTCCTTATTGCCAAATTCAGACTTAAATTGAAGAAAGTAGGGAAAACCACTAGACTATTCAGGTAAGACAAATAAAATCCCTTATGATTATACAGTGGAAGTGAGAAATAGATTTAAGGGACTAGATATGATAGAGTGCCTGATGAACTATGGACGGAGGTTTCATGACATTGTACAGGAGACAGGGGTCAAGACCATCCCCATGGAAAAGAAATGCAAAAAAGCAAATTGGCAGTCTGGGGAGGCCTTACAAATAGCTATGAAAAAAAGAGAAGCAAAAAGCAAAGGAGAAAAGGAAAAATTTAAGCATCTAAATGTAGAGTTCCAAAGAATAGCAAGGAGAGATAAGAAAGCCTTCCTCAATGAACAGTTCAAAGAAATAGAGGAAACAACAGAATGGGAAAGACTAGAGATCTCATAAAGAAAATTAGAGATACCCAGGGAACATTTCATGCAAAGATGGGCTCGATAAAGGGCAGAAATGATAAGGACCTAACAGAAGCAGAAGATATTAAGAAGTGCAAGAATACCCAGAACTGTACAAAAAAGATCTTCACGATCAAGATAATCACCATGCTGTGATCAGTCACCTAGAGCCAGACATCCTGGAATGTGAAGTCAAGTGGGCCTTAGGAAGCATCACTATAAACAAAGCTAGTGGAGGTGATGGAAATTCCAGTTGAGCTATTCCAAATCCTGAAAGATGATGCTGTGAAAGTACTGCACTCGATATGCCAGCAAATTTGGAAAACTCAGCAGTGGCCACAGGACTGGAAAAGTTGTTTTCATTCCAATCCCAAAGAAAGGCAATGCCAAAGAATTGAATGCTCAAACTACCACACAATTGCACTCATCTCACACGCTAGTAAAGTAATGCTCAAAATTCTCCAAGCCAGGCTTCAGCAATATGTGAACCATGAACTTCCTGATGTTCAAGCTGGTTTCAGAAAAGGCAGAGGAACCAACTTGCCAACATCCGCTGGATCATGGAAAAAGCAAGAGAGTACCAGGAAAACATCTATTTCTGCTTTATCGACTATGCCAAAGCCTTTGACTGTGTGGATCACAATAAACTGTGGAAAATTCTGAAAGAGATGGGAATACCAGACCACCTGATCTGCCTCTTGAGAAATCTGTATGCAGGTCAGGAAGCAACAGTTAGAACTGGACATGGAACAACAGACTGGTTCCAAATAGGAAAAGGAGTACGTCAAGGCTGACAGTATACTGTCACTCTGCTTATTTAACTTCTATGCAGAGTACATCATGAGAAACACTGGGCTGGATGAAGCACAAGCTGGAATCAAGATTGCCAGGAGAAATATCAATAACCTCAGATATGCAGATGACACCACCCTTATGGTAGAAAGTGAAGAGGAACTAAAAAGCCTCTTGATAAAAGTGAAAGTGGAGAGTGAAAAAGTTGGCTTAATGCTCAGCATTCAGAAAATGAAGATCATGGCCTCTGGTCCCATCATTTCATGGGAAATAGATGGGGAAACAGTGGAAACAGTGTCAGACTTTATTTTTCTGGGCTCCAAAATCACTGCAGGTGGTGATTGCAGCCATGAAATTAAAAGATGCTTACACCTTGGAAGAAAAGTTATAACCAATCTAGATAGCATATTCAAAAGCAGAGACATTACTTTGCCAATAAAGGTTCGTCTAGTCAAGGCTATGGTTTTTCCCGTGGTCATGTATGGATGTGAGAGTTGGACTGTGAAGAAAGCTGAGCACCGAAGAATTGATGCTTTTGAACTGTGGTGTTGGAGAAGCCTCTTGAGAGTCCCTTGGACTGCGAGGAGATCCAACCAGTCCATTCTGAAGGAGATTAGTCCTAGGATTTCTTTGGAAGGAATGATGCTAAAGCTGAAACTCCAGTACTTTGGCTACCTCATGCGAAGAGTTGACTCATTGTAAAAGACCCTGATGCTGGGAGGGATTGTGGGCAGGAGGAGAAGGGGACGACAGAGGATGAGATGGCTGGATGGCATCACTGACTCGATGGACCTGAGTTGAGTGAACTCCGGGAGTTGGTGATAGACAGGGAGGCCTGGCGTGCTGCAATTCATGGGGTTGCAAAGATTCGGACATGACTGAGTGACTGAACTGAAGGGAGGAAAATCAGTGACTTACATTCCATCAGATTAATAAGTGGATAAGTCTTATGGCTGTTTCACCAGGTGTCCCAGTCTGAGGGCACAGGCTTGAATTTTGTTACATCATGATACTTATTCCCATCTGCGGTGGACAAACTGGCAATGAGTGAAGATTACAACCCTTTCATCCTACCCAGCATTGGTCATGCTGGAGACCTTGGAGGTGCCCAACTTCAGTCCAGGTGTTCCAGGAGGTCAACCTACCTCGAGCTGCCTAGAGATCTGGTTCTCAGAAGTTTGTCATGGCTCAAGCTGCCAGTCCAGGGGTCCCAGAAGTTCAACATGCCTTGACCCACCCAGGGATTCGATCTCCAGGAGGCTGTCATGCCTCAGCCTGCCTGGGGATCAGCACCCTGACCCAGGGATACTTGGCTCTCATGTTGCAACAGTAGTGGGTAGGATAAGCTTCAGAAAGATTCACCCCTAAGGAAGTCCAACCATGGAAATAGAAGGAAGCCTATTAGTTGTGGGACTGTGCCTGGTCTCAGCAATAACTCAGGAGCCCAATAAGAACCCCACTGCCTTTCTGGAAAGACTAAAAGAGGACCTCCAAGAGTTTACCAATCTGGACTTAGGCTCTTACAATGGACAGGTGATTTTAATGGACAAATTCCTGTCCCAGTGTGCATCAGACATAGGGATAAAGTTACAACAGCTACAGCAGCAGGACCCTGATGCCTCTTTAGATGAGATGGTTCAGACAGCCACCAATACCTTTTATAATAGAGAAAAGGAGAGGGAGGCCAAGGCCCAGAAAAGGGAAAAAAGGAAAGAGAAAAGGCATACCCAGCTGTTGGCCGCCCTCCAGGGAAGCCCTATGGTAACCCTGAGTCCTTGAAGGACAAGGCACAAGGCAAATGCCTAATCTTAGACAAGCAGGACATTGGGCCAGAATGTCCAAACCATGACAAGTCTCTGAAAATGGCTTGCTACAATTGCCATCAGCTGGGACATTGGGCAGCACTCTGCCCTGGGGACCCAAGAGCCTCAAGGTCAAGAGCCAAGTCTTCCCACACAATGGTTCAACAGGACTGAAGTGGCCCGCTCCCAGCCAGCCTTCCTGTCACAGATAACCATCATGGGACTGGAGCCCAGGGTGCAACTGGATGTGGCAGGTAGGTCAGAGAATTTCTTGTTTGACAAAGGGGCTACCTACTTTGTCCTGACCTCCTTCTCCAGAGCCTTCTCATCCCAAACCTGTACCATTTTGGTTGCTACAGGAAAACAATTACAAAAAGATTCACCTGAGCACTTCTTTGTTGCTGGGATGGACAAATATTTTCCCACCAGTTTCTGCTGGTCCCTGAGCATCCTCCCAATGCTAACCTCTATGCAGGTCAGGAAGCAACAGGTAAAACTGGACATGGAACAACAGACTGGTTCCAAATAGGAAAAGGAGTATGTCAAAGCTGTATTTTGTCACTCTGCTTATTTAACTTATATGCAGAGTACATCATGAGAAACCCTGGGCTGGAAGAAGCACAAGCTGGAATCAAGATTGCCAGGAGAAATATCAATAACCTCAGATATGCAGATGACACCATCCTTATAGCAGAAATTGAAGAGGAAGTAAAAAGCCTCTTGATGAAAGTGAAAGAGGAGAGTGAAAAAGTTGGCTTAAAGCTCAACATTCAGAAAACGAAGATCATGGCATCTGGTCCCATCACTTCATGGGAAATAGATGTGGAAACAGCGGAAACCGTGTCAGACTTTATTTTTTGGGACTCCAAAATCACTGCAGATGGTGATTGCAGCCATGAAATTAAAAGATGCTTACTCCTTGGAAGGAAAGTTATGACCAACCGAGATAGCGTATTAAAAAACAGAGACATTACTTTGCCAACAAAGGTCCGTCTAGTCAAGGCTATGGTTTTTCCTGTGGTCATGTATGGATGTGAGAGTTGGACTGTGAAGAAGGCTGAGCACCGAAGGATTGATGCTTTTGAACTGTGGTGTTGGAGAATCCTCTTGAGAGTCCCTTGGACTGCAAGGAGATCCAACCAGTCCATCCTAAAGGAGACCAGTCCTGGGTGTTCTTTGAAAGGACTGATGCTGAAGCTGAAACTCCAGTACTTTGGCTACCTCATGCGAAGAGTTGACTCATTGTAAAAGACCCTGATGCTGGGAGGGATTGGGGGCAGGAGGAGAAGGGGATGACAGAGGACGAGATGGCTGGATGGCATCACCGACTCGAAGCACATGAGTTTGGGTGAAGTCCGGGAGTTGGTGATGGACAGGGAGGCCTGGTGTGCTGAGATTCATGGGTCGCAAAGAGTTGGACACGACTGAGCAACTGAACTCAACTGAACCCCTACAGTGTTCATTGCACTGTATGTATGCATGTATATGTATGTGTGTGTGTATATATATACATACATACATATATATATATATATATATATATATATATATATATATAAAGCATGACAGGGAAATGCAGATAGGTTGAAGGAAATGTGGCCATTAAAAAATTTTTTTATATATATGAAACTATATATATATATATATATATATAACATATATATGGAGACATGGTACAGTTTAAACTAAGTTTTACCTATAAAACTCAAGATTTAAAAGGTTCTCTGATTTGTAAACTTATACTCAAAAATACTGAATATAATATTTATTTATGTAGGTTATGTGTGGTCTTTAATATTACTAATACCTAGAATTCTAATAAATGTCAAACACTAAGAGAATCTTAAGAGTCTTGTCTATAGGTTTCTCTCTTGTATGTATTTATTGAATTTATAGTAAGCTAACTCTAAATTTTTTTAACTAATTCTTAAAATGATAAGGCATATGTTTCCTTTATGCTCTTTGGAAAGTAAGATACTTACTATAAAAGAAAGGACACAGAGATTTGAGGGACAGTTTTTGAGCCAATGATACTCAGTTGGAGATAAAATTTGAGTGATGGAGATTAGTACAGTGAAGAATATAATTTTCTGAACAATAAGAAAACCACATAAAAGAAGGTAACATCAAATCATGAGGAGGTACCAATTAATCTTTCACAAGCAGCTTTTATAATGACACAACCGATGATTAAAAAGAAGACTGAAGTCAAGAAAGAAAATTCAGGGCTCATGTCTTCATCAGGGCCCCCTCAGGACTAAATCTCTTCATTATACATCTGGTCTAAAATCATATTTTGCTCTATTAAATAACAAATATTAAATAATAATGGCTATGGTGTCAAGAAAGTTTCATTGCTCATCTTCTGCTTAACATGACAGGGAAGTTCAGATTTGTTGAAGGAAATGTGGCCATTAAAGTAATTTTAAAAATTTTAATTGGTAGTATTTAAAAGGTTATACCTCAGCTATCTAGATAATTCAGATATCCACAATGATATATACTCTGTGGATTATGATTTTATCTTTCTGTGATATTAGTCCTATTCATGAATTGTCCAGTTTACCTTGGTGGCTATACATACAATTTTCTCTACAATCAAAGATCTGAAGTAGGATTTAACATTATTCTTAGCAGATGATATCATGAGGGAGGCATAAATTCTTTACTGAAGCTTGTCTCTCTCCCTGTGGCTAAATGTATTAAATCTTACTGTTAAATGATTTGGAAAAAGAGAGACACTATTCCAAAAATACAAATTATCTCATTTTTAATTTAATCTTATAAACTGCTTTGAGGGTGAACAGGGATCTGTGTAACCTATAGGATTATGACAGGTTTTTGCTGAGCCATGAAAGATGCCGGGATTCATTCTTAGCCTCTGGAGGAGAAGAATTCAATCCTTCAATCTGGGCCAGTGACGAGGCTTGATCACTGAAGAGCTTTTGTGTAATAAAGTTTTATTAAAGTGTAAAAAAGATAGAAAAAGCTTCTGACATAGACATCAGAAGGGTGCAGAAAGAGTGCCCACCAGCTAGTGTTTAGCCAGATTTTATATAGCTACTAAATGAAGAATTGATGCTTTTGAACTGTGGTGTTGGAGAAGACTCTTGAGAGTCCCTTGGACTGCAGGGAGATCCAACCAGTCCATTCTGAAGGAGATCAGCCCTGGGATTTCTTTGGAAGGACTGATGCTAAAGCTGAAACTCCAGTACTTTGGCCACCTCATGCGAAGAGTTGACTCATTGGAAAAGACTCTGATGCTGGAAAGGATTGGGGGCAGGAGGAGAAGGGGATGACAGAGAATGAGATGGCTGGATGGCATCACTGACTCGATGGATGTGAGTCTGAGTGAACTCCGGGAGTTGGTGATGGACAGGGAGGCCTGGCGTGCTGTGATTCATGGGGTCGCAAAGAGTCGGACACGACTGAGCGACTGAACTAAACTGAACTGAACTGAACAGTCTGGAAATTAAAGAAAGGAAATGTTTCAAAACACAGAGACTGGCTCCAGCCCCTTCACCCACTACTTGAATTTTGAGACAACATTGGCACAAAGTGAGTTGTCCCAGGCCATAAAATGATTGACATGAATCTTGAAGAAAGGTAGGTTTCCAAGCAAACAGAGTCACATTAACATAGTTTAAGAGAATATTTTGCATGAGTAAAACACACTGGTTTGTCAAGTCAGTTCTGAGTCTTAGGCTAATGGACTTGAAGACAGAGTCTAGGGTAAATACATAGATCATTAACATAGCTTAAGGAAGAATTTCCGTAAGAAAAACGCATTGGTTAGCTCAAGGTTTGAGAAAAGTTCAGGTGGAACCAGGTGTCCTAATGGCAACACAGAATTTTAAAAGAAACCTCTTTTTAAATTTTTATACAGAAGGGGAAAATATCTAACATATTTGTAGTTTGTTTACTCCTGCCACTTAAGAGAGAGATAAAAAATGTCTGACGCTTGCAGCCTATTTCCTCCGTTTGGAGACCCCTGGCCTTCCTGCCTGTTACCCACTCAATTATATGGAACGTGACATGTAAAACCATCTTTTTAGAGAGCGGTTCATTCTTGCCTAAATTTTTATTCTGGATGGAGGAGCCTGGAAAGCTGCAGTCCATGGGGTCGCTGAGGGTCGGACACCACTGAGCGACTTCACTTTCACTTTCAGTTTCATGCATTGGAGAAGGAAATGGTAACCCACTCCAGTGTTCTTGCCTGGAGAATCCCAGGGACGGGGGAGCCTGGTGGGAGGCCTTCTATGGGGTCACACAGAGTCGGACACGACTGAAGTGACTTAGCAGCAGCAGCAGAGACAAGGAAGTTGAATATAGCATTAATCAGAATTTTATGTAAGAATGATAATATATTGTATGCTGTTTGCTAACGTGTCGCAAAACCAATTTTTAAGCAAATAAAAGATTACTTTCCAGATCCTGTACCTGAAGCTGTTCATTCTCAACTAAAGTCATTCAATTAATATTCAAGGATAATTTTTCATGAATGTCAAATGAACCATAAGCTGCTGAACCTATAACAACAAGTTAACTACCAATCGTAACTTTAGTGTATTGAATCATTGTTTTACTCAGCAATAAAAATGCTTTAAATTTCCTTTATCAATTGAAAAGTTCTTGTTCTATTATAGTCATTCTCTGAGTAACTGGTGGTATAAATTCACAGAATTACAACATTCAAGGACTTTTCACAACTTCCAGCTCTGAGTATAAACCAAATTCTGCAGTGAAGAATGGTATACAAACCTGAAGAACTCTATAACATTTTTCTTAAATTTCAGATTGAAATGTCTTTGTACCCTTGATATTTTTATAAATATGAAATTGTTGTAGTTCAGTTGCCCAGTTGTGTCCAATTCTTTGTGACCCATGGACAGCAGCACACCAGGCCTCCCTGTCTTCATCATCTCCCGGAGTTTGCCCGAGTTCACATTCATTGCATCAGTAATTTATTTACATGTAATTGTGAAATTACATTGGAGAAGGAAATGGCCACCCACACTAGTATTCTTGCCTGGAGAATGCCATGGATAGAGGAGCCTGGCAGGCTACAGTCCACGGGGTCACAAGAGTCAGACATGACTTAGCGACTGAAGCACCACCACCATGAAATTACATGTAAATATGAAGTTACAAACTCTTAAAAACAAAGTCTTCAACTTGTATATCTTCATATCACCCAAAGTGCATAGCAAAAATGTTTTGCATGTAAAGGTTGATTGGTTAATACACAATGATTTACTAAGATAAATTCTGCCCTTGCCAGATTGATGATAAAATGAGATGTAAGAAAACAAAGTATGGTTTTTCTCTTTTTACTCAGGGAAAATATTATAACAATGTTATCAGAAGTATTAAGCCACCTTCAAAGTACATATCTTACTAGAACTTGTAACTTACTTGAACATAAGGAAAAAAAATCTTTCATATGTATATAGTTGAGTTGTGTCCTCCAAAAAGATGTTGATATCTGACTCCCAGCAGCTGTAAATGTGACTTTATTTGGAAATAGGATATTTACCAATATTTAAGTTAAGACATTATTAGGGTGGACCCTAATCCAATATGACTCTGTCCTTATGAAGGGAAGACTTTTCTCTCTGTGTGAATACACATAGAGAGAACCCCATGTGAAGATAAAACAGAAATCAGAGTGATCCAGCAGAAAATATGAACACTGAAGATTGCCAGAAAGCTACTAGAAGCTAGGAGAGAGGCTTGGAGTAGATTTTCCCACAGAAAGAATCAACACTGCTGACACCTTGATCTTGAACTTTAGCCTGCAGAACCAGACAAAAAGACTTTGTTTAGGTGACCCAGATTGTGGTGCTTTGTTCTGGCAGCCTTAGTAAGCTAACACAATATGAATGAATCACAACTTGAAATTTAGATTTAGATACTTAGGTTATGTAAGAATGAATCTAGTGTTTAACCTTTCAATTATAGGTTAAAATGTGCTGCTGGAGGCAAAAACAAATATTTGTGATTAAAAGTCAACAGAAATCTATATGCAATATCAGATTTTAATTTTAGAAAATTAAAAAAAAAATTCTGTGTACAAAGTAGTGTTGAAAGTGAAACTGGAAAAGAGAACCATAGATAATACTGCAAATTATAGAAATTTACTTTCTCTCTTCTAATTTTCCATTCTTTTTGTCCTTTTCAGTTTATTAATAATCCTTATTTTGGCCACCAAAAATAAAGTGTAGGTGAATTCTATTTTCTAATGGATAGGAGGAGAACGACATCTTTTTCTTTTTTAATTTCCAGTAATATTCATTTAAAAAAAAAGGAAAAGCATATCATTTATGGAATATTCACACACCCTCCCTTTAACCACTATATATCCGTGTTAGCGTCAACCTTAATTTTCTATTTGGTATTATTTAAGTACTTCTGGTTTTTTTTGTTTTGTTTTTATCATTTTCTGTCAATACTCTATTATCTCTGTTATCTCTTAAAATAATGTATTTATTTCAACAACCTGGACACATTTTTCTTTACAAATTTTCTGTAATCTGTAATTTTTTGCAATCTGGATTCATTTTCTTTATATACATGTTTGATGTGTCTTCTAAGTTAGAAATGGGACTCTCCTTGGGGTACAGTCTCTGTGCAGAATGTCTTTTAAGGATCCTTATGATCAACACTTAAGGAAGGGAGGGAGAGGAAGCAGGGTTACCCAGAAGAAGTTAAACTGCAATCTGAGCCCTACAGCAGCTCTAGTCAACTCAGCAGGAGTGCTTTGGAGAGAGAATGGGCTTTCGGAATTCTGCTAACTTGGGCGAAGGCAGCTGGCCTTTGTACTCCTATGCACATCAGTCACTGGACTGGGCCACTCCTGAAATGAGTGTGACCTTGTGCAGGGTGGCTCTGCAGCTGAGTCTATCCCCTGAAGGGGCTGACAGTTCAAAGCTGTTTACCAACAGCTCTTTCTGCAGCTGAGGCAGCAAGTCCTTCACTGAAAGGAACCTGGGCACCACATTACAGTGCCCATTACATGGAAGAATGAATGTCCCCATGAATTTCTCTTGTAAAAGATACTCTTAATAGTCTCTACATAATCTTTTTGATTGGAAGCATTTTAATTATGAGATAAGAGATGTCATATTTAAAACTTCCATAAACAAAAGATGCTTTATTTCATAAAGGAAATAACCACACACGAATTTAGAGATCTGGCTTCAAGATAACCAGTATATTCACATGTTGACCTTGCTGGAGGCAGGGTTCTTCTCTATGTATGAACACTCTGTGAAATTTTGAATGCTAAATGCTTTCTTACACTGATGGATGCTGACCTGAGCTTTCAAACACTATTAGATCAGCATGATAAAGCAGACTTGAAGCAAACTCTAAAGAGCAACTCACTGTTATTTTGTCACTGATCACCTCTTACTGCTACCACTCTGGGGAATTTAAGCTGGGACTTTAAAACAAAATTATTTCAAATGTCATGTCCTTGATGCCATAAAAATGTATCATGTTTTACTTGCCTTAAAATATTTTCAGCCAGTCACTTCACACTTCTGCCTAGAGAGCTCAGGTTCTACCGTACCTTGGATAGGGATGTTATTGGTTGATAATTCCACTGCTTAAACTCTCAGCAAATTACTTACTTTGTTCATTAAGCTCTTAATGTGAAATCTGATTCTTCCCCAGGTTTTTGTCCCTGTATTTGGCCACGAACTATCCAGCTCCTTCAGTTTGGTTTGTGATTGATTCCATTCCTCAGCCAACCTATTTCTGCTTCACCTCTTTTTCTTGAGACAGGAGTCGGACAGGACAGAGCGACTTCACTATCCCTATCACAATCTTTTTCTTTATAGATAGAGAATGAAGTTCTTAGCCCCACCCTTTTAATCACATAATTATCTCTGGCTAAATTTTTTCTGTGGCACTTAGTCTCTTCTCTCTTATCATTGCTAAGATTTTTAATTTTTCATAAATCCCTTCTGCTTTAAATTCACTCAACTTTCTATGACATAAATTTTGTGTGCTCATTTTCTTTGTAGTGGCAGACTTTCTGATGCTCTGGTTTAAACTTGTCTGCAAATACTGTGAACTTTTTACCAATAGACAGGACCTGTGACCTCAGAACTCAAGTGCCCAAGAAATATATCTGAGTCTTAACTGTTAAAACATGTTTTTATATCTCACCACCATTTCTTAAAAAATCTATTTTGCTTAGCTCTTAGGTTCATCTTTGCTTTCTTCAGTGGTTCATAGGTTTTGGGCTGACAGGTTTATTATTTACTCACAAGACAAACAATGTTTTGTTAACATAAATAGTCTTTCTGAAAGCAAGAAAAATTAGTTGGTCTGGTCACATTCAGAGGGTTTTATTTTAAATTCACTAGTATTCTGTGGAAGAGGTATATAAACCATAATATTAATTAAAATACAATTATGATAAGAGTACAGTGCTATTATTTTTTTTCTTTTTTAACATGTAATAGTTTTTCTAAAGTAACTTATTGTACCCAAGATTTTCAGGCATTCTCTAATCTGTTTTTGACTAGTAAGTATAACGTAGAACATAGTTTTATGAAATGAATTCAGCAAAGTCAGAGGATACAAGACTGACATGCAAAAATCAGTTGTATTTATATATATATGTATCAATGAACATTCCAAAAAGGAAATTAAGAAAACAATTCCATTTATAATAGCATAAAAAAAAAGATTGAAATATTTAGGAATACATTTCACCAAGGAGGTACAAGACTGGTCTATTAAAAACTATAAAATGTTGTTAAAAATATTAAAGATGACTTAAGTAAATGGAAAGACATTGCATGTTCATGGGTTAGAAGATATGATATTGTTAAAATGGAATTATTCCCCAAAGCAACATATAGATTAGGCAATCTCTATCAAAATTTAAATGACTTTTTTTAAACAAAAAAGATTCTAAAATTCATATGGAATTGCATGAGAGTGCAAATACTCAAACCCATCTTGGAAAAGAAGAACAAAGTTGAAACACTCACACTTCGTAATCCCAAAACTTACTAAAACCTACAATCATCCAAAAAAAGTATGGTGCGCCCAATAAGGAGCACCTTAATATATAAGGCAAATGCTAATGGCCATAAAAGGGGAAATCAGCACTAAAACAATAATAAGAGGGGGTTTTAACACCCCATTTTCACCAATGGACAGACCACCCAGGAACAAAATAAATAAGGAAACACAAACTTTAAATGACACAATAAACCAGGTAGACTTAATCAATACTGGGACATCCCACCTGAAAGCCTCAGAATACACTTCCTTCTCAAGTGCACATGGAACATTCTCCAGGATCACATCTTTGTCACAAATCAAGCATCAGTAAGTTTAAGAAAGTTGAAACTATAATGAGCATCTTTTCCAATCACACTGTGAGATGAGAAATCAATTACAGGAAAAACTATAAAAAACACAAACACTTGGAGGCTAAACAGTATGCTACTAAATAACCAAGAGATTACTGAGGAAATCAGAGGGAATAAAAAATACATAGAAGCCATGGCAATGGAAACACAATGACCCAAAACCTATGAGATGTGATAAAAACAGTTCTAAGAGGGAAGTTTATAGCAATTCCATCTCACCTCAAGAAACGAAACTTTCAAATAAACTATCTACCCTTACAAATAAAGCAACTAGAGAAAGAGGGACAGCAACAATATCAAAAAAGAAACATAATTAGTAGAAGGGAAAACATCATAAAGATCAAAGGAGAAGTAAATAGAAATAAAAACAGCAAAGATCAATAAAACTAAAAGTTGATTATTTAAGATAAAACTGATAAAATTTTACCCAGACTCATTAAGAAAAAGAGAGGATTCAAACCAATAAAATTAGAAATGAAAAAGGAGAAATTACAGCTGACACCACAGAAATACAAAGTATCATAAGAGAATACTGCAAGTAACTATATGCCAATAAAATGCACAACCTATAAGAAATAGACAAATACTTAGAAAGGTACAACTTTATACAACTAGTATTTCTAGTCTAAGACTAGACCAGGAAGACATAGAAAATACATATAGACCAATCACAAGTAATAACATTTAAACTGTAATTTAAAATCTTCCAACAAACAAAAGTCCAGGACCAGATGACTTCATAGGCAAATTCTATCAAATATTTAAAGAAGAGCTAACACCTATACATCTCTTCCAAAACAGTGTAGAAGAAAGAACACTCCCAAACTAGTTCTATGAGGCCACCATCACCCTGGTAACAAAACCAGACAAAGATATCACAAAAAAGAAAATTACAGACCAATATCACTGATGAGCATAGACACAAAAATTCTCAATAAAATATTAGAAAACAGAATTCAAACACATATTAAAAAGATCATATGCCATGATCAAGTGGGATTTATTCCAGGGATGCAAGGATTCTTCAATAAATGCAAATCAATCAGTATGATACACCATATTAATAAATTAAAGAATAAAAATCATATGATCATCTCTATTTCATTCTTTTACATGCAGCTATCCAGTTTTCCCAGTACCACTTATTAAAGAGACTGTCTTTTCTCCATTGTATATTCTCACCTCCTTTGTCATTGATTAGGTGACCAAAAGTGTACGGGTTTATCTGTAGACTTTCTATCCTGTACTATTGATCTATATTTCTTAGAATGGAGATATTCACAGAACTAGACAAACTTTTTAAAATAATTTGCATGGAACACAAAAGACCCCAAATTACCCAAGTAATACCGAGAAAGAAAAATGGAGCTGGAGGAATCAGGATCCCTAACTTCAGACTATTCCACAAAACTACAGCCATCAAAAGAGTGTATTACTGAAACAAAAACAGAAATATGTACAGATCAAAGGAACAGGGTAGAAAGCCCAGAAATAAACCCATGTACCTGTGGTCAATCAATCTATGAAAAAATGGTAAGAATACACAATGGAGAAAAGTTTATTTAATTAGTGGTACTGGGAAAACTGGGTCAGTTCAGTTCTAAAGGAGATCAGCCCTGGGTGTTCTTTGGAAGGAATGATGCTAAAGCTGAAACTCCAGTACTTTGGCCACCTCATGTGAAGAGTTGACTCATTGGAAAACTGGATAGCTGCATGTAAAAGAATGAATTAAATACTAACTACATCCACTATATACAAAAATAAACTCAAAATTAATTAAAGACCAAATGTCAAACCAAACACAACAAAACTCATAGAGGAAAACAAGAGTAACACTTTTTGACATAAACCACAGCAAGATCTTTGACCACCTTCTAGAGGAATGAAAATAAAAATAAAAACAAACAAATGGGACCTAATTTAACTTGTAAGCTTATGAACAGCAAAGGAAACCATAAATAAGACAAAAAGACAACCCTTAGAATGGGAGAAAATATTGGCAAATGAAGCAGGTAACAAGGGATTAATCTCTAAAATATACAAACAGCTCATGCAACTTAATATCAAAACAACGTATGACCCAATCAAAAAAAAGGAGGAATACCTAAATAGACATTTCTCCAAAGAACACATACAGATGGCTAAGAGGCACATGAAATGATGCTCAACATCACTAGTTTATTAGAGAAATGTAAATAAAACTTACAATAAGATATCATCTCACACTTGTTAGAATCAGTTCAGTTCAGTTGCTCAGCTGAGTCTGACTCTTTGCAAACCCATGAACGGCAGCCCGCCAGGCCTCCCTGTCCATCACCAATTCCTGGAGTCCACCCAAACTCATGTCCATTGTGTCAGTGATGCCATCTAACCATCTCATCCTCTGTTGTCCCCTTCTCCTCCGGACCTCAGTCTTTCCCAGCATCAGGGTCTTTTCAAATGAGTCAGCTCTCCGCATCAGGTGGCCAAAGTATTGGAGTTTCAGCTCCAAAATCAGTCCCTCCAATGAACACCCAGGACTGATCTGCTTTAGGATGGACTGGTTGGATCTCCTTAGAGTCCAAAGGACTCTCAAGAGTCTTCTCCAACACCACAGTTCAAAACAGAATAACCATCATCAAAAAATCTATGAACAGGAAATGCTGGAAAGGTTGTGGAGAAAAGAAAATCCTCTTGCACTGTTGGCAGGAATGTAAATTGATACAGTCACTATGGGGAACGGTATGGAGGTTCTTTAAAAAACTAAAAATAGAACTACCATATGACCCAGCAATTCCACTCCTGGGCATATACCTGGAGCAAACCAAAAATTCAAAAAGATACATGCAACTCAGTGTTCATTGTAGCATTATTTACAATAACTAGGACATAGAATGTAAGCTACCTAAATGTCCATTGACGGATGAATGGATAAAAAAGTTGGGGTGCATATATACAATGGATTATTACTTAGCCATAAAAGGGACAGAATCTGGTCATTTATAGCGAAGTGGATGGACCTAGAGTCTGTCATACAAAGTGAAGTAATTCAGAAAGAGAAAAACAAATATTGTATATTAGATTAATGGAATATAATTGAGAATAAATCAATATATCTACGATCAATTTATTTTGACAAAGATGCCAGAACAGTTCAGTGGGAAAGAATAGTGTCTTTAATAAATGGTGCTAGGACAGGTGAATAAATACATGCTAAAGATTAAATTAGACCCTTCCCTCATACCATATACAAAAATTACAACAAAATGGAGCAAAAAACTAAGTACCAGAGCTAAACTATAGCACAGGGAACTATTATATATTCAGAGAACTATATTCCTGTGATAAACCAGAATGGAAAAGAATACACACACACACACACACACACACACATAACTAGTTACTTTGTTATACAGGAGAGATTGGCAGCAACATTGTAAATCAACTACAGTTAAGGGAAAAAAAAAAAAAACTCCTAGGACAAAACAGAAGTAAATCTTCATAACCATGGATGTGCAATATTTTTTTAGATATGATATCAAAAACACAGGCAACAAAGTTTAAATATGTATTGGACTTCATAAAAATTAAACATTTGTACAAATGATGCTTTCAAAAAAGTGAAAAGGCAACCCACATGATGGGAGAAAATATTTGTAAATTTTATATATATATATATATATATATAGAGAGAGAGAGAGAGAGAGAGAGAGAGAGAGAGAGAGAGGATGTAGTATCCACAATATATAAACAACCTTACTACTCAACAACAAAAGACAACTCAGTTAAAGATTTTGTAAAGTACTTAGAGATTTCTCCAAAGAAGATTCATAAATGGTCAAGAAGCACATGGAAGATACCGAATATCATTTTTCATTTGAGAGATGCAAATCAAAACAATAAGATACCACCTAATATCCAGTAAGATGACTATAAAAATAACAATAAAATAGTCAATAATATTGCAAAAACATGGAGAAACTGGAATACCCATATACTGCTGTTGAGTATGTAAAACAGTGCTGTAACTGGAAAACAGTGTGGCTTTGCAGTCCTCTATTGCATTGCCATGTGACCCAGCTATCCCATTCCTAGGTAAATACTCTAAAGAATTAAAAACAGATGTTCAAATAAAAACTTATACATGAATATTCATATCAGTACTATTCAGAATAGTCAAAAAGATATAAGCAAACTAGATGTTGATCAACTTATAAATGAATAAGCAAAGTGTGGTATATCTACACGATAGAATATTATCTAGCCATAAAAAGGAATGAAGCACTGATATAATATATAACATGTTTATCCTTAGAAACATTATGCTAAGTGAAAAGTTAGACCCAAAGCACCAGACACAAAAGACCATATTCAGTATGATTCTGTTTATATGAAATATTCAAGAATAGACAAACTGGTAGTAGTCTTCCAGGGTTTGTGGGTAGGGAGGAATGGGTAGTGACTCATGAACGGATATGGAGTTTCCTTTTGTGGTAATGAAATTGTTCTGGAATGAGAAAGTGGTGATGGTTTCATAACACTGTGAATAGTATATTTATTTACATATTTACTTATATTTATTTATTGCACATATTCATTAGTAAAATGTCACTGAACTGTATAAAGTAGTTCAAATGGTCAATTTTATGCTGTGAATTTTAACAATAAAAGAATAAAAAAATTCCCCACCATACGGATTGTGTACATTCATTTTAAGTTTTATTTCTCATTAAAGTATAAACTTTTTGCCAAATATTTGTAATGGAATTTTATCTTAAAATTCAGATGAAAGAGCATCTGAGAACTTTCCCTTATTTATTCCATGTGAGAGCATATAATGCTAATTTATTTGCTTGGTCTGCTGGAAAGTTATTAAACTCAGGAGATACTATGATCTAACCATCAAACAAGAAATTCTATGATTATGTTAAAGAGTGTGGTTTGGATCATACAGTTGGGTCTAATTATGTGTTCATTTCTTGAATTGTAAAATCACTGAAATAAATATTGGTATGCTCTGTGTTATACATCTGTGGCAGCTGTTTCCACACTTGTCACCCCCAATTTGTAATTTCTATCTATAAGTCTTTATGCCAGAAGAGCTCTAGACCTGAGTGACATCTAAATAGATCATCACACTGATTCTTAACTTTTCTGCCTTATTGTGGTAAAAATTGATCAAACTCAGAAGGGTCATCTTTACCCAGAGCTTGCTTTCAAAGAGCAATCATGTTCTCTAAAAACAGGCAGCACGGCCATTGATTTTAGATTCAGTGGGACATCAGGGCAATGCTGGATCTCTGATTGGCAGCAGCGAAATGGGTGACAACATTTCAAACTTTATAAAATAAAGGCAAAAAATAAAATAAAATTAAATTAAAAAAAATAAAATAAAGGCAAGAAACCTTAAACTACATCAAATCACTTCTGCACTGACTGCTTGCATTTTAGGATTCAGTTTGAAGCAGACATGAAATGTCCAATATTCAACTTCAGAAATTTGAAAATCAGCCAGCTGCCCTGACCTTGAATCCCAGTGTCCAACATTCCAGTTGAGACTAAAATGCGGACTTACCCTTGAGGGTTCCTTCTGATACCTCATTTAGAAATTTTTAGGTAGGCTGGTAGGATCCCAGAACATTTATATCACAAAGCCCAACACTGTTTTATAGGAAATAACTTGACAAATGCTAAGTGTACATGCCGCAGAGCTGGTGAAACATACTTGTTCAAATAAATGCCAAGTTGAGGCTTGACCTCACTCAGTTCAGTTCAGTCGCTCAGTCGTGTCCGACTCTTTGCGACCCCATGAATCGCAGCACGCCAGGCCTCCCTGTCCATCACCAACTCCCGGAGTTCACTCAAACTCACGTCCATCGAGTCAGTGATGCCATCCAGCCATCTCATCCTCTTTCATTCCCTTTCCCTCCTGCCCCCAATCCTTCCCAGCATCAGAGTCTTTTCCAATGAGTCAACTCTTTGCATGAGGTGGCCAACGTATTGGAGTTTCAGCTTTAGCATCAGTCCTTCCAAAGAACACCCAGGACTGATCTCCTTTAGAATGGATTTGGGAGAGGGCATCAGAGGGCAGACACACTGAAACCATAATCACATAAAATCACATGGACCACAGCCTTGTCTAACTCAATAAAACTAAGCCTGCCATGTGGGGCCACACAAGATAGGTGGGTCATGGTGGAGAGGTCTGACAGAATGTGGTCCACTGGAGAAAGGAATGGCAAACCACTTCAGTTTTCTTGCCATGAGAAAGCCATGAACAGTATGAAAAGGCAAAATGATAGGATACTGAAAGAGAAACTCCCCAGGTCGGTAGGTGCCCAATATGCTACTGGAGATCAGTGGAGAAATAACTCCAGAAAGAATGAAGGGATGGAGCCAAAGCAAAAACAATACCCAGTTGTGGGTGTGACTGGTGATAGAAGCAAGGTCCAATGCTGTAAAGAGCAATATTGCATAGGAACCTGTAATGTTAGGTCCATGAATCAAGGCAAATTGGAAATGGTCAAACAGGAGATGGCAAGAGTGAACGTCAACATTCTAGGAATCAGCGAACTAAAATGGAGTGGAATGGGTGAATTTAGTTCAGATGACCATTATATCTACTACTGTGGGCAGGAATCCCTTAGAAGAAATGGAGTAGCCATCATGGTCAACAAAAGAGTCCAAAATGCAGTACTTGGATGCAATCTCAAAAATGACAAAATGATCTCTGTTTGTTTTGAAGTCAAACCATTCAATATCACAGTAATCCAAGTCTATGCCCCAACCAGTAACACTGAAAAAGCTGAAGTTGAATGGTTCTATGACCTTACTATTAAGTGACAAAGTGGAACCAGTGATTTTTTTTTTAATTAATATGAACTTCTAAATTATAGTAAGAAGTTGAATACTTGTTCTTTGTACTTTTTTTCTGAAGCTTTGTCTCTCTCGGCCCCCTTGTCATGTTACCACTGATACTTTTAATTGGATTCACCTGTCAAAATAGTGGCACACTGTGCCCACGAATCTGAGAAAACTCTGGAAGATATTGAAGGACGGGGAGGCTGGTGTGCTGCAGCTTGCTCCTGGGGTCTCAAAGAATTTGCCATTCCTTAGCGACTGCCTTAGTGGGCTTCCCTGGTGGCTCAGATGGTAAAGCGTCTGTCTGTAATGCAGGAGACCCGGGTTCGATCCCTGGGTTGGGAAGATCGCCTGGAGAAGGAAATGGCAGCCCACTCCAGTATTCTTGCCTGGAAAATCCCATGGGCGGCGCCTTGTAGGTTACTGTCCATGGGGTTGCAAATGGGCGGCGCCTGGTAGGATACTGTCCATGGGGTCGCAAATGGGCGGCGCCTGGTAGGTTACTATCCATGGGGTCGCAAAGAGTGGACACGACTGAGCGAAGGGAAGAAGAGCGACTGAACAACAGTAAGTGTCCTTAGTTCCCTGGACGCTGTTTTGGGAAGTTGACTTTAAGTTACAGTGTGTTTCGTTTAGATTCTAACACACTGCATAATTTGTGCTTAACTTTCTCTGTACCTTTTGCTTCTTTGACAGATGGCTGCTGCCAAGAAGCAGCTTGGGTGGGGAGTAGAGTTTCAAGAAATGTAAGCGTTGCAGGTATAGTTAATATCCCTTAGGTTTGTGTTTGCCCTCTACATGATAAACAAAGGCCCAAGCCACAGCGCCTGCCTTCTGGGACAGTCCTTACCAACGATGGCTTTGTCTCTTGCCTGAGTCCCAGTTCCCCGCTCTGTAAATCAGACATAATTTGTTTGTCATCCCCTTTATTTCACCAGGGGATTTTAAGAATTGAGAAACCACGTAGCACTTGACAATATAAAATGTTATTTTAATGGTTAAAATGATGAATGACCTTGTCCAGTCAATGAGTCATTTACTCCCAGGGAGTAAGTTTGGCATCTGGGATGTAAATTAACTCTCTCAGGCCATTTTCAGATGAATGCTAGAGAGCATGAAAGAATACACTATTTCTATGAGAGGCCAAAGTTCTTCTGCCCTTCCCACTATGCCTACATTTTTAAAGCAACTAAAAATTTAAAGGAGATAATAAACACTCTTGGGAAATACCAAAAAATAAATTTGGAAAAGCATCCTGGTCTTACAATTATTGACGTAACCTTGAGTGTTTATCCCTTTGATATAAGTAACTAAAATTTTGTCATGCTTTCTATTAGGATCTCCCTCTGAAGTCAGCCTCAAAGACGAGAAGCATAAATATATCACAGTTGTCCTTCACAGCTTAATTTAGCTTTATGAATTTATATAAATGTTCTATCTTATTGATAGGCAGATTATCACTTTGTGGTGGTATGTAATAATTTTACAACTTATTTTCTAAGGTAATAATTAATTTCTAATAGTTTTGTAGGGCTGCTGTAACAAAGTACCAGAAACTGGGTGGCTTAAATGACAATAAAGTTCCAAAAAGTGGGTGCCTTTGTCCCTTGGTTCTAGAGGCTAGAAAACAGAGATCAAGGTGTCAGCCATATCAGTTCCTCTTGAGGTCTGGGAGAGCGAAATCTGTCCATTCTTCTCTCCTCGCCTCTGGGGGTCTGGCAGCAATCTTTATCCTTCATCAGTGTCTGCTGTATCACCTTCATCTCTGCCTTCATTTTCACACGGCAATCTCTGTGTGCATGTCTGTGCCTAAATTTCCCCTTTTCATAAAGATTCCTGTCATACTAAATTAGGGGCCCACCTTACTCCAATATGACCTCATCTTAATTTAACTAATTACATCCGCAACAACTCTATTTCCAAATAAGGTCACATTCTGAGATTTAAGGGTTAGAAATTCAATATATGAATTTGGCAGTTGGGGGCACATAATTCAACCTATAATACAATTGTATTTAATCTAAGTTAAATTTATTCAAGCAACATGAAATAATAACTCATTATAGTCTAAAATTTATATTTAAATTATATCCATTTTTCTTACACTCTTCATGGCTTTTTAGATTTGTCACATATTCTTGTAGCATTTATTTTCAGTGTCTATAATGTCCCAAATGCCTCCATGCAGGTGCCTTACAGTGTTCCTTCTTATCCTTTCTAATTTCTACATTCTTACAGTCCTCAACTTCATTGTTACTGTTTGGGTTGTCATGTCATACATGTGTTATGTATAACTTGTTCATTCCAAAATTCATAAATGCTTCAAAGCCTGGCACCTGAAGCAGGAATTTTAATTTGAATCTGCCTGGTAGTAGATCTACGACCTTGGGCAAGTGAGCTTCCCTACTGGTGAAGGAATTCATGATATTTATAATAGGGATTCAGAGAGGACTGAACACAAAACTAAAAATAAAAGCAGTAAAGCTGTTAGCATGATTCTTGAGACTTAACAGATGTTCAGGTAATTTACTCATTTTCATTTTATTATTCAAAATGGCTTAGTGAAGGAAAAACCATGCTGGCCTTTCTCCAGATCATTCAACAAAATTTACAGAAAACTGTTTCGATTTTGTTCTAGGTTAGTTTGCTGTAACAAATGACCCTCCCCAAAATCTCTGGCAGTTTATAAGAACAAAGAGGCTTTGTTTTTTGTTTTGGTGGTTTTGTTTCTTGTTTCTTCCTCATTCCTGTTTTGCTGTAGCTACTTGTCTCACTAGTTCTGCTCCTCCAGGTTTCTCCCTCTTTTCAGAATGCTAAAAATAGTGACCGAAGGCCCTAGCTAGAACATGCTGTTCTTGTATGTTCTATACAGGAGAGGAAAGGAGACCAAACAAGAATAGTCAATGGCTCCTAAAGCTCTGCTCACAGCTGGCATAGTCTTACTTCTGCTCAAGTGCCATTGCCCAGAGCAGATCGTTTGGGCCTGCATGGTGCCAGGAGATTGGGAAGTATATAGTTCTTCCACAGAAAGGCACTGAAAGTCACATAATAAAAGATAAAACTGCATAATCTTCTAACAGGAAAAGAGAAAGAAAATAATTTGGGACATAATACAGTCAATTACAAAGATAATCATAGTTCTGATACCTGAAAAACACCAATATTGGTATTTTTTCTCCATAGATGTTCCCCTTAACATTCACCTATTTTTGTTGTTGTTATTATTATTGTTTCTAGTCTGGAAAAATATAATTGTAACCTTGAAATGACTAATATTGATAGCCCTCATAAAAGACCTTTTGAAAAACATCTAAATCAGATTATTTAATCCACTTCAATTAAGAGATTAATCTCTTCAAGCTCTCCAAATAAACAAAAGGTTCCCTTATATGCTGATTAATATTACCTTTCCCAAAATTTATACCCAAATATTTAGTGGCCTATTAGACATTTTTTGCTTCTTCCTACTTCAGGTAACATTCCAGCTTCTGCTGGTAATAATACTCCAATTATAAAAAAGTTACCCTTTCACCATTTTCAGCCCCATGTCTCAGCTGGTATTCTGTGCTTTAAAGTGTGTGAAAATTAAAAACAGAAAAACTCATCTAAACTTTGAGTCAGGAAGGCCCACAGAGGAAACTCACACCCAACCATTTTTGGTCATCTACAGACCCCATCTGGAGGAGACGGTCTTGTGCTCCTAAACAGGATGTGTTACTGCTTTGCTAGCCAGCAGGGAGAAGATTTTCTTCCTGCCCAGCAACAAGCCCAGCCAATGGATCTGCCACAGTTCAACCAATGAGAAACTATTATCACCTGCCCCTGAGCTCTTATTTTCTTTCAATGAACTTTCATTTCTCTCTTGCTTTGGTAACTTCCTTATCCCATTTTCTATAAAAGCCTTCTAATTTGTACAACCCCTCAGAGCATCACTCTACTTGCCAGATGAGATGCTGCCCAATTCATGAATCACTTAAAACTTCTGCAAATTTAGGTTTTCAGATTTACTCAGTTGAAACTAAACGTGAGTTGTTAACTAAACGTCACTCAAGTGAATGTATGAATCAGGCTGAGGTATAGAGCCAATAGCTGTGAGCCAGACTATGGGGAAAGACCATCTCTCTTTTGTACAGGGCACATGAGGTACTAAGATCCATACTTGGAACTACTGGTAACTCTGTGGGCCACCATGAAGGTATAGCTTATATGAATTATCCATATCAGAGAAAAGAATTTCTGAGAGTTGAAGAGAAAAAGAAAAGAGAAGTATTAAGTACTCAGGTACAACCTTAACTGAAGCTCTGTCCTCTAGACTTGTGAATCAATACATTTCCCTTTTTTGCTTGAAGTGGTTTGAGTTGGGTTTCTGTCATTTGCAACTAAAATAGTCTTGATTCATATGCAGTTTTCTAGAATTTTCTGATATGCAAATGAATACATGCTTTCTGTTTACCTTTCTATTCCTTTTTCTTCTGTAAAGGTTTTCATTTGATCAGAGTTGTATAAAGCATGTTTGATTTGTTCATTTGACATCAAATTAATAAAACCAAGGATTAATCATCTATCCTATGACAGGAAACTTTTACTTCTGAGCTCCAAGATGGAAAGAAATGAAAACATTTGTAACAAATAACTAACTATAAATTCTTTTCAAGTTTTAAGAGAAGTTAGTGGCATTATGATGTCAAAGGAAAGATTAGAATTTAAAATTAATGGACATACCTGTGTTACAAATCTTGTTCTGAGGCTTACTATCATTTTGACCAGGGAGATTCATTTATACTTTGTAATATCCTTTTATTTTTAAAATAGGGTAATACTAGAATTCTAAAAGAGCTATTGTGGGGAATCAAGTAAAATGGTACTTCTGAAAAGAATTTCTAAAACTTTATAGAAAAGTCCATTATTCTTATCACAAAGCCAGCATACAGTTCCAAGACTAGCAGCATTTGCATCATCTGGGAGGTTGTTAAAGTTTCAAATTTGCAGATTCTTATTCAGTTCTATTGAATAAGAATTTTTGAGGATGGGCTCAGGAATTCATATTTTAAGAACCTCTCTACAGAATCCTTGTGAGTGTTATAGCTTGAAAATGATCATCTTAAAATTACTATACAAATAGAAGAAGCAGGTAACCAGGATATCTATATTGCTGAGGATGAGTAAGTGAATTATAAAGGAAGCCCATTTATCAAAATCTTTCTGACTTAGCCATAAAGATAAAATGGACACAAGTTTACAGAGTTATTACAAAAGGTAATGATAAGTAAGATATAAGGCATTATGCTTAATTATCAAAGCAGTGATATATTGTTAAGTGATATGAAATTAAAAAGCAAGGATCATTAAGCACTACAGCTTTCTCTAAGCAATACACTGGAATAAATTCTTCAAAGTATGGGTAGAATTGGGCCAAGTAGAGTGAATGAAAGGAATTACAGATAAAAGAATTAGAGTGGAAAACAAAATGGAAGGGGAAGGCCAGGAGTAATTTCAGCATGACTAGAGCATAGAGTGCTTTGGTGGGGGGAAAAAAAAAGAGGAGGAAAGGCTAGTGGTTTTTGGTGGTAATTGGACTTCATCTTTTCAGCAGTGAGGAGTTCATAAAGAGAGAGAGAACAGTGCTCACACTTGATGTCATAGTGGGTAAAAGAAATGTCTTAGTTTTGCCTGGATTTAAATCCTAAATCATTACTGATTATCTGTATATATTTAAAATATAGTTTCTTTAGGTAGATATATTCCTAAGTATTTTATTCTTTCCGTTGCAATGGTGAATGGAATTGTTTCCTTAATTTCTCTTTCTGTTTTCTCATTATTAGTGTATAGGAATGCAAGGGATTTCTGTGTGTTGATTTTATATCCTGCAACTTTACTATAGTCATTGATTAGTTCTAGTAATTTTCTGGTGGAGTCTTTAGGGTTTTCTATGTAGAGGATCATGTCATCTGCAAACAGTGAGAGCTTTACTTCTTCTTTTCCAATTTGGATTCCTTTTATTTCTTTTTCTGCTCTGATTGCTGTGGCCAAAACTTCCAAAACTATGTTGAATAGTAATGGTGAAAGTGGGCACCCTTGTCTTGTTCCTGACTTTAGAGGAAATGCTTTCAATTTTTCACCATTGAGGATAATGTTTGCTGTGGGTTTGTCATATATAGCTTTGATTATGTTGAGGTATGTTCCTTCTATTCCTGCTTTCTGGAGAGTTTTTATCATAAATGGATGTTGAATTTTGTCAAAGGCTTTCTCTGCATCTATTGAGATAATCATATGGTTTTTATTTTTCAATTTGTTAATGTGGTGTATTACATTGATTGTTTTGCGGATATTGAAGAATCCTTGCATCCCTGGCGGATTCATTTTGATATTTGGCAAATCTAATACAGTTATGTAAAGTTTAAAAATAAAATAAAATTAAAAAAAAAAAAAAAAAGAAAACAAAATCTCTAGATATTTGTTCCACTTACATGAAATTTGGATTAATTGTAGTACACAGGAGAGATATTGCCTTTCTGTTTAATGTACTAAAATCAGATGAATCTGAATGATAAGGATATAAAGAATACCTTGATTCATTTAAAAAAAAAAAAAATAAAGTGCTATAGACGGGGAAAAAAAAAAAAATAAAATATAGTTAGCTACTCTATCTCAAATAGACTGTAGGAATAAATTTAGCCAATAAGTTTAGAGCTCATCTGCAATTATTACAAGCACTCGGCCAGTTTATGTATCAGTTCAGTTCAGTTGCTTAGTCATGTCAGACTCTTTGCAACCCCATGGACTGCAGCACACCAGGCTAACCTGTCCATCACCAACTCCCGGAGCTTGTTCAAACTCATGTCCATCGAGTCAGTGATGCCATGCAACAATCTCCTCTTCTGTTATCCCCTTCTCCTCCTGCCTTCAGTCTTTCCCAGCATCAGGGTCTCTTCCAATGAGTCAGTTCTTCACATCACGTGGCCAAAATATTGGAGCTTCACCTCAGTATCAGTATTTCCAATGAATATTCAAGGTTAATTTCCTTTAGAATTGACTGGTTGATCTCCATGCAGTCCAAGCAACTCTCAAGAGTCTTCTCCAACACCACCATTCAAAAGCATCAATTCTTTGGTGCTCAACTTTCTTTATAGTCCAATTCTTACATGCATACATGACTACTGGAAAAACCATAGCTTTGACTAGATGGACCTTTGTTGGCAAAGTAATGTCTCTGCTTTTTAATATGCTGTCTAGGATGGTTATAGCTTTTCTTCCAAGAAGCAAGAGTGTTTTAATTTCATGGCTGCAGTCACCATCTGCAGTGTATTTGGAGCCCAAGAAAATAAAGTCTCTCTCTGTTTCCGTTGTTTCCCCATCTACTTGCCATGAAGTGATGGGACTGGATGCCATGATCTTCGTTTTTTGAATGCTGAGTTTTAACCCAGCTTTTTCACTCTCCTCTTTCACTTTCATCAAGAGGCTCTTCAGTTCCTTGTTGCTTTCTGCCATAAGGGTGGTGTTATCTGTATATCTGAGGTTATTGATATTTCTCCCGGAAATCTGGATTCCAGCTTGTTCTTCATCCATCCCTGCATTTCACATGATGTACTCTGCATATAAGTTGTTTAAGCATGGTGACAATATACAGCCTTGTTGTACTTCATTTCCAATTTGGAACCAGTCTGTTGTTCCATGTCTAGTTCTAACTGTTGCTTCTTGATCTGAATACAGCTTTCTCAGGAGGCAGGTAAGGTCTGGTATTCCCATCACTTTAAGAATGTTCCACAGTTTGTTGTGGTCTACACAGTCAAAAGCTTTGGCATAGTGAATAAAGCAGAAATAGATACTCTTCTGGAACTCTCGCTTTTTCTATGATCCAGCGGATGTTGACAATTTGACTTCTGATTCCTCTGCCTTTTCTAAATCCAGTTGTATATCTGAAAGTTCTCAGTTCATGTACTGTTTAAGCCTGGCTTGGAGAATTTTGAGCATTACTTTGCTGTCATGCGAGATGAGTGCAATTTTGTGGTAGTTTGAACATTCTTTGGCATTGCCTTTCTTAGGGATTGGCATGAAAACTGACCTTTTCCAGTTCTGTGGCCACTGCTGAGTTTTCCAAATTTGTTGGCATATTGAGTGCAACACTTTCACAGCATCATCTTTTGAAATAGCTCAACTGGAATTCCATCACATCCAATAGGCTTTGATCATAGTGATGCTTCCTAAGGCCCACCTGACTTCGCATTCCAGGATATCTGGCTCTAGGTGAGTGATCACACCATTGTGGTTATCTGGGTCATTAAGATCTGTTTTGTATGATTCTTCTGTGTATTCTTGCTGCCTTTTCTTAATATATTCTGCTTCATTTAGGTCCATACAGTTTCCTTCCTTTATTTGCCCATCTTTGCAGGAAATATGCCTTTGGTATCTCTAATTTTCTTGAAGTGATCTCTAGTCGCTCCCATTCTATTGTTTTCCTCTATATCTTTGCAGTGATCACTGAGGAAGGCTTTCTTATCTCTCCTTGCTTGGAACTCTGCATTCTGATGGGTATATCTTTCCTTTTTCCTTTGCCTTTAGCTTCTTTTCTTTTCTCAGCTATTTGTTTATCCATGGAGAGAGTTACCACAGAACAGTAAATGACCTTTAGAAGCAATGACTGGATGGAGGAAAACAGCCTCTCTGCTGAATTTTACAAATGATGCCCAAAGCCACTGTGGAACTGGACTAGCACTGATGCTGCTGCCATAGTCAGGAAGCCACTGCTGTGTCAACAAGTCGCCGTGGCTTCTCTCAAGTCCAGAGTCACAACATCTCCGCTACACTTTGTGATAGAAAACATACACCTCCATTTCCACATCTCTCTCAAGTTCTCTCAGTTCTGAATCAAGTTTTGCATGAATGTATATGAGTGATGCACGGATACCTTTGTTGGAAATGAGTCTGGGGAATGTGGCACTTAGCTTCCCCACCTCCAAGCCCAGGAAGGTACACTGGGAAGAAATTAGACTAAACGTTGAAGGAGCCAATTCACTTACACCTCCTAGCTTTCAGGGTGACTGTGAGGATTAGATGAGCATCTGTGTTTCATGCCTTCACCAATGTGTCTGACATAAGTGCTCAGCAAATGGTAGCTTGCAAAAGAGTTTAGAGTCAGAGATTTGAGTAAAACTGAGGTAATATAGTTATGTGTGCAATAATTGCTTTAGTTTAGAATAGAAGGAATAATGGCACAGAATGAAAATGAAAATTATAACTACAAACAACAGTAAGGATATATGTGCTATTTCAAAGATACTATCGACAGGGTTTGATGAGAGACTGTAACCGATAAATGAATTCAGCAAAGTATCAGGATACAAGATTAAAATACAGAAATCTGTTGGATTTCTTTATGGTGGTGGTGGTGGTGGTTTAGTTGCTAAGTAGTGTCCAACTCTTGTGATCCCATGAACTGTATGTAGCCTGTCAGGCTCCTCTGTCCAAGGGATTCTCCAGGCAAGAATACTGGAGTGGGTTGCCATTTCCTTCTCCTAACAATGAAATATCAGAAAGAGAAAGTAAAATCACTTTTTAAAATAACACTGAAAAAATTATTTAGGAATAAGCCTAACCAAGCAAGTGAAAGACCTTTATGCTAAGAACTATAAAACACTGATAAAGGAAATAAAAGATGATTCAAGAAATGGGAAGAATTAATATTGTTAAAATGGCCATACTACCCAAAGCAATCTACAGATCTAATATGATCCCTATCAAATTACCCATGACATTTCCCCCAGAATTACAATAATCCTAAGAGTTAGATGGAACAACAGAAGGCCCAGAATTGCCAGGGCAATCCTGAGGAAAAGAACAGAGCCAGTGACATAACCTTCCCAGACTTCAGAAGATACTACAAAGTTTTAGAAATCAAAACAGCATGAGATTGGCATATAGCAGACATGTGGATCTCAATGGAGAGTCCAGAAACAAACCCACACCCCTACGGTCAAGTAATCTTTGACAAAGGAGGAGGCAAGAACTGCTGAGCCTGTGGGCCAGATGCGCACATTGTTTTCATTAATATATAAACAATACAGGCTATTTAATTTCTCCAACTGATCCCTGATTTCTGTCCAATCCTGATCTCTGTCTAAATCCAATATCTTTATGTATGTTAATCTTGTGTCCTGCTACTTTTCTCAATTCATTTATCAGTCCTAGCATTTTTTGTGTGAAGTCTTTAGTGAGTGTTCGTAAGAGAAAAGATGCAACAGTTTTCTAATCTGGCCCACATGCTTAGCAGCATAAAATGAAGAAAAGACAGTTTTTGGCAAGTGGTGTTGAGAAAGCTGGACAGTCACATGTAAATCAATAAAGTTAGAACACATCCTCACACCAAACACACACACACACCTCAGAATGGCTTAAAAACTTAAATATAAGACATGACGCCATACAATTCCTAGAAGAGAACACAGGCAAAATGTTCTCTGACTTAAACTGTAGCAATATTTTATTAGATCAGTCTTCTAAGGTAGAAGAAATAAAAACAAAGATAAATAAATGAGACCTAATCAAACTTATAAGCTATTGCACAGCAAAGGAAACTATAAATAAATGAAAAGACAACCTATGGAATCAGAGAAGATTTTGGCAAACTATGTGATCAATAATGGCTTAATTTCCAAAATATACAAACAGCTTATACAACTCAATACCAAATAGGCAAACAACCTAATCAAAAAATGGGCAGAAGCCTTAATAGACATTACTCTAAAGAAGACATATGAATGGTTAACAGGCACATGAAATTATGTTCAACATCAGTGATTATTAGAGAAATGCAAATTACAATGAGGTATCACCTCAAACTGGTCTGAATGGCCATCATTAAAAAGTCTACAAATCATAAGTGCTGGAGAGGGGTGGGAAAAGGGAATTCGTATACTGTTGGTGGGAACATAAATTGGTGTAGCCATTATGTTAAAAAGTATAAAGGTTACTTTAAAAACTAAAAATAGAGTTATCATATGATCCAGCAATCCAACTCCTGGGTATATATCCAGAGAAAACCATACTTTGAAAAGATACATGCATCCCAGTATTCATAGAGTACTAGTTACATTAGCCAAGACATGAAAGCAACCTAAGTGTCCATCAACACATGACTAAAAAAAGATGTAGTGTGTATGTGTGTGTGTATTTATATACCCAATGGAATATTACTTCGCCATAAAAAAGAATGAAATAATGCCATTTGCAGCAATGTGGATGGACCTAGAGATTATCATACTAAGTGAAGTAAACCAGAAAGAGTAAGATAAATACCATATCATATCATTTATATGTGGAATCTAAACAATAATGCAAATGAATTTATAAAAGAGAAATGGATTCAAAGACTTAGGTAACAAACTTATGGTCAATAAAGGGGAAAGAAGTGATATAAATTATGAGCTTGGGATCAGCAGATACAAACTACTATATATATAAAATAGAAAACAAGATTCTACTGTGTAGTACAAGAAGTATATTCAATATCTTATAATTGATGCTTTTGAAGTGTGGTGTTGGAGAAGACTCTTGAGAGTCCCTTGGACTGCAAGGAGATCCAGCCAGTCCATTCTAAAGGAGATCAGTCCTGGGTGTTCTTTGGAAGGACTGATGCTAAAGCTGAAACTCCAGTACTTTGGCCACCTCATGCGAAGAGTTGACTCATTGGAAAAGACCCTGATGCTGAGAGGGATTGGGGGCAGGAGGAGAAGGGGATGACAGAGGATGAGATGGCTGAATGGCATCACCGACTCGATGGACATGGTTTTGGTGAACTCTGGGAGTTGGTGATGGACAGGGAGGCCTGGTGTGCTGCAATTCATGGGGTCGCAAAGAGTCGGACATGACTGAATGACTGAACTGAACTGAATAATCTATAACGGGAAAGAATTTGAGTAAGTATATACGTGTGTGTGTGTGTGTGTGTGTGTGTGTGTGTGTGTGTATAAACTGAATCACTTTACTGTATATCAGAAATTAACACAATATTGCAAACCAGGTATACTTCAGTAGGAAGCAAAGAAATCAAAAAACTCATCCAATGGCACACACATGCAGCAAGGAAGAGCAGTTCAGGTATTTTAAAAAGGCAGATGAATTCCAGAATCAAGGGAAATAGACATGAGTGTCTATCATGTGGACTAAGATTTCAAGTTCTTAATGCTGATACGAAGTTGATTCAATAAACAGTTTCTTAGGAAAATTAGTACTAAATGTCACAACAGATGGAATGTTAGTTTCTTTTCTTATTCTGTCCTTTGCTGCTTCTGGCTTCAAAATTTCAGTTAGAAAGTCATAGTCAGAAAAACTGAATGAGAAAGAATAGAACCACAAGGGGGCAAATCCATAAAGACAAATTCAGTATATTCTTTAATAAGAAAACAAAGGGGACACTGTTCATTTCTGAACTACTTTTTAAAGAAAAAGAGTTTTAAGGGAAATAATGTTTATGCCATTCTTTCTGCAGAATTTCGGTAATGCATGTCATGGTGTCTGTGTAGCATGCCTTAGTATTGCTTGCAGCTGCAGAATCCAGAAACTCAGCTATCATCTCTTTGTTCCTTTCCCGCTTTTCATACTTAATCACATGTATTGAGAAAGTGGTAGTTTGTAGCCAATGAAATGCCTACTCCAAGACATCTGGCAAAGTGGAGGGTGTTTCCAGCTCTCCTAGAAGTCACATGGATGTTTCAAGACAAAGAGACACATGAGCTTCGGCATCTTAAGGCTTCATCCCAACAAATTATTGTCATGAATACTAGTGGTCACTATCACAGAAGGTGTCCATGTAATTTCCCTTTGATTTCTTGCCATTTCCAGGTTTTACAAAAGCTTACAATGGTAGCTCAGTAAGCTAAAGGCTTTGAACAAATCCTAGGCTTCTTTTTTTTTTTTTTTTTGGTCCAACTTTTGACAGTGAAACCAGCCTGAAGGGCCCAGCCTGGCAAGCAAATTCCTAATGATTTATGCAATGTCACTTTCTTGATGATTAACCTGAATAAATCATGTTGGTATTTTCAGCATTGCCCTTTATATTCTTATCAATTTTCAGAGCAAGAAGAAATTAGCTGAGTCCTCTCATTGATCTTGGGAGGGAAATTGTTCACAACAGGGCTTCTACTGCTAAACAATGAACACTACAAATAAGTTATCAGTTTACTTTTAATCAATAAAGCTTCTCACAATGCATTATTCTGGCAACTGGTCTAAATCACTGTGACTATAATTGTTGTTTTCAAAACCTTTTAATCTAATTGGAAAATCTTCCTTTGTACTAGTAATAAACACTCACTAAACTGTCTGCACCTAATTGTGCTATAATAATTTATGGGTGCTCCCTACCGTTGTCCCCCTTTTAATCAGACAGACTGCTTTATGTCTTTAACTAATGAAACCTAAGAATCCACCCTGTAGATCTGGTCAAATGTCACTAGTGAATAAATCTTCATTAACACTGGCAGGTTCTAAACCTAGTCTCCATCTTAATTTAATTATTTCCTCACATTTGTACTTTTGTCAGGTTGCAAACACTTTTTTCTCCATTTCTTCAAATAACATTAGCAGGTCTACTTGTGCAGCACAGCCCCTGGGCAGCAAGAGTCTGTGTATCCCTTGGAATGAAAGCACAGCTGACCTGCTAGTCTAAGCAAGACCAGGTTTCCAGTCACGGGAACTGCTTCCGTTTTGGCTTCCTCTGCAGCTTCTACTTAACTACCTTTGTCAGGGTGAAAACACACTTTTATCAGATCACTCAAGGTTTCTAAACCCTAGTAAATTAAAGCAAAATTCAGAAAAGAACAAAAGATAAACCAAAATTTGTTAAGAAGAATAGAAAATACCCCAAATAGCTATTTATCTCAGTAGGAAAGTTTTCTTGGGAAACTGAGGTCAGAGCACAAGGAGTTAGTTAGATGATATTAAGACTGGAGGAGTGTCACAAAGCTGGCACCTACCAATGACCGACCAGATCCTCTGGAAAGTCTCCATCAACTATATTTGTGATGAGCTGACATAGAACTTATTTCCATGAACTGTTCTCAGAAGCACTGACTGATCACGCTTATTTTAAAAGTTTTCTTTTTTGAATCCCATCTGCTTCATTTTGAACCGTGACATTATATGATTTATATGATTCAAAAAAAGCATACCACCCACAAGTGACTTGGGTACCTTAAAATTAGTAAGAGAGAAATAGATGCTAACAAGCAAGAGCTGGATCAAAAGAAAAAGCAATAATATTAGCCATGAGAGAGCTAGTTTAATTGCTACTTAACAAATGCTTATGTGGTTTTAACCATATGTCAGGTACTCTAAGTCCTTTGCAAATTTTAATATTTAAAAAACCTCAAATAGGTTGCTCTTATTTTAAAAAAAAGTAACATTTTCCAGCAGAGGGAACTGAGACATAGAGAGTTTAAGTACCTTGTTAGAGTCAAAGAACTAAGGAGAGGTAGAACTGGAAACCGAGTCCTGGTAGACAGGCTTTGGAGTTAATTCTTCTTCCTCTACATTATGTGATCATTTTGCACAACTGAGTATCTGGCTTGATTCTGAATTCCAGAATGTAGGGCAAAAATGGAGCATAATGATACTTCAGGGAAGACATTCCTCTTGGTATTTAATTATAGAAAGATGTCTTTGCACTTATTCCAGAGAACTACAATCTCTCAGAATAATCACCCGAAAAAGATTCTGTGGCTTAATGAATGGGGGAACTTTAACCATGGTATAACTTCTTTGGAAATTCACAAAGCATATTAGTATGCTGAAGGCTTTGGATGTGCAATGAAGATATTACATGGGTGTAATTTAGCATTTGCAAACCTGCTCAACATCAGAACAATGTTTTCTAGAACACTCACTAAAATCTTGCAGAACTAATGACTCACCATGAATCATTTTTATGAGAAAGTTGTGAAAGTTTTATTTAATGTGGGTCCTTAGCGGGGTGCTGAATAATATACTCAACATATCCTTGGCAAAAATCCAAAAAACAAATACTGCATTGGTTTTTACATACTTTCATCAACTTTTTTTTTAATTGAGTGATTAACACTGAAATACAATGTGTTAAAGATGATCCTGAATGAAGCTAGACTGTATATAATCTTCCTATGGTCATTATAGGAAATGGAAACTGAGTACTTGCCACAATTTCCAAAACTATTACTTATATTATTCATATTTCATATTAGTTGCTTCCCAATTGAAATTTTTGAAAACACTTATTAAGATAACCTTAAATCATGTATTAAATGGGAGTAAAGTAATTGTATTCCACAATACAAGAGTTTTTATAAAGTCCATAAGGGAGGTCGTTTTTTCTTGCCATTGGGCCAATTACTGACCCCCCAAGCCTTGTTTTTCTGATAAGTTTTACATAGCCTTTTCTATTTTAGGTCTACAGTTGACTTTTGTGTAGTGCCTACTGTGTATCTTTATGCAGTACTGGAGAAGTTCTTATCTTTTCCATTTATGCTTGACTATTCTTCAGTGGTTCAGAGTATGAGCTTTAGACTGGTCAGAATGTGGTTAGACATCTATCACCCACTTGTTAGTTCTGCAACTTTGGCCAAGTTACTTTACCTTGATAAGCCTTTGCTTCTTGACTTATACAGTGTGAATAATGATAAAAAACAATTCAAATGGTTATTGTGCTGGCTGACATATGCTTATGAAGTATCAAGTGTGGTATGCAGCTATCACTCAGCAACTGGTGTCTATCCCTATTACAGCTTCAAACAAGTTTCCGTTGGACACACAGGAGGGCTTGTTAACAGATTTCTGAGCTTTACTCCAAAAGTTGCTGTTTCAGTGGCTCTGGGACAAGGCCTGAGTATCCTCACTACTAATAACTTCCCAAGTGATGCTGCTGCTATAGGTTTGAGGATCATATGATGAGAATTATTGCCATAGAGTTTCTGACAAATGTTTTATAAAATAGATGCTGTCAAAGTGATCATGCTGTATCAGGGACATTTGTCAGAGGCATTTAACATATACACCTATTAGATATGTTAAATAAAAAGGCCTTTAAGCAGAATTATTGTCTTAGAGTCTTCCAAGAATAGTATTTGTGAAGAGGTACACAAATGTTTTCAGCTGGTCTGCACTGGTCTTTTATTGGCCTGGAATGATTTCTTCTTCCAGAACAGCATTGTGTTCAAGCTTGGTGCTAAGTAGCAATATTTTGTTTCACTGTTTTGTGTCAAATTCCCATGCTGTCACATTATGGTGGTCTGACTTATTAGAGCCCATTTTACACCCTCCCAGGTCTGTCTCAATGGTGCCATCAGGATGGTTCTCCCCTAAAAGTTACCCAATGAGAAGTAACATTCCTGAGTTACTGTGGACCCCTGAGTATGCAGCCTGACTAGAATCATGGAAAAGTTCATCTTTTCACCTTAGAACAGATGGAAGCAGCTGGAGGAGATGATAGACAGAAGAGGAACAGACTTCATTATACCTTCTGAGTTAATATGGATCTGGGAAAAATACAATGATTTCAAAGTTTGTCCTGATAATTGGGAAAACCTTCTTAATTAGAGATAATGCCGGAAAGGTAGCTATTCTCCCAAATTCCAGCTCACCTACCATCTGCTACTGATAAAGGTTGGCAATTAAGGAATGTTAAGAGTAGGTTCTAATTTCCTTCCTACACACATATCTTGTTCCCTTGTTGCTCTTTGATAGCCTTAATTGAAGCCCACATGTGAATCACATCTTCTGCTGCATGCTGGCTCCTTCTGCCTGAATATGCAGAAATCATCATAAATCCAAAGTTGCCCTCTCCTAAGTGTCTATTGTTAGAAACATAATCCTATACTTTTCAACTTTTCTGTGTGTACTCATCTTATTTATCCATAATTACTCTGAGTGTGGCAGTGATAGAAGTTCTAAATTTAATTTCCCAAGAATGGCACTTGCTATTAACCTAATCCTTCTCATTGGTAAACGATGATGCAGTGAAGTGGCAGCCTTCCTCACCAAGCCCTCACCAGTGTCCTGAAATCTGTGTGGTCACATTCTATCCACGTCACCTCTTTTGTAAGTCCTAGAAACAAATTGTAGCATCTCTATTTTTAGTAGGGAAATTTTGCTTCCTGTGCTTTGGGTACTGCCGATAGAGAACAGAAAAAGAAGAGCAGTATTATGCTGGAAGTAATTTATGACTGCCTGCCAAGGCTCTGGTTGTGTGGGAATCAAAAGCTTGTTTGCCCTCCTGCTGGCAGATAAAACTGTGACATTCCGGCTCCATGTTGCCATGGTGTCTTTTGGAAGAGAGATTCACCTCACTGCACTGACCTGGAAAAGTACAAAATAACTGTTTCATTGAGGCCATCATAAATATATCTCTACATCTCTATGAATGGTGTCTGGAACCCACGGAAGATCTCTATCTGCATTTACAAAATTTATTTATATCCAGCATCTGTTTGATTTTTCAGTAATTATTTGAGCAAAAACTGATCCTGATAATTTTTCACTTTATCACACAATGCAAAAAACCAGCAAAATGCAGGCAGTTATTCTTTGTGGAGCACTTTTAGAAGCAAAACCATATGCTGTTCTTATTTGGGATAATTATAAATCTTTAAATATTTAAATGTAGTTGTCTCTAAATTTTAAAAAGTTAACTCCAAAACAAAAAACTTAATGTTAACAACTCAATACCTAGAATGTCTTACATACAAAAAATTATGTTTATACATAATACCTGTGCAGACGATTACAAATGGCTTTCATGTGTTTGCATGAATAATCAAAGTAGACTATACATTAATACATAATTTTTTCTTTTAAAATAGTCCTCCCAGGACTTGAAGTCATTGAATTTTAAAGTTAGGACTTCAAAACCATCTACTCTAGTGATTTGCAAGCTTGAATATTCATTATAATAAGTGCTGGAGCTAAAGTATATATACTTGAACCCCAGGTAGGTATGAATAGGAATTTGAGATTCTTATTCACTGGAGGGATAAGAATGGGAACCTGGCATGTATAATTTTAGAGTTTTCACAGATCACTCTGATGGGCACTTGTATTAGTTTCCTAGAGCTGCCATAAAAAATTATCATAAACTGGGTGGCTTAATACAACGGAAATGTATTCCCTCACAGTTTAGGAGATTGGACATCTAAAATCAAGGTGTCAGCAGAACCATGTTCTCTGTGAAAGCCCTGAAAAGAAGAATCCTTCCTTGCCTCATTTTAGCTCCTGGGGTTGCTGCAATCTTTATTATTTCTGGGCTTGCAGCTGCATTGCTCCATTCTCTGCTGCCACATGGTCTTCCTCCCTTTGGGTCTGTGTCTCCATATTTCTCCTTATAAGGATACCAGTCATTGGATTTAGGGCCCCAGCTATCCAGAATGATCTTATTATAACTTGATTACATCTGCAAAAGTCCTATTTCCAAAAAAGGTCACATTCACAGGGACCCAGGGTTAGGAAATCAATATACTGGTGTTAGTAGAGAAGTGACACAATTTAACCAACTAAAGTACTCAAAGTAAAAAGTTCTGATCTAGTGTCTAAAATCCACTGATACCATTGTGTTTAATAACAGAAAAGTTAACAACTTCTATTAATTTTCTCTTGCTCCATAAGAAACTGCTTCCCACACACACAATTAAAATAGTAAACTTTTATTATTTAACAGTTTAGGAGGATCAAAGAATCCAGAAATAGCTTAATTGGGTTGTTTTAGCTCAGCTTCTCTTATGAGGTTTTAGTCAAACTGGTGTTTGAGGTTCTAGTCATCTGAGGCTTAAGTAGGGTTGGAGGATCCACCTGGAATCTCACTTGGTTCTGCAATGTTAGTTGGCTTTAGATCCCAGTGCCTTACCAGGTCAGCCTCCCCAGAGGGATGTTTGTGATGTGGCAGCCAGCATCTACCAAAGTGAGGAATCTCAGATAGAAATGGAGAAACCAAGACAGAGGGCCTTTTGGAAGTGACATACCATTTATTCTGTCATATTTAATTGGTGACACAGACAAAGGAGAGGGCCATACAAAGTTTAATACCAGGAGGCATAGATCAGTGGAAGCCCTGGTGGAAGCTGGCTAGCATGGGTGGGGCGTCAGGCATTTTGACTTTAGGCCCAGAGACACAACATTTGCCACTCAAGACGTGATCCAAGGGTTGACATTACTTGGGAGCTGAGTAGAAATGCTGAATCACAGGCTATATCTCAGACCTAGTGAATTAGAACCTTTAATAACATCTCCAGGTGATTTGCACACACACTATATTCTGAGAAGCAATGCTGCTGCTGCTAAGTCACTTCAGTCGTGTCCGACTCTGTGAGACCCCATAGACGGAAGCCCACCAGGCTCCCCCATCCCTGGGATTCTCCAGGCAAGAACACTGGAGTGTGTTGCCATTTTCTTCTCCAATGCATGAAAGTGAAAAGTGAAAGGGAAGTCACTCAGTCATGTCCGACTCTTAGCGACCCATGGACTGCAGCCCACCAGGCTCCTCTGTCCATGGGATTTTCCAGGCAAGAGTACTGGAGTGGGGTGCCATTGCCTTCTCCGCTGAGAAGCACTAGACCAGAATAAATTAATGACTCAGACACATTGTCCTTTACAAAGCAGTGATTTAAGCAGTACCCCTGGTCCAAAGAGACTGTCATTGCTTGAAATCTGCTATGAACCTGGCTTTGGGACAGAGCATAAGACACTCCAAGAAATCGACATTTTCCCCTGGTGGCCACACTATCTTACTGTAATCATAACGACATTTTACCCTTTTGGTCACACATATTTTATTTGACTGAGTTGCTTCAAAGGTATTTATTTTTTGGGGCTTCCCTGGTGGCTCAGGGGTAGAGAATCCACCTGCTAATGCAGGAGACATGAGTACCATCCCTGATCCAGAGATATCCCACATGCTGTGGAGCAACTAAGCCCGTGCCCTGCAACTATTGAGCCCGTGCTCCAGAGCACGGGAGCTGCTACTGAGCTCATGTACTACAACTACTGAAGTCCATGCACCCTGGAGCCCACGCTGTGCACAGAGAGAAGTCACCACAATGAGAAGCCTGGGAATCGCAACTAGAGAGCAGCCTCTGCTCTCAGCAACTACAAAAAAGTCCACACAACAACAAAAACCTATGTGGTCCACACACCAACCACAGACAATGAATAAATACTTTAAAAAACAAATCTTCTTTAAAAAAGATATTTACTTTTAAAATACAAGAGTCCACTTAAAGGATAAAAATCTACAGTAGCAATATTAAAAAATGTATCACATCCTCCAAAGGTCATATGATCCCAAACTGCAATGCTCTTTTCAGAAACAATGCCATGAATTTCCAGCCTCCAATTTTGAAGGAAAGATTATGACCTTGCCCTCAAATCATTGAAGCCAGTGGTGAACTGAATCTAGCTAGAAGTACAACAAAACTCAGACCAAAATAAAAGATTATATTAACTCAAGCCTTTGTACCAACAGTTTAAGAGAAGAAGAGTCATAATGTCCAATAAACCATTGTATGCCACATCCCAAAGCCAAGGAAAATTTCTCAACTACATGGAGGATAGCAAAGACCATCACTGTGCCAAACACCACAGATAGGAGTCCAGACGCCTCTACCCACTTCATCTTGTTATCAGAGTTTCCAGGGAAAACAATGCATCAAGCAATGGATAAAATGATGCTCTACTTACACAGAGATGGACAAAGCGTGATCAGCTTCTATAGTGGGTGCTGATTCCTCATGGCCTGCAGGGCTCTCTCGGCAGCCAATGCAGGGGAGTTCTCCTATGTACAGCCTCGTGCTGCAGTGGAAGGGCCCTGTGCCATCCCTGTAAAAGGCAGACATAGTGGCAGGGTTGGTCAAGGGCCCTAATGGCACAGATTCAAACAGAACCACAGAGAACCCACTGAACATGAAACAGGGAAAGGTTATTTCTACACACCAAGCGTTACACAGGCTGTGTAAACTCTTAATTTTTTTAAATTGAATGAAAGATTCTTTAATTTTTATAATGCTTTACAGTTTTCAAAAATTTCACACACACATGATTTCATAGAATCCCATAATAACCATTTTTAAAGTCCCTTACTCCTATATTGCCCCTCCCTCTTCCCTTCTCACCAGTTGTAACCACTCCTTTGTTCTCTCCCCTGCAATGGCTGCCGAGAGAGACCTGTGGGCCATAAGGAATCAGCACCCACTACTCTTGCCTAAAGAATTCCGTGGACAGAGGAGCCTGGTGGGCTGCTGTCCAGGGGCTCTCAGAGTCAGACATGACTGAAGCAACTTAGCATGTATGTATGCATTGGAGAAGGAAATGGCAACCCACTCCAGTGCTCTTGCCTGGAGAATCCCAGGGACAGAGAGAGGAGCCTGGCAGGCTGACGTCTATGGGGTCGCACAGAGTCAGACACGACTGAAGCGACTTAGCAGCAGCAGCATAGAAGCTGATCATGCTTTGTCCATCTCTGTGTAAGTAAAGCATCATTTTATCTATTGCTTGATGCTTTGTTTTCCCTGGAAACTCTGATAACAAGATGAAGTGGGCAGGGGCGTCTGGACTCCTATCTGCAGTGTTTGGCACAGCGATGAGTCTGTTTCTTTTTCTGTTTAATTCACTAGTTTGCTATATTTTTTAGATTCCACATATAAGGGATAATGTATAGTATTTGCCTTTCTCTGACTTATTTTACTTAGCATAATGTCCTCCAAGTCCGTCCATGTTGCTGTGAATTGCAACATTTCATTTCTGTTTATGTGTGTGTGTGTGTTATTTGCTCAGTGGTGTCTGACTCTTTGTGACCCATGGACTGTAGCCTGCCAGGCTCCTCTATCTATAGAATTCTCCAGGGGAGAATACTGGAGTGGGTTGCCATTACCTTCTTCAGGGAGTTATGGCTGAGTAGTATTCCATTGTGTATGGAATTCCATTTTCTCTATCCATTCACCCGCTGATGGACACAGGTTTCTTCTATATCTTGACAATTGTAAATAATGCTGTTATGCACATTGGGCTGCATGTATCTTTTTCAATTAGTGTTTATGTTTTTTCAGACATATATCCACAAGTGGAATTGCTAGATCATATGCTAGTTCTATTTTTAGTTTTGTGAGAAATCTCCATACTGTTTTCCATAACAGCTGCACCAACTTAAATTTCCACCTACCGTGTAGGTGGCTCCCTTTCTCTTGGTCAAGGAAGTGTTCCAGGCCAAGGTCCATTCCTATGAGGTTGAGTGGAAGTCAAAAGACTGAACATGAGACTGCCTTTCCCAACACACAGATTTTTCTATGTGGAAAATATATTTATTTAATGTCATACTTTCTTAATATTTTATGTAAAAACTTAAGACACATAAAGAAGTTAAAAAATACATATAGTCAAAAGAAGAGAGTCAATAAAATCAGACTTAGAGATGGCTCAGATGTTGGAATTTTCAGATATGACAGAATAACTGAGAAATAATGTAGAATGTTCTAGAGGAAAGATTAGTAACTTAAGGGGACAACAGGAGAGAGGTGGAAACTATAGGAAGAACCAAGATTGGAGTTTCTATGGATAAAAAATATGATATAAATCACAGATAATTTATTTGATGGGCTAATGTGGTCTGAGCAAGATGGAGGAAGATTTAGTGAACTTGAGTCAATGTCAATAAAACTTGAATCTGATACTTATGAACACAGATACAAAATCCTTAACAGAATATAGTGAATCAAATTATGCAATACATAAAAAGGATAATCCATCATGATCAAGCAAAGTTTTTCAGAAATGCTCAGTTAGTTCAGCATTAACATTTTTACCAACTTAATTACCATATTATGAAGAAAATATAAATTAACCTCAATAGGATCAGAACAGGCATTTGATGAAATTTAGCACTCATTTTAAAAAGAACTTTCAGTAAGTGAGGAATAAAGAGAGGCTTCCAAGGCCTGATCTATGTATGAAAAACCTCGTACACCCAACACCATACTAAGTGATGAAATACTCACTTTTCCTTTAAGACTTGGAATAATGCAAGGATATAGACTCTGACTGCCATGCTATAATATAATGCCATTATATTTTGGAATCACAGGTTCTCACCAAGTAAGCTAAGGCATTCTTATCCAGGGAAGTCTTATCTTCTACTTGTCTTTTTCTTCCATCCTAGAATTTGAAGATAAATGTACCATAGTGATAGGAGATCAAACCAGTCAATCCTAAAGGAAATCAATCCTGAATATTCATTGGAGGGACTGATATTGAAGCTGAAGCTTTGATACTTTGGCCACCTGATGAGAAGAGCAGACTTATTAGAAAAGACCTTGATGCTGGGAAGGATTGAAGGCAGGAGGAGAAGGGGATGACAGAAGACAAGATGGTTGGATGGCATCACCGACTCAATGGACATGAGTTTGAGCAAGCTGTGGAAGATGGTGAAGGACAGGGAAGCCTGGCGTGCTGCAATCCTTGGGGTTGCAAAGAGTCGGACACAACTGCGCTACTGAACAACGACAAATACAGTAGTGATAGTCTCAGACTCTGGTCTTTCGAAGTCTTAGGACATCATTCACTTTATTCATTCAGAGTCTACTGTGTGTCGAGCGCTGTGTCAGGTGATAATTATTTGTATTTTTATTTAAAGAACATACAGATGGGTAGAGGAAGTAAAAATAAATAAATGGAAATTCACAAGAGAGGCTGACAGTGTGCTCCTAGAGATCAGCACAGGCTGCCATGGACACATGGGAGGGCACTGACCTAGCCCGGGAAAGAAAGGCCAGAGGAAGTGGGGTGAGTATTCACCTGCACCTCTTCCAGGAGCAGGTGAATACTAATCCTCAGCTTTGACTATGATTAAGTAGTTTCTTATTATAAGGTCCTGGGTCCACAAGCACTAAGTCCAATGTAGACAGAAGAATTTCCTAGGGCCACAAGTAGACTTGTCCCTCTTTACTAGCAATAAGCCAGAGAAAACACACATTCATTTATACCCCACTTAAGAGCAAGGGGTGTGTGTCCCACCTCAGCCTAGCCAAAGCTCAATGTCTATTGCAACGTACTGTTGGATCTGGGTACTGAGTGTGCCCACTCATGCTGATCAGTTCTGCCTGATCTTGATACTATGTTGTCTGGAAGCATCTGATTCATAATGTTCTGTATTCACTACTCCCAATTCGTGTGTATAGAGAGGACTAGATAATAGGTGGATGCTAACACCTTTACACATTCCCAAAGGAAAGAAAGAAGAGTGAAGTGTTTTACAGAAAGAATAACAAATACAAAGGCCTGAAGGCAAGAAAAGCTGGGTTCTTTCAGGAAACTGCTAGTGCTTTAGATGGAGTGGATTTTGAGTGGCCAGTGTAGGAAGGAGGGAAGAGAGGGAGTTGAAGAGGGAAGCAGGAGAGAGGCCATAAAAGAACCTACATGTCACACTGGAATTTAAACTTTCCTTTCCCTTCGGCCAATAGAGAGCTATTGAAAGGTTTTGAGAAGAGGATTGTGTCGCTACATAGTGCAGTGTAAAGAAATATTACCCTGGTGACAATGTGAAAAGTGAACTTAAGGGGGCAAGACAGGAGTCTTGGAAACCATTTAGGAAATTGTTACCACAGTGGACTGTGAAATGATGATGCCATAATTCAAGGTGCTGGTTCCCCAGGTGGAGAGGACAGATCTGAGTGATTGAACAGACAGTATTTAGTGGTTAATTGGACATGAGGAACGGCATAGGATAATTATGCTTTTGTAGCCCTTCCTCCTTCATCATTCATCAAAGGACGTTTTTGTAACACTATGTTACTCTCCCATGTTTTATACTTCTTCACCAAGCATGTACTTAAATTACATTGTTAAAAGCCTGAGAATGTTCACTCATTTATAGTTTTTTTTATTGTCAATGCCTAAGACAGCAAAGATAAAAATGTATCTTTGAACAAACTATCACATCACTTTCTAGCAAAAGAAAAAAACCAACCTTGAACATACTATGAAGTATGAATAAGATAAACATAATATCATAATATCAAGTATGAATAAGATAAACACAAGGTACAATTTCCATCAATTGTGATACAGCTTTATGTGCTATTTCAGTACAACCCTGAACTAAAAGAAGTCTCAGAAAAGATATATTTTAAATTGTTTTCTGGTTAACCCTAAATTAACCAGAATTTTCTTTTTATATCAATATTTATAATTGAAAATCTTATTAAACTTAATCCCTTGCTTTACTAACTACATGATACCAAACATAATTTAATCTTTTGTTGAATCCAGGTTATTTTTGTACTCTTTAAGTCATTATTACAAATAGAAATGGTTAATCAGCTTTCAACCCTCTCTATATTCAGTAATGACTTGGTTCATGAAGTATACCAAAGGAAGGTAAAGAAAGCTTCTTTAAGAAACAAATAACTTAGTATTAAAAAAAAAATAGCATAGTTTCAAATGGGATCTTTTCGAGTTACCTTTCAGGAACACTATGGTATTTAGACATTGCATGTGTGGTTGTGGCAGAAAGTGAGGGTTGGTGGTGCAGTAGTGCAAATGCCTCAAAAGGAAGGGGCCTGGCTAGCATGTTTAAGACCAAAGGGAATGAGCAGAGTTAGATTTGAGTGAGCAAGGAGAAGAGGCTGCCAGCTTTGGTGGTTTCAAAGCCTAATTACCAAATGCTTTGACAGGCCCCTCATCAAGAGCTGGGGCCTATAGGTCTCATCCTCTTGGACGGAGGCTGGTGACTGACTGGCAATGTGGGTGGAGTTATGCTGTGCTGACTTCTAGGTCCAGACCTTATGAAACTGGTGCCTTCTCTTACTGTTCCTTGGGAAGCTTGCTGTCAGAACTGTGAGATGTGCAGACCAGGCGAAGGGACTACATGTAGGTTCCAGCTAACAGACCACCTACAACCAGGATTAGTTGTCAGACTTGTAACTGGGAAAGCCTGTCAATGATTCCAGTCCCCACCACCATGAAAGAAACTAAGAAATAACCACCTAGCTGAGCCAAGTCAACCCCAGAACTATGTGAGAGAATAAAATGATCACTGTGGGGTGACGCCACACAGCAATGGGTCATCAGAACACCAGGTTCCATGTCTAGTAAGGCTTTTTAGGCTATTATAAGGCTTAGACTCTGAGCTATAGGCTCTGCCAATTTGAGCTGAAGATGGGTAAGCTTTGACTTCTTTTTTTAAAAGGTACCCTTCATAAGTGCTGATTTGGTAAAACACTATGAAGGGTGAGGGGTAGAAGCAAGGAAATTAGGCCACTGATGTAACTGGTGTGAGTTCATAATATTTCTGTTTAAGGTGGTAGCAGTGAAGTGGTAAGAACAGATCACAGGTAAGGTATAGGGAGAGTTAAGATATATCCTGACTTAATTTCTTGGAAGCAGTGTGGGTATGGTCCATGTTTATAAGCATATTCTCCCAAGATGATCCTGACTTATAAACATGTTCCTCTCAGTACAGAGGAGGGTGTATATTAGTTTGGCCAAAACATTTGTTCAGTCTTTCCGTCAGGTAGATCTAGCAGTGCTTGTCTTTAACGTCGTTCAAATCAATTTTATTGGACTGTATGGTAACAGCTGTCATATCAGCATTTAAAATACTTATCAAAACTGGTGAATTTTTGTGTAGCTATTTTAATTTTGAAGATGGAAAAAAAAACCATTTTTAGCATTTCTCCTGAGAAACCTGTATGCAGATCAAGAAGCAACAATTAAAAAAAACTCACATGGGAACAACTGACTGGTTCCAGATTGGAAAAGGAGTACAAGGCTATATACTGTCACCCTGTTCATTAACTTATATTCAGAGTACACCATGTGAAATGCCGGGCTGGATGAAGCACAAGCTGGAATCAAGATTGCCAGGAGAAATACCAACAACTTCAGATATGCAGATGATACCACTCTAATGGCAGAAAGTGAAGAGGAACTAAAGAGCTTCCTGATGAAAGTCAAATAGGAGAGTGAAAAAGCTGCTTAAAACTCCACATTCAAAAAACTAAAATCATGGCACCTGGCCCTATCACTTCATGGCATATAGATGCATAAAAAGTGGAAACAGTGACAGTGACAGATTTTAATTCGTTGGGTTCCAAAATCACTGTGGACAGTGAGTGCAGCCATGTAATTAAAAGACACCTGCTCCTTGGAAGAAAAGCCCTGACAAACCTAGACAGTGCATTAATAAGGAGAGACATCACTTTGCCAACAAAGGTCCAAATAATCAAGCTACAGCTTTTATAGTCATCATGTACAGATGTGAGAGTTGTACCATAAAGAAGGCTGACCACTGAAGAATTGATGCTTTTGAACTGTGGTGCTAGAGAAGACTCTTGAGAGTTCCCTGGCCTGCAAGGAAATCAACTCTGAATATCCATTTGAAGGACTGATGCTGAAGCTCCAATACTTTGGCCACCTGATACAAATATCTGACTCGTTGGAAAAGACCCTGATGCTAGGAAACATTGACAGCAGAAGGAAACGAGGGCAGCAGAGGATGAGATGGTTAGATAGCATCACTGACTCAAGGGACAAGAGTTGAGCAAACTCAGAGATAGTGAAGGACTGGTGTACTGCAGTCGATGGGATTGCAGTTGGACACGACTTAGCGACTGAACAACAAAATGCTTTATTAATTCAAGAAAGGTAAAAGCAAAACTTAAACACAAAAATAGATCAGAGTAGTGTATGGAGAAGGTGCTGTGACTGATTGAACTCGTCAAAAGTGGTTTGAGAAGTTTCATGCTGGAGATTTCTCACTGGATGATGCTCCATTGTCAGATAGACCAGCTGAAGTTGACAGAGATCAAATCAAGACACTGAGAATAATCAATACTATATTAGCTTCCCAGGTGGCGCTAGTGATAAAGAACCTGCCTCCTGTACTAGAGATGTAAGAGACATGGGTTCGATCCCTGGGTCAGGAAGATCCCCTGGAGGAGGGCATGGCAACCCACTCCAGCATTCTTGCCTGGAGAATCCCCATGGACAGAGGAGCCTGGCCAGCTACAGTCCCCTAGGGTCGCAAAGAGTCAGACAGGATTGAAGAGACTTAGCCTGAAGAAGATTGCTATAGTATGCAGGAGATAGCCAACATACTCAAAATGTCCAAATAAGCACTGAAAATCATTTGCACCAGCTTGGTTATATTCATTGCTTTGATGTTTGGATTCCACAGAAGTTAAGCAAAAAACGAAACAAACAAAAAACCTTAACTGCCTTTCTGCATGCAATTCTCTACTTAAAGGTAACAAAAATGTTCTGTTTTTAAAACAAATTGTGACAGGTGGTGAGAAATGGATACTGTACAATAATGTGGAACAGAAGAAATCACTGGGCAAGTAAAATAAATCACCATCCAACCACACTGAAGGCTGGTCTTCATCCAGAGAAGGTGATGTTGTGTATATGGTGGGATTGGAAGGGAGTCCTCTACTGGAGCTCCTTCTGGAAAACCAAATGATTAATTCCAACAAGGAATGCTCCCAATTAGAACAATTGACAACAGCACATGATGAAAAAGTGACCAGAATTAATCAACAGAAAACACATCATCTTCCATCAGGATAACTCAGGACCGCATGTTTCTTTGATGACCAGGTAACAACTATACAGCTTGGCTGGGAAGTTCTGATTCATCTGCCATATTCACCAGACTTCCAAGTGGCAAGAATACTGGATTAGGTTGCCGTGCCCTCCAGGGTATCTTCCCGACCCAGGGATCAAACCCATCAAACCCAAACCCATACGAGAGTATGTCTCCAGTACAGGAAGTGGGTTCTCTACCACTAGTGCCCCATGGGAAGCTGGTATTGCATCTTCCGATTTTCGTTTATTTCAGATTTATAACAGTCTCTATGGAAAAACAAAAAACAAAAAACCCCGCCAATTCCCTGGAAGACTGTAAAAGGCCTAGAAGAGTTCTTTATTCAAAAAGATAAGTTTTGGGAAGATGGAATTATGAAGTTGCCTGAAAAATAGCAGAAGATAGTGGAATAAAATGGACAATGCATTGTTCAATAAAGTTCTTGATGAAAATGAAAAATGTGTCTTTTACTAAAACATGGAAGGAACTTTTTGGCCAATCCAATATATTTTTGCTTTGTTTCAGTCTATTAACATATTTGAATATTGAAACAGCAGGCACTTGCTGTTTCTATGCATTCTACTTCATTCTATGGAGCATATTTCATTTGTTACTAGTGGCCACTTTTACAGTTCTCTTTAAACTTCCACAAATAAGTGCTCCCACTTCCCTCTTTGTTTAAAGTAAGAGAAATGAAAATTAGAGAAAGAGTGGACTAGATGTTATCTGGAGCCAACCTCAATGTTTTCATCTGATATCTGTCACCTAGGGGGAGATTTAATTAGACAGCTACTGTTCTCACTGTTATGCTGTGAAAAATTTTATTTCAGTGGATTAGTTTGTCTTCTAAAAAGAAATATATAATGCACCCCTATGGGAAAGCTTCCACATTTGTTATATCCATGTAAAAATACAGTCTGCCAAGTTAACTATAAATTAAAACAAAGTTCACTTTACATAAATAATTTGTTCAAAAATTATGAAAAGAATGAGTTTAGAGCAAGGACTCGGGGGTAAAAAAAATGACAAATAATGCAAAAGTACAAATAACAGAAAAGGGAAGTGTTGGGGGACACTGGATATGAATGTGTTTAGGGATAAAGAAATTATGAATTGTCATAGAAAATAAGTAACTAGGCTCCCTGAGACCAAGAGCTCACAAGCTGCCTCTAACACTAAAGTGCAAGCATATATCCCATCAATCTGAGTTCAGTCTGTCTCATGCAGCGTGGAGGTCAGAATCATTTCACTCGTCATTCATACAACTTTAAAGCACAGTTTCCCAACGAAGAGAACCAGTCTACCAGATACTGCTAATTTTGCTGATGAGATCTCAAAATTCAACTCAAGATACCAAATATTTACTGGCCAAATAGAAAGTGCCCTTCACTCACAGCTTGCCTCTTAAAGCATTAATTGTGGAAGGTGGGAAAATAATATTTTACTTTGACTTTAAAGATAAGAGTGACTATCAGAATTTCTACAAAATTATGCAGTGCCTGATTATAACAGCTGCTGGAGAATTTGCAAAACCACTTGGGGGGTATGGGTGAGGTGGGTAAGAGATGAAGCACGAAAATGTAGTAGACATACCAGAAAGCCACATGATGAATCTTTTGAAATTATAACCAAATGAAGCCTCTGGGAAGAGAATGCCTTGCCAAATGCAGGTATTCATCTATCATATTCTGAAATATTGTTTATTCTTTTTATTGTTCAAATGAATTCATTGAAAATAAGCTTTGTAGTACTCATTGTCAATCAAGAAAAAGTAAAGCACCACATAGTGGGAAGAATTATTACTATTAGAGTTTTAGACCTTTCTCTGTAACTAATGGTTAAACCTGGGTAATTCATGACCTGTCAGGTCACCGTTTCCTCACCAACAAGACTGCAGTTAAATACCTCTTCCCATGCTCCTCAAGCCCCTGTTTTGTAGTTTGGCTCACCATAGACTATGGTGGGGAAATGCAGATGTTGGTCCTTTGTTGCTTTTGATTTGCACATGTACCAGTATCTCTGGGACCTCCACTCATAGTGATGCTGACCACATGTACAACTCCTCCTCTCTTGGGTACAACTTGTTGACCTTGGGTGTTAGTGGAGAGGTGGAGGTCACCTTCCTTGTCATCTAGGTCCTTCAAGACCATAACACCAACACAGTGGGGCCAAATGACTGTATTACTGAAGGACTGCCTGTGTTACAAGGGAAATTATGAGGAGGGCAAACAGCAGCAGCAGGCACTCAATATCTTCCAGATTAAGTGCTGAGAGGGAGAGAGTACCATTCTGAAGTGTATCTTCCTTCTTAGCTAGGCTTGCCCACCCTGGATTCTATAGGACAGTGGAGGTGAAAACCAAGAAGAAACTTTGTATCTCAGGCTTCTCAGAAAGAGTGGATATGAGTCTTCCAGGTTCTGTTAATTGTTCAGAAATGTAAACTGCAATAGCATTTGTTTTTAGGGCTTTTACTAATACTTCTAAATTTTAATGGTTATGTATGTTGAATTATAATATATGTTCACATCTTCCCAAAACAATTTCATTTACTAATTCATTTTTCCAGTATTAAATGAGAGGTTGTGATGTGCTTAGTTGCTCAGCTGTGTCCAACTCTTTGGGACCTTATGGACTGTAGCCCACCAGGCTCTTCTGTCCATGGGGATTCTCTAGGTAAAAATACTGGAGTGGGTTGCCATGCCCTTCTCCAGGGGATCTTCCCAACCCAGGGATCGAATCCAGGTCTTCTGCATTGCAGGTGGATTCTTTACATCTGAGTCACCAGGGAAGCCCAGGAATACTGGAGCAGGTATAGCCTATCCCTTCTCCAGGGGATCTTCCCAACCCAGGAATTGAACAAAGGTCTCCTGCCTTGCAGGTGGATTCTTTACCAGCTGAGCTACCAGGGAAGCCCAAATGAGAGCCTACTCTCTGTCAAGTTGACAGTAAAATAGTACACAAATCACTTGAGTGAGAAAAACTTGATGGTGATTAGTGATTTTAAGATACTATTAATAAATAGGGAGATAAGTAAAGTTGCATAAAGGGGGTGCTACTCATAATAATCGTGAAGGTCTCTCTGAGGAAATAATATCTGAGTTGAGATTTTGTCTATGAAATTATGATAGTAATTGTATCTAACTTTGAAGTCTTGTTGGGGATTAAATAAGACTATATGACTATATACATATACATATATATATATACACACACACATATGTATATAGCAGCTTCCCTGGGGGCCCAGTTGGCAAAGAATCTGCATGCATGGCAGGAGACACAAGTTCAACCTCTGGGTGGGGAGGTTCCCCTGGAGATGGTAATGGTAACCCTTTCCAGTATTCTTCCCTTGAACATGCCATGAACAGAGGAGCCTGGTGGGCTCTAGTCCATGGGGTGATAAAGAGTTGGACATGACTTAGAGATTAAACCACTGCCACATATATATGCACATACTTTAACTGAAAAGAATCAATAGGATTAATATATACAAATAGAGATATATCCTTAAATTCCAGCAAGAGTGGGTGTTGTGACTTGAGCCTGAAGGTCATCCGGAGGGAGAAGAAACTTCCTTTTCAAGAATCTCAGTCCTTTAAAGCTTTCACCTGACTGGATGAGGCCTATCCACTTAGGGAGAGCAATCTGTTTTACTCAAAGTCTACTGATTTAAATGTTAATCCCATCTGAAAGATACCTTCACAGCAATATATAGTCTGATATTGCCAAAAACCCACACCTTCATCTGGTCAAGCTGATTGATGTATGGGTTTCAGAGGTACAGGCAGACTCAGATTCCTGGCAAGCATTCTTCCATGGATGCTACTTGATAGAAAGTGCTTATACTAAATGCCAGTATAAATCATACTTTATTTTAGTTACATGCATTACAGTGCACGTACACCACTGTTCCAAGTATACGGTATAACTATTTTTCCTTCAGCTTAGCTGAATGAAAAAAATGCTTTCACAAAATAATTTCCCACAAGTTTATTCCAACATAACAGTATCGAAGAGACCCTGGGAGGAGAAAAGTAGTCTTTCCTTTGTGCATATGAAGGTATGGGTTTGGTTCTTGGTCATTCTTTAAATTAAATAAAACAAATATTTTGCAAGTTTGATAGATAAGTTGGTTGTCAAAATAAGGTATCTCAGTTCTACTCACTGTTTCTGTAACATAACGCCTAGAGATTTAAGGTAATAATCTGCAATGTACATAATGACTTACGTACATAAATATTTAGAATTATGAAAATGAACACAAACTAAATATTTAATAGGCAAATGCCTAATTATACTAGAATGTTTTTAAGTCTTTCAAAATGTTTTATGAGTTTTTATAAAAACATGGAAAACTGCTTATAAATTTATGCAATTAAAGTAAAATTCTCTGTCTATAATATCCCAATTATGTAAAAAATGCCTAAACTAGAAGGATATTTTCCTTAAAAATATAGTTATTATCTATAATGACTATTACCTCTAGATGGAAGTATTATGGATGATCTTATTTTGCTTATTTATATTATTAAAATTAGCTTTTATGCCATATATGTACATTTTTATAGTAAGTAAAAAATTAGCCTAAAATTAAAAATTAAAAAAACCCCTAGGTATCCTAGTTCCATGTGGTGAGCCTAAGTGGCATATTTGTGGCATATGATCTCTTTAATGCTCATCTTTTTTATACTAATAAGAAATACATAGCAATATGCATAGTCCATTCTATTGGTTATCACACTAATCATTTAATTTAAGGGAGAAATTCGAGGAAAAAAAACTAAAACCATTTCTCAGTTTCAATCTGTACCTCTAGATCTTCACACCATGGTCTTAAAACTCATGCCAGCTGTGTGACTATGCTCACATTATTTCCCTGCCTGGCATGCTCGCATCTTCTCTTCCTTCACTTTGTTCTGCCTTCAACATCCTCACAAGACACCTCCAAGAAGTTCTCAGATACCTCAAGCCCAGCGTAATCTTTCTTTCTTATATTCAGCACATGTTTTACAATTGATGTAAACTGAACCCTTAACTCCACCTGCTCTCTTCATTAATTGCCTTTTATTTCCATTGACCTTCCTTCAGATTTTATCAAGTCTTCTCAACAAAGCTTACTAAAACACCATTCTTGGAATTAGTTTTATTATAGCAAGTGTTTATTATAGCAGGCTTCCCAGATGGTGCTAGTGGTAAAGAACCTGCCTGCCAATGCAGGAGACACCAGAGAGGCAAGTTTGATTCATGGGTTGGGAAGATCCCCTGGAGAAGGGCATGGTAACCCACTCCAGGATTCTTGCCTAGAGGATCCCATTGCCAGAACCTGGTGGGCTACAGTACATAGGGTTGCCAAAAGTTAAACACGACTGAGTGTGCACTCATGATGGCATGATGGCAAGAGTATACAAACTAGAATTAGCCAAGAGAAGAGATAAATAGGGCAAAGTTGGGGAGAGTTCCAAATGCAAAGTTTCCAGGAATGTGTTAACTTCTCCGAACCGAAATGTGACAATACTCAAAAAGTGTTGCCAACCAGTGTACTTCACCTAAGCTACACTGTCCAAGGTTTTGCTGAGTGTTCATTCTGTGGGCCTGACTGATTAAGAAATTGGCCATGTGACTGAACTAAATGTCCATCCTCTTACCCTCCTCCTCAGAGGCAGGACTAATATCACCTGGCTCAAAGCTCCATCTCTCAACTTGCACAAATGGTCTTTCTGGCATGGCCAGTTTCCCTCTTGAGTCATCTCATTAGCATAAGCTTATCCAAGAGCCCAAGATTTACCTTGTCAGCATAAACTATCAAATGTGGTTCAGGGATCAGCCCTGGATAACAGTCCTATCACTCGGGAAATTTGAAAGATTAGAAGGTTATTTCTTCAGTACTGGGTAAAACAGTCAGCCAAATCCTTTTTCACACAAAATTAAATATACAAGTTTAACAATCTTATTCTTACCAAGCAGAAGAAAATTTGGCTCCTTAGATTTCCATGTGTGCATTTTTAAACTTAATGAGAAAAAGGTCAGTGTCCATAATTTATCTAAATCTTGACTCTGCTTACATTTATTAAAATGAATAAGACATAATATCGAGCATTAGATATTGTTCATATCTTAAAGATTTTCATTTGAAACAGAAGGGGAGATATTTTTGCTGCCAAGCACCGAAAAAATGTGAACACTTTTTGCTATCTAGATTGAAATCATGAAAAATGAAAGAGTAAACAATAGGATTAAAAATAAGTGAATTTAAAACAGATCAAAGACCTAAACTTAAGAGCTAATACTATAAAACTCTTAGGGAAAAAATGGGAAAATCTTCATGACCTGAATTCAGCAATAACTTTGCAAATATGACACCAAAATCACAGGCTACTAAAGAAAAAAAAAATTGAAATTCATCACAATTAAAAACTCTCATGCAAAGTAGACTATAAAAAGTGAAATGGCAACTGATAGGAGAAAAACTTGACAAATCTAATATAGATGTAATATTGAGAATGAAGAACACCTACAACTTAATAGAAGAAAAATAGCTCAATTATAAACACAAGCGAAGGGGGGCAGCTAATAACTAAATGGAGCAGTGTTAAATAAGAAGCAAACAACTGTATCCAGACTATTAGAAATTATAACTAGCTAATATATTTGCAAAAAAATGTATGCCTAGAAAAGTCAAGAGGAATAGACACAAAAGTGTTTAGCAATTGTTAACGTGTTGGTGGGCTTTTAATTTCTTGTTCATACTGCTCTGAATATGTCAAAATTGCTAGAATGAGTATGTACTGATTTAATAAGAGGAGGGACATTTGAAACCAATGAGATGAAAGAAATGGGCAAAGGACTTGGGTAGACTTTTCCCCAAAGATATACACACAAGACAATAAACAAATGAAAGAATACACATCACCACTAATAATTTGAGAAACCAAAACCATACTGATATACTACTACCTCACACACAGTAGGATGGCTATTATCAAAACACACACACACAAAAAAAAAACAAAAAAAAACTCAGAAAATAAGTATTGGCAAGGATGTGGAAAAATTTGAATCATTGTGCACTGTTTTGGGGAATGTAGAATTATGCATCCACTATGGAAAACAGTATGGTGGGTCCTCAAAATATTAAAAATGGATTTAATAATTCATAATCTGATAGTTACACTTTTGGTTGTATGCATGTAAAATTAAAAGTAGGGAGTCAAAGATATTTTTGTCTACTCATATTCATAGTGGCATTATTCACAAATGCCAAAAGACAGAAATAACCCAAGTGTGCATCAACAGATGATTGAATAGATACAATGTGATACATACATACAACGGAATGTTACTCAGCAATCAAAGGGAATGATGTTTTGATGCATGCTACAAGGAGAAATGTGGGTTTGATCCCTGTGTTGGGAAGATCCGCTGGAGTAGGAAATTGCAACCCCTCCAGTATTCTTCCCTGAGAAATACCAGGGACAGAGGAGCCTGGTGAACTGCAGTCCTTGGGGTCGCAAAGAGCTGGAAATGACTGAGCACACACACACACAACAGGCTGGACCTTGAAAACACGCTAACGGAAATAAGCCAGAATTGGAAGAAAAACTATTTATGATGCCACTTATATGAAGTATCTAGAATAAGGCAAATTCTTGGGGACAGAAATTGTTACAATCACCTAGGGGCTGGGCCCATAGGGAATCATTGCTTAATGGGCATTGCGTTTCTATTTGAGATGATGATTACGTTCTGAAAATAGAGAGTAGTGATGGATACACAGTACTGTGCATGTACTTTACACCACTGCATCATACACTTAAAAATGGTTAACATTTTATGTTATGCAAATTTTATCACAATTTTAAAAAGTCTGTAAAGAAAAAATAGAAGACTGTATCATTATTAGATAACTAGATACTAAAAGCAAAGTATATGACAGTGGATAACTACAGAGAGGCTTTTAAACTGGCTTCTACACAGAGTGGAAAAGAAAGTGAGGGAATCACTTCTAAACAAAGATCACAAAAGTTAGCCACCAGAAAACTACTGTGAGAAACCATTTCCCCCAATTTAAAGATGGTGTTGGCTCTATGCAGCTGTCTACTGTAAAATGATAATTTAACTTGAATAGTATACTAGGCACAATAATGGCCCCCACCCAAAATGCCCAAGCTCTCATCCCCCAAACCTGTGAATGTTACCAGTTACACAGCAGAAGGGATTTCACAGATATGATTGAGGTTACAGTATGTGAGATAGGAAGATCAGCCTGGCTTACAGAGATGTGCTTGCGCCAGTCATATAAACCCTTAAAAACAGAGACATTTCTCTGGCTGTTGTCAGAGATGCAACAGAAGAGAAGTGCAGCGGATATTTTCCAGCATGCAGGTAGCTAGGTATGAGCAGAAAAATGGGGGCACGGAGGGGCAAAGTGGCAGAAATCCTGGTACCTTATAAACAATGGGGGTTCACAGGCAGACAGGAAAGCAGCAACCTGCAGACTGACAAGAACCGCACATTTGGGGTGTTAAGTGTCTGCCTAGCAGACAAAAAAAAGGTGGGGAAAGGTGGGAATCTCCTGTGACCTTATTTAGCCTGTTGAGCGTTATGCTCTCATTACAGTAGAATCAGATTACAAGTAAGAAGCGCCCATCATGCACTGATGCCATGACACTTCTGATCTAAGCTAAATAAGGAAAAAATTCCTCCTCCTCTTGGGAAACTGGGGCTGGGATGAAAATCAGGGAACATAACCCCCCACACCCCTCTTTCCCAGTGACTATTCCTCCCCTTCATCTGTATGCCCCTAACTGGCTTGCCAAGGAAACCCAGGGCAACAGCACTTCACCTGTCTGCCCGCTCTCCCTGTAAGAGCATATCCTGCTTAAATCAACTTTGTTTCCTTTCTTAATGTCTCTGCTTCATCTCTGAATTCTTTCACGATGAAGAAAGGACCTTAAATTCACCAGGAACAGATAGATGAAGCAGAGAAATTTGAAGTGTGAGAAGAGCTGGAGCCCCTTTGAAGATGGAAGGAAGGTGGTCATAAGCCAAGAAATGAACTCACCTTTAGTGTTACCAAGTCCAAGTCTGTACTGCTTGACACAAAATAGGCTGACAATCAGTCATGAAACAACATGTTGGGGAAAGGAGTATCTCGGAAAGCCAGTAGGTGGAAAAGATGGCAGACTAGTGTTCCTAAAGAACCATGTTCCCCAAGATGGCATTCTGGCTTTTTTTATCCTAAAAGGGGAGGGGATAAGGTCTTGCTTTTGGCTAGACTCTGGAAAGAATGTGTTAATTTATTCCTTGACAGGTGGCCCTGGTCAAGATGCTTCTGTGAGTTAAAAAAAAGGTATTTTAGCTTAACCTTCATTATCTGGGAAGCCAGGTTCCCAGAACTGGGTTATTATGTATAATTTAAACTTATAGGCTGGTGATCCCCAACTTTTTTGGCACCAGGGACCACTTTTGTGGAAGACAATTTTTCCATGGACCAGGATGGGGGGTGGGGGGTGAAGTTTAGGGATGATTCAAGCACCTTGCATTTATTGCACACTTTAATTCTATTATAATTACATCAGTTCCACCTCAGATCACCAAGAATTAGATCCTGGGAGGTTGGAGACACCTGTTATAGGCAACATCCCTTTAGTGATGTACTTGTAATAGAATCTTCCCTATTACATATCAGTAGCTCAGCCAACAGCTAGCAAAGGAATGGGAACTTCAGTACTACAAACCCATGGAACTGAAATTTTGCCAGTGGGTGGATTCTAAAAGGATTTGGAAATGGATTCTCCCCAAGAACCTCCAGAAAAACAAAAAAACAAACAAAAAAATCAGAACCTTGATGACACCTTGATTTTGGCCTTGTGGGAGCCTTAGTAAAGAAACCAGCCAAACGTACTGTATTTAGGGCCCATAGGACTGTGAGACAATGCATTTGTGTTGTTTAAATGGCTAAGAGTGTGGTGATTCTTCATGGTTGTGATAGACTATATACAATAAATCAGGAAACACTTTGTAAATACATCTACATTTTTTTCCAAACACTATTTAGAATTTTACATCAACATCACCTTTTCTTTCAGATGGTTTCCTGACATTTAGTAGTCATTGAAAGTGAGAAACATAACTCCAAGTTTCCTGAAATTCAGTTATTTTTCCCTGGGTATGTCTTGACTTTTTATAAAGGGCACCCAAGAAAATCAAGGGACAGCAAGAAAAATAAAAGAATATTGTTATTTTTTCCTTGTGCATTAGCAAAATCTCAACTCAAATATTGTATATTTGATGTTGAATAATAATGACTCAGGAGATGAATTCTCACTTGCAGAATAAAAAATACTTTAACTTGAGAGAAAGCAAAACTTCTCTCCACTTGACATGATGGAACTCTAAGCACTGTTCATTCTGGGATTTGCTCTAAGCCTCAAGGTCGAGATCACTGAGGTAATTTCAGAAGTCTAGAGTCTATATTTCAAGGATTGATAGTACACACAGATATGGTTCAGATGCAAGTGAATTAAAATAGAGATGTTATTTTCCTTTCTGAAATATTCCTGCCAATCTTGCTTCTCATCCAGGGCATTAGTTTTATATTCTCCACAAGAAGTTTCTATGCACCTAGTGGGTAAAAGAACACATATTTATTACCTCTTAGTTTCTGTTGGTCTGGCATCCTGATACAGGACTGGGTTCTCTGCTCAAGATGTAGCAGGGTTGCAAACAAGTTTATGAACTGCATTTTCATCTGGCTCAGCTGGGAATATATCTTCTGTTAAGCACATCCAATCAGAGTTCATTTACTTGGGGCTGTAAGTCCTAAGGCCCTGACTTTTTCTTGGCTGTCAACTCTCAACTGAGGTTGCCCTCAGGTGCTACAAATCAAACACCAGTGATTGCTTGCCAGGTGGGCTTTCTCAGCATAGCTGTTTACTTCATCAAGCCAGCAAAGAAAAGCTCTGAAGCAATTTGACTAGCAAGACTTGCCTCCATGCCAAGTCACTTCAGTCTTGTCCGACTCTTTGCAACCCTATGAACTGTAGCCTGCCAGGCTCCTCTGTCCATGGGATTCTTAGGCAAGAATACTGGAGTCTGTTGTCATTCCCTTCTCCAGAGGATCTTCCCGATCCAGGGATCGAATCCGCCTGTCTTATGTTTCCTGCATTAGCAGGCAGGTTCTTTACCAGTAGCACCACCTGGGAAGCCCAGTCAAGCTACCAACGGTATTCTTCACAGAGCTAAAACAAATAATTTCACAATTTGTATGGAAATACAAAAAACCTCGAATAGCCAAAGCTATCTTGAGAAAGAAGAATGGAACTGGAGGAATCAACCTACCTGACTTCAGGCTCTACTACAAAGCCACAGTTATCAAGACAGTATGGTACTGGCACAAAGACAGAAATATTGATCAATGGAACAAAATAGAAAGCCCAGAGATAAATCTACGCATATATGGACACCTTATCTTTGACAAAGGAGGCAAGAATATACAATGGATTAAAGACAATCTCTTTAACAAGTGGTGCTTGGAAAACTGGTCAACCACTTGTAAAAGAATGAAACTAGAACACTTTCTAACACCATACACAAAAATAAACTCAAAATGGATTAAAGATCTCAACGTAAGACCAGAAACTATAAAACTCCTAGAGAAGAACATAGGCAAAACACTCTCCGACATACATCACAGCAGGATCCTCTATGACCCACCTCCCAGAATACTGGAAATAAAAGCAAAAATAAACAAATGGGACCTAATTAAACTTAAAAGCTTCTGCACATCAAAGGAAACTATTAGCAAGGTGAAAAGACAGCCTTCAGAATGGGAGAAGATAATAGCAAATGAAGCAACTGACAAACAACTAATCTCGAGAATATACAAGCAACTCCTCCAGCTCAACTCCAAAAAAATAAATGACCCAATCAAAAAATGGGCCAAAGATCTAAATAGACATTTCTCCAAAGAAGACATACAGATGGCTAACAAACACATGAAAAGATGCTCAACATCACTCATTATCAGAGAAATGCAAATCAAAACCACTATGAGGTACCATTTCACACCAGTCAGAATGGCTGAGATCCAAAAGTCTACAAGCAATAAATGCTGGAGAGGGTGTGGAGAAAAGGGAACCCTCTTGCACTGTTGGTGGGAATGCAAACTAGTACAACCACTATGGAGAACAGTGTGGAGATTCCTTAAAAAACTGGAAATAGAACTGCCTTATGATCCAGCAATCCCACTGCTGGGCATACACACTGAGGAAACCAGAAGGGAAAGAGACACGTGTACCCCAATGTTCATCGCAGCACTGTTTATAATAGCCAGGACATGGAAGCAACCTAGATGCCCATCAGCAGATGAATGGATAAGAAAGCTGTGGTACATATACACAATGGAGTATTACTCAGCCATTAAAAAGAATACATTTGAATCAGTTCTAAGGAGGTGGATGAAACTGGAACCTATTATACAGAGTGAAGTAAGCCAGAAAGAAAAACACCAATACAGTATACTAACACATATATATGGAATTTAGAAAGATGGTAACAATAACCCTGTGTACGAGACAGCAAAAGAGACACTGATGTATAGGGCAGTCTTATGGACTCTGTGGGAGAGGGAGAGGGTGGGGAGATTTGGGAGAATGGCATTGAAACATGTATAAAATCATGTATGAAACAAGTCGCCAGTCCAGGTTCGATGCACGATACTGGATGCTTGGGGATGGTGCACTGGGACGACCCAGAGGGAGGGTATGGGGAGGGAGGAGGGAGGAGGGTTCAGGATGGGGAACACAGGTATACCTGTGGCGGATTCATTTCGATATTTGGCAAAACTAATACAATATTGTAAAGTTTAAAAATAAAATAAAATTAAAAAACAAAACCAAACAAACAAAAAAAGACTTAACACCATGTGAAATAATCTCAGGAGTGCCATTCCATTACCTTTCTTGTATTCTATTAGTTATAAACAAGTCACAGGTCCCACTTACACTCTAGGGGTGGGGATCTGAAAGGCATGAATGCCAGATAGTGGAGATCACTGGGGTTACCTTAGGGTCTGCCTATCACACCCAGATAAAGATTTCATGATTTTATGTTTTTCTAAGCTTAAAAAATGAAAAGATAACCTGACTTGATTTTTTTAAAAATTCCTATACTCATTTAGAGGCAAATCAGGCAATGACAACCCACTCCAGTACTCTTGCCTGAAAAGTCCCATGGGCAGAGAAGCCTGGTAGGCTGCCGTCTATGGGGTAGCTAGGAGTCCGACACGACTGAGTGACTTGACTTTCACTTTTCACTTTCATGCATTGGAGAAGGAAATGGCAACCCACTCCAGTGTTCTTGCCTGGAGAATCCCAGGGACGGGGAAGCCTGGTGGGCTGCCGTCTATGGGGTCGCACAGAGTTGGACACGACGGAAGCAACTTAGCAGCAGCAGCAGCATGGTGAGCATTGGTTAAAAATACTGACTCTGGACTATTTACATAGGCTTGGGATCAAATACCAGTATCAGTTCAGTTCAGTCGCTCAGTCATGTCCGACTCTTTGTGGCCCCATAAATTGCAGCACGCCAGGCCTCCCTGTCCATCACCAACTCCTGGAGTTCACTCAAACTCACATCTATCGAGTCAGTGATGCCATCCAGCCATCTCATCCTCTGTCATCCCCTTCTCCTCCAGCCCCCAATCCCTCCCATAATCAGAATCTTTTCCAACGAATCAACTCTTCACATGAGCTGGCCAAAGTATTGGAGTTTCAGCTTTAGCATCATTCCTTCCAAAGAACACCCAGTATACTACTAATATGCAATTTGTGGCTAGTTACCTAATTGCTGTAAACTTTGACTTCCTCTTATAGAAAATGCAGATAAAATTACCTATCTAATAGTTTTTCTGTGAGAATTAAGTGACAGGATGCATACTTAGTAAAATAAGAAGATAAAAGTTATTTATTTTGTGTCTTTTTCATTTTTATGGAAAAAAATCCTCCTGCTCCATAGATGAGAGTCAAAGTTAATATCGGGGATGAGAGACAAAATATCATTTTTATGGAAAAAAATCCTCCTGGTCTACAGAAGAGAGTCAAAGTCAGTACCTGGGTGAGAAGTTAGCATACCATGAAAAATATCAAGTAAAATATCTATTTTACAGAGTATCTATAGCATAAACCAATCTGTGAAACAGATGCAGTATATGCCATGTGAAAAGACTTCACTGAATACACGTTTCTTTTAAAGTCATTCTTTAGTAATCCATAACATCAGTTTTTGCAAATTTCATAAATTTCTATCTATTATAAGGTCTACCAAACACAAAGCTTACCTTTTAAATTCTTCTTTCTCTGAAAATGGATGGAACTGGATTGACTTAAATGACATTACAAAATAACTGAACTCCAAAACAATTTTTTTCTTTTTGTTTTTTTATTGATCCCCCTATAAGTAATGACTTTGTCTGCATGAAGTGTGAAACCATGGGAGTATTTAAACATACCAATCAAGTGGAGGTAGTGGAGGCAATTTTTCTGATAACCATTTTTTTGTTATCTCATGTGGGCACCATTCAGTTTCACAGAAATTGTGGGACTATAAAGCAGGGTTCATGGTATGAGTTCATGTACCAGCTGAATTTATTTTTGTCAATTAACAGCTGCATATGCTGCTGAGTTACTTTGGCTAATATACTGCGTTTAGTTCATATTACAGCATCCAATATGGATCACACCAGGCCATGGCTGTCCTGCAGCGAACAATTTTATTGTAATCATTACTGTGGTAAGGAAATATTTCCTTTTAGCTCTTTTATTTTTATACTTCACACCTTGTAGACATATAACTAAATAGGTAGATAGGTAAATAGACAGATAGCTCTTGTGGGTGATTCATATCAATAGATTATTTGGCCAAATGAGCCATATTAAAAGTGCTATACTAAGAAGTTTATTAAATAGAATTGTTATAAATCAGAGAAAGTAGATATTAGAATCAAGAAAGAAAGTTCATTTTTGATGTGATGGGTTTTATCTATTCATGGCATCTGGTCCCATCACTTCATGGCAAATAGATGGGGAAAAAAGCAGAAGTAGTGACAGATTTTATTTCTTTGGACTCCAAAATCACTACAGATGGTGACTGCAGCCATTAAATTAAAAGACGCATGCTCCTTGAAGGAAAGCTATGACAAATCTAAATAGTTGAATAAAAAGCAGAGACATCACTTTGCCAACAAAGGTCTGTATAGTCAAAGCTATGTTTTTTCTAGTTATTATGTACAGATGTAAGAGCTGGACCATAAAGAAGGCTGAGTATCAAGAAATTGATGCTTTTGAATTGTGGTGCTAGAGAAGACTCTGGAGAGTCCCTTGGACTGCAAGGAGGTCAAACCATCAGTCCTAAAGGAAATCAACTCCAACTATTCATTAGAAGGACAGATGCTGAAGCTGAAGCTCCAATACTTTGGCCTTCTGATGAGTTGACTCGCTGGAAAAGACATTGATGCTGGGAAAGATTGAAGGCAACAGGAGAAGCAGGCAGCAGAGGATGAGATGGTTAGACAGCATCACCGACTCAATGAACATGAATTTGAGCCAACTCCAGGAGATAGTGGAGGAAAGGGAAGCCTGGCATGCTGCAGTTCATGGGGCCACAAAGAGTTGGACATGAATTAGCGACTAAACAGCAACAAGAACAACATCTATTCTTGCTATGTTATTACTATTTTTTCTTTACAAATTTTTGCCCTTCACAATTTTTATTAATATAAGCATGAAATTCAGGAAAGAGATTCAGCTTTGTAGTGTTAGGACCTAGGACCATGTCTCAAAACAATAATTATTCATTTTGGCAAATCATAAAATTCTTTTTAGCCTCAGCTTCCCCTTCTGTAAAATGGGATTGTTAAACTTCTGTCATACCTACCACACACAGTAATTAAAATGAGCAAAACATATAAATAGGAGCTTTCCTGGTGGTCCCTTGGTAAATAATCCACCTAACAATGCAGGGGACATAGGTTCCATCCCTGGTTCGGGAAGATTCCATACACCACAGAGCACTAATCCTACACTACTGAGCCTGCACTCTAGAGCCTGTGAGCTGCAACGACCAAGCCCACATGCTCTTGAGCCTGTGCTCTGCAGCAAGAGAACCCACCACATTGAGAAGCCCGTGCACTGCAAGGAAGAGTAGCCCACACTCACCGCAACTAGAAGTCCTCGTGCAGCAGTGAAGATCCAGTGCAACCATAAAATAAAACAAAATGTATAAATAATGTATTTGGTGTGTCTCCCAGTTTTTATCTATGCAAGATTTATGGTCCTGCGGTATGGATGTATAACCTTGAGACTCCAGGGATAAATGTAAACCAGCTGTACAAACACAAATTTTCTTTGTTTTACTTGTTTTTTAAAGTAAAAAAAATGCATATGATTTCTTAATTATATTCCTTAATATATTGAACATTACATGTAATAACATTTTTATAGCCACCTCTGAGTAAAATTAATGCCATGAAAAGATGTACTTTGGCTTTAAAAATTTCATGACTTACAGCTATTCTGTAAATACAACTGCTTTGTACATTGTGGACATTTTACATATCTGAATCATTTTTATAGATAAAGAAGGAAAAAACCTTCTCTGAAATAAGCTAATAATAATTTTCATTTCTCTAACAAAATAATATGCTTGAATGAGATTAAAGAAGGCCAAAAATGTGACAGAGTGCTAAATATAAATATTCTGTAATGGTTACTCAAAGTCCACATAAAGTAGTTATTAATCACAGACAGCAGAATACCTAAAAAATTATATATAAGAACAGTATGACATAAATATCTTTTAGAAAGGTAATACTGAATACTTCATAGGTCTCATCAAGAACAATAGCCTTAGACACCATCTTACATAATATCAGTCAGTTCAGTTGCTCAGTTTTGTCCGACTCTGCAACCCCATGGACTGCAGCATGCCAGGCTTCCCTGTCCATCACCAGCTCCTGGAGTTTACTCAAACTCATGTCTGAGTCAGTAATGCCATCCAACCGTCTCATCCTCTGTTGTTCCCTTCTCCTCCTACCTTCAATCTTTCCCAGCATCAGAATCCTTTCAAATGAGTCAGTTCTCATCGGGTGACCAAAGTACTGGAGTTTCAACTTCAGCATCAGTCCTTCCAATGAATATTCAGAACTGATTTCCTTTAGGATTGGCTGGTTGGATCTCCTTGCGGTCCAAGGAACTCTCAAGAGTCCTATACATAATATAGGAAGCTTTTTACTGATCATGGCAAAGTAATTGAAGAGGGCAGTTCAGTGACAATTTAAGCAATCCAGTCTTATCAACAGCTATCAAGCCACTTCTAAGACCAATGGATATATTAACCACTTTAATTTGACACTCAAGACGAAGAATTGGTTCAAGGTACAACATGATTTGCTTTTGTGTGGGAGTTCATCGGATCATTCCTGACTCATTCTGGTTCTTTTACAGGGTTGTGCTGGGGAGACTGGGACTGCATTGCTTTCCAAATGTGCACATATATCCAGATGCCTTTTTCACTCAAGAAAATCTTAGGTTAGTGAGCATTTAAATGTCACTATTTGACGATGTCCACAGAGCTTCTTTACATTTTAAAACTATTGAAGAAATCATACAAGGCCATCTGGAGTGGATAGGGGTCATGTACCCTTAAGTTACTACTCCAGGCTTACCATGGCTATATCACTGGGACTACTTTTCAAAAAACAAAAAAATGAGTTTCCATGGAAGCTGAATCATATGATATATGATACCATAAACAGAAGAGAATGCATAAATATAAAATGGATAAAATTTACAAGGTGACTATACGCTTTCAATCTTTATGCTTCTACATTATATCTTTACAATTTCATTCAGCTGTTCATTCTTTTTAAAGTTGGTTAAACTGCTCCATTTAAGAATTTATGTACTAGATTCCTTACAAATGTGGGACATAATTATCTGTGAATTCTATTCTGAACATGGCAATTCTGAATCATTTTCACTTGAGCCTCAAAGATAAAAATAGGAAGTCATATTTATGTTTACTTGAACTTACTGCATCTAATGGACTTCCTAGGTGGCTCAGTGGTAAAGAATACACCTGCCAATGCAGGAGATCCAAGAGACACAGGTTTGATCCCTGCATGGGGAAGATCCCCTGGAGGAGGAAATGGCAACCCACGCCAGTTGTGGCTGGAAAATTCCATGGACAGAGGAGCCTGGTGGGCTACAGTCCATTGGGTTGCAAAGAGCCTAATATCTAATTTTCTAATAATTTTTTCCCCGTCTTTAGCCAAATACTGAAAAAGTTAGATTCCTCAACACTGAATATACTATATCTTGCCTAAATCCTTTCCAGCTCAAAGTCCTGCAAATGTTGGTGATTCCAAAATAATGCATGTATCCTTTTCAGCAATTTAGCTTTCTGTTATGTAAATTCAAAGACAAAAGTACCCCATGTCCAGATTATAGAGTCCACTCTTTAATTCATGCATCAGCTGGGAACAGGAGCTGGGAGAGCAATTCAGTTGTGGTGAGACTTCCAGAAACTGACCAATCCAATGCACTTCAGTTTAGTTCAGTCGCTCAGTAGTGTCTGACTCTTTGCAATCCCATGGACTGCAGCACGCCAGGCCTCCCTGTCCATCACCAACTCCTGGACCTTGCTCAAGCTCATGTCCATTGAGTCAATGATGCCATCCAACTATCTCATTCTCTGCTGTCCCCTTCTCTTCCCGCCTTCAATCTTTCCCAGCATCAGGGTCTTTTCCAAAAAAACAGCTCTTCACATCAACTGGCCAAAGTATTGAAGTTTCAGCTTCAGCATCAGTCCTTCCAATGAACATTCAGGACTGATTTCCTTTAGGATGGACTGGTTGGATCTCTTTGCAGTCCAAGGGACTCTCAAGAGTCTTCTCCAACACCACGGTTCAAAAGCATCAATTCTTCAGCACTCAGCTTTCTTTATAGTCCAATTCTCACATCCATACATGACTACTGGAAAAACCATATCTTTGACTAGATCGACCTTTGTTGGCAAAGTAATGTCTCTGCTTTTTAATATGCTGTCTGCTGCTGCTGCTGCTGCTGCTAAGTTGCTTCTGTCATGTCCGTGTGCGACCCCACAGATGGCAGCCCACCAGGCTCCCCCATCCCTGGGATTCTCCAGGCAAGAACACTGGAGTGGGTTGCCATTTCCTTCTCCAATGCATGAAAATGAAAAGTGAAAGTGAAGTCGCTCAGTCGTGTCTGACTCTTCATGACCCCATGGACTGCACCCTACCAGGCTTCTCTGCCCATGGGATTTTCCAGGCAAGAATACTGGAGTGAGTTGCCATTGCCTTCTCCAAATATGCTGTCTAGGTTGGTCATAACTTTTCTTCCAAGAAGCAAGTGTCTTTTAATTTCATGGCTGCAGTCACCATCTGCAGTGATTTTGGAGGCCAAAATAACAAAGTCTCTCACTGTTTCCACTATTTCCCCATCTATTTGCCATGAAGTGATAGGACTTGATGCCATGATCTTAGTTTTCTGAATGTTGAGTTTTAAGCCAACTTTTTCACTCTCCTCTTTCACTTTCATCAAGAAGCTCCTTAGTTCTTCTCTTTCTGCCAGAAGGGTGGTGTCATCTGCATATCTGAGGTTATTGATATTTCTCCTGGCAATCTTGATTCCAGCTTGTGGTTCATCCAACCCAGCGTTTCTCATGATGTAGTCTGCCCTTCAGTCAGAGTTTATAATGAGGCTGGTTGGCTGAGAATGTGAAACAACACAAATTGGCCAATTTTAACTTATTTTCACCATCTATTAATTCACCTGATGGGAGAAATAACTCAGCTACATTTCCCAGTTCTTAAACAAGCAAGATTTTATCTTTAGTCCCTCTTTTTCCTCTACTCAGGTTTCTACCCAAGTTACCACCATCATTCCATGGGGCATTCATTTATCAATTTAAGAAATATTTGCTGTGTATCAGCTATTTGCCAAGCATCTCTCCTTGGCACTGAAGATGTGGCAATGAACAAAACAGACACATATATCTGCCCTCATGAAGCTTATATTGGGAGAGGAGGGTGTAAGATATTAAAATAATTAAAGTGCTGGTTAGAAAAACAAAGCAGGGAGGGGGATTAGGGAATTTCATTGTGGGAGGTCGGGGTTGCAATTTTGGCCAGGTTGGCCAGAGGAGGACTCATAGAGAAAGGGGGCATTTGAAGGTAGATCAAAAGGAAGAGTTGGGATAAGCCTTGTGGCTATTAAGGAAAAGAACCCAGGTACAGCAGAATAACAATCTCTTCTCTTGTTCTGAGAACAGGAGGAGGAGAAACTAAGGACAGAAATGGGGAGATCATGATTCATGTAAGACATGGGTGGTGGCAGTGGAGGCAGAGAGAATTGGCCATATTCTTAAAATATTCTTAAAGCAGAGCCAACAGGATTTGCTCAAAGATCACACATGAGTGTGAAAGGAAAAAAAAAATAAAGTAAAAGATAAGGGAGACCATCAAGATTTGGGCCTAAGCTCTGAGAAAAAAAAAAACACTAAAGGCTGTAAGAGGAACAGTGGAAACTCTTAGGAAGCGAGTTTTAAATATGTTAGGTCTGTGGTGTTGACTGGATATCCACGTGAACAGAGTGAAGAGCTAGTTGGATAGATGACTGAAATTCAAGGGGGTAATCTAGACCAGATATATAAGCTTTAGAGACACAAGCCTACAGATGGTATTTAATCCTCTGAACTGGACAAAATCACCTGCTGAGTGAATATAGATGGTAAAGAAGTTCATTGATGGCTTATACTCCAAGGTTGATTTTAGTCTGTTATCCTTCTGTTTCTTAAATTCTTTGTATCTTCTAGTTTGGTTCTTTTTATGGGGGAAAGAGGTAGTATAAGCATGCTTTTTATTACTAATTTTTAGGCTGGCTTACTTCTAAAATATCATTTGGGACTTAATTGTAGCTAATACATTTTAGTGATATTTTACTGTGAATTTTGTATATATTTTTAATACCCAACATATAGAGAAAAATAGTACATTTTAATAATTCTAATAATAAAAATTTCCATAATACGTGCGATTATCTTGTTAATAATATTTTTCATTATTTCAAAAAATAACATAGGAGAGATTTATAATTCAAATCCTGGCACTTTGTGTCCCAAACATCTAACATCCTGTCTCATATACAGAATGTGTTTGCTATACATTGATCAAATGAGTAGTTATGCATATTAATTTATTGGAAATATGAGAAATTTGAAAAATAAATTTTATTAACTGAATTTTAAAAATAGTGTTTAACTATTCTTTAATAATAAGATTTTTAAAGTTATTTTTAATTTTGAAAGTTATACCATTATAGAAATACAGTTAATATAGAAATTTAAAAGGAAAGAGAAAATAACCCAATCTAAAGAACACTGTTAACATTCAAATGTATTATTTTCTAATCATTTTATATTATAAAGTTAATGATTGTTTTATATATATGTACATTAGTTTAATCTTGCCTTTCTCAGCAACATCACAACAAAATATTTTCTAGCTATTTTGTTTAAAATTATACCAATTAAACTAAACTATTATTCTCTTTTTAGGATATTTTGGATATTTTTAATTTTTCCATTATCAAAAAGCAATGTTCAATGAATATCTTTGCACATAAGTTTATTTTCTGAATTAAAAATTATCGACATATACACACTGCTATATTTAAAATAGATAGCCAACCGACTCATTGGAAAAGAGTAATGCTGGGAAAGATTGAGGGCAAGAGGAGAAGTGGGTGACAGAGGATGAGATGATTGGACGGCATCACTGACTCAATGGACATGAGTTTGAGCAATGTTCAGGAGATAGTGAAGGACAGGGAAGCTTGGCATGCTGCAGTTCATCGGGTCACAAAGAGTAGGACACGACTTAGTGACTGAACAACAACAACAAACCAACAAGGATCTACCATATATTAATAGCACAGGAAACCCTGCTCAATATTCCATATAACCTCAATGGGAAATTGACTTGAAAAAGAATAGATAAATGTATATGTATAACTGAATCACTTTTCTGTGCACCGAAAAGTAACATAACCACCTGAAACTAACATACCATTGTTAATCAACTATACTTGAATATACAATAAAAATTAAAAAGAGAGAGAGACTATGGAAGAATAGAAAAAATTATTTTCTTAGGTGATAGTCTAGACTTAGAATGTAATAAAACTTAAAATGTATTTTAAGATGTTTTAGAGCCTCAACATTAGATTATGTACATTGTATCTTTATTCAAACAGTAGCTGCCAAACTGTATAACTTCAGATGTAGGAGATGTGCTTTCTCAAGCATGAAGTCATTACACTTTTGTACCTTTAAGATATATGCTGAATATAACTATGCCTAGATCTGTCTAGTCAAACTATGGCTTTTCCAGTAGTCATGTATGGATGTGAGAGTTGGACTACAAAGAAAGCTGAGTGCAGAATAATTGATGCTTTTGAACTGTGGTGTTGAAGACTCTTGAGAGTCCCTTGGACTGCAAGGAGATCAAACCAGTCCATTCTGAAGGAAATCAATCCTGAATATTCATTGGAAGGACTGATGCTGAAGCTGAAACTCCAACACTTTGGGCACCTGATGCGAAGAGCTGACTCATTTGAAAAGACCCTGATGCTGGGAAAGCTTGAGGGCAGGAGGAGAAGGCGATGACAGAGGATGAGATAGCTGGATGGCATCACTGACTCGATGGGCATAAGTCTGAGCAAGCTCCAGGAGTTGGTGATGGACAGGGAGGTCTGGCATGCTGCAGTCCATGGGGTCGCAAAGAGTTGGACACGACTGAGCAAATGAACTGATGTCTAGTTGGACACGACTGAGCGAATGAACTGATGTCTATACATGGGCTTCCCCAGTGGTTCAGGTGGTAAAGAACCTGCCTGCAGTGTGGGAGATCTGGGTTCTATCATTGAGTTGGAAAAATCCCCTGGAAGAGGAAATGGCAACCCATTCCAGTATTCTTGCCTGGAGAATCCCCATGGACAGAAGGAGCCTGGAAGGCTACAGTCCATGGGGGTCACAAATAATTGGACACGACTGAGTGACCAAGCACAGTAAATATCCATATATATTTATACATTGATATATATATATATACACACTCACATATATATATTTTTAAAGTAACATAAATATATTAATTCTTTCAAGAGAAAAAGAAAATTATTATTAAACTATTGTAATAAAATCTTTGTATGTGGAAATGCCAATGTAGCATTCCAGGGACATGCTGAAGTAATCACACAATTGTTCAACTGCTGCTGCTACTGCTGCTGCTAAGTCGCCTCAGTCGTGTCCGACTCTGTGCAACCCCATTGATGGCAGCCCACCAAGCTCCCCCGTCCCTGGGATTCTCCAGGCAAGAATACTGGAGTGGGTTGCCATTTCCTTCTCCAATGCATGAGAGTGAAAAGTGAAAGTGAAGTCGCTCAGTCGTATCCGACTCTTAGTGACCCCATGGTCAATTGCTGCTGCTACTGCTGCTGCTAGGTCGCTTCAGTCATGTCTGACTCTTAGCGACCGCATGGACTGCAGCCCACCAGGCTCCTCCATCCATGGGATTTTCCAGGCAAGAGTACTGGAGTGGGATGCCATTGCCTTCTCCGCAATTGTTCAAACATGGCCAGAAATCAGAGATGAGTAAAACAGTACAGCCCTTAAGAAGTTCAAAGTTTAGAAAGGGAGAAGTACAGATAAACCCCGGGGCACTGGGGTTCCACGTCTGCACAGTCACATTTGGAGAAGCACTGGACAACAGCTGTGTAAGCTGAGTTTCATTTTTTCACTCCTGTCTCCTGAAGAGCCCAGGGTGACACATGTCAAATGGCTCATTCACTCATTCACAGCTCATTTAGAATCTCTCACACCTCACATCCGCCATGCTTGCCAGCTCAAGTGCTCTTTTTCTCAATTTCTTCCTCTACTTCCCGTTTTTTATTGCATTGGTCGTTTAGCCTCTGAAATCAAGTCCTTCACTTTTGCCTCCACTCTTTCTTAATATCCTGTTTCTTCATTTACAAAATATCTAAAAATTATTTCATTCCTATGGAGGAAAGCGAAGGACTAAGTTAGACCAGGACACTGAAATAGATCTATGATAATGAATCTAGTCCTTACCACGTTTTCCCCACCTTTATTCTAAAATGTACTCAAAGAGATGCCTGACATTTAATTGCACCACTAAAAAAGCACAAACCCCTTTCTTCTAGAGTAAATGTAACTTCCTATGGTCACTTCTAGAGGTGCTGCCAGGCTCAGCCTATTAATGGAAGGCAAAATCCTTTTTGGGAAATTTGACAAGGGGTGTGGATGGGAGGGTAGGGGGCGTGTGAGTATCGGGGTTTCAGTACTGGAGGTCCCAGAAGGGTTCCTATCACTACAGACCCTTCTTAGTGAAAACCAAACATAAACAGCTTTTATTGTTGTGGGTTTGGGATTTGCCATATGACCAGCCCTGAAAGCAGACCTGTTACCTAAGCCAAATGGCTTCCTGGGAAGCAAACGAGCAGGCAAGGCTGTAAATGATTGTCTCTACAGAGAACCACTAGAGAACCCTCTAGTGGAATTACTTTTCTAGCTGTTTACCACCCATAGGTACCTCCCATAACAGAAGTCCAACCTTATGTACCAGAACTGACCTATCCAAGCATCCTACATCAGCATTTTCCTTCAACATTGACTAGAATTCACTGGTGTGACAAAACCGGACATAATATAAAAATCCTGGATTCCTGTTACTCATGCTTCTACTACTATAAGCGTTTATTTCCTAAGACTACACACTGGTTAAATTCTAGATGCTTAGACTTTGCTCAAAAAAAAAAAAAAAAAACTATGGGAGAATTTTAAGAGCAGATTTAAGTGGGTACTGAAGAGAGACACCAAGGTGTGAAATATTTTAGAGCAATCTGTGAGAAGTGATAAAGAAATACAGTAATAAGAAAATAGAAATTGGCAGCTAAATGGTAAGCAGAATAGATTTTGACCATATAAGGAGATATTAAGTGGCTTGCCATAGAATTCAATAAAGAATAAGTGAATCTCCTGTAACAGCTGTAAAACAAAACAAAACAAAAAAACTCTTCTTTTGGAGGTGTGTGAGTAAAATAGCCCAATCTTCTATGAATGATTTGATAGTTTTTCTGAGAAGGTAAAAAAACTTAAAGATACATCCTTAAGTCTCATTTAGCTTCATGATTTTATGTGTAACTTCATCTTTCTTTATTTATTAGCATGCCTGAATAACTTTCTAGGAGCAGATGTTGATATGTCAAGATTTTTGTAAAGTCTCAGAATAATTTGCAAATTTGATTCCATTTGCATTTGTTATCAGCAAGTTTTTCATATTTATTTTTAAGGCACAATTTTCTGACAAAAGGGTTGTTACAAAAGAAATGATAGTCTTAAGTGCAGATAATAATATTTGTTTGTCCTTCTGTATCATGCCTTTAGGAATTTACAAGATTTTAATATGTTAGTTATCTCAGAACCCCACCACACATACAACAAAGAAATATGGGAAACTCTGTTCATTGAAAACCATCCAAACCATTATGAATCAATTACCCAACACCAAGATTTGACATCCAGTGGGTGTTCAAAAAACATTTGTTGACTTTAAATGAATTGACTCAACAAATTTGAATCGAGCCTCCTGTGGTTGTTCATTTCTCTTCACACTCTGCATTTTACAAAGAAAAGGACAAATTCACTAAGAAAAGTCATTGTCCCTGAATCCACAAATTCTAGCTCACACAGGCATGATTATATAAGATGGCTTTTCTTGTATATTGAAATTTTATATAACATCCTTTAGAAAGGGATTCTATATATGTAAGGTATTTCATCCAGGATTCAGCAAATACTGTGATTGTTTCATCCTCTTCCTATTTTCTTTCTCTCCACTATGTTTATGAATAATAGGAATTACTGTAATCTTTTTAATAACATTTTAATCAGATATTACTGTAATTTTTTATGATATTCAAATCAGATATAGTAGTCAAAGTTTGTAAGTTGGAAATAAAGGCCAACATCAGAAAAGAAAAATAAATTACCATTAAAATGTGCTTGCATGTGTGTGTTAGTCGCTCAGTTGTCTCTGAATCTTTGCAACCCTATGGACTGTAGCCTGCCAGGTTCCTCTGTCTATGAGATTCTCCAGGCAAGAATACTGGAGAGGGTTGCCATTCCCTTCTCCAGGGGATCTTCCTGACCTAGGGATTGAACTCAGGTCTCCCACATTGCAGGCAGATTCTTTACTGTTTGAGCTACTCAGGAAGTCCAAATTGTACTTAGAGAAATAAATAAATAAATATAAGTTTTATTTATTTATTTTTAGTTGCTTTCTGTATGTTAGTGATTGGGGGGAAAAGGCATGTGATTTTGCTGTTTATGACCAGATTCTTTGACCATTAATATCAGTCTTGTTTTTGGATCAATGGATGCAGTGAGCCATTGTTTTCACTCAGGCTTTCACTCGAGTTTATACCTTGATCACAGCAGGTTTTCCATAAACATTTATTGGATCAATATATGCAAATGATTTAGCATGAACTTCTATGGAAACCTTAGAAAAAATCATCAACACATTCTTTGCAACCTGACCAATGTATTTTGCAACATTTTTAAAATATGAAAAATGTTCTTTTTTTTTATATAAGAGGAAAGGTATACGAGAGGCATATCCAATTTTTTAAAACTTTCCTTCATTTTTGTAACTAGCTAATCCTACTAAGGGAAGGGCAGATAGAACTTGAGAACTTATTAAAAAATAAGTTTAAAAAGGTTTGTTAAATTCAATTTAACTGCTAGTGTCAGAGAATTATATAAGCCCTGTAAATTATCAGGTACTGCTTTACATGGCAAAAGTGTTGCTTTTGTTTTAGAATTTTTCTTGCTACTAAAAGGAAAATTTTAGCAAACAACCTTGCACATACACTTTTCTTTATTTTTTTTTATTCCTTTATTATGGATTCTTTAAATGGAATTGCTCCCTGTGTTGATTCACATGCCAACTTTCCTTCCAGTGTAGCAAGATGATTCAGCTTGAACTTCTACATGAAATGTTCTATTCATTTCTCTGCTGCTGCTGCTAAGTTGCTTCAGTTGTGTCTGACTCTGTGCGACCCCATAGACGGCAGCCCACCAGGCTCCCCCGTCCCTGGGATTCTCCAGGCAAGAACACTGGAGTGGGTTGCCATTTCCTTCTCCAATGCATGAGAGTGAAAAGTGAAAGTGAAGTCGCTCAGTCGTCTCCGACCCCCAGCGACGCCACGGATACTGAATAGCATTGTCTAATTATTTGACTAAGTAAAATATGGAAAATACTTTATTAGCTACCAATGCACTTCTTCAAGAAAAAAATTCTCACATAACACTATAAGAACTATTTTTCTTTTATAAATAAAAACACTGATACTGAAACTTAAAATGCCATGTTTCTGTCTTACCATAGGTCACAAAGCTAGAACCCAAATCCTTCTCACTTAAACCTAGTGCTCTCAACAATATATTATTCAACCTTTCCTACTGAAAAGAAACATTTCAAAATTTCATGTCCTGGCTATGGGTATGCTATAAAATCCATTCACTAGCTATATTTTTAAACTCATTATATTTTCCTTTGGACTATCATCTTTTTATTACTGATTTTTTAAGAAACTTGTAAATGTAAAGCAACAACTTTGTTTTACTACATTTTGATTTGCATTTGGATCTTATTCAACTTTGCATAATAATTCAGTATCTGTAGACGTCTACAAAGTTTCCATAGGCTGGAAATCTATAGTTTTCACTATTGAAAATTTGTGACTTCCGAATAAGTAAAATGATACTGTTGCAGGAAGGCAGACCCCTTCCAGGGCCAGAAACTGGGCTCTTGTCTAACACTCGGAAATTAATTGTCCGAGGAGACACATATACTGACAAAGCAAGAGATTTTATTGGGAAAGGGAACCCGGGTGGAGAGCAGCAGGGTAAGGGAACCCAGAAGAACTGCTCTGCTACGTGGCTTACAGTCTCGGGTTTCATGGTGATGGGATTAGTTTCCGGGTGGTCTTTGGCCAATCATTCTAATTCAGAATCTTTCCTGGTGGCATACGCATCGCTCAGCCAAGATGGGTGCTAGTGAGAGGGATTCTGGAAAGTGGACAGAAACGCGGTGTCTCCTTTAGACCTTTCCTGAACTCTTCCGGTTGATGGTGGCTTATTAGTTCCGTATTCCTTATCAGGATCTCCTGTCATGAAACAACTCATGCAAATGGTTTCCATGTTGTCTGGCCAGGGTGGGCGGTTTCAATCAGTGTGCTTCCCCTAACAATACTTGAGTTGACATAGTTTACAAAATGAATCTCTAAAGGCTCTCTTCCAACTAGGTCCTGTTTATCAGACTATTCCAAATTACAATTCATACATTAAACATCTTGCTTAATTTCTCTTCCACAATTTTCCTTCTATGAATAATAGAGTTCCTTAGTGTCTTCCTAAATCTTTCCAAATAAGACATATTTTTGTTTTGTTTTGTTTAAAGTGCTTTCATACCCATACACATGTACACACACACATTTTATGAGTAATATTTCATTTTGAAAAAAAATATTTCAAGGCATTCATCTTTAGATTTAAGAAAAATGATCTTTAAACACTTTTGAATATGACTGAATATTAGGTAATTGATATATATTTTGAATACATAAAGAGATATGCATCATTACCAGATTAGGAGTTGCTTTGATGAAATGGTCCAAATGAAGTGAAAATGAAGGAAATTAAGAGTCTTAAAAGCAATTTCTAAGTAGAATTGTTTTCTCTCTATTGAATATCACCTTAAATTTATTGGAAAGCTTCCTGAAGTTGTTCAGCAGGCATCCTATAAAATGTATCTTTAACCCCATTTTCCCTTCTTTTCTCTCATCTAAAAACAGCTTGAGGATACTTGCCCGGTTGGCTGTCATCTTGAGAGGCCCTTTTAGTAAACTTGTTCTGAGCAGGAACTCCCTGGCTCTGTAGGAGACAGCTGGCTCTTATTAACAAACTTTGCATTACAAATAGAGGCAGGCACATCACACATGGGGGCTTATGCATCTCTTTTTCTGCATTCCACGCAGGTGTTCTTCCCACAGAGGCCAACTCTCGGGCACACTTATTTTAACTGTAGATAAATTACAGGGAACATGTGCTTTTCCTTTAGAGAGTAGCAAGTGGGCTAGAAGCAGTTACCCAACTTCAACCACAAATGTGAAACAACAGTCTCCCAGAGTAGAAATAACTACAGGACCAAATACTCCTGGGAAAGAAATAACAAATAGCTATTAAACTTTATGAAAAGATGCATAATATCATTGATAATAAAAGAAACACAATTTTGTATTTTTTGTAAAGATTACTGGGAAAGTTGTGTATGGATAAAAATGCACTTTGATGCAAAATTTCGTGTTTGTATATACCTACATACATATATATGTAATAGGCACATAATAAATACACAATACATGACATATATGTGTGTATAAAACTTATTTGTAAAAACATATACATAACTGTATAACATATCTATATGCATATACAAAATTTGTCATCAAAATTTATATTTCTCCATTTTTACCCTTATCAACAATCTTTCAAGAAACAAAAGCTGTTTTTCTTCTATTGGTTTTATTCTGTACAGTTGACCTTTGAACAGTATCGGTTTGAACTGTGTGGGTCCACCTACACATGGGTTTTTTTCATAAACACAGTAGCACTACACTACCCACTATTGGTTGAGTCCTCAGATGTGGAACCACAGATACAGAGGAATCTTGAATATGGAGGGCAGACTATACTGTTATACTTGGATTCCCCTGCTGGAGGTTGGTATGCGTGGGCCCCACCATGTACTTAAGGCACAGCAGTACAGCAGTACATGTATATCTGTATATCCTCGAGTCCAGATAGTCTATTTATCCTACAAAATTATCCTATGAAAATGACTGGACAAATATATAAAAATACATGTACAGAAATGTGTATTGCAACATCTATTTTAATAGTACAAGTAGCTTACATGCTAATCCACAGGGGATTAATTAAATAACTAAGGTGCATTTATTCATTGGGCTGCTGGGTAACTGTAAAAGAGGATAAGTATGTGTGTGTGTGTGTGGGTGTGTGTGTGTGTGCTCAGTCACTCAGTCATGTCTGACTCTTTGTGACCTCACGGACTATAGCCCACCAGTCTCCTCTGTCCATGGGATGTCCCAGGCAAGAAAGCTGGAGTGGGTTGCCACTTCCTTCTCCAGGGGCTCTTCCCAACCCAGGGATCAATCCCATGTCTTCTGCATCTCCTATGCTGGCAGGTGGATTTTTTGCTGCTGCACCACCTGAGTCCCCTGTTATTCCACTTAGTGATACAATCTTTGACAATTCACTTAACCTCTTTGCACAACATTTCTCTCAACTTTAAATGAGGATAATAATTGTATCTAACACACTGATTATTACAAAGATAAAATGAGTTAATGTCAAGTGCTGACAAAGACACCCGGCACATAGCTATTATAAATGTTGGATTATTGTCACCTACAGTACATTTTGAAATTGGCTTCCCAAGTGCAGCCAGTGGTAAAGAACCTGCCTACAAATGCAGGAGACATAAGAGATGTGGGTTCAGTCCCTGGGTTGGGAAGATACCCTGGAGGAGGGCACGACAACCCACTCCTTTATTCTTGCTTGGAGAAACCCATAGACAGAGGAGCCTGGAGGGCTACAGTCCATAAAGTCGCAAAGAGTCAGACATGACTGAAGCGACTTGGCAGGCAGGCACACACACGTTGAAATAGAACTGCATTGCATAATTATGTGAAAATTAACTAAAAAACAACAAAAGCAATATATATTTAATAATACCCATGCATTACTTTTAAAAATAGAACAAGATTACTTTGATTATAAGAATGATCTGAAAAGCAAAACACTTGCAAATAAAGGAGAAAATTTAGTTACATATGCAAATTTGGCCCAATAATTACTAGTAATTTAACAGAAAATAATTGGGATCAGATACTATTCTATATATGCAAGTATTAAGATCAGATGCAAAATCTTTTGATTTTTGTATACTTTATCAATTTCCATCACATCTTCTTAAGAGAGGTCAGAGTTAAATATTTCCATGCACATTAGTTTCCTGCAGCTACACTTACTTCTGAACAATCATTGTGGTTTTTATGTTGCATTTTTTCTTAAAATTTCATTCTTTACATTTGTTTGTCTTGCTTTATTATAAGGTTTTAATACTTGAGAACTTATTTTTTAACTATGCCAACATTCTAGTATTTAAATTACAACTTAGCAGGCATGCATACACAATTTGAAATAGAACTGCATTGCATAATTATGTGAATAAGTCAGATTACAGGATAGTCTGTAATATGTGTATATATGTATTTATACCTATATCCATGAGTTGATTACATTAATAACATTCATCCCCAGCACCTAACCTTCCCTTACAGACTTTCTGTTGTCAGAACGGTAACTATAGCACTGTGGACTCCTGGGAACTAAATGTATTTACCAGCTGCTGCCCATGCTATTCTGGTATTGCTGTAAACTATTTTACTGAAGATGAAGGATAAAATAGGAGAGGTGGGGAGAAATTTAAAAAAAAATTCCAGATAGAAATGAATCACCATTGATGAAAACTCCAAAAATAGGAATTAACTCTCAGTGATTATGAAAGATATGAGCATTTCTATTTCACATAAAAGGACTAGTCATTTCCTTGTGCTTTAAAAGCTATATACCTTGAAAGCTTTTAAAGCTATAGTTACATATCCACAATCTTGTTTCCTGTTGACATCTGAAAGTTTGCCAGACTGATCCAGTTGTACATCTTGATGATGGGCCATTTAAGTGTTTTTATTTCCTACTATTTTTCTGATGTTTCTGATTTATTATGGTTATTAGTTTCTAGTTAACATTATCATGGCAGAAACACTCATCTGTATTATTAGTTCAATCCTTTGAAATTTCTTGAGGCTTGTTTTATGAACCCAGCATATCCTTCTTGGTGAACGCTGTATGTCTGCTTACAAAAAGAGTGCGTATCTGTAACTGTTTGGTATAATTCCACAAATACAATCAGAACAACTAAGTTGATAATTCTTTTCATGTCTTCCATCATAATACTGATTTTTTGTCTACTTGTCCTTTCAACTACTGAGAAAAGTTTCTTAAAATATCCAACCATGTGTGAATTTTGTCTATTTCTTCCTTTAGTGTTTAGCCTGTGCTTCATATACTTGAAAGTTTTGTCTTTATGTAATTATAAATTTAAGTTTGCTAGGTCTTAAAACTCAATATTCAGAAAACTAAGGGCATCTGGTCCCATCACTTCATGGCTAATAGATGGAGAAAATGTGGAAATAGTGTCAGATTTCATTTTCTTGGGCTACAAAGTCAATGTGGATGATGACTGCAGCCACGGAATTAAACAATTGCTTCTTGAAAAAATAGCTATGACAAAGCTAGACAGCATATTAAAAAGCTGAGATGTTACTTTGCCGACAAAGGTCCATCTAGTCAAAGCTATGTTTTTTCCAGTAGTCATGTATGGATGTGAGAGTTGGACCGTAAAGAAAGCTGAGCACTGAAGAATTAACACTTCTGAACTGTGGTGCTGGGGAACACTCTTGAGAGTCCCTTGGATAGCAAGGAGATCAAACCAGTCAATCCTAAAGGAAACCAACCCTGAATATTCATTGAAAGGGATGGTGCTGAAGCTGAAGGTCTGATACTTTGGCCACCTGATATGAATAGATGACTCAATGGAAAAGACCCTGGTGCTGGGAAGGATTGAAGGCAGGAGGAGAAGGGGGTGACAGAGCATGAGATGGTTGGATGGCATCACTGACTCAATGGACATGAGTTTGAACAAACTCAGGGAGATAGTGATAGTGAAGGACAGAGAAGCCTGGTGTGCTACAGTTCATGGGGTCACAAAGAGTTGGACAGGACTTAGCGACCGAACAACAACAACAAAGTTCTTCTTAATCAGGTCTCTCTTTTATCATTATGAGATGTCTTTAGTTATAGTGAAAATCACCATCTTGTTAATATAGGCATGGTAGTTTTCTTATGCTTAGTGTTTGCATGCTGTATGTTTTCATGCTTTTATTTTCAACATTTTTGTTAATATATAAACTGTTTCTTGGAATCCATTCACAGAATCCATTTTTTAAAAATCTAGTTTAATGATATGTGCCTTTTGTGTGGAGTGATTAGTTCCTTTTAATTTAATATATCATGGTTGAGGTTGTCTATCATCTTCATATTTGTTCCTATTCCCTGGTGGCTCAGATGGTAAAGAATCTGCCTGCTTTTCAGGAGACCCAGGTTCAATCCCTGGAATGGGATGATCCCTTTGAGAAGGGAATGACTACCCACTCCAGTATTCTTGCCTGGAGAATTCCAAGGACAGAAGAATCTGGTGGGCAACAGTCTATGGGGTTGCAAAGAGTCAGACACGACTGAGCAACTAAAACTTTCAACTTTTTTTCATCTTACTTCTTTAACAATGTTAAAAAGTACAATGGTATAATTCCATGCTCTTATTGTAATATATTTTATTTTCGTATATGCTAGAAACATATGTTTAACAAGTCAGTATTCTTTTTAAAATATTTAAAAATAAATTTGGATGTAAGTAAAAAGAAGTTTTATAATCACCCATATTTTTACCCTATCTGGTCCCCTTAATTGTTTCTGTATATCTGACTTCTCTATGGTATTGATGAGTTACATTAACATTCTACCCAGTACAGGTCTGCTAGCAATGAATTTGTTTGAGTTCTCTCTGTCTGAAAATATCTTTTTTTGCCTTCATATTTGAAGAATATTTTAACTTGATTTTGAATTTATTTGGTGGTTCATTTTTGTTTTTCTTTCAGCACTTTAAAAGTGTCATTCAATTGTACTTGGTTCTCATTTTTTTCTGATGAGAAGTCAGCTACCAATATATCTCTATGTAGTGATTCTTTTTTCTTTAGCTGTTTTCGTTTTCATCAGTTTGTGTATGATGAAACGAGTTATGGTTTTCTTTGCATTTACTCTGCTTGAGGTTTGTTGAGCTTTGTCAGTCTGTGAGTTGATATGGTTTATCAGTTTGGAAAAATCTTGCCAATAATCTCTTGAAATAGTTCTGGCCCACTTTCTGTTTTCTCTTCTTCAGGGACCTGAATTACATATATATTGCCTAACTCTTTGATATTGTTCCACAGACCTCAGGTGTTCTTTGCCTTTTTATCTTCTTTGGGTTACACTTTGTATACTTTTTTGTTGACAGGTTTTCAAATTCATTGACTCGTCCTTCTGTTGTGGCCTGTCTTCTGTTAATCCCATAGGGAAAATAAAAATATTTCTGATGTTGTACTTTTAATTTTCTTCATTTTTATATTGTCCACCTGTCTGCAAAAATCCATCATCTGTATGCACATGTTGTTCACCTTTTCCACTAGGTATATTTTCCCAGTTATTTAAAAGTTGCTGTCATAGATAATTCCAGCATTGTGACTAATTCTAGTTCTGTTTCCATTGTTTAGTTCCTCTTTTCATCTAAGATCATATAGCTTATTTCTTTGCATTCATTATTATTATTATTGCTTTTTATGACAATTTATACATAAAAGAGCAAAGTGAATGAATACTATTTGTCTCCATAAAGGTATGCTCTTCTTATATCAGCCATTGGTGATGAGGACTAAATCAGCCTAATACATATTTGACCACTGTCTGAGTTTTTTGCAGCTTAGTTAAATTCAGGTAAGCTGGAATCAAGATTGCCAGGAGAAATATCAATAACCTCAGATATGCAGATGACACCACCCTTATGGCAGAAAGTGAAGAGGAACTAAAAAGCCTCTTGATGAAGGTGAAAGAGGAGAGTGAAAAAGTTGGCTTAAAGCTCAACATTCAGAAAACGAAGATCATGGCATCTGGTCCCATCATTTCATGGGAAATAGATGGGGAAACAGTGGAAACAGTGTCAGACTTTATTTTTGGGGGGCTCCAAAATCACTGCAGATGGTGACTGCAGCCATGAAATTAAAAGACACTTACTCTTTGGAAGAAAAGTTATGACCAACCTAGATAGCATATTCAAAAGCAGAGACATTACTTTGCCAACAAAGGTCCATCTAGTCAAGGCTATGGTTTTTCCAGTCGTCATGTATGGATGCGAGAGTTGGACTGTGAAGAAGGCTGAGCACCGAAGAATTGATGCTTTTGAACTGTGGTGTTGGAGAATCCTCTTGAGAGTCCCTTGGACTGCAAGGAGATCCAACCAGTCCATTCTGAAGGAGATCAGCCCAGGGATTTCTTTGGAAGGACTGATGCTAAAGCTGAAACTCCAGTACTTTGGCCACCTCATGCGAAGAGTTGACTCATTGGAAAAGACTCTGATGCTGGGAGGGATTGGGGGCAAGAGGAGAAGGGGACAACAGAGGATGAGATGGCTGGATGGCATCACTGACTCGATGGATGTGAGTCTGAGTGAACTCCGGGAGTTGGTGATGGACAGGGAGGCCTGGTGTGCTGTGGTTCATGGGGTTGCAAAGAGTCGGACACGACTGAGTGACTGAACTGAACTGAACTGAATCCCTGATTTAAAATACTTTGGAGAACAGACTTAAATGCTTCCCTTTAGCAAGGCTTAGGATCTGCTCACTGGGAAGAGTTGGTTACCCTCTTCTTCATTAACGTCCACCTTCCAACTTTCTGGGCCATTTGGGAGTTCTCTTTGCTCTCTAGTCCTGCTCCTTGGGAGAACTCTCTCTGTCCAGCAGCCCAGTTCACAGGCTTCGGTACTGCTGCAGTGATCTTGGTGTAGGGCTAGAGTTTCTCTGAGGGATTTCTCTTTGCTCTCCTGTCCTGTCCCCAGCCTTTGGCACGCTACGGCAGTGTAGGCGGCAAAAGCTAAGAGAACCTCTGCGAATTTCTCATGACTCCCTCCTTAGACCCAGCCTTCAGTGTACAGCTGCTTCACCTTTGGAAAAAGTCCAGGTACCTTGAGGTTGAGAGAGGGTATCTCTCTCAACTTTGCTGCTCTGTCTCTGGGCTTCACTGTACCGCATTATGTGAATACTTGGAGGAGAATTGGGTGGCTGGGTGCAGACCTACGCCGTGGCTCAAGTGCTGTGTGATTCTCACTCATCATACTGACCTGCATTTTGCTATGAAAGTTCATTAAATGTTGGTCAGACTTCTACAAATCTTGCTCTTATCTCTGAAAGATTTCTCCACTGCTTCCTTTGTTAGCCGTGAAAACAGGTGCCCAAGCACTCATACCTTTCAGGATTTTAGTTCATTTTGGTTTCTTTGCATAGTCAATTATCTAGTTTCTAAAACACCTGGTTTTGTAGCTTACCTAGGTTGTTTTTAGTGTTAGGATGGAGTGAGATTCACTTGTGACTTTCTAGATACTAACTCCAGTTGATAATGAAAAATTAGTATTGCTAATGTGAATTCTGGTGCCCTGGGACAATATGAAATTCACACCCAACCTCAGGAAACCCTAAGAAAAAAAATCAAGCATGCAAATTTATCTGTTCCCAAGCTTTTCATATTGGTGTTTGAACATTTCAATTCATTTCTTTAGTATTCATTTTTGTGCCAACTTCCTCAATTGATTTGAATGTATTCTTTCTTCTTTAGGTCAGTTTTTCTTTATATAAGAGCATGTGAATCCTCCTGATCTTACATCTGAGTTTTAAAGTAATTCTCTTTTCTTTGAAAACCCTTCCTGTCTTTTGGAGGAGGTGAGCGAATAGGTATGGGGGGTAAAGAGGAATAAACTTCCAAATGCAAAATAAATGAGCCACAGAGATAAAATGTACAGTGAGAGGAACATAGTTAATAATAATGTAATATTTTTGTATGGTGACAAATGGCAACTAGACTAATTGTGATCATTTTGTAATGTATAGAGATATCGAATTACTGTGTTTGTGTACCATGAACTACCATGGTGTTGCACATCAATTATACTTCAAGAACAAACAAGCAAACATACAAACTAATAGAAAAAGAGATCAGATTTGTGTTTACCAGAGGTAGAGGGTGAGTAGAGGGGTAAATGGATGAAGGTAGTCAAAAGACACAAACTTCTGGTTATAAGATAAATAAGTTCTAGGGATGTAATGTACAGTATGATAAACACAATTAACACTGTTGTGTGTTATCTATGAAAGTTGCTAAGAGAGTAAACTCTGAGTTCTCTTCACAAAGAAAACAATATGTTTTTCTTCTTTTATTTTTTTAGCTATATGAGATGATGGATGTTCACTAAACTTATTATGGGCAAAACATTTTATGCTGTACATAAAACAAATAATTATGCTGTGCACCTTATACAGTGTGTGTGTGTGTGTGTGTGTGCTCAGTTGCTCAGTAATGTCCGGATCTTTGACGCTCCATGGACTGTAACCTGCCAGGCTCCTCTGTCCGTGGAATTTCCCAGGCAAGAATACTGGAGTGGGTTAACATTTCCTACTTGAGGGGGTCTACCTGTCCTAGGTATTGAGTCTATGTCTCCTAAGCCTCCTGCCTTGGCAGGTAGATTCTTTACCACTGTGCCACCTGGGAAGCATATCAGTAAAACAGGAAGAAAAATAAATAAATAAATCCCTTCCCAGCTTTTGGCAACTTCATGCAGCTAGGTACTCAGCACTATTTCTATTGAGAATTTTTGTAAATTAATTTCAAATAATGCATGGCCCCATGGATCTACCATGTAACCATATTGCTATGATTAATCAACACATATTTTATCAATTTGCTTTACTTCATGAACTTCTTTGAATCTATTTACTGAGAATAACAAAAAAGCTGATATGTTCTAGAGAGTTTCTATGTATCCTATTGTTTTATATTTCTCTATATGTGATAAATATATATAGTTGAATGCTGATTATTCGATGATTCATATATTAAGACATTTTTATTTTCAGGGCTATTAAGGTGATTAAATATTTGAAGCAACACTACAAGCATAGACATTTCTTTCAATCATTATATATAGTTAAAGTATGGAATTGTCAAGATAAATATGAGATGATTAAATCATCTTTTCACTAAGGTTAAAATGTAGCTATGCTGGAGAGTTCACACTACCATACAGAAAGTCTAGATTTTAAAATATAGTAGTGGGATTTAGAGATTAAACTGCACAAAATCAGTAGTGCTGCCTGAACATGTAATGAATGCACTTAAACACATTTTGGAATTTTAAAAATGGATTTTGATTAGGACAAAAAATACCATATAATTTCATTCAATAAAACATCACTTAGCTAATTCTTAATCTAATTAAACACTGAAATTTAAAGATTCATTTCTCCCATATAGTACATTATTACACATTTGCAAGAAGCAAATGATCTAGAAATATTTGATTTGAAAAATATGTGATAAAAATGAAATTTGTTTAAACCCCATGTCTGAGCCTCACTGATTATTATTCAAATGGGTGTTTTTAATGTGTGTGTTAATCACATAATAGTTCTGAGTTAACCAGAGACTAGGATATCTAGTATAACACCTTTTAATTCTTTAGTTTTCAGAAGAGGGGAGAAAAATCCCATCTCACCATGTCACATAGAATACTTTGAGATGAACAGCTTCTTAATGAAGAGTAGAATGAGAGCTATGATACGCTATTATCTAGGGAAATGTCCTAGCAAGGAAAATAGAAGTTGCAGAAACATCTGGGTTGGATTTTTGGCATAAGCAACAAAATGTACTCATGAGGAGCAAAACTTCCCAAAGAAAACACGACTAAAGCTGTCTGCTTTTATTAATGTGCCTCACTGGTGAATCCCCAGTGGTGATGGATCACCCTCATTTAAGGAATGATGTGCTGGAAAAATGCATTATTTTCAAGAGTAACAGTGGATTAATGCAAGTGTGTACTGAAAAAAAAAATCAAAACTCTCTTATAATACATGCTGATTTTCCGGTGTTCCCATTTTGCACGGCTGTTTAAGCAAGCACTCTAAATGGAAATGCACTTGACGTTTTTGCAACTGGATGTGATCAAACAACATTAGAATTTAGCTGATTTCTCAGAAAATGATTAAACCAATTTCTTTCTCATTTCCACTTCTTGCATGGAAACAGGAGGAATAAAAAACATTTAATAAAATAGATGCCCTAAATGAAACACTGCCTGGGAACAATATAAGGGGTTTGATATCTTTTTTCTTCTTCCTTCATCTATCACAATAGTCTTGTGCTGCATACATCATCAGAGGAGAATTTTGATCACCTGTTTCCAGACCTTGGTAGAGTTATTTACGATAAATGTTCCATAAGGTACCTTGAGACTGAGTTATGCTTTCCATTAATACTTATGTCACAAGGGCTTGTTAATACAGAAATATTCTTAAACATTCTGTAATAGATGATTTTGGCCTTCCAGTGCCAGGTAGTAGACAACTGAGAACTAAATTCTGCAGGGGAAGTAAGCGATAACACAATATGATATTCTGTCTGCTGCACAAGATCACAGGCACAAGTACTTATTCTATTATCTGGTACCAGGTAGGGTAGCATATAAAACAGACTGATGACAGCTAGTGGTAATGAACCCCCATTGCCAATGCAGGAGACATAAAGAAACTTGGGTTCCATCCCTGGGTCAAGAAGATCCCCTGGAGGAGGGATAGGCTACTTACTCCAGTATTCTTGCCTGGAGAATACCCTGGACAGAGGAGCCTGGTGGGCTACAGTTCACAGGGTTGAAAAGAGTCAGACACAACTGAAAAGACTTAGCATGCATACACACATGTGTTTGCACTTTTTTACCTACAGCAGGATTCTTTGAAATCCTTCTGTTGATAAAATGATGGATCAATGACTTCTTTAGCTACTATGGTCTCATAGAAATTATCACAAACTTAGCAGCTTAAAATAACACATATTATTTCCTAACGGTTTCTGTGGTCAGGATTCAGGGCATGGATTTGCCAAAGCCTCTGCCTAGGGTCTCACAAGGCTGCAATCAAGGTGTCTACCAGGAATGGGGTTACCTCTGAGGCTGCACAGAGGAAGGATCTTCTTGTAAGTTCACATGGTTGCTGGCAAGATTCAGTTCTTTGCTGGCTGTTAGCTGGAGGTTTTCCCCAATTCCTATGCAGGACTTTTCACAAGACAGTTTGTTTCATCAGAGCCAGCAAGAGACACAGCCAATAGTTAGAGTCTTCTAGAAGATTCTGCCCTATGGGAGGATAGATCACTTTTGCCATATACTATCGGCTAAAGGCATATCACAGTGGCTATCCACGTTCAAAGGGAGATGACTACTTTGAATGCTATCCACATTCAAAGGGAGAATTTGTAGGCTTGAGAAATCCTAAGTGATTTCTCAACAACCTCAGATATGCAGATGATACCACTCTAATGGCAGAAAGTGAAGAGGAACTAAAGAGCTTCTTGATGAAGGTGAAGGAGGAGAGTGAAAGAGCTGGCTTGAAATTAAATATTCAACAAACAAACAAACCTAAGATCATGATATCCAGCCCCATTACTTCATGCAAATAGAAGGGGAAAAGGTAGAAGTAGTGACAGATTTCCCCTTCTTGGGCTCTAAAATCACTGCAGATGGGGACTGCAGCCATGAAATCAGATGATTGCTTCTTGGCAGGAAAGCTATGACAAACCTAGACAGTGTGTTAGAAAAGCAGAGACGTCACTCTGCTGACAAAGGTCCATATAGACAAGGCTGTGGTCTTCTCAGTGGTCATGTATAGTTGTGAGAGCTGGGCTGTAAAGAAGGCAGAGCTGGACTGTAAAGAATGCCAAATAATTGATGCCTTCGAATTGTGGTGCTGGAGAAGACTCTTGAGAGTCCCTTGGACAGCAAGGATATCAAAACAGTCCATCTTAAGGGAAATCAACCCTGAATATTCATTTGAAGGACTGATACTGAAGCTGAAGCTCCAATATTTTGGTCATTCGATGAAAAACAACCAACTCATTGGAAAGCCTCTGATGCTTGGAAAGATTGAAGGCAGAAGGAAAAGAGGGTATCAAAGGATGAGATGGCTGGATGGCATCACCAATGCAATGGAAATGAACTTGGGCAAACTTCTGGAGATGGTGAGGGGCAGGAAGGCCTGGAGTGCTGTGGCCCATGGGGTTGCAAAGTGTTGGACACAACTGGATAACTGAGCAACAACAACAACATGTCTAAATAACTTTGTATTTCTGAAAAGTTTTGTACAAATATTTCTGTGATGGAGCATTCATAGGCTTGAGAAAGCTTAAGTGATGTATTATTGAATCTGTCTAGAAATTAGAGAACATATATATTTTAAAATTGTTCCTCAGTCTTTGCCAGCTATGTAACATAGGTTAATTTCACAATCCATTATGCTTCAGTTTTGTATATATGAAACAGGGAAATTATGGCTATCTTGTCTACCTCACATATTCTTATAATTAAATGATATAAACAAAAAAAGTACTCTGAACAAATAAGTTGCCTATAACAACTTATTTGATATATGCACACATGACCTAAATTTCCTCAGGTATCACTAGTCTGAGATCCCAAATCTTAATATAATAATGTCTTGACTGTTTTGACCCTGCATTTCATAAGTTCACTACACCTCTTCCTAAAATTTCTTCTTTGAGTTTTAATATGAGCATCCAAGGGATGGGCTTCCCTGATAGCTCAGTTGGTAAAGAATCCACCTGCAATGCCAGAGACTTGGGTTCGATCCCTGGGTTGGGAAGATCCACTGGAGAAGAGATAGGCTACCCACTCCAGTATTTTGGCCTGGAGAATTCCATGGACTATATAGTCCATGGAGTCACAAACAGTCAGACACAACTGAGCAACTTTCACTTTCACTTCCAAGGGATGTCTCTCACATTCTTGTAAACATTTTCAATGAGTTATCAAATGTCATCCCCAGATTTTTTACCTTTTCTCCTGACATGGCCTCCTTGCGTAAGGCCCTAGGAACCTGCCAGGTCCATTGCCTTCTCTGGGTACAGTGCCCTTGAGCTTTAGAGGTGGCAGACCTGTGAGTTGGGAGCTTAAATAGAGCCAATGTAGTACACACTCCTTCCCTGTGAAGTGTAGAGTCAGTTGAAAAACAGATACAGGAGCTTGATAAATATTGTCTAAAATATCAGCTTAATCACCAGCGGAAGCTGATTAGAAAACACAGCTTGGGTTTGTGACTGTGCGTGGACTTCCTACAAACTCTTTTCTGATCTTGGAAAACTCCTTTTAGGAATACAGGGTATGCAGGCCATTTCATACCCTCTACCCTCTGAGAGCAGGGGCAGAGAGTGAGACCCAGGACATGAGCAACTAGCCAATGGACGATCATGGACACATGGAACAGAGGGCACCAGAGCCTCCTCATCTCACCAATCACATCAGTCAATCCTCTTTTTGCAGAGAGGAGAAACTAAGAGAAGGACAGAGAATCTGGAGAAAGAAACCCACATAAACATGGGGAAATGGAATAATGTATCCCCTAACATCGTGCAGTGCTCTAAGATGAAGCTGCAGACTAACTGGTTTCTCATCTTGAAAGGTTGTTCTAAGATTGAGGGTATAAAGAAGGTACCACTTTAGTCCTGGTCTGAGAAAAGAGTAGGCCAGCCAACGTGTAGCTCTGCTGCTGCTGCTGCTGCTGCTGCTAAGTCACTTCAGTCGTGTCCGACTCTGTGAGACCCCATAGACGGCAGCCCACCAGGCTCCCCCGTCCCTGGGATTCTCCAGGCAAGAACACTGGAGTGGGTTGCCATTTCCTTCTAGAGAGAAAACATTATTGGTATATTATGATGTTTGGGGCTTCCCTGGTGGCTCAGACAGTAAAGAATCTGCTTGCAGTGTGGGAGACCTGGGTTCAATCCCTGGGTCAGGAAGATTCCCTGGAGAAGGGCATGGCAACCCACTCCAGTATTCTTGCCTGGAGAACTCCATGGACAGAGGAGCCTGGCAGGCTACACTCCATGGGGTTGCAAAGAATCAGACATGACTTAGTGACTGACACTTTCACTCTATGATGTTTACTCCCTGTGAAATGGACTGGAGCACTGGTGGAATTTGACAAAAGTAAACCACCACAATACAACAACAGTATCAACTTCCTGCTAACATAGGTCTATTCTGTTGATTCAGTTTGCAAAGTCACATACCTTGGCTAGTTGAAAGCCAGTGATCACAGTTAACTGAAAACTTAAAAATAATAATACATGGCATGGTGCTGTTTATTGAGACTAATTTTCCTCTTTTATTATCCAAGTCATAAATGGCTTAATGTGCCTCCCAAAAAGCTTTGAAAAATCACGACAGTGCTAAAGAACAAGTACAAAAAAAGGCAGTGGTTTATAAGCTACTTCCAGAATTCCAGGTTTGATTCAGACCATGGAAATTAAATAATGTTAACCTGTTTTTAAAACAATATTAAAAGAGAAAATCAATTTCTCTCTGCCCTCATTAACTGTATACTGAATGCAAAACTGTTTTACACCTGTTTGAGGAAGTCACACATAAAACCGGTACCAGGAACTCTTATGTGGTCTGTGTCTAATTGAGTTCTTAGCAAAGCAGAAGTTTTGGTTTTTATTTATGAGATATTCCACTTAGCTATATATCCATGGGGGCCATCTTAATGACTCTTTGCTCTGCCCTCCAAGGAAAAGAGGTTTGTTAGTATCTCTTAGATTGAGTTATTTCCCTGGAAATTTTTAGTATCTCATAAATTTAGGCTTCACTTCAAGTTTCCAATTTTGCCCAAGAACACCAACAGCCTGAGCTTAAGCCAGGACTTGTCTGTATTCCCATTCTCTTTTCTACTTGTCTTTGATAATAACTTAGAAACCTCATGGTGGAAATGAAACTGAAATTAGGATTTAGGAATAAAATGTGCCCACTGATCACTTTTTCTATGTTTGTAGTTGTGGGAGAAGTCAGGTTCTGTCGTTTGGATTAGATCACTTTATCTCTATATGTAAATAGGTTGGTATTATCAGATGTTAAGAATTTGTCATAATTTGGCTTATTTTTTTCTTGTGATGTCCAGCCCATGTGTTTTGTTAGGTGGCCACACAATCACAATGGCTCCACTAAACTGAAAGGAAATCTGATTGAACATTTTGCTTTTGAGCAGGGTGATCTTGCATTTGAGATTTAAAATGCATTACATTGCATGTGTTGACCCAACCCTTGCTAATGCAGAGGAAAGTGCACCCCCATGACAGAAAAAGGAGCTAAAAATGTTTCCTGCTGTGCTTATAGCTCTGTCATCACTGCCCATTCTTTTTTATAGATGGATTTATTGGCTGCTTTGCTCCACAACTCTTCTACTAAGCAGTTCTTACCTCAAAAACAACTCAATCATCTACTTGTCCATCACCCATGATGAGTACTGTTGTGTTGCAACTAGATGGAAAATTGCTGAATAAAATGCCTCCCTTTTAATATTGAACCAAAGCAAGACAATAAAGACTCTGTTTTTATCTTTCTTTAAAACTAACAGTGCTGATTCAAACCAGCCTTTACAACAGATGCTGCAGCAGCTATGGATGTTTCTACTGAGAGTATAACTCTTTGGGTTGTAGTCCTAATTTGCACCTCTTCTCAAATGCTGGGAGCAGTCATGACTAGGGGAAGTTCATAAGGAATAAGATGTTTTGACTTGGCTTTCAGAGTTTTCACTTACTTCATGTTATCTAAAATCATACCTTGAAAACACTGACATGTTTTCTTGTCAGTGAAACATAAAGGACTGGTTTAAGGATCATTTTTATAAAGTCACTCACGCTACTTCCTTTTTGGGTAAAGTTGGAGAAGATTCTTGAGAATCCCTTGGACTTCAAGGAGATCCAACCAGTCCATCCGAAAGGAGATCCGTCCTGGGTGTTCACTGGAAGGACTGATGCTGAAGCTGAAACTCCAATACTTTGGCCACCTGATGCAAAGAGTTGACTCATTGGAAAAAACCTTGATGCTGGGAAAGATTGAGGGCAGGAGGAGAAGGGGACAACAAAGATGAGATGGTTGGATGGCATCACTGACTCGATGGACATGAGTTTGGGTGAACTCTGGAAGTTGATGATGGACAGGGAGGCCTGGCATGTTGCAGTTCAAGGGGTCGCAATGAGTCAGACATGACTGAGCGACTGAACTGAAATAAAACATTTAGAGAAAATTGCTGAGAAACATAGAAGTATTTTACCAATAACATAAAAAAGTTGTTTTACTTGTAAAAAACTGAAAAAGTCTCCCATTCTTATTTTTAATCCAGATTACAGACTAGAGAATTTGTATGTGTTATACACTGTTTTTGCAAACCTTATTTTCTGAAAAGGACTTATATGAAGACAGTGATTATTAGAGTTTTAGACTCTGTGATGACAGCCAGGATTTCCCTGTATACCCTCAGTAATTCTTACATTCACTTTTATCACTGCTTTCCTATTTCAGTGTTGTCCATAGAACTTTGCTAGATATGCTGGATGATATAATCAGAACATACCTCTGATTAGTCAAAGGCTCTGTCAAGTATTTTGTTTGTTCAAACTTGGGATATTTCTTAGGTTCATAAAGGTTTGGCCAATGTGAATCTTATAACTGACCATAGCTTTTTTGTTGCCATTAGAAATCTAAAAGCCCATATCTAGAACGTGAGAAAGTCCTTATATGTATTTCAGTCAGTTCAGTTCAGTTCAGTCACTCAGTTACGTCCAACTCTTTGCAACCCCATGAATCACAGCACGCCAGGCCTCCCTGTCCATCACCAACTCCTGGAGTTTACCCAAACTCATGTCCATCAAGTCGGTGATGCCATCCAGCCATCTCATTCTCTGTCATCCCCTTCTCCTCCTGCCCCCAATCCCTCCTGGCATCAGGATCTTTTCCAAGGAGTCAACTCTTCGCATGAGGTGGCCAAAGTATTGGAGTTTCAGCTTTAGCAAAACTCCTTCCAATAAACACCAGGACTGATCTCCATTCGGATGGACTGGTTGGATCTCCTTGCAGTCCAAGGGACTCTCAAGAGTCTTCTCCAGCACCACAGTTCAAAAGCATCAATTCTTCGGCACTCAGCTTTCTTCACAGTCCAACTCTCACATCCATACATGACTACTGGAAAAACCATAGCCTTGACTAGACGGACCTTTGTTGGCAAAGTAATGTCTCTGCTTTTGAATATGTTATCTAGGTTGGTTATAACTTTCCTTCCAAAGAGTAAGTGTCTTTTAATTTCATGGCTGCAATCACCATCTGCAGTCATTTTGGAGCACAAAAAAATAAAAAGTTTGACACTGTTTCCACTGTTTCCCCATCTATTTTCCATGAAGTCATGAGACCAGATGCCATGATCTTAGTTTTCTGAATGTTGAGCTTTAAGCCAACTTTTTCACTCTCCCCTTTCACTTTCATTAAGAGGCTTTTTAGTTCTTCTTCACTTTCTGCCATAAGGGTGGTGTCATCTGAATATCTGAGGTTATTGATATTTCTCCTGGCAATCTTGATTCCAGCTTGTGCTCCTTCCAGCCCAGTGTTTCTCATGATGTACTCTGCACATGAGTTAAATAAGCAGAGTGACAATATACAGTTTTGATGTACTCCTTTTCCTATTCGGAACCAGTCTGTTGTTCCATGTCCAGTTCTAACTGTTGCTTTCTGACCTGCATATAGGTTTCTCAAGAGGCAGGTCAGGTGGTCTGGTATTCCCATCTCTTTCAGAACTTTGCACAGTTTATTGTGATCCACACAGTCAAAGGCTTGGCATAGTCAATAAAGCAGAAATAGATGTTTTGCTGGAACTCTCTTGCTTTTTCCATGATCCAGTGGATGTTGGCAATTTGATCTCTGGTTCCTCTGCCTTTTCTAAAACCAGCTTGAACATATGGAAGTTCACAGTTCACGTATTGCTGAAGCCTGGCTTGGAGAATTTTGAGCCTTACTTTACTAGTGTGTGACATGAGTACAATTGTGCAGTAGTTTGAGCATTCTTTGGCATTGCCTTTCTTTGGGATTGGAATGAACACTGACCTTTTCCAGTCCTGTGGCCACTGCTGAGTTTTCCAAATTTGCTGGCATATTGAGTGCAGCACTTTCACAGCATCATCTTTCAGGATTTGGAATAGCTCAACTGGAATTCCATCACCTCCACCAGCTTTGTTTGTAGTGAAGCTTTCTAAGGCCCACTTGACTTCACATTCCAGGATGTCTGGCTCTACATGAGTGATCACACCATCATGATTATCTGGGTCATGAAGATCTTTTTGTACAGTTCTGTGTATTCTTGCCACCTCTTCTTAATATCTTCTGCTTGTGTTAGGTCCATACCATTTCTGTCTTTTATCGAGCCCATCTTTGCATGAAATGTTCCCTTGGTATCTCTAATTTTCTAGATGAGATCTCTAATCTTTCCCATTCTGTTGTTTTCCTCTATTTCTTTGCATTGATTGCTGAGGAAGACTTTCTTATCTCTCCTTGCTATTCTTGGAACTCTGCATTCAGATGCTTATATCTTTCCTTTTCTCCTCTGCTTTTCGCTTCTCTTCTTTTCTTAGCTATTTGTAAGGCCTCCTCAGACAGCCATTTTGCTTTTTTGTATTTCTTTTCCATGGGGATGGTCTTGATTCCTGTCTCCTGTACAATGTCACAATCCTCCGTCCATAGTTCATCTGGCACTCTGTCTATCAGATCTAGTCCCTTAAATCTATTTCTTACTTTCACTGTATAATCATAAGGGATTTGATTTATGTCATACCTGAATGGTCTAGTGTTTTTCTCCACTTTATTCAATTTGAGTCTAAATTTGGCAATAAGGAGTTCATGATCTGAGCCACAATCAGCTCCTGGTCTTGTTTTTGCTGACTGTATAGAGTTTCTCCATCTTTGGCTGCAATCTGATTTCGGTGTTTATTTTGTGTGTGTGTTTGTCTTTGCCACACTTTACAGTGTGTATACGAACAGTCACACACTCATATACATACATTCACAGATGCACATGTATTGTCTAAACTTTGCATATAAGAGATGAGTTTTAAGTTTGAACTAGGCAATAAATAATTAATTAATTGGGCTTCCCTGGTGGCTTAGATGGTAAACAATCTGCCTGCAGTGTGGGAGACCTGGATTAGATCCCTGGGTTGGAAAGATCATCTGAAGAAGGGCATGGAAACCCACTCCAGTATTCTTGCCTGCAGAATCCCCTGAACAGAGGAGCCTGGTGACTACAGTCAACAGGGTTGCAAGGAGCTGGACTGAGCGACTGAGCGACTAAGAACAGCCCCCAAAGCCTGTATCGAGCGTATTAAAAAGTCCTTATTTTTTTCAGCTCACCTTAATGTGACTTTATTTTGTGTGTGTGTCTTTGTCTTTGCTGCACTTTACAGTGTGTATGTACACGCACACACTCACATACATACATTCATGGATGCACATGCATTTTTTATGCTTTGCATACATGAAATGAGTTTTGAGTTTGAAATAGGCAATAAATAATGAATTAATAATGAACTAATTAAAGACTGTGAGGCAAACCAACAGTTCAAGTCAAATCACCTTTTTGTTTGGATGGTTTTTGTGCTACTGCCATTGTTTAAAACCTCCTGATAGATGGTGCTGGTGGTTTATTTTAGTATGCTAAAAATGGGTCAGATATTCATTTTTTTCCCCCAGATCTCATGGGCTTTGTTTTGTTTAATAGATTCTTTCAAAAAAGTGGGATCTTGCCCTTGGTTTCTAACGAAGCCTTTTGTTAAGTTCCGGCCCGGTAATCACAAACAATGTAGAAGGTAATGGTGCATGATAGACATAGTTTACTCTTCTAAGGATTTCAGTTCCACTTCAGTTTTTATATTCAGCGAATGAGAATGCCTTTAAAACCTCTTATCTATACATAAAAGTGAGTACGAAATAGGAAGGAACTGAAAAGAAGCTACAACTACAGAATTCATGATAGAAATACAGAGAACAAGATGGCATTGATTAATTAAAGAAACAGAAAATGTGTTTTTTAAATTTTTGTAGAAAAAACCCTTTGGATTATGATTTGCATTGTCTATGTTTAGCACAGATAATCGAAAGGCTGTTTGACAGTAGCGGTATCCAAATCAGCCTGAGGAGAGGCAGTTACTAGACTGTGTGGGTGCCATTACCCTCCCCACTGCCCCGCTGACTCCATTGCCACTGTGTCTGAAGCACCGCTTCCTCGTGCTCAAAGCACAGGCAGCTCTCTCCAGCTGGTCTGTCACCCTCCCTGACCTCATAGACCCAGGCTTACTACAGACACCCTGCGTGCTTCTGAGTCTCCTTAGTTTTCAGTCATACACAGAGTTGTATTGTGTTTGGATTTCAAAGTCCTAATTTAAATCCCTTCACTATCAGAAGTGGATTTTTTTCTTTTTTTAACTGCAAGGGTAGTTAGAAAATAACTCAGTAAAGAGGATCTTAGCTAATTTAAGCTGCTTATAATTCTTCCCTATTAAAAAAGAGAGAGAGAGAGAAATGAAGGAGGAAAGAGGCAGGGGCAAATGTACTTAGCCCATTATATCCTCTGAGTTAAAATTTGAGGGTGAAATCTATCTATCCTCCAACATTCCACTGGAAGTGGTAGCCACCCAGTTACTCAGTGAGGATATAGGAAGATTCTTTTTCTTTGCCTCAGTGTACGCAGCACAGAGTGAGAATCCTATTATCTCTACTATTCCATTGAGACCCTGCACCCACCTTTTCATTATCTGGTTGAAGAATATCCTACGGTAGCATAACAATTATTTTGAGCTGAAGACATTAGAGTTCCTGAAATCCCTTATTTACCTAAAAGTAGAGCCTATAAAAAACACAAAAAACTCAGTTGGTATGAATTCCCTCCAGGAAGCCACAAGGGGACAGTTGATTCTTATCACCTGAGACAAACAATTAGACATCAGCAGCACACCTGAAAAAGGACGCTGTCACAAAGTTATCATAAACTCCTGTCTGTTCTGTGAAGGACTCCTTTATCTTATCAAAACGTCATTTGTTTTCCCATAAGTACCTTTCTTATGCAGCCATCCCTCTTCTAAGAAACTATTCTTTCCTATAAGTTTTCTTCCCATTCCCTTCACTTATGTGTTTTAACCACCACTTTGAGTCACCATTTCTTGGTGAACATTCTTATGTACATACGTCATTAAAATCTGTCATTTTTCCTGTTAACCTGTGTTCTGTCAATTTAATTTGCAGCCCCCCAAAAAACTCATCCTAAGAGGGTAGAGGAAAAGTTTTCCCTCAAAGACAGGGTTTTATGCTTATGCTTAACTTTAGCAAAAGTTCTCTCTGCTTTATTTTAAGGTGGTTTCCAGAGGTTAGTGTATTATAGAATTTCATCCATGTGTATTTCAAAAGATAAGATTATAACATGTAACTCATATGTATATGTAAATTTACTCTATGTAATTTTTGCATATGTCCATTCATATAAGCCCATTATTTCTGAGATCCTCTTAAAACAAAAGGAATCATGGGAAAATGTTGTCTTTAGTAAAAATTATGAACTCTGGTAAATGAGGATATTCCTCAAATCCTTTCTTACTACAGAATCCAGTGATTTAAAAGGCGATTACATTTTTATAATGTATTTAAAAACTAAATTCCAGTTCATATTACCAAATGATGTTTGATTTGGTACTTTCTTTCCCTTCCATTTTTTTGGTAGCTTGATGCCAAAGGAAAAGATAGAAATTTGGCCCTCTTTTTAATTCCTTTCTTAGCATCTGTTTGTTTTAGACCCTGGGTGGCTAATTTATGGATAGTGATAAAAAACACAACACCCATGCAACATCTAGCAAAGAACATATGAAAATAGATACATAAAAATCTGGACTTAAAGCAAAAGAAAGATTGGCACTGCCCTATCTAAAGTATTCTTCATTCTGCAGTAAAATGCTCTATAGGAATCTTTCTTTTTTTTTAGCAAAATGTCTAGTCATATAATTCCCCTATATAAATAGTCTGCAGGATATTGTCAAGGCATTTTACATGGCATTCAAGCCTAATTATTTGTCTTCATCTATTCCTTTACAGTTCCATCATCACATTCTATTATTATTTGTTTTCTTTTCTGTACTCTTGATTAAATTAATATTACATAAAACAAGAACATTTTATGTCACTATACCCCAAAACTAACACCAATTATATCTGTATGCCAGCACCTAACTCTTATGTTTAGCACACAGCAGGTGCTCAATACATGTGTGCTGAATGAATTCCCATTTGGAATGCCTCCTCTGATCTTTCTGCCTGATTCACTTTTATACTGTCATTAATATTAAATTCAGAAAATTATCTTTGTTTGGCTAACCTGGTCTCAAAGGCTGAATTCAGTTCAGTTCAGTTCAATTCAGTTGCTCAGTCGTGTCCGACTCTTTCTTTGCGACCCCATGAATTGCAGCATACCAAGCCTCCCTGTCCATCACCAGCTCCAGGAGTTCACTCAAACCCACGTCCATTGAGTCAGTGATGCCATCCAGCCATCTCATCCTCCGTCATCCCCTTCTCCTCCTGCCCCCAATCCCTCCCAGCATCAGAGTCTTTTCCAGTGAGTCAACTCTTCGCATGAGGTGGCCAAAGTACTGGAGTTTCAGCTTTAGCATCATTCCTTCCAAAGAACACCCAAGACCCATCTCCTTTAGAATGGACTGGTTGGATCTCCTTGCACAGGCTGAATTAATCACACACTAATCTGTGTCCCCAAAGCACTCTGGTCATACCACCAGTATCACATCGAAACATGGTATTTTATTTGTTTATTTCTATATATCCTTTTTGGTAAAAACAAGGTCTAACTCATTTTTATTGCTCAGAATCCTGCATTGTGTCTATCAGAAAAGACACACTGAATAAATTTCTGTGAAATGCATAAAGTAGCAGCTTCAATGGTGGGAAATATACAAGGTTTCATTTTCCTGGGCTATGGGTGGAATTGCATCCCCTTAAAATAATGTGTTGATGTCCTGAATCCCAGATCTCAAAATGTGACCCTATTGGGAAATAAGGTTGTTGCAGATGTAACTAGTAAAGTAATATCATGTTGGAGGAGGGTAGGCTAGTGTCCTTGTAAGAAGAGGAAAGACAGACACAGAAGGAAGAGGGCCATAAAGACAGGGCTAAAGATTGGAGTTATGTTCCTATAACCTGAGGAGCACCTGGGGTTACCAGAGACAAGGAAGATTCTCCACTAGTGGTTCTGAAGGAAGCACGGTACTGTCAACATCTTGATTTCAGACCTCTAGTGTCCAGAACTGAGAGAGAATAAATGTATGCAGATTTAAGCCACCTAGACTGTGGTGCTTTGTTAGGACAATGCTAGGAAACCAAATATCTAATATGTTTAAATGGTCTTATCTACATTACTCACGGTACATTCTCTGTCGTTTAGTCGTGTCTGATTCTTTGTGACCCCCATGGATTGGAGCTCGCCAGGCTGCCCTTTCCATGGGATTTCCCAGGCAAGAATACTGGAGTGGGTTGCCATTTCCTTCTTCAGGGGATCTTCCCGACCCAGGGATCGAACCCATGTCTCTCCCTTCTCCTGCACTGGCAGGTGGATTCTTTACCACTGTATGTTACTCAGGGTTATCTCTAAAATGGAATTAGCTTTAGGCAAGAAAATAAACGCATTTTTAAAATTTATAGATTGCCTCAATTCTGTAAGGTGTTAACAGTTTCCCAACATGGTATCCACCTGAAATGTGAGCTCTTTGAACTGAACAATCAAATGAATGAACGTGTATTTACAAGTTAATGGGTAATAGTAACATATGGAATGTGATGCCCTGTGGTTCCAAATGTCTCAAAATTGGGAGCAAACGGTCTTTAGAATCCTAAAAGAGTGATAACAAGTTTTTACTTAGAATCTGTCCTGACGGGAAGATACAAATTGAAAGACAATAGATACATCTATCCATTTATTCATTCATTTACTATCATCTATTCATCCATTCAGAGAAGCGATGGCACCCCACTCCAGTACTCTTGCCTGGAAAATCCAATGGACGGAGGAGCCTGGTAGGCTGCAGTCCATGGGGTCGCTAAGAGTCGGACACGACTGAGAGACTTCACTTTCACTTTCATGCTTTGGAGAAGGAAATGGCAACCCACTCCAGTGTTCTTGCCTGGAGAATCTCAGGGACGGGGTTGCCTGATGGGCTGCCGTCTATAGGGTCACACAGAGTCAGACACGACTGAAGCGACTTAGCATTCATCCATTTACCCGTCATCTAGTCATTCATTTACTCATCATCTCCCATTTTGGGAATGCAGTGGTGGACAGTAAAATGAAGCTTCTTTCTTCTGGAGATTATATTTTATTGGGGAATAGTAGAAAAAAACAACATATAGGTCACATTGACTGATCCTATGGAAAAAAAAGGAGGTGGATAAGAAAATAGGGAATACTGAAGGGAGGTTACCCCTTTAGTTGGGGTTGTCAGATGGGTTTATTTGATTAGATAGCATTTGGATGGAATGAGGGAAAGAGCCATACATGTGGATCTATAGCGATATATATGTATATATCAACTCCAATATTTTGGCCACCTGATGTGAAGAGCCAACTCATTGGAAAAGACCCTGATGCTTGGAAAGATTGCAAGCAGGAAGAGAAGGGGATGACAGAGGATGAAATGGTTGGATAGCATCAAAAACTCAATGGATATGAGTTTGAGTAAATCAGGGAGATGGTAAAGGACAGGGAGGCCTCAGTTCAGTTCAGTCATGCAGTCGTGTTCAACTCTTTGTGACCCCATGGACTGGAGCATGCCAGGCTTCCCTGTTCATCACCAACTCCCAGAGCTTACTCAAACTCATGTCCATTGAGTCAGTGATGCCATCCAACCATCTCATCTTCTGTTTTCCCCCTCTCCTCCCACCTTCAGTCTTTCTCAGCATCAGGGTATTTTCCAATGAGTCAGTTCTTCACATCAGGTGGCCAAAATACTGGAGTTTCAGCTTCAGCATCAGTCCTTCCAGTGAGTATTCAGGACTCATTTCCTTTAAGATGGACTGGTTGGATCTCGTTGCAGTCCAAGGGACTCTCAGGAGTCTTCTCCAATACCACAGTTCAAAAGCATCAATTCTTTCGGTAGAGAAATCAGATTTCAATGGATAATTAAATGGCAGGTTAAGCACTGGTGGCAGCACATGGTTAGCATTCTTTCTGATATACAGGTTTTTTGGTGAAGGAGAGACCAGATGATGGCTGGAGGAGAATATTAAATCAAAGAAAATTTATTATGTTAAACTGAGGCATATTAAACTTCTTAAGAATTTATCTGAGCAGAAATCAATTTGAATAGAGCAGCATCCAATCTAGCAGATAGAAAGAAGCTCTTAAGAGCTGAAAAAATGGAAGACTTTTATAGGTAGAAGAGAACAACAAGGAAGTTTAATATGAGGCAAAAAAAAGCAGATTGATTACTTCAAGATTGCTTTCCTTTTGGGGACAGCAGGTAATCAGGCAGATTACCTAACCAGTGTTGGTTTAAGATTCCATTTCTGGAAGAGCTGAAACTGTAATTAAGTCTGGTGACGTGTGTGAAAGTCACTTAGTCATGTCCAACTCTTTGCGGCCCCATAGACTGTAGCCCGCCAGACTCCTCTGTCCATGGGATTCTCCAGGCAAGAATAATGGAGTGGGTAGCGAATCCCTTCTCCAAGGGATTTTCCCGATCCAGGGATCAAACCCTGGTCTCTTGAATCGCAGGCAGACTCTACTATCTGAGCCACCAGGGAAGCCTGTTTGGTGGCATGGGGCTCAGCATAAGGGACTCCATTTGGGTCTGGTGTCTTCTTTTTTTTAACAATTATGTGTAGCAGATTTGTAGAATGCTAGTATGTTTCAGAAGAAAAGCAAGTCTTAAGCAAGTTTTTAGAGGCTTCATTTGAACATACAACAGATACATCTGGAATAAGCTATAGAGTGAGGCACTGGAGAGAGCAGATGTCCCCACTATTCTAAGGCTTAGATTTTGCCTGGTGAGTTTTGTGGAAGAATATTGCACTAGGTGTTAGAAGTCATTTTTGGGAGAGTGGTTTATGTAGCAGTTTAAGTAAATTAAGTCCAGGCTACCTGGAGTTGAAACCAGGAAGGGGCTAACTCATTAAAATCATGCCTTCATCCTCCCAAGAGCTGGGAAGTTAAAGTGAGGAAATGGTAATGTGGCACATAGTGAATAGCCCATCAGCGCTGGTTCTCTTCTGAATACTCTGAAATATATATATATATATATATATATATATATATATATATATATATAAAAGAACGTGAGACCTCCAAATGTGTCAAAATTAGAGAGCTCATTATCAGCTCTAAGAAAACTTGTCTCCAATAGGACACTGCAGAAACTGGGCAGTAGTCTTAACAAAGGCGAGTCAGTCATTCAGAGTCTCTCTCTGCACCTTAATGAAGGAAGGGGCTTGAGGAAATCCATGGCACAATGGCACCTGATTCACACAGCTCATCAAAAGTCCATGAAATTCTGCACTCCTGAGTTTTGTCAAATGGATTCTATAAATGCTAGACTCTGGAGAAAAAGAACCGCTAGAAATATATCTAGTGATCTCTGAGATAAACGCAGCCGACCAGCTCTCTGACTGATCTCACTCTTATTCCTATTTCAAGGCAAATGCTTCTAAATATAGACCCAGTCACATTCAACAAAGAATTCCTATGATCACGTATGGATTTTAAAATATGCTTTAAAAATTTTCACTTATCTTTATTTTTCATGCTTTCTTTTTTTCCTTTGTACTTTTCCACAATGCTCTGAAGAAACAGCCTGTGTTGAAAGAGTCTAGATTTCAAATAATCCCTCTCTAGCGCCTTTCGGTTCAGTATTACTTTTCTCTCTTAGGCTGTCCTCTCCCAGCCCTCTAGATGACTGACCTCCTTTCAGGCAGAGAGCCTTGGCGAGTGCACCTTTCAGGTCATCATTAGTTATTTCAAAGATTTTACAGAGGAATGATAAAGAAAATTATTACTTGAAGAACTTGGTTGGGCTGTGCATTTTTTTTTTTTTTTGGCTTTCACAAATACCCATTGGTAAATGAAGACTTCAAAGGGCCTTCATTAGGGCCTTAGAAAGAAACCGTGGGAAAGTTAATTACCTGGAGCCAAAAATCCTATTTTCCCTTTAACAACCCAGGGCTGCACTTTACAGGCAATCAAATGGAGTGATGTTTGGCAAACAGTCAGCCTTTCTTGAAATGCAGAGTGTAATTAGATGCTCTCCTGTCTGTCATTAAAGACAAATTGTTTGTAAATGGTTAACATTTGAGTACTGCAATGTGTCTTCAACCTTTATCATAATTATATTTCCTATATTGACTGAAATATTCTAAACTGAGAAATGGGAGCTTATTGCAAGGTTAATTGCTTGATAATAAATTGCTGTTGCTCTTAAGAATACTCGCATTATTTATTTATTTTGCCTTCATTTTCTTTAGAAGTTTTGACACTTGTGTTTCAAATATACTCAGAAGAAGTCTTCTGTGAAAAGAATCATCCATCCCCTGATAGTAGCTAATTTTGTTCCTAATTGGGGCTCTGAACCATTCAGAGAAAAAAAAACTCTCCACCCTGTCCAAAACCCACTGGCTTGAAAGAATCTCAGATGTCATTAGGGTTGTCAGGGCTCCCTGATGGGAGAGAAGGGTGAATAAAATATTTTTGACTTGCAGAGAATGCTGTGATTATAATGTCATCAGCTTCTCCCATGCTTGACAGCAGTTTACCTCATTATATTGTATTTTAAGTATTTAAAGCACTTTTATAACCTGTTTATTCAACTACACTATTCTTATTCAATCCCTAGGCCCCTTACATAAAACTAGGAAGTTTAGACAAAAGGATATAAGAGTCAGCTTCCTCAACTTCCGGTGATGCCAATTTAGACTCCTCTGCTGGAGAAGGCAATGGCAACCCACTCCAGTACTCTTGCCTGGAAAATCCCATGGAGGGAGGAACCTGGTAGGCTGCAGTCCATGGGGTTGCTGAGAGTCGGACACAACTAAGCGACTTCACTTTCACTTTCATGCATTGGAGAAGGAAATGGCAACCCACTCCAGTGTTCTTGCCTGGAGAATCCCAGGGACGGGGGAGCCTGGTGGGCTGCCGTCTATGGGGTCGCACAGAGTCGGACACAACTGAAGTGACTTAGCAGCAGCAGCAGCAGCTGGTTACAAAATTCAGAGTTGCTGTTCCCAGAGTTGTTTGTTCTGCTGCTGAGTTGCTAAGTTGTGTCCAGCTCTTTGTGAACGCATGGAATATAGCACGCCAGGCTCCCCTGTCCTCCACTATCTCCTGGAGTTTGCTCAGATTCCTGTCCATTGAGTCGGTGATGTTATCTAAGGATATCATCCTCTGCCACCCTCTTTGCCTTTTGCTTTCAATCTTTCCAAGTATCAGAGTCTTTTCCACTGAGTTGACTCTTTGCATCAGGTGCAAAGTATTGGAGCCTGAGCTTTCAGCACCAGTCCTTCCAATGATATTCAGAGTTGATTTCCTTTAGGATTGACTGGTTTGGTCGCTTTGCTGTCAAAGGACTCTCAAGAGTCTTCCCCAGCACCACAATTTGAAAGCATCAATTCTTTGGCTCTCAACCTTCTTTATGGTCCAACTCTCATATCTGTACATGACTACTTGGAAAATCATAGCTTTGACCAGATAGACCTTTGTTGGCAAAGTGATGTCTCTGCTTTTTAATATGCTATCTAGGTTTGTCATAGCTTTCCTTTCAAGGAACAAATGCCTTTTAATGTCATGGCTGCAGTCACCATCTGCAGTGATTTGGAGCCCAAGAAAATAAGATCTGTCACTGCTTCCACTTTATTCCCTTCTATTTGCCATGAAGTGATGGCACTAGATGTCATGATCTTACTTTTTTGAATGTTGATTTTCAAGACAGATTTTTCACCCTCATCAAGAGCCTCTTTATTTCCTCTTCAGTTTCTGCCGTTAAAGTGGTTATCATCGCATATCTGAGGTTATTGATGTTTCTCCTGGCAATCTTGATTCAACCCAGTGACTCATTCAGCCCAGCATTTCACATGACATATTCTGCATATAAGTTAAATAGACAGCAACAATAAACAGCCTTGTTGTACTTCTTTCCCAATTTGGGACCAGTCAGTTTTTCCATGTTCAATTCTGTTGTATTTCTTGACCCACATACAGGTATCTCAGGAGACAGGTAAGGTGGTCTGGTATTCCCATCTCATTAAGAATTTTCCACAGTTTGTTGTGATCCACACAGTCAATGGTTTTAGCATAATCAATGAAGCAGAAATAGATGTTTTTCTGGAATTTCCTTGCTTTCTTGAAGATCCAACAAATGTTGCCAATTTGATCTCTGGTTCCTCTCCCTCTTCAAAACCCAGGTTGTACGGAAGTTCTCAATTTATATACTGCTGAAGCCTAGCTTGAATGATTTTGAGAATAACCTTACTAGCATGTGAAATGAGCCCAACTATACTGTAGTTTGAACATTCTTTTGTACTGCCCTTGTTTGAGATTGGAACAAAAACTGACCTTTTCCAGTACTCTGGTCACTGCTGAGTCTTTCAAATTTGCTGACATATTGAGTGCAGCACTTCAATGTCATTAACTTTTAGGATTTTAAATGGCTCAGCTGGAATTTTATCACATCCACTAGCTTTGTTTATAGTAATGCTTTCTAAGGCCCACCTGACTTCACATTCCAGGATATCTGGCTCTAGGTGAGTGACCACACCATCATGGTTATCCAGGTCATTAAGATCTTTTTCATATAGTTCTTCTATGTATTCTTGGCACCTTTTCTTAATCTCTTCTGCTACTGTTAAGGCCATTTATTATGCCCATCCTTGCATTTATCATGCCCATCCTTGCATCCTTGATATCTCCAGTTTTCTTGAAGAGATCTCAAGTCTTTTGCATTCTTTTGTTTTTTTTTCTCCTATATTTCTTTGCATTGTTCATTGAAGAAGGCCTTCTTATCTCTCCTTGCTATTCTTGGGAACTCTATGTTCAGTTGGGTACATCTTTCCCTTTCTCCTTTGCCTTTCATTTCTCTTCTTTCCTCAGCTATGTGTAAAGTCTCCTCAGACAACCACTTTGCCTTCTTCTTATATTTCTTTTTCTTTGGGATGGTTTTGCCATCACCTTCTATACAGTGCTTCGAACTTCAGTCCATAGATCTTGAGGCACACTGTCTACCAGATCTAATCCCTTGTATCTATTTGTCACCACTGTGTAACAATAAAGGATTTGATTTAGGTCATAGCTGAATGACATAATGGTTTTCCCTGGTGTGCTGAGTGCAGAGTCACTTCAGTTGTGTCTGACTCTTGACAACCCTATGGACCATAACCCGCCAGGCTCCTCTGTCCATGGCATTCTCCAGGCAAGAATACTGGAGTGGGTTTCCATGCCCTCCTCTGGGGAATCTTCCCAAACCAGGGATGGAACCCGTGTCTCTTATGTCTCCTGCATTTCCAAGTGGGATCTTTACTGCTAGCACCAATGGTTTTCCCTTTTTAAAATTTAAGCATAATTTTTGCAATAAGGAGTTCATGGTCTAAGCCACAGTCATCTCCAGGTCTTGTTTTTGCTGACTGTATAAAGTTTCTCCATCTCTGGCTGCAAAGAATACAATGAATCTCTTTTCGGCATTGACCATCTGTGATATCCATGTGTAGTGTCATCTTTTTGTGTTGGGAAAGGGTGTTTGCTATGACCAGCATGTTCTTTTGACAAAACTCTGTTAGACTTTGCCCTGCTTCAGTTGTATTCTAAGGCCAAACTTACCTGTTACTCCAGGTATCTCTTGTCTATTTTTGCATTCCAATCCCTTATGATGAAAGGGACATCTTTGTTTGGTGTTAGTTCTAGAAAGTCTTGTAGGTCTTCATAGAACTGGTCAACTTCAGCTTCTTCAGCATCAGCAGTTGGGGCATAGACTTGGATTACTGTGATGTTGAATGTTTTGCCTTGGAAACAAACTGAGATCATTCTGTCATTTTTGAGGTTACATCGAAGTACTGCATTTCAAACTCTTTTCTTGACTATGCAGGCTACCCCATTTCTTCTAAGGAATTCTTGCCAACAGCAGTAGATACAATGGTCATCTGAATTAAATTCATTCAGTCTGGTCCATTTTAATTCACTGATTCCTAAGATGTGGATGTTCACTCTTGCCATCTCCTGCTTGACCATGTCTGATTTACCTTGATTCATGGACCTAACATTCCAGATTCCTATACAATGTTTTTCTTTGCAGCATCGGACTTTACTTTCACCACCAGGCACATCCACAACTGAGCATTGTTTCTGCTTTGGCTCAGCTGTTTCATTCTATCTGGAGCTATTAGTATATAATTGCCCTCTTCTTTTCCCCAGAGGCATATTGGACACCTTTTGACCTGAGGGGCTCATCTTCTGGTGTTATATCTTTGTGCCTTTTCATACTGTTCATGGGGTTATTATGATAAGACTACTGGAGTGGTTTGCCATTCCCTGCAACAGGGGACCAAGTTTTGTCAGAACTCTTCCATATGACCTGTTCATCTTGGGTGGCTTTGCATGGCATGCCTCATAGCTTCTTTGAGTTATGCAAGCCCCTTCACCACAACAAGGCTGTGACCCATGAAGGGGTTCTAAGTGGTAATTATGATCATTAAAACTGAATGTTTTAAAATGCAGATGTCAGATCTATTTTAGGATATCAGTAGAACCAAATGTTCAGTTCACTATTGTCTGTCCAGTAAAACCTCTATTTACTTATAAATGATAACAATAACTTGCGTATGTGTTCACTCAGTTATGTCCGACTCTTTGTGACCCCATGGACTGTAGCCCACCAGGCTCCTTCGTCCGAGGACAGGCAAGAATACTGGAATGGTTTACCATTTCCTACTCCAGGGGATCTTCCCCACCCAGGGATTGAATCTGAATCTCTTGCATTTCCTGCATTGGTAGGTAGATTCTTTAACTAGTATGCCACCTGCTGCTGCTAAGTCACTTCAGTCGTGTTCGACTCAGTGTGAACCCATAGACGGCAGCCCACCAGGCTCCCCCGTCCCTGGGATTCTCCAGGCAAGAACACTGGAGTGGGTTGCCATTTCCTTCTCCAATGCATGAAAGGGAAAAGTGAAAGTGAAGTCACTCAGTCGTGTCTGACTCTTAGTGACCCCATGGACTGCAGCCTACCAGGCTCCTCCACCCATGGGATTTTCCAGGCAAGAGTACTGGAGTGGGCTGACACCACCATAAAACAATAATTTAGCCATGAGTTATTTAGAAGTTACTTTATGCTTAAGAGTATGCTATCTCCTTCAGTATATTTTTCATTTAATTTTCATAATAATCTGCTTCCTTTGTGGCTCAGTTGGTAAAGAATCTGCCTACAGTGCAGGAGACCCAGGTTTGATTCCTGGGTCAAGAAGATCCTCTGGAGAAGGAAATGGCAACCCACTCCAGTATTCTTACCTGGAGAATCCCATGGACAGAGGAGCCTGGCGGGCTACAGACCATGGGGTCACAAAGAGTTGGACACGACTTGGTGACTAAACCACCACCACCACCTGTGAAATAGACTGTATTCTTTCCCTTTTATAAATGAACAAACTGAGTTTTGGAAACATTATATTCCCATAACTAGTAAATGGCAGAGCCAGAAATTTGAGCAATATTACTGTTTTCAAAGCCATGTTCTTTCAAGTGACAATTTTCTAATAATCTGAGCATTATATGCTATTATTTTCTACCTTGTCAAAAACAACATTATAAATACGATAGAAACACATAGTGAAGGCTCTTGACAGACTAAGTATAGGAAACTAAGTAAAAACTTTGTTCACAAGATGAATCTTAACTGCATCATCTATATTTAATGTGTGTCCTGAACTTACAGTAAAAGTCTAGAGTGTGGTCTGCAAACTACAAACCCCTAGTTGATGACTGTTTTTGTAAAGAAAGTTTGATCAGAACATAGCCATCTCCATTCACTTGCATACTGTCTATGACTGCCTTTGTTATAAAACTATGAAGGGTCCTAGAATTTAGGATTGTGGCATAAGGATTATATAGAGCTGAAGACACTTGAGAATCAATGGATAAAGGAAGAGGCTTCCTCTGAACTCCCTTTATCTGCTTAAAAGCAGAGTCTCCCAAAAGAATTCAACTGTCATAAAATCCCTTTCTGTAGTTTTACAACCAGGGAAGATCGACTCCTATCACTAGAAAGAAGTCAGCAATGGGAATAAGAAATAACCAGAAATTGTCACAAAACTATCATATCTCCTATCTATTCACCTAAGGGCCCATTGATCTTTCCTAAAAGTCACTTGTTTTCCCACAAGTGCCCTCTCTCCTCCACCTCTTCGCCTATTGAGATGGTATGTAAATCCCCAATTCTGTCTCTCTCTCTCTCTGAGACACATTTTTTCTTTTTTTGTAAGCATGTGGGTAAGCTTATTTTCTCTCTTGCTAATTTGTCTTCTGCCAGTTTAAGTCACAGGGGTCCGTGTAATAAACCTAAGAGGGTTGAGGAGTCTCTCCTCCCTGATGACTGCAATGTCAAGTTGCAACAGAGACTCTATGGCCTACAAAGCGTAAAATATTTTCTATCTGGCATTTAAGAGTACATTTGCTGATCCTGGTGAGCCTGAATGATTATTCAGAAATGGAATAGAGAACTTCACAACATTTCAGCCAACTTCACAGTGAACCTGAAGTTTATGTGAAGGGGCACAGCCACATTATCTACTTATAAATAATCATATATCAAATAACCACAAATAATCATGATGAAGGAAATATACAAATTTGTTTGCTTGCATGTTGCTTGTGGGGTCACCAGCAATGAGAACCTAGGAAACTATTTCTTGTCCTAAAGGTTATTGTATAATTGTAAAAATTTTATCAACTGTGTCTAGTTTAAATTCCACTCAGATATATAATGTGTGGTATGTATGTACCATAATAAATATTCAAATACAAATAATCCAAAAACTCACTGTTGTTTAATTTCTATTTTAAAATTTTTATAGAGTTTCATTATCTAATAATACAGCCATGCCTGCTTCCTCGTCTGTGAATTTTCTGTTCAAGTTTTATTGATATTCTCATAAATATTTATAAACTCTAGATATACATGGGTATTTGCTTCTAATACTATATTGAATAAAAGTAGTGAAAGTGGGCATCTTTGTTCTGTTCCTAATCTTTGAGGAAATGCTTCCCACTATTTACCATTGAGTATGATGTTGGCTGTAGATCTGGCATGAAAGTGAAAGTTGCTCAGTCGTGTCTGACTCTTTGCCATCCCATGGATTGTAGCTTGTGTCCATGGAATTCTTCAGGCCAGAATATTGGAGTGGTTTTCTGTACCCTTCTTCAGGGGATCTTCCCAACACAGGGATGAAACCCAGGTCTCCCACATTGCAGGCAGATTCTTTAGTGTCTGAACCATCAGGGAAGCCCAAGAATACTGGAGTGAGTAGCTGATCCCTTCTCCAGAGGATCTTCCCAACCCAGAAATCGAACCAGGATCTCCTGCATTGCAGGTGGATTCTTTACCAGCTGAGCTACTGGGGAAACCCCAGATCTGTCATATATGGCTTTTATTATGTTGAGGTATGTTCCCTCTATACACACTTTGTTGAGAACTTTTATTATAAATAAATATTTAATTTTGTCAAAAGCCTTTCTGCATCTTTTGAAAAGATCACATGATTTTTATTCTTCAGTTTGTTAATGTGGTATATATCACATTTATTGATTTGCGGGTATTGAAACTTTCTTGCATTCATAAGTCCAGCTTGATCATGGTGTATTATCCTTTTAATGCCTTTGTGAGTATGATTTGCTAATACTTTGCTTAGGATTATGGATCTATGTGCATCGCTGATATTGGACTGAAATTTTCCTTTATTGTGCTGTCTTGTTCTGGTTTTGGTATCAGGGTTATGCTGGCTTCAGAGAATGAGTTTGGAAGCATTCTTTCCTCTTAAACTCCTTAGACTAGTTTGAGAAAAGTAGGTGTTAACTTGTCTTTAGCTATTTGGTAGTATTCACCTCTGAAGCCACCTGGTCCGGAACTTCTGTTTGTTGGGAGTCGTGCATTTTGTTTGTTTGTTTTTTAAATGCTGATTCAATGTCATTACTGGTAATCAGTTCATTCATATTTTCTAATTCTTCATGATTCAGTCTTGGGAAATTGTTAATTTCTAGCAATTTATCCAATTCTTCTAAGGTTGTCCATTTTATTGACATGTAATGGTTTATGGTACTCTCTGTGGGCTTCCCAGGTAGTAGAGTGGTAAAGAATCAATCTGCCAATGCAGGAGGTGCAAGAGATGTGGGTTTGATGCCTGGATCTGGAAGATCCCTGGAGAAGGAAATGGCACCCCACTCCAGAACTCTTGCTTGGAAAATTCCATGGACAGAGGAGCCTGGTGGGCTACAGTTCATGGGGTTGCAAAGAGTCAGATACGACTGAGTGACTAGTGACTAAGCTCTCAGTTTACTCTCTGATGATCCTTTGTATCTCTGTGGTGTGGGTTGTAACTTCTTTTTTTCATTTCTGATTTTTTTGACTTGGGCCCCCTCTCTTGCTCTTGATGAGTCTGGTTAAAAGTGAATTGATTTTTTGTATCCTTTCAAAGAACCAGCTCTTAGTTTTATTGATCCTTTCTCTTGTTATTTAGTCTTTATTTCATTTATTTCCCCAGTGATCTTTAGTATTACTTTCCTTGTACTAACTTTGGGTTTTGTTTGTTCTTTTTTTAGTTCCTTTAGGCACAAAGTTTAGGTTAGGTTATATGAAATTTTTGTTTCATAAGGTAGGCTTTATTGCTATAAACTTTACTCTTAGAACTGCTTTTGTTGCATCCCATACATTTTTGGTTATAGTGTTTCCATTTTCATTTACCTACAGGGTTTTTTTAAAACTTATTTATTTGCTTTTGGCTGTAATAGGTCTCCATGATTGGGTGGACTTTCCTCTGGTTGCCGAGAGTGGGGTCTACTCTTCACTGTGGTGCTTGGACTTACCGTGGTGGCCTCTCTTGTGGTGTAGACGGGCTCTAGGTGCTTGGGGCTTCAGTAGGTGCAGCTCCTGGGCTCCAGAACACAGGTTCAACAGTTGTGGAGCAACTAAGTTGCTCCAAGGCATGTGGGATCTTCCTGGACAAGGAACTGAATATGTGTCTCATGCACTGGCAAGCAGATTCTTTACCACTGAGCCGCCAGGGAATTCCTACCTCCAAATTTTTTTTTTTTTTTTCTTTTTTGATTTCTTCAAAGACCCATTGGTTGTTTACCAACATTCTGTTTAGCTTATACCTGTGTGTATTTTCATCCTTGGCATCTCTCGTGGATCCTTCTTTATGTCTTTAGCTGTGGAAAACCTTTTTTGCTAGCCTTCAGGTTGTTCTCATAGATAGTTGTTTTGTAAATAGATGCAAATTTGGTGTGTCCATTGGAGAAAATGAGTTTAGGGTCTTTCTACTCTGCTATTTTTCCCATCTCTTGTTCACTGATTTTATTTTTCCAGAAATATATTAAGTAATTTGGATAACTAGGTAAGCATTAAATCATATCAGAGATCCCAATTTTCCAAATCTTTCTGTTAGCATAACAATGATCATAAAATGTTGCCCCATTGAGGAATGCTCAAGGTGTCTCCTGCCCTTTCTTTGGCCTGTTTAATTTTTGGTGTGTGTTTCCCAGGTTGTGCTAATGTTAAAGAATCCACCTGCCATTGTATGAGACTCTAGAGACATGGATTTAATCCCTGGGTTGGGAAGATCCCGTGGAGTAGGAAATGGCACCCCACTCCAGTATTCTTGCCTGGAAAACTTCATGGTCAGAGGAGCCTGGTGGGCTACAGTCCATGCGGCCTCAAAGAGTCAGACACGATTGAGCAGCTGAGCACACACATGTATTTTTGGTGTTCTGCTGACAGTTTATATTGGACACTTCCAATGGTGATAACAAAATTGCAGGTGATGTGCATTACTTCAGTGATTTTTGCTCTCATGAAAGTGAATTTATAGCAGGAAGCTTATATAAAACTGGTAGTAAAAATATGTACTTCAGCACCACCCACAGCCTGATAATCACGACTAGTACCAGATGTTTATTAGTGGGAACTAAGAGCTTAATTTTAGAAATAAGAATTGGAGAGACTCAAATGTGAAGATATTAATTTTTTTACTGGGGTATACCAAGAATCCTGATATATGTGTCCAATAAATGTGTGTTGAATGAATGGAAACTGGTGATATATTCCATAGAGTTTATTAAATCATTGATATAGAAGGTGAATTGCAGGTTTATCCTCTCTACTCCCACTTATAGTCCTGGACTTATGTCTCTTGATCTTTATTCTCCTTTCTAAGACAATATATACTAAGTATAATCCCTCTTCCACATGTAGTCTTTCATATAGTTTATGACAGTTTTAATTTTCTATGGAAGATACTCCTGATTTTTTAATATGTAAATTCTATGTGAATAGTATTAAATTTATTAAGGGTGAGAGCCAAAATGTTTGATACATAGTAGATACTGAATAATTTGAAGAATAAATTTTATATACATATAGTATTTCCAAACACTATATCTTAAATTTCTAATACTATATTTTAAAATCTCTAATTAATTTTTTCCCTGTATGATAGCATTCCTCTTCAAGAACAGTGTACAATTTAAGGAATTGTTATTTTGATGAATGCACTTAAGTCAATGCAGACTAAGACATATTAGCCCTTCAATGAACATGATATTTTTAGATTAATTATACCTCCCTATTCACAAGGTACAAAAAGAATGTTAAAAAGATATAAAACTATTATTTTTGCCATATTTATACATCTGATATCTTAAGGCCAAGTGCACATTTGAATGCCTTCAAATTTCTTGAATTTTCTGGGGGAAAAAAAGATAAAACCAAATGTGTGTGATGTTTTGACTGCTGATATACATCAAATCTTAAAATGCCATAAGAAACATTTACTTTTGTCCATATCCCCTTTTTGATTTGTGCACTCTAACATTTATGCTTTTTAATTTCTAAGAGTTTCTGAGTGTTTTTAAACATAAAACTAATTAATCAATATCATATGCCTTTTATTGCACCTGGGATCTGTTAGAAGCTGAAAATATATGTATATAATTTAATATAATATATAATTATATATAATATACATTATATCATATAAAAATGTTTTTAAAAATATATCACAATGCTTTCTCCCAAAAAGCAGGGTTTAAAAGTGTTTGAAAATTGAGTTAAAAAAATGCTCCTTTGACAGATTCATTCCAGACAAATAAACAGTCTACTTTTTTAACTGTTGGGATCCATGTCCCAGTACTGGGCATCTGTTGTGTTGATGTTTTCTATATTTTCTATACTTTCAAACTGGCCTTAGATTCTGCAGGCCTTGTCTGTGTGTAGACTGCAGAAGACTGGGATATAACCCATGGATGAGCACACATGAAAGAGCATGGGAAAAGTCTAATCAATCATTCGTATTTGCGTAGTCCTCCTTCCCGAATACATATAAAATGATGCAAAATGATGCATCACTTTTTTTCCTAAGAATAAAGAGATAATAAAAGAAAACTAATAATAGGAAGCATCTAATTTTTAAAATTTAATTTAATTTTCCCTTTTTGCAGTTTTAGAGTAGATAGCTAGATAATTCACAGAGGAGTGGATAAGCATCGTAAGAGGAAGTGTAAATAAAATGGATGGTTCTGAATTTAAAGAATGTTCCTAAGGCAGTAGATTCTAATGAAGGAAAGTTCATTCTGACTTCTGAGTTTACCACAAAGCTAACATTCAAAATTTCCTCTACCATTCTATAGTGTGTTAGTCACTCAGTCATGTCCGACTCTTTGCTACTGCATGGACTGTAGCCTGCCAGGATCCTCTGTCCATGGAATTCTCCATGCAAGAATACTGGAATGTGTTGTTATTTCCTTCTTCAGGGGATCTTCCCAACCCAGGAATCAAACCCAGGTCTCCCACATTGCAGGCAGAGTCTTTGCTGTCTGAACCACTAGGGAAGCCTCTACTGTCCTATAGGTAGCTACGATTATCTCAGATTTATAATCAGAATAACCACATCATTTCTTCTTGAAGTCAGAACAAACTGACTAAGGCAAACATTACTAGCTTGTATTGGTGTTTAGAGATAGAACTAGAAACAACGGGAAATAACTTCAATTAGAGCTTCCCTGGTGGCTCAGCAGTAAAGAATCTGCCTGCAATGCAGGAGACACAGGAGATTCAGGTTCAGTTCCTGGGTTAGGAAGATCCCCTGAAGAAGGAAACAGCAACACATTCCAGTATTCTTGCCTGGGAAATCCCACGGACAGAGGAGCCTGATGGGCTACAGTCCATAGGGTCACAAAGAGTAAGACATGACTTAACAACTAAACAACAACAAATGCATAGGTTACTTGAAATTTCATGGTTTTGGAGAATGTAGATTTGGTTCCGTGCTAATTATATTTAAGATTTTAGGTCATTTGAACAAAAGACATGGATTATGATTTAGTATGCAATATCCTTTATCTCAGATTCCTGTTTCGCTTTATGGCAGATATAAATAAACACAGAAATAACATATAAAGGATCCCGATGATGAATGCCTTCCACATGAAAGGTTTTTTTTTTTTTTAATAATGAATGAAGATCATTCTGCCTTGATAAGGAAATATAGAAATAGCAAACTTCACTGTGCACCAAGGGGAGAGATTTAACGCTGTCTTTGTAAATCCCAGGATGTTTCTATGTCAGCTTTATCAATATGTAATTATAACCTTGAAACTCATCAGTCATCTACTGTAGTGGGATATGACCTGAAATTCTAACCAGCAGATTCCTCTCTTCTCTTCTTGAACATGGTGCATAAATAATCCTACAGAAGTGTCTCTCAATGTTAATTACATCAGAATTCCTTGTAAAGCATATTATATGCCTCTGAAAGAAAGGGGGGTAAAAAAAAAACCTCTCAGATGGATTGATTTTTCTCTAAACTTTGCCTCTTTTTTAAGCTAAAAAGTCTATTGGGAAGAATAAACTCATAAAATACTACTTATAACTTCAATGAGAAAATGGCTGTTCTTCAACTGAAATATTTTGTAAAGGATTGTAGAATTCTTAAAACATCTACAAGAGAAAAATTATTAGAAGATTAATCTTTCATATAATAACTGTCCAACTTGGTCTAAATGCAGTAGTAGCAGAACTAGAATTCTGCATAAACAGTGTGAGAAACATTCAACATTTGAAGGACAATGACAGGGTAACTTAGCTAAAAATCTCTTATGCCCTATTGTCCTTCCTTACCTCTATTTTGTTCCCTTTAGGTATTACTTTGAAGTCTTATCCACAATATGTCTATGATAAAAGATTGGTCTTTCTCTTCACCCGTGTCTCCCAAGCTCTTCTTTTCTGTGCTTACTATCTTTTTTACATTACTAATAAAAGTATTTTAAGTGCAAGTCTTCAGCGAATTCCTGGTGACATCCTTATAAACAGTATTTTAAAGGTTATTTCTAGACCTTAGTTAAATGTTATTAAGCCTTTAGGGAAAGTGTCAAGTATATTCAGTGATACAAAGTTAGAATCTTTTAAGAATGATTCAATAACCTAAGACAAATAGAAATAACTTCCTGGGGAGAGAGAAAACATTTGGGTCAAGTCTATAATGGGGATATTGGGAGCTGAGGTCAGAGAAGAATTAGATGTTTTAAAGCGGGCAAGAGCTTTAGAGTTGTGCCTTTCTCTCTCCACCACTTAAGCATGGGGAGATAATTACCTGTATTTGCAGTATTCTGGGAAAGAAAAACCAAAGACACCACAGTAAAACCAATCAGAGGTTGCAGGGTAACATCAGTATAGACAGGGGTCCAGCTGCGGTGGAGAGCTCATAGTATCTAGAGCTAATAAGGGGGAGTAGCTCCCAAGAATTTTCTTCTCACCACTCTTTGTCTTTAAGTGATATTACCTGAGAGAAGCTATTCAGGGCAAAGAATGAAGCCAAGGATCAAGTAAGATATACCAGGAAAATATTGATTGAAAGAAAAGCTGTGATACTGATTTTAAACTTAGCCAAATATAATATACAAGTTTGGAGATCCTAGCTAAAATATAAATGGACTAAAATATATTTCTTCTTTTCAGATGACATGATTATCTACATAGAAAGTCCAACAGAATCAATAAGTTGTTAAAGCGAAAAATAGCTTGCTAATTAAAAAATATCTTACAAATATCATTATCATTTTTCAGATCTAGTAGTAAGCAGCTAGAAACTATAACAGAACACAGAAACTGGCCCATGTAAGCTTGTGCATGTATGCTAAGTCGCTTCAGTCGTGTCTGACTCTTTGCGACCCCATGGACGGTAGTCCCCCAGGCTCCTCTGTCCATAGGATTCTCCTGGCAAGAATACTGGAGGAGGTTGCCATTTCCTCCGCCTCCCTGCCAGGGGATCTTCCTGATCCAGGGATTGAACCTGCGTCTCCTGCAGCTCCTGTACTGCAGGCATATTCTTTACTGCTGAACCACTGGGGGAAGCCCCATGTAAACTTAATAACTTAGACATTTGATCTCTTGTTCTTGTTATGACTATTAAGAGAGCACCAATATGTTATGTACTGAACACTTATTGATAAACAAATACAGCAAAGCACCATCCCTGATGATTAGCAGAGAAAATTGTCGAAAAGACAAAATATCAGCTTTGCTAGTAAGATGGAAAATGATAGCTACCAAAGAGGGTAAGTCTGTATGTTTATACCTACTACAATAACAAAGTACATTTGTCTTAACAGTATTGCTTTTGAGACTAAGTTGACTGAAGATGCACAAAATAATATTATATGTATTTGCCTCTTGAGAATATTAGTAACTGTTTCTTTTAATATGTTCCCAATTATCCAACATAAATTAAACATTCATTGTGTAATCTTACAGCTAGTAGTGCACACAGGTCTTTTAGATAGGAATATAAAATAGAAAATATGGTTCCTGATTATGAGGCTGTTAGAAGCTGCTGCTGCTGCTGCTAAGTCGCTTCAGTCGTGTCCGACTCCACCAGGCTCCCCCGTCCCTGGGATTCTCCAGGCAAGAACTCTGGAGTGGTTGCCATTTCCTTCTCCAGTGCATAAGGAAATAAAACATAGGCACATGAAACAACATGAAAGCAATTACAAAACAACTATCAACCTGTGCAGTAAAACCTCTGTCATGAGAGCCAACTAGAAATAAGCTAATTTGAACTCGTTAAATATATACATTTGTCTTCCAAGTATATAAAATAGCTCATACTAGGCTAAATAATGTCCTTTAAATTAATATGTGCTAAATAATTATGCGTAAATAATTTCTGTGGTGAAAATACCCCCACTGTGGACAATTTTGGGCTACCAATGGTTTAAGAGAATTCCTTTGGGACTTCCCCGGTGGTGCAACAGTTAAGATTCTGAGCTTCCACTGCAGGGGGCACGGGTTCCATCCCTGGTCAGGGAACTAAGATTCCATTCACTGCATGGTGTGGCCAAAAATAGTAACAGTTATAAAAATTCCTTAGTATTTACAGAATTACCTTAACGTTCATGAGCCAGTATGACCTGGCTCCAGCACACCACAGTCTGTATTTCAAAAGTATAGTCTCTTTCATTATATCTCTGCTACTACTTCCCTTCCCATTCTGACTATTGGAGAAAGATGTGGAGATGTTTTCTCTATAATCAACTTGTCTCAAAATGTTTTGTTTCTCATGTATTTTGTTAGAAAAGTATCTACAAATGTCATCTGAAATATTTGAATCCTAGGTCTATGAAACCATACCCTTTAACCACTGTATGCTTTTAAACAAACTTTGTAACAAGATATATGTACAAATATTATATTTGTTAATAATAAGCTATTTTGCATTTCATTGAGACTATTTTCTTCAGAGAATATCCTCATCCTAGAGAGGGCTTTATCTTCTCAAGATCCTCCAGCCAAATTCATTTTTCCCATTTTTTTTTTTTTTCATGTTGCTGCTGCTGCTGCTGCTAAGTCACTTCAGTCGTGTCTGACTCTGTGAGACCCCATAGACGGCAGCCCACCAAGCTCCCCCGTCCCTGGGATTCTCCAGGCAAGAACACTGGAGGGGGTTGCCATTTCCTTCTCCAATGCATGAAAGTGAAAAGAGAAAGTGAAGTCGCTCAGTCGTGTCCGACTCCCAGCGACGCCATGGTTCAGCATTTACTTGTAAAACATCTTGGACTTGGTTGATCTGAGATACTACCATGTGGATTTTTTGTGATAGGAATATTAGAGAGTTAAGGTGGATACTCTTCTTTTCGACAGATTTTCTGTTGATTTTTTTCACCAGACTTTGGAAAATTTGCTGTTCCCTGGAGCCCTTTGCCATAATAATGTTAGTGCCACAAATGGGCAGTGGCAGTGGTTTTGAGCTTGGGGAGTCTTGGAAGCTGGGGGGGAAAAGACAATTTTCCCAAAGCTTCAGCTATCTGCTCCGCTTTATACATGAAGAGGTAAGGTTGAAGCCCAGATTATTTTAGTTTCCAGGAAAGACTGCGGGGATTAAATTGCAAATGCAGTTTCACATCAAATCTTTTATTAACATTAAAGTCATTGACATTTAGTCTCCATAAATCTCAGTAGGTCACTTAGGGAGAAAATAAGAATATGATGTACAGTAATATAATGCGGGCAGGGGTAAGGGGAGGGTTTGGAGAGAGAAAAAGGAGGAAGGAAAATATTTTGCAAATGTATTGAAATGCATTTATATAACAAATACTCATTTAACTATATGGTTTCAGTAAGGAAAGGAAAAATAACTCATTTATATCCAGGGCCATGAATAAGTACATGTAACATATATTGAAATCTCAAATAATGACAGATATAATAACTGATTCAAGTAAATTGAATCAGTTCCCTGGAGGAAATTTCTTCATTTGATACATTATAGTATAAAAAAAGTAAAGGTAATGATGGAAAGTTATGATCTTACTACGCATGGTTGTTAGAGTATATGAGAAGATGTTTGACACTCTTAGATCTTTAAAAGCATGATCTGACAGAATGAAATAGGTAATGATGAGATGGTGCTTTCAGCTGAAATTGAGCAGTGATTTATTGGTAATGTAAATATGAAAATTATTCTATAGGTCCTATGGTGATCACAGTTATTAATAAACTGCATGTCCTTAACCATTAAGAGCATATAATTTAGCAGAGAAAATAAAAATCATATATAATTAGATTTAAAATGTGGCACACCATAATAAGATCCTTACACAGTGATGCAAATAGGCCATAAGAATTAGGGAAGAAAGAACTTAATTCTGAGTGGAGGGTACCTGGGAAAATTTTGGTAAACATATATAGCTTTGAAGCAGAATATTAAAAGACACCTAGAAGTTATATTGGAGAAGGTAATTGCAACTCATTCCAGTATCCTTGCCTGCAGAATCCCATGGACAGAGGAGCCTGGTGGGCTACAGTATCTGGGGAATGAGGACATTCAAAACACAGACCTTTGCTTTTTACCATTAATTTATTAATCAAATTTCATGGAGTGTTCTGTTATATGTCAGGTCTTATGTCAAATGCTGGGAGGAAGGAAGAATAAGGTGTGGTCTCTACCCTCAAAGAAATAATGGTGTGGTTAATTTTATGAAAGCAATTTATCTTTTTTTCTTTTTCTTCTTGTAGTATAAATATATCAATGCAAACTTTTAAAAAATTGTGTTTAATCAGTTATAACATAAGTTATAAGGGAAGAAGATAAGATAGAGAGAAAAGACATTAAAATTAATAAATCAGAGCAGGTAACAAATAAATATGATAAAAAGGGAAAAGCCAACTTAGTTCTTGATCTTTAGCACCAGTGCTATGATGGACTTAGCATACTAACATTTTTTTTAACATTGCTCCTTTCTCTGTAGCAAAATTGTTTTCAGTAATAATTATGTAGCATTTAATAATTATTTTTATTTGTCCTTTATTAATGAAAATAATAATTTAAGAAGAGAATTGCTTTCAGTTTTAAAGCTATTAAAATTTATTAACATATTTCATGTGTGAGCTAAAATTGTACTTAACCAATTGCAGCTTCCTATAGCTACTGCAACTAATTATGACAAACTTAATGACAATACAAATTTACTGTCCTATAATTCTGGAGGTCAGAAGTTTTATCCTAAATGGGTTTCATGGAACTAAAATCAAGCTGCTGGCAGAGCTGTGTCCCTTCTGGAGGCTGTGGGAGAGACTTTCTTTACCTTTTCCCATTACATTGAGCCCACTCCATCTCAAGGTCCTTATTCAATCATGTCTGCTAAGTTCTTTTAGCTGAGTTAAGGTAATGTATTCATGGATTCAAGGATTCTGATATGGACATCTTAGGGAAGGGGTCATTATTTTGCCTACTACTCAAATGAAAAATTATTATGACTTAGGGTTTGCTCTTTATTTCATGGCTTTTTATCTTAAACACAAATACACCTCCAAATACTGACACTGAAGCCGTGCCAAACCTGCCCGACTTTCTCAAAGCCACCCCCCACCTCAGCCATGTCCCCTTCCTCTTATTTGTAATAAAGTGTCAGCCTCCTAGGCCTTCCCAGATTTCCAAAGAGGAAATTTAATCAGAGAACTGCAGAATCAAGAGAAAACAGTCAAGCAAGACAAAACAATGATTAAAAAATAAAACAAAGTCAAGGACTTTTAGTTCCTCCTTCAAGAATATATCCTTGAGTTTTTTTGCAAATACTAAAATCCCTATCAGGTGGAAGAAATTAATTGCTGACCACTAGGATGTGGTAGAAGGAAAGTTATGACCAACATAGACAGCATATTAAAAAGCAGAGACATTACTTTGCCAACAAAGGTTTGTCTAGTCAAGGCTATGTTTTTCCAGAGGTCATGTATGGATGTGAAGGTTGGACTATAAAGAAAGCTGAGCACCAAAGAATTGATGCTTTTGAACTGTGGTGTTGGAGAAGCCTCTTGAGAGTCCCTTGGACTGTGAGGAGATCCAACCAGTCCATCCTAAAGGAGATCAGTCCTGGGTGTTCATTGGAAGGACTGATGTTGAAGCTGAAACTCCAATACTTTGGCCACCTGATGTGAAGAGCTGACTCATTGGACAAGACCCTGATGCTGGGAAAGATTGAGGGCAGGAGGAGAAGAGGACAACAGAGGATAAGATGGTTGGATGGCATCACTGACTTGATGCACATGAGTTTGAGTGAACTCTGGGAATTGGTGATGGATAGGGAGGCCTGGTGTGCTGTGGTTCATGGGGTCACAAAGAGTTGGACACAACTGAGTGACTGAATTGTACTGAGGATGTAGACCCCAGACCAGTTGGAACCAGAAGGTTGATGATGTTGACTCCCAAAATACCACCCTGTTACCTTACTGTCAATCATTCAGAGAATGGTACACAAGCAGAGCACAACTTTGTGATCCTCTCCTCACTGTCTTTAAAAATTCTTTTCAGAAAGCCAATAAACACTGTAGTTTCCTATTCCACAAACCTGTGTCAGTAGATTGGCTTTACTGTTCACTGGGTGAGCAGACCCAAGTTTATTTCAGGAGCATCAGGCATGGATTGACAGAATTGAAGGAACTCAAACATTGGATTTTTGTTTGTTTGTTTTTACAATCACTGTGCTCTACTGCAGTACCCCTAGATGAGGAACTGGTCCATGGCCTGTTAGGGACCGGGCTGCACAGCAGCAAGTGAGTGGCAGGCTAGTGAGTGAGGCTTCATCTGTATTTACAGCTTCTCTCTACTGCTCACATTATGGTGAGTCATATAATTATTTCATTATATATCAAAATGTAATAATAAAAGAAATAAAGTACACAATAAATGTAACACACTTAAATCATCCTGAAACACAGCCCCCACCCCTCCAGTCCATGGAAAACTGCCTTCCATGAAACCAATCCCTGGTGTCAAAAAAGCTAGGGACTGTTGCTCTGTTGGTTTATTTCTGTCAAAACAGGCAAACACAAAAATATGTTCATTTCTAATATAATTTATTAAACAGAATTTTTCAAGGCAATTAGATAAATAAACTGTACCAAAAGTGGAATAATTTTTGAATTCCTATAAATTTATTGAAATATATTTGTATAGTTGAGCCTACATGTGTCAGGGCCAGTTGTATAACTTGAATTTGCCTGAAATAACTTTAATGAAGAAAATGATATTTATTAAAGGATAAGCAATGAAAATGTGCTAATATTAAACTCACTTGTACAATAACGAAATTCAACAGTAACTATAGCACTTGTTCAAAATTTAGACCATCAAAAGATCCTTCTCACAGAGAGGCAATTTACCGCTAACATTGTTTAGGATCATGATGATAGCAGGCAGATCAATGGACCTCCTTTCGCCATCTCTACATAGGAGGCACTATTCCTGCTGTTCCACTTTTGGTTTGCCACTGAATCAATAACATTCTTTCTAGGTGTATTTTTTTTTAATGTCTGCTTATCAAAATCTAATCTGGCTATTTTAGGTACAGTAAGTGATGCTATAAAGAGACATATATAGGCCTAAAAATCAATATAAAGATTCTCAATATTGTGACTTCATTAAATTAACAATTGTTAAGTAAAGCCCTGGGTATCTGATGATATCTGAATGGGCTTCCCTGATTCCTCAGTTGGTAAGGAATCCACCTGCAATGCAGGAGACTCTGATTTGATTCCTGGGTCAGGAAGATGCCCTAGAGAAGGGATAGGCTACCTACTCCAATATTCTTGGGCTTCCCTTGTGGCTCATCTGGTAAAGGATCTGTCCACAATGTGAAGACCTGGGTTTGATCCCTGGGTTGGGAAGATCCCCTAGAGAAGGGAAAGGCTACCTACTCCAGTATTCCTGCCTGGACTCCTGTACAGTCCATGGGGTTGCAAAGAGTTGGACACTATTGAGCAACTTTCACTTTCACTTTTCATCTGATGGTAAGCTACGGTTCAATAAAAGACTCCTATAAAACTGAAGCAGAGAAATGTATTGCTCACAGATCTTGTGGGAGGAAAAGGCATTCCTCAGAGACTTCATGGTGAAATCAAGGCAGAGTATGGGCAGAGAGAACAACTGGGCATGGGACACATGTCTTCAATATGGTCTGTGGCCAGAGCGCTTTTGGATTCCAGGGCTAAGGCCAAATCGGCTTTGAAGGGGTCTTATCCAAGGGGAAACTTATTCAAGGCATAAGGGGAGGGCCCTGGGATGTGGGGAGACTGCTTATCACGAGGGCAGATGCTGGAAGTCATATCAGCACATACATTTACTTGTGACTCTACAGGCTACCATTCAGGTATGACTTAAACCCCTTATGACTATACAGTGGGAGTGAAAAATAGATTCAAGATATTAGATCTGATAGACAGAGTGCCTGAAGAACAATGGATGGAGGTTTGTGACATTGTACAGGAGAGAGTGATGAAGACCATCTCCAGAAAAAGAAATGAAAAAGAGCAAAATGGTTGTCTGAGGAGGCCTTGCAAACAGCTATGAAAAGAAGAGAAGTGAAAGGCAAAGGAGAAAAGAAAAGATATACCCATTTGAATGCAGAGTTCCAAAGATAGTAAGGAGAGATAGGAAAGCCTTCCTCAGTGATCAATGCAAAGAAATAAAGGAAAACAATAGAAGGGGAAAGACTAGAGATCTCTTGAAGAAAATTAGACATACCAAGGGAACTTTTGATGCAAAGATGGGCTCAATAAAGGACAGAAATGGTATCGACCTGAAAGAAGCAGAAGATATTAAGAAGAGGTGGCAAGAATACACAGAAGAACTATACAAAAAAGATCTTCATGACCCAGATAATCACGATGGTGTGAACACTCACCTAGAGCCAGTCATCTTAGAATGTGAAGTCAAGTGGGCCTTAGGAAGCATCACTATGAGCAAAGCTAGTGGAGGTGATGGAATTCCAGTTGAGCTATTTCAAATCCTAAAAGATTATGCTGTGAAAATGCTGCACTCAATATGACAACAAATTTAGAAAACTCAGCAGTGGCCACAATTACATTCATCTCACACACTAGTAAAGTAATGCTCAAAATTTTCCAAGCCAGGCTTCAACAGTATGTGAACTGTGGACTTCCAAGCTGCAATTTCAAGCTGGATTAAGAAAAAGCAGATGAACCAGAGATCAAATTGCCAACATCCATTGGATCATCGAAAAAGCAAGAAAGTTCCAGAAAAACATCTACTTCTGCTTTATTAACATAAAACCTTTGAGTGTGTGGATCACAACAAACTATGGAAAATTCTTAAAATTCCAAAGATGGAAATACCCAAACACCTGACCTGCCTTCTGAGAAATCTGTATGTAGGTCAAGATGCAACAGTTAGAATTGGACATGGAACAACAGACTGGTTCCAAATCAGGGAAGGAGTATGTCAAGGTAGCATATTGTCACCATGCTTATTTAACTTATATGTAGAGTACATTATGAGAAATGCTGGACTGGATGAAGCACACACTGGAATCAAGACTGTTGGGAGAAATATCAACCTCAGATATGCAGTTAACAGCACCCCTACAGCAGAAAGCGAAGACAAACTAAAGAACCTCTTGATGAAAGTGAAAGAGGAGAGTGAAAAACTTGGCTTTAAACTCAATATTAAGAAAACTAAGATCATGGCATCTGGTCCCATCACTTCATGGCAAATAGATGGGGAAACACTGGAAACAGTGAGAGACTTTATTTTTTGGGCTCCAAAATTACTGCAGATGGAGACTATAGCCATGAAATTAAAAGATGCTTGTTCCTTGGAGGAAAAACTGTGACCAACCTAAATAGCTTATTAAAAAGCAGAGACATTACTTTGCCAACAAAGGTCCATCTATTCAAAGCTATGGTTTTTCCAGTAGTCATGTATGGGTGTGAGAGTGGGACTATAAAAACTGAGCGCCAAAGAATTGATGCCTTTGAACTTGTCTTATTGGAGAAGACTCTTCAGAGTTCCTTGGACAGCAAGGAGATCCAACCAGTCCATCCTAAAGGAAATCAATCCTGAATATTCATTGGAAGGACTGATGCTGAAGCTAAAACTCCAATAGTTTGGCCACCTGATGCAAAGGACTGACTCATTTGAAAAGACCATGGTACTGGGAAAGATTGAAGGCGGGAGGAGAAAGGGACACCAGAGGATGAGATGGTTGGAAGGCATCACCGACTCAATGGACATGAGTTTGCATAAACTCTGGGAGTTGGTGATGGACAGGGAGGCCTGGTGTGCTGCAGTCCATGGGGTTGCAAAGTGTCGGACACAACTTGAGTGACTGAACTGAACTACAGGCTGTCCAGGGCATGTTACCGAGGGTGTGGCTAGTGTCACTTCAAGGTACCTGAAGGCTTTTTGCCACATAACACAGATGCTGGATGTAAAGACAGTAATATAGTTAATGGTTTAGCTAAGCTCTTAACACTGATCAAGATCACAGGACTTATAGGAACAATGGGGTGAGAGTCACCACTCTAAAAACTTCTTCAGTGACAGTTTAAAAAGATAGGAATCTAATAAAAATGTTAGAACAGTTTTACACATTTTAAATTGTTAATAAATACATAAGTAATTTATATGATACTTTATCTTGACAGAGACCTAAAGTTTACTTGGAAGGGCATTTTAGAAGGGTTGTAGCCTTAGAGTTACTGTGAAATAGCAAAGGGAGTGTTATCTGAAATCAGTTTGAGATTTGTAATGGCAGCTGTGGGTAGGTATGGCTTATAACACACTGGATGAACTAAGATAATTATTAAATATTTGAGGTATGTGCATGTGTTTATCGCATACACTCATATAGGTCTTAATTCAGCAGGGCAGTTTTTTTGCCGTCACATAGCTTTTCTCACTGATGAACTTACACATAAGCAAATGTGAAATTTACATGATGCTCAAAATGTTCCTTAATAAATCAATCTCACTAGCACGAATATATGTTTTCAAAGCAAGCATTATAGCAAGGTCCACCATAATGTCACTTCAACTCTGAGTGGAATTATGGAGAAATACAAAAATGTTTTCCAACCTGCAGATTAGAAAAGAGGCCTGATCTTTAGAGACCAAATGATTTCATGTCAAGTACATGTCACCCATGACAAACTCCTCCCGTTCCCATTTCCTCAGTTAATACTATTAGATCCCTAGATCCCGGTACGTATCTCTTCTGGGTTTTAACTTTACCTCCGAATCTTTCTAAAGACACAGTTCCAGAGATCCACTGCCAATCAATTGAAGTTTGTCATCAAGAGGCAGGAAACTGCTTTGCCATACTCATCAACAGTGAAAAAAAGGAAGGGATATGAAGTCTTTTAGACTTGGATTCAAATGTTGGCTCATGGCTCTTTCTTACGAGTTGTGAGTCTTGAAGAATTGCCTAGACCCCCTTATGCTCTGTTCTCTGAACTATAAAACTGAGCTAACTCTTTCAAGTTGTGGTGAGAATGAAATAAGACCCAAACAAAGTACCTATTGGAGTGTCTGCATCTGTCTGTCTCCAGTAGTTTTCTTAACTTCTCCTTGGACAAAGAAAGAAGGAGAGAAATACATCTCGATTGGGGGTTGAGGACAAGATGGAACTAAAATTTATCACAAAACTTACAAACCAAAATAATCATCTTACTCTTAGGGGTTCATGCTTTCTGTGCCCTCTGCCTGAAAACAAACTTGAATGAAATGTTACCAAAGCACAGATACATGGCATGTATATCCTGGGATCACATAGTGATCCTGGGCAAAATACAGATCCTCTGAAATATTGCTTATCACTTCTTGTCATCTGCCCTAATCACTAGGCAATGCTTTATAGAACTGAACTTTGAACAGACTATCTTGGCTGCTCCTCATGGTCAGCAGGTATATGTGAGATGGACTTTAAAGCTAAACCCAAAGACAAAGGTGCCAGTGAAGAATGCTTAGATCCCCACTCTCTAAAAATGTAAACGATTTATGATATGAATTCAGGTTCACTTGACGGAAGAAAAAAAAAGGCTTCAATTCACAATCATTTCCTAATGATACCACATAATTTAAGCACAAAAAAACAGGGAAACTCTTGGTTATATTATTCAAAAAATAATGAAATAATTGGGCATTAAAATAATTGTAGAAGCTGTTGATAAAAGGCAATGAGTCTATTTCTTTTAGCTGGTAAAATACAGACCATTATAAACTGATTACAATCTGCCAAAACAAGTGGGTACTATTGCTCGAGGATGTAAATTGCCCAGCTACAATTTTTGCTATCAAAGGCACCACATTCTAAAGCTTTAGTCCTCATTTCAGAGGCAGAGACCTGCTTCTTTTGTGTTGTAGTATTTAGACAAGAAGATTGTTGTTATGCCTATCAACATGCATAACAATGAAGCTACCCAGGACAGATGAAAAGGGGCTTCTGGCAGAGCATGCTGTTGTTTCTGCCATGGCTGGGCCAGTTACATAATTCCTACTGGAAGTTGCTTCATTGGCTGAGACATTATTTCAATTCAGAAGAACTGAATACCAATGAGATTTCATGTTCTGGTATACAAGTGGAGATGCTGAGCTAAAATTAAGTAAAAGTCAGATCTCCAGGAAAATAGAAGAGGAAATAATTTCTGCTCCACGCTATTGCTAAGGATATACAACAAATTCATGCCAAATTTAGCCTGAATTTAGACTGAATAGGGTGTTAGATATGTTTTCATTTGGTAAGAATACAATACTGATGGAGAATTTTATACATTAGGAATATACATTATACACTTTATACATTAGGAATTTTATACATGAGGAATTTCATTACATTTTACTTTCACAGTAAAATAGTATAAATACTTCCCATTATTCTAGCCAACTATTGGTGGTTGGAGAGATGATTAGAAGATAGCATCACCGACTCAATGGGCATAAACTTGGGCAAACTCCAGGAGACAGTGGTGGACAGAGAGGTCTGGTGTGCTGCAGTCCATGGGGTCGCAAAGAGTTGGATAAAATTTAGCAACTGAACAACAACAGCCAACTATATTGCAGGAGGTAAAGGGAATATAGTATCACTTTTTCTTCAGCATGATAAAAAGTTGTGGACTGTGTGTCTGATGCTATAGAAAAAATGCATTCTAAACTGTTAAACCAATAGTTCATTTACAACGTGGACTATTAATTCACAATGCACATCTCTGAACAGTTAAAGGACAGGATTTTGTTTGGAAGCTGGGGTGTTTTGAAATAAATCTTCAGGAGTTTACTGTTTGAATATCTCAATCACTGCCTAAGTTTTTCTATTTTCATTGTCAGTGGCAACAGGTCTAATGGAAAGCAAGGAGATAGCCTTGTAGTATATCAAGGCGGCATCAGTGTCCAATGAAATTGACTTCCTGAAGGATGATGTCATTTAATATGGCATTATCTAGACTACCCACCTAAACTCAGTTGACTTGCCATCTGCTCCACAGTGAAGCTGGCACAGTTTCCAAGAGGAAACCTCCTGCCATCCTATATAGTGGCCCTTGGGATGGAAAGCCAATTGACCATGATAAGTTTAAGTTGATTAATTGTTGATGTTAAAATTAAGATTGCATGCCAAAAAAAGAAAAAAAAAAAAACAATCAAAACTGTAAGATTCTAGTTCATCCTGATTATTTTTTTCAGTCTGAATTTTTATGCTGAAAATCATTCAGCATAAATGTTTGCTTAGGTGCTATATTTTTGCTCAGGTGCTAAATATATTTTGCTCAGGTGCTTTCTTTATTTCACATTTACAGTAATATATATATAAGATTTGTGAAATTATTAATTATGCACTTTCAGATCTTGATACCAGAGATCAAACTGCCAACATCCATTGGATCATAGAAAAAGCAAGAGAAATCCAGAAAAACATTTACTTCTGCTTCATTGAATATGCTAATGCCTTTGACTGTGTGGATCACAACAAACTGTGGAAAATTCTTAAAGAGATGGGAATACCAGACCACCTCACTTGCCTCCTGAGAAACCTGTATGCAGGTCAAGAAAAAAGTTAGAACTGGACATGGAACAACGGACTGGTTCCAAATTGGGAAAGGAATACGTCAAGGCTGTATACTGTCACACTGCTTATTTAACTTCTATGCAGAGGACATCATGCAAAATGCTGGGCTGGATGAAGCACAAGCTGGAATCAAGATCACCGGGAGATATGCAGATGACACCACCCTTATGGTAGAAAGTAAAGAGCAACTAAAGAGCCTCTTGATGAAAGTGAAAGAGGAAAGTGAAAAAGCTGGCTTAAAACACAACTTTCAAAAAATGTAGATCATGGCATCTGGTCCCATCACTTCATAGCAAATAGATGGGGAAACAATGGAAACAGTGACAGACTTTATTTTCTTGGGCTCCAAAATCTCTCAGATGGTGATTGCAGCCATGAAATTAAAATTAAAAGATGCTTGCTCCTTGGAAGAAAAGCTATGACAAACCTAAACAGCATATTAAAAATCAGACATATTACGTTGCTCTCAAAGGTCCATATAGTCTAAGCTATGATTTTTTCCACAGTAGTCATGTATGGATGTAAGAGTTGGACCATAAAGAAGGCTGAGCACTGAAGAATTGATGCTTTTTAACTGTCTTGCTGGAGAAGACTGTTGAGAGTCCCTTGGACTGCAAGAAGATCAAACCAGTCAATCCTAAAGGAAACTAATCCTGAATATTCGGTGGAAAAACTGATGCTGTAGTTGAGGCTCCAATACTTGGGCCATCTGGTGCAAAAAGTTGACTCATTAGCAAAGACCCTGATGCTGGGAAAGATTGAAGGCAGGAGAAAAAGGGGACAACAGAGGACGAGATGGTTGGATGGCATCACCAACTCAATGGACATGAGTTTGAGCAAGCTCCGGGAGATGGTTAAGGACAGGGAAGCCTGGAGTGCTGCAGTTCATAGGGTTGCAAAGAGCGGGACACAGTGAGCAAATGAACAACAGATCTTGATACAGAATGCTAATTTTGTAGTTTTTTATACACTACATGCAGACTCAAGACCCAGACACATGCATGCATATCTGTATTTGCACTTACCGTACTGTATTATCTGAACATAAGGTATTGTCTTGATAGGCAATTTTTCCTCTGCTATGAGAAAATGATCTCAAAGTTTCATCATATGTTGATCAACTCACATCAGTGTACTCCTCTCAAAATAGTTCCCCCTGAAAGGGATTATGTTGTCTGAACTGGTATAGCCCCAAGAATACAGAACATGCTTAGTGATTATCATTTTTATTTGATATTACTCAAACTTATGACATTTGGTTCTGCAGCCACTAGAGCTCTCATTTTCTTAGTGTATGTTCTTTACCCGTGATGTGCTGTTGCATTCAAGCCTATGTCTCAGAGTTATCAGTAGTTTGCAGTTATTCCTATCTTACAGCTTATGCCTTTCTCCAGATTGCAGTTTAAGCTATGCTCCCTTTACAGATATATATGCCCATGTATAGGTAAGATCCATTTTTATTTTGCCTATATTATGTTTAAAATTAGTCATACTGGTTTCTTCATGAATTTGTTTTCATAGCTTGTTTGATTTATTTATGAATCCATATTTCATCTCAATGATTGGTAGACTCATGTTCAGGGTAGGAGGCAGCTCTACTCTGCAGGAGCCATAGAGAGACTAAAAAGACAAATCTGGATGGCCCTTGGTCTGACATGGGCAGGTGCACCAATCAACCCCACAGTGAGAAAGCTATAATGATGAGATATGTTATGGACTTGTTGGCTTCAACTCCATCAATTGTGGAAAACAGATCAATTAGATTTGACATTGATACACCTTTAATACTCAAAACTCTGAGGGAAAGAATCCCCCTGCCAACTGCTTTCCAAACAGGATCTTTGTGCAAAATGTCTCACTCCTTAAAGAGTGAAGGTATCCAAATTAAACCTAAGCAAGGGGGCTCTGTTAATTCTGCACTGAAGCTTTATTCTAGGCAAGAAGGTGAATGACATTTGGAAAAGAATTGTAAGATGATCCCTGAACATCCTTTGCACTTTTTCTTTCCAGACATGCAGAAAGACATTTATAAAACTTAAGGGAGGGCAAACCATGTTGGCAACTTATCAAATTGCTCTTTTGGTTTTATCAGTGCTTTTGAACTGCTTGTGGAGTGTGAAATCTTCCATGGTTTTCTTGTATTTGTAAAGGTACAAATGTTTCCTATTTCTTTACATTACAGAAGATTTTGAAAATTTATATTTGGAGTATTTACATATATGTAATACAGATATATTGTGGAATGAAGGCAAAACAAACCAGGGAATCAGCTTTGGTAAATGCTGATGTTATGCGTAGTATTTAGGTTTAAGCATTGCTGTGAAGACAATGTAAAATATCTCACATATTGAATATATTTTAGTAATTCTGGCTCTTAAACATTTAAGAAACATGTATTTCAAAAAGCAAATCTAAAGAAAATAAACATTCTGAAAATGACTTCCTTTTGCTATTTGCTTAAGATTCCTAAGATAAATCATATTATATAAATGGTTGAAGATGTTTCTAGTTGTTTTTCATATGTACTTTTTCTTCATTGTTTAAAAAACTGCCATGTCTTTTCTATTGGTCAAAGCCTTTGAAAAGGTGAATTTTTTTCCCTACATGATCCTGTTATTAAATAAAATGCAATTCAAAGGTATTTGTTGACTTTTTTAAAAACAACCCAGGGACAAACTGTATAAAGATGAAAATCTTTAAGACCACCTGATATCTGCTCCACAGCCAAAATGACATACGTGAAATTGGTTTCTAGCTTATCATTAAAAAAAAATCCTAAGTCAATTCAAGTTATTGCACCTTCAAGATCATTTTAGGAAAAAGATATCAAGACAAGAAACAATATTCTTAGCCAGCGTATTTCTCTTCTCAGGGTGGAATCCCTGGGAGCAGGTATATGGGATCTTTCACACACTCGCCATAGCAGACAGTACAAAGAAGACTTCCTGTTTGTGCCCCAAGAAGGGACTCCTACCTCCCCTGTCGCCACCTGTTTTTATTTGTTAGCTTAGGTTTGATTATATAGTTTATTAAATGGCAGTAATAAGAGCCAGATAGGAATTTATTACTTTCTTATACAAAAGAAGGCTTGTTTGATTCTTTCTGCTCCTAGGATGATGATATCATGTTAGTGTCATTACATTTGAATTTCAGGCCCAAAGAGGGAGAAAACAAAAGGCAAAAAGGTATTCTCAGAAGAATTCAGAGAAATAGTTCACTGGGAATAACTTTATGTCTAAAGATATGTGGTATACCATATTAACCTCTTTCACGAAACTAAAATATTTATGAAAATATATATTAATTTATAGAAAGTAATTTTCTAGAACTTGACAGCATTGATTTATTATTTTCCTTGTCTAGATTTATTAAAATTATGTGGAGAGCATGGATATATATAGCTGTAGTTTTCTATATATATTTATGCTTTTGTGACATAGATGAAAATCAGTTCATTCCAAAATGACAAATCAGTTTCCTAAGTTTTGTGTTTTTTTTTGTTTTTTTCCATTCCTCATGCAATAGTGATCTGAGAGAATCCCATCATGCGCGTGTAGGAAAAGGCGCTGTGGGCACTGCCTCACTGCCCCGGTGATCTGATTGGACTGAGAAAGTGAGTGCCACTTCTCAGTGATACCTGGAAAAATAATTTTTTTTTAATTAGGTGCCCTCACAAATGTAAGCACTTATTTATTTTTTTTCCTGCTTTTTTCTGAAATTTGATGTACAGACAGAGGCAGCACATATTTATGTTACTTCAAAGACCTAGGGAGATGCTCTGAGAGCATATTCAAATTTAGGGGTTTGCTGTAGCATGGTTTCCCTAAGAAATCTGTTGAAAATCAAATTTACATGAAAAAAGTCCGTGGTGGGGTAGGGGGCTGTCGAAACTAATCTATCTTTCCTTCTGCATCAGTTATAAGAAAACCCGAGATGTGTTGATCTAGCTAGAAACTCTGTTATCTATGACAACAGCATCCCTTCATTTGACCCAAATGCACAAGTGGAAAAGAGGGCAACAATTCGTGTCAAGAACTTCTCAGTGACAGAAAGAATTTAGAACTGCTATTATATTGCACAAATAATTAATCTAACTATCCACACAAGCAATCAAACAAATTTTGTAAAGAGAACTATTTTTATTCACATCTTTCAACCCAATTACATGTTCAAGAACCAGTATCACTAAAGAATATCCTTATATGTTCAGTACACTAGAATCCTGAGGTCCAAGGCTTAGACTTCTGATGTCCTATGAAAGCGTAATTCTGGAGATTTTAATGTACAGCTGAACTGTGAGTCCACTGTAAATACTGATGCTTGTCCATTGTATTAATTTTGTTAAGTCAGAAAATCTGTCCTTTGTGGATAGAGGCAAGTGGACACAAGCTTATAATATCTGCAGAAGTATCAGTTGTATTATGTGCAGCTGTGAAGGAAGGTTGGGTGCATTTCATTAGGTTATTTGCCGTATGTTGTTCAACCAAGTGGATGCTCATTTCAACATTCCACTTTATTATTTTTGCAAATCTGCATGGATGTCTGGGCTGAATTAAATGTGAGGCATATAAAGCAGACCTTTATACTTCAAAATGTACATTTTTATTGCTTATCCAGAATGAGTCTGTTAATTTAGGAAGACATAAAATTTATATTTATCATTTGGACTGGACTAAAATTTTTGTGTATTCCCTTAATATATAAATTATGAAAAGTCAAATGTGTATAAGGGACTCATTACTGTGCTCAATTAGGGGCATTTTACCATGTTTTGCTTGCTTTTGGGTTTATATTTTTAATATTCTAACGTGTCGCAATAAACACTCTGTGGAGTGTTACTAGACAAAATTTGAATAATATGAGAGGGCAAAATTACATGAAAATAAAATGGAAAAGGTTTTCAGGCAGAAGATATTTACATATAAAGGACTCTGATTGGGTACAGGTGAGTTGAGTCTTGGCAAAGAATGAGATGGAGACTGGTTAAGAGATGATATCTCAAGATAATTTGGGACCTGATTAAGTAAAATCCTTTAAGGACATGGTAAGGACTTTGAAGTCAATGGCACCCCACTCCAGTACTCTTGCCTGGAAAATCCATGGATGGAGGAGCCTGGTGGGCTGCAGTCCATGGGGCCGCTAAGAGTTGGATGCAACTGAGCAACTTCACTTTCACTTTCATTTTCATGCACTGGAGAAGGAAATGGCAACCCACTCCAGTGTTCTTGCCTGGAGAATCCCAGGGACCGGGGAGCCTGGTGGGCTGCCGTCTGTGGGGTCGCACAGAGTCAGACATGACTGAAGTGATTTAGCATAAGGACTTTGAAATTCATTCTAAATGTGTAACAAATCATGGAAGAATTTTGAGCAAAGGAGTGATGTGATAAGCATTATGTATTAAAAGGATATATCTGATTATGTGTGGAGTAGGAACTCACTATTCATAGAAACTGCTTATGAATATTGCTTTTTTTCCTTAACATAATGGTATAATTAATCATATTTATATATTTCCTGATACTAAACTGTCTATGCATGTCTGAGGTAAACTGAAATTTATATACATCCAGGTGATTTTAGGTTGTTATTATTTTATTTAAATTCATGAATGAGGTTTATTTTCCTCAGGAAAGTTGTCAGGAAGTTGAGAGAAATTGAAGCAGCTTCTGTTCAATTAAAACAATTTAAACTGGGCATCTTATTGATATATGTGAAAAGTACCTAAGAGAGTCGGAGAAAGCAATGGCACCCCACCCTAGTACTTGTGCCTGGAAAATCCCATGGACAGAGGAGCCTGGTGGTCTGCAGTCCATGGGGTCACGAAGAGTCGGACACGACTGAGCGATTTCACTTTCACTTTTCACTTCCTGCTTTGGAAAAGGAAATGGCAACCCACTCCAGTGTTCTTGCCTGGAGAATCCCAGGGATGGGGGAGCCTGGTGGGCTGGCGTCTATGGGGTTGCACAGAGTCGGACACAACTGAAGCGACTTAGCAGCAGCAACCTAAGAGAATGATCAGAAAAGAGCTTGCAAATGTAAAATTATATTTGGACTAGCAAAGTATAATTTGAAAATGAATAGGTTGGAGTCAGTATTAACCACTCTTTGCAATGGCACCCCACTCCAGTACTCTTGCCTGGAAAATCCCATGGACAGAGAAGCCTGGTAGGCTGCAGTCCATGGGGTCGCTAAGAGTCGGACATGACTGAGCGACTTCACTTTCACTTTTCACTTTCATGCATTGGAGAAGGAAATGGCAACCCACTCCAGTGTTCTTGCCTGGAGAATCCCAGGGACGGGGGAGCATGGTGGGCTGGTGTCTATGGGGTCACACAGAGTCGGACGCGACTGAAACGACTTAGCAGCAGCTGTTGGATAGGAAGGAAGAAGTCAATCTAGCATCTGAAGCAATACAAAGGTTTGATTAAACAGCATTTTACTGATTTTGATGGTTTCATTCTTTAGTGGAACAAAGGAGTAAATGAATAAATGAATGGATGGATGGATAAATAAATCACCACTATTTGCATGGTACTTTCCAGAATACAAATCTCCTTACCCAATATCATTCACAATTTTGAAAAAAAAAAAAACAAAAAAACACCAAGAAGTGAGCTATTCCAGGGTTTTAAGAGAAGTGATGCCTTGAATGGTTAAGAACGCCCAGAATGCCAGGGTGCAAGTCCTGTCTGTGCCTCCTCTCACATGTGTAATTATCTAGTAAACAACTCCTTTGCTCCCAGTTACCACATCTGAAATAATAATAAAATTTAATGGCTTCATTGTTAATATGAGTAACATTAAATGAGTAAAACATTTAGAACAATGCCTGCAGAATAGTATGTGTTTAATAAATATTTACTTTAAAAGATAGTAAAGGTAATAATTGTATGGAATAGAACTGGCCTCAAAGAGATATTTCAAAGTAGCACTCTTTCCATTGATAAAGCTAATAAAAATAACGAAGGGCATGCTAAATGATTTGCTGTTTCAGCTCAACAGTCTCATATAAAAGAGATAATGAATATTTAGCATTTGCACATTAACTGGCACATAAGTGTCATTGGTTACTATACGTGCATTTAGCCAAGTTGACCTAATTATTGTAGGGCTAAAGCATTTATATAAATATAGCATGTTGTTATAGAGACAGTAGTAAGCTACACACTAGTCAGAGATTTGCTATTTGTCTCTGCTAACTATAGACAGCTCTTTTCAAAGAACAGCTTGTTATGTCGTCCTAAATGCCACTCAACCCGATTTTCCTGGAGGTGTCCATATGGGCAATGGTATTTTGCGATGTTACTCATCTATTAGGAAAGAACGTCATTTTCAGAGATTAGAGATGACTACGCTATCTGGCCAGGGCTGCCACACCCCTACATTCATCAGTAAACACGGCAACAGAAGATTGTACATACAGTGCCCCCTGTGTGCTCACAAGATTTACTCCCCTTCAGTCTGAGTTTGCCCAGTTTAGAAGCATGACCAAACTCTAAAAGTCATATACCAGCTGGGTGGGAGGAGAAATAAAAAACAGGCCAGAAAAATTCTTCCCAGACCACCTGAAGATGTATTTCTAAACATATCACCAGACCTGAAAATGTTCTATCTGAAATGAATGCATATATTACCAAACATCAGTGAATATATATGGATAATTTTTTTCATAGTGTAATAAAATTAAATACAGGAGTGTGAATAGTTAGTCCTGTTTATGCTATCATCTCAAATATCTGGCAGTGATCACTAAGAACCTGGCATTTGACAAGTTTTTGCTATAATAGCTGTAGTGCCTTTGTGTGTGTGTGGTCAAATAATAGACGGCCATTTTAGCTGAACATGTAGTAGTCTCCAGAAGTTTGCTTTTCTTTCTCTTTTTTTTTTCTCATTTTTGGTGTTGAGGTATTTTGCCTTTTATGGTAAGTACTTTATAATGTACTCTTGGAGAAAACACAATAGCCTTATTACTATGCATTCATGCTAAGTGGCTTTAGTTATGTCTGCGTCTTTGCTGTGTTATGGACTGTAACCTGCCACGTTCATCTGTCCATGGGATTCTCCAGGCAAGAATACCAGAGTGGGTTGCCAACCCTTCCCCCCAGGGGATATTCCCAACCCAGGGATCAAACCCACATCTCCTGTGGCTTCTGTATTGCAGGTGGATTGTTTATTGCTGAACCACTGGGAAGCTCTTTTATAACCCTGTTAGTAGTGAATAAATGCATTTTACTTTAATTAATAAAAATGGAAGTTCAAATAGAGAAAGTTGAAGGCTTGGAATTTTGCGCAGGGGACTATAGAAGCTAACATTTCTTAGAATTCATATCCTCATGAAATACTTCAGTTATATCTTCCCATTATTCTTCTCTGTGGAATAATTTATCCCATAAACCCTTCTGCAAATAAAAAGTCTTCTGTCTCTACTACTTAGTGAGTTTGTTTTTAAATTTAGTTACTCCTCTTGCACCTTTAACTGTCTTTTGTTAAAGTATTAATAGTTTTAATCATGAGGAAATTGAGTGAACTCATGACTAAAATTCTTTAGAGAATAGTCTTAAATGTCTGGCATCATATTTCCCAAGCAGTCTCTCTGCATCAGAAAATGATTTATTAACCAGAGTTCAGCTGCTTTTTGCTTTTGTTGTCTATGACAAAAGGCATGTTTAAGCATGTTAAATTGGCTTAATATAGTGGACAGAAATGATGGTTTACTGTAAGCAGAATTTGCTGCCAATGCATATTTCTTCTTTGTGTTACATATATGGAATAGTTAATCTGACCTCAAAGAAAAGAAACATATGCTCCCCTAGATAAGGTTCTAGAGATGAATGAGTCTGTCTGCTATACTGCATTTGTTGGTCAGAGAGAAGGGAGAATAAAGGAGGGTGGAAAATAAGCAGAAAATGAGACTCACCAAAGCCTGATTCTAAAGGGGGAAAGTGAAATAAAACAGAAATGGCACATAAAATGGAATGGAAGTGGGGTGAATAGATGCAGAATATAAAATAAGTACAGGTATGTTGGCAGTCAGCAGTCTCTCTGGGGTCACATTTGTTATTTGTCCCTGAGCAAATGATTCTGGAATGTTAAACACTCAATGTGCCTGTTTCTAATTAATTAGGCTGTCAAAAATAAATAAATAAACTCAATGTGGGGACTATTGTCTATCAATTATATAACTCTAACAGGCACAACCGTTATCCAAATTCTATGTTGAGAAGCATTTCTATGTACTGAATGAATTAAGACTGCAATCTTAATTGGCCCAGTTTTGTGTGGCTCATGTAGCTGGAAGCTGAAAGTGGTGGTATCACCTCCTTCATATCACGGGGCCAATGCAGGATGGCTGTAGTCAGTTCCACAGCTGCTGTCTCATCTATGACACTGTCTCATTTTGTTCCTGATTCTCTTTTACCCTTTTCTCACTCTCTTCCAGTCTACTCCATTTTCCAAGTTGGTTATATTTTATTTTGTTGAAAATACTTATGCCAGGCTACTTCTCCTTGATCTTTCAACATTAATCCATTTACTGAACACCAATTTATTCTTAAAATTGATCCTTTTATTTTCAAGATGCTTCACTCACCTGGTTCTCCTTCTACCTTCTGACCACTTCTTGTTTGCTTTCTTTCTCTCTCTCTCTCTTTCAAAATGTTTATAAACCAATAATAACCAGTGAGAAAGGTGCTATTTTGTTGAATAAATTTGGAAAATACTACAAATTATACCTTTTTCTTTGTAACTTACCAAAGCATATTAGACTCTTTTACAAGTTGTGGAGTAAAGAACCTTGTTTGTATTTAACATCTAGCACTCTTCCTGGTTTCCTGTTTATTACTATACTTTAAAGGAGCATGTATCTGCAAATAACTGTATATAATGGGTCTTGGTTTCTATGTCAAACATTAATCCACATTCCCAGTTACCTGTTGAATAGCTTGGATGGAATCTTATGCCAGAACCTTGAATTCAATATTAAAAGGCAGATCACTTTTCCCCTTAATTAAAAAAATATATATATTTATCAGTGGGCTTCAATTGTCCAGGCACTGGTAGGTGCTAAGGATGAAGTAATAAACAGAATGGAGTTTCTGTGATGGGGATAAGTAAACAGAAAGTGGGGTGGGGTTTGAGAGAGATGAGGGCAAGAAGGGCAACAGATCTAAACCGAGATCAAATCATGAAAAGCACTGAATATCATGCTATGGAGTTTGAAGATTTTCTTGACAACAAAAGGCAGCCCATGAAGAATTTTAAGGCAAACAATGATCAGATTTTTTTTAAAAGACCAATATGATTCCAGGAAGAGATATACAGTAAAGGAAGGCAAAACTGAAGTCTATGAAATCAATTACTGTAAGACGAGACAATTATGAGATTAATCAGAATCTGCCTCTTGTTATTCTTAGGTGTGAACACTTGTATTTTCTCAGTTTGATATCCTGAAGGACAGTAGCTTGATCTTATTATTCTTGTATACTTGCCCATCCTTAGCATGGTTCTTTGCACATCCTAAATGCTTTCTTAATGATTGCTTGGTGAGTAAATATATATGAACTTGTTACTGTTTAAAACATGTTGAGAGCACATTTTCTCAATGGACTAATAAAAAAATGAAAGAAGTTAATGAGAACCAAGAGAAATAGGGGATTAGCGATGAGTGAAATACAATCATAAAGATAGAAAATAAAATTTGATGATAGGAATTGCCTACTTAGGAGACATATGAGTTCAAAGGCCTAGTAATTTAGTAAGAAGAGTTTCACTTCTAAGTCACAGAACTTGTCTTTACATCACCATTAAACACACACACACACACACTCTGTTGGGTAAGCAGCCATTGCTTAACCTGCCACCCCTCTCTCTGGGACTGCCCAATTAGTGTCCTGGGACTAGAATATTCCCTTGACAGGTGTTGAGGTGTCAGTTGGCTCCAGATTTTTCTTTATTAGCAGGAAACTTTCCCACATTCTGGGTACACGGTGAATTCCCTGGAATTACTTACACATTTGTTGTATAGACAAGTCCACCAATCAATCCGCACTCCCTGCCCAAGGTAAAGAGATCTTCGCTTGCAGCACAAGAAGGGTAGTGAGTTCCCTTGCCTTGTGTTGGCAATCAGAATTCACATATTGATCTTACTCCATCTCTTCTCCTTTCTGTGAGTAAGGCTTCTTCCAACCAGTGCATTGTTGAGTCTTCTTTGTCAACTCTGAACCCATAGAAGATGCAGTGGGCAGAGGGCTGGGGGCTCCCACTTATGGGGGCTAGCATTGTTATGGTCTCTGCTGTCTTTCATACAATGGAAATCCTAACTTGGCATTGGCAACTCATTCTTCCTGCCCAGCATAAACCTAGTTTGTCAGAACTAGAACATGGAGTGAGTCAATGGGCAGAACTGCCTCAAGTGGGTCATGATTTGGTAACCACATCTGAGATAAAACTCAGTCCGGAGTGCAGAATATGAGTAAAAGGGAAGCTTAAAATGCTGATGGCCTTCTCTCATGCCTGTAGAGAGTATGAGGCTGAAGGAATGCTTAGATACATTGGCTATTGTGTTTTTGAATGATAAGATTTAAGCTAAGAGTCTAGAACCATTATCTGATACCAGTGTACTTGGAGGAACTCTTCTATGTTCTTAGCAAATATTAAAAATATATAATGTGGTATCAATAGTTTCTTGAGTATTTTTGATATGCTAGGATCTATGCTATCTCACATGAATCCTCTTCATCTACCCATTATTATTCTTACCATAGAAACAGGAAAACTGAGGATCATGGGGGTTGTGTGCATGCTTAGTTGCTCAGTCACGTCTGACTCTTTGCGACCCCATGGACTGTAGCCCCACAGGCTCCTCAGTCCATGGGATTCTCCAGGCAAGAACACTGGAGTGGGTTGGCATGCCCTCTGCCAGGGGATCTTCCCTATCCAGGGAAATCATGGGGGTTAAATAACAGGTAATGACTGGCAAATACAGCTAATTTCAAAATTTGTGATCTTAAACTCTGTATTTCATGCTTCCTCATTTCATTTGAAATAACTAGCTTTCTCATGAGGTCAACAGTGCCTAGAAGCACTTTTGGCTTCAGTTTGAATTAAAACAGCTAAAACACTATTTATTTCAGCATTTTATTAAAAATTCTGTCATGCTAGTCAATATATTAATAAAAACGGAAATTAAAAGTCACGATTAGAAAATATCTTTTCCTTTGGTTATATGTTAAATTGGATCAAAGATATATCTTCCTGATACTAGGAAAACTGGCTCAGTTTTATCCAACAAAAGCTTGAGTACCCTGAAAATTTATGTTATAGTAGAAGATTTATACATTTTGATGTGATCATATAAAAATGTAGGATTGTTGCTATTAGCCATATCACCAAAATAAATTAAAATCAAAGTACAAAAAGCTTCAATGATGATAACAAGTAACCAATATCATTTCCTATGTTTGATGAATATCCCAGGCAAAACCTGATAATGCTTTATTTTAAAAAAATATTTTATTAAAATAGGTATTTTGTCTTGGGTTTTGAATTGTCTTGCCTTCTGGGTATAGATAAAGCTGCCACTGAATTTGGTTTTGTGTATTGTGCTTAAAAGGAAACAAACACACAGTTTTAAAATTTCAGCCAGGATATATGTAAAGAAGGAAGTGAATTACGCCTGCAAAGAGTAGAGGAGTCAAACAGTCTCAAATTGATGCATTAAAATTAACTTCATCTAGTATCACAATCAGGGCCCAGGGAAAATCTATGGTATCTACTCTGTGGGCAAGAAAGAGCTGTGTCATATTTTAAAGGAAAATCATTGATCCTGTATTTTTCTCAACCTTGAAACACATAATAAAGTACAAAAAGGAGAAAAGGAAGCTGATCTGATTATTTCCCCTGAGATAGGGAGTAGAAAGGCCTAGACCTAATAGGCAGGTCATTTTGGAAAAGCTATGACTGTATCAATTTCAAAGTAGTATGAACGGATGCTCAACCTTGAGCAGCTTGAGCAAAACACTGCAGAACTTGTGGATGCCCAGAGAGCACACAGAGAAGACAAAATGAGCAAGGCTTTTCAATACAGGTAGCTCATACATTTTCCCTTAGGTTTGCTTTTCTTTTCTCTGCAGCTGAAGGCTGAAAGAATAGAGATAGACAATTCTCAACTTGCTAACATTTACTGACAGCAAAAATGTTATTATGAATAGAGCCCATTCAGCAAACCTCCAGAAACCAAGCCTTTTACTCTTAAATGGGAAACGTTTTATAGGAAGAGGTTATGCTGAATTAATATATAGAGTAAGAACTGAATTCTTTTTTAATACCATCCCAATTAGAATGCCCCTTTTTAGAGGTGTTCTAAGGAAATTTGCTTCCTTAGGTCATAAAATTTTCCATTTTTGTCTCATTCAATGAAGTTTTATATTTCTTTTAATGGGGGCTCCAGGACTTTTTGTTTCCATGATTAGAGAAATGGCTTAAATATCTACAGAAGTATAATTGAATATTGGCTAACACTCACTCATATTAACCTAAAGTTGATCCATTTTGCTTTATTGATTGGTAGTGGGGTGGTGAGATAAGAGAAAAGATACCTTCTTTGGGTTCAGATGTTGAATGGAAGAAGATAATTAAAAATTGGGATAAACAAGAGGAGAAAAAGTTCAGCTGCTTATATTGGGACAATATGCACTATTATAAAGCTTTCAGAGGCATTTCACACAGGGAATCTTGCTTTTGTGTTGAATTTAGGGCTGCTGGAACAGAGGAGGCAATAGAACAGCCAAAGTTCATATTCATTTCCCCTGGTGTTCAAGGAGGTAAGTCTTCCTATTTAGAATGGAGATGTATTTTAATAAAGATAATGTAATAGTAGGACTAAATTACCAATGGCATTTTTCACAGAACTAGAACAAAAAAAAACAATAAATTTGTATGGAAACACAAAAGATCCCAAATAGCCAAAGCAGTACTGAGAAATAAAAAATGGAGCTGGAGAAAAATCAGGCTCCCTAACCTCAGACTATACTGCAAAGCTACAGTAATCAAAACAATATTGTACTAGTGCAAAAACAGAAATATAAATCAATGGAACAGGATAGAAACCCCAGAAATAAATCTATTCACCTATAGTCAATCAATCTATGACAAAAGAGACAAAAATATACAATGAAGAAAAGATAGTCTCTTCAATAAGTTGTGCTAGGAAAATTGGACAGCTGCAATGTAAAAGAATGAAATTAGAACATTCTCTAACACCATACACAAAAGTAAAATCGAAATGGATCAAACACCTAAATGTAAGATCAGACACAAAAACGCTCTTAGAGGAAAACATAGGTAGAACATACTTTGAAGTTAATCACAGCAATATCTCTTTGGATCCATCTCCCAGAGTAATGAAAATAGAAACAAATTTTTTTTAAAAATTGGACCTAATTAAGCTTCAAACCTTTTGCACAGTAAAGGAAACCATAAGCAAAATGAAAAGACAACCCACAGAATGGGAGAAACTATCTTCAAACAAAGTGACCAATAAGGAATTAATCTCCAAATTACACAAATAGCTCATGCAGTTCTATGTCAGAAAAATAAAAGACCCAATCAAAAAATGGGTAGAAGATTTAAACAGATATTTCTACAGAAAGACACATAGATCACCAAAACACAAACAAACACATTAAAAGATGTTCAACAGAGAAATGCAAATCAAAGCCACAATGAAGTATCACCTCACAAAGGTCACAATCACTTCTGTTCAGTTCAGTCACTCAGTTGTGTCTGACTCTTTGCAACCCCATGGACTGCAGCACACCAGGCTTCCCTGTGCATCATCAACTCCTGGAGCTTGCTCAAACTCAAGCCCATCAAGTCCGTGATGCCATCCAACCATCTCATCCTCTGTCATCCCCTTTTCCTCCTGCCTCAGTCTTTCCCAGCATCAGGGTCTTTTCTAATGAATCAGCTCTTCACATCAGGTGGCAAAAAAAAAACACAAAAAAACAAAAAAACAGGTCACAGTGACCATCATCAAAAAGTCTGCAAACAATTAATGTTGGAGAAGGTGTGAAGAAAAGAGAACCCTCCTGAATTGTTGGTTGAAATGTAAACTGGTACAACCACTCTGAAGACCAGTATGAAAGTTCCCTAGAAACTAAAAATAGAACTACCATATGATCCAGTACGGAGAAGGCAATGGCATCCCACTCCAGTACTTTTGCCTGGAAAATCCCATAGATGGAGGAGCCTGGTAGGCTGCAGTCCATGGGGTTGCGAAGAGTCAGACACGACTGAGCAACTTCACTTTCACTTTTCACTTTCATGAATTGAAGGAGGAAATGGCAACCCACTCCAGTGTTCTTGCCTGGAGAATCCCAGGGACGGGGGAGCCTGATGGGCTGCCGTCTACGGGGTCGCACAGAGTCGAACACGACTGAAGTGACTTAGCAGCATGATCCAGTAATCCTACTCCCAGCCGTATATCCAGAGAAAACCATATTTTGAAAATATACATGTACTCCAATATTAATTGTAGCACTATTTACAATAGCCAAGACATGGAAGCAACCTAAATGTCCATTAACAGAGGAATGGGTAAAGAAGATGTAGTGCATGTATAAGGAGAAGGCAATGGCACCCCACTCCAGTACTCTTGCCTGGAAAAATCCCATGGGCGGAGGAGCCTGGTGCATTGCAGTCCATGGGGTAGCTAAGAGTCGGACACGACTGAGCGACTTCACTTTCACTTTTCCCTTTCATGCATTGAAGATGGAAATGGCAACCCACTCCAGTGCTCTGGCCTGGAGAATCCCAGGGACGGGGGAGCCTGGTGGGCTGCCATTTGTGGGGTCACACAGAGTCGGACACAACTGAAGTGGCTTAGCAGCAGCAGCAACAGTGCATATATAAAATAGAATACTACTCATCCATAAAGAAGAACAAAATAATGTCATTTATCACAACATGGATAGACCTAGAGATTATCGTACTAAATGAAGTAAATCAGAGAGAGAAAGACAAGTATCACATGATATCACCTGTATGTGGAATCTAATTTTTAAAAATGATACAAATTAATTTATTTACAAAACAGAAACATTTCAAAAGCAAACATGTTTACTAAATGGGAAAATGAGAGGAGTGGTGGATTTGGAGCTCGGGATCAACATACACACATTATTATACACAGAATAGATGACCAACAGGAACCTACTCTATAGCATAGGGAACTCTACTCAGTATTCTGCAGTGGCCTATATGGGTAAAGAATCAAAAAAAGAATGAATGTATATACATACATATATATATATAGCTAAATCACTTTTCTGTACACCTGAAACTAACACTGTAACATTGTAAATCAACTATACTGCAATACAATTTTTTTTAACTGATAAGACAGTCAGAATAAGGTCATTCGACTTAATCCCTAGGCAGAGATTTTCCAATGGCAACGTTATCAGGTACCCCCTAAAAAAAGGAAATGCTAATAGTCATGAGAAAATACAAGTTACTCCATAGGCCACTGAGAAAACCCACCATTTCCCTTATAATACTTGAATAGAAATCAGTGCAAAAGCAATGTTTGTACTGTTTAAAGAAATTTACTAAAACCAGATGACCGAAATACTGTTGGAGCTTTATTAAGAATATACAAGTCTAATAGTTTCTTTTATTTTTCAATATGAAGAGAGAAAAGTAACTTTTACTTTTTATTTTAAATGGAATCAGAAGAGGATATATATGCAGGATCATCCCAGAATCTTTCATTCAAAAGTGAACATGGAGCTGGTTCTCAATCATTTGCTTGGCTTAGATTTGGAAAAAGTTCTCTGTAATTCAGGTAAATTGGTTCTCAAAAAACAACAAAAAAAACCAAGTTTTTAACCTCCAAGTTGCCCATAGATGAAGCTTGTTGCTCCATAGGCTTCCCAGCTGGTGCATCTGGCTCCACGACAGGGCGTGTCAGGTTCTATCTGTCATAACGCTCCACATGACCTCATGGTTCAGAGACGAGTGCAGATGATGAAAGGAGATGGTGTCACTCACAATATGAGGTCTCAGCTGGGGAAAGTCTCAGAAAACCTCCAACCCATTTTTAAAAGTAAACAAATTGGAAATGAAAAGCTCAGCTTGTTGGGCAAAATGAATTTTATTTGGCTCAAAATTTTATCTCAGAAAAACTTCAGAGCACGTAAGAGTAAACAAAGATTGCAAAGTTGGGTTCAGAGACTTTGTTTAGTTCAAGGATATGTCTTAGATTTCTCCCACTTAGCTTAGGCTTCATCTCACTTGCTAAATTCTTTCATTTATCTCACCATTATTTAAAAAATACATTTAAGTTAGAAAAGCTTACATGGGTTTTCTAATTGATGATACAATCTATGATATTACTTAAACTCACACAGTCCTTATTACCATTCAGAAATAAATGTTTTTTGTTTTACGTTCTTTTGCAAGTGATGCCCAATGACACCAATAAATATCTCTGTGTTTATATGACATCATTTCACATAGAGGAAACTTGAGACCGGTCTTGGTTAAAAAGAAGATTTAGATAGAAATAAAAGAGAGATCCAGGTAGTAAAATGTTAGGAATAAAACTACAGTTATTAGAGTTGGAAGTTTTCTTAGAAATCATCTATTTCTTAAAACGTACAAATTTAAGAATAATATTTCCACGAGATGTTCTGAAAAAAGTCTTATCATTAAAGAAATATAAGTAGTAGTGTATAATATACCATCATCTGGAGATGCTCATTGTATATCAGTGTATTAAAGACCTAATAATTTTTTATATTTTTTTTCAAAAAAGCTCTTTAACATGCTTCTTCATCATTTCCTCAAGGCAATGTGTGGTGGTGAGAACTCAGATTTGGCTCAGAATCATAACTTTACTACTAAGTGTGTGTACCTGATAATCAGTTAGCAACCCTAAACCTGAATTTCCTTCTCTAGTAAATGTGCGTGCTTCAGTCCTGTCTGACGCTTTGTGACCCTGTATACTGTAGCTCACTAGGCTCCTCCGTCCACGAGATTCTCCAGGCAGGAATACTGGAGTGAGTTGCCATGTCCTCCTCTGGAGGATCTTCTGGACCTAGGGATTGAACCCGCGTCTCTATGTCTGCTGCATTATCAGGCAGGTTTCTTTACCACTAGCACTACCTGGAAAGCCCCTAGTAAATGGGGGATAATATTATTTACTACCTAAGGTTGGAGTGAGGATGAAACAAGAAAATGATAATGAAGATCCTAGCTTTGCAGCACCTCACATATAGTGTATGTCTTCTTCAAATTGTAGTTTACTTAACAGCAAGATACCTTTGATGTAAATAACACAGGAAAACATAGTTGTTATAGAAATTAAAGCAATATGTAGTCTTGGAAAGGAAATAGTCTATGGAATTTTCCAGGCCAGAATACTGGAGTGGGTAGCCTATCCCTTCTCCAGAGGATCCTCCTGACCCAGGAATTTAACAGGGTTCTCCTGCATTGCAGGTAGATTCTTTACCAACTGAGCTATCAGGGAAGTAATGATAAGGGTACACAATTTGGTACTGTATCATCTAGATTCAGATTCTAAACTGAAAATTAGTGCTGTAAAGTTAGGCAAGTCACTTGACTTTTGAGCCAGTTTTCCTATTTGTGAACCATGAATTAAAATATTCCTCTTTGTAATAGTCACCGAAGATAATTAAACTATAGAAAATTTATCATTTGTTGAAGGTTAATCATGTCCTAGGCCACAATTCCTAGGTAATAACACAATAAATGTTTTGTCTACAGTAAGTGAGCAACTTTATGAATACTGTACAAACTATAATGCTATTTGTAAATATCAGTTAATAGTAACAGTGATGCTACTTGGCATCCCATAGTTTCTAAGTAGTCAACTAAATATCTGTATGACTTCAGATATAATTACTATAATGCCTAGTAATTACACAGAAGAAAAGAAGATACACTCAGTCCCCAAGTATTAACAATTTTGAACTCTTAAGTTTTAAAATCTGTTCTATTATCAAATTTCAAGTAATGCAAGAAACCAGGTTCAATTTGCTCTATGCTATCTAGGATCTCTGTTCTCTTAGCTCAGACTTTCGAAATGCCCGTTCCTAAGCAACTGAGGATATGTTGCTGCTAGGGCTACATAAAACTTTTGTGGGTGGACCCAGTAGGAATGAGAGTACATATTATTACTCTTATTTTTCATAAGAGGAAACTGAGGTTCAGCCAGGCCAATGAACACAAAGTGAGAGAGGACATAAACCTAATTTTTAAATTTCAAAGTCTAAAAGCCACCTTCTACTGTGTCCAAGACATGACAAAGAAAAGATAATTTAACAGATGATTTCTAGAGCTCAAGCTCTATCAGATCAATTTTATGAAAGGATTGATTTACTTTTAAAATGACCCCTGGGCATATGTCATGTAGTAAAGAGATAAATTTATTCCAGGAAGTTTTATATCAGTTAATTATTTTTATATCCATAAGTGGTTATCAGAAATGCTTGAGGAATGTTCAGTCTGTACATTTTTGAGGATAAGAATTATAATATCCCGTATTCCCTCCATGGAGAGAGAAAGTAAGCTGGGTAGTCTTTGTTCAACTTTGGTGCTATATTTGTTTTTTTGTTCATATTTGTTTTTCCTCCTCTAAATTTTATACATATGGTCTCTAAAACACAAGACAAATATTGAATAAATAAGATATATAATTTCCCCCAAATCCCTTTTGAGTGAAAAATCTTTTTGGAAATGACTTATCATCATATAATCTATATAGAACTTTCAGCAGTAAACAGATATTTCAAAGAGTATTCATCAAACATCTTTATAGTCGAGGTGTTGTGCAGGGTACTAAATGACCTTACTGCTTTGAAGGAAGTTAAGAATTTGGTGAGTGAGGTGGACAAAGACAGGGACTATTTAACTTGTAAAGGATGCATTGGGCCAGCACATGTACTGGGTCCTTTGCTCTGCCTGGATGTACATGCTAAGCTTCTCCTAGTGTTCTGTTCATTTATTCATCCACTGCACACTCATTGTGAGTCAGTTGGATGTTAGGAATATTACCAATCTCTCACGGCACTACCATAAAAAATTAACATAGATCTATAAACGTTGTCCTTAAGGAATAGGAATCTGATTGATGTTAGTGACTATGCTATTACAACATAGAATGACATGATATAGACAGTAGAAGAAGCTATGGGAATATATGAAATGAAAACTGCCCAAACTCGGGAACTCGAGGAAGGCTTTCTCAAAGTGACATCTGAACTGATAATTGAAGTCAGAGAAAGAATAGCCCCAGAAAAGAGGGGAAAGTGAAGGAAATGTTCCAGCCTAGAGAAGAGTATATAGAAAGAACAGCCTCAACCTCATACTCTAAAACAAATAGAATTAAACCAATTGAGTAAAATTTTTGAGAAAGGGAAAACCGTGTGTTAAGTTATAGAGAAATTAAATCCACTCTGTATATGAGGAACCAATAGTATTTTGGTATAATTCTATCAAATTCTGCAGTCAAATAACAGAACATGAATCCTGAGGAGGGGAGGAGGGTCAAGATTGAAATGGACCTTGATATTATTAGGTAGTAGCAAACCTCTGACAGGCATCACACAAAGTAATTGCTTAGAATGACTTCCTTAGATTTACATGTAATAAAATGGAGGACCAGAGAGGTTCTATGACTTGCCCAAAGGCATACAGCTAGTTAGAAAAAGAATTGGCTACATGTGCCTCACCTTCAGGCATTTAAATTATTTGGGAAATTTAAACCATTGACAAATTGATTGTCAAGCAACTGATATCAGTGGCTCCGTCTCTCAAGAAGACTCCCTAAAATATGTCCTTTCCAGAGTAAATCCCGGGATGATGTCTAGATAAACACAAAAAGAAGGCCATGCTTGCTTGATTTGCAATATTCTTCTCCTGCATCCCTCCCTTTTCGCCTCACTTATGTTTGGTTATGCATTGTCTCTCACCCTGAATATGAGTTTCAGAAGGGTCACTGTCATCTTGTCACAGAATGAGAACTGCCTCCCCTGAGTTCCCCAGCACCCGCAGCACAGTTTACATTGATTCAGATTAGCTCTGGGTCAGCAGTGCTGTGAGAAGAGGGTTTTAACTCCTTCTAGACCTGGGTTCTTTCTCGGAGAGAGTCTGAGGACAGCACTTTCACAGGATTCCTCTTTCCCCGGCCTTTCTGCTCACTTCCTGCCCTCTCTCCAGAGTAGGCTGGGTTTTCTCCCTCAGCCTGCAAGCTTCTGTTTTCTGCCTGGCTGAGCTCACCGCCTTCCTATGACACCTCAGGGAATTGCCCTCTTATTACCACAATTACAATCTGTACACATTTCATTAAACTAATATCGCTTCGCACAGGCTTTCTCCACAGAACGGCACAGCTGGAGGCCCATTTCTTTTCCTCAGCTTAAACACTTTGACAGGTTAAGAAAGCTATTATGTCTGAATAACAGGTGTTGCAAAACAATGTGCATTTGATGTTTAAATGAGAGAGCTTCCTTATTGACTGGCTTTATTGCAGCGAAGGCTTTCCTTTTTCACAATGACTGGATTTTTATTGTTTTTACTGCTTTTTAAAGTGTATTCTGTTGTTTCAGAATAGGTCTGAAGTGACTGTGTGTGGTTATTTGTTATTCTGCTGTCCTCTCCTTTTATTATTATTATTATTATCAGTGCTTCTTGCTTTACTTCTCAGGTGAAAGAGTTGCAGAAATAGAAGGGTTTTGTTGGGTCTCTTTCTCTGTACTAGAAGCACACCCACTTCATGAACAACTCCCAGAGGATCTCTAACGGTCTCCTTCTCTATTATTTCCCTCTGTTTTTATTGCCTTCTCAGTCCTCTCACCTACCTTCCAGTTACTGAATGAATTGGTTCCCAAATGAGAAACAGTAAAATACAGAGGGAGCGCTTACTGTTATGCTTCCTTATCTGAATATGACTGTCACATTCTTTGTTTAGGACTTTGATGCATAGGACATACACAGGGGTATATAATATTGGGTATTTATCCTTTTTATCTCTTAACATTTTGTTTATTTCTCCTTACATTTATCAGTGTTAAGCAAATCTTTATTCCTTTTCTCTTTTTCCTCACACAATATCGTGCTCAGCAGGGTAGAGTCTGCTTTATTATTTCAATAAGATGACTTTTGCTGAAGAGACAACCAAGTGTTAAAATACCATTTTTCAAAGGCAAGTGCTCAGTGAGAGAGAACACATGATTATGAAAGCATAGAAATGGATGGAAATAAAAGATGACTTTGAAATATTTAGATGTGTATTCTTACAATATCTAGTATAGTGCTCTTCATATTGTAGGCACTCAAAAATGATTATTAATGCAAAGATAAGCCATAATATACTTTTTGAAAGCAAAATTTAGATTTCATGTTTACTTATGTTTTATGGTATTAAAAAAGCAGGAAAAGAAAAAAGGAAGACAAAAGAAAAAGCTCACTATTTCCTTGAGCTGAATATTTTCAATTCCTTAGTATGTTCAAAAGTTGTAATCATCCTAATTATCACCTTTTTTGTGTCTGTGAAGCCAAATGAGGTCATATCTTTGACTAGATGAGATTTATGTTTTACTCAATATATGTATATCAGCTACTAGAATTGGGGCAGAGCCTAGTTCCCTGTGCATCTTTAGTATCTAGGGCATATTTGAGAACAAAGTAGGTACTCAGTAAGAGGTTGCTGAATGGATTAATCTTAGTCCCTTTAGAGGTAAATTCTTTTTTGGGGGGTGGGCTGTGCTGTATCTTTGCTGCTGTGCAGGCTTTTCTCTTGGGCTGTGTGCAAGGGCTGCTCTCTAGTTGGGCATGGGCTTCTCATTGCAGTAGCTTTTCTTTCAGCGCATGGGCTCTAGAGCGCATGTGCTTCAATGGTTGCAGCACATGGACTCAGTAGTTTTGGCTCCTGAGTTATGGAGCACAGGCTTCACAGTTGTGGTCCACAGGCTTAGTTGCTCCAAGACATGTGGGACCTTCTTAGATCAGGGATCAAACTCATTCATGTCTCTTGCGTTGGCAGGTGGATATTTTAACACTGAGCCACTAGGGAGGTCCTAGGAATGAATTCTTCACCTGGATTTCAGATGGCTCCAAGACCTCCTGAAATTCTAAGTATAATTTTGTGTATACAAAAGGAGCAGGACAGTGAGAATTCCTGGTTTTCACCGGATTATCAAAGGAATCTGTGACTCCAAAGTTTATGAATCCCATCCTAAAAAGAAGTGTTTTGAATGATAATGATAACAATGAAACATTTGGAAATGCAGGAATTATTTATTGAGCTTGTGGCTTAAGTGTATTTTTCTGTTGTAAAGTTATGCCTAGTTGAACATGGAATTTAGGAGACTAGGTAAGTTTTACTTGATCTTATAAAAATATACTCTGATATTATTTAATTGTTCCTTCCCAGAGCCAGAGACCAACTGTGACCATCCACCTACAACTGTAACACAGATGGATATTATTAATAATAACACCCAAACTTGCACTTTCTGTAAGTACTTTGCAATTTAAAAAGTGCTTTCTCCACAGAAATCCATCCCACTAGATTACTGATTCACCAATACCCCTGGGAACAGATGAGGTCAGTTCTATTTTCAGGGATTTCCAAGTACAGTCTGTGTCTAAATCTCTGTGATGCCTATTTTTTTAAGTAGTAATTCTGCATTTATGAGGCACAGTTCTCCAGAGAATTTCAATGAACTTCATCAAGTTTCCACAAACGATGTAGAGCAAGACTGGGAGTCTTTTCACTTGACAGGTAAGGAAACTAAAACACAGATACTGTTTAATGATTATTCTCCTAGCTATCTGGACCATGACTGGATATGCAAATCAAAATATTAATCCTGAATTTTTCATTAGTTGCTTGCTTCTAAACTAATAAATACAGAAAAATTAATATTTATAGATTTAGGAATATCTTTCCAAAAAATCTCAATATATATTTTTCTTTCTGATTTAAAATTGAGAAAATAATTTTACCTTAGGAAATTGGTTTTAAAATGAAGGAAAAAGTTTTATAGGTTTGAGCCAATGGATTGAAACGAAAAGTTATGAATACCTATCAATATCCTAAAATCTAGTAACATAGTATATGATTCAATAGATTAGGGAAATCCATTATACCAGCTTTTTAGAAATATCTGCTCTCTTCAGATAACTCCACAGATGTGGGTGATACATGAATTTTCAGAAAAAAGGTTTTGTTTGAAAGATGGTGAATGAAAGATCAGATTGAGAGAGTTTTGCTTTCTAGTTTCTTTACCTCTCAACTATGTTAATTAGATTATTTAGCATGACACAGATTCCCTTTCCAGATTTACTCTTTAGGCTATTTTGAAACTTTACATCTTTAGGTATTTATGTGAAGGAATATTAAAAAGCTAAATTCAGTTTTACCTCTTACGCTTTCTTCCCTTTTAAATATTACAAGGTATGACTATGCTTCAACATATTCTCTGATTCAGCCTATTGCAAATAATAGAATCTGTTGTCCATAACAGTTCTGTCAATTAGATTGTATCTGTGCTGTCTTTCTCTTGTCCTACAAATTCATCTTCTTGAAAGCATTTGTGTTATTGAAAGCAACGGAGCCTGGTAATGCTAGCCATTACCTTTACTTCATTTGCATTTTTGTCCAATATTTTATCCCCAAGTTCCCTCCTCTTTCCCGAAGCCCACATCACTCCACTGCATCTCATCAGGTGCCCTCTCAGCCACACAGAGGCAGCCTGCTGTGCAAAAACAAACTGGGCACAGACCAGTTTCCCAAGTGTCTGGGGCTTCTCACGCTTGTTCCTTAAGCCAGCAGCAGCTGGGATGACCCAGATACTAGAACTGTTGTCCTCTCTCTGGGTTTCCCCATTTCCAGGAATGACCATTGTTCATTACCTCCAGGATTTAAAAACACAGCAGGATCCCTGTGGGTGGTACAATTTCCTCTGCTGGAAAAATGAGGGCACAATGTGAAACTTAAAGCCCCAAAGAGCAGGAGGGTGAGTGTAGCAAAGCAGAAAATGTTAGCACAGTGCTCCATTATGCCAGCAAGTATTCCTTCCTATGTGTATGAAAACAGGAGGAGAATTACACATTCACCTGCCCAGTTATGGGCAACTGTCACCAAGAATAAATGGGGTTTTCAAATACAACAGGGAAACAATAATTTATTCAGTATGGGGATTAAATCTAAGCAAAAAAGAAAATGTCAGGAAGAAAAAATATGTATGGTTAATTTAATAAGATTTATTTTCTGCCCAGTAAATCCTAAATAACGTATAAAGAACAGTCCTTGGGCATAGAAGAAAAATAAATTTCTAAGTTTTCTTTTGGCTTATGATGAAAAAGACTTAAGTTATTAGTCAATATCCCTAAAAGATTTTATCTAAACCCATGGTTCCTAAACTTCAGCATTCTCTGCAGTCACCTAGGGAATTGGTAAAAGTACAGAGGCTCATATCCTATCTTGCATCAATCTGTTAGCCTCTATACTCTGGTAGCTTTCCGAACAATTCTCCAAACCCAAGTTTGAGAACCACTGATCCAAACCATGAAGGGGAAGAACTAAAACATTTTAATACTATACATTCTTTTATTTTAACTTTTTTTGTACAATTTTAAGTTACAAAGATTAATAGTAACATTGGAGCCATCTTAGACTCTTTTATATCCCACATCCAACCTATCAGCAAATCTTGGCTGTTTCTTTGAAATGGAGCCCAAAGCTGATTGCTACTCATCACCTTCACCTCCATCATCCTACTCAAAATTCAACATGAGCCTCACGTGTTGTTGTTGTTCAGTTGCTCAGGCATGTCCCTATATGGGCAGCAGCACACCAGGTCTCCCTGACCTCACCATCTCCCAGAGTTTGCCCAACTTCATGTCCATTCATCAGTGATACCATCCAGCCATTTCATCCTCTGATGCCCTCTTCTCCTTCTACCCTCAGATCAAATCAGATCAGATCAGATCAGTCGCTCAGTCGTGTCCGACTCTTTGCGACCCCATGAATCGCACACACCAGGCCTCCCTGTTCATCACCATCTCCCAGAGTTCACTGAGACTCACGTCCATCAATCTTTCCCCAATTTTTTGAATTTACCAATGCTAGCTTTATGGCCCAGGATGTGATCTATCCTGGAGAAGGTTCCATGTGCACTTGAGAAAAAGGTGAAATTCATTGTTTTGGGATGAAATGTCCTATAGATATCAATTAGGTCTAACTGGTCTATTGTATCATTTAAAGTTTGTGTTTCCTTGTTAATTTTCTGTTTAGTTGATCTATCCATAGGTGTGAGTGGGGTATTAAAGTCTCCCACTATTATTGTGTTATTGTTAATTTCTCCTTTCATACTTGTTAGCATTTGTCTTACATACTGTGGTGCTCCCGTGTTGGGTGCATATATATTTATAATTGTTATATCTTCTTCTTGGATTGATCCTTTGATCATTATGTAGTGACCTTCTTTGTCTCTTTTCACAGCCTTTGTTTTAAAGTCTATTTTATCTGATATGAGTATTGCTACTCCTGCTTTCTTTTGGTCCCTATTTGCATGGAAAATCTTTTTCCAGCCCTTCACTTTCAATCTGTATGTGTCCCCTGTCTTGAGGTGGGTCTCTTGTAGACAACATATGTAGGGGTCTTGTTTTTGTATCCATTCAGCCAGTCTTTGTCTTTTGGTTGACCACAATGCAGTAAGATTAGATCTCAATTACAGGAGAAAAACTATTAAAAAATCCAACATATGGAGGCTGAACAACATGCTGCTGAATAACCAACAAATCACAGAAGAAATCAAAAAAGAAATCAAAATTTGCATAGAAACGAATGAAAATGAAAACACAACAACCCAAAACCTGTGGGACACGGTAAAAGCAGTCCTAAGGGGAAAGTTCATAGCAATACAGGCACACCTCAAGAAACAAGAAAAAAGTCAAATAAATAACCTAACTCTACACCTAAAGCAACTAGAAAAGGAAGAAATGAAGAACCCCAGGGTTAGTAGAAGGAAAGAAATCTTAAAAATTAGGGCAGAAATAAATGCAAAAGAAACAAAAGAGACCATAGCAAAAATCAACAAAACCAAAAGCTGGTTCTTTGAAAGGATAAATAAAATTGACAAGCCATTAGCCAGACTCATCAAGAAACAAAGGGAGAAAAATCAAATCAATAAAATTAGAAATGAAAATGGAGAGATCACAACAGACAACACAGAAATACAAAGGATCATAAGAGAGTACTATCAACAATTATATGCCAATAAAATGGACAACGTGGAAGAAATGGACAAATTCTTAGAAAAGTACAACTTTCCAAAACTGGACCAGGAAGAAATAGAAAATCTTAACAGACCCATCACAAGCACGGAAATTGAAACTGTAATCAGAAATCTTTCAGCAAACAAAAGCCCAGGTCCAGACGGCTTCACAGCTGAATTCTACCAAAAATTTAGAGAAGAGCTAACACCTATCCTGATCAAACTCTTCCAGAAAATTGCAGAGGAAGGTAAACTTCCAAACTCATTCTATGAGGCCACCATCACCCTAATACCAACATCTGACAAAGATGCCACAAAAAAAGAAAACTATAGGCCAATATCACTGATGAACATAGATGCAAAAATCCTTAACAAAATTCTAGCAATCAGAACCCAACAACACATTAAAAAGATCATACACCATGACCAAGTGGCCTTTATCCCAGGGATGCAAGAATTCTTCAATATCCGCAAATCAATCAATGTAATACACCACATTAACAAATTGAAAAATAAAAACCATATGATTATCTCAATAGATGCAGAGAAAGCCTTTGACAAAATTCAACATCCATTTATGATAAAAACTCTCCAGAAAGCAGGAATAGAAGGAACATACCTCAACATAATCAAAGCTATATATGACAAACCCACAGCAAACATTATCCTCAATGGTGAAAAATTGAAAGCATTTCCTCTAAAGTCAGGAACAAGACAAGGGTGCCCACTTTCACCATTACTATTCAACATAGTTTTGAAAGTTTTGGCCACAGCAATCAGAGCAGAAAAAGAAATCAAAGGAATCCAAATTGGAAAAGAAGAAGTAAAGCTCTCACTGTTTGCAGATGACATGATCCTCTACATAGAAAACCCTAAAGACTCCACCAGAAAATTACTAGAACTAATCAATGACTATAGTAAAGTTGCAGGATATAAAATCAACACACAGAAATCCCTTGCATTCCTATACACTAATAATGAGAAAACAGAAAGAGAAATAAAGGAAACAACTCCATTCACCATTGCAACAGAAAGAATAAAATACTTAGGAATATATCTGCCTAAAGAAACTAAAGACCTATATATAGAAAACTATAAAACACTGGTGAAAGAAATCAAAGAGGACACTAACAGATGGAGAAATATACAATGTTCATGGATTGGAAGAATCAATATAGTGAAAATGAGTATACTACCCAAAGCAATCTATAGATTCAATGCAATCCCTATCAAGCTACCAACGGTATTCTCCACAGAGCTAGAACAAATAATTTCACAATTTGTATGGAAATACAAAAAACCTCGAATAGCCAAAGTGATCTTGAGAAAGAAGAATGGAACTGGAGGAATCAACCTACCTGACTTCAGGCTCTACTACAAAGCCACAGTTATCAAGACAGTATGGTACTGGCACAAAGACAGAAATATAGATCAATGGAACAAAATAGAAAGCCCAGAGATAAATCCATGCACATATGGACACCTTATCTTTGACAAAGGAGGCAAGAATATACAATGGATTAAAGACAATCTCTTTAACAAGTGGTGCTGGGAAAACTGGTCAACCACTTGTAAAAGAATGAAACTAGAACACTTTCTAATACCATACACAAAAATAAACTCAAAATGGATTAAAGATCTAAACGTAAGACCAGAAACTATAAAACTCCTAGAGAGAACATAGGCAAAACACTCTCTGACATACATCACAGCAGGATCCTCCATGACCCACCTCCCAGAATATTGGAAATAAAAGCAAAAATAAACAAATGGGACCTAATTAAACTTAAAAGCTTCTGCACATCAAAGGAAACTATTAGCAAGGTGAAAAGGCAGCCTTCAGAATGGGAGAAAATAATAGCAAATGAAGCAACTGACAAACAACTAATCTCAAAAATATACAAGCAACTCCTACAGCTCAACTCCAGAAAAATAAATGACCCAATCAAAAAATGGGCCAAAGAACTAAATAGACATTTCTCCAAAGAAGACATACAGATGGCTAACAAACACATAAAAAGATGCTCAACATCACTCATTATCAGAGAAATGCAAATCAAAACCACCATGAGGTACCATTTCACACCAGTCAGAATGGCTGTGATCCAAAAGTCTACAAGTAATAAATGCTGGAGAGGGTGTGGAGAAAAGGGAACCCTCTTGCACTGTTGGTGGGAATGCAAACTAGTACAGCCACTATGGAGAAGAGTGTGGAGATTCCTTAAAAAACTGGAAATAGAACCGCCTTCTGATCCAGCAATCCCACTGCTGGGCATACACACTGAGGAAACCAGAAGGGAAAGAGAAACGTGTACCCCAATGTTCATCGCAGCACTGTTTATAATAGCCAGGACATGGAAGCAACCTACATGTCCATCAGCAGATGAATGGATAAGAAAGCTGTGGTATATATACACAATGGAGTATTACTCAGCCATTAAAAAGAATACATGTGAATCAGTTCTAATGAGGTGGATGAAACTGGAGCCTATTATACAGAGTGAAGTAAGCCAGAAAGAAAAACACCAATACAGTATACTAACGCATATATATGGAATTTAGAAAGATGGTAACAATAACCCTGTGTAGGAGACAGCAAAAGAGACACTGATATATAGAACAGTTTTATGGGCTCTGGGAGAGGGAGAGGGTGGGAAGATTTGGGAGAATGGCATTGAAACATGTAAAATATCATGTATGAAATGAGTTTCCAGTTCAGGTTCGATGCAGGATACTGGATGCTTGGGGCTAGTGCACTGGGACGACCCAGAGGGATGGTATGGGGAGGGAGGAGGGAGAAGGGTTCAGGGTGGGGAACACATGTATACCTGTGGCGGATTCATTTTGATGTTTGGCAAAACTAATACAATTATGTAAAGTTTAAAAATAAAATAAAATTAAAAAAATAAATAAAAAAAAATAAAAACAACAATAAACATTAAAAAAAAAAATCTTTCCCCAAATCAGGGACTTTTCCAAAGTGTCAGCTGCTTGCATCATGTTGCCAATGGAGCTCCAGCTTCAGCATCAGTCCTTCCTTTAAGATTGACTGGTTTGATCTCCTCGCTGTCCAAGGGACTCTCAGGAGTCTCCTTCAGCACCATAGTTCGAAAGCATCAATTCTTTGGTGCTCTTCCTTTTTTATGGTCCAGCTCTCACAACCATATGTAACCATTGGAAAGACCATGGCCTTGACTATATGGACCTTTGTCAGCAGAGTGATATCTCTGCTTTTCAACACACTGTCTAGGTTTGTCATAGCTTTTCTGCCAAGGAGCAACTGTCTTCTGATTCCATGGCTTCAGTCATCATCTGCAGTGATTTTAGAGCCCAAGAAGAGGAAATCTGTCACTGCTTCTCCATTTTCCTTTTCTATTTGCCATGAAGTAATGGGACCAGATCATGGGAAATAGATAGGGAAACAGTGGAAACAGTGTCAGACTTCATTTTTTGGGGCTCCAAAATCACTGCAGATGGTGATTGCAGCCATGAAATTAAAAGACACTTACTCCTTGGAAGGAAAGTTATGACCAACCTAGATAGCATATTCAAAAGTAGAGACATTACTTTGCCAACAATGGTCCATCTAGTCAAGGCTATGGTTTTTCCAGTGGTCATGTGTGGATGTGAAAGTTGGACTGTGAAGAAAGCTGAATGCCGAAGAATTGATGCTTTTGAAGTGTGGTGTTGGAGAAGACTCTTGAGAGTCCCTTGGACTGCAAGGAGATCCAACCAGTCCATCCTAAAGGAGACCAGTCTTGGGTGTTCTTTGGAAGTACTGATGCTGATGCTGAAACTCCAATACTTTGGCCACCTCATGCAAAGAGTTGACTCATTGGAAAAGACCCTGATGCTGGGAGGGATTGGGGGCAGGAGGAGAGGGGACGACAGAGGATGAGATGGCTGGATGGCATCACCGACTCAATGCACATGAGTTTGGGTGGACTCCGGGAATTGATGATGGACAGGGAAGCCTGGGGTGCTATGATTCATGGGGTTGCAAAGAGTCGGACACGACTGAGTGACTGAACTGAACTGAATGGGACCAGATGCCATGATCTTAGTTTTTTTTAATATTTAGTTTTAAACCGGCTTTTTTCACTCTCTATTTCACCCTCTTCAAGACATTCTTTAGTTCTTCTTCACTTCCTGCCATTCAGTTCAGTTCAGTTCAGTCACTCAGTCATGTCTGACTCTTTGCAACTGTGTGGACTGCAGCACGCCATGCTTCCCTGTCTATCACCAACTCCAGGAGCTTGCTCAAACTGATGTCCATTGAGTTGGTGATGCCATCCAACCTTCTCATCCTCTGTCATCCACTTTTCCTCCTGCCTTCAATTTTCCCCAGCATCAGTGTCTTTTCCAATGAGTCAGTTCTTCACATTAGGTGGCCAGTGTATTGGAGCTTCAGCCTCAGCATCGATCCTTCCAATAAGTATTCAGGACCAATTTCTTCAGAATTGACTTGTTTGATCTCCTTGCAGTCCAAGGGACTTTCAAGAGTCTTCTCCAACACCACAGGTCAAAAGCATCAATTCTTCAGTACTCAGCTTTCTTTATGGTCCAACTCTCACATCCACAGATGACTAGTGGAAAGACCATAGCTTTGACTAGACTGACCTTTGTCAGCAAAGTAATGTCTCAGTTTTTTAATATGCTGTCTAGGTGGGTCATAACTTTTTTTTTCAAGAAGCAAGCATCTTTTAATTTCGGGTTGCAGTCACCATCTGTAGTGATTTTGAAGCTCAAGAAAATAAAGTCTCTCACTCTTTCCTCATCTATTTGCCATGAAGTGATGGGACTGGATGCCATAATCTTCATTTTTTGAATGTTGGGTTTTAAGCCAGGTTTTTCACTCTCCTCTTTTAGTTCCAAGAGGCTCTTTACTTCTTCTTCGCTTTCTGCCATGAGGGTGATATCTGCATATCTGAGATTTTTGATATTTCTCTGGGTAGTCTTGATTCCAGCTTTGGAACCATCCAGCCCAGCATTATGCATGATGTACTCTACATATAAGTTAAATAAGCAGGGTGACAATATACAGCCTTGTTGTACTCTTTTTCCAATTTGGAACCAGTCTGTTGTTCCATGTCTCATTCTAACTGTTGTTTCTTGACCTGCATACAGATTTCTCAGGAGGCAAGTAAGTTGGTCTGGTATTCCCATCTCTTAAAGAATTTTCCACAGTTTGTTGTGATCCACACAGTCAGAGGGTTTGGTGTAGTCAATAAAGCAGAAGTAAATGTTTTTCTGGAATTCTCTTGCTTCTTTGATGATCCAGCAGATGTTGGCAATTTGATCTATAGTTCTTCTGCTTTTTCTAAATCCAGCTTGAACATGTGGAAGTTCTCAGTTCATGTACTGTTGAAATGTGGCTTGGAGAATTTTGAGCATTACTTTGCTAGCATGTGCTACTGCTGCTGTTAAGTCACTTCAGTTGTGTCTGACTCTGTGTGACCCCATAGATGGCAGCCCACCAGGCTCCACCGTCCCTGGGATTCTCCAGGCAAGAACACTGGAGTGGGTTGCCATTTCCTTCTCGAATGCATGAAAGTGAAAAGTGAAAGTGAAGTCGCTCAGTCGTGTCTGACCCTCAGTGACCCCATGGACTGTAACCCTCCAGGCTCCTCCATCCATGGGATTTTCCAGGCAAGAGTACTGGAGTGTGTTGCCATTGCCTAGCATGTGAGATGAGTGCAAATTCTGCCATTAGAGTGGTATCATCTACATATTTGATGTTGTTGATATTTCTCCTGCCTATCTTGATTCCAGCTTGTAACTCATCCTGCCTGTCATTTATCATGTATTTATACATGAGCTCAGTGTATATGTTAAACAAACAGGGTGACAACAGACAGCCCTGTTGTACTTTCTCAATCCTGAGTCAATCAGTTGTTCTGTGCAGGGTTCTAACTCTTGCTTCTTGACCTAAATACAGCTTTCTCAGGAGACAGGTAAGATGGTCTAGTACTCCTATGTCTTTAAGAGCTTTCCACTGTTTGTTAAGATTCACACAGTCAAAGGCTTTAGCATAGTTAATGAAACAGAGGTAGATGTTTTTCTGGAATTCCCTTGCTTTCTCTATGATCTAGCAAATGTTGGCAATTTGATCTCTGGTTCCTCTTCCTTTTCTAAACCCAACTTTTTCACCTGGAAGTTCTTGATTTGCATAATGCAGAAGCGTAGCATGCAAGGTTTTAAGTGTGACCTTACTAGTATGCTCAAACTACCACTCAATTACACTCATCTCACATGCTAGTAATATAATGCTCAAAATTCTCCAAGCCAGGCTTCAGCAATATGTGAACTGTTAACTTCCTGATGTTCAAGCTGGTTTTAGAAAAGGCAGAGGAACCAGAGATCAAATTGCCAACATCTGCTGGATCATTGAAAAAGCAAGAGAGTTCCAGAAAAACATCTATTTCTGCTTTATTGACTATGCCAAAGCCTTTGACTGTGTGATCACAATAAACTGTGGAAAATTCTGAAAGAGATGGGAATACCAGACCACCTGACCTGCCTCTTGAGAAACCTATATGCAGGTCAGGAAGCAACAGGTAGAACTGGACATGGAACAACAGACTGGTTCCAAATAAGAAAAGGAGTACGTCAAGGCTGTGTATTGTCATCCTGCTTATTTAACTTATATGCAGAGTACACCATGAGAAACGCTGGGCTGGAAGAAGCACAAGCTGGAATCAAGATTGCCAGGATAAATATCAATAACCTCAGATATGCAGATGACACCACTCTTATGGCAGAAAGTGAAGAGGAACTATAGAGCCTCTTGATGAAAGTGAAAGAGAAGAGTGAATAAGTTGGCCTAAAGCTCAACATTCAGAAAACTAAGATCATGGCATCTGGTCCCATCACTTGATGGGAAATAGATGGGGAAACAGTGTCAGACTTTATTTTTTTGGGCTCCAAAATCACTGCAAATGGTAATTGCAGCCATGAAATTAAAAGATGCTTACTCCTTGGAAGGAAAGCTATGACCAACCTAGATGGCATATTCAAAAGCAGAGACATTACTTTGCCAACAATGGTCCGTTTAGTCAAGGCTATGGTTTTTCCAGTGGTCATGTATGGATGTGAGAGTTGGACTGTGAAAAAAGCTGAATGCTAAAGAATTGATGCTTTTGAACTGTGGTGTTGTAGAAGACTCTTGAGAGTCCCTTGGACTGCAAGGAGATCCAACCAGTCCATCCTAAAAGAGATCAGTCTTTGGTGTTCATTGGAAGGACTGATGGTGAAGCTGAAACTCCAATACTTTGGCCACCTCATTTTAAGAGTTGACTCATTGGAAAAGACCCTGATGCTGGGATGGATTGGGGGCAGGAGGAGAAAGGGACGACAGAGGATGAGATGACTGGATGGCATCACCGACTCGATGGACATGAGTTTGAGTAAACTCCAGGAGTTGGTGATGGACAGGGAGGCCTGGCGTGCTGCAATTCATGGGGTCGCAAAGAATTGGACATGACTGAACTGAACTGAACTGAACTGTACTTACTAGTATGGGAGGTGAGTACAACTGTCCGATGGTTTGAACATTCTTTAGTACTACCCTTCTTGAGAACTGGGATGAAGATTGACCTTTTAATGGCAACCCACTCCAGTGTTCTTGCCTGGAGAATCCCGGGGATGGGGGATCCTGGTGGGCTGCCGTCTATGGGGTCACACAGAGTCGGACACGACTGAAGTGACTTAGCAGCAGCAGCAGCAGTCCTGTGGCTACTGCTGGGTCTTCCAGATTTGCTGACATATTGACTGCAACACTTTGATAGCATCAGTGTTTAGGGTTTTGAATAGCTTTTCTGGAATTCCATCATTTCCATTAGCTTTACTGGCAGCAGTGCTTTCTAAGGCCCTCCTGACTTCACGCTCCAGAATGTCTGGCTCTGGTGACTCACCACATCATTGTGGTCATCTGGTTCATTAAGATCTTTTTTTGTACAGTTCTTCCATGTATTCTATCCATCTCTTGATCTCTTCAGCTTCTACTGCAGCTGCTGCTAAGTCGCTTCAGTCCTGTCTGACTCTGTGCAACCCCATAGATGGCAGCCCACCAGGCTCCCCTGTCCCTGAGATTCTCCAGGCAAGAACCCTGGAGTGGTAGGTCCCTACAATTTCTGTCCTTTATTCTGTGTCCATCTCTGGGCAAAATGCTCCCTAGATATTTCCAGTTTTTCTGAAGAGATCTCTAGACTGTTCCCTTCTGTTGTTTTCCTCTATTTCTTTGCATTGTTCATTGAAGAAGGCCTTCTTGTCTCTCCTTTCTATTCTTTGGAATTCTGCATTTAATTGGGTGTACCTTTCCCTTTCTCCCTTGCTTTTTGCTTCTCTTCTTTTTTCAGCTATTTGTAAGGCCTCCTCCGATAACCATTTTTCCTTATTGCTTTTCTTTTTCTTTGGCATGTTTTTTTTCGTTGCCTCTTGTGCAATATTACAGACCTCTGTCCATAGTTCTTCAGGCACACTGTTTACTAGGTCTCATCCCTTGAGTCTATTCATCACCTCCACTGTATATTCATAGGGGATTTGATTTAAGTCATACCTGGCTGGTCTAGTGGTTTTCCCCCCTTTCTATGCCACAGTCGGCTTTAGGTCTTTTTTTGTTTGTTTTTTGCTGACTGTATACAGTTTCTGCATTTTCAGCTACAAAGAATATAATCAATTGCCGGGGACCAGCCCCGGCTGAGCCAGGGTATTCGAAGGAGAGACGGCATAGGCGAGGGTCAGGAAACAACTGCTTAATTACACTTTAATTAAGGATACAAAGAGTAATAGAATAAGGATAGCTCAGTGAGGAAATTCAGTGGAGAAAAGCGGCTGAAATAAGGATAGCTCAGTAGGAAAATTCAGTGGAGAAAAGAAGCTGAGTGGCTTGGTTTACGCGGAAAATCAATATAACCCGTGACACCAGGTTAGCTCTGACCACGGAGGCCGCAGGCGCCCTCTCGAATAGCGGAAGGTGCCCCACCTTAGACACCTTCTCGAGTGGGTCTTAGAAGCCCAGGCAAATAAATGGTCGCAGAGGACATCCGCGCTCCAGATGGACGCTCAGCCGGAAGTTAAAGGGCAGAATGACATGGGGAGACCAAGTTTCAGTGAACAAGGCCCGCACTTTATTTTCCAAAGTAGTTTTTATACCTAAAGTTGTGCATAGAGGATAATGGGGGAAGGGGTGGAGTCATGCAAGGACAGCAGTTCCTGGTCCTAATCGAAGCCAGGCTTTCAAACTTATCATATGCAAAAGTTCGGGTGATTGACATCATCTTCTTGCCCGGAGGCCTGTTAACATTTTAAGAAACTTATTTTTCTCTAAAGGTGATTATTCCAAAGTCAGGCACCAGCCTTCCAAAAAGCATTGGACAAAGCTGCATTTTACATTTCTATACACCCATTATATCAATCAATACACTGCCAAGGACACAGTAGGTAAGGAGTATGGAGACTTAGCAGCAAACATTGGCCCAGCAGTTTCTAATCAATCTCTTAACTACTCAAAGGAATCTGTGTTTAGGCAGTTTAGAACATCTCCTGCCTCTCACAGTTGGGAGGCTCTGAACAATCACGTGGCCGGAAAAACCCATTCAGGCAGGCTAGAGGATTTCCAAAGGAGTTTGTAGGTTGAAACACTGTCACATCCAAGAATTATTAACTGGAGCTGTAAGCTAACTCTTTTTTCAGAGAGAGGTAGTGGGAGACAGCCCCCCGTGTAAAGTCAGAGGTGTAGGTGAAAGCACAAAGCAGAAAGTAGGCAGACTCTGGTTTTGGGGGTAGATGCTCGAGAATTTCCAGGGGGACTCCTGAGGCTCGATCCCGCCTTTGCGTATGCCGAGCCTCCTTCCTCATGACCTTTGTCATGGGCGGAGTGCCTCACGCTGGCTCCCGGCAGTGATAGAATTCCAGTTGAGCTATTACAGATCCTCACTCAATATGCAATATGCCGGCTCCCGGCATCAATCTGACTTTGATATTGACCATTTGGTAATGTCCATGTATAAAGTCATCTCTTGTGTTGTTGAAAAAGGGCATTTGCTATGACCAGTGCATTCTCTTGGCAGAATTCAATTAGCCTTTGCCCTGCTTCCTTTGTACTCCAAGGCCAAACTTGCCTGTTACTCCAGGTATCTCTTGACTTCCTACTTTTGCATTTCAATCCCCAATGATGAAAAGCACATCTTTTTTTCTGGTATTAGTTCAAGAAGGTCTTCTAGGTCTTCATAGAACAAAAAACCAACTTCAGCTTCAGTATTGGTGGTAGGGGCATAGACTTGAATTACTGTAATACTGAATGGCTTGCCATGGTAATGAACCAAGATCATTCTGTTGTTTTTGAGGTTGTACACAAATATTGCATTTTGGACTCATTTGTTGATGATGAGGACTACTCCATTTCTTCTAAGGGATTCTTGCCCACAGTAGTAGACATAATGGCCATCTAAATTACATTCGCTGATTCCCTTCCATTTTAGTTCACTGTTTCCTAAGATGTCGATGTTTATTCTGACCATCTCCTGCCTACCATGTACAATTTACCTTGATTCATGGACATAACATTCCAGGTTGGTATGCAATACAATTCTTTGCAACATCAGATTTTACTTTTGTCAACAGACACATTCACAACTAAGCATTGATTCCACTTTGACCCAGCCACTTCATTCTTTCTGGAGATATTAGTAGTTGTCCTCTGCTCTTCTGACCTGGGAGACTCATCTTTCAGTGTCATATCTTTTTGTCTTTTTATACAGCTCATGAGGTTCTCATGGCAAGTATACTCGGGTGGTTTGCCATTCCCTCCTCTAGTGGGTCACGTTTTCTCAGAACTCTTCACTTTATGACCTGTCCGTCGTTGGTGGCCCTACATGGCGTGGCTCACCTAAGCCACAACAATAGCTCAGTTTCCCTGAATCCTCCTAGTCCCAATCCCAAGTCACATAGCAGCCTGAGTGATCCTGTTAACACTAAATAAGACCATGTTACTCTCCTTCTAAGAATTCCTCGTGGCTTGCAATGCAGTTCAGAGTAAAATCCTAGGAGTTATGGACCCATTACCTCGCTTTCCTCTTTCCCTCATTTACATTTCTTAACCACATTGCTTTTCTTGCTGCCCCTTGCACATGCCATTCTTGCTTCTGTCTTGGAACTCTTGTCCTGGCCTGTTGTTTTGCTTGGATCACTCTCTACCATACTAACCACCTCAATCACTGATCTGCTTCATTCAGATCTCTGCTCAGCTGGCTTCTTGTTCACCCTTGGTAAAATAGAACCCTAGACCCTAGTGTTTACATTTTCATGTGTGTGTGTATTTTAAACCCTTGTTGGTACCTGGAATGTTATATATTTATCTGCTGCTGCTGCTGCTAAGTCGCTTCAGTTGTGTCCGACTCTATGCGACCCCATAGATGGCAGCCTACTAGGTTCCCCGTCCCTGGGATTCTCCAGGCAAGAACACTGGAGTGGGTTGCCATTTCCTTCTCCAATGCATGAAAGTGAAAAGTGAAAGTGAAGTCGCTCAGTCGTGTCCGACTCTTCACGACCCCATGGACTGCACCCTACCAGGCTCCTCTGCCCATGGGATTTTCCAGGCAAGAGTACTGGAGTGGGGTGCCATTGCCTTCTCTGATATATTTATCAGTTTACCCTTAACAGAACATGAGCTTCATGAAGCTGAGACTTGTCCTTTTTGTTCTGAGGAGTGGTATATTGTTAGCATTCAAAAGGGTTCTGATAAATGAATGGATATATAATTTCTTCTAGAAATACCCCCAAATCACCAACTGGATAGTATTGAGAATTACATTAAATTTATGAGAGTCATTTTATAGATGAGAGAACTAAAGCACAGATCCATGTATTTATTTGAGGGCACTTATCTAACCGGCATTTAACTATCTAACTGGATAGACCTATATTTCCCCTAAAACTCACTAGACCTGTGTCTGGCATTCAGACCTCTCATGACTTCCAAAACAAAATTGTGTGCCATAGCACTTCCTTTGGGCTTCATGTTTTAAATTAAAAAATGACATTTTTGAAATAATATTATACATGTTAACAAAATATTTTGGTAATCATTCTGTGAATACACAGAAAATGCAGTGTATTGCTTAAAATAAAATTGATGAATGTGATACTTGAGTGTTAGTTTGTTCAGAGTTCAAATCAATATCTATTCTCAGGCAATGTTTTTGTGAGTATATTTCCTTGCTATTATTCTTCCACATACCATCCACTGCAGCCTCTACATCTCACTTGTGTTCATGATGGGTGACTTTATAGTCTTTTATCATCCTGTTATACCTAGGTCTGTCCATACTTAATGTTTCATTCCTAGAATGTCTTTATTCCATAGTCCTTAAACAGTCTAGTTCCACATAAGAAGGATTTTGCTTATTTGGGAATATTCAGAGTAATCTCTAGATAAAATCTTTAGATACTAAGGACAGTAAATATAAGCAACAAGAGAAAAATGTTAAACAAATGTGTCAGTGTAGTGGCCATTAAATTTAAGAGTGAGTGAATTAAAAAGCAATTCATTAATGTCAATTAGCTAAGTGGATAAGAGTTGATTTTTTCCTGTCTAAAAGAGGTTTTCCACATAACAACTGTCCTTGCTTTTAAGAGCTATTCATAACCCTACTGTGATCCTACTGAATGTATTTAGAATGGTGAAAACTGGAATGCGAGACTAGAGCTAATGCTGTGCCATGAGTACTACAGGAAAGGGCCAGGGAGACAGCTTCAAAGCTACATCCCCATGCTAAGCATTTGGAACAAGAACTCCAGAACAGTGTAGTCACTCTCCACTAAGAAAGTCACAGCTGTTTCCAATAAGCCTCATGCCCCTACTTTTTCCAGAAATCCATAAAGTCTGGGTGCATGTAGAATCCAGAGAGAAGCTAAAAATACATTCTCATAATTGATAAGTGTTCAGAAGTTAATATCTGAAAGTACAGTCCAATAACAGTTATGTGCTCAGTTGCTCAGTTGTGTCCAACTCTTTGTTACCCCATGGACTTTAGCCTGCCAGGCTCCTCTGTCCATGGAGTTTTCCAGGCAAGAATACTGGAGTGTGTTGCCATTTCCTACTCCAGGGAATCTTCCTGACCCAAGGATCAAACCTGAGTCTCTTTCATCTCCTGCATTGGCAGGTTGATTCTTTACGGCTAGCATCACCTAGGAAGCTCCTAACAACAGCTATAAAATGAAACATATTAACAAGTCACCTACAATAGCAACAAAAACTATAAAGAACTTAAGAAAAAAGTTTATTGGAAAACATGCATTAAAGTATAATAGCATAGCATATTAACTTATGACCTAATACTAGTTTTCATAAATTTTCTATGTGCTTATAGTAAATTTATCAAATCATTAATTAGGGAAAATAGATATGTACTGTATATGTCCTTCAGTGGAAGCTTGCTTAATTGTGCTGTTGACATCTTTTGTAACCTTACTATTTTTTGTTTTCCAATATGATACTTTTTAAATAAATAATTGTGATTATTTTTCAGCATGAGGACACTGCAATGGATACTATGGAGAAAACATAAATGTCAACAAAATGTCGCTATCATTAGGATCATGACCTAAAATGAATTAAAATATGGTGTGATTACCTATGGATGCTATTACTTGGAGGAAGGCAAGTAAGGCAAAAGGCAGGAAAAAACAAACCAAAAATCCCCCTACTTTTTCAGGTGAGTTCTACTAAAGCTTCAATATAATTCTATCTTTATATTTTCCCCATTTACTAAGAATAATGTGGCTTTGAAACGAGGAGCTTATTCTCTCACTGAACTTTAAGTGTGTTAAGATTTTTGTAGACCATCTCAAAATCTGACCCAGTTGCTTGCTTGTCTGGGGTTTTTAACAGCCGGAGAAAACTCCATGAAAAGCAATTATAAAATAGCCCTTGTTTGTTTCCAATTGCAATTTTTCAACTTCTTCCGCCTATCAATAAAGAAAGTACTGCTTTTCATAATAGGTAATTACTTTAGACAATAAATTATAGGTGGTTTAACAAGTCTTATACTTCAAATATTGATTTACTTTTTATAATAAAAGGGAACTCAGTAAAGATGGCAATGAAATCTTTTGGTTATCTAAGATATTTATGTTAAAGTAAGATAAGTACACAAGGTAGTTAAGTTCAAGTAATTATTTGTCAGATTGATATGATTCCCCTCCTTTTTTTTTTTTTTGCCAAATAAGTAGAATAAAATAGAAGTGATGATACATTACTTTTCAAGGACAAGCTGTAAATGGTAATGTAGCCTCTACCTGGCTCAACCCCTACCCCAGCTTTTTCTCAAATGCTCACCCTTAGAATCTGGCCACTGTGTCGTGAAGAATTTCAGGCCATGTGTAGTAGTCACGAATAACTGTTCTGATCAGTATTCCAGTTAAGATATCAAATGAATGACATCAGCTTCTAGACATGTGAGTGACCAAGCCTTGAGATGATTACAATTCCCAGCCTTGAAGGCACTTCAAATGATGCTGAGTACAGCAGAAATAAACTATCCCTGGTGTGCTAAGTTGCTTCAGACATGTCCAACTGTTTGCAACACTATGGACTATAGCCTGCCAGGCTCCACCTGTCCATGGGATTCTCTAGTCAAGAATACTGGAGTGCGTTGCCATGTCTTCCTCCAGTGGATCTTGCCAACCCAGGGGTCGAACTCACATCTCTTGTGTCTCCTGTGCTTGCAGAAGGGTATTTACCACTAGTGCCACCTGGGAAGCCCTGCTCAAATTGCAGATTTAAGAGCAAAATTAATGTTTTAAGATGCTAAGATTTGAGGTTTCTGTTGTACAACATAAAGTAATTAGAAAAGGGAGAAATAAGAATTTAACATCAAGAGCTCAAACCAAAAATTCTTCATTATTTTGTACATATTATAAAAATTGATATGTTGATTTCATATAAATCTGTTAACTTTTGTTTTCCGTATTTTTGGATAATACTACATGTATTTGTTGTTGTTCAGTCACTAAGTTGTGTCCAACCCTTTGTGACCTGATGAACTGCAGCATAACAGGCTCCTCTGTCCTCCACTACCTCCCAGTTTTTGTTGAAATTCCTGTCCATTGAGTCAGTGATGCTACCCAACCATCTCATCCTCTGCCACCCCCTTCTCCTTTTGCCCTCAATCTTTCCCAGCATCAGAGTCTTTTCCAATGAGTCGGCTCTTTGTATTAGATGGCCAAAGTATCAGAGCTACAGCTTCAGCGTCTGTCCTTCTAGTGGATAATCTAGGGTTGATATCCTTTAGAATATACTGGATTGATTTCCTTGCAGCCCAAGAGTCTTCTCCAGCACCACAATTCGAAAGCGTCAATTCTGTGGTACTCCACTTCCTTTATGGTCCTACTCTCACATCCGTACACGACTACTGGAAAAACTATAGCTTTGACTATATGGACCTTTGTAAGCAAAGTGATGTCTCTGATTTTTAATATGCTGTCTAGGTTTGTCACAGTTTTCCTTTCAAGGAGCAAGTGTCTTTTAATGTCATGGCTGCAGTCACTGTCTGCAGTAATTTTGGAGCCCAAGAAGATAAAATCTATCACTGCTTCCACTTTTTACCCTACTATTTGCCATGAAGTGATGGGACCAGATGCCATGATCTTAGTTTTTTGAATGCTGAATTTTAAGCCAGTTTTTTCATTCTCCTCTTTCACCTTCATCAAGAGGGTCTTTAGTTCCTCTTCATTTTCTGGCATTAGAGTGGTATCATCTGCATATAATTTAAGTAAGCAGGGTAACAATGTATAGCCTGGACATACTCCTTTCCCAATTTGTTCCATGTCGAGTTCTAACTGTTGCCTCCTGACCTGCGTACAGGTTTCTCAGGAGGCAGGTAAGGTGGTCTGATGTTCCCATCTCTTTAAGAATTTTCCAGTTTGTTGTATCCACACAGTCAAAGGATTTAGTGTAGTCAATGAAGCAGAAGTAGATGTTTTTCTGGAATTCACTTGCTTTCTCCATAACCCAATGAATGAATGTATATTTTGAATTAATATATATATTATTTTTGATGAATCAATTAATATGAGATGTATACATATATAGATTTATAATATATTATATATGGCAAATGAGTCAGTATTCATATGTTGAAAGCATTGTATTCCTAATAAATTGTTCATCACTAAATTAGAGTGTCATTTATTTGACACTTATATCACCTTATCAACTGCATTCTGGAGGGTATATCAGTTCAGTTCAGTAGTTCAGTCATATCCTACTCTTTGTGACCCCATGGACTGCAACATGCCAGGCTTCCCTGTCCTTCACCAACTCTGGAGCTTACTCAAACTTATGTCCATATAATCGGTGATGACATCCAACCATCCCATCCTCTGTCTTCCCCCTTCTCCTCCTGCCTTCAATCTTTCCCACCATCAGGGTCTTTTCCAATGAGTCAGTTCTTCGCATCAGGTGGCCAAAGTATTGGTGTTTCAGCTTCAGCATCAGCCCTTCCAGTGAATATTCAGGACTGATTTCCTTTAGGATGGACTGGTTGGATCTCCTTGCAGTCCAAGGGACTCTGAAGAGTCTTCTCCAGCACCAAGGTTTAAAAACACCAATTCTTCAGTGCTCAGCTTTCTTTATAGTCCAACTCTCACATCCGTACATGACTACTGGAAAAACCATAGCTTTGACTAGACAGGCCTTTGTTGGTAAAGTTTGTCACTGTTTCCATTGTTTCCCCATCTATTTGCCATGAAGTGATGGGACTGGATGCCATGATCTTAGTTTTCTGAATGTTGAGTTTTAAGCTAGCTTTTTCACTCTCCACTTTCACTTTCATCAAGAGGCTCTTTAGTTCTTCTTCACTTTCTGCCATAAGGGTGGTGTCATCTGCATATCTGAGGTTATTGATATTTCTCCTGGCAATCTGAGTCCAGCTTATGCTTCTTCCAGCCCAGCATTTCTCATGATGTACTCTGCATATAAGTTAAATAAACAGGGTGACAATATACAGCCTTGATGTACTCCTTTTCCTATTTGGAACCAGTCTGTTGTTCCATGTCCAGTTCTAACTGTTGCTTCTTGACCTGCATACAGGTTTCTCAAGAGGCAGGTCAGGTGAGAATGCAAAAAGATAAGACACTGATGGATGGTGTATACCTAGTACACTTTAACATTCTGTTTGTTTTTTTTAATTTACGTTATTATTATGCTATAAGTGTGCCTCTCATTTTAAAAACATACAGCTGGATTGTTAAAAAATGTCAATGTTTGAATTGCAACAGATAAATTTAATTCATTTATATTTACTGTGATTATCAACATATTTACATCTTTTATTCAATTGTATTTTGTACTTTCTTATTACGCAGCTATCACCATGTTTTTTACTCCTCTTTTTCTTTGCAAGCAGGGTTTCTTCTCTTTCATTTATTGATTTTATTTCTCTTTTGGATTGCAAATTATACATTGTCTATTTTTTTAGTGCATATTCACATTTTCAGTTTCCATATGTAACAAAGGTGAAGCCACATCTCAACTCTACTCCTGAACAATTTTAGGAACTTGTAATGCTTAACTCTGCTTTTCTTCCCTCACATCTTTCATGCCATTAATTTTCTGTATTTTAATTCTATGTTGTTATCCTAATATATAGACTAATCACTAACTTACTGTTTTATGTCATAAATATGTACCATATACTACCAAATTTTTTTCTCATTATTCTCTGCTATATCACAGTACACCTTTTGAGGTTCAATTTCCATGTTCCTAAGATGAAGCTTTTAGAACATCCTTTAGTGAATGTGATGGTAACAAACACTGTTTGATAATTAGAAAACAGGTTTACTTTGCCTTCATTCTTTAATAATAGTCATGGCAGAGATTTTTAAAATTTTATTTTATATTGGAGTATATTTGATTCACAATGCTGTGTTAGTTTCAGGTGTGCAACAAAGTGATTCAGTTAAAGATTCTGATTTCAAAAGCAGGGATGTCTCTAACTGGACACATACACAAAGTTCTAATGATTTCTATAAGTTATGACTTTTCCTGAGAACTTCAGGCTCCTTATGGCATGAGACAGGAGGGCAACAGGAGGACTCACCATCCTGGCAAGGATAACTGACCTGGGTTATCAGCCTGATGTTACACAAGAGGGACAGGGAGGAAAATGTTTGGCTCCAGCTGATTCACTTTAGTACCTTTTGCTATTTCCTTGCTCAACTTTGACAGTAAATGGACTAATGTAGAAAAACAGCCTAAAAAGGGCAAGCTCGGACCCCACAGGAATGAGTGTCACGGTTACATCATCTAGTAAGCCACCTAGACAAAGAGAATCAGCTGAGGATAGAAAAAAACTAGAATGTATCAATAGTATACCTTGTACACTCTGTAGTATATAGAGTTGGTGAAGGACAGGGAAGCCTAGTGTGCTGCAGTCCATGGGGTCACAAAGAGTCAGACATGACCGAGCGAGTGAACTGAACTGATCAATAGTATAGAAGGAAGACTTGTGTATAATTTGTGATCCTGAAACCAGCTGTACCAGTTTTGGGCTGTCGTTTGACCCATTAACCTTTCTCTTCTTTGTTTTCCTAAGGAAAATAGGTACACCAGCATCCTAGAAGATTTGCTCCAAAAATTTATACATACAATTGTACGTAACAGGCACATATTTCCTTTCAGAGCTCAAAGACTAACTCTCCCAGCTGTCAGCTCATCCTTCTGGCTGTCTGGGACCTCTGGGAGCAGCCCACAGCTGGAGAGATCTGGTTTGTCCAAAATAAACAATCCTTCCTGGGAAAGTCTGCCTTCAGTTGACAGGTCAGTATGAGACTACAAAGACTCAGTCCTCTTCGTTGCAACTCTGAGGGTCGTCTCAGCTTCAGAGCTCCCTTCCTTGGCTAGCTGAGGCCTTCGCTGAGACAGCCTCCAAACCCAGGCCCTCCCTTGGCTGTTGATCCTGCAAGCACCCTCTGATGCACTCTCCATCTCAGAGTCTCCTTCCTGGGGTAATCAACACCTTCAAATGCCCTTCACTCTTCAAATATGTATGTCCCTCCAGGAGGACCAACATGTTTTCTGTTTTTTAAAAATGTGCCTTACTAATCTCTTAGTTCAAAACCTCTGCTAAGTGTATCTGCCTTCAATGCTTCCCATTTGTTCAGTGCCAGCCCCATTTACAATGCACAAAATCTTAATCCACATTGACATTCCACTGCCTTTTGTCTGCAAGACTATGCTCCTATCCCAGTAAGTCATATAGTTTACATTTCCCTGTAAATGCATTTTTCTGCTAAGTAAGAATCATTCTTTAAAATTTGAGATTATGTTTTAAATGATTTGTGAATTCTACAATGAATCTTGTGTAACACTAGGCACATTATACAATTCCAAGTATTTGCTAATTTGCAGATTACCTTATAAATGTAATCCACACCTTTAGCTCTCTCCCTCTCCCTCTGTAGTTCACTAAACTCAAGTTCTACCTCCCTCTCTAAACTACCTTCCCTTTCAGCCCATCTTCAATATCAGTTGCTGAATTAACTATGGCAGAAAGAACCCTCAGGTATTGTGGTTTTTCCACAAATGGTGGCATTTAAATGAGTGTCTGAATAAATAAATGATTAACTTATTAAGTCAGGTTCCCCCAGACCTAGAATCTTCTTACCAAACCATGATTAACAGATCCTTGCATAAATCTATATATACTCATGTGAACCCTCATTACCCCATCCCAATGCTCCATTATCCCTACATCATGTCTGTGGCCATCAAGAGAAAAGATCTAGTGTAAGGAGAATGGTAAAGTGGAAGAAAGCCAGGGCTCTCTGAGCCTCTGGGTTATAACATGTCCTATCTTCTTGTGACACTTGGGCTCACTGTTCTCCATTCTATTCTACCTGGTAATCAGGGATTGTGGCCCTCCTCTACAACTAATCCAGTACCTAAGGGTCCTAGGACTTCACTAATTCCTGCCAGTCCTCTTATTGTTCAGTCACTCAGTCGTGTCCAACTCTTTGCAACCCATGGACTGCAGCACACCAGGCTTCCCTGTCCACCATATCCTGGAGTTTGCTCAAACTCATGTCCATTGGGTCGATAATACCATCTAACCATCTCATGCTCTGTTGCCTCCTCCTCCTCCTGCCCTCAATCTCTCCCAGCATTAGGGTCTTTTCCAATGAGTCAGCTGTTCACATCAGGGAGCCAATCCTCTTACCCTAGGTCTAAATCCTGCTTAGTTCACCTCTGGCTCTTATTAGAAGATCCTCCTTTGTATGGACAAACTGCCGGATGTAGAGTGAAACATCACTCTGCCCCATTTCAGAACTGAATTATCACCAAATCCTCCTTTACTGCTATGTCCCAGAATGCAGATTCATATGCTTGGTATGTAACTGTGATTAAGCTTATGCTTACTAGGTACAGGGCTTCAAATGCAAACTGGCTCTCTTGTGCTCCATTTGCGTAAATGTGTGGGGTAGGGGAAACTTCTGCAACAAACATTGTTCCCTCAGTTCCATTCTGGATGCCATTGCATTTACTTCTAGTGGGTCTTGGCCTTCCCTAATATATTAGTTAGCTAGGGCTGCCGTGACAAAGTACCGCACAAAGCGGGGACCTAAACAACAGAAATTCATTTTTTCATTGTTCTGGAGGCTAGACGTCCAAGGTTAGGTATTGAAGGGTTTGGTTTCTTCTGATGCCTCTCTTCTTGGCTTACACATGCCTGCCTTATTGCTGTGTCCTCATATGCTCTTTTCTCTGTGCACAGCATCCCTGGCATCTCTCCCTGTATCCTAATTTCCTCTTTTTAGAAAGACACAAGTCGGTTTGGATTAGGACCTACCCTAAGAGTTTCATTTTAACATAATCGCCTCTTTAAAGATCCCATCTCCAAACACAGTGATGTTCTAAGGTAACTGGGTGTTAGGACTTCAACATAAACATTTGGGGAAGGGCATAATTCTACAATTCTAACAGTAGCATATACACTACTCTGCATTGCTGACGTCTTTGCAGTTCTCTCATTTGAGCCATCCCATTTATCAGCTAATCTCTTCCACAGCAACTTGCCACTACTGGAAAGCAAACTCGATAGCTCCCCCATATACTCTGTAATCATTGCTGCTATTAGACCAGTTTAATAAATAACAGGTTTTTTAAATAAATAACTGGTTTTTATTATTTATTTATTAATAAATAACAGGTTTATTTTTAAAAATAAATAAATTTATTTTAAAATTAATTTATCTTAAAATAAATGAATTCACTGGCCTCTACTTTGATTTGTTAAGTAAAAAATGGTTAACAATTCAAAAATAAACTCTCACCCCATCCCCCAGCCCCAGATCCTAAGTATTTCTATATATACCAGGAGAACATATTATATTTTGTTTAATTAGATAAACATTTCAAAAGCAATATATTCTTAACTTTAAATTTGTGGCTTTGACCTCTCTGTTAGTAATTTTTCTATTTCAAAATATCTGCATTCATTCTCAATATACTCTCCAGGAAATTGTGGAGATTAAACACTTTTCTGTGTGAGTGAAGAAAAATTTTACTTTTTACATAGTCTAACAATGTATAAGAAATTCATTATAACATAATAGGAATCTGAGAGACCAGGGAGATCCTGAAGATTTGGAAATGTTAGTCTAAAATGTCATCTATTTATATATTCCTTCCTAATTCTATCAAATCCCTGACTGAATTTCATTCCTATAGTACTCTGATACACAGACACAGGCAAGATTAAAAGAATACAAACCACAATAATGTCATAAAGATTGTCTCTTTGTTACAATGCTAAGGGAAGTACCAGGATTTGTTCTATTTTATCACTGCTTAGAGACTGACTACTCCTGATGGCAAGTTTCAGATGATAGATTTGTCAGGAAATTAAAATGCCCAGGAGTGGATATTGAAGGGCTATCTAAAGGATCCCATTATTGACATCAGAGAAAAGAAAACTTGCAAAGATATATAATTTTAATTGGACTCTGTCATGACAGGCTTACCACTTGCCAACAGTTATTCTAAGAAAAATAACATGAAAGTGTGTAAAATTTGCTGTATGTCTTCTCAGGTTGGTTGGAAGAGCTGTGAGAGTTTTTAATTCATAAAATGCCCTTTAATTTTTTTTTATTTTTGGGGGGCTCAAAAATCACTGCAGATGGTGACTGCAGCCATGAAATTAAAAGATGCTTGCTCCTTGGAAGAAAAGTTATGACCAACCTAGACAGCATATTAAAAAAGCAGAGACATTACTTTGCCAAAAAAGGTCCTTCTAGTCAAAGCTATGGTTTTTCTAGTAGTCATGTACAGAGGTGAGAGTTGGACTATAAAGAAAGCTGAGCACCAAAGAAGTGATGCTTTTGAAGTGTGGTGTTGGAGAAGACTCTTGAGTGTCCCTTGGACTGCAAGGAAACTCAGCCAGTCCATCCTAAAGGAAATCAGTCCTGAACATTCACTGGAAGGACTGATGCAGAAGCTGAAACTCCAATACTTGGCCACCTGATGCAAAGAACTGACTCATTGGAAAAGACCCTGATGCTGGGAAAGACTGAAGGCAGGAGGAGGGGACAACAGAAGATGAGATGGTTGGATGGCATCACCGACTCTATGGACATGAGTTAGAGTAAGCTCCAGGAGTTGGTGATGGACAGGGAAGTCTGGTGTGTTGCATTCGGTCTGACATAACTGAGTGACTGAACTGAACTGGGCTTTCATTTTTGAAACTTTTTGACAAAGAAGTAATGGAGAGGGGGCCAGTCAACCAGTGTGAAAAACTCTAATGAGGAAACTTCACACTAGATATTACATGGGCAATATAAACAGTCCTTAGACTGTGTGCTGTAAAAAGTGTATGTTCCCTTATTTCTTGTTTTAATACGTATCAGATGGTAGAAGTGCTTTTAAATCTCCCCTCACCTCTCCCCAAACTTTGTATTTCAATAGTGGAACCAAGGATGGAATGCAGTCAAATAATACACTGGATTTACTATGATAACACCTCTTTCCTGGGTCCTTCAAAGCTCTTAATCATGGTGTGTTGAATTATCTGTTTGTCTTGTAGTTCTTGGAGAACAGAGGTGGTATAATCTGGGTTTACAAGGCCTTCAGCCTTCAGGTCCATTTTGTTTGGCCCTCAAAATGCTGGCCTCGGAAGCACGTAAACAAATAAAACTTCAACTAACTATTTTCAGATAGACCCCACTTCCTTGAAAAATGAAAATTGGAAGATCATTTCTGCATGGTAAAATACCACCTGGGAATTTATTATACTTATAAAATTGAAGGGAGAATGAGTTCTGTTTCTCTTTTCTAACTAGACTCTCCATTTCTAACTAGAAAAAAAAGACTGATGATCATATTTTCATTTTTAATTTAGTTCATTTTCCTAGATATGACTGTAGGTGAAAGGAAATAAAGTGTTTATTATCTTTGCCTTGAGATCCTCAAAAAGACATTCTGTCTGAGATCATGCAAGTATCCATGAATGTAAGCTTGAAATGATTATAATTATGGGTTTGATCATCACATCTTACACATTTCTCTTTTCATTCCAACATCTATTATTGAACACCTGTACTGAGGTCAAAATGGTACCATGGGCTTTGAGAGATGCAAAAAGAATGTGTGACAGTATTTTCTATTACTGGCGTTAAAGTCTATTTGGAGAAAGAACAAATGTACAAATGAAATATTACCAAAATAATATAAAACCATGCGTATCTGGAAACCAGTGAAGATTGTACAATGTTGTAACTTCAGGGAAGGGAGGTATCAATCTAAACCACAACAAACAATAAAGATACCAAGACAGAGGTGACTCATAAATGGTATATACTTGATGTACAGTCTCAGAAAACAAGAAACACTATTTAAAATAGCAGAAGTATAAAAGCTCCAAGGCAGAGATGATTTTAAAAATATCTAAAAGAGGATATTGATATGACTATTTTGAGGTAGTGATGAAAGAAAAGGATGAATACATAAGACATTAGAAAGGCATGATGCAATGTAGTAATTACTTGAAGCAAAGAAAATAGTGTTATTTCCATCATAATTTTTATTTCATCTTTATAATGGTTTTCAAATTTAGCATAACTCACTAGTGTTAATAGCCAATATGTCATTGGAATAGCCATAATAAAATCTGGTTAAAACCCCAAAACCTGTCTTAAGAAGCTATGATCTTAGGCAGCAAAGTCTAGAAGGTCCACTAAAGTTCTATTCTTCATCTCTGACATCTAGACTCAGGAGTGATGAAGAAAACCCTGTTCTTACAAACCATTCAAGTTAGGGTACAAAAATAAAGGTAAACACATATGTACCACTAACATTGCACATATATTCATTCATAGGTAAAAAGACATATCTTTGCCATCAAGGATGTCACAATTGTGAAGAAGAGACAAACATAATGGTAAAGCTTTCTGAATATAAGAGACATGTACTATTTTAGTAATAGAACTGTGTATAAGACATGATAACATACTCTTCCTAGGAATATTTATAAAATACTACAATGGAAAAGGTGATTTCTAATTTAAACAAAGAATAAAATTTTGCAAGATGTACTGATACTGAAAGAGTATGTGAAGCAAGATAAATGACATGGGCAAAGGCAGGAATACATGCAACATCTATAATGTTAGGGTAACCATAGGTATTTTTTTATTTTTTATTGGAGCCTGGAAAAAAAAAAAAAACAAAACAAAACAGGAGTGTTCTTGCCTGGAGAATCCCAGGGACGGGGGAGCCTGGTGGGCTGCCGTCCATGGGGTCGCGCAGAGTCAGACACGACTGAAGCGACTTAGCAGTAGCAGCAGCAGTGCTGAGAAGTAGAAGAGAGGCAAATCATTAGTTATAGCTTTGTTCTATTGGACATGGAGAACCACTGAAGTGTTGAACCTGGGAAGAAACATAATCAGATTACTCTGCCTGCATTAAAGAAAACAGATTGAATATAGTCTAGTCTACAGGCAGGAAATTCAGGTGGCCATTGCAAGAATCCAAGTGTAAGATGAATATGAGGGATTGGATCAAGGCATAATGGTAGGTATAGAGAGGAAAATATGTATCTGAGAGATTTTTAGGAAATAAGATTTACAAGACTTGCTTAATTTACTACCACTAATAATGAGGATGGTAATGATCATAACAATCATTGTTCATTCACTAAGTCATGCCCTACTGTTTGCAACTATATGGTCTGCACCACATCAGGCTCCTCTGTCCTCCACTATCTCCCAGGGTTTGTTCAAATTCATTTCCAATAGGTCAGTGATGCTATCCAACCACCCCATCCTCTGTCATCCCCTTCTCCTTTCGCCTTCAATCTTTTCCAGCATCAGTCTTTTCTAATGAGTTGGCTCTTTCCATCAGGCAGCCAAAATATTGGAGCTTCAGCTTTAGCATCCATCCTTCCAATGAATAGTTAGTGCTGATTTCCTTTAGGATTAACTGGTTTGATCTCCTTTCAGCCCAAGGTACTCTCAAGAGTCTTCTCCCAAATTGAGGCACAATTTGAAAGCCTCAATTCATTGGCGCTCAGTCTTCTTTAAGGTCCAACTCTCACATCTGTACATGACTACTGGAAAAACCATAGCTTTGACCAGATAGACATTTGTTGGTAAAGTAATGTCTCTAATTTTTAATATGCTGTATAGGTTGGTCATAACTTTCCTTCCAAGGAGCAAGCATCTTTTAATTTCATGGCTGCAGTCACCATCTGCAGTGATTTTGGAGCCCAAGAAAATAAAATCTGTCACTGTTTCCATCATTTCCCCATCTAGTTGCCATTAAGTCATGGGACCAGATGCCATAGTCTAAGTTTTTTGAATGTTGAGTTTTAAGCCAGCTTTTTCACTTTTCTCCTTCACCCTCATCAAGAGACTCTTTAGTTCCTCTTCCATGTCTGCTATTAGAGTGGTATCATCTGCATATCTGAGGCTGTTAATATTTCTCCTGGCAATCTTGATTCTAGCTTGTGATTCACCCAGCCCAGCATTTCACATGATGTACTCTTCTTAGAAGTTAAATAAACAGGGTGACAATATATAGCTTTGTCTTACTTCTTTCTCAATTTGGAAGCAGTCAGTTGTTCCATGTAAGGTTCTAGCTGTTGCTTCTTGACCTACATACAATTCACTCAGGTGACCAGTAAGATGGTATTCTTTAAGAATTTTCCAGTTTGTTGTGATTCACACAGTCAAAGTCTTTTGTGTAGTCAATGAAGCAGAAATAGACATCTTTTTCTGGAATTCTCTTGCTTTCTCTATGATATAATGAATGTTGGCAATCTGATCCCTGCTTTCTCTGCCTTTTCTAAACCCAGTTTTTACATCAGGAATTTTTCAGTTCATGTACTGCTGAAGTCTAGCTTGAAGGATTTTAAGCATAGCCTTAGTAACATGAGAAATGTAGGAAGGCACCGCATGGTAATTTGAACATTCTGTCTTGTTGCCTTTCTTTGGGACTGGAATGAAAACTGGCCTTTTTCAGTCCTGTGGCCACTGCTGAGTTTTCCAAATTTGCTAACATATTGAGTGCAGCCCTTTAACAGCATCATCTTTTAGGATTTTAAATAGCTCAGCTGGAATTCCATCATCTCCACTAGCTTTGTTCATAGTGATTCATAGCCTCTTTCTAAGTCCATTTAACATCATAGTAATCAAAGTCTATGCCCCAACCACTGATGTATGAAGAAGCTGAAGATGATTGGTTCTATGAAGAACTCTAAGATCTTCTAGAACTAGCACCATAAAATGATGAAATGAAAAAGTAGGAAGTCAAGAGATATCTGGAGTTACAGGTAAGTTTGGCCTTGGAATACAAAATGAAGCAAGGCAAAGGCTAACAGAGTTTTGTCGAGAGAACATGCTGGTCATAGCAAATACCCTTTTCCAACAACACAAGAGACAGTCTACACATGGACATCACCAAATAGTCAATACTGAAATCAGATTGATTATATTCTTTGAAGATAAAGATGGAGGACTGTATACAGTCAGCAAAAACAAGACCTGGAGCTGACTGTCACTCAGATTATGAGCTTTTTATTGCAAAATTGCAGCTTAAATTGAAGAAATTATGTAAAACCAATAGACCATTTAGGTATGACCTAAGTCAAATCCCTAATGATTATACAGTGGAGGTGATGAATAGATTCAAGAGATTAGATCTGGTAGACAGAGTGCCTGAAGAACTATGAATGGAGGTTTGCAACATTGCACAGGAGATAGTGACTGAAACCAAAGACATCCCAAAGAAAAAGAAATGCAAGCAGACAAAATGGTTGTCTGAGCAGACTTTACAAATATTAATACCTGAAGAAAGAACAGAAGCAAAAGGCAAGGGAGAAAGAAAAACTATATACAACTGAATGCAGAGTTCCAAAGACTAGCAAGGAGAGATTAAAAAGGCCTTGTTAAATGAACAATGCAAAGAAACAGAGGAAAACAATAGAATGGAAAAGACTTGAGATCTCTTCAAGAAAATTGTAGATTTCAAGAGAACATTTCATGCTAGGATGGGCATTGTTAAGACACAAATGGAAAGGATCTAACAGAAGCAGAAGAGATTAAGAAGAGGTTGAAGAAGGAATTCATGGGGCCTGGACTCCATCTTAGGCCTGTTCATGCTGACCATGCTCGGCCACCTTTCCAATGGACTCTGAACTCTGTGTTTAGTGCCTTTGAAAACAACAGAAGGATAAGACCCCCTCCAGACAGGGAAACCTTGAAGATCATATCTAGGTTACTCATTGCCTAAGAGAAAACATACACTAGTCACCCCTTCTTCCAGACAGGCCATAAATTTTTCTGTATCTATCGGAGTGTAATCTCGGGTTTATTGATTATTGGCTAATTGTTTGACTGTTTGAGCACATGAGCCCATAGCATGTGAATGATGGGGTTATTGGAATTGTATTTTCTTTGGTTTATATAAGTCTCAAGGAATTTGGAGTGGTGGGTTCAGACACGTACACATGGGGTATAAAAGATTTTCACAAATGCTGGTTGGGGTCCTTGGCTAAGAGGAGACTCTGCCTTGGGCCCGCCGGTGTAATAAACTGCACTCTACTATCTGCATTGTCCTTCTGAGTGAGTTTGTTTCCCAGAACGCGTGGCTACAACATTGACTTGAGATCTCTTCAAGAAAATTGTAGATTTCAAGGGAACATTTCATGCAAGGTTGAGCATTGTTAAGATAGAAATGGCGAGGATCTAACAGAAGCAGAAGAGATTAAGAAGAGGTGAAAAGAATACACAAATAAACTATACAAAGAAGACCTTAATGGCCCAGATAACCACGATGGTGTGGTCACTTAGAGCCAGACATCCTGGAGGGTGATCAGATCGGATCAGATCAGTCACTCAGTCATGTCCAACTCTTTGCAACCCCATGAATCGCAGCACGCCAGGCCTCCCTGTCCATCACCAACTCCCGGAGTTCACTCAGACTCACGTCCATCGAGTCAGTGATGCCATCCAGCCATCTCATCCTCTGTCATCCCCTTTTCCTCCTGCCCCCAATCCCTCCCAGCATCAGAGTCTTTTCCAATGAGTCAACTCTTCGCATGAGGTGGCCAAAGTACTGGAGTTTCAGCTTTAGCATCATTCCTTCCAAAGAAATCCCAGGGCTAATCTCCTTCATAATGGACTGGTTGCATCTCCTTGCAGTCCAAGGGACTCTCAAGAGTCTTCTCCAACACCACAGTTCAAAAGCTTCAATTCTTTGGCGCTCAGCCTTCTTTACCAGAAGGTATGTTTAATTCCCCAAAACTTGTTGACCACTAATGTGTCTCAGCTGAGTAACTGGGACTCCCTTTCACCTAATAACTTGAATCTTGATTAATATTTCCCTTCTACCCTTCCTCCAATTCATTAGTAACGAGGATAGTCATTCTTACCACTTCCATAGCCACAGCCCTTGTCCAGTCTGCAATCATCTTTCCCCAGTATCAACTGAAACTGCTTGCTAACTGGTTTGCCTGTTGTTGTCTGTTTCCATACATTCTATTCATCCTACAGTACTTGGAGTGACATTCCCCAGGCTTCAGAGACATCAACTGATTCTCAGACCCGAATCAGAACTCTTTCTGAAGATCATCAAGGCCCTACCTGAGCAATCACTGGTTACTTCTCTGACCTAAATGTCTACCTTTCCTCCACCTCTCTCACTCTGCTCAACATGTAGTCTTTGTTCTTCTGTGAATACACACGGGCAAGTTCAGCTTCAGGGCCTTTGTACTTGTTTTCTCTGCCTGGAATTGTATTCAGAGAATTCCCTCCCACAGACAGATCTCTGTTCAAACATCATCTCTTAAAAGATGTCTTTCCTGACCATCCTATCTAAAACAGCCTTCTTTTCTTCCTCTACCATCACTCTCTAACCTCCAACCAAATTTGTCTTTATTCATTTGTAATTCAGTATTGTTATCCGATGAATATACCTATTATTTGTTAACTGACTATCTCCCCGGGTAACATAAACAGAGATTTTCTTTGGCTTGTTCCCTGTTATATCTCCCAGGACCTGGGATAAGTCTCCTGCATTCTTTGGGTAAATAATGCTTGCTGAATACATTCTAAAAATGAATGAAAGGATGAATTAATGCTCTTTTTATAGATGAAGAAACTGTAGCATAGAGAAATAAGTAAATTTTCTAAACTCCTACAGCTATTAGATGTCAAGAGCTGGATTTTAAGCCTAAGCAATATCACTAAGAACATGCATGCTTATATGCTTTGTTACTCACAGTGGAAACTGATTCACAAAAGAAGGTATTAGAGAAAAACAAATAAATTCTCTCTCCTTCCTTTGTTTACATATTTCAGTTAAAATTTTAGACCAGATGTGATTTCATAAGAAGAGAATATTCAATATAGCAAACATAAAAGCAGGTTGAAAACAGAATCAGTCATTGTGGTGTGCTAGAAAAATGATGACTTGGAGTGAAAAATACAGCTTTCATATTAACCTCCACCACATAAAGATGGGCTTCTTTCTTCCTATATGTAAAATGGCTAAAGATAATTCCTACCTTAGATATTGTGAGGATCAAATGAGATCATATATGTGAGATATTTTGTAGAATATTATAGCAACATTGGTTTTCTTTATAATAGGGCGTGATCTTTCCTAAGTGCATGCAATGATTGTGGGTTAGAGCATATTGTTATAGCCACGTGTTCTGAGAAACAAACTCAGAAGGACAATGCAGATAGCGGAGTGGCGTTTATTACACCAGTGGGCCAAAGGCAGACTTTCCTCTTAGCCAAGGACCCCGACCAGTTTTTGTGAAAACTTTATATACCCTAAGTGTATGTGCCCAAACCCACCTCCCCAAATTCCCTGAAACTATTCTGAATAAAGGAAAAGAAAGATATAATCAAAGTTAACCTGTGATTCATATGCCTTAAGCCTAGGTAGTTAACAGTGGACAATTTTCAATAGGCCTGTAGTCATCCCTAATAAGCATAATAGAATTTACGATTCTATTTGGTTACACAGATAATTAGGGTATTCTGGTTTTCTAATTGGTATGTTGTTTCCATAGATACTGGGCATATAGTTCAAAGTCCACTGTCCATCCCAAGGTGGAGTCCTGCTTTCAAGACGGAGACTGTTCTGTCTGTTTCCTCCTTCAATATAATCTCTTCTCTTTCTAACATGCTATATATTCTATAATGGCATAGGCGTGTTATATGGTTAACACCATTTGCCCAGACCTTTTGGCTCCTGCAGACTCACCCAGTCTCCTGAGGAACCATGGACATACTGGGAAAAATTTGGCTCAATCCGTGCTAACTGGCTGATGTAATTGACCTTCTGTCTTATAATGTGTAATTGCAGCCTTTGTGTAGAGAGTTGCTAACAGTGAGATCTGCAAAGAATTTCAGAAAGAGGCTAACTCTTTGCACTTTTTCCCCCTATTAAATCCATTGTATATTGTTGTGGCTGAATAGTTTAAACAAGCTGAGAATGAGCCTCTTATGTATATAAAAAACATAAAGTAAAGAGGTGTCCCTCGAGTTGTTCAATGTTTATTCAAATCAGAGGTCTGAAAGGACTTGTTTCATGAGAAGTAAAGGGAAAAGTTTAAAAGCTTAGCCTGGGCAATTACAGGGAGCATGTTCTCTGTCTCTTCTCATAGAAACACATGCATCTTATCCTCAATGGCTGCCAGCATTCTTGTCAGACCAATTACTTTAAAACAATTGTTTCATTTGGAATAGATGCCACAGCCCAAGTGATGTCCCTTGTCAGTGACACATTCAATTAAAACAGCTCTGAATAGGAGTTCTGGGGGCCTACTGTGCCTTGTCCAATCTTATCAGTCAACAAAGAACAACCTTGGAGAATTCAGTGCCGACTGGGTCCCCTGTCAGGTGGTCTGAACATGTTGCACCTTCCCAGGGTTCCTCAGAGTCTTTCGTCCCTGTGCCTTTTACAGCCAATGACAGGCGCCATCTCAGCAGTGTCTGGGTCCGCAATGCCAAGAAAGCTTATGGCAGTAAATACGATGGCAGCTGTGACGATCCTGACAGCTGGCTGGAGCTCAGGGCGGCAGGCTGAGCCGGACTGTGAGCAGTTGGAGCAGCAGTGAGCTATGACCACCATTACTGGTTGGCAGATGTCAGTTTCCACACTACCAGTTACTACATGATGGGATGGACACACTTGTATTATTATATAGGCAAGCGGAACTTTAAACAAACTCCGGGCACCTAGCATGCTGTTTACTTTCCTTTGCATTCAGGAAAATGTAAATGTTCTCCTCAAAATGAAAATTCCTTGCCTTTACAGTATATGTACAATGGAAGAAGAATTTTACGAAGTAGCAATATCAGAGAACTGACTCCTTCATATGAGAGCTGGGATTAGTGAAAGTAAAACTGATTTCAAAGAGAGGTTTGGTGTGTTGGCTGCCATTTTCGGAAAAGCACTGTGAGTTCGCATGCATCCTAGGACTCCTTTGTGTAAACACTGTCCGTGTTCCCCATCCATTTTGAATGTTCTCCCATACTTCTTTTCCTAGGCAAACTTGCCATACCTTTACTTCTGAATTATCTTTCTCATTTTTGAAGAACTGATTATAGAACTTCCTATTATTAGAGGAGATGGGTAATATAAAATACATATTATCAAAACAGTTAAATGAAAAGAAGTTGTTGTATTAACTAATGTGTACCATTGTGAGTTCATAGATAGGGCAAAATAGATTTCTGTGGCTGTGTCAAATCTGTGCAGAATACAGATTTGCTACTTCATCATCAAGTCAACCAAGGTGGGCAAGCAGGCTCCAGGTCTGAAAATTTGTCATGGAATGGAAGTTGCAAGCTGTCAGACTAGATCTGACAGCAGGTAGTTTCAGTGCTGAACCTAGTCACAGAGAAAAGTCAGCAAAGTGACTCAGGCACAAACTGGTGCCACTGGTCTCACATCCCGACCCTGTGAGAGACTGAGAGTGCTTTACCTAAAACCAATTCTTCTAATACCCAGTCTCCCCAAATACCCATTAGCCCAATGATTGTATTCCTAACAAAGATCTGTCATAGATGTAGCATTTCTTGTATAATAAGATGCCACTCTAAGCATTTTAAGGATACAGTGGGCTTTTAAAATCTACGTTATAATACTTTAAACATTTACTCTTAATTGGGTGAAATGCCTTGAAAATCCCCAAAGGTCGGCAAAATAGTCACTATGAAAGTTTACAAAAATGCCTCTAAGCTAGTACTGTCTTAGTATAGATGAGAAGTTGCATATTTGGTAAATGAACATTTTAGATGAATGTGTCATTAGGTAAATTGATCATTATGCCAATTGATTTTAAGAAAATCAGTTTTAGGGAATTTGACATTCTCCCCTTTCTCACTTTGAAATTCTAGGTTTTTTTTTTTTTTTTAATGTGAACAACAAAGCCACTGCCCAAGGCAAGGTTTGCTTGACTCTATCCCCAAGTAAGATCAAAGTTTCTAATATAAAGTCATGATAAAAATAGTAGAAAAACAAATGAGAATTTGCTACAAGCCTGGTATAGGCCAATGTGCTTCGCATCCATTTATTCAATAACCACAGCTGTATACCAGGCACTATTCTGAATTATCTCATGTCATCCTCACAGTGATGTTGTAGTTTATTCCCAAATGAGGATAGGGCTGGGAGCTGAAGGAAAGAGATACTAAGTAATTGCTTAATAAAGTGGTGAAGGTGGGTTTTGAACCCAGGCAGTCTGGATCAGTGCTTTACAGCCTCAGCAGATAAGCTCTGCCGAGAAGACAATAATGTGAAGTTCCAATGATTTTTCAAACTGAGTAGGTAGTGGGGATATAGGTGATATGCCCTGTCTGGTTAAAAAAAAATTGTTAGGGCCATAGCTTCTCAGCAATAGCATTACTGGAAGATCAAAAATCACTGCTTGAGAGTGATTCTTTTCTCTGAGTGCATCTAATAATCTCCAGATCCTAAACAGATGAAAGAGCACTCATCAAAAGGAGCATATAATGAGCAAGAAACTCCAGATGAATCCTATTAAAAGAGCAACCCTGTGACCTGCCTATAGTGTTCATACTCCTTCTCCATGCTATCTGGTTGTTTATGGAGACCTAAAGTGTTTCTACATCTTCCTATCTTAATACTCAAGTGATGGATGGAAGCTGAATGTTTGAAGAATGTCACTCCAAGAAGAACTTTTCTGCTGCCATTCTGATCAAAGTGCCATAAGTAAGGGCTGGTGATGGGAATCATGTATGCATTTTTATGGCATTGATTAGGTGAGTGACCAGAACCCATCAGAAATGTACTATACTAAGGCAATATCCAATATGTGGTGCTAAACACCTTCTGGACAATGGAAAATTGTTCAGTTCTAAAATTACTATTGGCAGTACTTTTGGTGTCTTTAGTTAAATAAAACTCATTAGGAGACAATTATAATGAACTCTAATACGTAATTCTCATGTAGATTTGTTACTAAACAACTATATAGGGGTGTGTGTGTGTGTGTGTGTGTGTGTGTGTGTGATGTGTATCTCTGCATGTGTGCTCAGTCATGTCTGACTCTTTGCAAGCCCATGGACTATATAGCCCACCAGGCACCTCTATCCATGGACTTCTCCAGGCAAGAATACTGGAGTTAAGTTTTCATTTCCTACTCCAGGGGATTTTCCTGACTTAAGGATCAAAATGGTGTCTCTTGAGTCTCCTTCATTGGCAGGTGGGTTCTTTACCACTGTGCCACCTAGGAAGCCCATAACAAGTGTGTATGTACATGTATGTGTGTGTGTGTGTGTGTATGGCTAATTGGAAGTTTAAGAAACAACAACAAAAGGAAAAAAGAAAGAAGAAAGCTTCAGATAGGAATTATCTTAAAACTTAAATTTAGTATTGCTTGATGATTTAAGCTTTAATTTGCAAGATGAAGATAAAGACAAGAAAGAAATGTCAGTATGGCTAAAGAAATACTTGCAAAAGGTAAAATGTTCCTGCAACGCAACTGACCCACTGGGGACACTTTTTACAGAAGCAAAATGTCTTCCTGAGCCCAGCTGGAGATCAGTTTATGCCCTGAAGCATGATTATAATGTTAACCTTGAAAGGTCCTAATGAAATGAGTTTGGTGGTCTCAGCCTATATATTTTTATATGCACTGGTGCATGCCTTGGAACATATCTTGATGGACTGTCTGCAGAATGGCACAGCATGTATTTGAGATTATAGTGTGACCCACAGTCTCCACACCATAACTCCTATTTTTTCCCACATGATGCATCTCTCAAAATTCAGCCCAGGAGGGAGAAATGACTACTTAATGACAGTCTGTACATTATTGATGGGGCAGTAGGGTGGTGAAGAGATAACCCTAGGTGTCTTGTTTGCCAGCTGATTAACCAGAGTGAGTGCATTCCCTAGGGAAAACATGCTTTGCAGTAAACCAGTTATCCATTCAGTCTCTCACTAATGACAACAGTGCAAAATGTGACAGCCTCCTCTTTCCTCGAAAGCTTGGTGGAGTATGACTCTTTACATCAGACTGCAAATTAAGACGTAAAATGAAAATTGAGATGCATGCACACCACTTGGGTCAATGAAGTACTATTAAGAGCTTAGGTTGAGGTAAATGATTGAGTTATATTATTCGTATTTCATTGTAAAGATGACTGGTCTCCTGGGTAATCTTTCTATGTTTTAAGGCAAGAAATCTTTATATGTCTGGAAGGGATATGAGATTGCTGTACGTATTACATTTGATTCAAATAAAATATTTAGAAGTAAGCACATTATAGGTTAAAGCTTTAGTATTTTAAGGAATGTCTGGTGAAGTTCTGATGTGATGGTGCCACTCTTTCTTAAAACAAGGGTGATCAACTTGTAGCTGTCCAATCTTCTTATTCATTTTGGAACCAGTTTGGTAAAGTCAGCAGTTTATTTTCAGTATCCTGGGAAAAAAAGGCATTTAACTTTTGAATCCATTGCTTCATGACATACACCAGCTCAGGATGCCCTCCTGTTATATTGGATACAATTTAGTAGCAAAACTTTCACAACTGAAAACTTTGTGTGTCTCACTCCTTTGAACATGCGTGTCAGGCTGATAAATAGCTTGCATTCTTTATATTTAACTTCTTTAAATGGAATTCAAATTTTTTGCTCTGAGGCCATTAGGAATTTATGAACCATTTTTCTTTTCTGTAGTCTTCAGAGAGGAATCTACTCTTACAAAGACGACTCAGAGGCATTTGTCATTTCATACAGTGAGACCATTAGCGGTTATTGAGCATGGACCTAAGATTTTAGGAGTTCTGAGAAACTGTGGAACCAGGACACACGTAGTTAAAGAATACAGTCTAAGCACAAACATTTTATTCTCCCTCATTGAGCATCTTTTCTTCTGTGTCTTACAGAAAACTCAAATTATAAAATTATTCAGATGTTAGCATTTTTTTTTTAATTTCCATTAGTTATCATGTTTTAGTAGTGGTATCTCCACACACCACTACTGTTTTATTACTCTTAACATTCTTAAGGAACGTTAGGTTCAAAATCCCCTGTGACTCCAGCATTCCTCCTCCTGGCTAATGCAAGAAACTCAAATAAAGACTAAAATAAAAGAAGGAGATGAATTATTTAGCCAGCAGAAGACTAAGTGGGTTTGAGGATCATTAAGGAAATTTAATGATAGTTTTCATCTATAGAACAGATATTATTCAGAGATTGATGGCTAGCTATTCTCTGCATTTTCTGAAATTGTAAGAAGTAAAATAGGAGCGACTAAGGCAACAATGAAGAAACATTTCCTGATGTTGAAATTTGTTGGTTATGAATATGTTCAGTTATTCATTCAATATTTATTAAATTTCTACTATATGAGGTCATACTTGCCTGAGATGGAATTATTTACTTAGGTCTTTTTAGAATATATTTGCATTATACTTGAAATGACTTTTCTGGTCTTGTTTAGAGACAGAGAAGCAAATCATTGGTCTTATGATTTTTGTAATTCCTTCAAAGACTCATAATAGGAAAAATAAGATGCTGATATAAATGTTCGCACTAACATAACATGGGTTTTTCCAACATCCATCTTAAGAAACATAGAAAAGAGTAATTAAGTATAAGCACCCATCAATGTAATCACCAAAGCTCCAATACCTTTAAATTCCTTTTTTAATCAGGGTCCCATTATGGCTGATTAATCTCTTTGCCCTCTTCATGGATTGAGCCTTGTTGTGGTAAAGGGGATTGCATAAATCAATGAAGCAATGAGCCATGCCATGCAGGGCCACCCAGGACGGATGGATTATAGTGAAGAGTTCTGACAAAATGTGGTCCACTGGAAGAGGAAATGACAAAACACTCCAGTATTCTTATTGTGATAACCCTATGAGCAATATGAAAACACAAAAGATATGACACCAAAAGATGAGCCCTCAGGGTCAGAAGGTATCTAATATGCTGCTGGGGAAGAACAGAAGGCAATTACTAATAGCCCCAGAAAGAATGAAGCAGATAAACTGAAGTGGAAAAGACGCTCATTTGTAGATGTGTCTGGGGGTGAAAGGAAATTCCCATGCTGTAAGAACAACAGTGTCAAGATAATATGCTGGCCATAGCAAACACCTTTTTCTAACAGCCCAAGAGATGACTCTACTCATGGACATCAACAAATGATCAATAGCCAAATCAGATTGATTAAGTTCTTTGCAGCCAAAGATGGAGAAGGTCTACATAGTCAGCAAAAACAAGACCCAGAACTGACTGTGGCTCTGATCATGAGCTCTTTATTCCAAAATTCAGGCTTAAATTGAAGAACATAGGGAAAACCACTAGGTATTCAACTATGACCTAAATCAAATCCTTTATTATTTTACAGTGGAGGTGATGAGTAGATTCAAGGAGTTAGATCTGATAGACAGAGTGCCTGAGAACTATGGACAGAGGTTCATAACACTGTACAGGAGGCAGTGATCAAAATCATCCCAAAGAATAAGAAATGCAAGAAAGCAAAGTGGATGTCTGAGGAGGCTTTATGAATAGCTGAGGTAAAAAGAGAAAATAAAGGCAAAGGAAAAATATACCCAATTGAGTTCAGAGTTCCAGAGAATAGCAAGAAGGGATAAGAAAGACTTCTTAAATGAATAATGCAAAGTAACAGAGGAAAACAATAGAATGGGAAAGACTAGAGATATCTTCAAGAAAACTGGAGATAGTAAGGGAACATTTCATGCAAAATAAACAACAGAGATGGTAAGGACCTAAAAGAAGCAGAAGAGATTAAGAAGAGGTAGCAAGAATATACAGAACTATACAAGAAAGGTCTTAATGCCTGGATAGCCATGATGGTGTGGTCTCTTACCTAGAGCCAGATATCCTGAACTGTGAAGTCAAATCGGCCTTAGGAAGCATTACTACAAACAAGGCTAGTGTTAAATGATGGAATTCCAGCTGAATTATTTACAATCCTAAGAGATGATTCTGTTAAAGTGCTGCACTCAATATGTCAGCAAATTTGGAAAACTCAGTAGTGGCCACAAGACTAGAAAAGGTCAATTTTCATTCCAATCCCAGAAAAGGGCAATACCAGAGAATGTTCAAACTGCTGTACAGTTGCACTCATTTCACATACTAGTAAGATTATGCTCAAAATCCTTCAAGCTAGGCTTTAGCAGTATGTGAACCAAGAACTTCCTGATGTACAAGGTATGTTTAGAAAAGGAGAGGAACCAGAGATAAAGTTGCCAACATCCTTTGGATAGTAGAGAAAACAAGGGAATTCCAGAAAAACATCTACTTCTGCCTCACTGGCTACACTAAATCCTTTGATTGTGTGTATCATAATGAATTGTGGAAAATTCTAAAGGAGATGGGAGTATCAGGCCACTTTGCTTGTTTCCTGAGAAACCTATATGCAGGTCAACAAGCAGTTAGAACTGGACATGAAACAATGGGCTGAATCAAAGTTGGGATAGGAGTATGACAAGGCTGCATATTGTCACCCTGTTTATTTAACTTCTAAGCAAAGTACATCATGAAAAATACTGGGCTGGATAAATCACAAGATTTCTGAGAGAAATATCAACAATCTTAGATATGCAGATGATACTGCTCTAATCACAGAAAGTGAAGAGGAACTAAAGACCCTTTTGATGAGGGTGAAAGAGGAGAGTGAAAAAGCTGACTTAAAACTCCACATACAAACCATGGTGTCTGGTCTCATTACTTAATGGCAAATAGAAGGGGGAAAAGTGGGAGCAATGACAGATTTTGTTTTCTTGGGTTCCAAAATCACCACGGATGGTGACTGCAATCATAAAATTAAAATACACTTGCTCCTTGGAAGGAAAGCTATGACAAACCTTGACAGTGTATTAAAAATCAGAGATATTACTTTGCTGTCAACGGTCTGTATAATCAAAGCTATGGTTTTTCTAGTAGTCATTTACGTATGTGAGAGTTCGACCATAAAGAAGGCTGAGTGCCGAAGAATTGATGCTTTTGAATTGTGGTGCTGCAGAAGACTCGTGAAGAGTCCCTTGGGCTGCAAGATCAATCCACTGAATCCTAAAGAAATCAGCCCTGAATATTCATTCAAAAGACTGATGCTGAAGTTGAAGCTCTAATACTTTGGCCACCTGATGCTAAGAGCCAACTTATTGGAAAAGACCCTAATGCTGGAAAGGATTGAAGATAAAAGGAGAAGGGGATGGCAGAGGATGAGATGCTTATCAAAATAGCATCACAAACTCAAAATGACATGAATTTAAGAAAATTCCTGGAGATAGTGGAGGATGGAGGACCCTGATGTGCTGCAGTCCACGGGGTCACAATGAGTTGGAAACAACTTAGCTTCTGAACGACAACAAATCTTTTGCATTCCATTAATTTTCTCTTGGATAACAGACTATATGAAGTCTCACTGCTTTGTTGGTCTTAGCTACCATTTTAGTGGGTCCCCCTAAATAAAATGATGGCGACTCACTTGGGCTAAGATACTTATCCCTCTGGTTTGCTATCAAGGCCACACTAACTGGCTGTTACTCAACTCTAATTTATCTTTGATAGATATCACACTTCTCTCCATGTAAGACATTTATCCTCTGACCCCAAGTCTACATTTTATCATTAAAGTTAAGGAAGGTCTCTTCCTCATTAGAAAAATCATCACTTAAGCTCCTAAGTGGTGAGGATGTGTTCTTTCTGTCAGGACATTTTCTACTTTTTTCTGAGTTGGAGGAAAATACATGAGTTGCAATACTTAATGTGGACATAAAACTGAAAAGCCCAATTGACAATTTAGCAGTATGTAATAACAGATTTCAAACAAAATTTACTTTGAATGAGTTCCTGCCTCCCAAGGCACCCACCTCTTCTCACGTTTGCTATATTTTTGGTTGTCTCCATTGTTAAGAAGTATCTCAAGTTATGGATCCTAGGGCTGTCAGTTACAAAATCATCTTACCATTTTCCAGTTACAAATTAGCTCATCTTGTAAATATAGCACCTAATTACCAGTTTTTAGTTGTACTTTTGCATAGTCTTATCACTCCCATTTTATTCAGATAGGTAGATGTTGGGGATTTTCTCCCCGGGACTTGGAAGCGACGAACCTGAAAGAACAACACTCGGACAGTCTCTTGCAAAGACTGATAAGTTTATTTCTGCAGTCAAGACTTCTTATAGAAGCAGGAGCAAAAAGCTTAAAGTATACGGCCAGCAGAGTGCATACGGGGTTAACACATAATCAGCAAAAACATTTCAAGGACAGCGCGCTCTGAGTGACTCATGTGCTTATCCCACAACCCATTTTCTCAAGTAACATCTCTATTTATTATTAAATCTTGGTGCTGAGCATAAGCAAAGGCAGGAGATGTTTTTCTGTCCGCAGTACAAAGCCGGGTACTTCTGGCCCTTCGCCATTTTCCCAAGGACTTTCTCCTTTTACCACTATTTTGTACTACGCTTCCCAACATATCCTCCTTTTGTTTTTAAATTAAGCACAGTGGCTGCTAGTTGGACTCCATTGTGGGAGGCACAGAGTCTTGAGTAGAGACTTCTGTATCCTATAAGCAATGACAAAAAGAGAAGGGTGATTAATACATATATAAAAATATTGCTTCTTGAAAGCCAAGCTCTAGGGTCTAGAGACGATAGGGTTTTGGTTTAAGTATCATAGAATTGAGTGCTATACAATTCCTTAGGTACCCTAACTTGAAAATTAGCAGCTTGTTGTTTCAGCAAATTGATGTCTGAACTTGAGTTATCTGTGAGATCCTGCAAATGTGCCTTAACTTTATCCCAAGGATATTCAGTGCTATTATAGGGCATGTTAGTCAGACAAAAAGAAGTAAAATTCCAGTGACAGCGTATATGTGTTCGGAAAGTCAGTTGCTGCATTTGATCTCCTGAGTAGATAACCACAGTTTGTAACTCATTAATTTGTGTTTGTAATTGCTGATTTATTTGAGCTTGTCGAGTCTACAGATCATGAGAGTCTTTGTGCCAAGCAGTGATAAAATCATGATTATGTATAGAATTATGTAAAGCCATACCAGACAAAGTTCCTACAGTCACAATGGAGATAAGTCTTAAGATGCCTGCAATAATCCACCCAATGATGCGCTTAGATCGCCTAAGCCCAGTTTTCAACAATACAGAAAGAAATACAGAATCAGTCCAAGGTTAAGTTTATGGGAAGCCATAACTCAGATATTTGTTTAACTAGTGCAATGCTAACATTGTGATATGAAATGGTGTGATTAAAGGCAGGTATACAATGCACATGCAGTACAATTGACAACCTTGGCCAATAAGTCGATATTAAAATGCCCTACAATAAACAAGTACGAAAGGTGAACACACGATTGAATATAGCCAGTACTATTATATAGGAAGGTATAATTAGAAGGACGAAACACACCCACAGTCCCATAAACATTAGCAAAGTGCTCTAAAGCTGCTGGAAGTTTATAAATGTGCCATTGCTCTGGCCCCACAATGGGGATGACAATCCTGAGTCGTGGGGGTGATAAGCCCCCGTTATACCAATTCAGCAATATGTCTTTATCAGTCTAGAAACTTGTCTTAGATTTATGAAAGCCTCCAATGTTTGATTTATTAAACCAGGAGCAATTATGATGTTCCTCCTGTTCTTCAGAACAGTTTACATTGCCAGAAACAGCTTATCTGGAGTCATAGGAGTTTCAGTACTCTTCAGTGTCTGCTCAGCCTGATGAGTCATGTTTTCACTTGAGCCCATGTCAGGTAAGGATTCAGACGATGGCATTTCCTCATTGGCTCCTCCAGGGTCATTGACGAGACCCTTCGCATCAACTTCGTCACTTCCCAAGGGAGTCCAGTCTTGGGGTCCCTCTTGATAACGGACATGGTGAAGGGGAACCCAGATTTCCTCTCCATCTGCAATGACAAGACCATAACCCTTGCCTAAGAGTCGTAAGATTCCTGGCAGCCATTGATTAAATTGCTTATACCATATTGGTGTATTGATTTCTAATTTGCTGTTTTTGTCTTCTGTAAAATGTCTATCTGCATGAGTGTCAGAATTATTTTTTGTTAAGTTTAAAAAATTTAGGGAATAAAGAGTTAAAGATAATAATAATTGAGGGTTCATAGGATAAGAAGTGTATCTCCTCTTCCATATTCCCCCTTTCTGTTTTAGTAAATGAGTTTTTAGGGTGCCGTGGGCTCTTTCAATAATGTCTTGACCCTGAGGATTATAGGGTATTCTTGTAATGTGTGTGATGTTTCATTCTGATAAAAATGAATGAAACGAATGAGAGGTGAATGTAGGTCCATTGTCTGTTATCAAGACAGAAGGAATCCCCATAATGGGGAAGGTAAGAGTGCGGAAATGGCATGTTTATTGGATTCTGAAGAGACAGGTACTGTCCAGATAAAGTTGGAAAATGTATCTATTGAGACAAAAAGTAAAGAAAATTTTCTTTAAGGAGAGTGAGTGAAGTCAGATTGCTAAAGGAAATTAGGTTGTTGCCCCCGGGGATTAACTCCTGAAATCATAGTTTGTAAGTGCAGAGGGGTGCAGACATCACAGGTTTTAATAATATGCCGTGTTTCAGTGAGAGGAATATGGTATTTAGAGTGCAATCTGTTAGCATTGGTATCAAGATTAGCATGTTCGTCATTGGCAAATGTAAAAATGGGAGCTATGAGCCTGTCAACAGCATCATTTCCTGCAACCAGAGGGCCAGGTAAATTTGAATGAGCACGTATATGTGCAATAAAGAAGGGTTCCATACGTGAACGAATTAAAGCTTGAGTCTGTGAAAAGAGAGTATATAATTCTTCATCTAGATTGTATAAAAAGGCGGTAACAAAATCAGGAAAAAGGGAAGCAAGGTATTTGGAATCAGTATATACGTTGAAGGATAATGGTTGAAGCGACAAAAGAGCATATAAAGCATACAATTCAACTCTTTGTACTGAAGAATAGGTAGTGGGTAATTTCTCTTTGATATCAGGGCCGACAATCTCTGCTATGCCTTTCTTGTTGCCATCAATGAAATAGGTGGGTGCATTGGAAATAGGCTGGGGTGCAATGATATTAGTTATAATGAATTTAGTACATTGTAGAAAGTCCTATAATTTTCCTTTCGGTAAATGAAATGAGATAACATTTTGAAAATCATTTAATGCCATTTGCATGGTCAAGTTATACTGTAAGGCAATTTGCAATTCCTTTTTTGTCAAGGGAACGTGTACTGCATATGGATCAAATCCAGTCAAAGTTTGTACATGGCTTCTTCCTGACACAATTAAGTGCCCTATTTTCTCAATATATGATACATTTTTTTTTAGACTGTTTAGTGTGTAAATATACCCATTCTATTGGGCTATGTTGAGCTATAATTGCAGTGGGCGAAATGTTCAGTGGGGAATATATCTAAAGAACTGGTTGATCATAATCTAGCTGAGTTGAAAAAGATTGTTGAATGTGTTTCTCCATTAAGGCCAGTTCTTCTTTGGCCTCTTTTGTTAGTTGTCTAGGGCTATTAGGGTCAGGGGATCCCTTTGAAATTTTAAATAGATTTTGTAAGGCATAGGTGGGGATGCCAACAGATGGCTGCAGCCAATTAATATCTCCTAGCGATTTTTGAAAATCATTCAGTGTGCATAGAGATTGCATAGAAATTTGAGTTTTTTGAGGTTTGATTTTAGATTCTTCCATAACATGTCTTAAATAATTAAAGGGTGCTTTCCTTTGAATTTTATCTGGTGCTACAAGCAGGCCATGATTTTGAAGAGTAGTAATAACTTCATTATATAACTGTTGTAAATAGAGTTCAGATTCTATAGAGAGAAGTATATCATCCATATAATGAATTATAAATGCAGTAGGATATTTATCTCTAATGGGTTGTAATAAAACAGATATGAGATATTGGCAAATGGTAGGGGAGTTCATCATTCCCTGAGGTAGTACATTCCATTGAAATCTTTTAACAGGAGCCATATGATTTATAGAAGGAATTGAAAAGGCAAAACGTTTTCTATCTTTAGGGTGCAAAGGTATAGTAAAAAAGCAGTCTTGTAAGTCAATAATAACTATAGACCATCCTTTTGGTACCATAGAAGGAGAGGGCAATCCGGGTTGTAAGGGCCCCATAGGTAACATGGTATTATTAATATTTCTTAAATCTATCAACATTCACCATTTTCCTGATTTCTTTTTTATTACAAAAATAGGGGAATTCCATGGGGAAAATGAAGGTTCTATATGAGCTTTTTGTAATTGTTCATTAACTAATTGCATAAGAGTTGCCAATTTTTCTTTAGTTAGGGGCCATTGAGGTGTCCATACTGGGGTATCAGATTCCCAATCCAGGGGAAGCAGTGTTAACTCAATGGCCCCCCATTAAAAGCTTCATTTAAAGAAATTGTAGCTTTCGTTTGTTCAAGAAAATCCCGTCCCCATAAATTGATTGGGATATTAGTAATATATGGTTTAAGATAAGCTACAATTTGATTAGGGCCATACATTTGTAAATAGGATGCAATGACAAAAGTTTGTGTGGCATTAGCTTCATTTACTTCTAATAGTCTAGAAGGAGCTATAACCTTATCCCAATCAAGGGGCCATTTTGCAGCTCTAATGATTGAAATGTTAGCTCCGGTATCTAACATGTCTGTGAAATTCTTTCCCTGTATGCGTAAAGTAAGCATGGGTTTCCGATGTTCCTTTAATAAGGTGGAGAGTGCAGCAGTAAGGTTGGTACTGCCAAAGCCTCCCTGCCGAACTTTATCAGATGCCTTCATTGGTTTGACATATGGTAAAAGTAATAATTGTGCAAAATGTTCCCTTTTTTGTAAGTATACATTTCCCATTTTCATAACATTTACCATAATATGTATTTCCCCTTCATAATCTTCGTCCATAACACCGGTCAATACCATTAAACCTCTCATTGTGCAGCTACTACATCCCAAAATCAGTCCCATTGTCCCAGGTGGAATCGGGCCATAATATCCAGTGGGAATTTTGTGGAGGCTGTATAATTCTATTAGTTCCATATCATACGGACTAGGTATATCAATGCAAGCACTCTTAGATGTAGCTGCTTGTAGCGTCATAACATTAGGTCCTCCTTTTGTAGTGGGGCCAAAGGACGGCCCCTTTATCAGTTTCCCCATTTTTGTTATGCATCGGGGTTCAAGGTGTTTCCATGCTTATCAAATTTAGAATGACATTCATTCAGCCAATGGAACCCCTTTTTACATCTTGGACATATTCCTGGGGGTCTCTTCTTATTAGAAGTAGTATTATTTTTTTTGGCCTGTGTTGACATGAGACATTGTTTTTTTCATATGGCTGGGCTTCCCACAGTTAAAACATTTGGCATTAGCAGCTTTTTGTACATTAAAGGTTGTCAATTTTGCTCTCTGGGAACTGATATCCCTATAGGGATATATGCTTTCAAATATTCCATAAGAGAGCCAGTCTCTTGAATTGGTCTAAGCATGGATTGACATTTCTCATTAGCATTTTCAAAAGCAAGTTGTTTTAAAATAATATTTTGTAAAGTCACATCCTTAATAGATTTTTCAATTGCATCCTTTAATTTTCCTATAAATTGAGAATATTCCTCCTCATGTCCTTGAATAATCTTAACAAATGAACCATCAGAGTTAGAGCTATCAACTTTTGCTTATGCCCTGCAGGCAGTTTCTTTAATGAAATGTAACATCTGAGGGGTAATATTAGCTAGTTGTGCAATCATATTGGCCATGGCTCTTGTTCCAGTGAGTATATCATAGGTTAAATTGGCAGGGTTACCATGAGATTGCTGGTCAATCATCAGCTGTCAGGCCTCATCATTAACCCACATTTGCCATTGCAGTAATTGTTGAGGATTTAAAACCATCTTTGCTACTTGAAAAAAAATCATATGGCATCCAACAGTCAGCCCATCCTCTGAGAAATTCAGTAAGGAGAAATAGGTCCATACAGAGTACATGCTTTCTTAAAATTAGACAACATGCTAAAATCTAGATTAGCCCAAGTATTTTGGTCCTGGGCAGGTTGATTAAATTGCATTGGGAAAGCGAAAGTGCAAGCAGGCATCTCCCGAGGAGAAGTGAAATGTTTAATACGAGCAAAGTTAGCAATTGTTGTTACAGGCGGAGCAGAAGGAAAAACCTTAGATTTGGGCTGTCCGTTGAATGAAATGACCTCCGTTCTAAGCGGCTTCCGTTTTGACATATCCTGTATATATATATGTCTCTAAGTTGTTTTTCTAAGGATTGTGTCTGATTGAGCATAACATTCTTATATTTCAAAGCACCTTGTATATCTTGTTCTTTAAGCTCATATTCATGTAAAGATTGAATAGTTTTTACTTCCAAATCAATGTTATGTCCTTCAATTTGTTCTATGACAGCCTGTATGAGTGACCAGGTAACCCTTGCCGATATGCTCGCAAAACATTATTTTTAACCCTTTTCTATATGTCTAGATTGAGTGTCCCCTCTTCTGGGAACCATGAATTGTTCCAGGAAAATATGATAGCAGTCGTTCAACTGATCTCTTGAAACATTAACACTGTTTTGTCTCAAAAAATGATGCATTATAGAAATGAAAGGAATTTTACTGCTTTGTTGTCCCATCCTGCTTACCTCTTTCTTCAGGGGCTCATGGCTTTGTTCAGCCTTCCTTTCAAGTCCCTGTTCGTGGCGCCACTTGTAGGGGATTTTCTCCCCGGGACTTGGAAGCGACGAACCTGAAAGAATGACACTCGGACAGTCTCTTGCAAGGACTGACAAGTTTATTTCTGCAGTCAAGCCTTTTTATAGAAGCAAGAGCAAAGAGCTTAAAGTATACATCCAGCAGAGCACATACGGGGTTAACACATAATCAGTAAAAACATTTCAAGGACAGCGTGCTCTGAGTGACTCATGTGCTTATCCCACAACCCGTTTTCTCAAGTAACATCCCTATTTATTATTAAATCTTGGCGCCGAGCATAAGCAAAGGCAGATGTTTTTCTGTCCACAGTACAAAGCCGGGTACTTCTGGCCCTTCGCCATTTTCCCAAGGACTTTCTCCTTTTACCACTATTTTGTACTACGCTTCCCAACAGGTAGAAGTATTGAATTTAAAAGATCTGATTATGGTTACAAAGATAAAGACACATAAAATATTTGCTTTTGCATATGATCCTCGTAAAAAACTTGCAGCCAGGATATAATTAAATAGCTTATGTCTAGGCCATGTCAAGGAGAAAATGGGGTAAAAAATGTGTGCTTTTTAAAAGTGGCCCAGCAATCCCACTGCTGGGCATACACACTGAGGAAACCAGAAGGGAAAGAGACACGTGTACCCCAATGTTCATCGCAGCACTGTTTATAATAGCCAGGACATGGAAGCAACCTAGATGTCCATCAGCAGATGAATGGATAAGAAAGCTGTGGTACATATACACAATGGAGTACTACTCAGCCATTAAAAAGAACACATTTGAATCAGTTCTAATGAGGTGGATGAAACTGGAGCCTATTATACAGAGTGAAGTAAGCCAGAAAGAAAAACACCAATACAGTATACTAACGCATATATATGGAATTTAGAAAGATGGTAACAATAACCCTGTGTACGAGACAGCAAAAGAGACACTGATGTATAGAACAGTCTTATGAACTCTGTTGGAGAGGGAGAGGGTGGGAAGATTTGGGAGAATGGCATTGAAACATGTGTAATATCATGTATGAAACGAGTTGCCAGTCCAGGTTCAATGCACAATACTGGATGCTTGGGGCTGGTGCACTGGAACGACCCAGAGGGATGGAATGGGGAAGGAGGAGGGAGGAGGGTTCAGGATGGGGAGCACATGTATACCTGAGGCGGATTCGTTTTGATGTTTGGCAAAACTAATACAGTGTTTTAGTTTTAAAAATAAAATAAAATAAAAAAAAAAAAATAAAAGTGGCCCCAATTCAGAAATGTGATTCTACCCTTATTGGATAAATAAATAAAGGTTTATTAAGTCAGAGCTAAAATTAAACAGTTTCAAAACCTAAAGAGTTACTGAACAGTATTTTCATCTATTGTAGCCTGACAATACATAGGAAGCTGACAAACAACTTAAGGGAAAAACCAGAGGCGGTCCTTTCCTTAGGAATCAGAAGTATAAAGAAGGTATACAACTTGCCCAGGGCACACCCTGAGTAGCAGAAAGGAGATCCATATATGCAAGTCTAAGTCTAAAATCCATGCTTTTCCTTCCTTACAAATCAACTTTTACGGTGAATATAAAATGATCTTACTAAGTCATATAATGCTTCAATTCAAAATTGTAAATGTGTTGATGGCTTCAGTTTGTTAGGTAGGTAGAATATGAAAAAGGAGTCCAGAATGAAGGTGGCTAAAAGACACAGAAAGGAAAAACCCAAGAAAATAGAACAAAGGAAGGTCTGAGGACCAGAGTGAGGACCTCAGGTAAAACAAATAGCACTCCTGGCTAGCCCAATTTACATAGGGCAGGCCCAGGAGGAGGAGAAAAACATATAAAAAGAGGAGCCAATTCAAGCTGGGGGCTTCTCGTCTTTTGAGTCTTTTGGGTTGACCTGCCCTCATGCCTCGAGGATGTATTTTCCTTTGCTTTCTAAATAAAACTGAGCTATAACACAGGGCAGTAACACTGATCCATCTGTCGCTTCAAATTTTTGCTGCAGTGAGACAGAACCAAGAAAATTGCACACTCCCTTGACATATATGGTGCCATTTCTCAGATTTAACCTGGCTTAAACAATCTGGCTCGGCCCCTGGGAGGCAGAAGCCAAGCACAACAAAAGCCCAACTCGGTGAAAGCTCCTGTGGTGGAAGCTGCAGGCAAAAAATCCCAGTGCAGAGGAAGTGACAAGAAGCCCAGTGTGCTGGAAACCGGGACAGCAAAACAAACTCAGCAGAAAGCTCATGCAGCTCAGTCTCAGATTCCAAAGACCTTCGGTTAAGTTATGAGGTCCTCTCTCCTATGGCTGGAAGAACATATGGCTAACAAAATCTTAATTCCTTTACAATCTCTAATTTCTTATATCCTTGAACCCCCCTTAAACAAGTGAGTGCCAGTGGGTGCAAATGAAGGACTCTGGCAGGGGCTACTTAGTAGCTGTTGCCCAAGGAGGTTGGGGTTCTTCTGTCCTTAATCTTCTTTGAGCCAAGGATCAGGCCAATGAAAACTGTGAGCACAGACCAGGTTTTTAGCAGATTTTCTGACAGATTATGAAGGGGATTCCTTGGCACATTTTGCCCACTTCCTTTTCTTCCTGTTCTTCAGCTCCTCTCTCCCAGGACTTGAGCCTGGCCAAAACCCATGGTGTCTGGCTTTAGGACCTAATGGAGCTCAGGCTCTTGATGTCTCATTGCAAAAAAAAAAAAAAAAAAAAAAATCAGTGAGAGACACAGTGACAGATGAAAGATGGATTTGTTCAGATTTAGAGAGAAGCACACTCCAAAGGGTGTGGGTCATGGCACAGGGTGAGTGTGGTGGCCATGGAATGTGGTGTGGTTAGTTTTTGCAAGCTGGGTGATTTCCTATGCTAATGAGTGGGAGGATCATTCCAACAATTGGGGAACCATCCACTCCTCTGTCTTTTGACAGTGTCCTGTCCTGTGACAGTTCCTTTTGGAACTGTCCTGGCACCTCTGGGTGTGTCATTTAGCTTGCAGATTGAGGATCAAGGTCTAGTTGAATTTGACTTGTCATCTTGGACCCATTTGATTATAATTGGTTTATATTATGCCCTTGGGCTATAACATTCTTTCAAAAGGTGTGCCCTGCCCCCTTCCCTCTTCTTTTCCTGAGCCCCGTCCGGACCCCAACAATGTTGCCTCTACCATCTTCTGGAGGGACAACCAGAAAATAGCTAGCTTTTGGGAAAGAAATGCTGTATAATATCCCATCTCTCTAGATATTCAGGCTTTCATCTTCCATGTTTCCTACAACATGTGCAACAACAGCATCTCTCAGTGAACTCGCTAAGGCAGGCGACAGGCACACAATGCCTGTTAGAAGTCCATCTGTTGGTGGCATCCCTTCAAGGGCAATTGGGCTTCTAGGGATAATGTTTTCCACTTTGGGAGTTAGCCCTGCAGGCTGTTTGAGCCCAAACCCTTGCCACCCTTCTCCTAAAGTTACAAACATACCCCCAGATCAAATCTTCACTTCACTTTTATGGAACATTTGGTCTGTTGCCTCATCATTTTTTTCTTAAGCCACTTACTAACTCCTACAACCAGAACACTTACCCCTTGTAGGCAACATCACTCCACCCTACTTCTTATTTTTCATATATACCTAACGCCCCTAAGAGAATCAGATAATCTACTCCTTTGTCATTACTTCTGTTATTACCTAAAGTGGGTCTATGACAATGAGATGTTTACCACTAGAAACACCCTAAGTTGTTCTTATGGAGGACTAGGGGAGGAAATCAGTGACTTACATTCTCTCAGAGCAATAAGAGGATAAGGCTTATGGCTGTTTCACCAGGTTCCCAGTCTCAGGACACAGGCTTAGATTGCTTTACATAATGGTATCTATTCCCGTTTGCAGTGGACAAATGAGCAATGAGTTAGGATTCAGTTCAGTTCAGTTCAGTTCAGTCGCTCAGTCGTGTCCGACTCTTTGCGACCCCATGAATTGCAGCATGCCTACAACCCCTTGATCCTACCCAGTACTAGTCATGCTAGAGATCTTGGGGATGCCCAACTCCAGCCTGCAGATCCCAGGAGGAAAACCTGCCTTGACCTGCCTAGGGATCTGGTCCTTAGAAGGTTGTCACACCTCAATCTGCTTGGGGATCCGCCAGTCCAGGGGTCCCAGGAGGTCAACATGCCTCAAACTGCCTGGGGATTCTATCTCCAGGAGGCTGTCATGCCTCAGCCTGCCTGGGGATTTGCATTCTGACCCAGGGATGCCTGGCTCTCAGGTTGCAACAATACTGGTATGATAAGCTTCAGAAAGACTCACCCCTAAGGAAGTCCACCCATGGAAGTAGAAGGAAGCCTATTAGTTTTAGGACTGTGCCTGGTCTCAGCAATAACTCAGGAGTCCAATGAGAACCCTATTGTCATTCTGGAAAGTCTAACAGAGGCCCTCCAAAAGTTTACCAATTGGACTTAGACTCTTACAAGGGACAGGTGATTTTAAAGGACAAATGCCTGTCCCAATGTGCATCAGACATCAGGATAAAGTTACAACAGCTCTAGCAGCAGGACCCTGATGCCTCTTTAGATGAGATGGTCCAGACAGCCACCAATACCTTTTATAACAGAGAACAGGAGAGGGAGGCCAAGGCTCAGGAAAGGGAGAAAAGGAAGGAGACAAGCCATGCCCAGATGCTGGCCATCCTTCAGGGAAGCCCTATGGTGAAGCCTGAGTCCTTGAAGGACAAGGCACAAGGCAAATGCCTAATCTGTTGACAGGTGGGACACTGGGCCAACGAGTGTCCAAACCATGACAAGTTTCCTAAAATGGCTTGCTACAAATGCCATCCGTTGGGACACTGGGCAGCACTCTGCCTTGTGGAACCAAGAGTCTCAAGGTCAAGTGCCAAGCCTTCCCTCACGATGGTTTAACAGGACTGAAGCAGCCCACTCCAGCCAGCCCTCCTGTCAGATAACCATCATGGGGCTGGAGCCAAGGGTGCAACTGGATGTGGCAGGTAGGTCCGAGAATTTCTTGGTTGACAAAGAGGCTACCTACGCTCTCCTGACCTCCTTCTCCAGAGCCTTCTCCTCACAAACCCATACCATTTTGGGTGCTACAGGAAAAACAATTACAAAAAGATTAACCTGAGCACTTCTTTGTTGCTGGGATGGACAAATATTTCCCCACAAGTTTCTGGTCATCCCTGCATGTCCTACTCCCTTGTTGGGAAGAGATATACTCACTACACTGGGGACCACCCTTGTGGTGGGATGCTTTTCAGCCCCTAGAATCCTACAGCTTCTGGTTACTACTGAGGAATCCATTACACCCTCTCCAATAGGGAGGGACCCAAAACTATGGGAAGACAAAATTAACCCCCAGGTGTTGGATCAGGGGACTCCTGGACGAGCCCACCAAGCTGAATCGGTTGTCATTGTCCTCTGAGATGCCATTCGGTTTCCAAACCGGAAACAATACCTTCTCAGAAGAGAAGCTTGGGAAGGACTACAGCCTCTAATAAATTAATTTCTTGCCTGTGGGCTATTTGTCCCCACCAGTTTGCTGTGTAACATCCCGATCCTCCTTGTAAAAAAAAGAAAAGGATGGGACGTGGCCAATGGTTCAAGATCTCTAGATCATAAATGAAGTTGTAGTCCCCCTCCATCCCACAGTACCTAATCCTTATGTAATCTTGCGAGAAATCCACCCAGTGCCAAGTAATTTACAGTCCTGGATCTCAAAGATGCATTCTTTTGCATACCACTGGCTAAAGAACCCTAATATCTTTTTGTCTTTAAGTGGGAGATCCGTCTAGTCAAAGCTATGGTTTTTCCAGTGGTCGTGTATGGATGTGAGAGTTGGGCTGTGAAGAAAGCTGAGTGCCAAAGAATTGATACTTTTGAACTGTGGTGTTGGAGAAGACTCTTGAGAGTTCCTTTGACTGCAAGAAGATCCAACCAGTCCATTCTAAAGGAGATCAGCCGTGGGTGTTCTTTGGAAGGAATGATGCTAAAGTTGAAATTCCAGTACTTTGTCCACCTCATGCAAAGAGTTGACTCATTGGAAAAGACTCTGATGCTGGGAGGGATTGGGGGCAGGAGGAGAAGGGGACGACAGAGGATGAGATGGCTGGATGGCATCACCGACTCGATGGACGTGAGTTTGAGTGGACTCTGGGAGTTGGTGATGGACAGGGAGGCCTGGCGTGCTGCGATTCATGGGGTCGCAAAGAGTCGGACACGACTGAGTGATTGAATTGAACTAAATTGAACTGAACTGGGAGGCTCAAGGAGAAAAGCACCAACAGATGATTTGGACAACATTACCTCAGGGGATCAGAGATAGCCCCCACCTGTTTGGGCAGGCTCTTAGCCGGGATCTCCTAGATCTGGATCTGGGACCTAATGGGAAAATATTACAATACATAGGTGACCTACTAATCTGCTCTCCAGATGAGAAAAATGCCCAACAACATGTTATTCAGGTTCTAAACTTTTTGGCAGAGAGGGGATATAAAGTCTCCCGTGCTAAGGCACACATGGTCGAGACAAAGGTCACTTACCTGGGAGTTCAGATTACCCCCGAGTCCAGGAGGCTGTCCTCTGATCAAGCACAAGGAATCCTCCAGTTACCCTCCCCCACGACTCGAACACAATTGCGAGCTTTCCTGGGGCTAACTGGGCATTGAAGTATCTGGATACCTGACTATGGTCTAATTGCCCAGCCCTTATAGAAAGCTTGAAGGGAACGGTATGATTCAATCCCACTGATGTGGGGAACTCCTTAAAAGAAGGCAGAGACTACAGTAAAACAAGCCTTAACTCAGGCACCTACCTTGAGGTTGCCGGACCCAGAAAAAGCATTCCAACTTTATGCCCACGAAAAGGAAGGAATAGCCTTGGGAGAGTTAACTCAAAGGTTGGGACCTGAACCCCAGCCTGTAGCTTATTTATCCAAGAAGATCAACTAAACTGCCTGAGGCTGGCCTCCCTGCCTTCGAAATCTTGCAGCTATTGCAATCCTGATAGAAGATGATTTAAAATTCTCTTTGGGGGGCAAATTAAGTATTTTTTACCAGCCACCAAGTGAAACAACTCCTAAATGGGAGAGGCCATTTACAGATGTCTGATCAAAGAATCCTCAGATATCAAGTAGTACTGATGGAAAATCCAGGCCTGCCTATATTCCCTGGTGAGGTTCTTAACCCTGCCACCCTCCTACCTAACCCTGAGGGTTCTCTTCCCTTTCACTCTTGCCAAGAAACCTTGGACTACTGGACAAAATCCCGAGAGGGACTGTCAGAAGATCCTCTGACCAATCCTGAGGAAATCTGGTACATTGATGGAAGCAGCTTTGTCTTGGATGGAAAAAGAAGAGCTGGATATGCAGTAGTCTCCAATTTTGAGACCCTAGAGGTTAGACCTTTGCCACCAGCCCAATTACTTTTTTTTGCCACAGCCCAATACTTCAGCCCAATTAGCTGAGCTCATAGCCCTGACTCGAGCTTTAGAGCTGGGAGAAGGAAAAAGAGTAGCCATTTACACTGACTCCAAGCATGCCTTTCTGGTGCTACATGCACATGCTGCTATTTGGAAAGAAAGGGGCCACTTGACCACCCGAGGGTCCCCAGTCAAATATGGTGATCAAATCTTTAGGTTCCTGGAGGCAGACCATCTGCCCACTGAGGTTTCAGTTTCCCACTGTAAAGGACACCAAAAAGGGAGCACACAAGTGGCATGAGGTAACCGAGCAGCTGATCAGGCAGCTAGGAGAGCAGCATTACAGAACCATGACCTAATAGGGGTTGCCACCTTAGTTCCACAGACTAATTTGCCAGAAACTCCTTCACATACTGAAGGTGAGACTCTTAAAGCTAAGAGTGAGGGCTTTTAAGAAGATGATATGGGGTGGTTCCAAATGGAGGGACTCCTTTTCCTGTCTGGGAACCTCCAATGGAAGTTGGTTAACTCCTTACATGCCACCACTCATTTAGGGGAAAAGGCCCTCCAAAGATTACTAGGAAGGTCCTTCAGAGGAACAGGTCTCCAAAGGACTATAAGGCAAGTGGTATCCTCTTGTCCCACCTGCCAATTAAACAACCCCCAAGGAGCTCGAAGACCCCAGCTGGCCCAGCCTGTCCAATGGCATGGGACCTACCCAGGAGAGGACTAGCAGGTGGACTTCATGCAGATGCCAGTTTCTCAAGGGTGTAAATACTTATTGGTCATGATAGACACATTCACAGGATGGATTGAGGCTTTCCCACCTGGATTAGAAGCCTGAGGAGTTGGTAAAACAAACAAACAAACAAAAAAAAAAAACCCAACTGCTCCATTAAATCATTCTGAGATTTGGTCTGCCCAAGTCATTACAAAGTGACAATGGGACATTATTTACTTCTAAGGTCACCGAAGGGGTCTCTAAAGCATTGGGCATTACTTATTATCTCCATTGTGTCTGGAGGCCTCAGTCTTTAGGAAAAGTAGAAAGAGCCAACCAATTCTTAAAATTAGTGATAAAAAAAGATAACCCAGGAGACCTCCCTGTGATGGAAGGAGGCTTTACCAAAAGTTCTCCTCTGCACCCATATTGCCCCCAAGGAACAGCCTGGTCTTAGTCCTTATGAGATGCTATATGGGAGACCTTTTGTTTATGTTAATGACCTCTTCCTAGATCCAGAGTCTCAGCCCTCTGGTCTTCTAGCATGGCCATTGGGCAATTCCAACAAGATATATGCTTGTGGGGTGTCAACCAGAGCCCAAAAGATTCTAAACAGCCACCACCACTATATGCTCCAGGGACTCAAGTCCTAATTAAAGTCTGGAAAGATGGGTCCTCAAAGGCTCAACTCAGTCCACATGGAAGGGCCTCTATCCTGAAATACTTTCTACCCCCACAGTAGTCAAGGTACCAGGACACGACTCCTGGATTCACGTCTCATAAGTCAAGCCATGGAAGAAAACAGAAGAGCACACTCAATACACATGTGAGGCCCTGGGAGATCTCACATACCTATTCAGGACTACAAATGAGTGCCATTCTAATGAATGCCCCCAAAATTAAGTTTTGGGGGATAAGCAGAGTCAGACATGACTGAATAATTGAACTGACCTAAACTGGGGATAATATATCTCAGGAGAGCTCTAAAGAACCAACACATCTTAGCAGGGGTTGTACTCCAAAATAGATGGTAGATAGATCTCTTGATCCTTGAACAAGGAGGGACTTGAGTCATATTGAATGAGATGTGTTGTTTCTGGGTAAATACCTCCAGCTAAGATAAAGAAAGTCTGAAAACATTCAGATCCTAGAGGATTTCAAAGAATGAGCTGTAGAATTCTTGGGATGGCTACAATCTCTCTTTGGGGGATAATTCTAGTGAGGGAGAATTTGGAGTTGGTTAATGCCCCTACTAATCCCTGTTATCACCATAATGATGCTGCTTATGATTGCTCCATGTAGTATCAATTGTCTAACCCATTTTGTGTCTTCCCAGGTCAACAAGCTACAACATGCAGTGCCAGTTCAACAAGGATATATAAAACTACAGCCAACCACGGAAAATATCACTCACCCTTAGATGGACACTGCTATAAGGCCTCTGAAGCTTGAAAGTAGCAAGAGGGGGAGGCCCAATGCCCCTTGCCATCCCAATTCAGCAGGAAGTAGCCAGAGAGACCTCAATGCTCCCATTCCCAAAGAACTGGGCCTCCCATCTCTTGAGGGGGGAATGTTAGGTAGTTAGAATAGGGAAAAAGGGTCCAGAATGGTGGTGACTAAAAGACAAAGAAGGGAAAAGCCCAAGAAAATAGAACAAAGGAAGGTTCAAGGACCAGAGGGAGGACCTCAGGTAAAACAAACAACCCTCCTAGCTAGCCCAATTTACATAGGGCAGGCTTAGGGGGAGGAGACAAAAAGAAGTATAAAAAGAGGAGCCAAAATTGAGCTGAGGGCTTCTCCTCTCTTTGAATCTTTTGGGTTGACCCGCCCTCAAGCCTCGAGGATGTGTTTTTCTTTGCTTTCTAAGTAAAACTGAGCTATAACATGGGGCTGTAACACTGGTCCATCCATCACTTCAAGTTTTTGCTGTGGCGAGACAGAACCAAGGAAATTATACACTCCCTTGACAAGTTGATCACTCTGATTTCCCAGAGTCTCTGTGATTCTTCTCTTCATTTCTAGGACACAACTTCTCTGGGTTTTCCTCTTGCCTCAGGAGTAACTCTTTCTGTCTTCCAAACTTCCTGTTTTTGTAAGGCCGTGGACCTTAGCACTTTCACCTATTCATATTAAACACTTGCTTCTTTGGCAATCTCATGAAATCCTGTGGTTTTAAACATAATCCATGTGCCAATGACACCAAATTTATAACTATGTTTTATAACTTTTCCTTGAAATTCAGATATATATTCAACTTCCTACTCAATATCTCCCATTGGATGTCTAACAGACATCTCATATTCAGCATGCCCAAAATTCAACTCCTAACTCTGTCTCCCCACCCAAACCTGCTCCACTTCAGTCTTTGTCATATTAATGGGAACTCTGCCCTACAGCTGTTTAGACTCAAGTCCTTAGAATCCTCTTTTACTTTTTTTCTTTCTCTATACCTCATATCTAATTCATTAGAAAATTGGAATGGTTCTACCTTCAAATATTTCCAGGCCACACCACCCCTAAACATTTCTTCTGCTCCTACAATTATTTCCACAATTATTTCCAATCTACACCACCATCTCTTGCCTGGATCACTACTATTACCTCCTAACACCCTTCCATTTTCCACTGTTGCTTCCTACAGCCTATTCCCAGCAGAGCAGCTGGCGGATTCTGTTTCACCATGGACTGTGGAACAGTTCTACTCAAACTCTCCAGATTTTCTCAAACTCTCTATTTCTAAGAGTTAAAGCTATAATCCTTACAGAGTCCTTCAAGGATCTATCAGATTTGAACAACTGTTCCTCAACGATCAATGCAAAGAAATAGAGGAAAACAACAGAATGGGAAAAACTAGAGATCTCTTCAGGAAAATTAGAGATACCAAGGGAACATTTCATGCAAAGATGGGCTCAAAAGGACAGAAATGGTACGGACCTAAAAGAAGCAGAAGATATTAAGAAGAGGTGGCAAGAATACACAGAAGAACTGTACAAAAAAAGATCTTCATGACCAAGATAATCATGATGGTGTGATCACTCACCTAGAGCCAGACATCCTAGAAGGTGAAGTCAAGTGGGCCTTAGAAAGCATCACTATGAACAAAGCTAGTGGAGGTGATGGAATTCCAGTTGAGCTATTTCAAATCCTGAAAGATGATGCTGTGAAAGTTCTGCACTCAATATGCCAGCAAATTTGGAAAACTCATCAGTGGCCACAGGACTGGAAAAGGTCAGTTTTCATTCCAATCCCAAAGAAAGGCAATGCCAAAGAATGCTCAGACTACCACACAATTGCACGCATCTCACATGCTAGTAAAGTAATGCTCAAAATTCTCCAAGCCAGGCTTCAGTAGTATGTGAACTGTGAACTTCCAGATGCTCAAGCTGGTTTTAGAAAAGGCAGAGGAACCAGAGATCAAATTGCCAACATCTGTTCGATCATGGAAAAAGCAAGAGAGTTCAAAAAAAACATCTATTTCTGCTTTATTGACTATGCCAAGCCTTTGACTGTGTGGATCACAATAAACTGTGGAAAATTCTGAAAGAGATGGGAATACCAGACCACCTGACCTGCCTCTTGAGAAACCTATATGCAGGTCAGGAAGAAACATTTAGAACTGGACATGGAACAACAGACTGGTCCCAAATAGGAAAAGGAGTTCGTCAAGGCTGTATATTGTCACCCAGCTTATTTAACTTATATGCAGAGTACATCATGAGAAACACTGGGCTGGAAGAAGCACAAGCTGGAATCAAGATTGCCAGGAGAAACATTAATAACCTCAGATATGCAGATGACACCACCCATATGGCAGAAAGTGAAGAGGAACTAAAAAGCCTCTTGATGAAGGTGAAAGAGGAGAGTGAAAAAGTTGGCTTAAAGCTCAACATTCAGAAAATGAAGATCATGGCATCTGGTCCCATCACTTCTTGGGAAATAGATGGGGAAACAGTGTCAGACTTTATTTTTTTGGGCTCCAGAATCACTGCAGATGGTGACTGCAGCCATGACATTAAAAGATGCTTACTCCTTGGAAGAAAAGTTATGACCAACCTAGATTGCATATTAAAAAGCAGAGACATTACTTTGTCAACAAAGGTCCATCTAGTCAAGGCTATGGTTTTTCCCGTAGTCATGTATGGATGTGAGAGTTGGACTGTAAAGAAGGCTGAGCACCGAAGAATTGATGCTTTTGAACTGTGGTGTTGGAGAAGACTCTTGAGAGTCCCTTGGACTGCAAGGAGATCCAACCAGTCCATTCTGAAGGAGATGGGCCCTGGGATTTCTTTGGAAGGAATGATGCTAAAGCTGAAATTCCAGTATTTTGTCCACCTCATGCGAAGAGTTGACTCATTGGAAAAGACCCTGATGCTGGGGGGGATTGAGGGCAGGAGGAGAAGCGGAAGACAGAGGATGAGATGGCTGGATGGCATCACTGACTCGATGGATGTGAGTCTGAGTGAACTCCGGGAGTTGGTGATGGACAGGGAGGCCTGGCGTGCTGTGATTCATGGGGTCGCAAAGAGTCGGACACGACTGAGCGACTGAACTGAACTAAAGTACGTTTGCTGATGGTGCTGCCTTCTCCCTGCTCCCTTCCTTTTCCTGTGACCTGTGCTAGAATTCTTACTAATTCCTCACATACTCCAGGTAGCACCTGACTCAAAGTCTTTGCTGGGGCTGTTGCCTCTTTCTCCAGATAGCTGCATGGCTCACTCCTAGATTTCCTTCAGCTCTTCTTGTGTGTCAGTAAATGAGGTCTTTGACTACTCCTGTCCTCCCAATCTTCCTTATCCTGCTGTATTTATCCCAAGCCATTTGTCACTTTCTAAAGTACTATAAAATTTAATTACTATGCTCATATTTTACATTTTTGTCCCTACTTACTAAAATGTAAGCTCCACAAAAAAAGTTTTTCTCATGCTTTGTTGTTGAATGAATTCCCATAGCATGGGATGATATCTGTTGCAGTTGGCAGTCAATTGATATTTTGAGAGAAAAATGAATGAATAAATGAAAACAGAAAGAAAAGAGGAAAGAAAAAAAAGAAGGAAACTAAGAAGAAAAAAGGTTTATGACTATTATTATGGAATCTACATATTATCTCTTATGGTGATAGCTCACCATGTGATTAAAGTATGGGAATTTAAAACTTTGGAATAATAACATAGTATAATTATAGTGAGAATATTTGGGGTGATTTTGAAAATTTAGATGTAGCTTTAAAATACAGACATTTATCAGTGCCAAGAGGTGCCTAAGGAAACATGAAGACTAAATATAATACCTCCTGAATGGAATTCTAGACACCTCACCACTCCCTTACACATCTGAGATTGACCCAATCAATTGCCTGTTATAACTTTCCTATATTCAAGTTTTTTTCCTTTAAAGTAATGTTTCTCCTCTGGCTCACTTACTATCTCTTTATTTCAAGCCATCATTCTGCTTTGAAACTCCATCATTTATTTTTGTCATCTTCTGTTATTCTTCCATTATATTAGTAATACCAAGTACTAATAAACTCCCGCTGCTCAAAGTTTCTGGCATATAGTATACAACAATATTTCTTATGCAAATAAATAAGAGATATATAGATAATAGCCATTCTCTAGGTTATTATGTGAAAGTCATATTATTCCAATCAAATTGTAAGATTTATTTAAAAGTTGATAGAATGCTCTGGTAGCATCAAAGGTATAAACACTGATTTATTCTTTTTTTACTTTTCTTAATAGACTTGAAGTGAAAGTGTTAGTTGCTCAGTTGTGTCTGACTCTTTGCAACCTCATGGACTATAGTCCACTAGGCTCCTCTGTCCATGGAATTCTCCAGGTAAGGAGACTGGAGTGGGTTGCCATTCCCTTCTCCAGAGCATCTTCCCAACACAGGGATTGAACCTAGATCTCTGGATTGCAGGCAGATTCTCTCCCATCTGAGCCACCAGGGAAGCCCTAATATAATTTTTTGACAGTGCATCAAAACACTAAAATGTGTTATACCTGATGGTTGTCACTGTTCCCTTCTTGTGTCTATGACTGACTTCTTAAGATAAAAAGTATTAAAGAAGACTATCTGTGTATGTATTTTACTTTCTCTTTTAAGAATGTCATCTAGCTATTTTCTTTTCATTAGTTTTTATAGATATTGTTTGTTTATTAATTCTTATGTTAAAATTAAAAATTTACAGCTACCTGTGAATTTTGGGGTCTGGCCAATGATTTAGAATCCAATCACTAGTAAAAGCTGCAGCATCTGATAGTGATCTGGTCTCAGATTTGAGGAGATAATTCTATCCATAATTCTTTTCCTGCATTAGGATTTTAAAGTAACCCCTTCAAACCAAAAATGTCTATGTTCTATTTTGAGAACTTGAAACTAACCACACCCATGCTTCGACTGTATTCTTAGACCTTATGTAGCTCCCTCTCTTCCTTCTGCTCTTTGTTGATACCTGGTATTATTTGTGCATATTCCTGAGTCTTCTTAAAAGTATAGAAAATATTTCTTATCCTACCCAATTGCTAGCATAGTATTTTGTATGAAGTAGATGCTGAATCCATTTGATTAAATACATTACAGGCAATTTGTGAAATGAATAGAATTAACATTACACTATTTCTACTAAAATTTATAATGCTTCAGCATGTTGCCAAATGGCCACGTCTATTCTTCATTGATTTCCTGTCAATAATTAAACACATATTTTATTGTTCCATTTTAGTTAATTGTTCAGAATTTCCCATTTCAGCCATAATTTATTACTTGTTCTATGTTATTTAGGCCTGCTTTCTGATTCTAAATGACCACAATATCATTTTACAGATATAATTCATATTAGATAGAAAGCTTAATATAGCTTCTCAACATTTGATCACTTCATAATGTCATGTTTTTGGATTAATGGTAGACTGTATCCTATTTCACTAAGTTAAAATGAGGATCTAATAAAAATTATAGTGTCTAGTAAGTATAATTTTCTTAAAATAATTGAGAGAATATATATCTAGAAGTCACAGTCCCCTTAATTGGTCACTGTAGGAATGTTCTGATGCTGCTGTTGTTGACTGGACTGTCAACGAACATGAGGTAATATAAAACAGAATTGATAGGGAGGTGTCAATTGAAACTGACTTTTCCAGAATCTTCCTGTCTTATATTTCTTTATTGCAAAGAAATGTATGAGTAGCTAATTTTTCAATTTCATATAAACTTTTTCATTTGTAATTATATCATTTTTGAGAAACCACTGTCTTGAATCACATTTTTTCCTATTTTGGGTTGTTGGCTGTTGAGCGCCTAAGCTGCTCCATGGTACTGCTGCCTTGACATCCATTTTGTTTTGGCCAAGTGACCTGCAGGGATCTTAAACTGACACCAGCTGCTCATGCAAATGCATGCCCTAGATAAGAACTCAAAGAGTCACAAGCCAATGTTAAGTTCCTGATTTGCCTCCTCCAGGTGCCCTTGTAATTAACAGTCTGCCAGTCTCTCAGGGCCTTCCCCTTGTGCTTAGATAAGACCCCCATGCAACTTACCAAAGCTGTACTCTTTTGGTTTCAATTGACCAATCTGGCCTTAGCCTTGGAACCCCAAAGCAGTCTGTCCCCGGACCATAAAAAGCATGTGCCCCAGATCCTATGGCTCCGACTGTACTCTGCCTTGACCTCCCCATGCAGCCACTTTAGGCATGCCATGCATCCCTCAGGACTGTGAGTAATAAACCTCTATTTCAATTTCTTTTTTGGTCTATTGCTAAACTGCAATTCAACATTTGGCACCTGATGCTCTTCTTAACAAATATTAATTTAACAAAATCAGAACATGGGCAAATTCATTTGCTAAAATACAATATAAATATCAAATTGAGCAAATTCAGTCAGATATTTTCTTTTAATGTACAGAAGCTCAACAGACATTAAGCCCCTTAAAGGAGAACTATAGTTCCAGTGTGAAGAAATATATTGGATTACATGATTATAGAAAAAAAAAATGAAAACACTTAAGCAAGTACAGAACGGTATGGGGAAAACTTAGCATGGATTAATAAAAAGAAAGGTGAATGTCAAGCTTAACAAACCAATTAACTTTCATCAGGCAAGAGAGTCAATGAGCTCCTGACAGGGGTAAAGCGATAGACATAATTTGTTTACAGATTAAAAAGCCTCTTTGACATGCTACCACATCATAGACAAGTACTTGAAATTAACAAGTTATTTATGGAGAAATTATACGTTGAATGAAAAAAAGTGCACAATGGTGAAGAACACTGACAGGCATGCCAGATTGCATAGAAGGAAGAACGAAATGGAATGAGAGGGCTGCAGCTGTGCCCACACACAATGTCTGCTCAGAGAGACATCTGTTAAAGGGAACAAAATCCAAAGTTGGGAGAGAACTAGCATTGCCAATCAAGAGTACTGATTGAAACAAATTAGGTCTGTATTAGAAATTTATTTCCTTGATATTTCACTGGCTTTGAATTTCTTAGAAAACATGAAAGAATTTTTCATCAGCAATAGCTGTATCTTTCATGTCAAAATGGATTTCACACACTAATGAATGATTAGAATATTCTGTTTGAAGGACATATACAAGCAATGGCAGGGCAGATCCTCACTGCCTTCCTTCAGTCATATATTTAGACATAATTTCTCCTCTTTCTTCTTCACTTCATGTTTTCCTATGCCTATATACCCATTCCAACATAGCATTATGTCCCATACATTTTGTATATTCCAATAAAGTCCCATTTTTCATGTTTTCACATCAGTATATTAGACTCTAATATTTTTATACTTTATGTATTTTAATAATTTTCCAAGATAAGATGAATTCTTTAGTTCAGTTCAGTTCAGTCGCTCAGTCGTGTCTGACTCTTTGCAACCCCATGAATCGCAGCACGCCAGGCCTCCCTGTCCATTAACAGCTCCCGGAGTTCACTGAGACTCACGTCCATCGAGTCAGTGATGCCATCCAGCCATCTCATCCTCTGTCGTCCCCTTTTCCTCCTGCCCCCAATCCCTCCCAGCATCAGAGTCTTTTCCAATGAGTCAACTTGTCACATGAGGTGGCCAAAGTACCAGAGTTTCAGCTTTAGCATCATTCCTTCCAAAGAAATCCCAGGGCTGATCTCCTTCAGAATGGACTGGTTGGATCTCCTTGCAGTCCAAGGGACTCTCAAGAGTCTTCCCCAACGCCACAGTTCAAAAGCATCAATTCTTCAGTGCTCAACCTCTTCACAGTCCAACTCTCACATCCATACATGACCACAGGAAAAACCATAGCCTTGACTAGACCTTTGTTGGCAAGGTGATGTCTCTGCTTTTGAATATGCTATCTAGGTTGGACATAACTTTCCTTCCAAGGAGCAAGCGTCTTTTAATTTCATGGCTGCAGTCACCATCTGCAGTGATTTTGGAGCCCAAAAAAATAAAGTCTGACACTGTTTCCACTGTTTCCCCATCTATTTCCCAACCTGGCTCACTTGTAAAGAATCTGCCTGCCAAGCAGGAGACGTGGATTTGATCCCTGGGTTTTGAAGACCCCTGGAGAAGGAAATGGCAACCCACTCCAGTATCTCAGTATTGCCTGGGAAATCCAATGAGCAGAAGAGCCTGGTGGCCTATTGTCCATGGGGTTGCAAAAGAGTTAGACACGATTCAGTGACTAAATAACAACAACAAAAACTGAGTTACTGACAGAATCCCCCTGAAGGTTAATTTTGACATCTCCTTTTCTTCTCCTACCCAGGGGTTTCCTTAATATGTTTACAGTTTCTTTTTCTTCATTATTCTCAAACTGATTTTATTCAAGTCTCTAATACTGCTAACCTATATTATTTCAATTGGTTCAAAGAATGTCCAATTATATCTTTATTCTTTAAAGCATGCACCATGGTAATTGTTTTATAAGCATTATTTTTCATAATTTTTTATAGTGCTATGCCAAGAAAGGCATTACTATGCCAGTTTTACAAGTAAGGGGAAGGAGACTTAAAAAGGCCAACCAACTTGCCACAGGCCACTCAATTGGTTAGAAAGGATCCAGGATTCAAACAATACTCTAAGGACATGTTTCTGTGATACTTCCTGTAATTGTTTCTCATCTGTTGTCCTTACTTTACTTAGTAGATACTTTATATTGCTACAAAAACCTTTTTTAAAAGATTATTTGACTTTGAATTTAAATCCCTTCAGTGCAGCCCCCTCTTCTCAGCCATATTGCCTTCTGGATAAAGTCTAAACCCTTAGCATATCAGATCAAGTTCTCCCCAACCTGGTCTTTTAGGTCCCATTTCCCCTCACTCCTCACCTAACTGCTCCAGCCATACTAAACTACTAAATTCCTTTTGACAAGTTCTTGTCCTGACCTTCAAGTCATTACAGTTCCCTTAGTCTCCTCCCTCATTATCCACTAGGTTTTGTGCATAATTTCATCTTCTCTCCATATTCCATTTTTTGTGGGTAAGCCTCTTTCAGGAGAGTGGCTTACTCTTCCAATGCCTGGCACACTGACTTTCACATAAGAAATGCTCAATAAGAAACAGCTGAATTAATGTACAGAAATATCCCAATGATTTCCCTCTGTCTTATTGTATGAATTTTTAATAATTTAACTTAGATTTATACTCTGAATTTTTAAAATGATTTGATTATGTGTGTTCATGTTTAATTTCTGCTCTTACGTATACAAAATTTTGTGGTGTGAATTTTTCACTTAATCTCACTTATTTAAAAATAGATATTTAGATTGTAACATATATTTTTCAAAATTATGTTGGGACAGATGTATAATATTACCTCTATTTGGTGTGCTTGACTATTTCTTTGTCATTGAGAATTAAGACAATTACAATGTTACCCATTATGGATAACATGGCAATAAACATTAGAGTGGAAATATATTTTTAAAATATATTCTTGTCAGTATCTGTCTTATGGTGCATACTCAGAAATAGGGTTAGTGGATTAAGGCAACAATTTTTACATGGCTTTAAAAAAGTGTTCAATAAACCAGCCTGTGGGTCAAGTGTGGCCCACTGCTTGTTTTTATAAATAAAGTTTTATTGTAACACAGCCACACATTCATTTAGGTACGACCTATGGCCTCTGTCACATTTCAAGGGCAGAGTTGAATAGTTCATCCCCTATAGATGAAAATCTTTACTGTCTTGCTTTTTACAGAAAAAGTGACCAACTTCTTCTTAAAGACATATTACTCAACTTATTTCTGAGAGGCAGTTTTCATTACCAACAAAGAGTTGACTGATTTCACCATTCCTTCAACTGCTATGAGAGTTATGATTATAGTAAAACATTTATGAATTGCCTTTTCTCCATGATGGTCTCACACTTTGTACTGAGAGGAAGGATGAGAGATCAAGACTTTGTACCAAGGGGCTTGGCAGCTTAGAAAATTGCCCTGAAGCTTGGTTATATATGCTTCCAAGTCTATTACTTTGGGAGTCACCATATTAGTACTTCAGTGACTGCCAGGTGCTTCCTTTTTCTAGTTAATGAGTCCTATGGAGCGCTCATTCTCATCTAGTTTGCAATGCTAACAAATCCAAGAGAAATGTAAGAAATCTACCCCATCAGACTTTGTGATATTGTCTACTTAAGCATACTGAACTGTTGCAGATGTTTTGCATTCTAAGGGTACAGTTTAACATACACAAAAATGCCTTAAAGCAAAATTTAGGTTATTGCATAAAGCTCTGCTGACTTCCTGCAGCATGGCGTTATGCTGAGATTGCATGCCAGGTGCAAAAGGGCTATCAGGTTTCATCATTTCTGAGTTGCAAAATCAAGTAACATGGGTATATAATAGGTCAGATTATCTTCTTGTAATACAATGTGACCCAATTTGCCAAATAAAAATGGAATGAAAACAGCAGCTTGTAGCAACACCTAAAATATCTTCTGAATCATTATCTCTTTAATGAAAAGCAGCACTGGACAATTTCAACGCAAATTGTGGTTTAGCATCTCATTAACTGAATAATGACATTTACACACGATGCATTTCTAAACACTTGAAGTATTACAAAAGTGTTACACCAAAATGAGTTGAGGCCATGCTTCTATCCATCCTCAGATGACAAGTAAGATGTTTCTGTCCTTCATTATTTTACAATAATAATTTGTTTTTTCTTTTATCTTCCACAGATATTAAGTAGAACAGAGTAAGGTTTCCAAGCAGCCTATTTGCTTTGTTTCTGTGTATTTAGATATTATTTCCACTGTGGATTATGTGGATATTTGATTCTGACTTAACATTTGACTGATATACTTTTTTCTCAGGAGACTTAGGGGATCTAAAAATAAAAGAGGAGTTGACTTTGTGTATGAAAGTTCTCTCAGGACATAAATTACTGGGCATGCTCTAGCACCCATAAAACAAATCTTGCAACTTTTTAATTGAAGCCTACTGAGACTAGTATGTCTCTATTTTTTAGTTCATTTAAAACCTCCCTCTTCAGAAGTGATATTTTCCTTTCGGTAATCAAGCAATTACTAGGCTGATTTCACTTCTTTTGAAGAAACTCGGTCTTGTGTTCATCAGCCTGTTTTTTCACCCTGATAAGCCCTGGCTACTGGGGCTGGAATAGCTGTTCCATACCAGGCTTGAATATCTGCAGGCATTTTCCTCCTGTTTCACACTGAGTTAGCAATCAATCCCATCTGTTCTTTATCATTAGGATTTCACAGTGTGCTCTAAGCCATTCTTCAAATAAGGTCTTAAACTTCAAGACAGCTTTCTAGATAGATCTATACATGCATACACACATAGGTTTTTTTAAAATATTCTATAATTCTTACATAGATTTTAGATAATATGGATACATAGACATCTGGACATAATTATTTGTGAAAGAAACCTCATTTTTATATGCTCATCACTTTGTCGTTCTCCATGAAATAGTATTGGATGACTAACTGTTTCATACCATGTTTATACTATTAGTAAAAGACAACTTGTATTTCTTTCAAAACACTCATGGATCAGGCCAGATAATCAAGTGTTAACACTGTTTGATTTTTATTTCGAGCAATTCTTCATTGACTTATACAATATTCTTGTATTTGATATATTGTCAAAGTCAAGAATATTCAGTACCCAATTCCTCATAGTCCATATTGTTAGGATATCAAGGATAAAATATAGCAGTGTATAAACTGGCTAGTGTATGACATGTGTCTCAAAGACAAAAAGAAAAACAAAAAACAGTACTCAAGAAAGCCCTACAAAATACTGTCTTAGCACTTTATAATTGAAAAGAAACTTCACTTAATATTTACTTTAAAATATGAACGAAGTTGAGCTGTTATGAATCCTTAAGAATGCTGTTTTATTGTGTATGGTGTGAAGGCCTTTTAAGCCAAAACTCTGCTTCACACAGTGAAATTTGACTACTTCCACAGACTAATACTTTCAAGTAAATACAATTATTTAATATCTTTAATGTATCTCAAATGCTATCTAATATTTGCTCCTTTATCTATCTCCTGTCTCTAAAATTGTCTTGATCGAAATACTAGATCTGTTTTCATAAGAGATTTGATGATACTTTTATATAAAATATACTTATTTTTTCATTTTCAGTATTTTAGTAACATTATAAAATCCACTCATACCATTTACTACAGTATAACAAGATGTCCTAAGTTTTTAAAAATAAATTCAAAGAGCTGTATAAGCTCCTTGAAACCATGAACAATGAAGTATGGAAAAATCCAAAAATTATCTATTTTATACAAATCATATTTTCTATCACTTATTAAGAAACTCCTAGAATAAGCATCAACTTTAATATACCAGGTTTGAAATGTGATTTTTCTGCAAACAATAGAAATTAACTAACTATACTTTGCCTAGTCATTGTTATGTGGGACTTGCATATGTGTCTCATGAAAGGGAGTAAGTTTAAAAGCTCTTGAAATAAGATTATAACTTTTAAAAGTATGCCTTTTGCTTTAGTATTATTAAAGCATAATTACTGGAACCATTAAAAGTCAATTTACCTAAGAAAGAGCATTATAAAGCATGAACAGGGATGAATTATAAAATTACCATCTTCATTGGTGATGCAGCTCTATAGGGCAAAAGAGATTTTGTGTATACTTTCTTTAATATATCATATCCATAGCTACTATATAATTTCTTTGGCATTTTTAAAACTGATCTTTTAGACACTTTATAATACTGAACTTGGGAAAACATGTGATTTGAAAGTACAGAGACATGTGTTACACAAATGTCTATTAGGAGTAGTTAATGTTTCAAATTTTTCTTGAAATTTCATCGGGGGTGGAATAGGTCAGAGAAAACTGAAGGGAGTAATAGAGAAGCATAGCTGAAGCCATAGGCTTTGTTTAGATACCTGAAGACAGAAGAGAAACAGCCTGAGATGACATTCTCTTGTTTTTCCCAAGTTCTAATGGAGAGAAAGTCAATAAAATGTACCTTATTTTTCTCCCTAGTTTGTGACATTTTGTTTAAATATATTTGTTGAAAAACTCTTACCTTTGAGTTTCAATTTAAGATAGTCATCCAGCCTCTAAATTTTGGATAAGATGTGACTCATTCCAATTCTTTTTAAGATCCAGTTAGTCACCAAATTCTATCAGTTATTCCTTCAAGATATCACTGATCCAAATTCTTTTCACTTTAATTCATTGTCAACATCCTAATTCACAGTTTCATCACCTCACACAGAGATGAATCAAAGAGCTTTGTAGGTGTTCTAACTTCAGTCTCTTCCATCTGCTCCATCCTATATACAACTGACAGATGAACCCTGCTTATATCCTTTTTTTAAAAATTATGTAATTATCTACAACCCTTCACAATGAATTTCAGCAGTACATCCTGTAATGTTTCTCTATCTCCATCTAAACAACCATATATGATTTTTCAAAGATAACTAGCTAAACTCATAAAAGCCTCTACATCTCAGGGTTTATATATCTATTGGAACTTGGTTGGATTTAGCCTATGAATTGATCTTTAAATACAGAGATAAGATACCATTACTAAAAATGTTCATTTTTTTCCTATTCTCAGATTTTTCAAGTTTCTCTTTTTTTGATATAGTGGCTATATTGTTTGTTTTTACAGTGATTTTCTAGTTTTTGATTTAGAACTAATGACTTTAGTTATCTATTTCTCACTTAATAGTTTTCAAGATATAGGTATATTCTAATTTATATTACAATGAAATAAATTAGAGATGTTAAGTTGTTAAAAATAGATCAATACAGAAAGGATATTTTTTGATTCCCAATTATACAAATGTTAAACTTTTTTTAATAGATGCTTTTGCATTATAAGACAGGATTAAGTATAGCTATTCCCTAGGCCCAGAAATAGAGGAAATCAGGATGTTTAATTGAATTCATTTGAGTGAACGTTTTTCTAGTTAAACAAATCCTGATGATATTCTTCCTTTGGAATTTTAGGAAAGAAATTCAATTCATTAAGATCAAAATATCACTATAGATAATCTGTTATTTTTTGTTGAAAAAAATTAAACTAAGCATATCAAAATAGATTTCTGTTACAGGTTTGATTGTGTCTGCCAAAATGATACATTTGAAGTCTCGACTCCCAGTACTTGTGAATATAATTTTCTTTGGCAATAAGGTCTTTACAGATGTAGCCAAGTTAAGACCACACTGAATTAGAGAGAATAATCCAATGACTAATGTCCTTATAAGAAGAGAGAAATCTGTACACAGAGTAGACAGAAATACTGGAAAGAGCTCCATGTGACAATGGAGGCAGAGATTAGAGAGTTGCATTTAAGTGGCTCAGACAGTAAAGGATCCACCTGCAATTCAGGAGACCCGAGTTCAATCCCTGGGTCAGGAAGATAACCTGGAGAAGGGCATGGCAACTCACTCCAGTATTCTTACTTGGAGAATCCCATGGACAGAGGAGCCTGGCAGGCAACTGTCCATGGGGTTGCAATGAGTCAGACACGATTGAGCGACAAACACTTTCACTTAGAAGTCAAGGAATTCCAAGGATTGCCAGAAACCACCAGAAACTGGGAGAAAAGCAAAGAAGGAAATATTTCCCAGAGCCCTCTGGAAGGAACCAACTTTGGCAACATCTTGATTCTGGACGTCTAGCCTCCATGACTGTGACAGAATAAATTTTTTTTTCTCAGCCACCCAGTTTGTGATAACCTCACAGTAACCTTAGGAAAAGAAAACAAAAATGTCTGTGTATAGCTAATTACTGGTACACCTATCTATCTATGCACCCATCTATCTCTCATCATCAGCAACCAAGCTATTCAAATTCCTTCCATCCATCCATCTGTCCATCCATTCTAACAAAGAGAATAAATTTTATAAACAGTCAAAGCCAAGTTGCAAGATTCTCAGATAGTTCCTAGTGTTTCAAAGCCTCAGTTTTTTCATCTGAAACATGAATAGGTTTAGGAGTAAATAAAGCTAAGAACGATACCAGGCATATTAGTAAGGAATCAATAATTAAACACACACACATAAATACATACACAGATACCTACACACACACTGTCTGTTTATATCGATATCCTCTTTATTCGTTTGCTATATCTATCTAGCTCACTATGTGTTATTCTATATACCTCTCTCTGCTAAGTCTCTTCAGTAGTGTCCGACTCTGTGTGACCCTATAGACGGCAGCCGACCAGGCTCTGCTGTCCCTGGGATTCTCCAGGCAAGAGTACTGGAGTGGGGTGCCATTGCCTTCTCCTATATATATATATATATATATACACACACAAATGCATAAGTGATTTTGTAGCAGAAACTGCTGGTTATCCCCCAGTATCCATACTTTCCTCCTTCCCTCAGAGCTTCACTTGTGTACATAGAAATATGGAAAAAAAATGGTTATTTTCCAGCAGCCCAAACTCACAAATTGTGACCACAAAATTCTATTCTAGCCATTAAATGTTAAAATGTTGCACTAACTCTCAGTGAGAATGCTTCAGACAAGATGGTGCATCTTTGTCAGATCAAATCAGAGCCTACTTGCTGGCATCCTATCAATGTGATTAGTTAGAGTTCAAGTAGTCATTTTGACGATCAGGTGGAAACTGCATGTAGAGAATGTTAGAGTAAAAGATAGAAAAAGATTAATTATAATTTCTGTCATAGCTAACTAATTCTAACAGATGTTCATGTACTAATAACTTGAGAATATTTAAATCTCAATATAAAACTTCTCATATAATAAATGAAACATATAAATAGGTTGACTATAGAAGCTCCTATATGAGTCTATTTCTCATTATCTCCATTATTACTACCCTAGTCCATGATTTTACCACCTCTTCCCTAACCCATTTCAATTGCCCCAAATGGTCTTCCTGCTTTTACTTTTTTTGCACCACAATGGGCTATTATCTTCATAGTAACTTGTTTTTTCTTAAATAATGCCAAGTTATATATTCCTCCTTCTTAAGATGTTCCAGTGGCTTCCACTGCACATACATCAAACTCCTTAAAATTTGCAATAAATTCCTTTTTGGTCTGACCTGGTTTTATCCTTTCATTTCATGCAACATTCTCCTTATACCCAACATGTTCAGTTCAGTTAAGTTGCTCAGTCCTGTCTGACTCTTTGTGACCCCATGGACTGCAGCACACCAGGCCTCCCTGTCCATCACCAACTCCCGGAGTTTACTCAAACTCATGTCCATTGAATCAGTGATGCCATCCAACCATCTCATCCTGTGTCATCCCCTTCTCCTCCTGCCTTCAATCTTTCCTAGCATTAGGGTCTTTTCAAATGAGTCAGCTCTTTGCATCAGGTGGCCAAAATATTGGAGTTCTAGCTTCAACATCAGTCCTTCCAATGAATATTCAGGACTGATTTCCTTTAGGATGGACTGGCAACCCACTCCAGTATTCTTGCCTGGAGAACCCCAGGGACGGGCAAGCCTGGTGGGCTGCTGTCTATGGGGTCGCACAGAGTCGGACACAACTGAAGCGACTTTAGCAGCAGCAGCAGCAGCTTTTTCAATGATCCAGCAGATGTTGGCAATTTGATCTCTGGTTCCTCTGCCTTTTACCTAACATTTACTCACTCTAGATTTATTTCCTTTTATCAAATACTTAAGGGTTATGTCATGTTACTTTCCTAAAGAGAACTCCTTATCCAAGATTATATCCCTCTCCCATATACACACCCTACGAGCAATCTCTGTGTCAATGATATATTTTATATTCAGTTGGCCCATAGCATCTTATGGAAAAACCTGAATTAACTTTTTTGTCAACCCAATATTTTCTATGCTACTTCAATGCAGTCTAAAATTACCTTGTATATGTATGTTTGTACATATATGTATAATTTTTATCAGCCCTAATTAGAATAGAAGCTTTATGAGAACAGAAACTTATCTATCTTATTTATATCTGTATCAAAGTTCTCAGAATATACCTGCTATATAAGGGATGCTCAATAATGAACAAATAAATGAAGTAAAAATTAAGGCTTATAGAAAATACTTTAAAAAGCTGCACGTAGTTATCCTAAACAAAGAATGATTCAGGGGAAATATTTGAGTAGCTGTCATGAAAATAATCTAAAGATATTTCAAATGGAAAAATAATTTCTGCTATACTCTTAAGACTAGGATACCTATTTTTATTTAAGATCTAAAATCATTCTAAAAATCAAAACTGTGGGAAGATAAAATGGGTTGTTTGTGGAGGTTTTTGAATAAAATCTGGATGACTACAGGGAGGGTTTCCATAGAAAGAACTAAGGCTCTGTATAGATAATGTAGCTGCTTTGTATACATTACATCTTCTTATATTGAGGAGATGCTTCCTCTTTAGTTATCAGAACCTTCAGTCTTTATTTTTTGGGGCTCCAAAATCACTGCAGATGGTGACTGCAGCCATGAAATTAAAAGACGCTTACTCCTTAAAAGGAAAGTTATGACTAACCTAGATAGCATATTCAAAAGCAGAGACATTAACTTTGCCAACAAAAGTCCATCTAGTCAAGGCTATGTTTTTTCCAGTGGTCATGTATGGATGTGAAATTTGGACTATGAAGAAAGCTGAGTGCCGAAGAATTGATACTTTTGAACTGTGGCGTTGGAGAAGACTCTTGAGAGTCCCTTGGACTGCAAGGAGATCCAACCAGTCCATTCAAAAGGAGATCAGTCCTGGGTGTTCTTTGGAAGGACTGATGCTAAAGTTGAAACTCCAATACTTTGGCCACCTCATGCGAAGAGTTGACTCATTGGAAAAGACCCTGATGCTGGGAGGGATTGGGGGCAGGAGGAGACGGGGATGACAGAGGATGAGATGGCTGGATGGCATCATTGACTTGATGGACAAGAGTTTGGGTGAATTCCGGGAGTTGGTATTGGACAGGGAGGCCTGGAGTGCTGCAATTCATGGGGTCTCAAAGAGTTGGACTCGACTGAGCGACTGAACTGAACTGAACTGAATGTGGCATTATGTTATCGTAAATGTTGATGCAAGTAACCTAATTAAATTGATTTTACTTTCCTCATTAAGCCAGTGAGTTACTCTGAGTACTCTGTCTCAACGGTATATGGAGACTTACATAGGTTACAAGAAATCCAGATCTTCAAAAGATTTTTTAATAATTTATTCCTACTTTTGGTCCCCTCTCAACATATCACCATGATCACTGAATCATTTTTCTGATGAATGTGGAAGGAATATTATTAGAAGTGGCAGTGTGAATCATCTTGGCACTGGGATTATTACCATTTTTTCTAAGTAGATCCTTTCCGTTTCTTGTTTTTGATACTTTATCATATTCAGCACATGACCATATATACTGGGGAATATAGGTTCTAATGTGCATTTTGATCCTTTGTTCTTAATCATAAGCAGTATTAATTGCTCAATAATCAAATGGCAAGCCTAGCACGCAAGTGAAAGCTGCTCTGTCATGTCCAACTCTTGGCGACCCCATGGACTATAAAGTCCCTGGAATTCTCCAGGCCAGAATGCTAGAGTGTGTAGTCCTTCTCTTCTCCAGGGGATCTTCCCAACTCAGGGATCAAACTCAGGTCTCCCACTTTGCAGATGGATTCTTTATCAGCTGCACCACAAGGGAAGCCCAAGAATATTGAAGTGGGCAGCCTCTCCCTTCTCCAGCGGATAATCTGTGATCAGAGGGAAAGGTGAAAACACGATGAAAGTGGATATGAAGACTGTTCCTGAACAGCATGGTCTGAAGGTAGAAGATAAGGAACTTCAAGCTGGGGTATCTAATAGTGCTGCACATAATGAAAAGAAACAGAAATACTGACTAGACTCTTAGCTATAATGAAATCATCTAAAATAGCTGGAGTAGTTACTCAGAATTCAGGCCCTGCAATCAATCCTCACAGTCTGACTCCCTGTTTTGCCACTTACCTAGCTGCAAGACTTTGGGCAAGTCACTTAAATTCTCTCATTTTTTTTTCACTGTAGGAATGAAGATAATTATGTCACACACATAATAGAGTTTTGGGAGAAAAAATAAGTTAATTCACATAAAGCCCTTATCAAAGTGCTCGATGCATCATAAAAGGCCCACAAACATTAACACTCTGGTTCCTGTTTTATATTTTATGTGCTTAATAGCCTCTGCTGTCCTAAGCCTTCTACCTTTATCCTTTCTTTGAACATCTATTTATTAACTAGCTGAAAATAGAGACAAAACTATAGAACTTAACAGCAAAAATTAGGAGAGAGGAACTCAGAAGAAGAGAGAACAAAGGTTGGGGACTACCGAAGCATGTCTTGTGACTATAAAGTAATGAGGTTCACAGTTTACTTCCACAGGAAATTCTGAAGGCAAATTCTTAAGAAGAATTTCATTCCAAAATTGCTCAGGGCAAAGACAGCGATTTTGAATACATTCTGTCACCGCAAGGGATTCCTTTGAAATAGCACACTTGTTTTGGTTATGTATCCTATAAAACATACTAAAAATAAAAACCACTTGGCATTTTATGGACAATCTATTTAATCCTTAAAATTGCAGAACAACTTGTAAGTAAAAGAAATATATACATAGGCACATTCACACATCACACACAAGTTCTTGTCTAGTAATTGCAGAAATCTATATCATAAGGCAGAGTTCAGAGTTTAGATGGAAGCACCTTTGATGTTAAGGATTAGGATAAGATTACAGTCAGCTTTTGTGATTGGCCACAGTCAAATAGCAGCTTTGATACCTCGGGTCAGTTGAACATACATTTATTATCTACTCTATGCAGGCAATGCAGGAGGAGAGTCCCTCTGTGATCTAGTGACACATTAGACGTATTGACAGCTGAAACAACGCTGCTGATAGCTTCCTATGGTAGAAATGGCATATGAGTACAAGAAAGTATGAGGGGTCGGTTGACAAAAAGCATGTTAGTAAAAAAAGGATGTGAAGTTTTCTTCAGGAAGGATAACGTAAGCTATGCCTTGCAGAATGAGCAAAACTCTGGTAGTTGCAAAAAGTGAGGAAACAGGCTCTAAAATGAAGGGTTTAAAAGCCATGTTTCCCTTGATTTCTTAGTCACTTGACAACTTTAATTCTTTATCTCTGATGCCTTCTGGTGCTAATCCTAGATTTCCTGTCACCCTGTTATAGGAAATCTACCCAATCACTCATTTCACCACACCCACATGTTTTTCACAAGCATGTTTTTTGAAATGATTGAACTGACAGATGAATAAATGGTCAGAGGCCATTTTGGGAAGAAGACTTAAGTTCGGAAGAAACGCTGAACTTTAGATGAAAAAAAAAAAATGTATAAAAGATATTGGCACAAGCTACCCAAGATCAGGGGAGAGAGAGATCTATGCATCATCTCACATGTTCTGCACCACTACCAAATTTATTTTAGTAATTCGCCTGGATGCTGCATCATCAATGACTGTATAGCAAAGCCAAGCAAAAGGAGCTGCTCAGTCATTCCCTGATGTTCTGCCAGCGCCAGCCTGGACTTAGAATCGACCCTGCTGCACACACATGAAGTTCCTATTATGCAATGGCTCATTCTAATTAAAAGGAATACATCTCCTACTTGAAATGGCAGACAATTTTGGTGTATTTTTCATTTAGGTAAACCAGACAGAGGAAAGCTCCTGTGGACTGAGGACATAAGGCATGGAGATGGTAAGACCATTTCATTTCCCTAGGAATGACTGCAAAAGACGTAAAAGATCAATTAAAAGGTTTGATAAGAAGGGACGACTAAAAGCTCAACCAATAGGCAATTTGTCATTTGAGTCTAATGGAAAAGCAATGCAGTGAATGCCATGACAATGCTAAGCAACAAAATAGTGAATGGTTAAGAAGTGACAAATTTAGGAGGAAAAAAAAAAAAGGTACAAAGATAATTTGGCAAAATTTTCCCCCCAAGAGTAAACAAAGTATTTTTTCTCTGCCTTAGTGGAACAATGTAACATAAGGAGAGTCATTCTATTTTCAAATAATTTTGTGTGGAGTAAGTTAAATTTTTATATAATTTCAATAATTAAGAATTGCAAATATATATATAAAGAATTTGGACTTGTAATTATGTAAACTATATGAAAACTGTGCAACATTTATTCAGAGTGCATTAAAAGTAGAAAAAAGCTGATAAGTAAATTTCAAAGTATAAATAATATATGATATATTTTATTTATCAAAATGGAACATTAATAAAATATATTTCACATTGAATATAGTTGGACCATTTTAGACTATACATTTTACAAAATTAATATGTCTTATTGAACATATAATTCAGAGTATTTTAAAACTCTCTTTCCTCTTACTTCTTTTAAAAGGAAAATTATGTGTAATATTTTTTATTGACTTAGATCATAACAGTGGACATCATGGAAGAATGTTGGCCTTAGGATAGCCAGCCATGGATTCAAATCCTAAACACTATTATTTTTCTAAAAATGTAGGCTTGTAGTTTCTGAAGTTTTCTGAGTTTCCTAAGACCCAGTTTCCTTATATTCAAACTTGTTTGTGACAAAAACAAACAGAAATACAAAGCAAACCAGCAAACTGCTGCTGCTGCTTAGTCACTCCAGTCATATCCGACTCTGTGCATACCTATGGGCTATTGCCTGCTAGGCTGCTCAGTCCATGGGGATTCTCCACGTAGGAATACTGGAGTGGGTTGCCATGCCCTCCTCCAGGGAATCTTCCCGATCCAGGGATTGAACCCAGGTCTACTACAAAGCAGGCAGATTCTTTACTGTCTGAGCCACCAGGGAAGCCCAAGAGTACTGAAGTGGGTAGTCTATCCCTTATCCAGGGGATCTTCCTGACTAGGAATTGAACTGGTGTCTCTTGTATTGCTGGCAGATTCTTTACCAACTGAGCTACCAGGGAAGCCCTACCAGAAAACACACATCCAGAATACTAATTTCCTCAGATCGTTCCATTACATCATCACAGTTCATTTAAGTCGCTCAGTCCTGTCCCACTACTTGAGACCCCCCTGAATTGCAGCACGCCAGGCCTCCCTGTCCATCACCAACTCCCGGGGTTCACTCAAACTCACGTTGATCGAGTCGGTGATGCCATCCAGCCATCTCATCCTCTGTCGTGCCCTTTTCCTCCTGCCCCCAATCCCTCCCAGCCTCAGGGTCTTTTCCAATGAGTCAACTCTTTACATGAGGTGGCCAAAGTACTGGAGTTTCAGCTTTAGCATCAGTCTTTCCAATGAACACCTAAACATGAATTTAGGATGGACTGGTTGGATCTCCTTACAATCCAAGGGACTCTCAAGAGTCTTCTCCAGCATCACAGTTCAAAAGCATCAATTTTTGGCATTCAGCTTTCTTCACAGTCCACTCTCACATCCATACGTGACCACTGGAAAAATGATAGCCTTGACAATACGGACCTTTGTTGGCAAAGTAATGTCTCTGCTTTTCAATATGCTATCTAGGTTGGTGCTCCAAAGAGTAAGCCTCTTTTAATTTAATGGCTGCAATCACCATCTACAGTGAATTTGAAGCCCCCCAAAATAAAGTCTGACACTGTTTCCACTGTTTCCCCATCTATTTCCCATGAAGAGATGGGACCAGATGCCATGATCTTAGTTTTCTGAAATTTGAGCTTTACACCAACTTTTTCACTCTCCTCTTTCACTTTAAACGAGAGGCTTTTTAGTTCCTCTTCACTTTCTGCCATAAGGGTGGTATCATCTGCATATCTGAGGTTATTGATATTTTTTCCAGCAATCTTGATTCCAGCTTGTGCTTCTTCCAGCCCATCATTTCTCATGTACTCTGCATATAAGTTAAATAATCAGGGTGACAATATACAGCCTTGACATACTCATTTTCCTATTTGGAACCAGTCTGTTGTTCAATGTCCAGTTCTAACTGTTGCTTCCTGACCTGCATATAGGTTTCTCAAGAGACAGGTCAGGTGGTCTGATATTCCCATCTCTTTCAGAATTTTCAACAGTTTATTGTGATCCACACAGTCAAAGGTTTTGGCATAGTCAATAAAGCAGAAATAGGTGTTTTTCTGGAACTCTCTTGCTTTTTTGGTGACTCAGCAGATGTTGGCAATTTGATCGCTGGTTCCTCTGCCTCTTCTAAAACCAGCTTGAACATCTGGAAGTCCATGGTTCAGGTATTGATGAAACCTGGCTTGGAGAATTTTGAGCATTACTTTACTAGTGTGTGAGACGAGTGCAATTGTGTGGTAGTTTGAGCATTCTTTGGCATTGCCTTTCTTTGGGATTGGAATGAAAACTGAGCTTTTCCAGTCCTGTGGCCACTGCTGAGTTTTCCAAATTTGCTGGCATATTGATTGCAGCACTTTCATAGCATCATCTTTCAGGATTTGAAATAGCTCAACTGGAATTCCATCACCTCCACTAGCTTTGTTTGTAGTGATGCTTTCTAAGGCCCACTTGACTTCACATTCCAGGATGTCTGGCTCTAGGTGACTGATCACACCATCGTGATTATCTGGGTCGTGAAGATCTTTTTTGTACAGTTCTTCTGTGTATTCTTGCCACCTCTTCTTAATATCTTCTGCTTCTGTTAGGTCCATATCATTTCTGTCCTTTATCAAGCCCATCTTTGCATGAAATGTTCCCTTGGTATCTCTAATTTTCTTGAAGAGATCTCTAGTCTTTCCCATTCTGTTGTTTTCCTCTATTTCTTTGCACTGATCACTGAGGAAGGCTTTCTTATCTCTTCTTGCTATTCTTTGGAACTCTGCATTCAAATGGAAATATCTTTCCTTTTCTCCTTTGCTTTTCTTTTTATTTATTTATTTTTAAAATTTTATTTTATTTTTAAACTTTACAATATTGTATTAGTTTTGCCAAACATCGAAATGAATCTGCCACAGGTATACCCGTGCCCCCCTCCTGAACCCTCCTCCCTCCTCCCTCCCCGTACCCTCCCTCTGGGTCGTCCCAGTGCACCAGCACTAAGCATCCAGTATCATGCATCGAACCTGGACTGGTGACTTGTTTCATACATGGTATTATACATGTTTCAATGCCATTCTCCCAAATCATCCCACCCTCTCCCTCTCCCACAGAGTCCATAAGACTGATCTATACATCAGTGTCTCTTTTGCTGTCTCCTACACAGGGTTATTGTTACCATCTTTCTAAATTCCATATATATGCGTTAGTATACTGTATTGGTGTTTTTCTTTCTGGCTTACTTCACTCTGTATAATAGGCTCCAGTTTCATCCACCTCATTAGAACTGATTCAAATGTGTTCTTTTTAATGGCTGAGTAATACTCCATTGTGTATATGTACCACAGCTTTCTTATCCATTCATCTGCTGATGGGCATCTAGGTTGCTTCCATGTCCTGGCTATTATAAACAGTGCTGCGATGAACATTGGGGAACACGTGTCTCTTTCCCTTCTGGTTTCCTCAGTGTGTATGCCCAGCAGTGGGATTGCTAGATCATAAGGCAGGTCTATTTCCAGTTTTTTAAGGAATCTCCACACTGTTCTCCATAGTGGCTGTACTAGTTTACATTCCCACCAACAGTGTAAGGGGGTTCCCTTTTCTCCACACCCTCTCCAGCATTTATTGCCTGTAGACTTTTGGATCGCAGCCATTCTGACTGGTGTGAAATGGTACCTCATAGTGGTTTTGATTTGCATTTCTCTGATAATGAGTGAGGTTGAGCATCTTTTCATGAGTTTGTTAGCCATCTGTATGTCTTCTTTGGAGAAATGTCTGTTTAGTTCTTTGGCCCATTTTTTGATTGGGTCATTTATTTTTCTGGAGTTGAGCTGTAGGAGTTGCTTCTATATTTTTGAGATTAGTTGTTTGTCAGTTGCTTCATTTGCTATTATTTTCTCCCATTCTGAAGGCTGCCTTTTCACCTTGCTAATAGTTTCCTTTGTTGTGCAGAAGCTTTTAAGTTTAATTAGGTCCCATTTGTTTATTTTTGCTTTTATTTCCAATATTCTGGGAGGTGGGTCATAGAGGATCCTGCTGTGATGTATGTCGGAGAGTGTTTTGCCTATGTTCTCCTCTAGGAGTTTTATAGTTTCTGGTCTTACGTTGAGATCTTTAATCCATTTTGAGTTTGTTTTTGTGTATGGTGTTAGAAAGTGTTCTAGTTTCATTCTTTTACAAGTGGTTGACTTGAGAAAGAAGAATGGAACTGGAGGAATCAACCTACCTGGCTTCAGGCTCTATTACAAAGCCACAGTCATCAAGACAGTATGGTACTGGCACAAAGACAGAAATATTGATCAATGGAACAAAATAGAAAGCCCAGAGATAAATCCACGCACATATGGACACCTTATCTTTGACAAAGGAGGCAAGAATATACAATGGATTAAAGACAATCTCCTTTGCTTTTTGATTCTCTTCTTTTCACAGCTATTTGTAAGGCCTCCTCAGACAGCCATTTTGCTTTTTTGCATTTCTTTTTCTTGGGTATGGTCTTGATCCCTGTCTCCTGTACAATGTCATGAACCTCCGTTCATAGTTCATCATGTATTCTGTCTATCAGATCTAGTCCCTTAAATCGATTTCTCACTTCCACTGTATAATCATAAAGAATATGTTTTAGGTCATACCTGAATGGTCTAGTGGTTTTCCCTATTTTCTTCAATTTAAGTCTGAATTTGGCAATAAGGAGTTCATGATCTGAGCCAGAGTCAGCTCCTGGTCTTGCTTTTGCTGACTGTATAGAGCTTCTCCATCTTTGGCTGCAAAGAATATAATCAATCTGATTTCGGTGTTGACCATCTGGTGATGACCATGTGTAGATTATTCTCTTGTGTTGTTGGAAGAGGGTGTTTGCTACGACCAGTGTGTTCTCTTGACAAAACTCTATTAGTCTTTGCCCTGCTTCATTCTGTATTTCAAGGCCAAATTTGTCTGTTACTCCAGGTGTTTCTTGACTTCCTACTTTTGCATTCCAGGCCCCTATAAAGAAAAGGACATCTTTTTTGGGTGTTAGTTCTAAAAGGTCTTGTAGGTCTTCATAGAACTGTTCAACTTCAGCTTCTTCAGCATTACTGGTTGGGGCATAGGCTTGGATTACCAAAATATTGAGTGGTTTGCCTTGGAAACAAACAGAGATCATTCTGTCATTATTGATATTGCGTTCAAGTATTGCATTTCGGACTCTTTTGTTGACCATGATGGCTACTCCATTTCTTCTAAGGGATTCCTGCCCAAAGTAGTAGATATAATGGTCATCTGAGTTAAATTCACCCATTCCAGTCCATTTTAGTTCACTGATTCCTAGAATGTCAATGTTCACTCTTGCTGTCTCCTGTTTGACCGCTTCCAATTTGCCTTGATTCATGGACCTAACATTCCAGGTTCCTATGCAATATTGCTCTTTACAGCCTCGGACCTTGTTTTTATCACCAGTCACATCCACAACGGGTATTGTTTTTGCTTTGGCTCCATCCCTTCATTCTTTCTGGAGTTATTTCTCCACTGATCTCCTGTAGCATATTGGGCACCTATGGACCTGGGGAGTTCTTCTTTCAGTATCCTATCATTTTGTCTTTGCATACTTTTCATGTGGTTCTCAAGGCAAGAATACTGAAGTGGTTTTCCATTCCCTTCTCCAGTGGACCACATTCTGTCAGACCTCTCCACCATGACCCATCCATCTTAGGTGGCCCCACACAGCATGGCTTAGTTTCTTTGAGTTAAACAAGTCTGTGGTCTGTGTGATCAGATTGGCTATTTTTCTGTGATTATGGTTCCAGTGTGTTGCCCTCAATGTCATCTCAACAAGAAGCTAAAAATCTGATCTCCCCTGAAATCCAATTAATAAAAGTGAGAGAAATCAGTGAAATCTGTTTCCTATGAATTCAAGTGCAAAGTTGATTGCATTCTAATGAGAGTTAAATGATGCAGAAGACCAGATATGAGTAGAATTTGGCTAGCAGAAATAAAATAATATCTTTTTCCTTGAAGATGTTAACATTTAGCAAATGTTAATGATAAAACAAGTATTACATGCTTAGTCATATGCTACAAATGACTAACCTGAAGTAATCTTTAAATAAGGAACAAATCTTTAAATTTAATTAAATCTTTAAATTTAAATTTAACACATCTTTAAATCTTTAAATAAGGAATATAAGAATAAATCTTTAAATAAATAATAAGTTTAAATAGAAAATTCATATTTGGGTTTCCTATTTATAACATATAATGTTAATAATTCATATACTAAGTTGCTTCAGTTGTGTCTATGTGCGACCTTATGGATTATAGACTGCCAGGCTCCTGTGTCCATGGGATTCTGTAGGCAAGAATAGTGGAGTGGATTCCCATGCCCTCCTCCAAGGGATCTTCCCAACCCAGGGATCAAACCAGTGTCTCTTATGTCTCCTGCATTGGCAGGTGAGTTCCTTTACCACTAGTGCCACCTGGAAAGTATAATTCATATATTTCAGTAAAACATCATGTCTCTTGAAATATCTTTATGTGAATATGTTGATTGAAAATGTATCATTTGACAACATATAAAGGTTGATACCTAGAAAAATAGTAAGAATGGTTTAATTATATAAATAATGCATGCAAGATAATGTAAATATGACTCATTGATTTCTTAATAATATTTTTACCTTTAAAAATACAAATATGTTACCTGTCTCTAGTGGCTATATGCATATGCACAATGGGAGGAATATTTTCTAACTCTGCCTTTGGAATGGCCTCAGAATATATGCTCCAAAAGTTATTTGGGTTTTGCTATGGATATTTAATGACACTCTTTTAGAAAAATAAAAATTATTTTAATACATAAATGGCCATTCTGAATTAGAGCTTAGAACTAATTATGTATATTTTCAACATTTTAAAATAACAAATAAGATTTGTTATAAATAAGGCATGAACAATGGGTAATGAGTGAAAGATGAGGTTAAGGCTCAATGACAGGGTGATAAATTGAAAAGGCTTCCAGGGTAGAATTGACTGAATGACCTGGGGCCCATGTCACCTGACTCCTGACCTAATCATTTCCCATATAATCAGGTTTTCTATTCTAGGCAGAGAACATTTGCATGCATGTATGCATGTGTGTATTTTAGATAGGAAAATCTTTCTGAATCCTATTACACACGCTTTGTGAGAAATTTTTTTTAGTATTAGTTATTCCTCTGAGTTGTAATACAATGAGCCATTTGAGCTGTGTTGGAAAGTTATTCCTTACACATAAATGGACCCAGACTGCTATTTTGTTCTTAGTGTTTAATCCTGCAGTTTTTGATTCTCTTTTGACGTCCAGCTTTCGGGAGTCATGCTGTGGTCAGTACACCTGCCCCAGTAGTCACTTCTCCACTCCCCAGGGGACACACAGAGTCACACTTACAGTGAAAACAAAATGAGCTGCTGATGCAGAGAGACCTGAGCCATGCCCTGGATCTCTCACCATGAACAGATCACACAAACTAAACAAGACCCACTATCTTCACCTGTAAAACGAAGACAATAGACCTACCTGTTGTGTGAATTAAATGAACAGCATCCATAAGATATTTAACAGCATTCCTGATACATACAAAGCACTCAGTAAACACTTTTCCTTTCCACACTCTTCCATGCTGTTAAAAGCATACCTTTTGTTGCTGTTTTTGGAGAGTATTAATCTAGCTTGATAAAATGTTGCCTAAAATAATGTTAAATTGGCTCTGATCACAAGCCTGAGACACTTTCCTATGGGTTTATATTTGTCTATTATGGCTGCCTACTTGTAGGCTTTTGGCTGTATTGCAAACAATTGAGATTTTTTTTTAAAGTGAATTGTTGCTACAGTATTGCAAAATCTTAATATCCAATGTTTTTGTGTGTTCTGCATCAATAAAGTGCATGTGTTAAACTGAAAACCTGAGTTTTCCTATTCACATATGATGTAAGGAAAAAGTGTAAAGTGATATTTGGGGATCAGATGGATGCACTGTATCAGAGGCTGCTATGAGTTCACTGAAAGCTATATCCTCTTTCCCCTGGGGTACACAATTAGACCACATTTTTCACGTAGGTATGTCCCTGTGACTGAGTAATGGCCAGTGAAATATGGACACAGGTGATGTGTGATATCTAAAGGCCTAATTCCTAAAAATCCTCAAATAATCCTCCATTTTTCTTTGCAGGGTATACACCAGAGGAGCCCACCTCCCTAGGGAATGCAGAGTGATTAGAGAGAAGTAGCCTCAGGCTCTAAAACACGATTTGGAGATCTCCTTTACTCATGACAGACTGGTACATGACAAAGAAAAAATTTTATTCTATGAAGCCACTAACTTTTGAGGTTGTTGTAGTACTTAGTACATTCTGACTAACATACTATGTCTGACTGTGTCTCTATATCTCTGCTGCTGCTAAGTCACTTCAGTCGTGTCTGACTCTGTGCGACCCCATAGATGGCAGCCCACCAGGCTCCCCTGTCCCTGGGATTCTCCAGGCAAGAACACAGGAGTGGGTTGCCATTTCCTTCTCCAATGCGCGAAAGTGAAAGTGACATCGCTCAGTCGTCTCTGACTTTTAGCGACCCCATGGACTGCCCCCTTCTAGGCTCCTCAATGCATGGGATTTTCCAGGCAAGAGTACTGGAGTGGGGTGCCATTGCCTTCTCCACTCTATATCTCTATTTCCCTCTTAATATAAGGAAACCAATCATTAGATTTAGGGTCCACTCCACTTCAGGACAGGTTCATCTTAAATGTTAAATTACTGCAATGACTTTATTTCCAAGTAAGGTCACATTTATAAGCTCCAGATGGAAATGAATTTTGGGGAGACATTATTCAACCCAGATGGTTCATCTGAAAACTCTGTGTTTATTTCATTTTTTTTTCTACTTTCAACAAGATCATGCAGTTCTCAGTCACACTGTCTTTCCATTATAACTTAGTACTTGTTATAACCAGAAGTTGCTTCACTTCTGAAATATTAAATTCAAACTTTCTATTCTCTGATGATTTTTTCCCCTTTTTTGTTTATTTTTCTCTATTCCTGCAAAACCTACACTTCAAATTCTTTGAGTTTTTCCAGTCAATCCATCCCTCCAATTCTCCTGTTTCATCAAGCCCTTATCTTTGCCCAAATTAATATTCTGTCTTAGATTCTGTGGGCTCTATCTTGGAAATGTCTTTACTATCTCTCTGTCTTATTACTGTCTTTTTGTCAAACACACATAGCAAAACCCCAAATCCTGGATGAACATGACTATCTTCATGCTCAGGATCCTCAACTTATGTGCAAAGTTATTATTGTAATCAGTTAGATATTTATCACCATGAATTTGGTAAAAAAATTGAGCTTTCAAAATTTCTGAGTAATTATATAATTATAATTATATCTATTTAGGTCACTTTCTCACTTTCCTGAGTTATAGGTTTCAGGCTTTCTGTGACTATTCTTATCAGCAGTTAACACTGACTATAGCCTCCTCTTGGAAATGCTCCTTTCTTGGCTTTCACAGCTATTTTCTTCCTTAGCCTCTCTTTCTTAGTCCTCTTTGCAAGACCTCTTTGCATGTTTGCTTCCTCTTAATATTGATAGACTAATGAAACAAGATTCTGTTTAAACCTATTTTTATCTCATTCTACATACATACCAGTAAGGCAATATTATTCATTTACATGGTTTCAATTATATTTTATATATTGAAGATTTACATTTATTTGAAACATCCGATTATTGCTTTCTTCTAGGCATCAGGTCTACATATCAAATTGCTTACTAGATAACATCACTTACATGTTTTATTGGTTAGCTCAGGTTGCCATAGCAAGCTATCATAGAGTGAATGACTTAAACAACAGAAATTTATTTCTCGAAGTTCTGGGGGCTTCAAGTCCAAGTTCAAGGTGCCAGCATGGTCAGGTTCTAGTTTCTGCTCTCTTGCTTTGTTCAAACAGGGTTAGGACAGAGAACAAGTTCTCTAGTGTCTTTTTTAAGAGCCCTAATTCCATCACGAGGGTCCCACCCTCTTGACCTAATCTAAATCTAATTACCTCAACAAAGTCTCACCTCCAAATGCCATCATTTTGTAGATTAGGGACACAATTTAGTCCATAGATGTATACAGGTATATCAGCTACATGATTATCTCCTTGTCTTTAACACCAACTTGACTGTGTGGATCACAATAAACTGTGGAAAATTCTGAAAGAGATGGGAATACCAGACCACCTGATCTGCCACTTGAGAAATTTGTATGCAGGTCAGGAAGCAACAGTTAGAACTGGACATGGAACAACAGACTTGTTCCAAATAGGAAAAGGAGTTCGTCAAAGCTGTATATTGTCACCCTGTTTATTTAACTTATATGCAGAGTACATCATTAGAAATGCTGGACTGGAAGAAACACAAGCTGGAATCAAGATTGCCGGGAGAAATATCAATAGCCTCAGATATGCAGATGACACCATCCTTATGGCAGAAAGTGAAGAGGAACTCAAAAGCCTCTTGATGAAAGTGAAAGTGGAGAATGAAAAAGTTGGCTTAAAGCTCAACATTCAGAAAATGAAGATCATGGCATCCGGTCCCATCATTTCATAGGAAATAGATGGGGAAACAGTGGAAACAGTGTCAGACTTTATTTTTCTGGGCTCCAAAATCACTGCAGATGGTGACTGCAGCCATGAAATTAAAAAACGCTTACTCCTTGGAAGGAAAGTTATGACCAACCTAGATAGCATATTCAAAAGCAGAGACATTACTTTGCCAACAAAGGTCCGTCTAGTCAAGGCTATGGTTTTTCCTGTGGTCATGTATGGCTGTGAGAGTTGGACTGTGAAGAAGGCTGAGCACCGAAGAATTGATGCCTTTGAACTGTGGTGTTGGAGAAGACTCTTGAGAGTCCCTTGGACTGCTAGGAGATCCAACCAGTCCATTCTGAAGGAGATCAGCCCTGGGATTTCTTTGGAAGGAATGATGCTAAAGCTGAAACTCCAATACTTTGGCCACCTCATGCGAAGAGTTGACTCATTGGAAAAGACCCTTATGCTGGGAGGGATTGGGGGCAGGAGGAGAAGGGGACGACAGAGGATGAGATGGCTGGATGGCATCACTGACTCGATGGACGTGAGTCTGAGTGAACTCTGGGAGTTGGTGATGGACAGGGAGGCCTGGCGTGCTGTGATTCATGGGGTCGCAAAGAGTGGGACACGACTGAGCAACTGAACTGATCTGATCTGATCTGATCTATTCCCTGAAATAGATAATTATACCACCATCCATCCTTCTGCTCAAAGCATGAAAGTTAACATATTTCCTTTCCTACTCCTTCAAACAACAAGCTTTTCCATCTAGCCATTTTAAAACCACTAAATACCAATAGGATACCAGGCCCTGCACTAGAAACTGGGTTAACCACAGAGAAAAGAATAGATGCAATTCCATCCATAATGGTACTAAGATTCTGATGTCAGACACAAATCACAAACATTAGTTCTGTAACCACACAAGTATATAAAATATTTTTAAAAAGTGTTATGAGTGTTATGAATGCTAGGGACACTGCAATAAAACAACACAGTTTAACTTAGGGATATCAGAAAAGATAGCCTGAGTGAGTGAAGATTGGACTGAGATGTGAAACAGAAGTAAGGATTTTATCATGCAAAAAAAGAAAGAAGAGGTACAGGTCTTTTATCTTAGATTTATTTCCAGGTGTTTCATATTTTTGTATGTAATTACAACAGGGGTAATTTCTTAATTACTTTTTCTGATAGTTTGCTATTAGTGTATAGAAACACAACAGATTTTATTACATTAATCTTGTATCCTTTTACTTCATTATGTTGACATATGTCCCTCTTTGGGCTTCCAGGTGGTGCTAGTGGTAAAGAACCCGGCTGCCAATGCTGGAGACATGAGACATGGGTTTGATCCCTGGGTCGGGAAAATCCACCGGAGGAGGGCATGGCAATCCACTGCAGTATTTTTGCCTGGAGCACCCCATGGACAGAGGAGCCTGACAAGCTATAATCTATAGGGTCACAAAGAATCGAACATGACTGAAGCAACTGAGCATGCACGCATGTGTCCCTCTTTACCCATCTTGATGAGAGCTTTAATCATAAATTGATGTTAACTTTTATCAGTAGTTTGTTCTACATCTACTGAGATTATCATATGGTTTTAATACTTCAATTTGTTAAAGTGGGATGTCGCATTGGTTGATCATGGATATTGAACCATCTCTGAATACCTGGGATAAATCCTATTTGATCACGGTCCATGATCCTTTTAATGTATTGTTGAATTCAGTTTGTTAGTATTTTATCTGAGATTTTTACATCTATGTTTTTTAGTAGTATTGGCCTATAATTTTCTTTCTTTCTTTCTTTCCTTTTTTGTGGTGTCCTTGTCTGGTTTTTGTATCAAAGTGATGCTGACCTTGTTGAATGAGTTCAGAAGCATTTCTTTCTCTTCAATTACTTTGAAATAGTTTGAGAATGATAGGCATTAACTAGTCTCTAAATGTTTGATAGAATTAACCTGGGAGGCTATCCTGTACTTTGCTGTAAATTTTTCTATTTAGATTTAATTTCATCGCTGGTAATTAATGTGTTCATTTTTTTTCTTTATTCCTCATTCGAACTTGGGAAATTATAACACCATGACTTTGTTCATCCAGGTTGTCCATCTTATTGGTGTATAATTGTTCATAAAAATATCTTATGATTATTTGTATGTGTGTGATGCTCTTTTATCATTTTTAAATTTTGATTTGGGTCCTCTTTTTTTTCTTGATGAGTCTGTCTAAAAGGTTTATCAAATTTATCTTTTTAAAGGGCCAGCTCTTGGTATCACTGATCTCTTCCATTGTTTTTTAAATCTCTACTTCATTTATTTCCACTCTGATCTTTTCTATTTCTTTCCTTCTAACTTGCTTGTTCTTTCTCTATTTCCTTTAGGCATAAGGTTAGGTTGCTTGAGATTTTTTTCTAGTTTCCTCATGTAGGCTTGTATCACTATAAACTTCCCTCTTAAAATTGCATTTGCTCTATCCCACAAATTTTGGATCATTGTGTTTCCATTTTCATTTGTCTCCAATTAGTTTTTTATTTCCTTTTTGATTTCTTTTATTCTAAGTTTAGTAGCATCTCATGTAGCTTTCACATGTTTATACTTTTTGCAGTTTTTTTCTCTGGTAGTTTTTTTTTTTTTTTTTTTCTTCTAATCTTATAGTGTTGTGAATGGAAAAGGATGCCTGATATGATCTCAATCTTTTAAATTTATTCAGTTTTGGTTTGTGACCTAGCATGTGATCTATCCTGAGAATGTCTGATTTGAATTTGAAAAGTATGTGTATTCTGCTTCTGGATGGAATTTTCTATGTATATTTATTAAGTTCTCCTTGTACAACGTGTCATTTAACACCAATGTTTCCTTATTAATTTTCTGTCTGAATGATATGTTTTGATTTAAGTAGGTTATTAAATTCCTGTATTATTATTGTATTATTGTCAATTTTCTCTTTATGCTTATCAAGTTTTGGTTTATGTATTTAGGTATGTTGAGTACGTATATGTTTAAAATTTTTATAATCTACAGGGCCTAGTAATGCATTCCCCTTTGGTCACCAGAGCTACGTGCTCTAGGGGTGCTTGCTGCACGGGTTTTTCTGTTGTAGCAGGGCTGACTACTGTCAGCATGCTGCTGGGTGGGGCTGGCCCCCAGCCTGTTTTCTTTTTCTTTCTTTTTCTTTTTTTGACTCCATGCCTTATGTAGTGGCTCTCACACCAGCTGAAGGGTGGAATAGGGTTTTCATAGGATTGGTTACAAGGCTCAGAGGGGCATGGGGCAGTTGCCAGCCTCCTAGTGGGTGGGCTAGGTCCCTGTGTTTTTGTTTGGCTTGGGACATCATGTATTTATTTCAATTTTACTGTTTACTTTTTAAATAGTGTTTCTATTTAAATTTATTTATATCTTCCAAGACTATAAATACTTTGAATGTAGAACCCATATTTTATTTATCTCTCTAGAACTTAGCATTATAGTCCCTCAATAAACAGTTCTTGAAGAGTAAGTCTGCATGGTTAAATAAATGGATGAATACTATTTAATTTGTATGTTCCAGTGCATAATATTGCCAGTGCTATTCCAGAAGAGTTCCTTAATAAGGGATAAATCTTATCATATATTTTTAAAGTTTCCTTTCTTTTTATAGCCTGAATTATGTCAACTTATTGACTAGTATCCCAGAGAATACTCTGTGTTACTCAACAGATTGTATGTATATATTCCTTCTTTTATGTGAAAAATATTTACATTTTTCATAATAGTTAACATCTATTGAACTGGTATTACACATACAGTAGGCAGTATTCCAGGTAATTTGGATGTATCAGTTACTGTAATTTTTACAACAAAGCTATATAGGAAATATTACCAGTATTGTTTTGTATATGAGTAAAATGAGGCACTGAAAGGTTAAGTAACTTGAGCAAAGTCACACATTTTTTTAAGGGCCAGAGTCAGGACCTGCATCCAGACATGCTATCTCTAGAGTCTGTGTTCTTATTCTTTATACTCCATTACCTTTCAGTCTCAAACACATCTTAGAAGAACTAGAATACTTATTTATTTTAATCACGTTAGGCTTGATAGAGAAGACAGAGAACTTAGAGTAATTATTTAAAATCAGTGCTTGTTTTCCCCAAAATTATACGTGGTAGTTTCACTCTGTAATTACACATGCTCCATACATTTCCATAACTTCGAGAATATAGTCTGAATACAGGAAGCAAAAGGAATTTTGTTCAGGATCAGAAAAAAATGAGCAGAACTAATATGAAAATAAGAAAAATGGGGAAAAAAGGATCTTTGGGCCACATGCAAATTCCTTTATACTTCAGGTATAAGTAAATGCAGTATGAGGAGCTATTTAGGTTGGTGCAAACATAATTGTGGCTTCAGATCATGAATTTTAAATCATCATAACTAGGCTCAAACATATCTTTACTAATCAAAATAGGAACCATTACAATCAAGATATTTTTGCCAATAAGAAATAAGTTTGTTTATTCCTGTAGCTAAAAATCTGTGCCTCAGGGTTCAACAAACTCTTGGAAAGCATTTTCTGCATCCTGCTGGTTGCAAAAAGTTGCTGAGATGCTTGAAGAAATGGTAGTTGGTTGGTAAGAAGTCAGGTGAATATTCCAGATAAGGCAAAACTTTATAGCCCAATTTGTTCAAATTTTAAAGCATTGGTTGTGTGACATGCAATCAGGAATTGTCATGGAGAAGAACTGAGCTCTTTCTGTTGACTAATGCTGGTAGCAGGCCTTGCAGTTTTAGTTGCATCTCATCAATGTGCTGAGCATACTTCTTAGAATGGTTTTGTCAGGATTCAGAAAGCTGTAGTGGATCAGATGGGAAGTGGACCACCAAACAGTGACCATGACCTTTTTTTGGTGCGAGTTTGGGTTTGGGAAGTGCTTTGAAGCTTCTTCTTGGTCTAACCACTGAGCTCATCATTGCCAGTTATCATAGAAAATCCACTTTTTGTCTCATGTCACAATCCAATGAAGAAGTGGTTCCTTGTAGCATAGAGTAGGAGAATATGATACTTCAAAATGAGGATTTTTTTTTTTTTAATTTCTGGTCATCTCATGGGGCACCCACTAACAGAGCTTTCTCACCTTTCCAATTTGCTTCAAGTGCCAGAAGACTGTAGAATGGCTGATGTTGAGTTTTTCTGTAACATCTCTTGTAGTTGTAAGATAATCAGCTTCCATGATCCTCTCAATTGGTTGTTGTCAAATTCTGGTAGCTGGCCACTGTGCTCCTCATCCTCAAGGCTCTCATCTCCTTTGCAAAACTTCTTGAATCACCACTGCCCTGTATGCTTGTTACCAGTTCCTGGGCCAAATGCATCACTGATGTTGCCAGTTGTCTGCTGGTTTATGACCCATTTTGAACTCAAATAAGATAATTGTTTAAATTTGCTTTTTGCATAACATCAATTTCCATAGTTTAAAATAAATATAAAATAAACAGCAAGTAGCAAGTCATTAACAAAAAACATAAAGTGAGAAATGTTCATTTCAAATTATGCATGACATAATCACATTTATTTAAGAATGTATTCTAATATCAGTTGGCAAATTTCAATAATGTAAAAACTGCAATTACTTTTGCACCAACCTAATATGACTGTAAGTTCTATACGAGAGAGTACTTAACAGAGATACATTGATAACGCTTGATAGAGCAATTATCATTTGCTGTATCTATCAAGGCTCACATTTCAAAGCTATTTTTCAGTCTACACTAAAAGACTGAAAGAGTGATTGAGTGATATCTTTTTTCTTCAGTATGTAGTTATTACCTGTTCACAATTAGATGTTAGTTACATGCAAATATTACATAATAGTCATAGATTTGGCAATGAGAGTCATAACTAGCACTAATTGTTATTCCACTTACTTAGTTGTTCTGTAAATACTAGACTAATGGAAAGAGGACTTTTATTTACTAATTAATTAATTTGTACATTTCTTTAGCAGATATTTTCTAGGCATGTTAAATTGGCAGCTTGAGATAAGTTTTATGGAGAAAAAAATATAACAAAGAAAGAGGATAGAAAATGCTAGTGGTAGGGATAGCAATTTTTTAAAAAAGTAATCAGAGAAGGCACATGGGTAAAGACTTAAATGAGAAAGCAAGTGACATGAGTACATGGGAAACAGACTTTTTAGATGAAATAAAAAACAAACTATTTTTGAGGCAGTAGTTCAATAACGGTGCTCAACTGGCTAAATCTTAAAAAGGAAAGGGAAAGAGCAACAGGAGATTTAATAAATAATGGGGCATCAAGGTCTAAGACATTTTATCATGAGTGACAGAATATACTATTGTAAGGTATTGAGTAGCAGAATGAGTTCACCTGATATATTCAAACAGGATCACCTTAATTTCTATGATGAAAAGTAGGTAAGGGAGAGACAGGGAGATTAGTTTGGAAGTTAGAATATTAATACAAGCAAGAAATGATAGCTTTCATTTTGGGTGGGTGAGAAATGTTCAGATTCCAGAAATATTTTGATTGTAAAATCGATGAGATTGAACATGGATTATGAGAGCAAAATCAAATCAAGAATGACTCAAATACTCTACAGTTGGAATCATAGCATTTGCTATTAACTGAGATGGAGAAGAATGGAAGATGAGATTTTCTGTGTGTCTGTGGAAATGATCAGGACTTTGATTTTGGATGTGTTAAGTCTGAGACAAGTCCATAGGCATTCAGGTGGAAACAATAAGTGGGTAGTTTGCTTAAAAGTATAAATTTCAGAAAAGAGATTTGGTCTTGCAATATAAGTTGGGAGTCACCATCATATAGATGATATTTAACAACATTAAACAAGAGGGGAAACAAGAGAGTGGAGATATAGACCTATACGGTCTATATATATATATATATAGCTACAACCAAATGTGGCTCTTGGGCACTGAAATACAGCTATCCTCAATTGAGATGTGCTATATTAAGTGTGAAAAATAAATTAGATTTCAAAGACTGAGTGTGCCAAAAAGAACATAAGACAGTTTTCTAGTACCATTTATAGGTTAATAAATATTAAAATAACATCTAGAGCTACTCAAGTAAATATATTACTAAGATTAATTTCACTTATTTCTTTTGTAGTTCATATTTGTAGCTCATATTACTACTGGAAATTATAGATATAGAGGAACTGAAGTCCAAAGTTTGAGCTCCGTGAAATTTCTAGATTAATATATTTGATGAGGGGGAACTAAAATGTCAACTTGGGGCAGCTAGTGATGTGGGACAGATACTAGGAGATGGTTGAATCCAGAAATTCAAGTGAAGAAAATATCTCATGGAGGAAGAAGCAGACGTGGACTTTGATCCACCATATTTAGTTTTTAACTGACTGTGATATCTCAAGTAAAGCTAGGGTTGAGAATTAAGTGTCAGATTAACAACATAAATGTCATTGGTTTTTGGACAAGAGTCATAACTGTGGAGCTTTGAGGTGAAAGTCCAATTGAAATGTCTTAAAAGAGAATTAGAGGAAACAGATGGGAGAAAATTAGTATAGCAAGCTCTTTTGATGTGCATTATGGTAAAAGGGAAGCAATCAATGAAATAATAGTTGGAGGTGGCAGTATAATGGTGTTGAGAGCCATCTTTTAAGGAAGAGATTTATAGCACCATGTTTTTATGCTGACATGAATGATTCAGTATTGAGGAAGTGAATGTTCATGTCAGAGAACTCTTTGGTGATATCCAGATTAGTCTACAGGAGTTGGAATCTACAGCTAAATGCAGGTGAATATGGGCAGCTGACTAGCTCACAGAATACTTAAAATCTAAAGAGGGTTGTGACAAAGTTTATCTGCATGGAGAAGAGGGTTCAGGATGGGGAACACATGTATACCTGTGGCGGATTCATTTTGATATTTGGCAAAACTAATACAGTTATGTAAAGTTTAAAAATAAATAAAATTAAAAAAAAAAAAAGAATAAACACAGGTTGGGGTGAGAGTTCTCCCTTTAAAAATGTGAAGAGGTGAGATATGGAAAAAGAGGTAGTTAAGTAGTCCAAAATATTCAGAGCTTTTATATGAAAATCTGTTTTACATTCAGAAACAAGAAAAGTTTATTATTGAGGAATTACAATGTGGAGTGTGCTCGACAGTATGATTTATTTTATTTGAACAAGTGGTAAACTCTAAGGGAGATAAAGCCAGCACTGTGAAAGACCCCCAAACTCTGCTATGGTTTCACAAAATCTTGAATAATTCATTCAACCATCATTATATCTGGCAAAGAACAAGCTTCTAATTTTTTTTTTAAATCATTAAGATTTAACTGTCATTACATTGGGAATGAATCAGTAATACAAATTCCCTGAAGTTTAATCAGCATGATCCAAAAAACTAAAAAATTTCAACACATACCAAAAAAAAAAAAAGGCAAAAACACCTCTAAGGGAGAGAAGGATTAAAGAAATAACAGACTTTCCATTTCATCAGTAATACTTTGGCTTTTCTTTACTTTAATTTCAGGAGCTCACCTTGAAGGTTTTGTTTTCACTACTGATTAGAGTTACATTAACTAATAATAAACATATCTTGACATTAAAACCAACATAGAAACTATGGTTGCTTAAAAATGAAGGAAAAATAGCTGCTTTACAAAATAAAAACAAAATTTTTGTATAAAGAAATAGAGTCCAAGTTTTGCTTCTTCAATGCCCACTAAATAATTAAGACTCCAATATACACTATATATCTGAATACTCACTTTTAAGAAAAAGTGTAACTATATGATTCAGTATTGAGGAAGTGAATGTTCATGTCAGAAAACTCTTCAGTGATATCCTGATTAGTCAACAGGAGTTGGAATCTACAGCTAAATGCAGGTGAATATGGGCAGCTGACTTGCTCACAGAATACTTAAAATCTAAAGAGGGTTGTGACAAAGTATATCTGCATGGAGAAGATTTGTTACTTAAGAATAAACCACTTAATTTTAAATTGAACATTTATTTTTGAATATTAAGTGCCAAATGCTGTGATGCAAAAGCAGATGAAGACATTTCCCTGTCTTTAAGAATCATATACATAAGCAGAAGTCACTCCTATAGAAAAATAATATGATAACAATAATATTGAGGTACAGATCTCACAACTGTGCAATATATGTATCAAATTTAGTAAAAAAAAAAATGCATTGTAACTTGTAAAAATGTGAATAGAATGGCAGAAGTAGAATTTGAACTCAGTTTAATTTAGTTTCCAAACTTACTTCTTTCCTTTAATCCACATTCCCATTGACAAGCAAAAAAAATAGAAACAGTATGTATTAGTGATCTATTGTTTGGTTATAAGTTACCTCAAAACTTAGGGGCTTAAAGCAACATTTATTACCTCAAATATTCTATGGGTCAAGAATCTGGAAATGGCTTTGCTGAGTGCTCTGATTCTTCACATACTGCAATCAAGTGTCAGCTATAGCCACAATCATCTCTAGGTTCTACTGGAGGTGAAGCCACCTCCAGACTCACTTATGTGGTTGTTGGCAGGATTCAGTTGCCCTCATGTAGCTAGACAGAGGGCGTTGAGTTATTAGCCAGAGACTTGTCTTAGTTCTCTGTGACATGAGCCTGTCCATGGAGTATCCCACAGCATGGCAGCTTTCTTCATTAGAGTGAGCAAGTCAGAGAGCAAAAGAGGTCTAACAAGATGGAAGCTGAAGTCTTTTTGCAAATTAAACAGGTGTGACATTTCATCCCTATGGCTGTGTTCTATTCATTTTAAGTATTTCAGTTCACATTCAAAGAGAAGGGACTACATATAAGCATGCATACTAGAACTCAGACATCATTGGGAGCCACTTTAGAAACAGTCTACCATAAAATGTATAAAAAATACAATAGTAGCTCAGAGGAGGAGTTGTTAAATCTTATCAAGTAGGGGCAAGATTTGAAAAGAAACAATGTATACCTGAAATGCATATTGAAGATCTTATAGTAGTTAGGCAGTAATTTTGTTTTAGGGGTTTGTTTGTTTATATAGAGGAAGTGTGCTTAAAACAAAAGGGTAAGGGAAGGGCATACTCAGAAGTTATAATAACATGGGAAAATATATTGAGTCATAAAGCTATGGAAGCCAGTTGGAGATGAAATTGAGAAAAGTAGATCTTAAATTTGGCAGTGGACATGATCAATTTAAATAATTGATGAAAAATAATTGTAATGTTCTCAGAAGAAAATTGACCATAAATATAATATTTGTTGCTTTTCTAAAATTATCTGTAGATCCAAGTTAAAAACTAACAAAATCTCCATAGTTAATCCAGGGAAAATTTTTTTTTTAAATTTAAAAAATATAGTATATTAATAAAAAGGAACACTACAGAACAATAGAATGGATAAATTTCAATCACATGTAACAAGGTGGGTTTCACAGACATTGTATTGAACAAATAAGACAACATATAAAAGAGAGCGTATCATCTAATTTCATTTGTATGAAGTTCTAAAATAAGCAAAACTAATCTATTATAAAAGAAGTCAGTACAGTACCTTCCTTTGCAGATAGACAAGTAATAAATTGGATACCAGGGGATACCAGGAAACATTTTGATGTACTCAGTTCAGTTCAGTCGCTCAGTCGTGTCCGACTCTTTGCGACCCCATGAACTGCAGCGCCAGGCCTCCCTGTCCATCACCAACTCCCAGAGTCCACCCAAACCCATGTCATTGAGTCGGTGATGCCATCCAATCATCTCATCCTCTGTCGTCCCCTTCTCCTCCTGCCCTCAGTCTTTCCGAGCATCAGGGTCTTTTCAAATGAGTCAGTTCTTTGCATCAGGTGGCCAAAGTACAGGGAAAATTTTAAAGGACATCAGTTCAGTTCAGTTTAGTCGCTGAGTCATGTCCGACTCTTTGTGACCCCATGAATTGCAGCACACCAGGCCTCCCTGTCCATCACCAACTCCCAGAGTTCACTCAAACTCATGTCCATCGAGTCGGTGATGCCATCTAGCCATCTCGTTCTCTGTCGTCCCCTTCTCTTCCTGCCCCAATCCCTCCCAGCATCAGGATCTTTTCCAATGAGTCAACTCTTCGCATAAGGTGGCCAAAGTATTGGAGTTTCAGCTTCAGCATCAGTCCTTCCAATGAACACCCAGGACATACTTACTAGGAAATTGGGATTTTATCCTACAAGGCAACAGTTTCTGAAGAAATTTTAAGCAAGAGAATGAAATGATGACATTCACTAACAATAGGTGGACTGTCACTAACTGATTACAGGAAACAAGTCATATTATAAGGCTATTTAGTAACCTAGGCAACAAAGAGATCTGACTGGAGCTGTGATGTTTAGGTAGAGAGAAAGAATAATTTCTAGGAGATACAATCAACTGGACTTATTGACTAATTTAAAACTTGAGGGATACAGAAAGGAGAAGGACTTTAGATTTCTGGTTTTAGAAGCTGCGTCATGTGAAAAGAAAATCACAGTGGAGTAGGTATTGTTAAGAAAGACTGTAAAATGGAGCTGAGAGGCCACTGAGGAAGTGTGACTTAATGTATGTCTCAGCCCAGATGGAATCTAAACTTTTGATCACTTATTGTCTTAACCAGGCATCCAGAACATCTTGCAGAATCTCAAGATGCTTACTGAACACTTACCTAAAGTAACGTGACAGCCTATTCCTTAGGGACAAATATTTCTTTTCCTGCATCACAGTCAATCTCAACTCCTGCTACATGACTTTTAAGAACCATGCAAGTTTTGTTTGTATAATGCCCTAAATCTTTCTCTTCTTCAGAACACTATTTCATTTTCACCCAAATCAATGTCTCTGGAATTGCAATTTTTAAGACTCCAAAGAAAGTTCTTTGTTCATTGCAGCCTTGACACTGATTATTTTTCAACAGTGATAACATTTAGAGATAATCAAAAATCCTTATTGCTTTCCTATGGAGGGAGAAACCCAGTTCTTTACTACGTTTTTCTTCTCTGTGAGTCCCCTTTACTATTTACACAAAACGTTTCACTTTTGACACCTCTGGTCACCAAATGTGTGGGGATTTTTCCTGCATAAGTGGAAGCAGGTCTCCAGGACACAAGCTGGTTGCCCTACAATTTAACTTGATCTTAAACTATCTACCTGGAGAAAATGACAGATCCCAAAGGTTAAGGCTCAGGCCCACAAGACTGCTCCCACCCCCACTTCAGATGACAGTCATAAGCCTAGCTCATCACCTATACTTCTGGCAAAACAGCTGTAGGTTGACAATTCCAATGACCTCCTCCTTAGGTTTGATCAACTTGCCACAGTGGCTCACAGAACTCAGGCGAAACACTTATGTTAACTAGTATATTAAAGGATATGATAAAAGAATCATATAAACTGAGATGAAGAGATATATAGGGTGACGTCTGGTTCTGGCTGCAGGAGCATCTCTGTTTCTGTGGAAGTCAGGTGTGTCACCCTCTTGTATGTTTGCCGACCTGAAAACTCTCTTAACTCACGCTTTTGGGGTTTTATGGAGGCTTCTTCATGCAGACATGATCAATCATTAATTCTATTTCCAGCCCTTTCCCTTCTCAAGAGAATGTGGAGTGGGGTGCTTCTAATCATGGCTTGGCTTTTCTGGTGAGCGGCCCTCATCCAGGAATCCACCCAGAGTTACTGACTCATTAGTACCAAAGATACTCCTATCACCTAGGAAATTACAAAGGTTTTGGGAGAGCTGTATCAGGAATATATAGATACATAGATGTAGATATATAGCATCTACCCCCAGTTACATTATATATAAATAATATATATCTATATATTTCTATTGGGCTTCCCTGGTGGCTCAGAGGGTAAAGCGTCTGCCTGCAATGCAGGAGACCTGGGTTCAATCCCTGGGTCATGAAGATCCCCTGGAGGAGGAAATGGCAGCCCAGTCCAGTACTCTTGCCTGGAAAATCCCATGGACAGAGAAGCCATAGACTACAGTCCAGGGGATCACAAAGAGTTGGACACGACTGCGTGACTTCATTCATATTTCTATTATTTCAGAGTATATATTAACACATATACTATTTTTTTCTTAGAAATAAAAGAATAAATGCAACATTAGTAAAACAGATATGCCTGTATTGGCTATTCCTAACATTGTTAGAAATAAGATTTAGAGTCCCTTAGACAGCAAGGGGATCAAACCAGTCAATCCTAAAGGAAATCAGTCCTGAATATTCACTGGAAGCACTGAGGCCGAAGCTGAAGCTCCAATAATTTGGCCAACTGATATGAAGAACTGACTCATTGGAAAAGACTCTGATGCTGGGAAAGATTGAAGGCAGGAAGAGAAGGGGATGGCAGAGGATGAGATGGTTGGATGGTATCTCCGACTTGATGGACATGAGTTTGAGCAACCTCCAGGAGTTAGTGATGGACAGGGAAGCCTGGCGTACTGCAGTCCATGGGGTTGTAAAGAGTCAGACACGACTGAGTGACTGAACTGAACTGAATATTGTTTAAGTACAATATCTGCCTATAATAGAAATAAATTTCATGGCACCTGGAGAAAAATGAAAGTAGAGAGGAACTGTCTACCATACAAATGAGATAGAAAATGTTGAAAACGCCCAGTGCTTCTCTTAAAATATTGTAGACTAACTAATGGAATTGCACTTCTTAATTTAATTAATGAAGTTTGCAGCCAGAAAATGCTTCTCTCTATATTATTAGTCTGACATTCATTTGATTTATGTAAGCCGAAGAATATTTCAAATCACCTTAGGTTTGGGGTTTTCCATCTTATTTTATTCCTTTCTCCTTGTTCCTTATCCAACTCCAATTCTCCTTGAAAAATGCAACTGAGCTATGATAGACAAAAGGAATAGAAAATCATAGAGGTATGAACTGTATTCTTTCCCTTGGCAGTGTGAAACTGGTTATCTTTTAAGTTCAAGGCTCTGAGAATGACCTAGGTCTAGGTTTCAGAGATCAGTTCCCGGTCCTTCTACCCTCTAGCCACCTTCTCCAACCTCTGACAGGTTTCAATTCAGTTCAGTCACTCAGTCGTGTCCGACTCTTTGCGACCCCATGAACTGCAGCACGCCAGGCCTCCCTGTCCATCACCAGTTCCCAGAGTCCACCCAAACCCATGTCTGTTGAGTCGGTGATCCATCCAACCACCTCATCCTCTGTAATCCCCTTCTCCTGCCTTCCATCTTTCCATCATCAGGGTCTTTTCAAATGAGTCAACTCTTTGCATGAGGTGGTCAAAGTATTGGAGTTTCAGCTTCAACATCAGTCCTACCAATGAACACCCAGGACTGCTCTCCTTTAGGATGGACTGGTTGGATCTCCTTGCAGTCCAAGGGACTCTCAAGAGTCTTCTCCAACACCACAGTTCAAAAGCATCAATTCTTCGGCGCTCAGCTTTCTTTATAGTCCAGCTGGTTTAAAGGTTGTAATTTAGGGAGCAATATATTGACCCTTGTAGAAAAATTTCACAGTGAAAAAATGCCATATGAATTCTTATGTTCTTTCACCTGAACTTTGGCCTAACGATAACTTCAATTTAATACACTAAGAATGTTAGGGTCATTTGGCTGAACCATCAACAGTAAAACACATGTTTACTGAGTTCCTATACATGGAATATAGAAATGAATATAATATATTTACAAGCTACAGTCATTCCCTTTAAGAATTATAAACCTAGTAGAAGTCCTAAGAGTATATAAATAATTATGAAGAAAATAAAATTTATAAACACCACACTATTAATATAAAGTATTCGGAAAATCCAGAGAAAGAGATCATACATTTCAATAAGAACCCAGAACTATTTCATTTAGTAGGTGGCATCTAGGACAACCTTGAAGCAACCAGTAAGATTTTTGAGAAGTAGAAACAAAGCAGAAGAAATAGGAGAAAATACACTCATGAGATTTCAGGAAATGTTACTGTTTATTGAAGTTTTTCCAAGGAAAATAAAAATGAACTTAGAAAAATATAGTTGAATTAAAATTAGTTTAGGCTTGTTACTAAAAATATTCATTGATCTCTGTTACAAGAACTGGCTGGCTGTTTACCAATCTTGTTTTTTCTTCCTCCCTTGCATAGAGATAACTTGCATTTACTAGCATACTTTGCAGCTGGGTGTGGCCAAGTGACTGAATTTTGACAATAATGCAAATGTGCTACTTACAGAGGTGGCCCATAAAAGATTTAATGTAATCCTCCATGTCCTTTCCCTTCAGAACAAATTCTGAATACTCAAATTACCTGATTTGATGACTTGGATTAGTCAAGAGTTTTTACATAAGGCACCAGGAACATGATATATAAAATAAAAACTGCTAAATTAGACTTCATCAAAATTGAAAACTTGTGTTCTATGAAAGAACTGCTGAGAGAATGAAGAGATCAATTACAGAGCCAGAGAAACTATTTTAAAATCACATTTCTGACAAAGTTTATAACTAGAATGCATAAAATTTTCTAAAAGTCAAACAATGAAAGAAAACCCAATATTAAAAAGCAAAAGATTTGAACAAACACTGCATCAAAGAAGATACTTTGATGGTGTGAAAGCATAGGAAGAGGTATTCAAGAAAGCTAATCATTAGGGAAATGTAACCTATAGTCACACAAGATACAGTATATACTTATTAACATTGCTATAATGAAAAAAATTACTTACCATATCAAGTGATAGAGAGGATGTGGGGCAAGTGGAACTCACATTTTTGCTGGTACAAATGTAAAATGATACAACTGCTTTGGAAAAGAGTTTGGCAGTTTCTTGTAAAGTTAAACTTACACTTGACATATGATCCAATAATCCACCTCCTAGGTATTTGGCTTAGAGAAATGAAAATATATAATCACACAAAAGTATGTTTCTGAATGGATATTAGCTTTTTGTTAATCAGCAAAACTGAAATCAAACACTATTTCTGTTGTTGAATAAACAAACTTTGATACATCAGTGCAATGAAATTTTACTTGGCAATAATAGGAATAAAATTTTGATTCATGCAATAATACAGATATATCTCAAATACATTTTGCTAAGTGAAAGAAGTTAAACACTCAAATACATTGAACAGCAGAGGAATTCTACAATTATAATTACTTCTAAAATAAAAATAAAAATAGTATTTTCAAGTTCCTGAGTTTATGAACCTCTATATTCTCCTACATCATACAAAATAACATGGGAATTTTTTTAAAAGAATATTTCTATATATTTTTATTTTTAATGCTCAAAGTATTTTAAATAACTCTCATCAAAATGGTAAAAGATAAGGTAGAAAAATTAGAGAATAATTAGATAGTGGGGTAGTTTATATGTATTGGGTTAGGGAATTAACCTTTTATTTGTGGCCCAACCACAAAATTGCAAGTTTGACATGTATTATTGGTATTAATAGCAATACTTCTACTTGTCTTTGTTTATTACTGCAACTGCAAAGTTACATATTTCATTGATTACTTCATATCAAACTTTAATATTCAGATGATACTCTGGTGACAGTCTAAATATCAATACTAACATAAAAAGAAGTAACAAGATATAAAAGAATAGGCAAACTTTGCTAGTAAAATGCTCTCTGGCATACATTTGTCTTTCTTTTCCTAAAACAAATATATATGCATTTCAAACCTATTTCTCAGAAAATAATTTGTATCAACTTCATGCATAATTCAACAAGGTAAATTCTGACATTTTAAAACTCTTTCTGTAGGTGTTAAAAATGTTTTCAAGAAATAATGTTACCAGATGCAGGAATAACACAGTCATCACTTACTACTAGAAACTCTGCATGTTCCACTTTCCCCCGCAAGCATGAGATATATAAACAAGGGAAATGACAATCATGTATTTTGCAATTTCTAGATTTGCTATTCTTATTCATAGATTAGTTATAGATTTTTTCATTCTTTAATAATACTAAATTAGAAAACATGAAAAAAAATTTTTTTTAACTTACAGTCTTTCTGTACTACTCATTAGATTTAAGAGAAAGAAGAGAAAGAGAAGAGAGGAGTGAATGACTGAGAGGATTTGGGAAAAGAAGGAAAAAGAAAGAAACCTAAAGTAAAACTTTAACATTTAACTCTAAGTTGAATTTTGATTTAACCTACTAACATCTTGATTGAAACTAAAATGCCCATCACAAATATGAATGTCTTTTGCTCCCAACAATTTACAGCACTTTATGGCCTATTTCATTGCATCATAAATGTCATAATGACCAAATGTTCCGTGAAATGTCATAAAATGACACGAATTACAGCTATCTTCTAGTCTATGTCTGAAAAGAATGAGATACTGGCTCCTGCTCAGGTAACATTGTGCTTTTTGTGCTTGAAATCTCTGTGTACTGTGACATTGAGTTAATTAATTTTATCATCCACATGTACTGTTGTCCTCTCTCAAACAGTAATTCCTTAATCTGGAGAGTACATACATAACTGAATTAAGTATCTTTCAATTATAATGCTGTTATTTCTTTAAATATCAGCTATTTAAATATTCTTAAAAATCTCATCTTAACAAAGCTCTCTGGCATGACAATACTTTACAACTAATGTTTCATTTTCAATATTAGGACGTTTGCTGCTCTGGGAGTTATTAATGTCTATGAGATTTTATCATACTGTTCAAATTCTGTAATGAATGCCATGTTCTTTGGCTACCACATTGTCCCAGTATTGTGTACATTCCAGAATGCAATTTAATAGTTTCCTAAATGTGAGTAAGGAAAAATAGAAGATCATAATGATGCTATTCACACACTTGTGCTGCCTGTACCTGTATTACTAAACCTATTTTTCACAACTTGGTTTTACTATTCAGCTTTGATCCAGCTGGAAATATAGCTTGCTAGCTATAAAGCAGTTTTTGAAATGTTAATTTTCAATTTATATCAATATTTCTTCTCTTTTTTCTTAATCCAAATAGAGAAATGATATAGCTCTTAGACTGTACCTAAGAGTACAACGGTGGTGTTGGAGAAGACTCTTGAGAGGCCCTTGGACTGCAAGGAGATCCAACCAGTCCATTCTAAAGGAGATCAGCCCTGGGATTTCTTTGGAAGGAATGATGCTAAAGCTGAAACTCCAGTTCTTTGGCCACCTCATGCGAAGAGTTGACTCATTGGAAAAGACTCTGATGCTGGGAGGGATTGGGGGCAGGAGGAGAAGGGGACGACAGAGGATGAGATGGCTGGATGGCATCACCGACTCGATGGACGTGAGTCTGAGTGAACTCCGGGAGTTGGTGATGGACAGGGAGGCCTGGCGTGCTGCGATTCATGGGGTCGCAAAGAGTCGGACATGACTGAGTGACTGAACTGAACTGAACTGAAGAGTACATTTTAATGTACCTGTTTATTCAACAAGAACTTACTGAACCCCTTCTGAATCTGGGTACTGCCACTTAGAGGAAGAAATAAACATGGCAACTGCTGTTTCTGCCTTCATGACACTTATCCAGGAGCTCAGAAAACAAATATGTAATTGTACATCCAGTTCTAAGGGGTTGACTTCGGTAAGCTAAGGCATCTTCTACAGAATGCCATTGCTCCAGATCCATAGAGAAATAAAAATTGAAACACTTGAACCAGCATTTTCAATTCTTCAATCTATTTCTTTTCCTTCTTAGTGAATTTTCCCTGCACTTTTCCGTTGAGTAAATTATAGGCAAACTAATGCAATCCCTCCTTCTTTGTAGGGGTGCATATCTGTGGACAACCAAGGTAACTGTAATAGTGGACACTTTACTATTCTTGATTTTCCAGTCTCACTCAGTATATTCCTGCTACTAACAGAAAGTAGTGAGCAACTGAATATCCTGAGTAGTAATGAACATCCTAGGCCTCTGCATCTAGTTCTCTCTCCTCTTACCTTCCTTAACAAAACATTTGTGTCTTAGTTCTTTCAACACCCAATTAGTTCTTTACCAAGTGGTAATTGCCAATCCCTACCCTGACATATAATAGTCATTCAGTAAATGACACATCCCTGGAAATAAGCTACAGAGAGTTTAAAAAATATCTGCAGAATCATGGTTCATCCATTTGGCATGATGTTTTTACCTTGTGTTTTCCTTAAATAATTACTTCTGTGCAGAAAGAAGCTAAAACAATGTTTTAAAATTTTTGTCAGGGTTAAACAAAAGAGCCATAAAACAATGGAATTTGTCATATTGGAGGCTTATGTGATTGGACAATGAATTTTAAGGCAAATATGCTTATTATAATGCCCCAAGAGAAAATCCTAAAGCTCAACTCAGAAACAATAGTCAGAGCTTACATAAGGCAATTTACATATTCCAAGGAAGGAAATCACTGCAATGCTTGGGGCACTTCATAATGTGGAAAAATACAGTGAGAAAAGCTGTGAGCCTAATGTTTCAATCATACTAAGTCTATACGGGAATAATTTCCTTGACTTCAATTTTTCTAAAGTGGCTCTTCATCAACAAAGAAAAAATTGGGAGAAAAATGTCTGCTTAAGGTTTTGTAAAGTTCTGAAACTTGCATCTGTGTCCTTTGTGTAAAATCTGCCTGTTGTTTCAATACAATTTATAATTTTTTCAAGGAATTTATTTTTAGTTTGGCATATCATGAGAAATCCCTGTATTTAGAAAAACTATGCAGACAAAGTTTGAACTACCTGTGGTTTTCTAATAATTTCAATTGAAAGAACTTCTGACTCAGGAAAAAAAGTATCTCTAGGAACATTAAAGTACTTGGAAGAGAGGTGTTGGATAATGACAAATGAGATATTTGGCCTTGCATGACTAAGTCAATGAGGAACATATATTACTTTAAGTTTGCACAGGCAATCATATTTCCTATATGGTTTGCTAGGTTCCAATATACCTTTTAAACTTTCCATCTAATTTGGTCTCTTAATTTCATTGTTTTATATTGGTATATTTCTGGTGATCTTTAAAAAGAAAGTTTAAATGTATTTAGAGAAAGTTTTACTTTGTGAGTGATGTTATGCCAGGCATATTAAAAGACATATTCTGCCATGAAAGAGTTTAAGCAGTCTATAATGAGGAAGAGCTTGGTCCATTTATAGAAGAAAAATGCATAGTAGAATATAATAGGGAGATGTTTTGAATATTAAGTATTTTTCTCATGTTTTCATTTTTAAGGGTACACTGAAAAATCTCAATTGTTAATAATACCAGAAAAAGAAAAACATTGAGGGTTGATTTGCAAAACATGAGTAAGAAAAATATGTGCATTCATTACAGTCCCACTCCTGTTCAGTTCCTTTGTTTTTGAAAGAACAGAACACAGGTAGAAATTTTCAGGCCTTTGAAAACATTTTACATCTTTTCACATGTGAACATTTGGTGCACATCTTTTCTATCTTAATGTTTTCTCTTAAACTCTATCATTTCTGAAAAGACAAAATTAACATTTTAATATTTACTGTATGTCTACAATGTTCAAGACTTGAATATTCTGTGAAAGTCAAGATTTGTGAGGATGAATGAAAGTCAAATTGAAGAGTTCTTCAGAAAACCACAGAATTTGACACTGAACGAAATACTGCTGTTTATATGATACACTATAGCTGCTTTTTGTTAAATCTTTGGCATGAAATACTATTAGGTTCCTCTAGTCCTCATGACTTTCAGCAGGCTAGTGACTTGTTGCTTTGCTATGATGACTGAACTTGAGTAGACATGTGTTGACTGCCTATAGAGTTTTGTATGTTACCTTGCTGTTAAATACACAAGGCTTCTCTTCTCTCTAAATTACACAGAATTATTTTGCAAAATAGAAGTAATAAACATGCAGCTTAGCTGAACTAGAAACACAAATACTCCATAACGTTTGAAGGAATGGCATTCAGCTAACAATACTGTTATAAGAGAATTCTTTCCTGTATGTTGATGTTATCTTAAAGTGGAGGGATCAATTGTTGTTTCAGAGAAATTGTTTAAAGAAAGCTTTTTCTTTCATCATTTGTTCTCTGGTCAGATCCAGAGATTTCTTCAACTGCGTTGCTTTATTCATTCACTGAACCTAAATTCACAGAGTATCTGTTTGTGGCAAAGTCTATGCTAAATATTAAATGTACAGAGATGCAGAACCTGGTCTCTAAGCTGAAGGAACTTAAAGGCTGAGGGAAACTCAGCCAAGAATCAATTAAGTGCAACATGAAAACTGTAAATTTCACCAATCCTTCAAGGAAGCTATAATTCTTATTTAAAATTTCCCAGAATATTGGAAATAAAAGCAAAAATAAACAAATGGGACCTAATTAAACTTAAAAGCTTCTGCACATCAAAGGAAACTATTAGCAAGGTGAAAAGACAGCCTTCAGAATGGGAGAAGATAATAGCAAATGAAGCAACTGACAAACAACTAATCTCGAGGATATACAAGCAACTCCTACAGCTCAACTCCAGAAAAATAAATGACCCAATCAAAAAATGGGCCAAAGAACTAAATAGACATTTCTCCAAAGAAGACATACAGATGGCTAACAAACACATGAAAAGATGCTCAACATCACTCATTATCAGAGAAATGCAAATCAAAACCACTATGAGGTACCATTTCACACCAGACAGAATGGCTGCGATCCAAAAGTCTACAAGTAATAAATGCTGGAGAGGGTGTGGAGAAAAGGGAACCCTCTTACACTGTTGGTGGGAATGCAAACTAGTACAGCCACTATGGAGAACAGTGTGGAGATTCCTTAAAAAACTGGAAATAGAACTGCCTTATGATCTAGCAATCCCACTGCTGGGCATACACACTGAGAAAACCAGAAGGGAAAGAGACACGAGTACCCCAATGTTCATCGCAGCACTGTTTATAATAGCCAGGACATGGAAGCAACCTAGATGTCCATCAGCAGATGAATGGATAAGAAAGCTGTGGTACATATACACAATGGAGTATTACTCAGCCATTAAAAAGAATACATTTGAATCAGTTCTAATGAGGTGGATGAAACTGGAGCCTATTATACAGAGTGAAGTAAGCCAGAAAGAAAAACACCAATACAGTATACTAACGCATATATATGGAATTTAGAAAGATGGTAACAATAACCCTGTGTACGAGACAGCAAAAGAGACACTGATGTATAGAACAGTCTTATGGACTCTGTGGGAGAGGGACAGGGTGGGAAGATTTGGGAGAATGGCATTGAAACATGTAAAATATCATGTATGAAATGAGTTGCCAGTCCAGGTTCGATGCACAATACTGGATGCTTGGGGCTGGTGCACTGGGACGACCCAGAGGGATGGAATGGGGAGGGAGGAGGGAGGAGGGTTCAGGATGGGGAACACATGTATACCTGTGGCGGATTCATTTTGATATTTGGCAAATCTAATACAGTTATGTTAAGTTTAAAAATAAAATAAAATTAAAAAAAAAAAAAAGAAAAAAAAAATAAAATTTCCCAGATCTTCCAACTAATTTTATGTTGAGTAAAACCCTGATACCAAAACAATAAAAATAATGCAAGAAAAAGTAGAACATTTTCACATGTAAGTAAGAATGCAAGATTCAAAATAAAGTGTTAGTCAATACAAACTATCACTGTGTCAAGGGGAAAAAAACACCTCAAAAGGTAGTCTTATGACTTCAAAGATTAGTTAATGTCAGGAAATCTATTAATGTAATTTACTCCAATAACAAGATTAAAGGGAAATAAAATAATATCGATACATTGACAGGTAACCAATATCATATTTTGCATTACTGAAACATAACTTCATTTTTTTCTGAATACCTGTCAGAAAGCTATAGCAAAGACTTATCTTCAAATATATTTATGCCTATTTTTACATCTCCTTTCAGTGTTGAACTAAATATTTGCCTAGAGTTAAATGAATATGGCTGACATTTTAACACCTTACAAAGTTGGTGATATTTAAATTTCTTTCCTTAATGATGCATTATGTGTGTTTTTTTTTTTTTTTTTGCATATGTGTTCTTAATCCTTGGATCTTTGGATTTATCTTAAGTTCCTTTAGGGTTATTTATAATTGCATTGTATTATTTACCCACAACCACCCCCAAAATTCTCAAATTAAAAAGTCTGCATTTCAAATATTAAATAATTGACTGATATTTGGAAAGTATTTTCCTGTAGAAAATGGTCTAGATAATTATATAAAACCTATTAATACTAGGATATAAACATAACGAAGAAAACAAACCTACATTCTATGTAAGTAAAATACAGAAGTAATATTAAAGTAGTGAAATAAAATACTTTGTGATACAAGTAATACATATATAAATAAAATATCTAATAAAAAATTTCAATTTTCCTTGGATTCTTGTCCTTGGTGGCAAGTAAGTTGAGGTTCTAGACCCTCCATGGACAATTAAAAATCAATAGAAACTGTTTTGGGCTGTTCTGTTTTGATTTCTTTTCCCCATGTATAGTTTCACTTCAAAGTGAATACTTTAATTATTGAAAATACTTTAATTATTTTAAAATTAAAATTTAATTTAATTAAAATTAAATCTTAAAAGAAATTTATTAAATGTTATGCCAGTCTTTTATTGGATTACAACTGATGTTTTAAAAGATAAGTAAAAGACTGAATTTATATAAAAACAAAAGTCAGGGGACAGAAAAAGACTGAGATCATTTTATACAATATGAAATGAGGCTGACTTAGGGAATATCTGTACCCCCTCTTTGAGAGAGAGAAAGGAACAATGCATTAATCCGTTCTCTTGCCAGCCACTAGTCTGCATCAGTATATGTCATCTCGGCTATTATCCAAAGCAGGCGTGAATAATATTGGGGTGCACATCAAGATGTACAAATAGTTGAAAATATTGAACATTAACCATATACATACTTATAGCAAAATTTTGATAACTACATAACTAAATGGACTATTTCTAACAATTTTGCTAGAGTTACAATGTAAAACAGTAAATTTCAATGTAATTTGCTATTTTTGTTTAAAAACTAGTTTAAATATAATGTATTTCTTCTTTCCTTTTCATTGAGTTGTACAAGATTACCCTTATTTAAGAAAAAACAAAAACTCCAAAATGAGACCTGCATAATCTTTTCAACATAGTATTTATGAGTACCTATTGTTGGTATTCAATAAAACACATAGTTTTAGTTATCTAGAATGACATTAAAAAAAGAACATAAATTCACAGTTGAAACTCATGAAAAATATAATGAAGGAAAAGAAAATGATGCAATGATATACAGCAAAAGGAAGAGGGGGAGGGAGTTGTAGATGAAGTGAAGTAAAAGTTGCTCAGTGGTGCTTGAGTCTTTGCAACCCCATAGACTGTAGTCCATGGAATTCTCCAGGCCAGAATCCTGGAGTGGGTAGCCATTCCCTTCTCCAGGGGATCTTCCTAACCCAGGGATCGAACCCCGGTCTCCCACATAGATGGCAGATTCTTTACCAGCTGAGCCACCGGGAGGGAGATCCCTTATGGTCTTGCTCAAAATGGCATTTCAGCTGCAGCCTGAAGGGTGACTAGAAGTTATGCATCTGGAGAAAAAAAGGATGTGCAGAATAAATAGGTAATTAAATAATAATAGTTATAACAATCAATTTGGATGAAGGAAGAGCTTGTAAAAAAGAAAAAAAAACAAAACTCCAGGGGGGTTGGAGGATTTCTGAGCAATGGGGGCAGTGATGCTGAGACAGGCTGGGACCTGGGAACCTTTAGTGCATTGCTTGCACCTGGACAAAAATCTCCTCAAGCAACAGGATACAAAGAAACTAAAAGGGACTAAAAATGACTGCAGGCCTGAACAATGGGACAAATTATGAGCAACAAGATACAAAAAGGCCAAAACCCCAACTGTGACTTCTGAGGTGCCAGGAGCAAAAACAGGGTACCACACATGATCTCTGCATATAGCAGCACCTAATGGTGGGCAGACACCTAAGACACCTCTCAGGCCCAAACACCAGAATGCCCCCACCTTCACCCTGTTGAGGGAAACAGCTCACCAGATCATCTCCCCCAACCCTCCACAACTCGCCCTCACAAAAGCAAGCAGCAAAGGCACTTGTTAATTCTTGCTCTCTTGGGTTACAGCAGGAGTCTCAGTAAAATCTTGCCTGAATTTCTCATCTGACTCCTTATCAATTTCTATTAATTATCGAGTCCAAGAACCCAGTTTGGTAATAATATGAGTTGATGTTGGAATTAAATCTTGAGGTTTTTACATTATTCTGAATTTAAAGAGGAGGTTAAGGCTGTGATAACATTATTGCCATGACAGACATTTTTTCCCCCCCCTGCTTTGGAGGATCAAATACTATCATTAATTGGGTATAGAGTAGTCAAAAAGAAGGAAAAACATAGGAGCTTATAGGTAAGGTACTCACAAGCCAGGAAAGAATCTGTTATTGTATCAACAATTAACAGAAACACACAAAAGGGAATTTATGGATACATGTAACAGGAAAGTCAAAGGCTTGTATAGCTTCAAATACATTGTATTTACATGCTCAAACAATGACTGCAAAAAAAGCTATGTTTCATCATATGTTAGCTGTTTTTATTGTGTGATTTTATTTTTCATATGAAGTGACTCATTGCCAGCAGCATCTCCAAGGTCATTTTCTACCCATCTAGTAAACCAAATGGCATAGTGCTTCTTTCTCAGTAATTCCCATAATAAAGCCTCCTTTAAATCCAAGTCACCCACCTATCCTTGAACCACTCACGACTAGGAAATAATCTAGGAAATGGAATACCCTCCTGGCCTGACTCACATCCCCAATCCTCAGTGGGCATGTGGTTAGGCTTTTCTGAATCAAATTGACTCAACATGACTGAGGTTGCAGAAGTTGTTCGCCAAGGAAAAATCAGGATGATGTTATTGGAAGAAGTAGAAATTTATGCTAGATGGTGGACAAATAAGGATATAGGGGATTATGAAGGCAATAGGAATAGGGAGAATCAGAAAAGGACCAGAAGAAATTAATGTCGGGAGATTGAATCCATGAGATTTGTAAACACAAGTCCAAAGATAGGATAAAAGTAAAAATACATATATATGCTACAGATAACCAACAAGGACAGCACAGGGAACTATATTCAATATTTTGTAATAACATATAAAGGGAAAATAATCTGAAATCACTTTGCTGTGCACATGATACTAACAAAACATTGTAAGTCATCTATACTTCAGTGAAAAAAAAAAGGATACAAGGACATATTAATAATCTCACTCAAGATCTGCTGAATCTGAACCAGATCGTCTAGGCTGTCTCCCGTTGACATGGATTTTAAAATAAGAACACTAGGATCCCTGAGCACTCTAAAGTTTGAGAATCACTAGATTGAAATTATAACCATGGGGATGCCTGAGTCTCTCAATGATTCAAAGTGTAGAGTTTCTTTGAGTTGTGAATTTATATGACTTTTATATTATTTGTTATCTGAAGCAGGAAAATAACGTGACCATGAAAAGGACACCTACCACATAATATTGATTTTTTAAAAAAAATGTTGGTACTTCTATTAATGTATTGGTATGTTGAGAAATTTGTCCAAATCAATTTAAGGCCGGTAAGACCTCTTGGTTATTTTGCTTCAACCTCCAAACTTTCAGATTTTCTCTACAGCAGATGAATTGAGTTCTTGAAAACAGGTGTGGAAACTTGAAAATGAATACCCATGAGTACCTTTGAACATGAATACATTGCAAGGCTTTGCTTTGACTCTGAATTTCTCACTCTCCTTAGACTGGAGTCAGTGGTTAGCACTTGCTCACTGTCAAGTGTTTTGCAAATCCTGGATTAAGATTTACTGCAAAAAGCTCATCCTTGATTATTGTGAAGCCTGTTAAGATTCAGCCACCAGGTGTCAGTAAGACTTGCAAAACAATAGGGTTTTGCCAAGTCCAGTGATGTTGTTCATTCAGCCTCTAGGAGCAAATTAATATAGCCTTTGGTTATATCTTCTTTTTTTGTTGTTGTTGTTTCAGGGAAAGAAATGCAATCCATTGACAGACCCATTGAACACAAAATATAAATCTTCCCACCAACTCCCGCCCGTGCCCATGACAATATCTTGCTTCCCCACACTTTTAAGAATATGGGCTAGCTTTTAATTTCCAAGAATTGAGTACCTCAAGATTCATAGTGAATGAGGTCGTTTTTCCAATCTAGAAGGAAAAGGATACATCTGAAGCAAGTGACTAGGGGGTAAATTATCTTGCCAATTACATATAATCTACTAAGAAATGTCAATTAATAAAAAATAAGTAGAAAAGTTGAGTGCTCTCAGACTATATATAATGCCAAAAATAATATGCTGGTGCACTTGCAAAGCTTAAATAAAATGGGGTCTTTTTTTTACTAATCATCAAAGGTTTTGTGTTAGTATTCTCACTTATTATTTATATTATCTTCATCATTATTGTTTTTTACTCTGCTATTTTTGCTTATAAGACAAACAAATCCATTTGACCCTTATACAAAGCCACCTGAATACCTCAGTTTATTTTTCCTATTTTATGTAAACCTTGAATTAAAACTTGAAATCAAATATGCCACAGCATATCAATGATATCATTATAAAATGTATTCTATTCTCTATAGTTTTGGGTAGAAAAGATATTTTGCAAAATGTACTCTCACTTTCTTCAGAAGTATTCTAATAGTTACTGTGTTCTGGTAAATTGGTTTATTTCACTCTAAGTTTCCTCAGAGGTAGATATTTCAGACCCTTGACGTAGCCAGTCTATCTAGTTAAAGTCTGACCAAGGTCATAAAGTCCATTGACTCCTATGGCAATTCCTGTGTAGAACACAAAATTCTACATCATCTTTGAATGAAATCCAATGGAGCAAGATCCCAGCTGTCCTAGTATCTGTTGAAAACACAAGACTGACCTAATTTAAATTGGTTCTCAGCATTATTTTGGAGAGCATTTATGTTTTCAAGACTGTAAAAATGATACATGTATATTTTAGAAAATTTTAAAAGTAAACATCAAGATGAAAAATAGCAATTGTTAATATTTTGATTTACAACTGTCAAGATTTTGTATTATCTTCTATGTCTCTGTGTTTACAGTAATTAAAAAGCAGCAGCAACCAGACGAAACAGCTAGTTTTGTATAGAAATTACCTGTTTAGGAACAATTCGAAAGACTATATAGAGCTTTTCTTCCCAGAATAAGAAATGGTGAGCTACAGTGGCTAGATTGTATTGTTTTTATGCCTTAGCAAGGTGAAGTCCATGATAGCTATCACCAGACATATAGTACTAACACATCTTTTCTTCTCCTTCAAATACAACATGTTTTTAGAATTTGAATTAAGAAAAAATTATTGCCAAAGAGGTGTGGGGCAGGGACAAGGGTTAGAACCAGCTTTGAATGCTGTATAAAGCAGGTCCAATATTACAAGGGGGTGACTTACTTCCCTATGGCCACAAAAGAGTCTGGGTCTGTGTGACTGCAGTACCCGTGAGTGAAATGAAATGCATACTCGGTTTTTTCTTTGTGTGCACTTGCTGTTTGCCTCAAAGCTTCATTAGAACTCTGGTTAGTGAACATTCTCTTGATATCTGTCACGTTAAAACCCTATATATACGTCCAGTGCTGTTAAATATTTTCATATCACCTTTTATTTTGTATTGTGTTTCAGTGGAAGTATGAGGAGTGTGAGGAGGGCTCAGTCAGGCACTCCTAAATTTCTGCCATTTGACTCAGAAGGCCCTCATTACCAGCACTATGACGTCCTCATTCTGAGTCATTGGTGAGCACTTTTCTGTTTAGGGCTTTCAGAGCAACCTAGTTGAATGTATTTCCAGTGCCAATCACAGTCCCTAGAACAAAGTAGATACTGAAAAAAAAAAATATGAAGAGTCAATAAACTAATTTTCTAAGAGATAGTAACCTGTTGTCAGGTATTGATGATACAAAACAAATCATATTTTTCATTTGTCATGCTTCATCAGTTTAGTGGGGACATCTGGTAGAAATAATTCAAAGCAGACACTATTAATATATGAGTAGCAGGGTACATGTGCACATGTGAATGATAAATATTGGACAGAATTGTAATAAGAAAATATTGAACACTTAGGACATATAAAACATAAATTCAATCTCATTTTTAGAAATGAATAATATAAGAATTAGTGGAGTTCAACAAATGGTATGAGTGGGTAAGTGAAACTTGGGTTAACAATGTGATATTGTCAAGAAGGAAACCATACTTTGATAGTGTATAAGAGAGAAATTGGATCACAAATTGAACTTTGGTTATACTCAAACTGTGAAGCTGGAACATGACCTGGGAATATCACAAAATTTATCACTTTTGATGGTTTTCAGATTATCTAGGTGGCCAGGATGCCCTTTTAAACTCTCCATCTGACTGACTGCCTGCATCCTTTCCTGCAGAGCACAGGCTCTGCTACAGTGATCCCTGCATTTATCATGTTCAGATGTGTCTATTTCAACGTGTTTTTCTGAAACTGGAGGAAAAAGTCATGTGGAAATTGCAGCTGGTACCTAATGCAGTACCTCACCTCATGGCATAAGACAATCTCCAAGAGATATTACTCAGACTCCCATGTACACAAAGAGAAAACATCCCTCAGGGAAGATTACTTAGTTCACCACCTGGATATCTAGGTGAAGATTTTTTCAAAGTGACATGTCATTCCCAGAAAACCCTACAAGTATCCTTAAATTTTACACATAAGACACAGGCACTTTCAAGAGGATATGTTGTTTTTAAAAACACTTACATTTGAAATACTATTTAAGAAATAATTCATTTTGTATTAATATCTTCCTCATATATAGGCATGTTTCCTTTATAGCCTAATGTGTTTGGTACTAACATGTATTTGCAACTTTGGCTTCATAGGATATAATTGTGACTTACACTTTTTTTTTCATTAATTTAATTAATATTTACTGAGCACCTCTATTTTTATATAAGTTTACTATACTTCATAGGAGATACAAAAATGTTTAAGACAAAAAAATAAATAGACCCTCCAGGGGCTTACAGAGGAGGACACAAAATAAAAACATCACTCAGATCTTTTTATAATATATAAAACAGTAAGTTCCCTGTGAAAAGTGTCCATCACTCATTTTCAATCAGCCCGAGAGGGTGGTGAAACTTTCTAAAGACTTTTCTTGTAAAATCAAACACTGAATTCCTTAAAATGCAGTGAATTTGAAATTGAGTCAAGAATTAATTGTAGTTGAGTATCAGTAAACATAATAGTCCCAGGCCCTGAGGCATATGCATTTGCATTTAATTGACAAAAGTTGCCTGATTGAAAATCATAATATACGAATGGCTAACTCAATCAGCTGAGTGACTGATGCAGCATTCAGTGAAGAATATTGATATTAAAATAGCTGCGAAAAGAATCAGCTATAAAGAATTCAATTGGTTGGCTGGGAATAGACTCTCAAGTTTATGTGGCAGGCAGGAATCTCTGTTTTATAACTTTGCTTATTTTCTATAACTACTCAAATTTCCGCCATTTTGGCAGACACAGCATTTTAATATATAGCCAACCCATTCTCTTTTTCTAAATGCATCCTAAGTCTAGGGAAATCTTACATAGGACAAGGCATTGGAGAGACTCATTGGATTCTCAGTGTTCTCTTCCTGCCCAAGTGAGGTCCATGGTTTTATCTGGACCCATTTACCAATCCATGTTTCACCCTCGTAGTCATTTCTATCCCCATTTCTTCCTCTGTTTTCTGTACTTTCAGGCCAATTCATAGGCATAAGCATCATGCTGCTATATCCATGCAAAGGCACAGAAATCCCTGGAAGGCTGTCTGAGGGCTTGCCTTTTTTTCTCCACTTCCACAATGCTGACTGGGAAGTAAAACTCACTGTTTTTCTGGGAGGAAACCATCCATTTCAGTATCCAGTCCTCATCATGTCTCATCTCTCACTTGCCTCTTTTCTAAAGGAAAATTTTCTATTTAAGTGTGTGTGGAGAGTACCCTCTTCAATTTACCCCTCTTAAATGTATATTATATACATAGTATTTCTCCATTTATTGAAGCAACCAGTGTCTTGGGAGATAATAGTCAGGACATGTCTCTTTTTGCTTTCTCTCATCTCTTCCATGAAGTATTGAGTAGGAAAAGGTCTAGCAACTTGACACAGAAGAATGAAGCAAAGTAAAAGGAGTAATATCCAAGAAAAATCACAATGAATAATGTCAAATATGGCTATTCCTACATTTATGTATATTTAAATCACCTCATAATTTTTTGATCAAATAGCAGTCAGGTGTATAATAAACAAAACTATAGAAATGGAACAACAGATCAGAACATGTATTCATTATTTTAACATTAATCTTTGAATGAACATTTAAGGCACTGTTTCTAGTGACTCAGGATGCAAAAACTAATTAAACTGTCTTTTTTTAGATGCTTATGAGCTGTTGGAGATGCCAACATAAATAAGAACACAAAAGTATTATAGATTATGAAAATATATAGAAAGCAGACTGTGGATGAAGGTCTAGGAGTGGTCAATTCTACTTAGGTGGAGAAGGATTAGGCAAGTTTCATAGAAATGAAGAATCTTGAGTTGAGTGTTGAAAGGTAGCCAGGTGTTCTCTAGCTGGCCAGAGCAGTGGAAGTATTCCAGAAGAGCGAGTAGGAATAGAAGAGCCATGGCATCACCAAGTAGGATGCAGACTGGAGTAAGGGAGTCTGGTTAAAAAGAAAATATAAGCAGTTTGACAAAGCAGTGGCACAGAGTGGGCTATGTTAATAGTAAACTAGCTGAAGACATAATCTGAAGGACCCATATTTCATTCTACAGAACTCTGTATGACATTTTGAAAGATCAGGAATTTAGTTAAAAGGTGTTGAGGAACACCGTATGGTTTTATAGGAGGAGGGTTAATAAGACCAAACTGCATCTTAGGGGTATCATGTTGGTTTCAGTTATGGAGGACAAATGCGAGGGGAGCACAGATAGAAGCAGGGAAAATATTTTGAAGAATTTTCCAGAGGCACTGGCAAGCCATATTTAAAAGCAGCCTGTAGTAGCAATGGGGAAGCAGTAGCTTCATAGTGTTATAAAGAGGTTGAATTCACAGGACTGAGTGCATATACAACTACAGTCTAAAAATGAACCCTAGGATAACGCTAGATTTTTGGCATGGGTCTCTGGTATTCAGTGGTGTATTTTGCAAAGATGAAAAAATAAAAGAGAAGCAGGTCTCTCTGGGGGAGAAAAGTAATCTAGTATACAAATGAAAGGTAGATTAATTAGGAAACCTGGATCTTTTTAATGCTGAGAATGATTATTTTTTCATATCATTATATAAATGAAGGTTTTGAAATGTTAAGTTTAGTGCACATAATACCTTATTGACACATATACTTTTCTCAATAATCTGCTGTAGGTAATTTCAGTACTTCATTTCAAAGTTCTAGCTGCCACATGGAGCTTATGTATCTAGTCAGATCTCAACATCTAGAATCATTATTCTCCTCTTAACTTGTAGCCTACTATAGTAATGAATGTTTTGTGTTATTTGGAGGGCAAGATTTCAAATTGCTCACACTTTCTCTCTCTCTCTTTTAAGATTTATGAACTTTATAAAAGGCTTCTTTCAGCTGGAATTGTCCTGTGTCGTGTTCTGGACTGTGTTCTTCATTTAATCTCCCATTAATATTAAACCAAAGTCAACAACAACAACAGAACCTTACAAGAGAAGGCTTATAATTCTGGGGATGCAATTATCTTTATGCATTTAATAGCATGTTGCCCTTTATGACATTTAAAAATTAACTGAATTCCATCTTAAGTCACCAGTTAAACAGATGGCATTAACCTGTGGGAATTTAACAAATGAAATTGTTTTTAAAAGTGTGCATGTGAAAGTTGGCCATGGCATTTATGAAAGACATTCTGACTTTAGGCCTGTTAAGGATGGAGCAAGGGACAATGGTATGTTAGTGTCAGCTTCCTTTATCTGTCACTTTAATTTCAGGGCAAATTTTGTTTTCAGTTAAAGAAAAAAGTAGTGATTTTTCCTCTCTCTAACCTTGCCATTCTCCTGTGTTTTTCATTTCTGATGATTGTCACTGTCCAGACATGCCTACCATAAAATAAATCAATCAAATAACTTTCAATTATTTTGCTCATTCAATAAGCATTCACTGAGCTTCTGAGTAAAAGTGGGAAAGCAAACATAAGCTCTAAGGACTGATATGAGGAAAAACTTCATACTGGCCTTTGCTACTTGACTACTAGAATAATTGATTTTCTTATGCTAATTTTTGTGGCTCCCCAAGCAGAACAATGCAATTAGACCAATAGTGCTGTATTTCCACTTCTTATGAGTGTGCACTGTGGGGTGAGTCAATGTGAAATAGACAAGTGCTTAGAGGGGCAGTTCTGGGAGAGGTAGCCCAGTGAGGAACAGGAGATGACAAAAGTCATGCAAGGAAACTGAAGTTAATCAGGGGTGGAATCACCTCATTGTGGGTCCCTATGACTTCAGAGGGAGAAGGCAATGGCACCCCACTCCAGTACTCTTGCCTGGAAAATCCCATGGGTGGAGGAGCCTGGTAGGCTGCAGTCCATGGGGTTGCGAAGAGTTGGACATGACTGAGCGATTTCACTTTCACTTTTCACTTTCATGCATTGGAGAAGGAAATGGCAACCCACTCCAGTGTTCTTGCCTGGAGGATCCCAGGGACGGGGGAGCCTGGTGGGCTGCCGTCTCTGGGGTCGCACAGAGTCGGACATGACTGAAGCAACTTAGCGTGACTTCAGAAAAGTAGACCAACCTTGTTGACCTCTTTTGGAGAGAAACAGGTCATAGTTCTAGAAAGGACACCCAGCTCAAGAGAGAAGACCCAGGTTCAAGCTGTGGGAGTATCACAGCTTGAGAGAGAGGGAGGGAAGTAGGAACACAACTGATGTTGTTGTTGTTTAGTCACTAAGTCGCAACCTACTCTTTTGAGACCCTATGGATTGTAGCCCACCAGCATCTCTGTCCATGGGATTCTCCAGGCAAGAAAACCATAATGGGTTGCCATTTCCTTCTCCAGGGGATCTTCGCAACCAAGAGACTGAACCCATGTCTCCTTCTTTGGCAGATGGATTTTTTTTCTACTGAGCCCCCTGGGAAGCTCAAGGAAACATATACTGGTGCCAACAGATTCCTACTATATTGGCACTGAAGCCAATATACATGTCCTGTTACTATTTGTATTAGTTATCTATTGATGCATTGCAAACTGCCATATGCTTAGTGGCTAAAAAATCCCTCATATTTATTATTTCATAGTTTGTATTTTGGGTATCCAGACACAGCTAGTAGATACTCTATTGCACGGCTTCTCAAAAGGCTGAAGTGAAGGTCTTGACCAGGAGAAGGGATTCATCTAAAACTCAAATAGGAAAGGATCTACTTTCAAGCTCAAATGATGGTTGGCAAGATTCAAATTTAGTTTGATTATCAGGCAGAGGCCTCAGGCTCTTGCTGATTATTGGGCAGAGGCCATTCTCTCAGTTCCTTGCCATGTAGACGGTTCCAATGGCTGGCTTCTTTCATCCAAACGAGCAAGGGCGAGAGTCAAGAAAGTCTCCCAGCAAGACAGAAACTGCAATCTTAGAAGTGACTTACCAGTTTTTTGCCTTATCCTATAGCTTAGAAACAAATAATAGGTCCCCTTCCATACTAAAGGTGTGAATGTCAACAGGTAGCAATAAGAAGGTTACCGCAAGCATACGATAGAATAGAACATGTGACTAAGACCATACACTTAGGAGCCAGACACCACGGGTTCAGATCTCAACTCTGCTACTTACTAAGCTGTGTACTTGACACTGAGTTACTTAAATTCTTTGTATCCAGTTTCCCTGTTTATAAGATAGAAAAAGTAATCACATTCACCTCCTAGGATTGTTGTAAGGATTAAATGAGTTCAGATGTTTAAGCAGTAGGAAAGTCTCACTAAATGTTTGTTATTACATTTTGTGAGTAATATGGCAAAAACAGATGTATTTGTCACCCAGCTAGACCATGGGTCATCCACTCAAGAGCATTTTTGAGTTTGTAGATAGAAAGGCATGAATATCAGGAATCAGTGCTTCACAGAAAGAGAGACCGATAGATCTGCCTCTACAAAACAGACCTGGGCTGATGGAGACCTCATGGAGAGCAGGGTATGGAGGGAATTACATCCATCCCGAGAGCCCTTAAGCCAAAATGAGGATGCACATGGGTCTGAGTCTTATATACTCTATTTTCCCTCTTAGGTAAAGGGATAAGAGTCCTCATATTTTGTTTCCCTCCTGAGAAATGAAAATTCTCATTTTTCTGTAGCACCAAGAGGAATAAGAATCTTGTGGTGTACTCAACTTCCACCTCAACACTTCTATGATCTATATGTTATTGTGTATACCTAGCTCTATTCTCTGGAGAGGGCAACGGCATCCCACTCCAGTACTCTTGCCTGGAAAATCCCATGGGCAGAGGAGCCTGGTAGGCTGCATTCCACGGGGTTACAAAGAGTCGGACACAACTGAGCGACTTCACTTTCACTTTTCACTTTCATGCATTGGAGAAGGAAACGGCAACCCACTCCAGTGTTCTTGCCGGAGAATCCCAGGGACGGGGGAGCCTGGTGGGCCGCCGTCTATGGGGTCGCACAGAGTCGGACACGACTGAAGTGACTTAGCAGCAGCAGGAGCAGCTCTATTCTCCAACATCACGTTACTACCTCTTTTACATTGTTCACTGTCCTCAGCAACTGACTTCTTTGTTCCCTGAGGAAACAAGGACCTTTTTTGCCTCAGGATTTTACATATGGTTTTCCTTCTAACTGAATATTTTCTCCACATCTCTTCATACTATTGTTCTTTGGTCTCAACTTCAACGTCCTCCTCAGGGAGACACTGCTAAGGGAGTCTCAACCCTCCCACAAAGCTGTCAAGCATGTAACTCTCTCTTCCATAATTTCTTTACTTTCTCTCCTAATTAGAATCTAAGCACCAGAATTACCAAATTCTTTTCTACCTGGTTTTGTTCAATACTGGCAACATCTAGCATAGGTGCTTGTAATAAATATTTGTTGAATAATGAATGATACAGATGTAAAGATATGCTTGCTGAATTCAATTGCATTGTTACAAAAGGTAGAAAAGTCATTTTAGCCATTTTAAACTCTCAAGATTTCAAATAAAATACACTCCAAAATATAGTCACATAAAGACAGTTAATTTTTTTTTTTTTGTAACAATGATTTAAAGATATGTCTTACTTTTCCATAAGATGTTAAAGAAAAACCCAAACAAACTTTTTGGTCAACCCAAACTTTTAAACCGTCACCAGAGTAGCATTTGAATATTAAAGCTTGACATGTTACAAAATTCAATCAGCCACAATATTCAATGAAATGTATAATGCAAATATATATGAAGATGAGTAGGAGAATTGCTATTAATACCAGTAATACAGCATTCTAAACTTGTAATTTTTGGTTGGGCCACAAATAAACAGTTAATTTCCTCACCAAATACATATAAGCTACCCTCTATGCAATTATTATCTTATTTTCTAACTCACCTTTTACCATTGTAATGAGTGTTATTTGAAATACTTTGAGTATTAAAAAGAAAAACATATAGAAATATTCTTTTAAAAATAAATTCCCAATGCTATTTTGTATGATGTAGAATAATATAGTGGTCTGTAAACTCAGGAACTTAAAAATACTATTTTTTATTAAAAAAAAAATTATTATTACAGTAGAATTATTATCATTGTTCAACGTATTTGAGTGTTTAACTTTTTTCACTTAGCAAAATGCATTTGAGATATATCCATATTACTGCATTAATGAAAATTTTATTCCTCTTATAGTCAAGTAAAATTACATTGTATCAGTTTATTCAACAGCTGAAATGCAAATTTCTTGATTTCAGTTTTGGTGATTAACAATAAAGTTGACATCATTTAGAAACAGATTTTGGCGTGATTATACATTTTCATTTCTCTAGGCCAAATACGTCAGATGAGGTGCATTACTGGATCATATGTCAAGAACATGTTTAACTTTATAAGAAGCTGCCAGTTTCCCAAAACAGTTGTATCACTTTACATTTCTGCCACCAAAATATGAGATATTTCTCAATACCTGGGAAAATTCTCACAACATACAGTATAGCTAAACACAAAGAGTAGTACACAAATTCTACATACTCTGTGAACTCAATTTTTTTTAGAAAGAAAAATTGTTTAGAAATATAACCAATTATTAATGTAATTATTTCTAGGGGCTGTTTGGAGTATGAGTATTTTAATTTTATATAATCTGCTTTTATGTTTTTTCACATTACTTCTACTGTAAATTATTTTTAATAAGGAAATTTTCTAAAACAACTACATAAAGTTTCTCTTTAGACATTTTAATGGTTGAAAATCAATGAACAGTTCTTTTTACAATGGAAGACTGATATGAATCAGCTGCATTAATTAAACCTCCAGGACAGGAATAAATGGAGGAACAATGGTTAAATAAAGTTTGGACAATAATCTGAAGGAAGTGTTTTAGGCAGTGGGTGGTGCCTGTGTAAAATAACACCCTGCCAAGAGGAGCAGTAGAGCAGTTCCCTGGGCCACTTCAGGAGAACAGAAAGAACACTTAACAGGAGAGACCCCTGAGAACTATTTTTATATTAATGGCTAAACTCACTGCTGAAGTCAGGTGGGAATTTGGCCAGGACTCTGCTAAATCTCAGGTGCTTGATGTAGCTTCCTTTAGACAACAGGTTTTCTGGAGCATGTATAGGCCAAGTTCACAGAATTTGATGGTAAGTGCTTTTTTTGTTGTTATTGTTAGATTTGTCAATTCCAGAGATTTGATCCCACAGGTTAGTTCAAAATTATTTCTGAGCCTTCACATTTGTTAATTTTCAAACATGTAGCACAAAGGAAGGAAAAAGTCCTTTTTTTTATAGCTCATTCATTCTTAACACTTTATTTTCTCTGCTCTATCCCTGTTCTATTAACACAAAGACTCCTTCTATTTTATATAGCTGTAAAAACCAGCAGGCTTCTCTCTTAATCAGGCTGTCTAGGTTCATTGCCTGAGGGCCTAGGTCGTTAGTAATAAAGGTCATTAGTTGATGTTTCCAACATCCATAGACTGTCAGATGATCCTTTCCTTTAATCTCCCCATGATTAGAAACAGGCCCACGCTTGTGCTATTTAGTAATTTTATTTTCTTGTTGTGGGAAAAGTAAAAGGTTACCTCTTGGAAACAAAAGCTTTTTAAAACTAATAGCTGCTTCACAGTAGACATGAAGGAATAACAGACTATATATAAAGATACTCAAAGCAGAAACAAGAGAAATGGAAGGAATTGGTATCTGCTGCACCCTAGGTCTCTTCAAGGAGCTGAATTAAATCAAGCCATAGGCAGCCTCCACTTGCTTGCCCTCATTACCTTACATCTTAGAGCATTGTCTGATTTCCAGCATTCTAATTGAAAAGACCCTTTGTAGTAAAAAGCTCCGTTTGAGTCACTTTGAAATCATGATCCTTGAGTTTTCTTTCTGACAAATGTTTCTTGTACATCACTAAGCTTATTAAACAGTTCTGTGTTTGGAGGCTTCTGATGTTGGAACAGAGTCCAGACACCTTCCTATAAAAAAAATAGCAGTCAATTCCCTGTAGATTCTTTGGAAAGAAGCTGTGTGCTACTCTCCCTCCCTTGACCTGTATCTTTGGAAGTTCAATGCCATGTACACAGGAAATATCCAGTAAACAACTGCAGTGGCAGATCATGATTATGTAATTATTATTAGTAATAGAACAAATTGCTTTTTGTTCTGCAGTCTTCTTCATCTTATTTCCTCCCTGCCCTCAAAGGAAGAATGGGAACTTGCAAAGCATCAGAAAGTTTTTAAAGGAAAAATAGTTCTATTTGAGTGAAATTTAAATAATCTTTAGGGAGCTGAAGTATTTATGAAGTCTGAACATCTAACAAAATTGTTCATAGTTCATTGTTGAATGTTGAAAAAATAAGATTAATGAATGTAATTATAGGTTTGTCTCTCTATTCCAACACTTTATTCAACATTATGTTATAGAATGAATACTGCCATATAATAATTCTCCTAGGAAAGTGATTTTTAAAGAAAGGTCTTTGTTTTCATTGTTATTTTTCAGAACAGAAAAATCACCTGTTTTATTTTTTAAAATTCCTTGAGACAGGCAATACATGAGCCAGTGAAAAAGAAACTGGCAAACATATAGGATTTAAAGCTCAAACTGGTAAAAATCATAATCAGTTGCATCACATGTGGCAAACTTTGGTTATATACTGATTATTTATCTCAGCTGAATTAGCTACTCCTGGAAATTGGCTTCTACTTTCCATAGTTGTGCTGAAGTCCATGGGGTGGCAAAAAGTCAGACACGAGTGACTGAACTGACTGACTCTACATTGTCAGCATCCCTTTGAATATTCAGGACCTCATTAATGCAAAAGTGAGGCAAAGAATTCTGTAGTCACCTGGTTATTGATACATTTTCATCTTTTATTTTAATCTATTAATTAAGGGATCTATTAAAGGGATTTGTGATTTAAATTAAAGGGATTTGTGGAAAAATAAAGAGAAAAAAAGAACTCTAAGTAGTTGCAGTGAAGAAAGAAAGTACTGGGGCATTGAGGAAATATTGCTGGGAGATCAACCAATAGGATGGTACTTGTGTCCAGACCAATGATCATTCATAGATGTGATCATTCATTTAACTCATGCACTGGATTCCTAGTATGTGCCTTCCACTGTGCCGGTACAGGCCTTAACACCAAGCACCATAGCATTTAATGGGACACGATTTAAACACGAAGGAGGGAATGACAAAGAAAGTGATATGGGCACTGTGGTGAGGAGAGACACTGGTGAGGCCCCTAACCAAATTGGTGCTGCTGCTGCTGATGTTGCTAAGTCGCTTCAGTCGTGTCCGACTCTGTGCGACCCCATAGACAGCAGCCCACCAGGCTCCCCCGTCCCTGGGATTCTCCAGGTAAGAACACTGGAGTGGGTTGCCATTTCCTTCTCCAATGCATGAAAGTGAAAAGTGAAAGTGAAGTCACTCAGTTGTGTCCGACTCTTCGCGACCCCATGGACTGCAGCCTACCAGGCTCCTCCGTCCATGGGATTTTCCAGGCAAGAGTACTGGAGTGGGGTGCCATTGCCTTCTCTGAATTGGTACTGAGGTGGTAGAAAAAGAAACAAGCTTCATAAAGAATCAAAACTTAAAATGAATCTTGGAATCCTAAATGAAACATTTAAGTACAGGGTCCACTATGTAAGGAAGAAGATTTATCTTTGGTTCCAGTCTAAAATGTTGGCAGATGCTAGACTGTGATTTCTGAAGGTCAGAGACTAGAGAAGATAATTTTCTATAAGCCTAATGTAGCCATGGAAATCAACCCTTAATATCCATTGGAAGGACTGATGCTGAAGCTCCAATACTTTGGTCACCTGATGCGAAGAGTCGACTCATTGGAAAAGATCCTGATGCTGGGAAAGATTGACAGCAGGAGAAGGGGGTGACAGAGGATGAGATGGCAGAGGATGAGATGGTTGGATGGCATCACTGAGCAAATTCCGGGAGATAGTGAAAGACAGGGAAGCTTGGCATGCTGCAGTCCATGGGGTCATGAAGAGCCAGACACAACTTAGTGACTGAACAATAACAACCAGAAGGGCAACCTTGGAGTAAAAAGCTGAAACCCATTTCACTTTGTTACTGCTTCTAATCAGCAGCCACTTTTAAGTCGTGAATGATACTTTACTATTCACAGACAGAACAAAACAGCTCTATTCTTCTGCATTGGCGTAGGTTATATTGGCTCTTCACTTGTTTTGGATAACTTGTTAGGTGACTGAACTATATAATGGTAATCACAGACCAGTTGAATATGACTCCCCCGTCTGACAAAAGGTTGGGAAACTATGAAATAGATACCTTTATCAAAGAGATGCCACTGTAAGCAAATTATTTACTATACATTTAAAATTAGAAATTTTCTCTAAGTTGAACTTCTAGCTATGGAGGTTCCATTATTTATGGCATTACGTTTAAAATTTGATGAACAACATAATTAAAGAAGTAAATCAAATGTATTTTTATCATATGCCTGAGACTCACTGAATATAACGGTCTTGGAAACAACAATTTAAAAAACACATTGTATCACTTATGCTTTATAATTACTGTTTTATGCATGTACTAAAAAAACTGAAGACAGAAACAACCTTATTATAGGCTTAAAGGTAATTTGGGAAATGAAGCATTGAGAGACAACCTAACTTGATACCTATAGTCAATAAGAATTGGCTACTGTGTTTAATGCAAATGATAATAAGTGTAAGTGCACAAATACCCTCTCTAATACTGGTGAATACAGAAAATGTACATTCTATAAGCATAACAGAATATTCTTTCAAGCATTCTGTAGCATTTCCTTTTTTTCTTCCCCTTCCCCTTGTTCTTGACTCCTCCTCTCCATTCTTCAGTTTCAAATGGGTATATTTGTGAGATATATATTAATAGGAATTCAAGAAAGTTTTGATTTACCTCTCATCTTTCCAATCCAATTGAAATTTTAACAGCCCACAAATTCTGCATTCAGAATTACTTATTTAAAATAAATTTACAAAGGAAAAAAATGGGCATTTTTCACTTTATGAATCAAAGAAAGTTCAAATTTGCCCGCAAAATAACCTTGTATAGATAAGATAGGCTGAGCAAACTAACCCATGACTGTTGATTCTGGTTTAGTTACACAGTTACCTCACCTCAAAGTCTTATCTGACTGTGCTGTATGCTTGTTTTAGGGGAGCAAATCTTCAGCAGGAGGAGGCAAATACTAAGAGGGGTCCTTGATGGTCTTTGTAGAAACCAGGAGTACTAGGGTAAGAAAGAATGGAAAAAAAAAAAAAAGAAACCCCTTTGGAAAGGTTTAGTTTGTATGAGATGCTCAATCAGTAGTAACTTTGGGCCAGGAAAGTGACCTAAGCAATTTTATTTAGAAGTTATCAAAAAGAATGTGTCTGCTTAGAATTTTATGCTGAGTAGGCCAAAGATGGTTTGGGAAGGTGTACATTAGTCAATAGGCTACTTTTAAATCATGAAGTTATTTATCAGTATCTGAGCTGCTTTTGAACTCTCATATAGATTTACAGAAATAAAAAGACAAATACAAAACCAGGAACTCTTAAGTTCTACTCCAAGAGGCACCATTTATAGAGAATAGAATGGGAATGATGCTTTTGGAACTTCTTGAACATTTGGTAAACTTCTTGAACATTTACAGATTTTCTTGAATACTTACAGTAAATTTCTGCTATAATTTGATATATTTCTGATATAATGTATATCAATCTCCAGTATGGAAATTTTAGAAAAAATATAACTTTAAAACATCCTATTTAATTACTAGACAATCAGCATGCTAATTATATAGAACTGATAACCTGATCTGCAAATATTTAAAGTGACCAAAAATACATATGAGTCTTGCCATAGTTTTAGAACTAATTTTGATATAATTTGACATCCATTATGGATGTAAACTCTCATTAAAGTAGAGACAGATGTAAAGTTCCATATATATGTGTGTGTCTGTGTATACATATATTTATACAAAATATATGATCATATATACACATGATGTATAATATGTATCTCAAAGTTAATATGTTAAAACACAGGCTCCTGATCATTTCACAAAAATCTGGGTTTATTTACAATCTTCTTCATGTGTGTTAAGTCAACTCCATCCTTTCAGTTTTTCAAACCAGAAAATTTGGAGTCATACTTGACACTCAGAAAATCCTGTTAATTCTTTCAAATAAATTCTGAATGTGACTACTTCTATTGCTACAAGTTTGGTAGCAAAAATGAGACAGACCTAATATTAAAATTATGAAAAGATGTATATTGATATATTAAGTAGACTAATCAAGTTACAAATAATTTTTATGTTACCACTGGTGTTTCATAATTTCTCACTATATATAGTAATGTAGGTATATATGCATTTGTTTTGCTTTTGTAAGTAATAAGTAAGAAAGAATATCTTTGGAAGACTGATGGTGTATTTGTTTGAGATAATGAGCTGATTGGGGAAAACATGGGTGAGGGGTTCTTTTAATTGTATAATTTCCAGTACCTTCTGAATTTTATACCAAGTGAATGTTTTATTAACTATTAAAACTAAAATTTTAGAAGACTATAATTATTTAAGGAAACATTTAGTTTACTTTTCTCTTGGAGGTTACTTTATATGGTACTTTGGATAATAAATATTTTAAGATTTTCATTTTAACAATCAAATAGTAAAATATCAATTCAACATTATGTAGTATAGATAAAATTATGCTTTGATATTTTTTATGGCTATTTTTTGTATAGATGTAGTTAGAAAGTGGAGATAAATTACTTATGCCATTATAAACTATTTTATCTAGTGAAACTTAGATAAAATTAAGAAAATGAAATGTACATTTTGTGTTTAAACAAAAAAAAAATCACAAAATCCATGAATTGAACAATAGATCAAATGATCTTTCAGGGAGAATGATACAGCTAAAGACAGCTATAACAAAAAAGGACAAAGTACACAAAATATCCTTAAGGGAATAATCCTAGTATTGCAGAGAAAATACATGACTTCAGAGAATGATTCTTTCTTCTTCCTCAGTGATAAAATACTATGATTATGAACAGTAATTAACTCTAAAACAACACGGAAGTTGGATGGAAAGAACTCTACCTAAAATGTTGAATAATTAAAGTGAATGAAATAGGAAGCATGCACTGGGGACATAAAACGTGCTACTCTAGCAGAGCTATTAACTACTGCATTAGAGCCCCTAAATCATATGCTCTTTTTACCTTCATTGACTTAGGTCAAACTGGATCTTTCCACTAAAGGAGCCAAATGAGCTTAATGTTTCAGCTGGTTGATGCCAATGGCAAAGAGACCTTCAGATGCACTTCGAGAAAGATGTATGATCAAGGAGTAATAAGCTTTTCTCCATTAGTGTAACAAGTCAAAATATCATTTAATTTATTTCTGAAAGTTTTTTTTTTTCTCTTTTACTGTAACAGATATAGCTCATCACTTAACTTCATTCACCAAACATTATGCACTAGCATTTTACTATAATTTTAGGAAGAGAAAGGAGAAGCATTTCAGGGGTGATTCATTGATATTCCTGAAAATAAGATCCTTGCTTCAGGATTCTTAAAATGTTAAGCAAGGTGGATACTGAATGTAGTACAAGTGCATAATGAGGTTACAGTTTTCTGTTGCTATTTTAACTGCATGTTGTACAGATACATGCTTACAAAATCCACAGAAAGCATTTTGAAATTTCAAAGAAGAGATAGAAAGTATAATTGATGCTACCATTGAAGGCCAAAGAGAAGCAATGAAAATGGAGTAAAATACCAGTAAATATTAATGTAATACTACTAAGTATTCTATGACGATCTGTGCTATATATAATTAGGGTCATTTTCTCATGTCATAGATGATCTGCATGAGAAAATGCAAGTATATAGATATTAAGGAAGTGGCAACTCACTCCAGTGTTCTTGCCTGGAGAATTCCAGGGACAGGGCAGCCTGGTGGGCTGCCGTCTATGGGGTCACACAGAGTCGGACATGACTGAAGTGACTTAGCAGCATAGATATTATAATCTCTAGATTCTTGGTTCCATACAGAAGAAAGAAACTTACTGTGAGTTCAGTTTTTCAGTCATCTTAATAACATATGGATGTTATGGTATCTTTTTGGTCAAAAACAAGATCTGGGGACATAGAGAAGATAACTGACATAATTTAGATTGAAATTGGGGGGGGACTAAAGGTTATACTGTGAATCTAGATAAAATGGGCATTTATATACAGTATTACAAAAATGAATAAACATAGTACAGGTAGTATAAACAGTTATCAGGTGGTAGTGAAATATTTTTGCATTGCAGTTTACTGTAGAAATAAAACCATCTGGAATTAGATTCAGAAAATCATATTTATATCATTTTCTTACTTTGAAAATTGTCATTAAAGTCACTAAATATCTCTTAAACTCTATTTATTTATTAGGAATTTAGGAATAAAACTAGGAATAATAATTCTTACATCATAGGGATATTATGGTTATTAAATTAAGTAATGGGTAGCACTTGGCACAAAATAAATGCTCAATATATTACAGCCATTATTCTGTGCAAATTTTGCTATGTTAAGCATTTCTTGTAAATGTAATTGTAAATGCATTTTGTTTCTTTTGACAGTCAGTGACCTAACTATAACTATTAATCAAGTGTTAGCCTGGTAATGTGTAAGTATGGTATAGGCTTGCTTTCAAAAGAGTGCATGATCATTAAGTCGTATAAAGAAACAGAGCTGGCTCTGACTTTTGACAATGAGGTTGACTCTCTTTTTTCTATCATGCTTTTGAAGCATTTTGCAGTTCCACCTTGTAGATGAACCCCCCTGCCACCACCACCTGAAGCCCGTTGGATTTTCCCTCAGAGAAGTATCACACAGTGGTTAGAGAAGGGACTCTAGTGAAGAGTCCTGACTTGGAATTCCATCCTATCTTTGAAGAAGTGACTTTTGTGTAGCTTAATTTTATTATGCTAAAATAAGGATAAAAATAGCAAACTTTTATTTGAGAATTAAATGAAATGATGCATTATATGTGAAAATAATTTACAAAGGCCTATCACATAAAAATCTGTTTGTAAATGTTAGCCATCATCCTTAGTCACTAGGTATTTGGCTTTTCTCAACAATTGAAAAGAGAATCTGGGAATCTAAAAGAATCATGTTCTATCCTGAAACCTATATTCAAGTTCTAATGAAGTCATATTTGTATGATTTAGGAGTGAATTTGATTATTATTAATAAAATTAAGCACAGTCATTTTAAAACTTGGTAACATTATTATCTAAACTTGATTATAGCTGCACACTCTGACTTGGCTTAGAGTTTTACAAACTTGTTTTCCATCAATTGATTCATCTTATTTGGCTCATTGGTAAAGAAGATGCCTGCAATGCAGGAGATGCCAGAAATATGGGTTTGATTCCTGGGTTTGGAAAATCTCCTGGAGGAGGGCACAGCAACCCACTCCAGTATTCTTGCCTGGAGAATCCCATGGACAGACACTAGGCCTACAGTCTACAGTCCATAGGTCACAAAGAGTCACACAAGACTGAAGCGATTGAGCACAACCCATTTTGCCCACACTACTCTCCATTTGTAAAACCAGATGGCAAATGAATTACAATTTCTTTTTTTCAAATACATAGACATTCCCTTGCAAATTTATGTATAGCAAAAGTTGACTGTTAAGATACAACCAAGATCCATTCTAAAGCAGATCAGTCCTGGGCGTTCTTTGGAAGGACTGATGCTAAAGCTGAAACTCCAGTACTTTGGCTACCTCATGCGAAGAGTTGACTCATTGGAAAAGGCTCTGATGCTGGGAGGGATTGGGGGCAGGAGGAGAAGGGGACGACAGAGGATGAGATGGCTGGATGGCATCACTGATTTGATGGACATGAGTTTGAGCGAACTCCGGGAGTTGGTGATGGACAGGGAGGCCTGGCGTGCTGCGATTCATGGGGTCACAGAGTCGGACACGACTGAATGACTGAACCGAAGATATAACAGATACAATACTTTATATTTTAAATACAAGATGTTTAGTTTACTTATTTTTTGAATTGATGTAACCAAGTCATTTTCAGCTATCTATAATTACATTACATACAAGTAACTACTTTCTTAATTGGAGAACTGGAATAATTATCCATTTAATCACAAGTTAATATATGGTACATTTTAAACTAATTTGGTTACTTAATAATTTTTTCTCTACATACCATTGTTTATATGATAATTGTATAATATTTGCCTTACTTTGCTAGTAAATAAATAGTCCTAAAATTCTAGAGAAATTTAACCAAGGTTTCCTTGCCATCTTGTGAGAATACATTAAGTAAATATTTTTAAAATTAAAGTAAAATAAAATTAGTTTAAGAAAGACAAAAAAGTTTTAAAAAGACTCAAAAACCCAAGGGAAACAAACTGCTTTGATGTATTTAGTCCAGTGTTTGATATAAATTCTGCTAACTGCATTAGAGGAAATTATATGACATACAAAACTAACTGGACATTTTGGTGAAACAATTAGAACAATTAGAACTAGATTTATCTTGTTTTTTCTTGGGTAAGGCAAAACAGACCATGTAGGACTAGAAATAATAGGATGGGCTCATTTAATTATGCTTTCAGAATCTTAGTTTTATATTTAAGTATTATTTTTATTATCCTTCCTGCTCTTTGCTTCTCATTAAAATAAACTCTCTTTTCAGAATGTAGAAATCTATTTTAATAGAATAAAGTGAAACTAAATCTGTAGATCTAGGTTACAGAACATATAACTAACTGGAAATAATTTTGAATCAAATACAATATTAACTTCTGATCATTTCTGTGTTGTAAAAAATTACTGTTGATTTTACTTTTATTTTATTGTTTATTTTCTTATTCTACAATTAATAACATATATTTCTTGTATAGCATAGTAATTTTTCAAACAATGGTATAAATAAATGTTTGTGTTATATCTATGTATTTCAACTCATATGATGTATTCTAACTATGGGTCAAACTGAGGGAGATTTTAATTAATCGAATTCTACTTCCTATGTGTAATAATGTCTTCAATTCTCACCAGTATAACATTTTAAGCAACTATTATTTAGACTAGACACTGGCAAACAATAATGGTACTAAAATAAAATTTTGGGTTTTAAAAAGAAAAAGTTATTTTTGTGTTACTAAATATTTTCCTTTTTATAAAAATACTAAAATACTGAAAATCAAATCAAATTAAGGTTTGATAAAGTTGTCCACTATAGACACAGTCTTAAGATTACCACACACTAGCAATCTACCCCATTTAAATATATATCAAAATTCACTCAATGATCATCCATGCTGTACATCATACTCTTTAGGTGTGGTATATGTGAATACTTAAGTATTTGAAAAATATAGCTTACTAGGGAGGAACTTCAAATCATCAAAGATTGGCTATGGGAAGCAACTCTTAGATTCACTTTACTACTGTAAATTGTCTTACATTTAAAATGAAAAAAAAACAAACAAAAAAAGATGCATCTATCTTGGTACTTTTGGGGGACTACTTCTTGGAGTTTGGCAGATGCAGGACCCTGCAAAAACATTTAGATGAAGAGGATCCTGAGGATCTTGGAGGCTCCTAAGACCACAAAGCAATCAACTAATCAGTAATGAAAAGATGGTATCTTGCTTTAATAGTTTTGTATACTTATATTTGAAAAGACTTGCTAACCAATGGGTCTGATCATGGTACATTCAAGCTTCCTCATATTAAAACAAAACAAAACTGTTATTTGTCGCAAACGTCTTTTGGATAAGAGACACTATGAGCTAACTTTGGGTCAGTCTTAGAATGTTTATTTTCACCTCAGTTGCTATTATACCTCTTCTATTAACCATTAATGCCTCTTACCTCAAATTCTATCTCATTTTTATATTTGTAACTTAGCCTCAAGTAGGAGAACTTGATGGTCCATCCATATGAACAATTTTCTGAGCCAGTGATCTTGCCTGGTTCTCTGTCCCTGGGCATGTAACCATAACCCTTCATAAGCTTCCTCCTCAATAAGTTCCAGGACCCAGACCTAAACCCTAGCTCCTGGTACGGTTGTGGTTACAACTGTGTAATAAAAGCAGATGCTTCTATACAATAGTAACAGTTTTATATATATTTTAGAGCAAAAAAATTCATAAGAAAAAGTTTATCAGAATGATTATCAATCACATGTCATTAACCTATTTTCCCATTATATAAAATCAGTGGAATAAAATTCATATTTTGTAGAAAGAAAAGAAAAATTTAAACATAAAACTCTTCCTCACCTACTTGGGTCTCCTCCCTCATCTTTAGTGGTTACTGTGCATCTGCATTAACTAGACCTCCTTAGGAGATAACATTTGCCCTTAATCTCATAAAGGGTCACAACTCCTCAGGAGATAACCTCCTTTCTTAATCTTGTAAGAAGTCACAATGACCCATGACCCACTACTTGCCCTGTAAGTTCAGATCTGGATTGTGTAAACTATTAATACATCATTTGATACATAATCTTTTGTCTCAAAACTTTTACAGCCATGCTTTTTATCTTTAATGGGGAAAATAATTCTCAGAGATTTTTGGAAGAATATCTTCCAGGTTATAAACCTCAGTTCAGTTCAGTTGCTCAGTTGGGTTTGACTCTTTGTGACCCCATGGACTGCAGCATACCAGGCTTCCCTGTCCTTCACCAACTCCTGGAGCTTGCTCAAACTCATGTCCAAAAGTTGGTGATGCCATCCAACCATCTCATCTTCTGTTGTCCCCTTCTTCTCCTGCCTTCAATCTTTCCCAGCTTTAGGGTCTTTTCCAGTGAGTCAGTTCTTTGCATCAGGTGGCCAAAGTATTGGAGTTTCAGCTTCAGCATCAGTCCTTCCAATGAATATTCAGAACTGATTTTTTGAGGATGGACTGTTTTGATATCCGTGCAGTCCAAGGGACTCTCAAGAGTGTTCTCCAACACCACAGTTTAAAAGTATCAGTTCTTCAGCACTCAGCTTTCTTTGTGGTCCAACTCTCACATCTATACATGACTATTGGGAAAACCATAGATTTGACTATATGGGCCTTTGTTAGCAAAGTAATGTCTCTACCTTTTAATGTGCTGTCTAGGTTGGTCATAGCTTTTCCTCCAAGGAGCAAGCTTATTCTAATTTCATGGCTACAGTCACCATTTGCAGTGATTTTGGAGCCCAGGAGTATAAAGTCTGTCACTGTTTCCATTGTTTCCCCATCTATTTGCCATGAAGTGATGGGACCGGATGCCATGATCTTTGTTTTTTGAATGTTGAGTTTTAAGCCAGCTTTTTCACTCTCCTCTTTCACTTTCATCAAGAGGCTCTTTAGTTTCTCTTTGTCTTCTGCCATAGGGTGGTGTCATCTGCATATTTGAGGTGACACCAGCATCAAGGTCTTTTCCAATAATCCCCAGGTTGGCTCAAATAAAATTTTCCAATTCTTTCTTAGATAAGTTGACTATTGATTAATTTTTCCATCACCAATGTATTTTTCAATATTTATTTACGTATTGACTTATCTGGCTGTGTTGGGTCCTGGTTGCAGCACATGGGGTATTTGCTGCGTCACGGGGCATCTTTTTATTGTGATGCATGGACTCTCCAGTTGTGTTGCACAGGCTCAGAGTTGTGGCATACTGGCTTATTTGCTCCCTGGCATGTGAGATATTAATTCCTCAACCAGGGATCGAACTTGCATCCCCTGCACTGAAAGGTGGATTCTTAACCACTGGACCACCAGGAAGGTCCCCATCAACAATATAAAACTGTTATATTATTTTCTCAAATGTTTCTGTACTAACTCATAAACACAGGTTTAATGAACCTTCATAAAGTAAAAAAAAAATTAAAAATTTCCTTTAGGATCATAGAATCCTGTCTAGTGTACATATAATTAGACAGTGTATTTCCTAAATTCTAACTGAGAATTCATTCTTATTTAGAATCCTTCTCTCTCTCTTAAAAAAGAAAGTGGTATTTCAGGAAAACACACTTATCTTAAAGATTCTCGAGTCACTGTCAGCTATTTTTACATAGGCCAACATACAGCTTTATGTTCTAACTTTTATTAAGAGAAAATGATTTTCTTTCCATTCTCACATAATTTACTTTGAGTGAGAGAGTTGTATTCAGCACGTATAGTTGCAAGACAGAACAATGAGGTGTTTATAACAAAATAATGTTGCATAATGAAGCATTTCAAGTATATGAAAAGTGAATCTCCAAAGAGATTAGAGCTGTAATTTGTATTTGGTTCTGAAGATGAACACCTGTAACAGTCATTTTTTTCTGTATGACAGCTATTTTTATAAAATTAACAGTGATTTAGATTTGAATTTTAACCCATATTATATGTGTGTGCTAAGGCAATTTCAAATAAGTAAAAATGCTTTTTCTTTAGGTCAAAAACAAGTATTGTGAGATTATAAGACTATTTTTATAAATGAAATGCAAGTTTTAGAAAAATGACATCCATTTCTTTGGCTAACAAGTTTTTCTTTGAACATGCAATGCCTGTAAAGAAAGGAGACAAGTGGTGTGTGTTTCTTTGTCATTAACATCTTATTGTGTCTTTGTTCAATCAAATGATTTCTTCTGAACACTGAACTGAGATGATATAGAAGAATTATTTTGAAATATTGTTATTTTTCATAAAATGTTTTTCTTTGAGTTGATACTAAATGTATATGAATATACTTATCCCCTCTCTACATATAAACTTATTTGATCTTTGATAACTATGAGGTAAGCATTCAGGCTATTCCTAAATAGTCGTTAGGAAAATAAAAGTCAGAACTGTATCTGTTGAATTTGATAAATCAAAATAATTCAATAGAAATAATTCATATGAAGCTTACATTTGACCACACAACCATATATGATCACTGACAAGCCATACAGCATGGTAGTTAGAAGCTTTACAGGCCATCTGACTGTATTTACATTGCCTTGAGAACCTCATAAATAGTATGAAAAGGCAAGAAGATATGACACTGAAAGATGAATCCCCCAGGTTGGTAGGTGTCCAATATGCTACTGGAGAAAAGCAGGAAATAGCTCCAGAAGAAATGAAGAGGCTGAGCCAAAGTGGAAATGATGCCCAGTTGTGGATATATTTGGAGGTGGAAATAAAGCCCAAACCTGGAATGCTAGGTCCATGAATCAAGGTAGATTGAAAGTAGTCAAACAGGAGATGGCAAGAGGGAACACATATATTTTAGGAATCAGTGAAATAAAATTGGCTCTGAGACTTAATGCATTAGTTTAATTTCTTTGAATCTCAGCTTCCTTATTTCTAAAATAGAGATTGATAGCTCCTACATAATAAAGCTATGATTGGAATTCAGTATATCAGTACAGGTAAAGTTCTCAGAAGTATGCCCAGCTGATAACATAGCAGTTATTACCATCTCAGAGACAGCACACAGGAGAAATGTAGTGATGTTATATTTTATCATCACTAAATTAATATGCAAGTTGGGAGAATTGGAACTTAAACTTTCAGTTCAGTTCAGTTCAGTTGCTCAGTTGTGTCTTGACTCTTTGTGACCACATGGACTGCAGCACACCAGGCCTCCCTGTTCATCACCAACTTCTGGAGTTCACTCAAACTCATGTCTATCGAGTCGGTAATGCCATCCAGCCATCTCATCCTCTGTTGTCCCCTTCTCTTCCTGCCCTGAATCCCTCCCAGTATCAGGGTCTTTTCCAATGAGTCAACTCTTCACATGATGTGGCCAAAGTATTGGAGTTTCAGCTTTAGCATCAGTCCTTCCAAAGAAATCCCAGGGCTGATCTTTAGAATGAACTGGTTGGATCTCCCTGCATTCCAAGGGACTCTGAAGAGTCTTCTCCAACACCACACTTCAAAGCATTAATTCTTCAGTGCTCAGCTTTCTTCACAGTCCAACTCTCACATCCATAATGGCCACTGGAAAAAACATAGCCTTGACTAGACGGACCTTTGTTGGCAAAGTAATGTCTCTACTTTGGAATATGCTATCTCGGTTGGTCATAACTTTCCTTCAAAGGAGTAAGAGTCTTTAAATTTTATGGCTGCAATCACCATCTGCAGTGATTTTGGAGCCCCCCAAAATAAAGTCTGACACTGTTTCCACTGTTTCCCCATCTATTTCCCATGAAGTGATGGGACCAGATGCCATGATCTTCATTTTCTGAATGTTGAGCTTTAAACCAACTTTTTCACTCTACTCTTTCACATTCATCAAGAGGCTTTTTAGTTCCTCTTCACTTTCTGCCATAAAGGTGGTGTCATCTGCATATCTGAGGTTATTGATATTTCTCCTGGCAATCTTGATTCCACTTTGTGCATCTTCCAGCCCAGCATTTCTCATGATGAACTCTGCATATAAGTTAAATAAGCAGGGTGACAATATACAGCCTTGATGTACTCCTTTTCCTATTTGGAACCAGTCTGTTGTTCCATGTCCAGTTCTACCTGTTGCTTCCTGACCTGCATATAGGTTTCTCAAGAGGCAGGTCAGGTGGTCTGGTATTCCCATCTCTTTCAGAATTTTCCACAGTTTATTGTGATCCACCCAGTCAAAGGCTGTGGCATAGTCAATAAAGCAGAAATAGATGTTTTTCTGGAACTCTCTTCCTTTTTCCTTGATCCAGCAGATGTTGGCAATTTGATCTCTGGTTCCTCTGCCTTTTCTAAAACCAGCTTGAACATCTGGAAGTTCACGGTTCATGTATTGCTGAAGCCTGGCTTGGAGAATTTTGAGCATTACTTTACTAGCGTGTGAGATGAGTGCAATTGTGTGGTAATTTGAGCATTCTTTGGCATTGCCTTCCTTTGGGATTGGAATGAAAACTGACCTTTTCCAGTCCTGTGGCCACTGCTGAGTTTTCCAAATTTGCTGGCACATTGAGTGCACCACTTTCACAGCATCATCTTTCAGGATTTGAAATAGCTCAACTGGAATTCCATCACCTCCACTAGCTTTGTTTCTAGTGATGCTTTCTAAGGCCCACTTGACTTCACGTTCCAGGATGTCCAGCTCTAGGTGAGTGGTAACACCATTGTGATTATCTGGGTCATGAAGATCTTTTTTGTACAGTTCTTCTGTGTATTCTTGCCACCTCTGCTTAATATCTTCTGCTTCTGTTAGGTCCATACCATTTCTGTCCTTTATCGAGCCCATGTTTGCATGAAATGTTCCCTTGGTATCTCTAATTTTCTTGAAGAGATCTCTAGTCTTTCCCATTCTGTTGTTTTCCTCTATTTCTTTGCACTGATCTCTGAGGAAGGCTTTCTTATCTCTCCTTGCTATTCTTTGGAACTCTGTATTCAGATGGAAATAACTTTCCTTTTCTCCTTTGCTTTTCACTTCTCTCCTTTTTACAGCTATTCTCAGGCCTTCCCAGACAGCCATTTTGCTTGTTTGCATTTCTTTTCCATGGGGATGGTCTTGATCCCTGTCTCCTGTATAATGTCACGAACCTCCCTCCATAGTTCATCAGGCACTCTATCAGATCTAGTCCCCTAAATCTATTTCTCACTTCCACTGTTTAATCATAAGGAATTTGATTTAGGTCATAGCTGAATGGTCTAGTGGTTTTCCCTACTTTCTTCAATTTAAGTCTGAATTTGGAAATAAGGAGTTCATGATCTGAGACACAATCAGCTCCCAGTCTTGTTTTTGCTGACTGTATAGAGCTTCTCCATCTTTGGCTGCAAAGAATATAATCAATCTGATTTTGGTGTTGACCATCTGGTGATGACCATGTATAGAGTCTTCTCTTGTGTTGTTGGAAGAGGGTGTTTGCTATGACCAGTGCATTCTCTTCGCAAAACTCTATTAGCCTTTTTCCTGCTTCATTCTATATTCCAAGGGCAAATTTGCCTGTTACTCCAGGTGTTTCTTGACTTCCTACTTTTGCATTCCAGTCCCCTATAATGAAAAGGACATCTTTTTTGGGTGTTAGTTCTAAAAGGTCTTGTAGGTCTTCATAGAACTGTTCAATTTCAGCTTCTTCAGCATTACTGGTTGAGGCATAGACTTGGATTACTGTGATATTGAATGGTTTGCCTTGGAAACGAACAGAAATCATTCTGTCATTTTTGAGACTGCATCCAAGTACTGCATTTCAGACTCTTTTGTTGACCATGATGGCTACTCCATTTCTTCTAAGGTATTCCTGCCCACAGTAGTAGATATAGTGGTCATCTGAGTTAAATTCACCCATTCCAGTCCATTTTAGTTCGCTGATTCCTAGAATGTCAATGTTCACTCTTGCCATCTCCTGTTTGACTTCCAATTTGCCTTGATTCATGGACCTAACGTTCCAGGTTCCTATGCTATATTGCTGTTATAGCATCAGACCTTGTTTCTAACATCAGTCACACCCACAACTGGGTATTGTTTTTGCTTTGGCTCCATCCCTTCATTCTTTCTGGAGTTATTTCTCCACTGATCTCCTGTAGCATATTGGGCACCTATCGACCTGGGGAGTTCCTCTTTCAGTATCCTATCATTTTGCCTTTTCATACTATTCATGGGGTTCTCAAGGCAAGAATACTGAAGTGGTTTTCCATTCCCTTCTCCAGTGAACAACATTCTGTCAGACCTCTCCACCATGACTTGCCCATCTTGGGTGGCCCCACACAGTTGCTGCAAAGTATTTAAGGTGATTTAAGCTTTCAGTTCAGTCAGTTCAGTTCAGTCACTCAGTCGTGTCCGACTCTTTGCGACCCCATGAATCGCAGCACGCCAGGCCTCCCTGTCCATCACCGACTCCCAGAGTTCACTCAGACTCATGTCCATCGAGTCGGTGATGCCATCCAGCCATCTCATCCTCTGTCATCCCCTTCTCCTCCTGCCCTCAATCCCTCCCAGCATCAGAGTCTTTTCCAATGAGTCAACTCTTCGCATGAGGTGGCCAAAGTACTGGAGTTTCAGCTTTAGCATCATTCCTTCCGAAGAAATCCCAGGGCTGATCTCCTTCAGAATGGACTGGTTGGATCTGCTTGCAGTCCAAGGGACTCTCAGGAGTCTTCTACAACACCACAGTTCAAAAGCATCAATTCTTCGGTGTTCAGCCTTCTTCACAGTCCAACTCTCACATCCATACATGACCACTGGAAAAACCATAGCCTTGACTAGACGGACCTTTGTTGGCAAAGTAATGTCTCTGTTTTTGAATATGCTATCTAGGTTGGTCACAACTTTTCTTCCAAAGAGTAAGTGTCTTTTAATTTCATGGCTGCAGTCACCATCTGCATTTAAGCTTTAAAGTGCTACAATGTGGGCTTTCCTGGTGGCTCAGATGGTAAAGAATCTGCCTGCAATTCAGGAGACCTGGGTTTGATCCCTGTGTTGGGAAGATCCCCTGGAGAAGGGAATGGCAACCCACTCCAGTATTCTTGCCTGGCAAATCTCATGGACAGAGGAGCCTGGTGGGCTATAGTCCATGTTGTTGAACTGAAAATGACTGAATGATTAACACAAAGTATTTAAAATATCCAAGTATTATGTGTTAAATATTTGCTTCTCCACCCAGTTCATGTATTGAAATTCTAACTACCATTATTATGAAGTTATGGGGTTTTTTAAGAGGTAATTGTGTCATAGAGCCCTCATGAATGGGGTCAGTGACCCTATAAGAGAGATTCAAAAGAGCATTCTGGCCTCTTCCACTAAGTGAAGAGACAGCAAAAAGATATCCATCTAAGAACCAGGAACCAGGCCCTCACCAGACACTGAATGTGATGGAGCCTTGATCTTGGGCTTCTCAACTTCCAGAGTTATATAAAAATAAATTCTGTTTTTTAAAGAGTGCCAATGGTACCCCACTCCAGTATTCCTGCCTGGAAAATCCCATGGATGGAGGAGCCTGGTGGGCTGCAGTCCATGAGGTTGCTAAGAGTCGGACAAGACTGAGCGACTTCACTTTCACTTTTCACTTTCATGCATTGGAGAAGGAAATGGCAACCCACTCCAGTGTTCTTGCCTGGAGAATCCCAGGGAGAGGGGAGCCTGGTGGGCTGCCGTCTATGGGGTCGCACAGAGTTGGACACGACTGAAGTGACTTAGCAGCAGCAGCAGCAGCAGCAAGTCTATAGTATTTTGTTATAGCAGCCTGATAGACTAAGACTTGGTGTAATTTGATTATGACCTAAGATTGAATACAAATATATATTTTATAGTTTATAAACCACTTTTATAAGCAATATCTGTTTTAATTTTCCTGAGTTTTTTTTTTTATAATAATATATTTTTTACAAAATTTCTATAAGCAACTCACTATGTTATACAGAATGAAATGACTATAATACTAGGCAAAAAAGCAAAGTGATTACACCATCTTGGAATCATCTTGGAATTTATAATACACATAGAAATGAATGTATAGTCAGATAAACAATTTAGACTTTAGGGTAACTGATCTCAAAAGCTTCAATATAGAATAGGCTTAGATAGGATAGGATATTTATTATAGAATAGATAGGATATTCTTAAAGGAGTCAGATCAAGAGAAATGTAAGGTGATATATAAAGTAAATTCTTATAAGACAATTTAAAATAATTCAAAAGATAAAGAAATTTGGCAATACTTTTCAAATTATGGTCTGTTTACTGTATTCATTAAAATGATGTAGGCTGTTTCTTAAAAAGGTGAATTCTAGAATCATACTCCAGTTTGGCTGAGTCATTATCTGGAGCTGAAGTTCAAACTGACATTTTTTTTTTAACAGTTCACTAGGTGATATTCATATATGCTAAACTTTGAAGTTGGGAAAATGTGAAGTACTTTAAGTAATGCAGGATGAACTGGTAAGAGACCAAAGAAGAATCACTCCTCCCAACCTTCACAAACAAATGATCTTCAAAATCAAAGGATAAATAAAACTTGGTTGAGAAAATATTTGAATTTCATAAGTGAGTTATTAAACATTAACTTATTATTTAAATACAGTCATCCCTCCATATCTGTGAGGGATTGATTCTAGACCCCTACAAATAACCACATCTGCAGATGTTCAAGTTGCATAGTACAGTGTGCCTTTGGTTTTCCATTCTGTTTCCTCAAAGTCTACCAGTTCAGCACTCCTGGATTCCAAATATAGAAATTCAAAGTTGAATCATGAATATGAAGGCTTATTTTAATTTTCAATTTCTTTCCCAAATAAATTATACTCAAGAAACAAGAATCTTAATTTCAACCCACTATCAGTGATAACAGGGTCTTCCCTGTAGCTCAAATGGTAAAGAATCTGCCTGCAATGCAGGAGACCCAGGTTTAATCCCTGGGTCAGGAAGATCCCCTGGAGAAGGAAATTGCAACCCACTCCAGTATTCTTGCCTGGGAAATCCCATGGACAGAGGAGCCTGAAAGGCATAACTGAAGAATTATGGATAATTTCAAAAGTAGTAGAAGAGAGCTGTCTACACTTTTATTCTTTCCTTTTTTCTTTTCTTTTTTTTTTCTCTCTCCCCCTTTCTCTCTGTCTTCTTCCCCTGCCTCTTTCATTCTTTTCTTGCTTTCTCTATTTTTTTCTTTTCTCTTCTTTTCTTTCTATTTTGTGGAAGCTTATCTCTAAAATACAGACGAGTGATCTTAGCAACAACCTCAACAAAATTAAACAAAATCATGTCAGCACTTAGGAAAGAGATTTGGTAGTTATGACTGTCTCTATTCACTGAGAATTTAAAATATATATATTTTACTTTTACTGTTTTTTTTCCTATTTTGACAAGATTATTTAGCAGGCACAGTGAAGGCCACAGATAACTGTATTTCATTAAGATTGCTTAAAGTGTCTCTTGTTATGAGCTTATGGTTACCAGGGGGAAGGGTGGGGTAGGGGGAGGACAGTTAGAGAGTTTGGGATTGACATGTATACATGCCTATATTGAAATGGATGACCAACTGTATAGCAAAGGAAACTCTGCTCAATATTTTGTAACAATCAAACTGGAAAAAGAATTTGGAAAAGAACAGATACATGTATATGTATAATTGAATCATTTTGTTGTACACCTCAAACTAGCAAAAAATTGTTAATCAACTGTACTCCAATATAAAATAAAAAGTGAAAAAAAGAAAAAAACACATCTCTTTTTATGTTTTTATGAGAACTCTCTTAATTTAATTTTAAATAAGAATGACCCAGTGGTTTTAATTGATTATAATTCATACTTAGACAGTAGTGAGCTACGGCTGCAAACAGAGGCCACCACCCCCCCTTCATCTTTGACAAGAGAAAGAAAATCAATCATAAATAAAACACATTTTTAAAAATTTACAAAGTCACATTTATCCCCTTAAGCAATAATTCTCAACCTTGTAATTTTGACTTTTGGTATATATTTAAGCCTTCCCCTTTATGTTTTCTTCAGCTTCTGGGTGTTTAGCCCATGAAATAAATAAAACTGGAATAGGTCAAATCTGACACTAGTTGCATTTGATGAGAGAGATACCAGGAAATTGTGAGTCATTCATCAGGGTGAACATCAGGCCTTTTCTATACTGCAAGGGCTCTAAGATGGGGACTTTCTCCTGGGTGCCATGAGGGCAGTTAGGACTCTATGCAGAAACTGGAAAGTGTGAGCTGTAAAGAGAAGCAGACTGTTCTTTTAACTCCTGAGAGACCATAAATGACAATCTGTCAGCAATATCATACAGTTTAAGAGTTGAAATATCATTACTTCTACTTTTTTTAAATGGCGGCATAATTTGTCAAAGAAAAGTATATCACAGAATTTCAGTATCTAAACCTGACAGCCGCCAATATAAAATGGAATTCTCTGGTTAAAGTCTGAAGGGAATAAAAACCCCACTCTATTCAATCTCCTCCCCATACCCCCAGGTAGACATTATGGTTCTTCCAGAAATCTCTGAGATCCATATGGCCTTGGAATTCACAGAACATGGTTGGAAGCTTCTTGCTTATTTCACCTCCTTCCATCTCCTTCTACCATTTTACAAGTTTGGTGCTGCATGAGGAAACTGAGAACAGAGAGTTCCAATAATCTCCCCATGGTTGCTATTAATATTAGAAGGAGAAGTGAACTGCTGTCTTTAGTTTGTTGTTTCATTGTACAACACTGTCTGGAAGCAAAGGGAATGATTCTTAACATTATTTCAAACTCATTTTCAAATCATTTCCCATCTGAATACGTTAAACTGCCAAGAGAGTGGCATTTGTCACATTTTTGGATTACTGCAGAAACTGAAGAAAACTTTGTTTAATAACTGAGAGAGTAATTTAGGGACACAATCTTAGACTGCATGAAAATTCAAGACAACCACAGACAGTTAAACCAATAAGAATATTATTTATTTATCAGCAAGAGTGTGGACAGGATTTTAGAAGATATTAAAGGAACATAAGACATGGCACCTTAAGGAACTATTTTGTTAGGCAAACAATGTGTGTGTGTGTGTGTGCGCGTGCGCACTTATGCGTGTGCATGGTCCTGTGCATTGTTGTTTTTAGAGGTATCAGCTGAACTGTGTAGGGTTTAATAAAAACTTCATTGCAGTTTGTGAAAGAATACAATCAAATTTTCTTACTCATTAATTTAAAAAATGAGAGAGAGAGAGACAGAAACAGAGACAGAAAAGTTCAGGAATTTGGTTTTTGATCTTTGAAGCTATCAGTGGGTTGACAGATCTACAACTGTTCAAAGATTTCTATCCTGTCAAATTCATGGAAAGTAGAAGCCAACAATTTTACAGGAAAAATGGGCAGCATGAGATAAAACAGATGTTTTATGAAAAGAGAAGCAGAAATAGAGAATGCAGAAATGGAACTGCAACTTTGGAATGTTCTAACTACTGTATTTCCTAAAGTTAGGCTTTGTAAGATTGCCTTCAAAATTTTAGACTCATGAGTCATTCTTTAAGCTTTTGTGAAGGGTTTAAGTTGCATTCAATCAAACTTTTCTTGAATAATTCAGAATAAATGGATACAAATTGCCTGGTAGAGTGTATAGTATATTAAAAGCAAAACATGATATATATCATTATTACATTGAAATATTGTAATTTCTCATACTCAAGATTTCACATGGTTAATGTTATAAAAACAAAAAATGCAAAGCTGCTGAGTACATTGTGTAAATGGAAAAAACTGAATGGAATTTGGGAGCTGGGACCCTTAGCTCCATTTTTTTTTTTTTTTTTTTTTTTAACCAAGTGTCCCATTGGCCTTTGGTAAGACTAACATAAACAAGCCTCACTTTTCTTTATTGATGGATAAAGGAGAAGATGAGTGATTTCAAAGATGTATTCTGTCTTTAAATTTATGTAAATGTGGGGTTGAATCAAAGGCCTGGCATAATCTGCAAGCACTTTCTTTATTTGTCCAGTGAAACCCTCCATGCATAAATTTATGTGAAGCTATATATGACAAACCCACAGCAAACATTGTCCTCAGTGGTGAAAAATTGAAAACATTTCCCCTAAAATCAGGAACAAGACAAGGGTGACCACTTTCACCATTACTATTCAACATAGTTTTGGAAGTTTTGGCCACAGCAATCAGAGCAGAAAAATAAATAAAAGAATCCAAATTGGAAAAGAAGAAGTAAAACTCTCACTGTTTGCAGATGACATGATCCTCTACACAGAAAACCCTAAAGACTCCACCAGAAAATTACTAGAGCTAATCAGTGAATATAGTAAAGTTGCAGGATATAAAATCAACACCCAGAAATCCCTTGCATTCCTATACAATAATAATGAAAAAATTGAAAGAGAAATTAAGGAAACAATTCCATTCACCATTGCAACGAAAAGAATAAAATACTTAGGAATATATCTACCTAAAGAAACTACAGACCTATATATAGAAAACTATAAAACACTGGTGAAAGAAATCAAAGAGGACACTAATAGATGGAGAAATATACCATGTTCATGGATCGGAAGAATCAATATAGTGAAAATGAGTATACTACCCAAAGCAATCTATAGATTCAATGCAATCCCTATCAAGCTACCAATGGTATTCTTCACAGAGCTAGAACAAATAATTTCACGATTTGTATGGAAATACAAAAAACCTTGAATAGCCAAAGCAATCTTGAGAAAGAAGAATGGAACTGGAGGAATCAACCTGCCTGACTTCAGGCTCTACTACAAAGCCACAGTTATCAAGACAGTATGGTACTGGCACAAAGACAGAAATATAGAGCAATGGAACAAAATAGAAAGCCCAGAGATAAATCCACACACCTATGGACACCTTATCTTTGACAAAGGAGGCAAGAATATACAATGGATTAAAGACAATCTCTTTAACAAGTGGTGCTGGGAAAACTGGTCAACCACTTGTAAAAGAATGAAACTAGAACACTTTCTAATACCATACACAAAAATAAACTCAAAATGGATTAAAGATCTAAACGTAAGACCAGAAACTATAAAACTCCTAGAGGAGAACATAGGCAAAACACTCTCCGACATACATCACAGCAGGATCCTCTATGACCCACCTCCCAGCATATTGGAAATAAAAGCAAAAATAAACAAATGTGACCTAATTAAATTTAAAAGCTTCTGCACAACAAAGGAATCTATAAGCAAGGTGAAAAGATAGCCTTCAGAATGGGAGAAAATATTAATAAATGAAGCAACTGACAAAGAACTAATCTCAAAAATACACAAGCAACTCCTGCAGCTCAATTCCAGAAAAATAAATGACCCAATCAAAAAATGGGCCAAAGAACTAAACAGACATTTCTCCAAAGAAGACATACAGATGGCTAACAAACACATGAAAAGATGCTCAACATCACTCATTATCAGAAAAATGCAAATCAAAACCACAATGAGGGACCATTTCACGCCAGTCAGAATGGCTGCGATCCAAAAGTCTACAAGCAATAAATGCTGGAGAGGGTGTGGAGAAAAGGGAACTCTCTTACACTGTTGGTGGGAATGCAAACTAGTACAGCCACTATGGAGAACAGTGTGGAGATTCCTTAAAAAAAACTGGAATTAGAATTGCCTTATAACCCAGCAATCCCACTACTGGGCATACACACCAAGGAAACCAGAAGGGAAAGAGGCACGTGTACCCCAATGTTCATCGCAGCACTGTTTCTAATAGCCAGGACATGGAAGCAACCTAGATGTCCATCAGCAGATGAATGGATAAGAAAGCTGTGGTACATATACACAATGGGGTATTACTCAGCCATTAAAAAGAATATGTTTGAATCAGTTCTAATGAGGTGGATGAAACTGGAGCCTATTATACAGAGTGAAGTAAGCCAGAAAGAAAAACACCAATACAGTATACTAATGCGTATATATGGAATTTAGAAAGATGATAATGATAACCCTGTAAGCGAGACAGCAAAAGAGACACAGATATATAGAACAGTCTTTTGGACTCTGTGGGAGAGGGAAGGGGTGGGATGATTTGGGAGAATGGCATTGAAACATGTATAATATCATATATGAAACGAATCACCAGTCCAGGTTCGATGCATGATACAGGATGCTTGGGGCTGGTGCACTGGGATGACCCAGAGGGGATGGTACGGGAAGGGAAGTGGGAGGGGGGTTGAGGATGGGGAACACATGTACACCTGTGGCAGATTCATGTTGATGTATGGCAAAACCAATACAATATTGTAAAGTAAAAATAAAATAAAAGATAATTGAAATTTCAAAAAAATAAATAAATAAAATAATACATGCATATAAAACTAAAAAAAAAATAAAGTTAATGAGATAGTCATACTGGAAAAAAAAAAAAGAAAGACATAACACCTAAATCTAATTTGTTATCCTGAATTACATCTTCAGTTTAGGAAATACTCTCAGGAACAGTTAGGGATGTGTGTGCATATATACAATTTCAGAAAAATATTTAAATTCATATTAATATTATATAATTATAGACAGAATGGCCAAGCACCCATGGTAAGACATTAACACTATGAAATGTGGTGGAGGTCTATATCTGTACTATTTTCTTTTCTGTAAGTTTTATTGCTGTTGAATTGTAATGCGAATATGGTGTATTTGTATTTGAAACTTTATTATGCTTGAAATCACTTGATGTCGTCATAGCATATGATAACCAGTGACTTTTCAGCTTCAAATTTGTAAAAAGAATACAATGTATGGCAATGAGGCTAATAAAACTGTATAGAATGAGTGAAAAAAAATTATGAGACTTCAAAATAAGACAATTTTTCTTTATGTGAACTTTTTTTATGTTAGCTTTTCAGCCTTGTACTGTATGTGTAAACCTTGTTTTGGAGACTTCCAAATAATTATCACTGATTAAGAGTTGGGAATTTTAGTTTCTAAATCATAATGTGTGGGAAGTGTGTGCTTGTTTTCCTTGACATTAACAAGATCTTAATTCCATCTGAAAAGCTGCCTTAACACAGGTTTAATCTTGTGTATCTGTTACTATTGAAAATGGATATGCCTATATATTTGATAGAAAATATGATTGTGTTCTGATGAAAGTGACATCTAAAATTAGTTTCCCAGACCCAGTGTGCCCATTGAAACCTCACAGATGGAAGAGGAGAAAAATGTCAAAGAAGCTCATATACTTGGATTTGTTCCTGCTGCCTACACTTGTCTCCTGACACCTGCTTCTTGGCATTGCCTCCAGTGCCTCTAAAGGAAAACATGTTGCAAAGTATGTTAGAAAATTGTATAATATTTTAATACATTTTTAAAAAGGGAATAACTTTCTCTGCTCTCCTATTGCTGACCTCTCCACTCCTATATTCATCTTCCTCCCTTTTCTTGATCCTTCAGGACACTGTAGTGTTTCCTGAGGGACAAAAGTGAAAAGAAACTCCTGGTGCTTTAACAAGTTTAGATACTGCAGGGAATTCCCAGTTCTCACAATCCTTCTTTAAATAGCAGTTCAAGGACTCACTGCTGCAAAGACTGAAGTATGTATTTTAAGCAAAAGCAGCAAGGAAAACCAAGAGGCTGGCATCTCTCTGCCCATCATTTGGTAATGCTGTCTTTCTCTAAGGCAAAACTTCAGAGCTTCATCTTCAAGTATAAGCCTATGACAAGTGACCTCTGTGGTGTTAGTGGTTGGAATTGTTACAGCCTGTAATATCACATAACATAAGGGAAAAATGTGACCCTGAAGTAAAAGGATATTTTATTTGTTAGACAATTTTAGTTTGGAAGAAACAAATTCCAAAGAAACAGATTAAATAATCTGGCAAAAATTATGGTTCATCTTGGATTCATGTATTGCTCAGTGATGATTTCATGCTTACTTTCTATTCTCCATTGTCATGATTCATTTTAAGTGCCAACTTGACTGGGTTAAGAGATGCCCAGATAGCAGGCAAGAATTATTTCTGGGTGTGTCTGTGAAGATGCTTCTGGAAGAGATTCACATTCTAATGCGACACTCAGTCAAGAAGATCACCCCGCACCAGTCCCCAGAGTGAGCAAACATCATCCACCTTCTTGAGGGTTTAAAGAGACCAAAAAAGTAGAAGGAGGATGAATTCTCTCTCTCTCTCTTTCCTTGAGCTGGGACTTGCTTCTTATCCTGCTGTCTTTCTTAGGTCTTCAGATTCTGAAATTTGTACCAGTGTTTCCTCCCCCCCTACTCCCCATCTGCATTTCTCAAGCCTTCAAATTTGAGCTGAATTATACAGCTGGCTTCCCTGGTTCTCCAGCTCACAGACAGCAGATCGTTGAATTTCTCAGCCCCACAACTGTAGGAGCCATTCCTATATCAAGTCTCTCACACATACCCATACGTATCCTATTGCTTCTGTTTCTCTGGAGAACTCTAATACATCCATCATTTTCCTCTTTTCTGAGCATTGGATATAAAATCCCTATATATTTATCCATTTTCAATGACACTGCTCTTAAAAAAACTTTGTTAGATTTCTGTGGGATATTAATCTCATCCAAATTTCAGTAAAAATACAAGGGTTAACATCCAAACTCCTAGGATATCATATCTTTTTCTGCAATAAAAATTATTATTAATGTTCTAGGCCAAGTTTAGTAAAAACGAATGTGCTGTTTCCAGAAGCTCAATTTTCCAGCATTCTAATAATTGTGATTTAATCAGGTAGCCTGAAACTGTTGATTTTAATAGAAGTTTCTGAACTAAATGCCTTGGGTAAAAAAAATCGGAGGAATAATGCTGTAGTGACATAGTCCCTTAACAAAGCAGTAGCACTGGACTTGAGAAGACTCCAGTCTGCCTACAGAAACTAAAGAAAAATTGCCATTGTAACAACTGTGAAGTAGGAGGAAACAAGGGGTTCCAAGTTAAATGAGGTTTTTCCTTCTAGAAATGAAAAGCAAGTCAATCCAAAAGACAAAAATGGATGGACTTTCTTACAAAATTGTGGGCCCCCAATTATTGTGAGACAACAGATGGACACTCTTCTAGGAGAATCCCACAATAGGTTGGGATTGTACCAGGTGAACTGTACATCCCTTCTAATGGTGAGATTCCGCTCTTCTAAGAACCATATGGTGATGGCATTAAAAACAGGACTGGGAGGAAAGAGGCACTGCTAATCCTCCAGTTATCTTCCAATTTCTCTGTACTTGCTGGTTCCCTGGAAAGGCAGCCTCTCTTTACAACAGAGATGCTAAATTTAACGGGTATGTCTAACCTCATCTATAATCTACTAGCCTATTTCCCCAAGTTCTTTTCTATACTATTGCAGGCATCATTTAAAAACCATTAATAATTGTGTCCATTAACTACATTTTCAAATGTTCTGAGACAGTCTCAGAGATGAGGCATGTGAGGTGCCTGGAGCCTGCAATGGAGAAGAATATGAATTGCACTCCGTTTGTGGCAGAAGGGAAGAACATAGGAGACTATTCCCCAGTTCACTTAGTTTTTACCTGATGATTTACAAGGTATGTAAATTAGGAGACAACCACAGAAGGTGCATTTAATGACATCTTAATGCATCATGGAATTTACGACAAGGCATGAATAGCTTGTGCACTCAACCATTGGAAGCAGATGCTGCAATAATTCTACTTAATACGTAGAAGCAAAGTAAAGCATATTGTTTTTTGTACAAATGTTTATGAAACATTAATAAGAATAATATGCACCATTCAATGCCGAACATATAATCTGAAATCCTTTCCTATAAATATTTATAAAGAAGACATTTTGGTTCTCAATGTAAATTGATTTTTAAGCCTAGATTCTGAGATTCTACATTTTTTTTTCCCCCCTGTCTGGGTATATATTTAACTAGAGTAAGACTAACTGACTCGTAGGACAGCAGTGCTTTTTACTGTACCCACTTAGTGAAAGCCTAAAGAGATTGCTTTGATTTAATTCATAAAATATATTCTGTATTACAACAGCTAGTCACTTGGAAATGAAACTTTTACTGTTGTGTTAGCTGGTAACTACTTACTGTGTTACAAAGAATTAATGAGCTTCATTAGGTTCAAGGAAGTACACAGTTTCTAAATTACGTGGTAATATTTGATATGTATAATACAAATAAGTTTTAAAATGCCTTTACCATCAATACCTCAAATGTTGGCTTGTTTATTCACAATGACCAGTAAAAGATATTAAAGGAGCTAGAATATATTGAAGAGAAAAATCTACATTCCAATATTATATAAATTTGATTTACTCTGCAAAATGTTGTAGTTCCTTACTGCTAACTACAGTTAGCACGTTATTTTCTTTCTGACAGTATCTTTTCTATCTGCAATTATCTTATGTTTCTTCTAGTGATTTTACTAGCCATTGTCAGGTTTTGTTTGTTTCTTCCCCTCCCCTTAACAGGGGAACCATTTTAGAGAACCAGAATATCTGATTTCCTTCCAGTTAAGAGTCCTAACTGCTAACTGTTCTTCAACACTGCAGTTTTGTCCATCCTTAGCTTCCTAAGTTTGGTTGAAAACGTCAAGATTATGAACTGAATCATTTTCATAACTTTATTTGTATAAGTATATAAATAATGAGTGAGTTTTACGTGCCAAAGTTAGCTTTCTTAAGCAACACAGTGAACTTATTAAAAAGTACCAGGTAAAATGTGACCCTTGGGAAAAGTGAAAAAGACTTCATGATGTAAAGAATATCCCATAGCAACAAAGCAAAAAAAGAACAGATTGAAGGTGGTTAGGAGATATGCATGTGAGTGATTTTTAAACTAATGCAGAATTTGCCTCATTAGTATCACTTGAATCCCTCTAACCCTTTGAACACAATATGATTGGTCATTTAAACCAATCTTGACACATTTTATCACAGTATAATGACATCTCTAATCCACTTGCTCCTATTATCATTTAAAGGTGTTAGGGTTTGTTAAATCTTCTCTGACCTTTGTGTTTGTTTTGGATCTCCAAATGTTGATATGTACTCTGGATGTCCAAATCCAAAGAAATCAAGTATCGTAGAACTATGCCACATTGGGATATTTAAAAAAACTATTTCTGACCCACCCTTGTCCTCAATTTATGACTACCATAAATTGAGACATTGTAAAAAAGATTTGGTGATTTTTTTTTCTTTTTTATTGCCATGCATCTACTATATGTTATGAATTTAAAGTTTTCAACAAATTTTATCTCAATTTCATCTAGAATACCTCTGTGATATAAATTTCAACCCTAAAGTAAATGCTTGTAAGAATACAGTAGTAAACAATTATCTAAGTCATTGGTACTTAAGCAGATATTTGTTCTAATTGGAATAAATTAGACTAAAGTGAATTTGTGTTAGAAAATAGCAAAGGTTATTTTAAATCATCAATTGACATTGTAAAATAAAGCCTTCACAAATATTTGAGTTGTATCCGTTTCACATACCTTGTCTTGCAGTGGGAAGAGAAAGTACAGTAAATAACGAATATGGCAATCCACTCCAGTACTACTGCCTGGAAAATCCCATGGACAGAGGAGCCTGGTAGGCTACAGTCCATAGGGTCGCAAAGAGTCGGACACCACTGAGCGACTTCACTTCAGAGACAGAGATTATGGTTTAAATAAATGTTAAAGGCTAGGATAGCAGTATTCCTGAGTCCAACTATGGTCTATATTTATCCAATGAAGCTGTAAGTGTCTTTCTTTTAAGGTTTTACTGTTAATTCCCTCATTCGACTCCATTTCCACAACATTCCAGGAAGCTGGTCTGGTTTATTGCCTAGGTTCAAACCCCATGTCAGTGCCTGCTTAGTCACACATACTGGATCATGGGACTCCAACAGTTATTAAAGTACTATTCTTTTCTCTACTACCTTCATCACCATTTATGATCTGGGATGAAAAAAATTCCTGTCCTCTAGCTATTGTCCCCCAACAATTCCTGAGAATGTCCTCTCTCTGCTATTTATACTTGGATTCTGGGGCGGGGGGGAAGATGGCAACAGTAGCAGGAGGAGGAGAACATACAATTTTATATATTCTAACGTATTTAATATTACCAAACCCCATTTGGAGGGATCAGAGAAAAGGCTTTGGGAGGTTAAATACTTTGCCCAAAGCCACATAACTATGAAATGATATAGCTGGTGTTTCTGGACCAGTTTTTTATTTCAAAGCCCCCTTTCCCCCATTGGATCACACTCCTGGCAACAAGAATGACCAGTGACTAAGTACGTCTTATATGCAAATAAACCTCTGACATTTTCACAAGACCATCATCTACCATATCAGGGCATTATAGCATTTAATTTACTAATAGATTATGAATTAAGTTTGACATCTTCAATTGGTCTTGGAAATTAGCTATTTAATGGAAACTCTAAGTCTTTTTCAAAGTTAGTTTTAAATGGTTATTTTTGAATGATGAACCCCCAAAAATCAGAGTTCTGTGGCAAAGTTCTTAACCAATTACTTCCCTGAGAGTTTATTTTCTCTGAAAATTTACTTTTAGACTTGACATTTGGCATGTGAATAGTAGCTTGAAAGACAGAATAAGCTGGAGGTAATAAAAGAATAAATGATTCTAGGAAAAGGCTTAAGGAAATGTCAAACTCAGGTTATAGATTGTTGGAACTGCTATTCATGTAACTTATTTTCCTGGATACACCCTTTGACATGTTTTCATAAATATTTTCTTTGTCTCTCCAAATGAATTTCAAACTCCTGAAGCTTAGAGGGCAGATAAAGTGCTTTATTAGCAATATACCCCAGGTTTCACATTCACTTGCTGCTTAGTAAATATTTCCTGAATAAATGAATATAAATAAAAGAATCTACTTTAACTTTTGTATATTATATGTCACATCATATTTGCTTGACTATGCATTGTCAATTGTCTTTGAATCATGAATATAAGGAATGATAATAAAATATATGCAGCAAAGATATATTAATCAGAACAAAATCTTTTAAAAATACTTCTATCAGTTGGCAGGTATATGTGTAAGAGGATGTGGATTACAAGTATGTATATATTTTGGTGTTTGTACTCTTATCTTCCACATAGTGGGTTTTCAAATGTACTGCTAACTAAACTGCTAAGTCACTTCAGTCGAGTCCGACTCTGCGACCCCATAGACAGAAGCCTACCAGGCTCCCCTGTCCCTGCCAGGCTGCACACCCTCTTCCTCTCTGACATAATGTCAGAGGAGACCTGAATAAACAAGATTTAAATAAGACACAGGGTCTTACAATATAACATCAAAATGCCCAGGATACATTCAAAAGTCACTTTCACACTAAAAGTAATGATACTATCAGCTTGAATGAAAAAAGGCCATTACAGATGCTAACACTGAGATAACACAAGTTATCTGACAAAGATTTTAAAGAGAAATTATGTACTTGGTGTCTGCTCAGTCACTACAGATGTGTCTGACTCTTTGCGACCCAATGGACCATAGACCTCTAGGCTCCTCTGTCAATGGGATTCTCCAGGCAAGACCATGTGAGTGGGTTGCCTTGCACTCCTCCAGGGAATCTTCCCCACCCAGGGATTGAAACCTCATATTCTGTATTGTAGGTAGATTCTTTACTGCTGAGCCACTGGAGAAGCCTATATGTACTTAGTAAGAACATATTACCAAATAAAAAGCATAGACAAATATAAAATGTAAATAGTAAATAAACAGAAAGTTTAGCACAAAAAATAAGATAATAATAGCAACAAACACCCCAGTGAATGTGCACAATAACATAATGTAAAGGGCAGAAGAAGAACCCGTGAATTTGAAGATGTTGTTCAGTTGCAGTGTTGTCCAACTCTTTGCAAACCCATGGACTGAAACACTGCAGGCCTCCCTGTCCTATCTCCCAAAGTTTGCCCAAGTTCATGTCCATTGCATCGGTGATGTCATCCAGCCATCTCATCCTCTGATGCCCTCTTCTCCTTCTGCCCTCAGTCTCTCCCAGCATCAGGGACTTTTCCAATAAGTCATCTGTTTGCATAGCTGACAAAAATCCTGGGGTTTCAGCTTAAGCATCAGTCCTTCTAATGAGTATTCAGGGTTTATTTCTCTTAAGATTGACTAGTTTGATCTTTCTGTCCAAGGGACTCTAAGGAGTCTTCTCTAGCACTACAGGTTGAAGGCGTCAATTCTTCGGTGCTCTGCCTTCTTTACGGTCCAGCTCTCACAACCGTATGTATCCAGTGTGAAGACCATAGCCTTGACTATATGGACCTTTGCTGGCAGAGTGATGTCTCTGCTTTTCAACACACTGTCTAGGTTTGTCATAGCTTTTCTGCCAAGAAGTGATTGTCTTCTGATTTCATGGCTGTAGTCACCATCTTCAGTGATTTTAGAGCCCTAGAAGAGATCTGTCACTACTTCCACCTTTCCCGCCTCTATTTGCCATGAAGTAATGGGGCCAGATACCATGATCTTAGTTGATTTTAGTATTTAGTTTTAAGCCAGCTTTTTCACTCTCCTCCTTCACCTGCATCAAGAGGATCTTTAGTTCCTCTTCACTTTCTTCCATTAGACTGGTATCATACACATATCTGAGGCTAGTGAACTTGAAGATAGATCAATATAAATTACTTAATATAAAGAAGAGAGAAAAAATAAGTTTAAAAACAAAGTAAACAAGCTCTGAGATTATGTGGGACTATAAGAAAAGATCTGATATTCATATTACTGGATTCTCAAAAACAGAATTGAAAAAGAGTGTGGCTGAAAATTTATTCAGAGAAATAATACCTGAAAATTTTCCAAATTAAGCAAAAATAACAAACTTATGGATTCAAGAAGCTGAGTGAACCATAAACTATATAAACCTAAAGAATGTCATGTCAAAACCCAATTATAACTTAATTTTTGAAAACTAAAAAAAAAAAAATGAAAAAAGCATAGGAAAAATAATACCTTACATACGTTAGAAAAACAGTTAGAATGCTCTAGACTTCTATGTCCAATTAAATATCCTTCAGGATAAATCAAAATATTCTCAAGAGAATCAAAACTATGAGAATCTGTCATCAGCACATCTTCCCTAAAAGGATGGATGGGGAACACATGTATACCTGTGGCGGATTCATTTTGATATTTGGCAAAACTAATACAATTATGTAAAGTTTAAAAATAAAATAAAATTAAAAAAAAAAGTAGCTCATGAAGCAGAATGAGGACAATTAAAATTGATAGTAATAGAAACAACAAATCTTAGAACATAAAGAACAACAGAAAGAAAAAGAAATATGGACAAATACCACACATTTTCCTTCTGATGAATTTCTAAATTGTGCTTGTTGGCTGAAGTAAAACTTATTCCTTTTTTTGATGTGGGTCTCTATGAAAAGGAAATATTTAAGACAATGCTATTGTAAATTGAAAAGGGATTTAAAAGAAGGTAAAGCTTCTTTCTGGTGATGAAACTGTTCTTTACCTTGATTTTGGTGGCTGTTATACAAACACATGCATGTGATAAAATGACATAAAACTATATCATACATTATACCAATCAATTTCCTGATTTTGATGTTGTGCTACAGATATGTAAAATGTTACTGTTAGGGAAAAGGGTGAGGATACGTGGGATGTTTCTCTACTATTTTTGCCCCATCCTGTGAATCTAAAATTATTACCAAAAGACAGTTAAAAAAGACGAGCTGTGAATGTATTTATATATATATATATATATATATATATATATATATATATATATATTTGTCTTTGAAAAATAAATACATTCCATATCCTGTACACAAAGACCTGTTCAGGACAGGTCATTCAATCTGGCTCACATCCAAACTTGGTCCTGATCCAATACTGGATCTTTAAAGGTGAAAGGCTGGATCAAAAGAAAATTCTACAGAACTTCCCTGGTGGTCCAGTGGTTAAGAATCTGCCTGCCAATGTAGGGGATACAGGTTCTTTCTCTGGTCTGGGAAGATTCCACAAGCTGCGGGGAAGCTAAGCCCATGCACTCCAACTACCAAGCCCGTGCTCTAGAGTCTATGAGCCACAACTACTAAGCATGATTTCCACAACTACTGAAGCCTCTGCTCCCTATTAATCCATGCGCTGCAATAAGAAAAGTCACTGCAATGAGAAGTCTGTGTACCACAAGTAGAGAGTAGCCTCTGTTCACTGTAAGCAGAGAAAGCCTGCACGCAGCAATGAAGACCCAGCACAGCCAAAAATAAAATAAACAAATAAATATTCTTTCTGGCTTACTTCACTCTGTATAATAGGCTCCAGTTTCATCCCCCTCATTAGAACTGATTCAAATGTATTCTTTTTAATGGCTGAGTAATACTCCATTGTGTATATGTACCACTGCTTTCTTATCCATTCGTCTGCTGATGGACATCTAGGTTGCTTCCATGTCCTGGCTATTATAAACAGTGCTGTGATGAACATTGGGATACACGTGTCTCTTTCAATTCTGGTTTCCTCAGTATGTATGCCCAGCAGTGGGATTGCTGGATCATAAGGCAGTTCTATTTCCAGTTTTTTAAGGAATCTCCACACTGTTCTCCATAGTGGCTGTACGAGTTTGCATTCCCACCAACAGTGTAAGAGGGTTCCCTTTTCTCTACACCCTCTCCAGCATTTATTGCTTGTAGACTTTTGGATCACAGCCATTCTGACTGGCGTGAAGGAGAGGGTGGGATGATTTGGGAGAATGGCATTGAAATACGTATAATATCGTATATGAAACGAGTCGCCAGTTCAGGTTCGATGCATGATACTGGATGCTTGGGGCTGGTGCACTGGGATGACCCAGAGGTATGGTATGGGGAGAGAGGAGGGAGGAGGGTTCAGGATGGGGAACACATGTATACCTGTGGCAGATTCATTTCAATATTTGGCAAAACCAATACAATATTGTAAAGTTTAAAAATAAAATAAAATTTAAAAAAAAGAAACAAAAAAATATTAAAAAAGGAAGTTCTACAGACACATCTATTATTAATATAAAGTGAAAGTGACAGTCATTTAGTTGTGTCCGACTCTCTACAACCCTCTGAATTGTAATCTGCCAGACTCCTCTGTCCATGGGGTTCTCCAGGTAGGAATACTGGAGTGGGTTGCCATGCCCTCCTCCAGGAAATCTTCCTGACTCAGGGATCAAACCTCAGTCTCCTGAATTGCAGGTGGATTCTTTATCATCTGAGCTACCTGGGAAGCTCATTATTAATCAAGGATTCTTCCTAATAGTTTTTTAATACCTACCATGTGCCATGTACATTAAATATACCATCTTATTAAACTTCAAAACAGCACTACAATGTAGATTTTATTTTGTCTATCTTTTATTCAGAGATAAAGATAAAGCTTAAAATATTTAAATAACATATCCGGGATTATCTATCTAGTTAGTGGTCAAAGGCAATATTTAAACTTAAGCTGTATCAGGCAGCCTATAACCAGGAAAACAAACCATATTATGTATTTCAAATACAAAATAATTTAACATAGGGAATTAGTTATGCAGGTTTTGAAAATGGAAAAGAACAAAAATTGAAATGTGTATTAATTCAGAAATTAGAGATCGTGAGAAGCCACTATTATCTGAAGGGGTGCAGAATACAAGGGTAGAAATGTTAGTACCAGACCCTGGCACACAGGAAAGACTCCCACCTTCGGTGGCCAATGCTCCAGAAGCAGTGCCGCAATAAGAAAAAGAGCTAGAGTGAAAGTGGGTGTGAGGGAGTATGAGAGCAAGAGCAGCGACAGGGAGACAGAGACAGAAAGACACAGAAAGGGGATAATGGTTGTCTCTTATCTGCCAGCAGTGCCTCCTATGGGGCACACTCAAGGGATTCCACCTGGAAAAAATACCCTGGGAGACAGTTTGCAGACCTCCAGTGTAGATGGGTGAGGGGATAGAACAAAGGGTTGAAGCAATAACAAAAAAATGGCATAGACTGATTTTTTTTAAAGTTATATTATTTATAGTGGAATGTGCTGCCTGCAAACAAGGGACTATGTACAAATATCTAAAATTTGAAATCTAAAGGCCAAATTAATTTGTTACATTTTCTAAGATCTTTAAAATGATGTAAATATTATATAATTTAATCTATTTTCTTCCTTTCCACCAGCCTTCCAGAAATGCAAAGATATGCAATTTCACTTTTATATTTAAACAGTTGTGTACTTTTTTTTTTTAACATTAAGAAATAATTCTAAACTTTGACATAATCCAAAGACAAAAAGTGCTGACTGGCTTCACTTTCTTTCTTTCCTTTTTTTTTTTTTTTTTTAATATTGTATTGATTTTGCTATACATCAATATGAATCTGCCATGGGTGTACATGTGTTCCCCATCCTGAACCCCCCTCCCACCTCCCTCCCCATACCATCCCTTTGGGTTATCCCAGTGCACCAGCCCCAAGCATCCTGTATCCTGCATCGAACCTGGACTGGTGATTAGTTTTTATATGATATTATATGTTTCAATGCCATTCTCCCAAATCATCCCACCCTCTCCCTCTTTCAGAGAGTCCAAAAGACTGTTCTATATATCCGTGTCTCTTTTGCTGTCTCGCATACAGGTTTATCTTTACCATCTTTCTAAATTCCATATATATGCGTTAGTATACTGTATTGGTGTTTTTCTTTCTGGCTTACTTCACTCTGTATAATCGGCTCCAGTTTCATCCACCTCATTAGAACTGATTCGAATGTATTCTTTTTAATGGCTGAGTAATACTCCATTGTGTATATCTACCACAGCTTTCTTATCCATTCATCTGCTGATGGACATCTAGATTGCTTCCATGTCCTGGCTATTATAAACAGTGCTGCGATGAACATTGGGGTACACATGTCTCTTTCAATTCTGGTTTCCTCAGTGTGTATGCCCAGCAGTGGGATTGCTGAGTCATAAGATTCAAAGTGCTAATAAGGCCATGGTCTCAGGTATATTTCTTTAATGTGCCAGTTAGCATCACTGCCCTCATGCCCATAGATGATCTGTAAAGTTATTTAGATGTGTTAACAGATGCTATTGTTCACTGGAAATACCCTGGGGATGGATGGGTCACTGCAAATCTCACTTGGTAGTATTGGTAGAAGCTGTTGTGTCTGCAGATTAGTAAATATTTAAACATCAAGAAAATACACTCCTCTTCTGTGTATTGGCATTCAATGAGAAAGAAAGAATTCTAGTTATTTTCTAGGGGCACAAAGTTCTTTTTAAAAAGCTGACTCTCAGAGATGTCAATGAAGTTTAACCAATGGACTCTTGTCCCCATCCTCTCCCCCCATCCCCGCCACCCCATATATGTTGTTGTCTTTGGAACCAACATTGAATGAAAGTACAACAGTTTTGTATTTACTGGCTTTCTTCTTTAAAAAGTCAGTGTTGTCAGGATACAGTTTAGATTTTGAGATAATTCTATATGAAAAGAATGAGGTATATTAGAGAAGGATTTACACTTGGGAAGTGCACGCTAATTATTTATATAAATCACTAAGAAGCAGAAACTAAATGGACAAAAATATGCTTGCATCTCCAGTGGAATAAAGGAAAGAAAGAGAAGGGGAAGTTTATTTTAGTACCATAACACTTAACAATGTCAGATATATGAGAAGTAATAAATGAAGATAATTTGATAGAAGAAAAAGCTTTTCTCTGACTTTTGTTTTTATTTTTATGTGCGAATTTCTATTGAGCTATAATTAATATGTAACTTTTATTTCAGCTGAACAAAAGGATGATTCAATATTTGCGTATAGTGTGAAATGCCACCACAATGTCTTGTTAACATCCATCACTATACATAGAATTTTTTTCTTGTGGTGAACACTTTTAAGATACTTTCTTAAAAACTTTCAAATATGCAAAAAAACTTTGTGGAATACATAATACTTTATTATTAACACAGCTGTCATGTTGCACACTACATCCCATGACTTATTTATTTTATACCTAGAAGTTTGTACCTTTTGACTCCCTTCACCCATTTCCCTACTCCTCATCCTCCCACCTTTGGCAATCACCAATCTGTTCTCTGTATTTATGAGCTTTTCAAAAAGATTCCATATATAACAATCTTATGGTATTTGTCTTTCCTTGTCTGACTAATTTCACTTAGCATAATGCCTTCAGTGTCCAACTGTGTTATCATAGATGGCAAGATTTCAGTCTTTTTTATGGCTCAATAGTATTCAAATACATATATATATATAATTGTGCTATAAATGGTTGTGAGATATATATATATATATATATATATTCATCACGTTTTCTTTATCCATTCATTCACTGATAAACAGGTTGTTTCCATTCTGACTTCTGCTTTTAAAACTATGTTGCTTAGATGGTGATGGTGACAATATGTAATGGGAGATTTAATTCTAATTATGTCATTTTAGACTGACTTTGATCTTGTAAATATGACTAATATGAGAACTTGAGCAACATTTCACCAGCAACTTGAGAGTAGGTGAGTGATTTCCATAGTACCAATTAGTAAGTCATAAAATAATGGTAATGACTTAGTAGACCTGGTACATCATTTTGGAAAATGTAATTGCATAAAATATGATAGAACAAGACAGGATGGGATAGGATAACATAGGATGGAATGGAGAAAAAATATAGAATCTAAATGGATCAGGAGGAGAATAATATTTGGTGAAATGCTTACTTTGGTTGTATACATATATATATATATATGCACACACATATATATATCTGTGTATGTTCTGGGACATGATATTAAATGAGCTGCTCACCATAAGTTGTGGTCAAAAATATCTTAATCTGGAAAATACAGTGAAAGAGATCTAACTGAAATAATTGTGTAATTCTTTGTTATTTACACTAGTCAAACCACTCTGGCTAATTTTCTTCCTCTGTTAGATGAAGGTAAAAGGAGGGTGAACTTGATGTCTTAAAATGCTAATTCTTCATAAAAATATCAATTTTGACTTGAGCAATTCTTTCTGTCCTAACTTTACTATAGATAAAAGTAAGAATTTGAACCTGTTTCAACATGTTGCATCACCTGTAGGATTACTGTTACTCCAAATAACATAGGTCCAAATCACAAACCCATAGATCTGAAACTCTTTTTATGTGGTGGTTAATTTTTAGACTGTCTTTATATCTAATTGTACAATGCATTCATTACTGGATATTTAGGATGTGGTAGGAATGGAAAGAGCAGTTGTGATAGTTCTAGAAAGTAGAAGACTGAATAATACTGACGTAGTTTGTGAGTTGTCATGTTTTGCCAACTTGACTGGTAAGCAGACTTGAAGACGGCCCCACAATACTTCCCACTTCCTAGTGTTCACAGCCTTATTAATCCTGTCTCCTTTAGAAATGATTCTTACTAATAGACTATAGCAAAGTTGAGGGATATTACATCATATTACAAACATTGTGACTTCTGTATTGTTGGGAGATTCTCAGTATTGCTTTCTCAGCTTGCACAATTTGATGAAGAAAGTTGCCATGTGGAAGAGGTCAACGTGAGATGGCCTCCAGACAACAGCCAGCAGGGAACTGAGGCCCTCATCTCTCCAGGAACCATTCTACGGGAACTAAATGTTGCCAAAAACTAAACATTCAGAAGCAGATTCTTCTCTAGTTGAACCTTCGGATGAGATCTCCCACTCTTGCCAGTAACTTGATTGTGGCTTTTGGAGAGATTCTTAAGGAGAGGACCCAGTTATGCCATATCTAAATTCTTGACCTGTAGAAATTGCTAATTTTAGCGCTAATGTGTAATACAAAGCCATTATAATTAATGAATTGGCATATACTGTGGTTCTCAAACATGGGTCATTTGGCACTGGCTGGAAATACTTTTGGTTTTCATGACTTTAGGGGTGCTACTTGAATCTAGGTGGTAGAGGCTGAAGATGCTGGTAAATACAGGAGAGTCCCCTAACAACAGAGAAGTTTCTGCCCCCAAATGTCAATAGTGCTGAAGTTGAGAAATCTTGGTCTAAAGCAGATTACAATAACTTTAGATCGTTGATTTTAGATCTCATTTTCCACCTATTTCTAATATCTACTACTTAAAGCAAAATTGCTTTTAAATACATTTCTGGGAATCTTGTAAAATCATTGGAATTTCATTCACTTCTGAAACATTACAACATTTTTCCTTAGGAATGTCACAACAAAGAAAGTATGTAGCATGTCTCCATTAAAATACTTTATTAATCCTAGAGCTATGTCCATTCTGAAATACATAGGCAAGCTAGAAGCTAATAATAAAGCATCTAAATGAGGCAGAGAAATTTTACATCATATTAATCTCACTACGGTAATACCTGAAAAGCCAAATTTATCTTTCTCTGTATTTGGTTAAATTTGCTCCCCCTCAGGCTAAGGCTCATTATGCCAAGTTATATCTTACACTGAAATGGTTGACGTACAATGAAAGGAGATCCTAAAATCCTGGTGGGCGTGCCTGTAACTTCTCACACTTGAACTGAAGTGCTTCATGAATAAATCTGTGAAGTTGTCACAGAGAGAGGCATACATTTTTCCACAAATGGAACTGTAAGCAACCAGTGCACACTGTGAATAGCCAGTATGTTTCATTTCTGACCTGTCCTGTCAGAGAAATAGCGTAATTTGTATTGCACACAATTGATATGTTTCCAGGATATAAAAACAACCTGAATAGTAATATAATAAGTACTGATATAACTGTGTTTCTGCCTTATTCAGAGCAATAATATAATTACCTTTTTTTTTAAAGGAAACAAGACTGACAACTGATAGTCCATTGAAGAAATAGCTCCTCATACTAAAGCCAAGAATTGTATTGCTAAAAGTTCCCTTAAGCACACTGTACCATGTAGCCATGCTCCATCACCGTCAAATAAGCTATAGAACCCTTTAGTCTTGAATGCATATATAACACTTCACTTTTGCCAGCATAGATCAGGAGATACTGGTTAAGGACACAGCTGTCAAGGTCTACCCTTCAATCATATTCCTGTCCTAAATGTATTATCTAGGCTAAAGAGAGCTAACTGAAAGGCTGGTTCAGGCCCATTTTGTGGTTTTGACCATGATCATGAGAAATTATGATTGATCAGCACAGATTTGAAAAGAGGTTAAAATGTACAACATGTGAAATGAAAGATATAGGCTCAGTATCCCTTCTGTTCACTATTCAAAAACCTCTAATGGCTCCTTATCCTCTACAAAAAAAGTTTAGACTCTGTCTGACATTTAATGATTTCCTTCCAACTACTTTTTAAAAAATTTGTTTTTAGTACTTCCCATCTTGAAGTCTTTACTTCTGTTAAATTCAATCAGACTCCTTTCTCCTTCTTATGTCTGTGTCACAGCTTATGGGGTTCCTTAAATCTTGACTAACATTTTCTCTTCCTGCACAAATTGTAACCATCCTCAAAAGTGTAGGTAATGTATTACTCCTTCAATGATGTCTTTTTAGATCTACAGGAAGAAGATAGTTCTTTCCTTCCTCTAATATCATAAAATGCAATTTATATGTATGTTTCAGTTCTTATTTTGCATTTAATTGCATTTCTGAATTACCTTTGTATTTCTCCAATGTACAATGTCTGCATATTAAATACATATGTAATAGCCTGACCTAGATCTTAGTGAAATCTAAAGTACTTAAATTTGCAAATTCACATTTTTATTGCCTAATTATTAAAACTATATTTCTTGTATGACTAGTTTGACTTGACTATTCCTGAGTATATCTTTCACTTTACAGGAAAATAATACAAAACTGACAGACAGTAGTATTTACATGGTAATTTATTCATTAAGTGATTTATAGAAAGTCCCTCAATATCTTGTATCAAATTTTAGTCTGGCACTATTACCAAATAAACATACTGATATTCCTTATTTCTTTCCTTGGTAAAGGAAGATGATCTAATTCATCTCAAAGATAATGTTTGAAATTCTAAACTTACACTGGAATGAAGGTTTCCTTTCTAGGACAGGAAAGGCAATGTGGTTAGTGTGCAATGGCTATAATGTGAGGAAAATACAATTGCATTTAATTAAGCAGGTTTAGTGACTAAAATGTTAATACAGTTCTAGCTGATAAGCCTTAATGTGTGCTTTGTGTGATGAATTCATAGTACATCCCAAGACTTATTTGGCTTGACTTTGCTGCCTGTAACAGAAGGAAACTGAATGACTTAGAGAGAAGAATAAACAGCTCTCCTTATTGTATACTCTGTTTATTTATGGCATATTTGGGTTATAATAAAAGTTAGGCAAATTAGTATCTATCCTGAAGAATAAGATGTGAGAAGCTAACAATGAAGATAAAAGGAAGAGAATATAAACACAGATCAGATAATTATGCTTTCTCATTAACTCTCACTGCAATCTTTTAAATGAAATGAAATATCTTTCCATGTTTAGAAGATTGAAAGTATTCCATTAGTAGAATTTACCTGCTAATAAAATAAAAATATTCTGCTTTATAGATTGAAATTTAAGTTAATTCTGTTGTCTTGCCATCACATCCTAATGGGACCAGGCCACTAATATTTGCTAAAGGCATCAAAGTTACCTTCTAAGAATAAGTACAAAGTCATAAAACTTTATAAACTGCATGCCAAAGACTTTGTGTGTACTTGTTTTGTGAATTTGTCTTTTACAGTGAGGAGTTTATATGTGTGATTCTTAAGAGGTAATTTCACTATAAGTTTCCTTTTGTCTTTAAGATAGAAATCTAATAAGAGCAATTTTTTTTTTTTTTCCTTTTGGAGAATAAGTTTTTGAAATTCACAGCCCTTCACTGGATGAGTAGCTCCAATTCCAATTTAAATAAAATACATTATATTATTATTTTATTTTGGGGAGCTTTAGATATGTGGTTCAGAGAAGGCGATGGCACCCCACTCCAGTACACTTGCCTAGAAAATCCCGTGGATGGAGGAGCCTGGTAGGCTGCAGTCCATGGGGTTGAGTAGAGTTGGACACGACTAAGCGACTTCACTTTCACTTTTCACTTTCGTGCATTGGAGAAGGAAATGGCAACCCACTCCAGTGTTCTTGTCTGGAGAATCCCAGGGACGGGGGAGCCTGGTGGGCTGCCGTCTATGGGGTCGCACAGAGTCAGACACGACTGAAGTGACTTAGCAGCAGCAGCAGCAGCAGATATGTGGTTGATAGGTAAAGGGACAGAGAAGAAGCAGAGAGGTATTTTTTTTTAGCTGTTTCACATAATATTATATGTAGTAAATACATATTGGAGAAGGCAATGGCACCCCACTCCAGTACTCTTGCCTGGAAAATCCCATGGACAGAGGGGCCTGGTGGGCTGCAGTCTATGGGGTCACTACGAGTCGGACATGACTGAGCGACTTCACTATCTCTTTTCACTTTCATGCATTGGAGAAGGAAATGGCAACCCACTCCAGTGTTCTTGCCTGGAGAGTCCCAGGGACAGGGGAGCCTGGTGGGCTGCAGTCTATGGGGTCACACAGAGTCGGACACGACTGAAGTGACATAGCAGTAGCAGCAGTAAATACATATAATGCTTAAAAAGGAGATTTGTTTCTTGGAAAGCAGTAGATGACAATGATGCTGGGAAAGAAGCCTGGAAGAAAGGAGCTCATATAAAGTGCAGCACTTTTCAAACTTATTCTCATACCACTTGCATTACAACGAGCAGGAATGCTTAATAAATATTTAAATTCCTGGCCCACTCAAAACGTACTGGGTCAAAATATTTCAGGGCTGGACAAAAGCATCTGGACAGACATCTTGGTGCTTCTGAAGCACATTAAAAATTTAGAAGTATTGCCAATGAGAACACATGTTAATTTTTTTATAATAACTGTTTAAAAAGCAACAGGACACTCATCTTTAGTACTTTCTCCATCTCTTCTTACCTTTTTAATTTAGCAATTCTATTTCATGGTTCTCTGCAGATTGTCTGCAATTCATATAGCCTACCAGGTGGAAGATAGTACATCATAAAGCTCATATGTTTATATCTTTGTTCAAAAAGGCAGTCAAGTACTTCCCTGGTGATGCAGTGGTAAAGAATCAGCCTGCCAATGCAGGAGACATGGGTTCGATCCTTGATCTGGCAGGATCCCACATTTTGCAGAGCAACTAAGCCCTTACACCACAGCTATTGAACCTGGGCTCCAGAGCCTGGGAGACACAACTACTAAGCCCATGTGCTTCAGTTACTACAGCCCTTGCATCCTAGAGCCCATGTTCAGCAACAAGAAAAGGTATTGCAATAAGTCCATGCATTGTAGCAAAGATGCATGCCACAAGCAGATAAAAGCCCACACAGCAACAAAGACCATAGTCATAAATAAAGAAATAAAATTATTAAAAAAAGAAAAGAAGGCAGCCAAGTTGGAGACTATATTCAATTGGCCTCAATTCCAAACTTCTAGGGAAGGGATTTTCATTGGTTCAGCTTGAATTAAGTATCCACCTCTGTCCAATAAGGTATGGGAGGCAAGAGGGCCAAGAAATAAAACATGGTTACATGGTGCCTACCCAATTACTTATGAATTAATTTACAAAAATACTAAGCATAGGGAATTCCCTCGTGGTCTGGGCCTGAGTTCAGTCCCTGATGGGGAACTGAGATCCTTCAAGCTGTGCTGCTGCTGCTGCTGCTAAGTCGCTTCAGTCATGTCCGACTCTGTGCGACCCCATGGGCTGTAGCCCACCAGGCTCCTTTGTCCATAGGATTTCCCAGGCAAGAATACTGGAGTGCAGCCTGGTATATATATGTATGTCACTAAGTCATGTCTGATTCTTTGCAACCCCATGGACTATAGCCCATGAGGCTCTTTCTGTCCATGGAATTTCTCAGACAAGAATACTTGAGAGGGTTGCCATTTCCTTCTCCAGCGGATCTTCCTGACCCAGAGACTGAACCCACATCTCCTGCATTGGCAAGTGGATTCTTTACCGCTGAGCCACGAGGCAAGCCTTCATATGTGTGTATATATATACACACACACACACACACATATACATACAGAAAGAGAACATATACTGTTTGACAAAGACTGGGCACTGCAACCAAAATAAAATAGAAATAAGAGAAATCTCAGAAGACAAAGAAATCATTGTATTCTGGGCAGATAAAACTCATCCCTTAAACATAACTAAAGGGTGGTAAGATTCTAAGTGCTCACACCTGGTTAAAGTATAAGATACATCTATGAAACAGTAATCAGGGGATGTAGCTCAGTGGTACATCACTCCAGTACTCTTGCCTGGAGAATCCCATGGACGGAGGAGCCTGGTAGGCTACAGTCCATGGGGTTGCTAAGAGTCGGACATGACTGAGCGACTTCACTTTCACTTTTCACTTTCATGCATTGGAGAAGGAAATGGCAACCCACTCCAATATTCTTGCCTGAAGAATCCCAGGGACAGAGGACCCTGTTGGGCTGCCGTCTATGGGGTCGCACAGAGTTGGACACGATTGACGCGACTTAGCAGTAGCAGCAGCAGCTCAGTGGTACAGTGCATGCTTTGTATGTATGAGGCCCTGGGTTTGATCCCTGGCATCTCCATGTGATTCTGTTCAGATGGTAAAGAATCTGCTTGCAATGCAGGGTACTCGGGTCTCCTAATTTATATTTACTTTAAACAACTGTGGGTAGCTCAAACAGTAAAGAATCTGCCTGCAATGTGGGAGACCTGGGTTGATCCCTGGGTTGGGAAGATCCCCTGAAGAAAGGAGTAGCAACCCACTTCAGTATTCTTGCCTGGAGAATTCCATGGACAGAGGAGCCTGGTGGGCTACAGCCGATGGGGTTGCAGAGTCAGACACTACTGAGCAAATAACACACACACACACACACACACACACAAACTCATTCTTAGGAGAATATATAGAATGAAGAAAAACTGTTCAAGAATATTTTATGCTAAAATATACACAAATTATTAAATACCTATAAAATGACCTTATTTAAAAGTAAATGCAAAAAGACATAGGGAGATATACTAAAATAGCATAGTGAATGTCACTGGATTTCTTTTTTCCTTCAAACATTTCTGATTTTACAAATTTCTACAGATTACCATTAAATTAGAAGATGATAAAAAGGAAGAAATAACATTTATTCTGCAGCTTGCTGCTTATCTACCTTTAAGTCTGTCAACAAAGAAGCTGCTTTCTCTCTGTTTTTGGAGCCATGGACTGACTTGCTGAACACACCTCTTTTTGAAGCCAACCGTGGACAGACAACACAATTTGCATTCACTGCAAAGCCTAGACTAACCATTAGGCTGTCATAGAAGAAATATTCCTCAGGATTCGATCCTTGAGACGTGGTAAACCCACACGTGTCTTCTTCAATCCACATGGTATTTGGGTTGACATCAATATGAAAAATACCTGTACTCAACTGAGGACACACAAATGTCAGCTAGATTATCATGATGATTTACTTTTTTTTCTTTGCCATTTTTCATCTGTATATACTTTTTATTTGGAGAAAATTTCAATATAGGTAGGAGGTATTATCCCACCTTCCACTATAAAAGTAAAGTGAAGTAAATATTTTTTCTCCCAGTCTAGAGACTGCTATAAAGTGGACTTGAGGCCCAAGTATAGACACTTAGGCATTCCTATCCAGAATTTTGATTTCTGTGATCATAATACAAAGATGCAAAAAACAATCAGGAATTTTCAGCTGTTGAATTGGCTGGCTCTAGATTTGAGCGGCATTTGGAGAGTGGCATTCTGACGGGGTCAACGACAAGCTGTGTCACCCATCCTGTTAAGGTGGCCACACCTTAGCTATGCCTCCCTTCTTGTGATCTCCCTTGTTAACGAGTCTTTCTAAGGGTTTCATAAGGTTGCAGAGATGGATAATTTTACATGACAACTCGAAAGGTCATGGGGTGCCCAGATTAAACCTTATTTCTGGGAGTATCTGTGTTTCTAGATGAGATTACATTTGAAGGAATGAACTTAGCAAAATAGATTTTTCTTCCCATTGTGGGTAGCATCATCCAATCCATTGAGGGCATGAACAGAATAAAAGGCAGAGGAATTTTTCCTGTCTCATTGATATGTTTTAGGCTTTAATTTTTAAAATGCTAAAATAAATATATATGAGAAATAAAGATAGAAAGGAAATAGAAGGAAGGGAGGGAAGGAGAGATTGAAAGAGGAAGGAAACGAATAATATTCAGAAACCGAAGCTCTGAGATTAAGCTGAAACATTACTCTGTGTTGTATAATTTTAAGCAAATTACTGGAGCTCTCTGAGCCTTAGTTTTAACTCACTTGAAAGAAGTAAATCAGAAAGAGAAAAACAAATATCTTATATTAACACATATATATGGAATTTAGAAATGTGGTACTGATGAGCCTATTTGCAGGCAACAAAGGCGATGCAGACATGAAAAAGAGACATGTGGACACTGTCAGGGAAGGAGAGGATGGGAAGGAATGAGAGCAGCATTGAAACATATGCATCACCATGTGTAAAATAGATAGCCAGTAAGAATTTGCTGTATGATGCAGGGAGCTCAAAACCAGTCCTTTGTGATGACCTAGATGGGTGGAATGGTGAAATGGGAGGCTCAAGGGGGACATATGTATACCTATGGCAGAAATCTACACAATATTGTGAAGCAATCATCCTCCAATTAAAAAGAAAAAAGGGGAAAAAAAAGAAAAGCAGTAATAATGTTCTTTTTAATCTGTTGGAAGAATTAGAAGAGATAAGTTATGTAAAATAGATAATAAAAATAAAAGTTTTACACATGGTAAGGATTTAATAGATATTAGTTATTTCTCCTTTCACCAACATTCTGAGTGGGTCTGATCTTTCTAGTTATGTCTCTCTGTCATATGTATCAGGAAGGATGGACTCTAAAATTAGTTCAAGAACTTGTTATCTTGACTCACAGAAACATCTTGGTAACTGAACTTTATTTTAATGTTATAACAATAAAGTCAAGAAGATACTGGCTCAAGCTGTGAAAGTTCTGGGAGACTGAAAGTGAAGATGAGAAGTTTGTTTAGCAATATCTGTTCTGTGTACTAGCCCTTAACCATCACTTGGTGCATTGCATTATAGATTTGATGCACTTGGCCCAGGCTCTGGGCTCTCCAGCATGAATCTAGGCAAGACTGCATGCTGAACTCGTGCATATATATTGGGCCTAAAGAGGGCAGTTGAGCTTCCAAGTCCTGATATTTATTCTTTCAACTTAATTATCCACAAATGTTGGTCTATAGTGCAGTCCCCATCTAAATGTTTTTAGACTAAAATGCTTTTTACCTTCATATGTCATTGCAGAAAGCTAATGAGCTATACTATATATCCTGTTCAGTGCTGGAAGGAACACTGCTTAAGAATGCTCAAGAATATAAGAGGATATTGTAATAGTCATAAAATGAAGCCAGCAGCTCTACTATTTTGTCAATCAGCTGTCACAGAATATCTAAAGATATCATTTTTCCTTTGGAGACACTGATTGATTCAGAGAAGTGATATAATCTACAGAGATGTTGAGATGTTAGTCAAGTTTTAAAATAGAAGACCCTACTCTTTTAGAAAAACCATAGCCCTTATGGTAGCCATGTGGCTCCTAAGAGGAGATTGTAATTAAGACAAAATAAGGAAAAGGAGAGACCACAAATGGCAACATCCATTAGCCCTTCATATTGTATGCTACTTTGCTTCAGTCCTGTCTGACTCTGAGATCCTATGGACTGTAGCTCACCAGGCTCCTCTGTCCATGGGATTCTCTGGGCAAGAATACTGGAATGGTTGCAATGCCTTTCCTGGGGATTTTTCTGACCCAGAGATGAAACCCATGTCTCCTTATGTCTCCTGGATTGCTAGGTGGGTTCTTTACCACTAGTACCGCCTTTGAAGCCCCTATTAAAAGGAGTGGTAATCATTCCATTCTCCAGGGGATCTTCCCAACCCAGGGATGGAATCCAGGTCTCCTGCATTGCAGGTAGATTCTCTTCCATCTGAGCCACTGGGAAGCCCATTAGGTCATCATATCAAGCTACAATTGGCCAGAACTTTTCCTGGACTTTTTAGTTATGTAAGATAATGTATGTGTGTTAGTCGCTCAGTCATATCCTACTCTTTGTGACCCTATGGACCATAGCCCACCAGGCTCCTCTGACCATGGGATTCTCCAGGCAAGAATACTGGAGTGGGTTGTCATTCCCTTCTCCAGGGGATCTTCCTGACAGAGGGATCAAACCTGGGTCTCCTGCATTGCAGATGGATTCTTTATCATCTGAGCCACCAGGGAAGTGCAAATGTAAGACCATAAATTACCTCTTTTCCTTTAGACATTTTTAATAAAGTTGTGGGTTTTTTTTTTTTGTAGCTTGGAAATGAAAATGGGATGAAATTTTTCTTTATGGAATTTGGTAGCCAAAAGAATTACCTGATTAACTGTAGGTAAGAAAGAGAGTGTGATGGGGCTTATGAATTCTTCCCAGCAGTACTTAATGATGTCCTGATTAATACCCACATTTTCAATTAGGATTTAAGTGTGTTCTCTCTTAACTCAGTCTATCCTTTGATTCTTCTCTAGGGTTATATCTTGCTTCCTATAATCCCCAATCCCTAGAGAGTCACGGTTTGTTGATTGTAGACAGATATTTTATTTACAAATCAATAGTCTCTATGTGATTTCCTAGTGTTATGTGCTGCTCAACATATTGAAAATTTTGGTATCTCTAAGTACCTGAAATTTTCTGAACTTCGATCATTCTAGACTATTTTTCTTTGGAGCATATGCTGATTATCTCCCAACTAACTGACTGAGGAAATTCTGGGCATGGCTAGATTGTAAGACTGAAGTGTATAAATACAGGGACAAACAGATCCTCAATGAAGATGGTAGGATCTGAGAGCAAGCTATAGAGGAGGGAAAAACTAGTACCCTGAAATACACCTATAAAGAAACTAAGGGTTAAATAACCATGGAAAGAGTTAAATCTAAAAGGAAGAGCCAGAAAACAAAAATGTTTCATTACAAAGGTTAATGGAACATCTATAGGAATAAAAGGATTCAAGCAAATTTAAATATGAGTATAGGGCAAAATTGGAGAAGGAAATGGCAACCCACTCCAGTGTTCTTGCCTGGAGAATCCCAGGGACAGGGGAGCCTGGTGGGCTGCCGTCTCTGGGGTCGCACAGAGTTGGACACGACTGAAGCGACGCAGCAGCAGCAGCAGAAGCATAGGGCAAAATTATGAAAATAAAAGAAGCAAACTCACTCTGCTAATTCTAATAACTCTTGTTCAGCTTTATCCATGTGTGGAAATTTGATCTGCTTCACACAGGAACAGTCAAATAGAAAGAGATGAATCTGACAAAGTATACAGGGCTCCGGGTATAGGGTGAGGCTTCCATGCCCTCTTTAGCAGCTCTGAATCTCAGTGTATTCACCAACCCAGAAGCCTCTCAAAACCATTTCACTCAGTTTTTAATCAAGGTTTCATTACAATAGGCATGACTGATTAGATCATAGACCCCAGACAACTGAGCTTGATCTCCAGCTCCATTCCCAGGAGGCTGGGGGATCAGGGAGAACTACCCTCTAATCAACTGTTGGTTCTAGTCTTCTGGAAGCTATTGAGGGGTTTACACTGAGTCAACTAATTAGCATGATGTCAGGCAGGATGCAAAGAGGCTCCTTATGAAAAACAAAAGACACCCATCACTCAGGAAATGCCAAGGGTTTTAGGAACTCTATGCCAAGAACCAGGAACAGAGTCAAATATATCTCATACTATACAACAGAATTTCTCCCTGAAATTCCAGAGGTTACATGTAGACCAATCAGAACATCCATCTCACCCTCATAAAATCTTGTTCTCTATGCTTGGATCTTTATTATTTTCTGAATAGATTAAAACAGTGTCTTAAAATATTTAGAAATGCATGAGCTGATCAGTAATTTTCAATGGCAAAAAAGTTTATTTATATAGATTTTGCAAACTTGAAATATAAAATTCTTCATGACCTTTATGCGCTTTTCTTTTTCTTTTTTTCCCCCTAATCAACCATTATGCTCTGAAAGGGTATAAATGAAGCTAAAGGTCTTACCAGTTATTTCATGATTGGCTGCAGTTTTTCATGATTTTCCTATTTGTATAGCATTTGCCTGTTATTGTTTCACTTCTTTAGTTTGCATTCCCAAGTTACTACTATATTGCATATCTTCAATTCTAAAGCTGATTGTATTGTTCAAGATATGTTAGATGATAATAAATAACCACAAAATTCAGTGACTTAATAGAACCCAATGTTGCTCTTATTTTTGCTTCATATCTAAAAGACCAGCAGGGTGCTCTTCTCACTATAGTCACCAGGACCAAAGGCCTTCAGAGGCTTCATGCTGACACCTGTTTCTTAGATTACCATGGCAGAAGAACAAGATCCTGGCAGTCCATGCAACAGTCTCTAAAAGGTCTGCCCAGAATGGACATGTCTCATTTGCTCACATGTTATTAACTAAACCCCCATGAATTTTTCTCAACTTAACTGCAGGTACTATGAGCCTATCAGGTTTGGGTAGGAAATCTAAAGGGGCTTCCCTGGTGGCTCAGCTGGTAAAGAATCTGCCTACAATGTGGGAGACTGGGGTTCGATCCTTGTGTTGGGAAGATCCTGTGGAGAAGGGAATGGCTACCCACTCCAGTATTCTTGCCTGGGGAATTCCTTGGGATCGCAAAGAGTCAGACATTACTGAGTGACTTTCACTTCGCTAAACCCTTAATTATTTTCCTGGAGAGACTTTGACTAATTGAAAGGTTTTTTTTTTTTTTTTTTTTTCCCCCCTGTGTTGCCATAAACCTTTCAGAGGTTTTAACAATGAGTTTAATGGCCAAGCCCTTGATTTGATGTTCACCACAAGTTTGAATTTTAATTGGCCCTTTTAATACAAATAATTTCTCCATTTTATTGTTTTTATAGTTTGAATTTGAAAAGCAGTTCTGCTTCTAAACAAATAAGTCCTTGAATTTGTGGATTGTTTCTATTTCTTTTAAATCTGTTTTCTTGAACTCCTCTTTTTCATCTGATTCCTTGAAAATACAGTCAATAACAACTATAAACCATTATTATTCTATTTTCTAACTATTAGATCAATTCCGGCACTAAAAGTTCATGTGGTCAATGAGCTGCCTTCCAAGCAAAGTAGGAATGTTACCAAGTGCTTAACCCTGCATAACATGGACCATCATTTCAAGTCCTTGTATTGTTTATCTCCCTACTTATTACCTAGTCCTTGTATTAATCCCACATGTTTTAATCTTAATGTCATAGAAACATCCATTATCAATTTCTGTATAAATCAGAATAGGATATTTTCATTTGCCCCTTCGCAGTCCAAGGGGTCACAAAGAGTCAGACACAACTTAGAAACTGAATAACAACAGCAATCACCTGATCACCTATACAGTTCTCTTCACTACTTTGAGACTTGCTATGGGAGAAGACAAGAGGTAGGGGTTGAGGGGTATGACATGCACAGAATTCAGTTGGCTTGATGTTTTTATCTGCATCAGTAGATTCTTTCGTCTTCCAGATTCCCAGAGAAATCAATAGAAATCAATGGAAGGAGATTGGGAGGGTAAAAGGAAAGTAGGTTACTTACTCTCCTGGATTCTTCCCCTTCAGGTTACTACAGGTTGACCAAATTCTTCTACTGAAGAATAGGCCAATCTATTGTAGGCCCTTTCCATACAACTGTACTGTATAGGTTCTAGACGTTAACACTTCTCCGTGCCCCTTCAGATACAGTTGTCATAACTTCTATCCAATGTCACGAGGCCTAGGATACATCATTCCTGGTTAGTTTACCTAACATCTAATGGCTACAACTTTGTAAATGCTTCAATCATCTAGTTTAAAGGGGCTTCCTTTTAGGACTCTGATTGATTGCGTTATGTTTCAAGAGTGGAATATCCCTGAATCTTTGCAGCTTAACATAAAAAAAGTTCTTTTCTTTCCTAGGCTACCTATCCCATGTGTGTAGGTAGGGAGATCTGTTCCTTCTAGTCACTGAACATTACAGGCTTCAGCTTGGCTTATGCTTCTGTGACCAGTGGGGGGATAGGAAGAGTATATGCTACTCATGTTAAGGGCATTTCTGCTTCTGCCTGGATGTGACATCTGTCACTTTTACTTACATTCTAACCTCAATGGTTCAAAATTTACCACCCTATAATATGCAACCAAAATGAGGAGAACTGGAGAATTTAATGAGTACAAATCTTTCAAAAGTGGTTTTTGAAGCATATCGTTATGATGAAATTGAAGCAAGAATTAAAACTCATGTTTAACTTCATACATATACACAGCAAGAATGGCAACAGTGCATATACAGACTGAGTCTGTTTCTCCTCAAGCAAACAAATCTGCTAGTTTAATGATGCCTCACAATTAGTCCAAAAGAAGAGTGTAAACTCACAGACAAGTAAATAATGGAGACTGAACTGTACTCAGGCCAGTTTATGAGCCATCCAGTTCTCTCAGCTCTGCTCTAACCCTGGGCATGGGTGTTGGCCATTTTCCCAGCTTCCTATGCAGAGCATCTCCAGTGATGGCTTTCACTTTTCCTAAAGGCTCAAAGCCAAGCCTTATTCACTACTGCATTTGCCTCATTTTCAAAATATCCTATATCCCAAGAATGAGAGTGGAGCTTCAGCAAGAATTCTATTGTACCCTCATGGCATGAGATGCTGCTGCTCTGGCTCTTCAGCATGGCCAAAAAGAACTCAAGGAACAGCCAGATTCCCCAGCAGCTATCCAAAGGGATCAGTTAGTAAAATTCAGAGGACTGGGAGAGGAAATCACACATGAAATGATCTTTGATCAAATAAAGACAAAGAGTAGTGTATTGAGAGATTGCTTTCCCTTCCTCTCCTATCAGTTTTGAGATGGTGGTATCATAGAGACATTCTGCAGATATTCCATGTAACTAAGCAGCTGACTGCATTTCCTGGGAAGCTGGGAGAGTTCAGTAACATGCAACTTTAAACTCACTTGCCTTTCTTCACTGACTCACGTTCCTTAACACTCTTGTTTCCCTCTGAATGTACTGCCTCTCTCAATATAGTGTTTACACATAAGGTTTGCCTTAGGAAATATTTGCTAAAGAATCTAGTCTTAGAAAACTCGTACCAAGGATGGTCATAAAGAGAAAACCTTCAGGAGGAAATTTGATGTTGAATTTCCCACTTGTCTGAAAGCAATAAAGACTCCATCACCTGGGATGCATTTTACCAGGAATGCACAACAGTACCAGTATTTAACATTTTAGCAGTAAATAATAGAATTTAGATATTTTTGTGGGTTTTGGCTCATTATTATAACTTCAGTTTTTCATTGACCTATTATCACACTTTGCCCTCTAAGAATTTCTTTTCTTTTTCTTTGCCACTTATGAAAATTCTTCATCAGATTGTTGCTCTTGTTTTTAAGTAACAGACATATACTCTTATTAAAAACTATAAAAAGTATTGAAATGTTGCTATATTTATAGATAAGTCACTTTTAATCACATTTCCAGAGAGAATGTTAGTTGTTAACAGATTCGTTCCAAAGAAAATTTACGGAATTTTATTTTGAATTATCATTGCCCTTATGTTGGTTTTGCAGCTGCCATTTGAATTTTCTGACCCAAATCTGGCTGTTTTACTTCATCTGGACTGACAGATAAATATATTGATCCAGGTTTTGGTAACAGAATTCTTCTCATGCCAAACTCTGAAGCAGGTCAAAGTCACTTGTAAATCAAAGAAAAAGGAAGAATGTTCTAGATAGCAACAGAAGCTAGTAGACAGTCTGACTTAAAAGGGCTCAAACAGGTAGGAGTTACTTATCTCACACAAGTCTGACATTAGGCAGTTACTGCTGCTGGTTTACCTACCCAAGCCCGTTAAGTCTCCCTGCCGGGTCATTCTTAGATGTTGGCTTGGGTCCACATGTTTATTACCTTTCTAGGGTTGCCATAACAGATGACCACAGACTTGGCAGATTAAAACAGAAATTGATTTTCTCGTTATCAAGTTGTTGGCAGAGTTAGTTTCATTCTGAGGCCTTCTCTTGGTTTATTTATGGTCCTCCTTCTCCATGTGTCTTCATGTGGTCTTTCCTCTGTGCATGAGTGTATGTTCCAAGTTCCTCTTCTTATAAGGACTCCAGTCATAATGGATTGGGGTCCATCCCAATGACTTTAACTACCTCTGTGAAAATTCTGTCTCCATATATAGCCATTCTTATGAACTGGAGGTTAGGGCAGCAACATAAAAATTTTGGTGGAGGGGCACTATTTCAGCCCACATAACTACGGTTATCACCTTGTGATCTTAAGATGATGCCATGACTCTCATATTTACTCTAAAACTAGAAAAGAGAGAGAAAGAGAAAGTAATGGGCCTGTTATCTTTATTCCCTTTTGAACAGGAAAACAAAAGCTTCCCATAGCACCACGCTTTCCTCACGTAGTTGATTCATGTATTTGGCTCAATAGTCAGACTGTGTCACATGGTCACTTCCAGCTGCAAGAATGGCTGAACAAGTGACAAGGCTTTTGAACAGTTACATGAACTCTAACTATGGATCGATGGTAAAGGAGAAAAGGAAAACAATAATTAACAAGGGATTTGGGGGTCACTCAAACTACAGAATCTGTTCCAGAGAATTTCACAGAATGCTAAAAAAAAGGTATATTGATTCATTTACTACTAATGGCATACTATACTAAATACTCAAGATATATGAATTGAAAAAACACCCTGCCATCAAGGAATTTATAGTATGGTGTGGAAAACAGAAAATTAAAATAAGAAATTACAGTACAAAATGGCAATAAAAATGATGGAGAGCAGCACAGCATACTATAGACAATTCTAGGAATGGCAACAAACCTGGTCACAGAAGATCCTGAAAGGCTCCACAAAAAAAGTGACATCTATGCCTCTCTTATCATTAACATGCAAGTGACTGATTAACAATACATACTTTGTAGAGGTATTTTAAGCAGTAAGTAAACTAATGTGCTAGAAATCACAAGCACAGGACTAGGCACAAAATAATTACAATGTCTGTGTACATTTACTGATGATTGTGGGTGTTTAAAAAATTTTTTTTTTTACTTTTTTTGGTTTGTTTACTTTGTCACTGAAGAACTATGGACAGAGGTTTATGACATTCTACAGGAGGCAGCAATCAAGAACATTTCCAAGAAAAAGAAGTGCAAAAAGCAAAAATGGGTGTCTGAGGAGGCCTTACAAATAGCTGAGAAAAGAAGAGAAGCTAAAGGCAAAGGAGAAAAGGAATGATATACCCATTTGAATGCAGTGTCCCAAAGAATAGCAAGGAGAGATAAGAAAGCTTTCCTCAGTGATCAGTCCAAAGAAATAGAAGAAAGCAATAGAATAGGAAAGACTAGAGAACTCTTCAAGAAAATTAGAGATACCAAGGAACTTTTGATGCAAAGATGGGCACAATAAAGGACAGAAAAAGTATGGATCTAACAGAAGCTGAAGATATTAAGAGGTAGGAAGAATACACAGAAGAACTATACAAAAAAAAAAAAAAAAAAAAAAAAAACTTCATGACTCAGATAACCATGATGGTGTGATCACTCACCTAGAGCCAGACATCCTGGAATGTGAAGTCAGGTGGGCCTTAGGAAGCATCACTATGAACAAAGCTATTGGAGGTAATGGAATTCCAGCTGAACTATTTCAAATCCTCAAAGATGATACTGTGAAAGTGTTGCACTCAATATGCCAGCAAATTTGGGAAACTCAGCAGTGGCTATGGGACTGGAAAAGCTCAGTTTTCATTCCAATCCCAAATCTCACATGCTATCAAAGTAATGCTCAAAATTTTCCAAGCCAGGTTTCAACAGTACATGAACCATGAACTTCCAGATGTTCAAGCTGGATTTAGAAAAGGTAGAGGAACCAGAGATCAAATTGCCAACAACCACTGGATCATAGAAAAAGCAAGAGAGTTCCAGAAAAATATCGACTTCTGCTTTATTGACTATGCCAAAATTTTTGCCTGTGTGGATCACAACAAATTGTGAAAAATTCTTACAGAGATGGGAATACCAGGCCACCCGACCTCCCTCCTGAGAAATCTGTATGCAGGTCAAGAAGCAACAGTTAGAACTGGACATGAAACAACAGACTGTTTCCAACTCAGGAAAGGAGTACGTTAAGGCTATATATTGTCACTCTGCTTATTTAACTTATATGCAGAGCTCATCATGCAAAATGCTGGGCTGGATAAAGTACAAGCTATAATCAAGATTGCAGGAGAAATATCAATAACCTCAGATATGTCAATGACACCACCCTAAGTGAAGAGGAACTAAAAAGCCTCTTGATGAAAGTGAGAGGACAGTGAAAGAGCTGGCTTAAAACTCAACATTCAGAAAACTAAGATCTTGGCATCAGGTTCCATCACTTCATAGCAAATAGATGGGGAAACAATGGAAACAGTGACAGACTATTTTCTTGGGCTCCAAAATCACTGCAGATAGTGACTGCAGCCATGAAATTAAAAGACGCTTGTTCCTTGGAAGAAAAGCTATGACAAACCTAGACAGCATATTAAAAAACTGAGACATGACTTTACCAGCAAATGTCTATCTAGTCAAAGCTATGGTTTTTCCAGTAGTCATGTATGGATGTGAGAGCTGGACTATAAAGAAAGCTGAGAGCTGAAGAATTGATGCCTTTGAACTGTGGTTTTGGAGAAGACTCTTGATAGTCCCTTGGACTGCAAGGAGATCCAACCAGTCCATTCTAAAGGACATCAGTCCTGGGTGTTCATTGGAAGGACTGATGCTGAAGCTGAAACTCCAATATTTTGGCCACCTGATATGAAGATCTGACTCATTGGAAAAGAGTCACAATGCTGGGAAAGATTGAAGGCAGGAGGAGAAGGGGATAACAGAGGATGAGATGGTTGGATGGCATCACTAACTCAATGGACATGAGTTTGAGTAAGCTCTGGAAGTTATTGATGGACAAGGAAGCCTGGTGTGCTGCAGTCCATGTGGTCACAAAGAGGCAAGACACAACTGAGCAACTGAACTGAACTGAACTTACCTTGTCACAATAGTAAATACTTTTTTACTTCTTAAAGGTTCCCTTTTGCTCAGTTATTCCTTACAATAATTAAAGAGGTAGTACTATTCTTGACCTCATTGTAGATGAATTAAAAAATTAAGTAATTGTGGAAGGTCATATAACTTTTAAAAGACAAGTCTATGAATTTGAGTCAAGTCAGTTTAGCCCCTAAGCTCACACTCTTATCTACCCTGTCATCAAAGTTCTCATTTTACTCTGCCTCTGATTCTTACTTCAAGTGATGTTAAGAATGTACTCATACTAAAACTATGGGCTTCCCAGCTCAGATGGTAAAAAAATCTGCCTGCAATTTGATCCCTGGGTTAGATCCTTGGGTCAGGAAGATCCCCTGGAGAAGGGAATGGCAATGCACTCCGGTATTCTTGCCTGAAGAATTCCATGGACAGAGGGGCCTAATGGGCTACAGTCCTTGGGGTCCCAATGTGTTGGACAGAACTGAACCAGTTAACACTAACACTCTGATGCCTGAGTTTCTGTTTCTGGCAATCTAACTACCTGATGGGCTATGTAAACTAAGTCATGTCCAACTCTTGTAACTCCATGGACTGTAGCCTGCCAGGCTCCTCTGTCCAAGGAATTTCCTAGACACAAATACTGGAGTGGGTTGCCATTTCCTCTCCCAATGATCTTCTCATCCCAGGGATTGAACCTAAGTCTCCTGCACTGCAGGCAGATTCTTTACTGCTAAACCACCAGGGAAGCCCCACAGGCTACTGTACTACATTTTTTTGTTTTTAAAGTTATCTATTTCCCAGTAAGACCATGTAATTTTTTTTTCCCTCAAATGGCAAGATTATAAATTCCATCAGTGCATAAAATCCCATCATTTTCCTAAGGCTGGTCATTTTCTCCACCCATGGTTTCTCCTCTTTTGTGATAGGTTATAAACCAAATATTGTCAATTTGACATTCAGACAACTTGGATTCAGACTTTAGACACTGTTTTAGGTTCTTCTGGGACAAGGAAAAATAGTTTTCTTTTTATGCAGCAACTATCTCTTCTCTTGTTCTTTTTATTTTTATTGTTTTGTTTTCATATTTTGTTTCATTGTTATCTAAACTTAATATGGTTTCTATTTAGTTCTTTGTTTCAGGATATAATTAAAGGAAATACATTCACTAACTATAATATGACTTTTAATTTTTCAATGACACACATTTTTAAGTTAGTAAAGCCTCAATTTTTCTTATTTTCCTCTGGCTGGGAAAAGAACCTGCTAAGTCATATGTAACAATGGGATTTGAAGAGTACCTCTGAAAAGAAAATAAGAATGGAAGAGAATTGGTCCTCACTTTTCATTTTAAATATCAACTATTAAATGTCTACACAGTACTGGCAATTATTCATAATCAAATTCTATGCTTTGAGAAGTCAGCAAATCCACAATCCTGAAAATGCTGGTTATTTTTATGCAAATATGTACTGTGTATAAACAATTGTAACTCAGGAAACAGACTTTTCTTTGTAGCCAAAGGTGGTGTTAGCACGTTTTTAACTATAGGTTTTAGAGTTTGCTGCTACCTACTATTCATTTTTCTATAGTGATCTCTTGCCTGTGTATTTTCCAAAATCATATTTATTTTTTATTTCCAGTTGATATAGAAGGTTTTCATTTCTTACTAACCTATTATGCTTTTTTGATTTTTATGGAATTAATAAATTTAAAAATTGTGTCAAGAATTATCAAGGTCCTTGATAATTTCCAAGGATGTATTCTTTTGTTTTACTTGTTATGATGCTGCTATTTCCCTGTTACCCTGATACGGCAGCATGCAATTCTTACACTGCCTATGATAAAGTATGGTTTCTATTAAAATTGCAATTGATTCTGTATAATAACTACATTTTGAAATAGACCTTTTCACTTTTCTCTTGGCAATGCCTATTTCTACTTTAGAATCTCTATGGACTTAATACTTGAAGCCAATGAGTTTTATTACATTTTAATGTCCCCAATACTGTGATGGCATAAATTAGCTAACCTCTAACCTGTTACAGCCTTCTGTTAAGATCTGACAAACAGAAACGTGTACTGTGTACTATGATGGTTATACAATTGTAGCTCTGCTCATTTCCAGCAATCAACATTGTGGGTGTCATTCATGTTCACTCTAGGCCTCAAATTTCTTGTCTCTAAACTAGTAATGGACCTCTCTGGAATGACTCTTTCTCTGAATTGCTGTGAGGGTCAAAGGACATAAGATATGACTTGGCTTCTCAAAGTGGAGAACAAGGATTCCTAGGAGGAAAATTAGTAATTAGGACATGCAGAATTCTTAGAGTAAAGAATGTGCATCCTCCAACAGGAAGGATTTCACTGAAAATTTAGGGGGAGAAAAATGAAAAAAAAATTATAATAAAACAAACAACAGTATTATGGTATGGAATTTAAGACTTACATGAATGTTTAAGAGAAAACATTCAAAACTAACAGTGATAAAAGATCTCTCATGGAACTAAGATTCCCTTTTGTCACTCTCTGTTTATCTCAACCACCTACTCTCCTATCAAGCTTGTATATTTACTTTTCTCTACCTTACGAGGACTTGACTTGAGAAATAAGCATACAAACGTTCCTAACTATGTACAAAACTGACATTCAAATATGACATATTACTATCACCTTTGGTCTTTCTGAAATTGTGTTCAATATCTTGAAAATACTTCATTACCTGCAGTTTACCACTTAATTCAAGTTGGTATCTTTACTCTGTGATCACTGTAACCACCTTGCAGCTGACCTACTGTATCTATTCTGGTTTCTCTCAAAGTTAGCCTCCAGCACTCAAATAAAACAGTGCTTCTGAATCTCTAATCCAGTCATGGCACATTCTCCCTTGAAACCCAGCTGTGACTTCCCATTTTTCAGGGGAAAAATATAAAAGTTTTCAACATATCTTCTTACGCCTTCCATTCCAGATCCCCTAATTCTTCCTAGCTCTCTCTGTTCCTACTGTTCTTATCTTTCAGCCCCTAGTAATGTTTAAGCTCTGTCTCACCACTGGGACTTAGCACATAATATCCTCTTGCTGAAATTATTTTCCTTCCCCTCCATCTAGTGACTCCTCCTCTTGCTTGAGATCTTTCATGAAAAAGCAAACTCCCTATATAAAGTTTTCCCTGTCCACTACAGTTAGGTAAAGTAAGGCTCTGTAACACCTCATATGTTTCTTTTGTCGTACTTACTACAGTTGCAACCAAACATTATTTGGGCAAGTATTTTACAAAAGTTTTTATTTATTACTGCTCTGTTTAAACGCCATCAGTCTACTTTGTTTCATAGTAGCACATAATAAATCATATATATATATATATATATATGTATATATGATGAAGGAATGAATAAATGGATAGATACAATTCACTTTAAATGATGATTATCATCACTGTCATTTTCCTAAGTATTTTATAGCTAAATATCTACAAAGTGGGCTTCCCAGGTGGCGCTAGTGGTAAAGAACCTGCCTGCCAGTGCAGGAGATATAAGAGATGGACGTCCAATCCCTAGGTAGGGAAGATCCCCTGGAGGAGGGCATGGCAACCCACTCCAGTATTCTTGCCTGGAAAATCCAATAGACAGAGGAGCCTGGCACACTGCAGTTCATAGGGGAGCCTGGCACACTGCAGTTCATAGGGTTGCATAGAGTCGGACACAACTGAAGTGACTTAGCATGCGCACATGTACTTACAAAGTAGAGTTATAAAATTTTTCCAAGATAGTAGTATTACATACTGCATGTCTCATTTATGTAAAATTTTATTGCTGACATAGTGTTGTATATATAGTAGAATTAAAGTGACCTTTTATTCAAATGGATTGAATGATGCAATTTATAGGGAAATGAAGATCAACTATATGTTTGATATTAATTTGTTTACTGATATTCTCTGATTGAGATAGAACTATATGTATTCTACTCAGAAAAAGTATATTACATTACCATCTAATCTCTATAAACTACCATGGAGAAAGGAAGAATGATCCCAGATAGAATATATTAACAATGAGTGAAAATGTAGAAAACAATTAGCATTTAGCAGTAAGTGGATAATTATCTTTGTTAGAAATTAGATATAGACATTTGAAAGCTGGAACTGATAATTTAATTACTTATGTATTAAGCATTCACCATAGGTAAGAAACAGCAATAGGCATTGTGAGGATATCAATTTAAATTAGAGGGTATATCTATCCCAAGACAGTTAAGTTCCCATTAGAGAAAAAAAAAAAAAAAGGCAAAATAGAGTCAGACTGCTGTAATAAATGCATTAGTACAGTGTTATAGGCTAAATTTTGTGCCTCTCCACCCTCTATCCCCAGTCCATCCAATTCATATATTGAAGTCCTAACCCTTGGTACCTCAGAATGTGATAGTATTTAGCCTTTAAAAATGTAAATAAGGTAAAATAAGGTCATTTGGTTGACAGGTTTTAGTATGCAATAAACAGATGTCCAAAATACAGATGCTCTTATAAAAAGAGGAATTTTAAACACAGATACACACAAAAGGAAGAGAATGTAAAAGCATAGGAAGAAGATAGCCATCTACAAGGCCAGGACGGAGACCCGCAGGAGGAAAACGACATGCCGAAACCTTGATCTTGGGCTTCTAGCTTCTAGAACTGTGAAGAAATGAGTTTCTATTGTTTAAGCCACCTGGTCTGTGGTACATTTTTAATGGCATTTCTATCTAACTAATACATACAGTTATAATCAAAATTTTTTAGGGATACAAAAAGAAAAAAAAAGTTTTACTGGAGGCTTACAAGTCTGTAGTGGAAGTGGCATCTCTGCTGATTTATTGACATTTGAATAAGACTTCCAATAGCAGGATTACATTCTTCTCTGTTTCCACAGATCACTCAGTAAACCTCTAGACTTCAAATCTTGTAAAACGACTCCAGTTTTGGTCACCTGTACCTTAAATCTTGACACCTACAATCCTCTATATTAGTTTCCTATGGTTACTGTAATAAATTACCACACAGTGGTTTAAAGTAACACAAGTTTATTTATTTGTTTTTACAGTTTTAAGGGTCAGAGGACTAAAATTGAGGTGTTGGCTGAGCTTCTTCCTTCTGAAGCCTCCTGAGGATTTATTCCTTCTCTTTTTCTGGAAAAGAGAAGGAATAAATTCCTTCTCCTTCATAGCACTGTAACCTCTTGCTTCCTTTGGTACATCTCCTACTGCGAACTCGGACCTTTATTTCCTTTTACAAGAACCCTTGTGGTTACATTGTTTCAGTTGGGTAATATAGGATAATCTTCCCTTCTCAATATTCTTAACTTGATAATATTAGGAAGTCCCTTTTTCCATGTTATATAGCCCCAGGTTCTGGGCATCGTGATGTGGACATCTTTGGGGGACATCATTCTGCCTAGTACACTCTATGAGACAGATCTCTCATATTTCAATACCCTGCTCTTCAAACTTGGTCTTTCATCTTCCATTTTCTCATTCCTGTTAAGCTTGCTTACTGAACTCTAGCAACAGCCAGTACTGTATCTTTCTTTTTCTCTACATTGTAGCTTCTGCTTTACTGTTTACTGTAATTTGATCATCCTTATCACTCTCCCCCCAGATCCTTCAGTTCCCTTATTTACTGTCATGCCATTGCCCAGGCCCAGGCACATCCCAAACTGATCAGTCACCTATCCACTCTTCTCCCACACACTGGTCCCCTGCAGAGTCGAGTACCGCACAAGGGTCTCCAATCTAAGTCAGTTTGCGATGTTAATTTTACTTATCCCTTTCCAGTTTCAATGTCTATTAAAAAAAAAGAAAACAAAAACAGGAAAATAAACTTTTACCCTTCACCTTAAACATTCCCAATCCTCAGCATTTCTCAGTAGATGATGTAACTTCCTATTTCCATGAAATAACTGAGCCCATCAGTACAAAATATCTGATTCTTGCCCCCTATCCACAGAATCCTAGAAAGGTGTGTGATCAATCTCCATTCTCCTTAGAAAATGCTGGAAGGAACATAAATTTGATTCTGTCATACTGCTGCTTAAAAATATTTATCGGTTTCCAGCTATCTTCAGAGTAACTTATAGAATCTTAATTTAGGAAGGAAAAGTGTTCCAAATCATTGAAATAACTTGCTGTTTTGCATCTTCATCTTACACGATATCTATATTGCGCTTATTATTATTATCTAAACAGGTAACTTTACACTATTATGCATACTTGATCAACTTTGTCTGTAATGTTCTTACAGTATGCTGTAAACTAGCAAACTTCTCCTTAACAATCTAAATCATATTTTCCCTAGGATATCTTCCTCAACTCTTAGAGAAATTAGCAGATATTCCTCTTGACTGAAGTACTATATACTGCTACTATACTACTCTTGCTGCTCTTACTACTCTTCGTACTATCCAGACTATTATAAATAATGTAATGATCAGCTACCATTAGCCGAGCTAACCAATGCAAATAATATTTCTTTTGAATTTCCCTAATTACCCCTTAATTCAAGTACATTTATTATTCCTTTTATTCTTGAAATTACTGAGCTTAAGGCAGTTAAGTGTTTTGCCCAAGGTTACACAGATTAAAGATTTACACTCAAGTCTGTCTGATCTAAAATTTTTTACTAAATGTTATATTCTATTGCCTCTCTTATAAATTTATCATATTAAACTGCAAGGCCACATAGTCTATATTGTATCGATTATATACACTAAAGGATTAGCAATTCTGAGGAGAAATTTATGTAAATCAAATTATTTTTTTAATACTTCCTTAATGCCAAACTAACATGTTACTGACAAAGAACATGAAAAACAATTATTATTATTTAAAACCTGTGCTTTCTTCTATAAATTGAGGTGCTTTAAATTCAACAAATGATGCACAATCTACAAACTCATTTACTTCTTTCCAGTTCCTAATGAACAGAAAAATGCTTCTCTGAATGTTTATAATATCATACTTCTTTGTTTGTGCAAATTCAGTTCAGTTCAGTTCAGTCACTCAGTCATGTCCGACTCCTTGTGACCCCATGAATCGCAGCATGCCAGGCCTTGCTGTCCATCACCAACTCCCAGAGTTTACTCAAACTCATGTCCATCGAGTCAATGATGCCATCCAGCCATCCCATCCTCTGTCGTCCCCTTCTCCTCCTGCCCCCAATCCCTCCCAGCGTCAGAGTCTTTTCCAATGAGTCAACACTTCGCATGAAGTGGCCAAAGTACTGGAGTTTCAGCTTTAGCATCATTTCTTCCAAAGAAATCCCAGGGCTGACCTCCTTCAGAATGGACTGGTTGGATCTCCTATTATATAAATGTTATTAGAACTTTTTCAGATTATAAGTACTTGATTGACTTTATTCTGATAAAAAGAATTGGACAATTATAGTACTCAGTTATTTTTTCCCATTTATTATTTCTTATTATTTTTAACTTCTCATTAGCACCTCTCATGTGATACATAATGCAAGGGAGACTTCTGTGTATAGAAAATAATTCTAACTGTGAACAGAATATCAGATTAAAAGATGTTAAATCACTTATCCAGTCCATTCTAAAGGAGATCAGTCCTGGGTCTTCTTTGGAAGGACTGATGCTAAAGCTGAAACTCCAGTACTTTGGCCACATCATGCAAAGAGCTGACTCATTGGAAAAGACTCTGATGCTGGGAGGGATTGGGGGCAGGAGGAGAAGGGGATGACAGAGGATGAGATAGCTGGATGGCATCACTGACTCGATGGACATGAGTTTGGGTGAACTCCAGGAGTTGGTGATGGACAGGGAGGCCTGGCGTGCTGCAATTCATGGGGTTGCAAACAGTCGGACAGGACTGAGTGACTGAACTGAACTGAATGATACCTTAGTGTTACTGATGCTAATTCTGCAGGCTGCATACATTTACCTTTAAAAAAAGTCATCACTTTGCAAATTATCTTTTCATTTACAATGATAGGAGGGGCAACAGGAGATGGAAAGCCAGATTTTGAAGGCTCCTCAAAGGATGTAATCTACCAATTATATGCTAGCCCATAGCATTGCAGAAGAGTAGACAATGGGATACAGAGCACTTCATCTCTGCCAACAGACACTACCACTAACTTTTTTTTTTTTTAAATGTGACTCAGAAAGTGTTTTTTATTTATTTCCTTTCTTCCATCTCTCTCTTCCTCCATCCCTTCCTCCTTCCTTCCAGCCTCTTTGACTCTTCCTTCCTTCATCTTTCTTTCTCAAATTAACTTCACATGCTCAATCCACTTTCAAGAACAGAGAATAACTCCTTTTGTAAACACATATATATGTTAATATATTTTTACTATTACATGTATAATACAATATATTTGTATATGTATACATATACATTTTTAAAAAAATTTTAAAGTATATATTTCATATACACTGACAATAAGCATTACTTTATTGGATTAGGTCATTACACAACTTTAGGTTCACCAGAAGAACAAAATAAGTGTGATTTTATTTTATTTTTTTTTAAATTTTATTTTATTTTTAAACTTTACATAATTGTATTAGTTTTGCCAAATATCAAAATGAATCTGCCACAGGTATACATGTGTTCCCCATCCTGAACCTTCCTCCCTCCTCCCTCCCCATACCATCCCTCTGGGTCGTCCCAGTGCACTAGCCCTTTTTATAGTTAACATTTCCTGAAACAGCTGGAGTTTGAAATTTCCTAAACCCAAGCCCACTCAGCATCTATTTCAATATATGGCAGTCACAACTGAGGATCTAACCAATAAAGTCTAAACCAACTGGCTTTATATTTGAAGCCATATATCAGATGCATAGTTAACTATACTAATCTCATCCTGAAAATGAATGAATTAAAATACATTATCACAGGGTTGGCCAGCTAAACAAATACCATAAAGTTTGAAACTATCACTGCCTAATTCATGCCTGTAATTAAATTTTAGGAGTTTATGTACCAAAAACTTGGAATGGTCTCCTAATGATCCCTGGAAGCCAGGTCTTTTAAGCTGAGTGCACCCATGGACATGATTGGCCCCAAATCTGACCCATAAGTCTTCATGGGTTACTTTGAGGGTGAAACTGATAATTGTCCTGATTCCTGAAAGATCCTTCTTTTATGTTCTGCACTTGAATGTAAGGTGCTTCATTTTCATTAGGTGAAAGCATAGAGCTTCAAGCAGAATGGTCTACTGAGACGCTGCAGAAAATGCATGCAGCACACACATTAGGGCATATATTGAGAGAATATACAATATGAACAGCCTTTCCTATGACTCAAGATTAAAAACTCCAAAAACTATATTAATCTTTTACCTTTAGAAAACTGCACTGTTTTAAAGCCATTCATATGTGTAACTTAAAGAAATGTGAAATTAGGCAGCAGTAATAGTGTTATCTCTTTCATAAATTCAGACAGATTATTAGAGTTAATCCCCAAGAGCTTTCTATTTATTTTAAAATCATTTCCTTGTTATTTTCCCCAGATTGGGAGGCGTGAGTGCATAGATGTTTGTAGCCATAGGATCCACCCTTCCGGCAGCTGCTTGGATTATGCTGAGGACTTTACAAGAGCATTTAGAAAAGCATGAAAAATCCTGATTGCTAAGCATAAAAAGGAGAATATGCATAATATGGGAAAAGGTTATGAATTTTTATTACCCACTTCTCAGAGCTCCATTTTTCAAACATCTATGGAGTCAGCATGGCTCTGTAGATGGAACTAGACCAGGAGCAACAGGGCTAGATATTACACTCTCAGCTTTTACACAAACCAGATTTATGCTCTCACACAAGCACTTAACACCTTAGAGCTTGAACTAATGATCTTTCATATTCAGTTCAGATTTAACGTTTTGTTACTCCATTTTGCAGTTTTTTTTCATAGCATATCATCTGCCTACCTATCTACAAACCTACCTTATATCCATTTTCAAAAACACTTATTAAATAAATTTACTTTATCTTTACTTAGCAGTGAGTGAAGTCACTCAGTTGTATCCGACTCTTTGCGACCCCATGGACTGTAGCCTATCAGGCTCCTCCATCCATGGGATTTTCCAAGCAAGAGTGCTGGAGTGGATTGCCATTTCCTTCTCCAGGGGGTCTTCCCGACCCAGGAATCGAACCTGGGTCTCCCACACATTGCAGGCAGATGCTTTACCATCTGAGCCACCAGGGAAGCCAGTTTTCAAAATCTACTGAAGTCCTGGGTAATTTGGAAATGTATGGTTAAAAGAAACTCTTGGCTGTTAGCAAAAATATTCCCCAAACTGTAATACACTGTATGATGAAAAAAATGTGCCATATTGAGACAGTTATTTAAACACAAGTTGATGCTTACTGGGTAAAACAACTGTTTATAAATATAATGAGCTTATCATGGAGCCAAGAAAAAGGATTTACACAACATATACACAGGAGTCAGCGACTGAGTAGATTAAGTTAAGAAATGATGGCACATTGAGGGGAAAAAAACACAAACGCATTTTTTAAGAGCTTATGCATTTATCTGCTTGAAAAGTAAATCTCTTATTATTCTTTCTCTTGTGTTTCTTTGAAGAGCTATTATATTGTGACCTGTATACATTAATAGGATAGGAATAGAAGAATATTTTATTTTTTCTTCTATAATATTTACTACTACATTTAAACATTCTATTTCTCATATCTCTACCTACCAAATTTTCTTTAAAAAAGACTACAGAAAAAAATATTGATAGAATAATTAAGGAAACAGGATAAACATACAACAGAAGAAAGGGGATTGTTTGTAGCAATTTTTCTTCAGTTTCCCCACTTGCTTATGTTTTTGATATGAACCTTCAAATAATAGTTTTCAGCTTTATTTAAGACATATTATTATGGTGTTTAGTCACCCAGTCATGTTCAACCTTGCCATCTCATGGACTGTAGCTAGCCAGGCTCCTCTCATCCACGGAATTTTTCAGGCAAGAATATTGGAGTGAGTGAGTTGCCATTTCCTACTAGAGGGGATTCTCCTGACCCAGGGGTTGAAACTATATCCCTTGTGTCTCCTGCATTAGCAGGCAGATTCTTTACCACTGTGCCATGCCCTTGAGAATTCATAGTGATAAACAATTTGTCTAAATCACACTGTGGCTGACATATCCTCAGGTAGCTTTTAATGATCAGTGTCTCATGGTGTTCACAACCTTATATACTGTCTTCCCCTTAAGAGTGAGCAGAGTCTGGTTTTGTCCAATCAAATATAGCACAAGTGGTGAAATGTCACAAGCTTACAATTCATAGCTCAGTTGGTAAAGAACCTGCCTGCAATGCAGGAGACCCTGGTTCAATTCCTGGGTAAGGAAGATCCCCTGGAGAAGGGATAGGCTACCCACTCCAGTATTCTTGGGCTTCCCTTGTAGCTCAGCTGGTAAAGAATGTCTGCAATGCGGGAGACCTGGGTTTGATCTCTGGGTTGGTAAGATGCCCTGGAGAAGGGAAAGGCTGCCCACTCTAGTATTCTGGCCTAGAGAATTCCATGGGCTGTATAGTCCATGGGGTCTAAAAGAGTTGGACACGGCTGAGCAACTTTCACTTCACTTTTATGTTATATTGTGTGGACCTTGGCAGTACATTTCTGTTAGAGACTCCTTGCTGAAGTAAGAAGCCATGTTGGAGAAGTGCAGGTGTCAAGGAGCTGTGAGTGGCCTCCAGGAACTGGGGGAGGCCTCTAGAAGAGATCTCTTGGCTGTCAGCACAAAACTGAAGTTCTCAGCCTACAACCACAAGTAAGTTATTTCTTTCAACAATTTGAGGGAGCATGAAAATAGATTGTTACCTATTTGAACTTCTGGATGAGAACCTCGTCCTGGTCAATACCTTGATTCTACCCTTGTGAAACCATAAGTAGAAGATCCAGATAAGAAACCCCCAGCTCCTAACCTACAGAATCCGTGAAGTAATAAATGTGTATTTTTTTAAGTTGGCAAGTTATAGTTATTTATTATGTAGCAATATATAACTAACGCATAGCATTTGAGAAAGAAGCAGAATTCAAACCCAGGTCTATCTGACAGTTAAAACAATTGTCTTTCCATAAAATCAGTGTTCTACAAGTTTGGGTCCCAGTATCTCTTCTATAATAATTACTTGGAAGATTTATTAAAAATATTGTTTTGAGGATTTCAAAGCTGACCTACTGAGTCAGAATCTCTGGAATAAAGGCTGAATATCTGTATTTTTTACAAATTCCTGAAGTGATGGTTATATACAGTAATGTTGAGAATGGTTCACTATACATATTGCTTTTATAAGCTGTAGATTTATTCCGATTATGTATAATGGCTATAGATCAGAATATCCTTTTATCTTTTAAAAAAGGGTTTTTTTTTGGAAGGTTGATCATTCTATGATTTTTATTACAATATAACTAAATTATTAACTGATAGAGATAGAATTGCATCTTTACAACTTAGTTTGCATATTTTCCCATTATCATCCCAAAATAAAAATATTAGGCACTTGTTTTATGGCTTAAATTAAATTTGAAAAAAAAACCACAAAACATGGGATGTGAGACCCTTCATAGACTGAGAATTAAGTATCTGAAATGTGAACTGCACCTATATTGTTAATCTCCATTGTATGTATGCAACAGCTGTCAGTCACAGTGCCGGACACACAGCGGGTACTCAGTGAATACTTTCTGACCATTAACCAAAGTTTAAGACAGGCAGACACACCAGTCCTTAACTTTTTCAAGTCTTAATCCTTTGAGATAGAACTTCTTAACCTGAATTACAGGTATATCAACATAAAGGCCCTCTCAGCTCTGCCTGGTACTCAAGGTTGTTCCTACTAGACCTAAGTAGCTCATTTACCTTATTGTGCCTCTTACTATTTCTATGTGTGTCATGACTAAACAGAGATGGAGAGTTCCACATTAGAGTTTATATGACATACCAGTACTCTTGCCTGGCAAATCCCATGGGCAGAGGAGCCGGGTAGGCTGCAGTCCGTGGGGTTGCTAAGAATCGGACATGACTGAGCATCTTCACTTTCATGTTTCACTTTCATGCATTGGAGAAGGAAATGGCAACCCACTCCAGTGTTCTTGCCTGGAGAATCCCAGGGACAGGGAAGCCTGGTGGGCTGCCGTCCATGGGGTCGCACAGAATCAGACACGACTGAAGTGACTTAGCAGCAGCAAAGGGTACAAAAAACAACTTTCAGTAAAAATGTCTTTTAATTTATGGGAAACAGAATCTCACCACTTTAATTTTGTATGTCTGTTTGACTTCTGAATGTGACTGGCAGGTTTCCCAGAAACATCACCAGAAATACCTTTGTATAACCAAGTAGATCGGAGAAGGCAATGGCACCCCACTCCAGTACTCTTGCCTGGAAAATCCCATGGATCCAGGAGCCTGGTAGGCTGCAGTCCATGGGGTCACTAAGAGTCGGACATGTCTGAGCGACTTCACTTTCACTTTTAACTTTCATGCATTGGAGAAGGAAATAGCAACCCACTACAGTGTTCTTGCCTGGAGAATCCCAGGGATGGGGGAGCCTGGTGGCTGCCGTCTATGGGGTCACATAGAGTCAGACACGACTGAAGTGACTTAGCAGCAGCAGCAGCAGCGACCAAGTAGATAAAATCATCCTGTTTCCTGTGATCTGCAGTGAGCCAAGTGCCAGTTTAAATATTAAGGAATTCATGTACCAAGACTACAATATCATAAAGCTATAATCTGTAAAAGACTTCTTACTTCTTGTTGTATAAAAGACCAAAATTTGTTCAAAAGAGTGAAAAGTCTTATCCAGGCCAAGAATGTGATTTTAAGAATCCTCTTCCAATGTTCTTTCTTTAATACTGATTTCAAGTTTTAAGCAGTTCGAGCCTCAGTGACTTTGGAAATAAAAGAAAAAAGTCTCAAGACTGAGTTAGGCTAGGAAAAAAAGAAAAACAAGTTCCCCAGTACCAAAAGTCTCCCATGATAGCAGGGGAGATACACATAGACACATAGACAACTATAGGCAACGAGGCCTCTAGTACTTCAAAGTGAAGTGAAAGTGAAGTGGCTCAGTCCTGCCAGACTCTTTGCGACCCCATGGACAGTAGCCTGCACCAGGCTCCTCCGTCCATGGGATTTTCTAGGCCAGAGTACTGGAGTGGGTTGCCATTTCCTTCTCCAGGGAATCTTCCCAACCCAGGGATAATCCAGGTCTCCCACATTGTAGACAGACGCTTTACCATCTGAGCCACCAGAAGTCTAGTACTTCAAATAGATCCTCAAATGGCTTGCTGTGCTATGCTATGCTAAGTCACTTCAGTCGTGTCCGACTCTGTGTGACCCCATAGACGGCAGCCCACCAGGCTCCACCGTCCCTGGGATTCTCCAGGTAAGAACACTGGAGTGGGTTGCCATTTCCTTCTCCAATGCATGAAAGTGAAAAGTGAAAGTGAAGTCGCTCAGTAGTGTCCGACTCTTAGCGACCCCAAATGTCGAATGTAACTCCTATGTTTCTGTATATTTATCACATATGTTGGGCTTCATTCTCTTTCTCTAAGTACATACACAAACATTCTACCTCTCTTTTAGTGGGAAAATTCCTACGCTTTACTTTGGGGCACACAGGAAGACTATACTTCCTCATTCCTCTTGAAAGTAGACAAGACCAGATGACTTGTTTTAGGCAATAAAGTAAGAGATGATTTAGCATGTCCTTCATAGGTAGAAACATTTAATTGCTAGAACTCATGTCTCCAGCAATATATTTTTCAGCACCAATGATCATAGCACAAATTGATGTGAAAATGCTCCTAATTCAAACCAGCCTGGAATGCTAAGCCAAGACAAGGAGAAAAATGGATCTGAAGATTTACTCAGATGTACAAAGTACTCAATACAACCAAGAAATACTTTTTGGGTATAGTTGAGGCACTAATCTTTTGAGATTATTTGTAACTAGGATGTAATCTAGTCCATTCTGATTAAAACATATCTTGAGGATAGATAATAATCCTTAGATAGAGCTTAATCTTAACTTAGAAGTACATAGTGAAACTGTCCTATAATTTTTAATGCTAATTCATCTCCAAGTGAGAAAGGAATGACTTTTATCTACTAGAGTACTGTTATTTTTTTCTTTGATTCTATCCCCTAATGGCTCCACCTTCCATACACTCTAATTCTATAATTGACCACTTTTCCCAGCTTTATTGAGGTAATCAACACACAACATTGTAAATTTAAGGTGTATGATGTGTTGATTTAATATATTTATGAGCTGCAAAATGATTACTACCATAGTATTAGCCATGTCCTCCTCCAGGGTATCTTCCTGACCCAGGGATCGAACCCAGGTCTCCCACGCTTCTCTGGTAGGTCAGACAGATAGAATCTGCCTGTAATGCAGGAGACCTCAGTTCAATCCTGGGTCAGGAAGATCCCCTGGAGACAGGAATGGGAATCCACTCCAGTATTCTTGCCTGGAGGATTCCATGGACAGATTATGGGGTTGTAAAGAGTTGGACATGACTGAACAACTTTCACTTTTCACTTTTATAATATTAACTACCACCTCTACCCCATCACACAATTACCATTTTTTCTTCTTATGATGAGAACATTTGAGATCTACTCTCTTAGCAATAAGAATATGATACCGTATTATCATCTATAATCACTGTGCTGTATGTTAGATCCCCAAACTTGGAGCTCTGAGACTATCCATGTCCCTATGACATACATACACACCTTGGAGCATGAAGAACATACAGCAACAGCAATTAGAAGCAATGGACCACTAATGCACATAACAATGAGGATAGACTTTTAAAGGTAATACTGAATGAAAAACCTAATGTAATTTATACCACATTGGAGAATACAGGGAAGACCAAGAAGATCTTCTCTATTCAGAACAAAATTAAAAAGGAACTGGGTTTACTGGACAGTGCTGACACTGTCATGTCTGACTCTTTGTGACCCCATGGACTGTAGCCTATTGGGCTCCTCTGGTACGGGATTCTCGTGGCAAGAAAACTGGAGTGGGGTGCCATTTCCTACTCCAGGGGATCTTCCCAACCCAGAGATCAGACCCATGTCTTTAATGTCTCCTGCATTGGCAGGTGGATCCTTTACCACTGAGCCAGCACAGAAGTCCTTGTTGCAAATAGGATTCAGCAAAGGCTGTAATGCAGAAAATTGAAGCCAGAAGTCTCACACGCTAGTAAAGTAATGCTCAAAATTCTCCAAGCCAGACTTCAGCAATACGTGAACTGTGAACTTCCAGATGTTCAAGCTGGTTTTAGAAAAGGCAGAGGAACCAGAGATCAAATTGCCAACATCTGCTGGATCATGGAAAAAGCAAGAGAGTTCCAGAAAAACATCTATTTCTGCTTTATTGACTATGCCAAAGCCTTTGACTGTGTGGATCACAATAAACTGTGGAAAATTCTGAAAGAGATGGGAATACCAGACCACCTGACCTGCCTCTTGAGAAACCTATATGCAGGTCAGGAAGCAACAGTAGAACTGGACATGGAACAACAGACTGGTTCCAAATAGGAAAAGGAGTACTTCAAGGCTGTATATTGTCACCCTGCTTATTTAACTTCTATGACGAGTACATCATGAGAAATGCTGGGCTGAAAGAAACACAAGCTGGAATCAAGATTGGCGGGAGAAATATCAATAACCTCAGATATGCAGATGACACCACCCTTATGGCAGAAAGTGAAGAGGAACTCAAAAGCCTCTTGATGAAAGTGAAAGTGGAGAGTGAAAAAGTTGGCTTAAAGCTGAATGTTCAGAAAACGAAGATCATGGCATCCGGTCCCATCACTTCATGGGAAATAGATGGGGAAACAGTGGAAACAGTGTCAGACTATTTTTTGGGGCTCCAAAATCACTGCAGATGGTGATTGCAGCCATGAAATTAAAAGACCCTTACTCCTTGGAAGGAAATTTATGATCCACCTAGATAGCATGTTGAAAAGCAGAGACATTACTTTGCCAACAAAGGTCCGTCTTGTCAAGGGTATGGTTTTTCCAGTGGTCATGTACGGCTGTGAGAGTTGGACTGTGAAGAAAGCTGAGCACCAAAGAATTGATGCTTTCAAAGTGTGGTGGGAGAAGACTCTTGAGAGTCCCTTGGACTGCAAGGAGATCCACACCGTCCATTTTAAAGTCGATAGGTCCTGGGTGTTCTTTGGAAGGAATGATGCTAAAGCTGAAACTCCAGTACTTTGGCCACCTCATGTGAAGTGTTGACTCATTGGAAAAGGCTCTAATGCTGGGAGGGATTGGGTGCAGGAGCAGAAGGGGACAACAGAGGATGAGATGGCTGGATGGTATCACCGACTTGATTTACGTGAGTCTGAGTGAATTCCGGGAGCTGGTGATGGACAGGGAGGCCTGGCGTGCTGCGATTCATGGGGTCGCAAAGAGTCGGACACGACTGAGCGACTGAACTGATTTGAATAGTATGGTTACCAGACTCTTACCTTGTGTTAATCACAGCATTTACTTTTAAAATTCTTGCCATATATAAAAGGTAATAAGTCTCTATCTCATTGCTAACAGTATGAAAACATAAGGAAGATAAATGTTCTGTGCGTGTATATGTGTGCACATGTGTGTATAAAGAAAGTAAATTATTAGATTCTTGGGCAGTTGAACAACAAACTATGAATAGTAAGGGGTAAAAGAAGATTTTCCTTAGAGACAAAATCTCAGAAATAAAATAAAAATTTGGAGGAGAAATAGAAAAAAATAAAATGAGATTGAACATTGATATTTCTTTTGACTTGTATAAAATTTTATATTCACAATATGAAGACCTACCAATTGCATTATAATTTCATATTTTAAAGTTTACATTGGATATATAACCTAACTTCATTGGAGATACGTACCAAGAGTTTAGATGCTCTAAATTATCTATCCAATTTCAAATAATCTATTGAAATATTAAACCATGGTATAATAGGTCAATACAGTGTGGAATTTCAATATAGCATAACATTTTAATAGCACTAAAACAACAAAAAAAAGTAATTTTGGTTCTTTTTTTTTAAAAAAAGAGATATCATTTTTAATGTATTTTTTTAAACCTTCCTATTGGCTTTTGGAAAGAATTCAGTTCAAATTTATATTTTGTGAATGCTACAAATTCTGCCTTTCTTCAAGAAAACAGAAAGTAGAAACAGAAAAATATGTATTTTTCCATACCAAATCCAGAAAAATTTCATTACTATTTCTTTTGAAAATTTGTAGTTTAAAATCATGTAATATCTCATGATATTTTATTAATAATATAAACTGTGTCTAAATTTCACAAAAGGTATAAATAAATTTGAATCTCTTTATGTTGTATAGTGTTACAAAAAAGAAAGTGGAGGCAGAGAAGATGCTCATAGTCTAGATTTCAGGCAAATCCTTGTAAGAGTTACTAAGTGTGGATTCTTGGCCTCGTGCAGGTAAGAATTTAAGAGTGAGCCACAGTAAAGTAAAATAAGGTTTTTTCAGGAAGAAACACACTCCACAGACAGAGTGCAAGGCAAGAGGCCCTGAAATATGTGGTGGTTAGTATTTATAGTCTGGGTCATTTCATAGGCTAATGAGGAGGAGGATTATTTCAACTATTTTGAGGAAGGGGCAGATATTTCTGGGAACTGGGTCACCACCCACTTTCTGGACTTTTATAGTTTGCCCCAGAACTGCCATGGCAGCTGAGGGTGTGTCATTTAGTGTGACGATGTATTACAGTGAGCTTATATGAGGTTCCACGTATACTGAAAGTCAATCATACACCGTCTTGGACCTAGTTGGTTTTAACCAGTTTATGTTGTATCCTCAATGGCTGTGTCATTCTTTTAAAGGTTGTGCCTGCCCCCTTCCTGTCTCAGTAGGACTGGGAAATAAACAAACTTTTATGTTAAGAAAAATATTCTACCTATTCTTTTCAATTTCACAAAAATATACATATCATTTACTAGCTTACAGATTTCAAGGTATATTTTACCTGCATAAAAAAATAATAATAACATCTATGGAGCTTAAGCACCTACTATTAATACATTCCAGTCACTGTTCTAAGAAGTTGGCACATAGTATATCATTTAATTTTTGGCACCACCTTGTGGAGAAGGCAATAGCACCCCACTCCAATACCCTTGCCTGGAAAATTCCATGGACCTCGGAGGAGCCTGGTAGGCTGCAGACCATGGGGTTGCTAAGAGTCGGACATGACAGAAGTGACTTAGCAGCAGCAGCAGTGAGATAATACTTACTATTATGGAGAAACTGAGGACCAAGGCTCTTATGCAAGGTCACAAAGAGTTAATGACCTGACTGAATTACAAACATGTGGTCTGGCTTCAGAATTTGTATTCTTAACCACTTGGTATCTTTACTACTCAGTGTGACAGTCATAACTCTTGTTATCTTGTAGGAAAGAACCATCTAGAATCATCACATATTACCCTGCTATAGCTACTCAACCTCACAGTGAATCTGCTCCTCAAACCTACATCACGTATTCTCTTTCTTGCGGTTGTTTTCATTATCCTTCCTTACTTAATGCTTGTCATTTTTATAATAGCTAGGTCAAAATCAAATTTCTCTGATTCCCCATCAACTCAGTTCTCCATCCTACCAACCACAGTGGATTCCTCTTTTTCTCCTTCATCCCCCTATCATCATCTAGCACTTAGCTTAAATCACTTGTAGATCTCTTCCCACCTACTGTTTTCTATTTTGCCTTGTGGTTGTGTGTGCACATCTTTACATTCCTAAATAATCTTACAATGTTTCAAGTACAGGCCTTTTATTTTTAGTCATAATATCTGATCTTACCTTTGAAAGCATATCTTTTCATTGAATACGTTACTAAATGAATAGATAAGTGATTTACATTTTAAAAAAGATCAAAAGATATGAAGGCAATCAATCTTGGAGACTTAATTAAAGTGTTCACGGTCACGCAGCATATCATCATTTTTTTCAGACTACTGGGACTCTTTTATAAATAAATTTCAAGTGAGACTTAAGAACTCATTCACTCATGAAGTGAATGATGTACTTTTCACATCATAAGACTGAGTCAAATACATGTAAAAATAAGATATAATATCCTAATCATTCATCAAAATTTATGAAAATGTAAAATGTATAACAAAGCATGGTAGTATCTCTATTTCTCCTAAATATATTCTGGACTACTTGAGCATAGGAGCTATATTTTGCTCTCTACCCTTATAATATTTCATAGTGTATATCCATAAAAAGTATTAATATATTCTTGGCTGAGTGAAATAAAAAGACAAAAAATGAGTAAAAAATTAATGAATGATGAAAAAGTGTTAGATGCTCACTCGTGGCTGACTCTTTGTGACCCCATGGACTGTGGCCTGCCAGGCTTCTCTGTCCATGGAATTCTCCAGGCAAGAACACTGGAGTGGGTTGTCATTTCCTTCTCCAGGTTATCTTCCCATCCCAGGAATCAAACCCAAGTCTCTTGCAATGCTGGCAGATTCTTCACCATCTGGGCCACCAGGGAAGCCTACTAATAAATGATGAGAGAACTTCAAAATTTAAGAAATAACCAGGACATATGAGTTTCTTTAAACTCTGATCCTAGATAAAAGTATTTTTTGCTTAGAGAGTAAGGAAAGTTTACAGTCACTAATAAAAGAATTTTAAGCTCTTGCTGTTGATCTAAATTGTTATAGTTAATAGAAACTGAGACAATATCTATAGCAAGAATGACATACTAAATTGACATGTAAACATAATAACTGGCACTTGAAATCAGATTACTAGATTGTGGTTGAAAAAAAAAGGTAGTGTTATGAACTGGCAATGAACAGACAAAGCAAGTAGAAATTTCTTTGGATTTAGGAATATGCTTCCAGTCTTTTCAACTATTGGAGAACATGGTATTTTTCTGTACTTTTCATTTTAACTCTTATCTCATGCAGAAGTATCATATTGTAGTTACAATGACCATTTTCCTAATGACTAAAGATGTTGAGCAACTTTTCATGATTATTTTCTATTTTATACCATTTTTGGTGAAATACTAGTTAACGTTTGTTAAGAGATACAATTAGCATGTACTTCCTTTTTTATGAAACTGTGAGATATCATCTTACAATTTTGGCACATGTGCCTCTTCCCCTTATAGATGGATAGACTGATAGCTAGATATAGAAATAAAATATATATAGCAAATAACTTCTCAATCTCTTTACTTTGTTCTTCATACTTTACTGTATTCTTGATGAACAAGTTCTTAATTCCATTATTATCTAATTTATCATTTTATGCCCTGTGTAAGAAACTTTTCCTTACTCTAATGTTATAGTATGTTTTCCTATGTTGTTTCCCTAAAATTCTTATTATTTCTACCATTGACATTTGGATTTGTGATCCACATGGAATTGATTTTTAGGAAAGATGTAAGACTGAGGGTGGGGAAGAGGTACTATATACAAGTTTTCCTCATGAATGTCCAATTGACCCAGCAGTATTTATAGAAAAGATCATCCTTTCTACTTTTCATTTCTGATTAACATCTATCAAAAATCAGTGTGTTGTGTACAGATCTGTTTCATTACTCTGTACCTAACTCTAATACATAAAGAGTTACACTGTTAATTGGTGCCATCACTTTGGAAAGCTATTTGTCAATACCTGCAAAGTTTGAACATATGCATATATACCATATAATTTAGCAATTCTATTCCCAGGTGTGCATTCAAAAATAAATCTGTGCATATGTTCACCAAAAGGCATATACCTGAATGTTCAGAAAAATATTATTTGTAGTAATTAAGCACTGAAAACTACCATAATGTTCATGAATGTTGCACTGGATAATTATATCATACAGTAAAATATGCAGAATGATAAAAATGCATCAACTACACCTATACACAATAACATGGATAAATTAAAAAAACACAAAGTTGAGAGGGAAAAGCAAGTAAAAAAGCAGAGTAGGGTGTGGTGGCAATCCTTATACAATAAGGTTTTACTATAGGTAAAACTAATCTATAATACTAGAAGTAGGAAGTTACTAGCTGTTGGGTTGGAGAAAGCAATGGCAACCCACTCCAGTACTCTCGCCTGGAAAATCCCATGGATGGAGGAGCCTGGAAGGCTGCAGTCCATGGGGTTGCTAAGAGGCAGACAATGACTGAGCAACTTCACTTTCACTTTTCACTTTCATGCATTGGAGAAGGAAATGGCAACCCACTCCAGTGTTGTTGCCTGGAGAATCCCAGGGACGGGGGAGCCTGGTGGGCTGCCATCTATGGGGTTGCACAGAGACGGAAACGACTGAAGCAACTTAGCAGCAGCAGCAGCCATTGGGTATATTAGTGTCTGAAAACAGGGGGTCTTCTAGGCTCCTGTAAGGCTCTTTTTCATGAACTGGATGCTAGTGACACTGCTGTATTCAACTTGTGAATGTTCACTGGATTGTATGTGCATGTGCATTTTTGAGGGGATGTTACATTTTAATAAATATATTTTTTAAATGAAGAAAGTATTTAAATAATTTATAGTTAAGGAATAAATTATAATAAAATAGGAAATCATTTATAACAAAATAAAAACTTGTGGAATGCAATCTATGCTCTGCTTAGAGGGAATTCTGGGATAGTTTTAAATGCTTATTTAGGAAAAAACCCTAAAAATTATTTAAGTAAGCAGACAACTTAATATAGGAGAATAGAGCAACAGAATAAATGTAAAGCAAGTAGAAAGAAGAAAATACAGACCAGATGCCATTAAAACATAAAACGTGCATGCAATAGAATGAATTAAAAATGTAATTAATTTTTAATGTGTGGGGTTTTATGAATAAAATTGATAAATTAGCAAGGGTGATTAAGAGAAAACATACGTACAAATAAAAATATAATTTTTGGAGTGGAAAATATTTCACAGCATTGAGGATGCTTAAAGGATAATGAAATAATATCATGAGAAATTTAATGCCAAATTTGAAGTTAGGTTAAATAAGCAAAGGTTTACAAAAAAAAATTTTGCAAACTAAGATTCAATTCAAGCAACAACCAATTTTTCAGGAACAATATCTAGCTTGATATTAGAAGGTACAGAGGAAAGTCATGAGAAGTATGGTTTAAGAAAATCAGTTGAAATTGTCTTAGATGAATATCTGTACAAACTGGCATCTTCTCACCTACTTTGTACTACTTTATCCCAGCCTCATGCACTTGACTTTTGCTGTTGTTTTAGTTGCTAAGTCATGTCTGCCTCTGCAACCCCATGAACACAGCCCTCCAGGCTCCTCTGTCTATGGGATTTCCCAGGCAAGAATACTGGAGTGGGTAGCCTTTCTCTTCTCCACCACTTGGCTTTTAACCCTAGGTAAAACCCAACCAAGCAATCATTGAACAGTAGAAAAACTGAAATTAATAATAAATAAGAACAAAAACAACAACAAAAAACCTAGAGAAGATTCAGTGTTCTGGCTTTCCAGATTAAAGTCATATCCATTCATGGTTTCTCAGACCACTCACTTCTTAAGCAAAGTCTATTAATTGTCAAGCCAAGCCAATGACACAGAATTACTGGTCAACATTCTTTTATGAGAGAGACTTGACTGAAAGCTGATTTACCTAAGTAAGAGTGAGAGAAATTTACATATGAAGGAGTGAAGGGAAATCACAACAGCTATCTGAAAAAAAAATCAACCTATAACAATCAAAACCTTGAAATATAAAAACCACAACAGATAAACATTGGAATTGACTCTGGAGGAAAAAGGCATATTCTAAGAAACCACAAGATTATTTAAAACAATATTACTGATACCACCAATAATAATGAAAACCAATCCTTCTAATTATTAAGACTCCCTTCTTAAAAATTGGGCTTCCCTTGTGGCTCAGATGATAAAGAATCCACCTGCAGTGCGGGAGACCTGGATTCGATCTCCAGGTTGGGAAGCTCTCCTGGAGAAACGAATAGCTAGCCACTCCAGTATTCGGGCCTGCAGAATTCCTTGGACAGAAGAGCCTGGCAGGATACAGTCCATGGGGTTACAAAGAGTCAGACATGACAGAGCGACTTTCAATTTCTTAAAAACTGGTACTTATGTACTAATTTAGGGCACATGCCTTACAATCATCCCTAGCCACATTTTCTCTCCTACTTCCCATCTTATTTATCAGTAAATCTTATTAACTCTAAATCAAAAATATAATTAGAGCCCAATATTTTTCTCATAAGCTACAGAATGACAACCTTATTCAAGATATCATCATTTCACCAATGGACTATTTAAGTTTCCTTCTAGCTTGTCTCTGGTTTCTTTGCCCCACTGACTTTGCACCTCCCTCATCATATATATTTCTACTTATACTTGTAACTGTGATCATGCATATCTCCTTCAATGCTCTCCATTGTTAATTCATATATAAAAATAAAATCTAAACTTTATGCCATCATCTTTAAATAAATTACAAAAGAAAATGTAAAAAACTACCAATCCTCTCAGTGTAAAAAAGTTTTAGTTGACAGAGATCAATGACTATACATAGATGCAAAATATCAAAATATCAAGTGAAGTGTTAGTCACTCATTCATGTCCGATTATTTAACTCTATTTAGAGCAAGCCACTCCAGTACTCTTGCCTGGAAAGTCCCATGGGCAGAGGAGCCTGGTGGGCTGAAGTCCATGGGGTCACAAAGAGTCGGACACGACTGAGTGACTTCACTTTCACTTTTCACTTTCATGCATTGGAGAAGGAAATGGCAACCCACTCCAGTGTTCTTGCCTGGAGAATCCCAGGGACCAGGGAGCCTGGTGGGCTGCCGTCTATGGGGTCGCACAGAGTCAGACACGACTGAAGAGACTTAGCAGCAGCAGCAGCAGCATTTAGATAAATATTATCATTCCTAACAATATAATCTTATGATAGCAATCCACTATATTAAAATAGGAAACAGTTTTACATAAAATTATATAAATTGTCTATATATTATATTTTACATATATACTGAATTATACTTTGGTATTTTGAAAATTTTAATAAAAACTGAATGCAATTTTAAAAGATTTAAAACATATACAATGTTATCTGTGGTTACTTCTGAAGGAGGAAATAAACATGGTGATTTTATATGCAGTTTTTGTTCAGCCATACTTCCTAAACCCCTGAGTTTAGTGTTGAATTACTGACAATAATAGAATATAGTTTCAGCTCAGTTATACTGCTGTGAAACAATCAAGGGATATATGTGCTCAGATGGTAAAGCGTCTGCCTACAATGCTGGAGACCCAGTTAGATCCCTGGGTCGGGAAGATCCCCTGGAGAAGGAAATGGCAACCCACTCCAGTATTCTTGCCTGGAAAATCCCATGGACAGAGGAGATTGGTTGGCTACTGTCCATGGGGTCGCAAAGAGTCAACACGACTGAGCGACTTCATTATCACTATTACTATGGCTAATTCACGTTGAGGTTTGACAGAAAACAACAAAATTCTGTAAAGTAATTATCATTCAATAAAAAAATAAATTAAAAAAAAAATCAAACAATTACCCCCCCCCATACACACACAAACCTATTCCCTAAAATTTATACACATAAACTCCTTCTCCAAACTTAGATATCATGACAACATTACCTCAGGATTTCAGAATAGCTATGGACCAATGACTACAATGCACCTCTCATTCTTTCCCCCCTTGAGTGCCACTGAGTTTACAGATAATGTCTCTATTCCTCCTTTGGAAAGGTTAGATAATTTGTCTTTTTATACAAATTATATTGTAAGAGACACAGCAAAATCTGATGTAAGTCATGAGATACTGTACTTTGAGCATAATACTCTAAGTGGATCAAAATTTTGAGATTCTTGAAATAGAATAGATGTAAACAATTATGGTCAGGATGTAGACTGTGCAATATCATTTAGAAAAATAGTTACAATTAATCTTTTCTTTATAGTTATTCTCTGTTTGCAATATGACACTGTAAAATCATACATTAAGCAGTAAAATGTATTTCTTTTTTTTTAAAGCTATTTTATTTATTTATTTTTTTAAAATTTTATTTTATTTTTAAACTTTACATAATGTATTTCTTAGCCCTTGAATCTGTTCTGTCCTTTTAATTCATGGTGGCTAGCAGAGTACAACAGAAATCATATTGTGTGAATTCTAATTGTTTGTTTCTGCTTTCTCTCTCATGGAACCCTGAAACTGCTATGTGAACCACACCACTGGTATACTAGATGGTGATAGTCATGTGGTTTATTTTATCCAATTTTCACCACTGACAGCTGACCTCCAGACTTGTGAATGAGGCAATCAAACACCAGCCCACCCCTAGCCAACCTGACAATAGACACCATATGTAAAACAATTCAAGTAACCCAGGTTAGCCACAGAACAGCCCAGCTGACCTCTAGACTGATAATAAATGGCTGTTTTTAAATTCACTAAATCTGGGAAATATGTGTTAACAACAATAGCTAACTAATATACTGGCTTAAGTGTAACTGCAGTTGAAAAATCACAATAGTGGAGCATCTATAAATTTGGAAGAAGAAAAAAGTCATGTAGATGCATGCTACTACTAAAATTAGAAGCAAAATACTACAGAGAATACTAATACACATGAGTTGGATTGACTAGTCAAATGGTGAGTGATGCCTACCAAATATGGTTCAGGATTCTATAGTTTCTCAGTTTTATTATTTTATTATGCAAAACAATTTAAAAATCTGTAGCAGAGCCATGAGTTATTATATATATAACAAACAATGGATGGATGAGGCTATAAAAAATAAATAAATAAAAATAATTAAATCTTCCATATTTACATCCTTCTCCTCCCACCCTAACAATCATATAAATGATGGTTGTACTTAAAATAATATCTATTTTCCATAATATCAATACATTCTCTGTCATCTCATTCAAATAACCAAATAAATCTCAAGTCATTCAAGATAAGAATTTTTTGATTAGAAATAGAAAAGCTGAATCATACTAGTTTAAGCAGTGTGAAAGAGAAGCTTGAAACATATTGAATACAACATTGCTACCTAACTTGGTATAAATCAGGTGAGCAAATGGATTAATTTTACCCACTGATTAGAAATATACAAGGAGCAAAGCTGGATAAAAAGGCATGTTCTGCAGAAATTTGAATAAACCACATATAAATGAAGGAAAAAAAAAACCCAGCAGAATAGCTAAGAAATGTTTTCTATTCAGAATTGTATAATGCATAAATAGGTCTCTTGGCACCATCATGGTCAAATTATCAATAGTGAGTTGAAGATTATACAAACAGAAAAGATAGCATTTTGAAAAGTATCAACAAAATGAGGAAATGCTAGATTTGCATCATAAAGAACACACACCTTGCTGGGCTTTGAGCAGTACAGAAGAAATTCATTTATATGAAAAATTGAAAGACATTCTGTCAATATGGGCAAAGTGATGTGGAAAATAGGAATAATTATCTGGATAATTCAGGCCAAAAATGCTAATGAGGTAAAATAGTTCTTTACAATCTGATTTATCTAGGTCCACTGTCTACATTTATTAAATTAACTGGACATTTATTCAAGTCTCCATTTTTCTAAGCTTGAATACACTTTAGTATTGATTCCCTGTTTGCAGGCTGAAGCAGAAGAACCTCTGTGCATTATTGGTATTTCCATATTGGTTACAGATCATGCTCATTTTTAATCTCACAATGCACTTAATTACAGTTTAGGACATTGCTGCATTATACTTAAATATTTACACAGTTCTTTAAATTTTTTTTGTTAAATGTCAGTTTTCAAGCTAGTCTTTTATTAAAAGCAATGTCCTAGGGACAAAGCAAGTTGAGCTGCACTTAATGGCTATAAACCACTGAATAGCTTCATAAGTCTCATAAATGCTTGACAAAATCAGATAAGATAGTGTTCTGTGTATTTCAAGGGACAATTTGACTCTGGGATCTTGATTCAATTTGTTAAAATCATATCAATTCAATGATTAATTTTATCTTTCTACACAATCCAAATATTGATTTTTTTTCTTTTGACATTGATTATGTAGGGGTAAATGGAATATAATGGCATGAGACCTTTCTATATATGTGCAAGTAAAGAATGAAGCAGAAAACTATTATAGTATTTCCCCCAAAAACACTTAATGTTTCAGTTTCAAGCATTTTTATCACAAGCAACAATGAGGCATGTATTTTATTTTAAACATATGTGGGCTGAAACTGGAAGAGAGAAGATACATCTTAACAAAGATCGTTGTACTTGGAAAATTCAACCAGACTGCAAACGGTTCCCATTAAGCCTGTTCAGATAAGAAAGTAATATAAATACTTCTAAAGGCTTTGTGTTTTGACAAATATTGCAAAACAAATGCATCCTTAAAGAGATCATCCCTAAAAATTTTTCATCTAAGGTTTGCCTCACATAACTTACTATTAGAAGATACATAAATTGGAAAAAAAATATATATATATATATTCAATACCTGTGAAGATGAATGAACCCACAGAGCTGTTGTTTTGCAAAAACACAGGCAGCTTTGATATTTGGGGCCAGATAATTCTTTGTTTTGGAAAGTCTGTACGCATTGTAGGATATTTAGTAGTAGCATGCCTTCCTTGTTGTCTCTCTCCACTAAATGCTAGTATCACCAAATCTATATCAGATCAGATCAGATCAGTCGCTCAGTCATGTCCGACTCTTTGTGACCCCATAAATCGCAGCATGCCAGGCCTCCCTGTCCATCACCAACTCCCGGAGTTCGCTGAGACTCACGTCCATCGAGTCAGTGATGCCATCCTGCCATCTCATCCTCTGTCGTCCCCTTCTCCTCTTGCCCCCAGTCCCTCCCAGCATCAGAGTCTTTTCCGATGAGTCAACTCTTCGCATGAGATATATATATATATATATAACCACAAAATATAACAACTAAAAGTATTTCTAGATATTGACAAATGTCCCATGCTGCTGCTGCTGCCAATCATTTTAGTGGTATCCAACTCTGTGCGACCCCATAGACGGCAGCCTATCAGGCTCCACCGTCCCTGGGATTCTCCAGGCAAGAACACTGGAGTGGGTTTGCTATTTCCTTCTCCAAGGCATAAAGGTGAAAAGTGAAAGTGAAGTCACTTAGTCGTGTCCAACTCTTACCCACCCCATGGACTGCAGCCCAGTAGGCTCCTCCGTCCATGTATTTTCCAGGCAAGAGTACTGGAGTGGGGTGTCATTGCCTTCTCCAAAATGTCCCATAGTGGGGCAAAACTGCCCATGGTTGAAAGTCACTGCCGTACAGTGTACACCTAGCGTTCTGAGTGCCACTATACCTGTGCGACTACTTCAAGCTCTTTCCCAAACAAGCATGTTGCCCTCAGAGAGTACAGCTTTTCACCTTTGTCCCAGGTGGAAAACAGATCTAGAGCCTGAAAAGGAAAAAAAGTGTTTAACAGGGACTTTGCTATGAAGAAACTAACTGAACACCCTACAGGCAAAGCACAGCCCTTTAATTGTCTGAAGCCCTTAAGAGACTTTCCAAAAACAAATGAACGCAACCCTGGACATGTGAATTTACGGCCACTCTGTGTGTAACAACCTCTCCTGCTGGGAGATCTCTGGTCAAACAGGGAATGCTATAGGCAGGAGGGCTTCTCAGGTGGTGCAGTGGGCTGTGCAGATAGAGTGACTTCCCGCCCACGCTTGGATTTTCCCCTCGAGATCAAAAGTCTGAGCTCCAGAGCCATTGAAAAGAAAGCACCAGAGACCTATGTTCAGTAGGAAAATCAGGGATGCCTGATTTCTGTGAGTTTCTGTCATCTCTTGACAGGGCTATTGCTTTCTCCAATGACAAGGGTCTGTAAAAATTCTGAACTGTTTTAAGTGCTGCAGTGGTGCCTGAAAGCCATTATTTGTTTCCCTGCAACCAGTGAAATAAATGTTTTTGTTTGAAAATATCTGACAGTAAAGCAAGTTTTTTTTTTATTTTTTAAATTTTGGTAATCTATGATTTTCCTTTCAGAATACGTGCTGAAAATGCCTTTTAGTATAAAAACTATTTTTGTTAAGTTGTCTATATCCAACAATATCAATAAAGATATTTCCCCCTTCTGATTAATTAGATAAATGGAAAATTATTTTAAACAGTCTGACATAGGTAAAAAACAAAACCCACCAGAACAAGGTTTCTCAGTCTCAGCCCTACTGACATTCTGGACCAGATAATAGTTGTGGGCGAGCCTGTCCTGTGTACTGTAGGATGATTGCCAATATCCCTGGCCTCTACCCAGCAGATGGCAGGAGCACTACCACCCCACCACCCCACCACCACACACAAACACAACACACACACTTTGGGATTATAGAAAATGAAAATGGCTCCAGAGATAGCCAAAGGTCTTCTATGGGGGCAAATTTGCCCAAGCTGAAAACCACCATCTAGAAAAGTCCTGCTTTGAAATGACATAGGTGTCATTTGGCAGTTACAAATCCTTTGTCATAAATAACCTTAAGCCACAAAGATTTTCTATTTCTTTTTTTTTTTTCTAAACGTGTTAAAATTTTACATTTGGGGCTATGATCAATTTTGAATTGTTTATATAAGATGTGAGGTTTGTATCCATTTTTTTTTTTTTTTGCATTTAGATATCTAATTTTTCCTTTTATTGAAAGCTACACTTTCTCCATTTAATTGCCAGTACCTGGGTGTCAAAATCAATGAACCATATTTGTGTGGATCTATTAATGGACTGTCTATTCTGTTCCATGGATCTGTATATCTATCTCTCTGCCAGTGAAAGTGAAGGTCACTCAGTCATGTCCGGCTCTTTGCGACCCCAGGGACCATATAGTCCACGGAATTCTCCAGGCCAGAACACTGGAGTGGGTAGTCCTTCCGTTCTCCAGGGAAATCTTCCCAACCCAGGGATCGAACCCAGGTCTCCCACATTGCAGGTGAATTCTTTATCAGCTGAGTCACAAGCGAAGCCCAGTTACACACTGCAAATAACAACATATAGTAAGTTTAAAAATTGGGCAGTGGGAATCTTTTAGTTGTATTCTTTTTCAAAATTATAATACATATATACTTGAATACATATATACATATATTTATTTTAGGATTATATGCAAGCTTACCTTGAATGAAAAGGCAAAATAAATAACATAGTTAAAACAAATTTGAAAATGAATGCAACTGAAAGATTCAGACTTCATACTGAGTTGTTCTTTTTTTCTTTAAAGTGTCTACACAGACACATAAGAGCACATGCATCTGAATCACTATTGCCCTACACACCCACTTATTTTCTCAGGTATTCACTACACCTAAACACCCAATTACTTTGTAGTTATCATTTCTCCTCAAAGGGTCAAAAACAATGGAGTAATTTAACACTCAAGCTTTGGAATCAGGTACACTTTGGTTCAAACTTTGTCTCTGACCTTGTTGGCAGCAAGATGATTTGGGCTTTATCAAGGACCCTAACTCTTTAAGACAAGACTTTTTATCTGTAATAAGAGAAAAGCAATATTTAATTTGTAGAATTTTTGCCAGAAACACACATGATAATATTCAGTTCAGTTCAGTTGCTCAGTCATGTCCGACTCTGCAACCCCATGAGCTGCAGCACGCCAGGACTCCCTGTCCATCACCAACTCCCAGAGCCTACGCAAACTCAAGTCCATTGGGTTGGTGATGTCATCCAACGATCTCATTCTCTGTTGTCCCCTTCTTTTCCTGCCCTCAATCTTTCTCAGTATCAGGGTCTTTTCAAATGAGTCAGCTCTTCGCATCAGCTGGCCAGAGTATTGGAGTTTCAGCTTCAACATCAGTCCTTCCAATGAACACCCAGGATTGATCTTCTTTAGGATGGACTGGGTGGATCTTTTTGCAGTCCAAAGGACCCTCAAGAGTCTTCTCCAGCACCACAGTTCAAAAGCATCAATTCTTCGGTGTTCAGCTTTCTTATAGTCCAACTTCCAAATCTATACATGACCACTGGAAAAACCATAGCCTTGACTAGACGGACCTTTGTTGGCAAAGTAATGTCTCTGATTTTGAATATGATATCTAGGTTGGTCATAACTTTCCTTCCAAGAAGTAAGCATCTTTTAATGTCATGGCTGCAGTCATCGTCTGCAGTGATTTTGGAGCCCCCCAAAATAAAGTCAGCCCCTGTTTCCACTGTTTCCCTATCTATTTCCCATGAAGTGATAGGACCAGATGCCATGATCTTCATTCTCTGAATGTTGAGCTTTAAGCCAACTTTTTCACTCTCCACTTTCACTTTCATTAAGAGGCTTTTTAGTTCCTCTTCACTTCCTGCCATAAGGGTGGTGTCATCTGCATATCTGAGGTTATTGATATTTCTCCTGGCAATCTTGATTCCAGCTTGTGCTTCTTCCAGCCCAGGGTTTCTCATGATGTACTCTGCATATAAGTTAAATAAGCAGGGTGACAATATACAAACTTGATGGACTCCTTTTCCTATTTGGAACCAGTCTGTTGTTCCATGTCAAGTTCTAACTGTTGCTTCCTGACCTGCATACAGGTTTCTCAGATGGCAGGTCAGGTGGTCTGGTATTCCCATCTCTTGAAGAATTTTCCACAGTTTATTGTGATCCACACAGGCAAAGTCTTTGGCATAGTCAACAAAGCAGGAATAGATGTTTCTTTGGAACTCTTGCTTTTTCAATGATCCAGAGGATGTTTGCAATTTGATCTCTGGTTCCTCTGACTTTTCTAAAACTATCTTGAACATCAGGAAGTTCACGGTTCACGTATTGCTGAAGCCTATATGATCTATTATTGTAAAATGTCCATTCCTTCATCATATCTTTCAAGGCTGTTTTCTATGATGTATTCTCCAATTGAAATTAATCTCTTCTGTAATCTGCTTCCAATTTTTACCCTTATTTAAAATGACTAAATTATATTATATAGTATTATATGAATATAAAGCTGAACAGGACTCTGCTGGGGCCTTCCCAGGTAAAAATACTTTCCATCTCCTCCCTTTCTTTTTTGTAAGAAATAGGCTTCATTCAGCCCCCTAAGACCTTCTCTGAGTTCCAAAGGGCAGATTCAACAAGTTGCTAAGAAGGGAAGGGAAAGAATGCAAAAACAAAAGAGGAGCCAGTCAAGAAACAATAGTGCATCCATAAACCAGGGTCCTGGTTTCTCTTCAATGAATATACATAACAATGTATCTTTGAGTTCTTCTGCAGGAACTAAGACCCCTACTCAGGTGGACAGTGACTTCAGGCTGAGCATAAGAGTCCTGGAGCACCACCCTGTTACTTTACCAGCAACCAATCAGAAGAAAGTCTGCACAGAGTGAAAAGAAAGTGTTAGTCACTCAATCGTGTCTGACTCTTTGTTACCTCATGGACTGAAGCCCATCATGTTCCTCTGTCCAGGGGATTTCACAGGCAAGAAATGTAGTGGGTTGCCATTCCCATCTCCAGGGGATCTTCCTGACTCAGGGATTGAACCCAGGTCTTCTGCATTGCAGGCAAATTCTTTACTGTCTGAACTACCAGGGCACACAGTAGAAGACAATGAAGACTCTTACCCTCCTCCCCTAATAATTAACTGCAATTAACTTCCCCTTTATCCTTTTAAAAACTTTCAGGGTCAAGCAAAATCTTCAGATTTGGTTCTTAGAACGAATCATTCTTCTCCCCAGGTTGCTGGCCTACTGAATAGAGCAACCTTTCCTTTCCAAACAACACTTGTCTCTTTAAGTATTGGTTTTCAAGCAGAGACCAGTGGAACCTGAGTTTGATAACAAATAGTTATTTGTCCTATTGTAACTTAAGCTACTTAATGATGACCACATATCACATCATCATTAAAATCTCCACAAGGATTCTACCAAAAATGCAGCACGTACTTTTAGCAAATATATAAATAAATGATCTGATTTAACTTTGGTAAACAATGAATGAATATGTAGATATATACTTATTATTATTTTTATTCTATCTATTGAAAGATGATTCCTCTTCCAGAAAAATAATATGTCCTGCAGTTATTAACAAAGTTGCCATTTGTCCAGCCATTCTTTTCTTAACACATTCACAGCATAAGATCCCCTTAAGCAGTGAGCTCATTATGACATATATACTTTTGTTGTGATCACAGAAATCTCATTTATACATCACTTTTGATTTGGTTGGAAACACTTGGTATACCAATTTACCCATATATAGATGAAATGAGGTGTGTTGAGGCAAGTCTCAATGATATAATGATATACTTAGGAAAAGGTAATTTTTATCTTTGTGTGTGTGATCAGAAACCTCTGGAAACATTAGAATGCTAATGTCAACATTCCTCAAAGGAGGTAAAATAAATAATGACCTGTTTAGGTAGTTAAGAAAGAAGCTGACTTGACAAATCTTTCTGAGATAATGATAAAAATTTATGGGATTACTTCACTTATATTTATTTAAGCTATTTTAAATGTCGAAATCTTTTTGAGGGCTTTATTTCAAAAGACTACAGAAGCAATCCTCTCTTAAGAAATGAAGATCCCTTTGGTCAAGAGAAGATTCAATGATGAATCTTTATCTTACTACCCAGACAAGCAGTTTTAAATTCTAGAAAACCTAGTAAATGTATTAGGCCTAAGCTGACAAAATAAACAGCAACATTTTAGGTAATCCATAGTTCAAAGAAACGTAAATTTGCACTTGATAATTGCATGTCTTTATATTCCATATACTAATAGGTAAATTTCTACTAGAGATTAGAAACAGTATAGCCTTGATGCAGTGACACATGATGGAAGAAGAGGTAAGTTTATAACTTCTTAATAAAAAGGAATAGGTCTCAGTTAATGTCAATCTTGGAGAAGGTAACGGCACCCCACTCCAGTACTCTTGCCTGGAAAATCCCATGGACGGAGGAGCCTGGTGGGCTGCAGTCCATGGGGTCGCTAAGAGTCCGACACGACTGAGTGACTTCACTTTCACTTTTCACTTTCATGCATTGGAGAAGGAAATGGCAACCCACTCCAGTGTTCTTGCCTGGAGAATCCCAGGGACCAGGGAGCCTGGTGGGCTGCCATCTATGGGGTCGCACAGAGTCGGACACAACTGAAGCGACTTAGCAGCAGCAATGTCAATCTTAGTTGCCAAAACAAGACTATAAGCCTAAAATGAACTGTGTAGACTATTGACTGTATCTTCACTCATGCTTTTACCACCCTTAAATATCTGTCTTTAACAACAGATTTCTGAATGCTAAATTCACTTGTAGTATACAGAATGCAGAACTCCTCTTTCTTTCTGGAATCTCCACATCCATGTTTTCTCTGTCAATTTCTCCTCTCTGCAGACATTAGCATGTTTATTATTTTAATGTGTTGATGGGGACATTTTAAACTGATTTTCTACTTGGAATTCTTGCTTAAAGTACAGTCAGCTCATGACATTTCTTAATGTGCAGGGATGTAAAATATGACTGAGAGTAGCAGCATTTTTTGTCAAACTATATTCAGTATCTCTTGGGCTACAAAAGCAATTTGTCTCAATTTAAGGAAACTTAGACGGGATTTAGGCAACTGTGACTGAGTAAGGCAGTCTGAGGGGATCTGAGATTAGACGAGGATTGTAAAGAAAAAGATTAAACTTTGGGTGCTGAGAGAAAAAGCACACAAAGAGGTATGGCATCAAAAGGCTGTATTCCAAGCCAGCAGTGCCAGTGAGTTGAATTAGTCCAAAGTAGCAGTAGGTAGGTGGAACATTCAAAGGCAAGGATCTAGGGGAAGAGAGGCAGCTGACCTTCAGGAAATGTGCTGAGGGGAAACTGGTGGCTTCATTTTTTCACTGCTTATATAATATTGAGTATCTGTTATGTGCCAGACCCTATGCTAGTGACTCAAAATAAGAGTTTTGAACAGGTACTAGCAAAGTAATGCTCCAAATCCTTCAAGCTAGGCTTCAGCAATATGTGAACTGAGAAACTCCAGGTGTACAAGCTGGATTTAGAAAAGGCAGATGAACCAGAGACTAAATTGCCAACATCTGTTGTATCACACAGAGAAGGCAATGGCACCCCACTCCAGTACTCTTGCCTGAAAAATCCCATGGATGGGGAGCCTGGTGGGCTGCCGTCTATGGGATCACACAGAGTCGGACACGACTGAAGTGACTTAGCTTAGCAGCAGTTGTATCAAAGAAAAAGTAAGAGAATTCCAGAATAGCGTCTACTTCTGCTTCATTGACTATGTCAAAGCCTTTGACTGTGTGGACCACAGCGAACTGTAAAAAATTCATAAAGAAATGGGAATACCAGAGCATCTTATCTGCCTCCTGAGAAATACGTATGCAAGTCAAGAAACAATAGTTAGAACCAGACATGTAACAGTGGACTGATTAAAACTTGGGAAAGGAATAGGTCAAGGCTATATATTGTCATCTTGCTTATTTAACTTCTATGCAGAGTACATCGTGTGAAATGAGGGGCTGGATGAAGCACTAGCTGGAATCTAGATTGCTGGGACAAATATCAACCTCAGATATGCAGATGAAAGCACTCTAATGGTAGAAAGTGAAGAGGAACTAAAGGACCTCTTGATGAAGGTGAAAGAGGAGAGTGAAAAACTGAATTTAAAATAAACATTCAGAAAACTAAGATCATGGCATCCAGTCCCATCAATTCATGGCAAAAGTGGAAGTGAAAAGTTGCTCAGTCATAACCAACTCTTTGTGACTCCATGGACTGTAGACTGCCAGGCTCCTCTGTCCATGGAATTCCCCAGGCAGGAATACTGGAGTGGGTAGCTCTTCCCTTCTCCAGGTGATCTTCCCAACCCAGGGATTGAACCCAGGTCTCCCACATTGCAGGCATATTATTTACTATCTGAGATACCAGGGAAGCCTGCTTCATGGCAAATAGATGGAGAATAAGTGGAAACAGTGACAAATTTTATTTTCTTGTGCTCCAAAATCACTGCAGATTGTGACTGCAGCCATGAAATTAAAAGATGCTTGCTCCTTGAAAGAAAAGCTATAACAAACCTTGATAGCATATTAAAAAGCAAACACATCACTTTGCCAACAAAGGTCTGTGTAGTCAAAGCTATAGTTTTTCCAGTAGTCATGTATGGATGTAAGAGTTGGACCATAAAGAAGGCTAAGTGTTGAAGAATTGATGTTTTCAAATTGTGGTGCTGGAGAAGACTCTTGAGAGTCCCATAGACTGCAAGGAGATTCAACCAGTCAATCCTACAGGAAATCAACCCTGGATATTCATTGGAAGGACTGATGCTGAAGGTGAAGCTCCAGTACTGTGGCCACCTGATGTGAAGAGCTGACTCACTGGAAAAGACCCCAATGCTGGGAAAGATTGAGGGCAGGAGGAGAAGGGGGCAACAGAGGATGAGGTGGCTGGACAGCATTATCAACTCAATGGACATGAGTTTGAGCAAACTCCAGGAGATAGTGAAGCATCACAAAGCCTGGCGTGCTGCAGTCCATGGGGTCATAAAGAGTCAGATATGTCTTAGTGACTGAACAAGATATGATGTTGGCCTTCACAGAGCAAACAGTTTAGTGAGGGAGATAAATGAGTATTAAATTTATATATATGACTATATAAGTATTACTGGTGTAAGAATGTCTTAAATAAGTGCCATACTGTGCTATGAGACCATATGGAAAGAAAATATAACTTAACATAATTATGGAAGGTTTCTCTGAGGAGGTGAAATGTAAGCAGAGTTCAGCCAATGGGGAAAAGGCTGTCAAAAATAAGACAGGGACAATCCCACAGAGACTGGGCTCCTAAGTCACTGCTAAGACAAAGATTCAGAAATGGGTCAGGCAGAAGCCAAGTTTTTAAAAACTGAATCAAAAGTGCAAAGTTAATACAGCTGTGAGAAGAATTTGATACCAAAAAAGGGAGCAAAATTAGTATTAATACAAGTAATATTCTTTTGTTCTTCCATTCCTGCTTTTCTATAATCACTTTACAACTCCATTTCCTGTTTGAGCTGAGTTGATCTTAGACAGTGGAGGAATGACTTAATTAAATGACTTCAGTTAAGGAAGAAAAAGAGGGCAAGGATTTTGAGTTTTCTGGGACCTAAGGGGAATTAAAAAAAAAAATAGAAGTTATTACTTCTCTATGACCCATGAAATGAGGGTAAAGAGATACTGAAGATGTTCAACTATTCTAACCAATTAAAAAATATCAGTGATTATTGAGTGACTATAGAATGTCTGATACTATGCAATTCCTTGAATGCAACAGTGAACAAGATTAGCTTTTGCACTGAGATGGTTATAGTCCAGAGACATATCTGACACATAATATAATAAGGTTAAGTTGCCAAAGGTAGCACAGAAGGACAAATAATCTAAACTTAGACAGTGAAAAAAAATAATTCGTTGGAGAAAGTATTACATTGAGATGATTAGTGAGTAAAAAAATACATGATTTTGAGATTCTAGGATCACCCAGGAGAATATGTAGAGTGAAAAGGAAACAGTGAGAAGGAGAGTTAGCATAAGGAAGGAATAAGGGCTTTTATGAAATGCGTGATTGGGGAAGACTCTTGAGAGACCCCTGGACTGTAAGGAGATCAAAGCAGTCAATCCTAAAGGAAATCAATCCTGAATATTCATTAGAAGGATTGACCCTGAAGCTCCAATACTTTGGCTACCTGATTCAAAGAGACAATTCATTAGAAAAGATCCTGATGCTGGGAAAGATTGAAGGCAGGAGAAGGGGACAGCAGAGGATGAAATGGTTGGATGGGATCACCAACTCAATGGACATGAGTTTGAGGAAGTTCCGAGAGATGGTGAAGGACAGGGAAACTTGGTGTTCTGCAGGCCATGGTGTAGCAAAAAGTCAGACACAACTGAGTGACTGAACAACAACAATGCAATGGGTAGAAAGAAGAAGGAAAGTATAAACAGAAATGATAAAGGATTATCCACAGATAAGACACATATACAACCCCCTCCACACACATACATGCATACAGAAAGCAATCACAGAATGTAATGAGAGAGAGCATTTCAAGAAGAAAGGAACTACAGACAATGTCAAAAGTAGCAATTCAATTTCTTAATAAGCATTTTCTGATTTAGTAATAGGCAATTTGTTGGCCACCCTGGATAAAGCAGTCATAATGATTGTCTAGAGGAGGAGAATATAAAGATGAAATACAGATGAGTGAACAAAGTTCCCTAGGTTCTGATGAGTTGTGAAACACATGGGGGAACCGTCCTCTGGTTCAGTCTATACTGGTCATAGTTGATGCGTGTCTAAGCCAACTTAGTCTTACTAATGCAGATACCAAGATAAACCATTATTGACTTGCAAGGTGGTGATGCTGGGTTTCAAGTGTCTAGTCACCCTAAGTGCACTGCACAGCCATTCTCCACTGAGACCTTGCCATTTCCAGGATGCTATGGTACTAATAAAATCTTTGTTCCTTTTACAGTTTTGGATGAAGTTTCTGCCCACAGTTTTTCATTTAGTTACATTTGCTTTTTTCCTTCTTTCCCTTCTGGGATAATTGTATAGAATTTTAACTCTTACAAACAAAACCTAGATCACTTAGCTTCTTGTGCCTAGGGATATCTCCTTTGCACCTGACTGTTTTGCAGCCCCTGAGTGCAGAAGACACAATACTGACCATCTTCTTGGAATCAGGAGGAGAAAGCATTTATAGCAATCGAAGAAAAATCCAAGTTAATGTTTCAGTAAATCATTCTGCCATATTAAACACCTTTTGTGCAAATTTCATATCTTTTCTTTATAGGTTATACTGTTGGCTTTTTGTTTTTCTGTGGAATTTGGAAATAATTTTTTATTTATATTAAACTATCTTAAAGCTACATTAGACCATTCCACCTTTAGGCTTACATATATATAGTAAAATGTTTTGCTGTGTGAAATTTCTCTTAAATTTTTTCTTCTCTTCAAAATAGATATGCTTAGTTAGTGAAGAGGAACTAAAAAGCCTGTTGATGAAAGTGAAAGTGGAGAGTGAAAAAGTTGGCTTAAAGCTCAACATTCAGAAAACGAAGATCATAGCATCCGGCCCCATCACTTCATGGGAAATAGATGGGGAAACAGTGGAAACAGTGTCAGACTTTATTTTTCTGGGCTCCAAAATCACTGCAGATGGTGACTGCAGCCATGAAATTAAAAGACGCTTACTCCTTGGAAGGAAAGTTATGACCAACCTAGATAGCATATTCAAAAGCAGAGACATTACTTTGCCAACAAAGGTTCATCTAGTCAAGGCTATGGTTTTTCCTGTGGTCATGTATGGATGTGAGAGTTGGACTGTGAAGAAGGCTGAGTGCCGAAGAATTGATGCTTTTGAACTGTGGTGTTGGAGAAGACTCTTGAGAGTCCCTTGGACTGCAAGGAGATCCAACCAGTCCATTCTAAAGGAGATCAGTCCTGGATGTTCATTGGAAGGACTGATTCTAAAGCTGAAACTCCAATACTTTGGCCACCTCATGTGAAGAGTTGACTCATTTGAAAAGACTCTGATGCTGGGAGGGACTGAGGGCAAGAGGAGAAGGGGATGACAGAGGATGAGATGGCTGGATGGCATCACTGACCCGATGGACGTGAGTCTGAGTGAACTCCGGGAGTTGGTGCTGGACAGGGAGGCCTGGCGTGCTGCGATTCATGGGGTCGCAAAGAGCCTGACACGACTGAGCAACTGATCTGATATGATCTATGCAGTAAAAGCACTAACAAGTTTAAAGAATTAATGCATGCATGGATGCAGCATAGTTTTATCTTTACCTAAATAAGTTAGCTATGTAGACATTTTAAATAAAAGGAACATAGAGACTTGATATTTTTAACTATAATGGAAGGAGCAGCTGCCAACACCAAAGGAAATTCATTTAAATGCAATCTCTGAGGGAGTTAGATTATCATACGGAAGAGTTTCCTTGTGTGTACAGAAGTCTTTAAAGATCAATCATTTTTCACGAACATTCTTATCCTTTAGTTTATTTGATTATGCTGGCCTTTCCAACAATGGCTGAGCTGAAGGAAGATGGTGTTTCTGAGGTGAATAATTTGCCTTTTTTTTTCCTTTGGGCTCCTGAATAACACTAGAGGTTGTAAAACTTCAATGAAATTTCTGTTTACTTGTAATATCCTTTTCAATTTTTGCAGGTTTATAATAAGATAATATTAATGCAAATTATGATGCAAATAATAATGCAAATCCAGTCTATGTAATTTACTTGCTACAAAGTTCTGAACAAACATATCTCAGTCATTTGAAAAATAATTAGTTATAGCAACTGGAAGGTGGTCACACATTATTCACAGGCAATTTTATTTTGGTCTACATGATATTTTTTAAAGCATATTTTAAATACCCAGAATATTTCACATGTATAAAATCTGAAAGTTATACTATTATTCTACTATTGAAAAACTGTATTTGGAAAAATTGAACTACAACAGAGAAACTTTATTCAAACTGAACACTCTCATTGATTGGTTTAGAGAACGACTGGCCTGGCTATGGTGAACTTTGAATTTGCAACATTGATTTACATAGTTTATTTCTGGTAATGCGATTTTAATTTCCAAACTACTTTTAATAGCAGACCAATGCTTAAAAAAAAAAAAAAAATGAAAGCAACAATAAGAAAGAGTTGTCACTCAGTCTGAAGTGAGGTTTGGGTGTCTGTGAGCTCACCTTGTGATCTCTTCATAATAGTCTCCACTAAACCTCTGAGCTATCTGCCATGTTGAAACTGTGAGCCTCAAACTGGGATTTGAACCCGTGAAGCCTGGACTCAAACCTGGCCAAAATCCATGGTCTTTTGACTGAGATCACACTCCTGGTTTCAGGACTTAATGAAGCTCAGGTTCTTAATGTCTCATGGCAGAAAGAACTCAGTGAGAGGCAAAGTGATAGGTAAGAAGCGGATTTATTTAGATAGAGATACACTTCACAGACAGAGTAAGGTCCATCTCAGAAGGTGAGAGCTGGCCTCAAGATATTTTAGGTTAGTTTTTTATGGGCTGGGTATGAATGGGAGGATTAATCTAACCATTTCAGGGAAGGGGCGGGGATTTCCAGGAACTGGACCACTGCCCACTTTTTTCTTTGATGGTTGTCCTCAGAACTGTCATGGCACTGATGGGAGAGTCATTTAGCTTGGCAATGTGTTAAGATGAGCTTACACTAAGGCTCAGTGGTAGAGAATTTGCCTGCCAAGCAGGAGAAACAGGTTGGATTTCTGGGTCAGGAAGATCCCCTGGAAAAGAAAATAGCAACTGTCTCCCATATTCTTGCCTGGGAAATCCCATGGACAGAGGAGCCTGGTAGGCTACAGTCCATGGGGTCGCAAAAGAATTGGACATGATTTAGCGACTAAACAACAGTATACTAAGGCTCAAAGTCTAGTGGAAGTTGACTTACTCACCATGTTGCATTTATCTGGTTCTAATCAGTTTGTGTTGTGACCTTGGGCTTTATTATTCTTTAAAAATTTGTGCTCTGCCCCCTTCCCTCCTATTTCAATGGTACTCTCAAGGCAAATTTTCATGCTCAGTTGTATGCAAAATACTATTCTTAAAACATCTCTAGTGATTTTCTTTCATGACATTGGTCAGAGCTATTTTTGTTCTTTCTCACTTTATCTTGCTTTGTAGTTGGCTACTTGAAATTCTGACTTGTGTGTAAAATATTGACAAGAAATAAGATACCTTCCCATTTGTTGGGTAATTTATTTCCTACTAAGACAGGAAGGAAGGGAGCAGGGCACAATTGTTAAAAGAAGGAAGAGGTGAGCAAACCATTGAGAAAAACAGGATATGACAAAAACTAGCTGGAACCAGCGAAAACCAAAATGACAGTGAGCCTGGTCTGGCCACTGATATTTAGCTCATTGTACCTTCATGAGAATACTGGAAAAAAAAATCTCCTCCTGCCAAGACATTTCCAGAGCTGACCATGAAAGGACAAGAAGTAGGTAGTGTCCCAACTCCTAGAAACTCTCACCCTCTCGCCTGGAACAGCAAGAATATTCCTCCCACTTGTTAGCCTATGAAAGTACCCAGCCCATAAAAACTAACAACCACATACCCCAGGCCTTCCTCGTCTTTTTGAGGCTGGAGCTAGGTGGGCTCCAGGTTAGACATTTATAACTGGCCTCCTGTTCACATTTCTTAGAGCAGAAAAAAGGTAGGCTTCAGGCCTGACACTTATAACTAACCTCCTGTTTTTATTTCCTGAGATAAGAGATTGGTGGGCTCCAGGTTAGGCATTTACAATCAGCCTCCAGTTTGTACTTCAAATAGAAATAGCAACATTAACAGAGTAAATAGCCAGGCTTTGTCTCCTAGGGACACTTATTAATATAACAATTTGTCAGAAACAAAGTGGGGGCTAAGCTCTATTTGAGTAAAAGATGGTGTGTGTGTGTTCAGTCATTTCCCATTCTGCAGTCATATGGACTGTAGCCTGCCCACCTGGCTCTTCTGTCCATGGGATTTTCCAGGCAAGAATACTGGAATGAGTTTCCATTTCTTCTTCTGGGGGATCTCCCTGACCCAGGGATTGAACCCGTGTCTCCTGCATTGGCAGGCAGATTCTTTACCACTGAGCCACTTGGGAATCTCGAATGAAAGATTAAGAGGTCACAAATGTCCCCTCTGTAGGGCAAGGGAGACACTATACATGCACAAAAGTCTCCTCAGGAGTCAAAAGACGGGACACCAGGCCATAATAAGTCTGCCATTCTCTCCCTTCCCCCCGCCCAACTCTTTTGTTGAAATCTATCTTGGCTCAGAGGGCTGCGAGCACATAGGGGATGACCCTGAGGCAAATTAGCCATGGTGGCAAAGCAAGATGATTGGCCAGAAGGAAGACAAAGACCTGGGATACACTCTTAAAAATGATTTGCTGCTGCCGCTGCTAAGTCACTTCAGTTATGTCTGACTCTGTGCGACCCCTTAGACGGCAGCACACGAGGCTCCCCTGTCCCTGGGATTCTCCAGGCAAGAACACTGGAGTGGGTTGCCATTTCCTTCTCCAATGCATGAAAGTGAAAAGTAAAAGTGAAGTTGCTCAGTTGTGTCCGACCCTCAGCGACCCTATGGACTTCAGCCTTCCAGGCTCCTCCGTCCATAGGATTTTCCAGGCAGGAGTACTACTGTGTTTGCCCTTGCATATTTTTGCATATACTCTGCTTTTCAAAAGTACTCTTTACTTTTCTCTTTCCCTTCTGTCTCATCACGAAATTTTTTTTTTTTTTTTTTTTTTTTTTTGTCAAGGCATGCAAGGACTGGGGATTTAAGCCCTAGCCACTAGCCTTTGTGGTCTAGCAGTTACGACTCCGGGTTTTTATCCAAGTGACCAGGGTTTGATTCCTGGTCGAGGAACTAATATCTTGCTTCCAGCTACTGCTCACTGCCACTGCTTACTGCAAGCTACCACTGTTGCTGCATGTGCCTGAAAGTCATTCTGTCTATGGAATGTATATCTTCAACCTGTTTTCACTCTACTTCCTCTCACTCTTGAATTTCCTGCACAAAGCCAAGAATCCTCACTTAGTGACCCGGCCCAGGAGCTTACATGTGTCTTAGGAACAGATAGTACCTTCTGCACCACTACCACCTAAAACAGATTTTTCTTTTCCAGTTCAATGGAAACATGATTCTATAATTGAAGACGTAAATTTGGTCTAGCACAAGACAAACATATTTGGTCCAAAGTCACTACAATGAGTTTAAACTGAAAATGTGGACATGTGAAACATGGAAAACAATTTAACTGAGTCTTTAATATCCTGTATTCCACATCATTTACATTCATAGTAATTTAAATTATCTATCAGTGTAACAGTATCATAGCCCACAAATATGTGACTTTTGAATTTTTTCTCCTTTTTTGGCTTTCAAAATTCTCTTCAGTTATTTTTAATTGATATATTCTGGGAGAACTTTTTTTTTTTTCTATGTTTGTATCTGAGACTTTTAGAGACAAGGAGTTATGAAGAATCTAATAATCACATAGTTAAGGTATATAAGAACATGCAGTTACCAGGGTTTAGACTTTTCATAACCTTGCAATATCTAAAATCCCTTTTTCTCCCTGCCTTTGGCCAAGAGAGCAGATGGATAATTACAGTCCTCAAAAGACAAATTAAAGAAAAAATTTGGACCAACTGGGTTATTGAAATATAGCGCTAATGGAGGGTTGTGGAGAAATGGCCAAATAAGAGTCTCGAATGACCTTATTTTCCTCCTGGTGACAGTGCTTTCCAGATTAAAAGCTGTTTTCTTTTATGGAAATAGAATAGTGCCAAACACTGAACCTGTTTTCTAAGACATACATCAAGAGAGAAAATATTTCACCACAATGACATGACCTGACATTTTAAAGCAGATAACAAATGACATCTTGTCAATGGCACCAATTTATTATTCCCTCTCTTGTACCTTGGTGCCACAGCGGGATGCATGCTCCTTTTAATCACGGGATTGTGTTAAACAAATTTTTACCAGCAGAGACTATAAAAGGCCCCTCATCATTTCCGAGTATCCTGACCTCTTGACTGTCCCCACTGTAGCGTATAAAGACAAAGGCTATGCTAAATTTTTCATCATTTTATTCCATTTCAGATCCAATTATGTGAGGGTCTTCCATCACTTACAGGGGTGTATATGCTATAACAGGAAGTGCCGCACATTAATCAGACTCTTTTTATCCAGCAGACACCAGTGCTAAATCACATTACTTCACAAAAAAGGAACATGAAATAGAGGCAAATGTACAAGGAGGGTGCTCTCTTTTGCGCAGTTACAATAGGAGGTGACTTGTGCGGGTGGCCTTCCCATCAAGTCCCAGAGAGTATCAAAGAGCATTTTGTTTTTCATGTTTTCTACCACATTCCTCCCCAAAAGGACCCTCTTCTCCCACTTGCTTTAATGTTCCTCTGCCAGTTTATATCATAGAATCCACCACTTTAAACACTGCCCTGGGCAATGACTTTCTAGTTGAACTGTTGTAACTAATCGGCCTGTAAGCTGAAAAATGACCAGCTTGACACTTGTTCAGCCCTCTTAGCAATGAAAATTTTCCCTTTATCTCAGCAGTCTCTTTACAAGCACGTAGGACAAAGACCTTAGATGCTGAATATTTCTGACAAATGACATTGAAATTGTGGATCTGAGGGAAGCAGAAAGATTTACATTACAAAATAATCTTAACTATTTTGGAGTTAACACTTTCTTAATAATATTTCAAAATTCTATGTGATTGCTTAACCATTATGAAGATAAGTTGCTTATGATTTCAAAGACATGTATGAAAGTATATTATAAAAGTTAAATAACTTTCATTGAAAAAATTAATGAAAAATATAAGGATCTCTTTATACAAAAAGGGATAAAGCTTATAGTTCAAAATAGACATACTTATAAATACTAATAACTTGTGTTTGGGCAAGTTACATCATCTTTCAGAGTCTTGATTTATTCCTTTAAGAAACAGGAATAATATTATCACTTACTTCACAGAGTTGGGGCCACTAAATGAGCTAATATCTGTAAACCATCAGGAATAATAGTTGATAATGCTAGCCACTCAATAAATATTGTTCTTTGTTAATATCATCATGAAATTCTAAAATATGCCTAGAGTAAAAGAAATAAAATATAATTGTTGCTTTGACTTCTTCCAAGGACTGATTGGAAAGAGTAATCTCAATTGCTCTAGATTCAAACTGTGTACTTAGTTTTATTGAAGAAAATATCATAACTTTCTTTAAGATACTCTTTCATAAGAAAGTTTTAATAGCCTAAAAAAATTAAAATCTAAGTTCTTAAAAAATCTATTTTTAAATTAGTGGGTGTATTAAGATAATTTCCCCATATCAATGATACCTTGACTTAAGATAAAGTATTCAAAAGATTTTTGAACTCTATGCATTTTGAGTATTTGATTAATAAGAAATACATACTTTGTTCAAAGATTAAGTCAAAGAGTAATAGAAATGGATATTTAGGATGTAGTAGAAAAGGGGCATTGCTAATAGAACAAATTTCTGAATAAGATAATATGAGAAATGAGTGATCAAAAGAACAGGTGAAGTGTTGACACTGAAAAAAGGGAAGGACATCTCTCTTCCTAAAACTGGGAGCAAAGGAATAATATGAGAGGGGGCATAGTGAGATAAACTTATTGGTGTGAAGGTAGAAAGATGAGAGGAATATACCTGACAACCTCAACTATGTATGTAAGGTTGAAAACAAAAATCATACCTGAGATTAAATGGAATGAAAACAGATAAAATGACTTAGGGGGAATGGTAAAGGTTCAGAACTGTTCTGAAAGTAAAAGGGGAAGAAGAAGCTGATTTAAAAATAATGAATTATTATTGCAAGCCTAGCTACCCTTCATGACCCTGAATTTACAAAGTTGTATGATTTTCTTCCAGCTTTCCTGGTGGCTCAGTGGTAAAGAACTTGCCTGCCAATGCAGGAGACTAGGGTTCAATTCCCAGGCAGGGAAGATCTCCTCAAGAAGGAAATGGCAACCCACTCCAGTCACTCTTACCTGAGAAATCCAATGGACAGAGGAGCCTGGCGGGCTACAGTCCACAGGGTCTCAGAGTCCGACATGACTTAGTGACTGAGCACGCATGCACATGATTTTATTCAGTAATTCTCAGCAGTCTGAGATGGAAGAAAGGAGCAACTGTGGAAATAATAATTGGCTTTCCTGGTGGCTCCACTGGTAAAGAATCCACCTTCAATGCAGGAAACCCTGGTTCAATCCCTGGGTTGGGAAGATCTCCTGGAGAAGGAAATGGCAACCATTCCAGTATTCTCGCCTGGAGAATCCTATGCATGAAGGAGCCTGGTGGGCTACAGTCCATGGGAATACTTGAGATAACAGATTTTCCTAAGCAGGTACTAGACTTGTGCTAGGACTTCAGATAAATTATCTCCGGCTATATTCTCCACCTATGGGAAAATTTAAATGATTGACATGCCTGTAGAAAGGATGCACCCCCATTTGTCTAAAGGCTATGCCTATGTGGAGTTTGAGAATCCAGACGAGGCTGAGAAGGTGCTGAAGCACATGGACGGAGGTAAGTCAAGCCCTGCTCTGACCTGTCCCAGACCAGCTGCCCAAATACCTGGTGTGATGAGAACTGATTTCCAGTCTGGCTGCATGTGAGAATTTCCTTGCAGCTCTGTCAAGATTCCAGTTCTTAATCAGTGGGTGTGTGTGTTTACCAAAAACATGTTTTACAGAGCATTATTCTTGAAAAAGTATTCATCGAATATGAATATATTAGCATTTTAAGAATATTTCAATCTGTTAAAAGTTAAGGATCAAATGAAGGATTTTTTTTTCTTCACAAAATATTTGACTATAATGAAACATTTTTATATGGGAATGTTTTCTTTAATCCTGAGTTACTTTCTGTTTTGCTAAAACTTAGCATTTTTAGGATAAATTTCTGAATCCACAAATTTTACCTCTTTCCTAAAATGCATCTTAACTGTTGACGACATTTACAGCCACTTTGTATTGGCTTCGACAACCTTTGAAGGACTGTGAACATTTGTCAGTCGTTTCGCATCTGGAATAGGCAGCATTTTGAATGTGGGCTTCACTGGGCCCGCTTGCTGCTTCTGTTCTCCAGGCAGCTGAGCTAAGCCAGGACTGCCCGAGCCCCACGCGGGCTGCCAGACCCAGTGGGGAGAAGAGTCTGAACCCCTGAGAACCTTGGCATCCTTGGAGGCCCTCTTACATGTTTGAAAGATAATTGCCCTTGAGCCCTGGTAGAGTTTGTATATTACAAAATTTTCCTTGGTACTTCTAAGTCTTTCAATCTCCTTAAATCCCCCTAGAGTGTTTTTAGGAGTTCAGCATAAACTAGGATCCATCAAACTGCAGGCATCAGCTCTTAACTTTGTGAGTCATGCCTTTGTTTTAGAGACTGTCAGTCTTGTGTTTGACGGAGTCTGAGTGCTTGCTAAAAATTTAGGAGGCTTAGACACATTCGGGATGAGTGTGATGATAAATATTCCACCTTGTCTTAAAATTCTGGTAGGACCTTTTCTGTTTTCTTGCATTGTGCTGAATGGAACCGCTCAGTCTCCAGAAAGAAATGGAAGGGCTTGGTTGTTACTGACAGTTAGCTAGAGGATAGGAGAAGGCAATGGCACCCCACTCCGATACTCTTGCCTGGAAAAATCCCATGGACGGAGGAGCCTGGAAGGCTGCAGTCCATGGGGTCACAAAGAGTCGGACAAGACTGAGTGACTTCACTTTCACTTTTCACTTTCATGCATTGGAGAAGGAAATGGCAAACCACTCCAGTGTTCTCGCCTGGAGAATCCCAGGGACAGGGTAGCCTGGTGGGCTGCTGTATGTGGTCACGCAGAGTCAGACACAACTGAAGTGACTTAGCAGCAGCAGCAGAATACTCACACCAAACCTGTAAGGCAGCTATTTTTAATTTCTATTTTACAGATGAAGGAACTGTAAATTTTAAGTGATTTGCTGAAAGCCACAGAAAGTAGTACAATCTAGTTTCATCTGAATACCAAAATCTTTGTTCTTTGTTCCACAGCTAGTCATAATAATGGAGGATCCAAAAGTGAATCTATGCTGAAGAAATAACAGTGGGAATGCGGTGGGCTAAAGGGTATACCAGACCACCTGACCTGCCTCTTGAGAAACCTGTATGCAGGTCAGGAAGCAACAGTTAGAACTGGACATGGAACAACAGACTGGTTCCAAATAGGGAAAGGAGTACTTCAAGGCTGTATATTGTCACCCTGCTTATTTAACTTATATGCAGAGTACATCATGAGAAACGCTAGGCTGGAAGAGGCACAAGCTAGAATCAAGAGTGCCGGGAGAAATATCAATAACCTCATATATGCAGATGACACCACCCTTATGGCAGAAAGTGAAGAGGAACTCAAAAGCCTCTTGATGAAGGTGAAAGAGGAGAGTGAAAAAGTTGGCTTAAAGCTCAACATTCAGAAAACGAAGATCATGGCATCTGGTCCCATCACTTCATGGGAAATAGATGGGGAAACAGTGGAAACAGTGTCAGAGTTTATTTTTCTGGGCTCCAAAATCACTACAGATGGTGACTGCAGCCATGAAATTAAAAGATGCTTACTCCTTGGAAGGAAAGTTGTGACCAACCTAGATAGCATATTCAAAAGCAGAGACATTACTTTGCCAACAGAGGTCCGTCTAGTCAAGGCTATGGTTTTTCCAGTGGTCATGTATGGATGTGAGAGTTGGACTGTGAAGAAAGCTGAGTGCCGAAGAATTGATGCTTTTGAACTGTGGTGTTGGAGAAGACTCTTGAGAGTCCCTTGGCCTGCAAGGAGATCCAACCAGTCCATTCTGAAGGAGATCAGCCCTGGGATTTCTTTGGAAGGACTGATGCTAAAGCTGAAACTCCAGTACTTTGGCCACCTCATGTGAAGAGCTGACTCATTGGAAAAGACTCTGATGCTGGGAGGGATTGGGGGCAGGAGGAGAAGGGGACGACAGAGGATGAGATGGCTGGATGGCATCGCTGACTTGATGGATGTGAGTCTGAGTGAACTCCGGGAGTTGGTGATGGACAGGGAGGCCTGGCGTGCTGCGGTTCATAGGGTCACAAAGAGTCGGACATGACTGAGCGACTGAACTGAACTGAACTGAAAGGGTAATGATGATTTATTTTGATGTATGGCAAAAATCACCACAATACTGTTAATTATCCTCCAATTAAAAATAAACATATAAAAGAAAGTCTTTGACTCATTTTATATGGTTAGACAAAAAAAAAATCACATAATTAATATATATTTTGTGCAGGGGTTCAAGAGAATGGAGGGTTAACCTGGCAATGGTATCTGGCTTAAGGGAAAGTTGATAATTTCAGTTTTAATATGTTGTATTTGAGGCTATAATGAGAAATATGACTAGTAATACTAGGAATACCTCTATTCCAGGTAGCAGTTTGGTGTTCACAATATGAATTTTAAAGAGATATGGTTGGGGATAAAGATCTGTATCTGATTTTATTTGAGAGATAACATAGAACAATGAAATTCCCATTGTAGGAAATAAAAGAGGGGAAAGAGAAAATCCATATAGAATATACATTCAAAGTTGAATAGCATACATTCAAATTTTGGCAGTAAAAATGCAGGGAAAAATATTCAAACTGATAGGAGGAGAACAATGAGAGGGTTGTTCTCATATAAACTAAAAGCAGTTTGGTGTTTAGCAACTGCTCCTTGGAGCCTAAGAACAGAAATGGGAATGATAATCTAGATCTATCCATATTTCATTGTATGATTATTGACTTCAGAAAGAACAAATTTTCAAAGAGAAGTATGAAGAGATTCTAGATTACAATGTTACATATATACCATATATAAGTATTATTTATTTACTTAATAGACTCGTATTTTGGTCATGACATGCAAAAATGTATCTTTCAAATATTACTCTTTATAATTTCTTTATACTTGAGGTACCAACCTTTTAAAGGACAAATTAACCTAGGTTCTTTATAAGTCATCCTTTGCCAGTACAAAATTCATTCATTTTCAGTTTAGCCCAGTCTCATTTGAGTTCCCCATTTTCAGGGTCCCCTTCTTGTTTCTCATCCTGCTTCTATTACTGAGCTCCAGGGGCCCTAAATGCTACCAGCAGGGTAGCTGGAGAGGACCAATCCTGCCTCACTCTCACCTGAGTCACTGGTCTCCCCCTCCTGATAGAGAATGCCCGGTGTAGTTGTTGATGTTGACACCTCTGCCCTTTGCTCTGCTGGTTCTGTCGCAATCATCCCAGCCACAACATTGTCCCTCAGTGTGCAGCCTCTGAATCACCAGCCATGTATTTCTGGGCCTGGTTGCTGAAGAACTGGCTACTATCTATACCTTTCTGAGGGCTGCAAGTACTCAAGGGTCAGTGGTTACTCTTATTTCTCTATAAAGCCCTCTTCCTCACTTTTGTGAGGCTACTGACTACTGGCTCTTCAGACATATCAGGAGATGTGCAAGCTGGCCCCTACACTACCTCTTACTCTAGTTTTTTTTTTTTTTTTTTTTTCTTTTCTCTTTTGCCTCTCTTAACTCTGAGAATTCTTTATGTGATAACTAGAAAAAAAATTCTCTATGTTCATTTCACAGCCTCAATTATTATTATTTTATCTGATGAATCTTTTCACAATTAGAAGCTGTGAATGAGGGTTTTTTGTTTGTTTGTTTTCCCAGTCTATTTATGACAACTGCCCTGGTGCCAAAGCTCAGAGTCTCGCAGTCAATGAGTCAAGTAGGGGACTCACATGAGAAAATGAAAAATACATGCTATTTATTATCTCGTGTTATTCATCCTCCTTATTTATCACATCTTTTCCAGAAAGGATTTATGGCAGCTTTCATATATTTAGATAAATTGAAGTAAAAAGCAAATGGCAGTGGGGGAGAAGGAAAGCAAAAGAAAAAAAATATGAGATCAATTCAAGAATGCCATAAAGGCATCTAAACTTGCTTGTAGCCAGCCACACACCTGACTCTTGAGTTCTGAAGCAGTCAAAGGAAAGAGGGCATTAGAGGAATCATGTTGCCCAGTGCCAGTAAAAAGGAGCTCACCTGTTGTCTAGAAGCAGCACAGTTATTCCTAGCACTGAATCCAGAGACAAACTTCTCCTTTGAGTCCTCATAAAAAGGGACACTGTGACACAGTGAACAGCATCCTCAAGAAATTGTTGCAGTAACTACATCCAAGTAGTTTTATGGAACTGTTTATTACTGAGTCCTGCAGCGCAGGACCAGGGCACAATGCCAAGGGGAAAGCATAATTGACTAGAAATATTTGTCTGGGTGTGCATTTCTCTGTTTTTCAGCCCTAACCCGTGGGTTGATTTTAATGATGCCTTTATGTGGATTCAATTACACTTCAGAAATTTTTCCAGATATTATTCTCTTAACTAAAGTTTTGATGGCTACTGAGCAGCAGTAATTTGTAGTTGGATTCCCTAACAAATGCTTGGAATGCAAGTGCTTTGTGTTATTGAGGAAGATCAGGGTTGCACACTTTATTGTTCTGTGGCCTGGGAGTAGACCAGCATTTCTAAGGAAAGAGGAGGGGCCTTTGAAGGAGCTGGGATAATGATACCCCATTTCTACTTAGAAAATGCCTGTTGGGAAGGGTTGGTCCCAAATTTCCTCAGGAGGCACTTTGGAGTCTGCTTTAACTTATAGATAAAAAGGCCCTTTGAATCTGACCACAATAATTTCAGCCTGAAAAAAATGTATAACTTTGTGTATTTAAATACTCAGAGCAATTATGAAATGCAGCTAAGCCTCTACAGACCATTTAACCTTGAGCTTTGTAATTTCAGAGCATGTCCTGAAAAATAAATTGATGGCAAATCATATATAGAGGTAAATAGATGAGTCAAAATTAGTCTAAAATTTGAGTCTAAAGTCAAATAAGTGTTGCCTTTTTACCTAACAAAAATAATAAGGTTGTTTTTAGTGGGGCTGATTAACACCTCTACTTTGACAGTAATTAAGTAGTGGATTAATGTGGAATTTTAGAATCATAAATTTCATTCATAGCCAATAATTAAAAAAATACATTTTAAAAATAAAATTCTTAAAAAAAATGGAGTTCAGTATGTTTAGTGTGGCAATAGAGCTAACATTATAGAATCAGCTGTGGTAAAGCATGGCCTCTGTCCTACAGCATACAGGCTTTGCTTGTTTTAATTGGGGTATAGTTGCTTTACAATGTTGTATTAGTTTCTGCTGTAGACTGAAGTGGATCAGCCATATGTATACATTTATCCCCTCCCTCTTGGAGCTCCCCACCAACCCATCCTATCCAGGTCACCACATGGCCCCGAGCTGAGCCCCTGGCACCACACAGCTGGCTCCCACTAGCTGCTTCACACATGGCAATGCACCTCCGTCAGTCCCCGTCTCCCAGTACATCTCCCCCACCCCCAGCCACCCTCCGCCTGGCCCATCCCGTCCTGTGCCCACGTGTCTGTTCTCTACCAGTGAGTCTCTAAATTATTAGAGCCACCATGGAGAACAGTACTGAGGTTCCTTTAAAAAAACTAAAAAGAGAACTACCATATGCTCCAGCAATCCCACTGCTGGGCATATCCCTTGAGAAAATTTTAATTCAGAAACTATACATGTTTTTTAAACTTCATGTTTAGACTAAATTTTACCAAAACAGACCATTTTCTTTTTCACTGTTACATCTCTAGCCTTCAGAACAGTACCCAGAACACAGCAGTTATTAAAAGCTGAAATATGTGCCGCAATTAAAATAAATAGTGTTCTCTGGTAAGACAAAAAAATAAAAAGCATAAAGAGATGTTATAGTTTCTGAGTAAGTATTACACATTTAAAAGTATACAGTGTAAGTTTGAATTAAAATCATATTGACCTTTAATTGGTGACTTTTTATTCCTTCTTTAATTAAAAAATTGGCTATCACATTTTAATCAATACTCTATCATATCCATGGAGACATGCTGTAACCAATATGATATTTTTACAAGGCATTTTTGCTTGTTTCTTTGAAATCAGACCTCTAAATACATGATCTTAACAAAATTTATAGCCCAATTATGATCTGATTTAGAAACTAAAATATACAGAAAAGCTCATTGTGTTAGAAAGATTAATATGATGAGAGAAAAGCTCCCCAAATTTTAGGGACAGTGGTTCTGCATTTGCAGGTTATTATAATAATCAAAATATGGTAAATGGCAGTTGCTTCTTATGTGCTTAATCTGATGATATATTCATGTTACTGTGATGTCTTTATGAAGCTAACTACTGAGTATTAGATTAAGTGTCTTAGCAGGCTCAAAAACCAAAGTCAGAATCCTGAATTTAAGTTTAAATTAATCCAGGTTGCCATTTGCGTGCTTTTTGATACTAGTCCACCCAAAATGACATGAGTAGTAGAGATTTTTATCTCAGAATGATATCCCTGCCAGCACCACCAACTGTTGAATGTTAAATATGAGATTAGGCAGGTGCAGAGATTTTTAGTCACCTACAAAAAGCAGTATGTAGACACCCAAGCCAAACAGCTCATATACTAACAAAAATCAACATCCAAACCATCTGCCCATGGAACAAACATGTCAGTCATTTTTCTATTTGACTGGCAGTATTTCTAGAAATGGATGATTTTAAACATTATTTCTGACCCAGAAAAACAAAACAAAACAAAACAACCCACCAGCACCACCAGCACCACCACAGAGCTTTAGTTTTATTTACCTGGCAATTGAGCTGATTCTAGGCAAAATTATGAGGTTAAAAAAAAGTCTTCATGTTGCAGCCCTTGCTCTTTCATTTGCCTGCCTCCCCATTACCAGTTTATACCTACATGCTCATCCTAGCATGTATTAACTCTTGCCGGCTGCTGTACCAGTGACTAGGATGAGCTGATGCTTCCATCTGATTTATTTCCTCTTAGGCAAGACATGTTTTTTAGGACTCTACTTATAGGTGATTACATGTAGCAATTAAATCAGATCTAATCAATTCTTGATGATTAGACTACCTATTAAGTTATAATTCCTAGGTTAAAAATGACTTATCTTTATAAAATATGCTTCCTCCTCCCCATTAAAAATCTTTAAAGACTAAGTTAAATTCTTAAAATATTTGTATATCTCTAGTTTGCTTGGGAAATGTTTGAGAAACTGTTTGCTTACTCAATGCCCCTAAAATTAGAGGTTTTAAGGAGCATCGCAATGTCTACTCACCTCTGGCATACTCTGCTTGGAAAACTCTACCAACAAATGACTCTGCCTCGATTTGGTAGAGGTAGCAGAAGGTCAGAGTCCCCAAGGTTTGGCAGACTCTGAAATTTTAAAAGGATGTAATTCCTCACTGAACAGCCTGAAATTCTTATTCATTTAGTGAGATGCTAGACTGGATTTAACAATAACAACAACAAAAATTCATCTGCTAGTCTGTATGTTTAAATTAGGGGCTACTTGAATCAGAAAGAAAACATAATAGATGTTGACTTGTATCATTTTATATTTTATTTTCTACTTTAATATACTCTGATGCAGTTTATTTCTACTTTTAAAAGGAGAAGGATTAGGTATAGGGAATTCTGTAATATTTATCCTGTCTTTCTTTCAGGATAGAGTATCCAATTATATCTTTTGCATAATGTGAAATCTTCACCATCACAGAGAACACATTTTAAATTTATGGCTCAGAGGGATTTCAATCATCTCTGGCATTCAGCACTCAATGCGTTTCAGATATTTATTCAGAGCAGTATAGCAGAAAGTACACAACAGATTGCAATTTAAATGCTGTACTTTTTGCAACATATATTTGCAGTAAAAACTTGGAGATTATATAAAATAAGAATGCATTATGAGTACTGTACATTTGGACCACATGTTTTGAGAGGAGAATTCTTACATACTTCCATTTAACAGACAAATGTCTCAGGGTAGCTCTATTCATGGAAGAACACATCTGATGTTCTGATCCTAAAGCCATGTACATTGTTTTGTGTCCACTTTAGGGACACCTCCATGTGCAGATCATTACTGTATGCAGTAGAGGTCAAATAAAAATTCTGTAATATTGGAGTTATTTTTTGGCATACAATCAAACAATACTGCAGAAGATATACTGGAGGATTGGGTGCCAGGAAGATAAGAAGTCATTGCAGGGACTTCCTTAGTGATCCAAGGAAGAATCCACCTTGCAATGCAGGAGACATGGATTTGTTACCTGGTCAAGACCTTTTAGAACACCCAAAAAGGATGTCCTTTTCATTATAGGGGACTGGAATGTGAAAGTAGGAAGTTAAGAAACACCTGGAGTAACAGGCAAATTTGGCCTTGGAATACAGAATGAAGCAGGGCAAAGGCCAAGAGCTTTGCCAAGAGAACGCAGTGGTCATAGCAAACACCCTCTTCCAACAACACAAGAGAAGACTCTATATATGGATATCACCAGATGGCCAACACGGAAATCAGACTGATTATATTCTTTGCAGCCAAAGAGGGAGAAGCTCTATACACTCAGCAAAAACAAGACTTAGGGCTGACTGTGCCACAGATCATGAACTCCTTATTGCCAAATTCAGATGTAAATTGAAGAAAGTAGGGAAAACCACTAGACTATGCAGCCATGATCTAAATCAAATCCCTTATGATTATACAGTGGAAGTGAGAAACAGATTTAAGGGACTAGATCTAATAGAGTGCCTGATGAACTATGGACAGAGGTTGGTGACATTGTATAGGAGACAGGGAACAAGACCATCCCCAAGAAAAAGAAATGCAAAAAACCAAAACGGCTATCTGAGCAGGCCTTACAAATAGCTGTGAAAAGAAGGGAAGCGAAAAGCAAAGGAGAAAAGGCAAGATACACCCATTTGAATGCAGAGTTCCAAAGAATAGCAAGGAGAGATAAGAAAGCTTTCCTCAGTGATCAGTGCAAAGAAAACAATAGAATGGGAAAGACTAGAGGTCTCTTCAAGAAAATTAGAGATACCAAGGGAACATTTCATACAAAGATGGGCTTAATAAAGGACAGAAATGGCATAGACCGAACAGATTAAGAAGAGGTGGCAAGAATACACAGAAGAACGATACAAAAAAGATCTTCACGACTCAGATAATCACAATGGTGTGATCACTCAACCAGAGCCAGACCTTCTGGAATGTGAAATCAAGTGGGCCTTAAGAAGCATCACTACAAACAAAGCTAGTGGAGGTGATAGAATTTCAGTTGAGCTATTTCAAATCCTAAAAGATGATGCTATGAAAGTGCTGCACTCAATATGCCAGCAAATTTGGAAAACTCAGCAGTGGCCACAGGACTGGAAAAGGTCAGTTTTCATTCCAATCCAAAAGAAAGGCAAAGCCAAAGAATGCTCAATCTACCGCACAATTACACTCATCTCACACGCTAGTAAAGTAATACTCAAAATCTCCAAGCCAGGCTTCAGTAATACATGAACTGTGAACTTCCAGATGTTCATGTTGGTTTTAGAAAAGGTGGAGGAGGCAGAGATCAAATTGGCAACATCTGCTGGATCATCAAAAAAGCAAGAGAGTTCCAGAAAAATATCTTCTTCTGCTTTATTGACTATACCAAAGCCTTTGACTATGCTGCTGCTAAGTCACGTCAGTTGTGTTCGACTCTGTGCGACCCCATAGATGGTGGCCCACCAGGCTCCTGTCCCTGGGATTCTCCAGGCAAGCACACTGGAGTGGGTTGCCATTTCCTTCTCCAATTTGAATATGTGGATCGCAACAAATTGTGAAAAATTTTGAAAGAAATGGGAATATGTGACCACCTGACCTGCACCTTGAGAAATCTGTATGCAGGTCAGGAAGCAACAGTTAGAATGGGACATGGAACAACAGACTGGTTCCAAATAGGAAAAGGAGTACATCAAGGCTGTATATTGTCACTCTGCTTATTTATCTTCTATGCAGAGTACATCATGAGAAATGCTGGGCTGGAGGAAGCACAAGGTGGAATCAAGATTTCTGGGAGAAATGTCAATAACCTCAGGTATGCCAATGACACAACCTTTATGGCTGAAAGCAGAGAACTAAAGAGCCTCTTGATGAAAGTGAAAGAGGAGAGTGAAAGAGCTGGCTTAAAACTCAACATTCAGAAAACTAAGATCATGACATCAGTTCCCATCACTTCATGGCAAAAAGAAGGGGAAACAGTGGAAACACTGACAGACTATTTTCTTGGGCTCCAAAATCACTACAGATGGTGACTGTAGCCATGAAATTAAAAGATGCTTGTTCCTTGTTCAACCTAGACAGCATATTAAAAAGCTGAGACATGACTTTAACAACAAAAGTCTGTCTAGTCAAAGCTATTGTTTTTCCAGTAATCATGTATGGGTGTGAGAGTTGAACTATAAAGAAAGCTGAGCACTGAAGAATTGATGCTTTTGAACTGTGCTGTTGGAGAAGACTCTTGATAGTCCCTTGGACTGCGAGGAGATCCAACCAATCTATCCTAAAGATCATTGGAAGGACTGATGTTGAAGCTGAAACTTCAGTACTTTGGCCACCTGATGCAAAGAGCTGACTCATTTGAAAAGACCCTGATGCTGGGAAAGATTGAAGGCAGGAGAAGAAGGGGACGACAGAGGAAGAGATGGTTGGATGGCATCACCGACTCGATGGACATGGATTTGGGTAAACTCCAGGAGTTGGTGATGGACAGGGAGGCCTGGCGTGCTGCGGTTCATGTGGTTGCAAAGAGTTGGACATGAACGAGTGACTGAACTGAACTAACTGAACAGGCAACTAAGATCTCACATGCCACAGAGCAGCTAAAAGTCTGAGTGCTGCAACTACTGAAGTCTGTGTGCCACAACTTAGACAGTCCATGTGCGAGAAAGAAAAATCCTGTGTGATGCAACTAAGACCCAACTCAGCCAAATAAATATATATTAAAAAAATAAAAACTCATTGCAATGATCCATGAGGCCTGAAAAAGTCTTCAATTATGAAGAAAGAGTGGAGAAGGCAATGGCACCCCACTCCAGTACTCTTGCCTGGAAAATCCCATGGGCGGAGGAGTCTGGTGGGCTGCAGTCCATGGGGTCGCTAAGAGTTGGATACGACTGAGCGACTTCACTTTCACTTTTCACTTACATGCATTGGAGAAGGAAATGGCAACCCACTCCAGTGTTCTTGCCTGGAGAATCCCAGGGCTGGTGGAGCCTGAAGGGCTGCTGTCTATGGGGTCGCACAGAGCTGGATGTGACTGAAGCGACTTAGCAGCAGCAGCAAGGCATGTAGCACTATATGAGAAGAATTTTTGTAAAATTTATATTGAAGGAATTTTTAGAAAATGAAATATCCATCAGAAAAGAAGTTATTACCAAGGGCAGTTTATCAAGAGTTTCAGGCTGTTGACAGTACAGCCTCCAGGTTGCTCAGCTGGTAAGGAATTTGCCTGCAAAGCAGGAGACCCCAGTTAGATTCCTGGGTCAGGAAGATCCCCTGGACCAGGGATAGGGTACCCACTCCAGTATTCTGGGGCTTCTCTGGTGGCTCAGAAGGTAAAGAATATGCCTTAATGTGGGAAACCTGGGTTTGATCCCTGGGTTGGGAATATCCACTGGAATAGGGAAAGACTACTCACTCCAGTATTCTTGCCTGGAGAATTCCATGGACAGAAGGGCCTGGCAGGCTACAGTTCATGGGGTTGCAGAGTCAGACATGGCTGAGCAACTTTCACACACACACACACACAGCTTGGCTAGCACAAATGCTGAAAGTAAGCTGGTCTTACTATGAAACATCATAAATGAAGAGAAGCCTTAATCTCTCTGTGTGCACACAAATCTAAAGGAAAAGGAAAAGCAAGAGAATAAAAGAACATTAAAGAAAATGATTTGGTGGTTGACAATACAAAGAAAAGCTTTAGACATATCAAAGAGTTTGGAAATAGTCCAATGGGATTTGGAAATAAGGATCTCTTGTAATGTCTGTGAGACTAATTTTATTATAATTGTGGAAATGGAAGTCAAATTGCAATTGACTTAGGTGGTGGGGAACTGGGGAAATTAGGAAAGCAAGTGCGGGCAGTACATTTTAAATAATTAAAAGTGATTATTATGGTCACTAAGAGAAGAAAGGAGACAGAGTCTCAACTTGAAGGATGTGAATGTTCAGAAAAAGTACAGCTGCTCATTAAAAAAAAATAAATATGGAAGGAAAATAACTGAGTGTATTTCTATAAATGAAGGGCAAAAGAGAAATGTAGCCAAAATATCTGGAAAAGGCTAGAGAACATTGTTGAGGCAACCCAAGATAGGGCAAAGTGTACAAGTGGCAGTGTGACCCTCAGGAGCAGGAAACATGAGTATTGTTATGTGTAGGTGGGAACCGGATGAGGAAGTGGCTCGGCACTTTCCCCAATGGCAGCGCTATCTTATTTATGAAGTAACAAAAGATATGCTGATGGCGAGGCACGGAGAACTCCTTTAGGATGAGGAGAGAGAACATTTAAATGCAATGAGCACCTTAAGGATAAACATCCTAATCACTAAGGAATCTCTGAGAATGGTGGCTGTTTTTAATATTGCTCTCACTAGTGCTTATCACTACACTCTTGATAAGTCCCACACATATTTATTGAGATCAGCCTATTTGTGCCTGGAACTATATTAAGATACAGCAAGTTTTAAAAGACAAGGAGAAATGGTGGCTCTTCAGGGAGCTTGCGCTTCTGTTGTGTCAGGTAGCATTAGGCCAAGGGAAATCGTTCATTTCAGCCCATTCTCTTCTTGTGTTGAACAGTATTTCGCTGTCATATTACTCTATTTGCTGTTCACATGTGACTGCTTCATGGTTTCCTTGTACTTCCCTAGGAATGTTACCTGTATTTTGAGAATGGAGAAAGGATCCATAATAACATTTTGTTCTTTCTTCTTATGCCTTCAAATTTATTTTATTGCTTATTTATTAGTGCTGCCTGCTGTGAGCGGCTCTATCCCTATTTAGCATCATCAGGGATGACTATATTAAGGTGATCATCCCTTTGTAAGATCAGTAACCAGGACACTAACCACAAAGCTCATTCCACTAACTCATGAAAACAATGTTCATTTATTTTTAGCTTATCCAGTTATCTCCAAACTGCTTTTTCAGGTATACATCACCACTCTTCCTATATCTATAGTGTTTTCAACACTTGTTATTTTTTCAATATAGTAATTTAGAATATTTGCCTCTCTCAAATTTTATGAAATAAAACTGCAATCTTTTAGCCATTGCCATTATGCTAATTTATGCATTTATTCATTTATTTATGGCACATGAATGCTTCATAAATAATAGGGATATAATTAGCTACTTAAATGTAAAAAGCACTTACTAGAATAAAAATACTTACCTAACAGAAAGGTTTAAAAATATAACTTTTTTTCTATATATTCACTCCATGCTTACTAAAAATGGTAGTGGAAATTACTGGTTCCCCTTCTATCTCTGCAAAGCATCCATTCCATTTCTTTGCCACCAGGAAGCAGTCATTTAGTTCCAGTGAGTTGATCACATCACTGACAACAGAAAAGGAACTCTACCACTTAGTGTAAATCACACATCCCCACCTCACTGACTGTCCAGGGAACTTGCGCTAAGTTGGTTCAACCAGAATGAAGTGCACAACAGTTACTCTCTGGTTGGAGGATTTTCCCCCCTGATGGTGTGGTACTCAGATGTGACATGTGGCCCTACTGCAGCGGAGGGGGCTGGTTGAAGCAAGGGGCTGACCCACAGAACAGAAGCGATCAATCCTATAATGAGCCAGGTCTGCCTTATCTCTGGTTATTTCAAGCAAATAAGCTAATAAAACTCCTTTACAGTTTGCACAACATCAACTTCCTAATTATTACAAAACCTTGCTATAAAAAAACAGTGTGGTAGAAACCCTTTGAAGCTAGACACACTGATGAGTTACCCCTATTCAATGAGATACTGATGTCTACATGTTTCTGAAACTCAGATTTTTCCCTGGGTAATGGAGATAATCATAGTATAGTGTGGTTATCATAAGAATTAAAATAATATATTTAGAAAAGCTACCATATAGTACATTTATTGTTACAAGGTCGTATTAAGAATACTATATCAAGGAAGAGAGTTTTGGACACAATCATCTGAGTAAAATACTCCCTAGGCTGATTTTTTGAAGTCTCAGTTCATGTAACTAAGGCACTGATATCTGCAGATGAGCAGGAGCCATACTAATTGCATACCCATTGGCACTGGAATTAGTTTTATAATCTTCATCTTCTGGAATTTCTGTGCCCACTGAGTGAAATCTTACTTCACATAATACATTTTACTGGTTTCTCTGAATGGGCATCAATATCTTCATTGCATTCTAAGTTTTCAGCAAAAGAAATGAAGAATTCTCCTGCCTAATTTTTTTTTTTTTTTTTCCCTTGAGATGCTAACTACTAACTATTCCTGGTTACCAGGCCCTGGATCTGATCCTCTAAATTCTTATCGAGAGCAGTGGTTCTTCAGAATGGTCAGATAGTCTATAACCTCCCTGCTGCCTCATCTTTGTGAATCCCTGGAATTATCCAGAGACTTCTTCAATGTCTATGCAATTTCTCTCCCATCAGACTCTGGGCACTGACCCTGGGTTAGCTTGAATTTTATCTGCTTCTTTGCACATTGCAATAGAAGCTGAAGACCACTTCCCCATCCCTTCTTCAGGAGCAATCCTCACAGCAAGGTTGGATTTTCAGGGCTTAGCACTACTCTTCTTTGCATTTTCTTTCTCTTAAGGCATACTACTGAGAGAGCCTAATGGGCTTCATGAGCTCTCTTATATTCAGAACAAAAATTAAACTTATGCATAACTATAAATATTTTCAGAAATGTTTAGAGTCAAACAACTGAAATACATTCCATTTTTTTTAACTTTCAAAAACTTTAGCTAATATTGCTGCTGCTGCTAAGTTGCTTCAGTCGTGTCCGACTCTGTGCGACCCCATAGACGGCAACCCACCAGTCCCTGAGATTCTCCTGAGCCTTAATTATACACCTGTAATTAGGCTAAAATTTTGTATATACTTTCTCATTCCAAAGAAGGCATTTGTTAAAGACCTGTGTTTTCATTCCTCCTAGAATTGCAATATTTGGGAATGTTAAACTCCCTCAAGCAGAATGTGACTAACTTTAAAAGTAAACAATATTGATAAGAAAAAGCATAAGATTCTTGAATTTTTTCCTATTATGTACATGTTCAAAGTCAAAATAAGAATTAAAAAGTAGTAACCTAAATCTAAGAGATATAATATCTTTGCACTGTGACAAATTTGGTAACAGGAAAATTTAAAGGAAAACAACTCACAGTTTTAAATATCAGATCAGATCAGATCAGATCATTCACTCAGTCGTGTCCAACTCTTTGCGACCCCATGAATCGCAGCACACCAGGCCTCCCTGTCCATCACCAACTCCTGGAGTTCACTCAGACTCACGTCCATCGAGTCAGTGATGCCATCCAGCCATCTCATCCTCTGTCGTCCCCTTCTCCTCCTGCCCCCAATCCCTCCCAGCATCAGAGTCTTTTCCAATGAGTCAACACTTCACATGAGGTGGCCAAAGTACTGGAGTTTCAGCTTTAGCATCATTCCTTGCAAAGAAATCCCAGGGCTGATCTCCTTCAGAATGGTCTTTTAAATATAGCAGACTGTAAATTTCTCATTACCTTAAATTTCACTTTGGCATATGAAATTGCCTTATATCATATAAACTGAACTTGTGAAACTAAGCAATTTTATTTTTCCTTTTGGGTTATGTCACTGAGTATTCTTTTGTCCAGTAATCAACAAATTCCAACTGTATAAAGCTGATGGTTGCCTTCAAGTTTTCATATCATTTTATATCATCATTTCCTTGAATTACTTAAGGAAGTTGTTTCTGTAGTAAGTCACTTGGAATGATTCTGGTAATGCAATTAGATTTATGAATTAGGGATTCTTTTTCTAGTTATTCTAGGAATTAAACATAAAAAGTATTTTGTGTAAATAATTCTTTTTAGGTCTTCAATTTAGGTGATATTTACAAATTTAGGTAGATAGAATCCAGTGAGAATTGTTTGTGGAATTATGTAAACTTTATAATGTTTTGAGCTGAGAAAATCAAGAAAATTCCATTTCCTGACCTATGTACTCAAGGGATGTTCTCAAGATTAATGTGTCTCTTTCTTAGAGCACTAAGGTACATTTAGAGCACTAAAGAAGTCATTTACTAAATGGTGCCCCTGGGACTTGAAAGAGTTAATGTACCTCTCAAAGGTAGCAATGAACTCTCAAATGTGTGCAAGGATCAGTACCAGAGCTTATAAAGAATTATAAGAATGTTAGTCAAAAGCAGCTGTTAGTCCGTAGCGCTATTATTCATGACTATAACATTTAGTCAGTATATTTGTTAGCATTCAGTGGGTGCCTTATAAACAATGCAGACAAATGAGAATCTTCTTACTTTCAAAAGTGAAAACATGAGGTGAGATAAACATTGGCCAAGATAAAATGTTGTAAATGTTATCCAAGTAGCTTAAATTTCAAGAATGCGACAAATTATGGAAAACTAGGGCTCCAATCCAAAAGTGTTTTTTTCCCCAGTTACATCAGAATAGTTATTAAATCCATTGCATATTTTCTTCTAAAAAAGTATTAAAGATAATTCTGAGAAAATCTACAATATGTAATGTTAAGTGATAAAGTAAGGGTATAATACTGCCTATAGAATATAACACAATTTTATTTAGTGTATCAATCTAAGATATGAAAGCCCAAAGGAAATACAGCAAAGGATTAAAAGCTTTCACTCTAGGTTATGGGATTATAAATTATAGCTTATTTTCTTACAATTTTTCTGCTTTTCTCTAATTTTTTTGCAATGAACATTTTTCTTGCAACAGTTATATGTTGAGAAAATGTGAAAATAGGTTAGTGGGAACTTTAACATGTTAAATGTTGCTACTTTGGTTTTTTTAATCTGAAGTAAGAAATTTGAAGCAAAAACAATACCCAGTTGTAGATGTGACTGGTGACAGAAGCAAGGTCCGATGCCATAAAGAGCAATATGGTATAGGAACATGGAATGTCTGGTCCATGAATCAAGGGAAATTGGAAGTGGTCAAACAAGAGATGACAAGAGTGAATATCGACATTCTAGGAATCAGCGAACTAAAATGGACTGGAATGGGTGAATTTAACTCAGATGACCATTATATCTACTACTGTGGAAGGGAATCCCTTAGAAGAAATGGAGTAGCCATCATGGTCAACAAAGAGTCCGAAATGCAGTACTTGGATGCAGTCTCAAAAACGACAGAATGATCTCTGTTCATATCCAAGGCAAATCATTCAATATCACAGTAATCCAAATCTATGCCCCAACCAGTAATGCTGAAGAAGCTGAAGTTGAATGGTTCTATGAAGACCTACAAGACCTCTTAAAACTAACACCCAAAAAAGATGTCCTTTTCATTATAGGGGACTGGAATGCAAAAGTAGGAAGTCAAGAAACACCTGGAGTAACAGGCAAATTTGGCCTTGGAATACAGAATGAAGCAGGGCAAAGGCTAATAGAGTTTTGCCAAGGAAATGCACTGGTCATAGCAAACACCCTCTTCCAACAACACAAGAGAAGACTCTACACATGGACATCACCAGATTATCAACACCAAAATCAGATTGATTATATTCTTTGCAGCCAAAGATGGAGAAGCTCTATACAGTCAACAAAAACAAGACCAGGAACTGACTGTGGCTCAGATCATGAACTCCTTATTGCCAAATTCAGACTGAAATTGAAGAAAGTAGGGAAAACCATTAGACCATTCGGGTATGACTTAAATCAAATCCCTTATGATTATACAGTGGAAGTGAGAAATAGATTTAAGGGACTAGATCTGATAGACAGAGTGCCTGATGAACTATGGATGGAGGTTTGTGACATTGTACAGGAAACAGAGATCAAGACCATCCCCATGGAAAAGAAATGCAAAAAAAGCAAAATGGCTGTCTGGGGAGGCCTTACAAATAGCTGTGAAAATGAGAGAAGCGAAAAGCAAAGGAGAAAGGGAAATATGGAAGCATCTGAATGCAGAGTTCCAAAGAATAGCAAGAAGAGATAAGAAAGCCTTCTTCAGCGATCAATGCAAAGAAATAGAGGAAAACAATAGAATGGGAAAGACTAGAGATCTCTTCAAGAAAATTAGAGATACCAAGGGAACATCTCACACAAAGATGAGCTCAATAAAGGACAGAAAGGGTATGGACCTAACAGAAGCAGAAGATATTAAGAAGAGGTGGCAGGAATACACAGAAGAACTGTATAAAAAAGATCTTCACAACCCAGATAATCACAATGGTGTGACCACTCACCTAGAGCCAGACATCCTGAAATGTGAAGTCAAGTGGGACTTAGAAAGCATCACTACAAACAAAGCTAGTGGAGGTGATGGAATTCCGATTGAGCTATTTCAAATCCTGAAAGATGATGCTGTGAAAGTGCTGCACTCAATATGCCAGCAAATTTGGAAAACTCAGAAGTGGCTAGAGGACTGGAAAAGGTCAGTTTTCATTCCAATCCCAAAGAAAGGCAATGCCAAAGAATGCTCGAACTACTGCACAATTGTACTCATCTCACACGCTAGTAAAGTAATGCTCAAAATTCTCCAACCCAGGCTTCAGCAATACGTGAACTGTGAACTTCCATATGTTCAAGCTGGTTTTAGAATAGGCAAAGGAACCAGAGATCAAATTGTCAACATCCGCTGGATCATGGAAAAAGCAAGAGAGTTCCAGCAAAACATCTATTTCTGCTTTATTGACTATGCCAAAGCCTTTGACTGTGTGGATCATAACAAACTGTGGAAAATTCTGAAAGAGATGGGAATACCAGACCACCTGACCTGCCTCTTGAGAAACCTATATGCAGTCAGGAAGCAACAGTTAGAACAGAACATAGAACAACAGACTGGTTCCAAATAGGAAAAGGAGTACATCAACGCTATATATTGTCACCCTGCTAATTTAACTTATATGCAGAGAACATCATGAGAAACGCTAGGCTGGAAGAAGCACAAGCTGGAATCAAGATTGCTGGGAGAAATATCAATAATCTCAGATATGCAGATGACACCACCCTTATGGCAGAAAGTGAAGAGGAACTCAAAAGCCTCTTGATGAAAGTGAAAGTGGAGAGTGAAAAAGTTGGTTTAAAGCTCAACATTCAGAAAACGAAGATCATGGCATTTGGTCCCATCACTTCATGGGAAATAGATGGGGAAACAGTGGAAACAGTGTCAGATTTATTTTGGGGGGGGGCTCCAAAATCACTGCAGATGGTGATTGCAGCCATGAAATTAAAAGTCGCTTACTCCTTGGAAGAAAGGTTATGACCAACCTAGATAGTATATTGAAAAGCAGAGACATTACTTTGCCAACAAAGGTCCGTCTAGTCAAGGTTATGGTTTTTCCAGTGGTCATGTATGGATGTGAGAGTTGGACTGTGAAGAAAGCTGAGCGCTGAAGAATTGATGCTTTTGAACTGTGGTGTTGGAGAAGACTCTTGAGAGTCCCTTGGACTGCAGGGAGATCCAACCTGTCCATCCTGAAGGAGATCAGCCCTGGGATTTCTTTGGAAGGAGTGATGCTAAAGCTGAAACTCCAGTACTTTGGCCACCTCATGTGAAGAGTTGACTCATTGGAAAAGACTCTGATGCTGGGAGGGATTGGGGGCAGGAGGAAAAGGGGACGACAGAGGATGAGATGGCTGGATGGCATCACTGACTCGATGGACGTGAGTCTGAGTCAACTCCAGGAGTTGGTAATGGATAGGGAGGCGTGGTGTGCTGCGATTAATGGGGTTGCTAGGAGTTGGACACCACTGAGTGACTGAAATGAACTGAACTGAACTGAAGAAATTTGAGCATCATTCTATGCAGGATCCTTGCTAAAAGTGAAAACTTTGCTCTCCTCAGTGATGCTAATGGACAAATCAACTATTCTTCACAGGCTAATCCAAGTTGTTCAGTATGGAAGCTGGACGCAAAGAAGAGAGACAGCTCTGTACTTTGAGTACAACTCTGTACTTTGAATGACAGTAGACCCTGAAATTCTCTCCTTACCTTTCTTCTCAACTTCTTATCTTTCTGGGTAATAAATCTACACTCATGGCTTCAAATGTTGATCTACATACTAAAAGCTCTCAAATACTTATCTTTAGAATATCACTCTCTCCAGTTTTCCCTATTCAAGTACAGAGACATCTATAAATACGGATAACTTAGTATTCAATACAGGAAGAAAACAGACTCAACTGAACTCAGAAGCTTCCCTAAAATATCTCTTCTTTCTGTTTCCTCTTCCAGAGGATGACATTACCATCCTCCCAATTTCCTAAAGCAGAAACAATGAAGCCACACTTGACTCCCTATATCCCTGTTCAATAACTCTTCTACAAATATTTTACCTCCTATGTATTTCTGAATTTTCTTTTTTATTTCTCTTGAACTCACTCTTACAACACTTACCAGAGTCCTCAATTTGTCTTACATGAGTTACTGCAATAACTGAAAACTTTCAATTCTGAAATTGTTTCCCTGCATTTGGCTTCCTCTTTTCATATTTGTCATCCACTTTAAAGCTGGAATCACATGAAGTCATAACTTAGGCCCATATTTATCTCTGATTCCTAAGCTCTTTCCACTGTAATTTTTGCTTCCTGTGATAAAGGATTTGGAAAAGCTTCAACCATCTGTTTAGAGGGGAGAAAAGGTAGTCTTCCAGTTAAACATGGTAGCTTGAACTCATGCATCAGCTTTCACTTCCTCCTCAAACCCCACAAAAATAATAGAAAGCATAATTTTTTATCTGCTGGTCATAAATTCAAAAGCTAAATAGAAATTTCAGAATACATCTGGAAGTTGGAAAATGATAACTTATTAAATAGAACCAAGATAATTGAACCCCATGTCAGGAAGATTCTGAGAAGCAAAATACATGCAGAATCCCCCAAAGGGAAAGCATACACGGCATCAGGTACTTTTGAAAAGTGTCAAGATGAGTCTATAATCTAGTGAATTTGGGGCAAGTTTAAGAAACAGTTAAAAGATCTTTTCATTGACTCTGTCCCCTCTAAGCTGCAACCGTTCCTCAGAAAACACTGGATGGTTATATTAGTTTGCCCAACACAGAAGGATGCACTTCATCATGTGGGTCCTCCATGCAAAGCAGTATATTGATTGGGCTCTCAAAGAAACACCATATTTATAAGTGTAAAAGTAAGTTGCTTCCCCTCATCACATACTGCAGCTTCCCTGGTGACTCAGATGGTAAAAATCTGCCTGCAACATGGGAGACACATACTCATTCCCTTGATGGGGAAGATCCCTTAGAAAAGGGAATGACTACCCATTCCAGTATTCTTGCCTGGAGAATTCCATGGACAGAGGAGCCTGTCACAGTTCATGGGCTGCAAAGATTCAGACATTCCTAAGCAACTAACCTACTGTTATTTTCACCTTGTAGTACATTTAAAAATAATGAGAAACAACCAGCCATAATATAACATGACAAATACTTCTATATACTTATGAGTTAAATGCAGCCAATCTGTACTTACTGGTGGCTTCCATAGGAAGAGTTTTCTTTTTAAGTTCAGCTGTGGAATGTATCAATTTTTGTAGAATTCTTAAGAAAGGACACTAATGAAGCAATGGTATTATAATTTCAACTTGATCTGCATAAATAATGCTTGCATTTACAATAAAAATGCTGCTAGAGGATAGGAACAAATAAGTCACCCACCAACAACACATGTGCCTTAGGTGTCAGGCACATAACAAATTTGGAGAAGGAATATTGTAATGAACTACTCATTTCAGACTTTATTTCATTCTAATGACAACAACTTAGCCCAAAGAGCAAAGGTGCTCTATCCAAAAAAAGATATAAAGACCTCCAGAAAGTATTAAATACTCAGCACAAATTCATGTTGACAATAGAGAGAGGGCCCATATATGGTTTCCTGCTGCATCTCAATTCTCACTCTATCTGTAATTATCTTATTTCCAATTGTTTTTACTTCATAATCAGATGACAGATATTTTTATGACTTCCTTCCAAATATACTGTTAGGTCTTGAATGGGAAAACCAGGAGTCGTTTATTTTTGTGCCCTCTGAACCTAGCAAAATGCTCAAACAAATGATGGATACTCAATAAATGATGAATGACTTAGTTGACCTTAATTCCAATACCAAAAATTATTCATTCTTCATGGCCAAGGGTCCTTCTTATCAACTGGATGAACAGCTGAATTCCTGTATTACGAATCCTGTGCTAAGGTCCCTTCCACATATCCCAGTTCCCTTGGTCTAAGATTCCTATTCTCTGGGAAACTAGAACCCAGTTTGGAATTCTGCTCCTCAAAATTGCTATGAAACTTTCACCATGACACTTAATATACTACTGTGTTCCTCTATTTACCTGAAAATACTACATATGTTTATCTAATTTTGGGGTTCACTTGAGAGTGTTGCTGAGCACTAGCATGGTGAATAACCATTATGATGCTAGTCACTTGCAGATGCTGCATTTGTTTTGTCATGAAAAATATCATACATAAAGTGGCTTTAACAATTGAAATACAGTCTCATACTTCTGGAGGTTAGAAGTTCAAAATCGGGGTGTGCAGGGTCTGTTCCTTCTGAAAGCTGTTGAGGAAGGATCTCTCCTAACTTCAGGTGGTTTACTGATAGTCATCACTGTCCCTTCTTGTGTAGATATATCTTCCCAATCTCTGCCTTTATCTTCATGGGTATTCTCCCTGAGCCTTCACATTGTCTTTCTGTGTGCACATCTCTGTATCCAAATATCCTGCCTTTATAAGGTCAGTCACAGTGGATTAGGGCACAACTTAATGACTTCATTTAAACTTGACTACTTCTCTAAAGATCCTGTCTCCAAATAAGGTCACACTTGGAGGTATTGGGTGTTAGGACTTCAACATCTGGACTTTGTGGGGGGGATGAGTTAACTTATAAAAATGTTCACTGTCTACAGAGAATTATGCTGAAAGTCTCTGCTATGGGAGCATACCTGGCACCATTGAGAGTGGGATTATCATTCTGAAAATTTGGGAATAAAGTAAGTGCTATATATTGTGTCTGTGACCCTTACACATTCATCTCTGCCAGACTCCAGGAACTACGTGGGTACAGACAGAATCAGGCCTTTTTTAGCATGAATTCATAAGTGCTTTCTTTGGAAAATGGGCTTCCCTCATAACTCAGTCAGTAAAGAATCTGCCTGCACTGTGGGAGTGGATGTATGCCTTTATGCATTTGTCATAATGCACACAAATGTACATCATAAAGAAGAATGTCTATTGTGTTAATATATGAAAATTTAAAATATCACTTGGATATAGGTAGAATCCAAAAAACAAACAAACAAACAAAAAAAACAACAAAAAAAATGGGTTTCCTTGGTGTTCCCTGGTGGCTCAGATGGTAAAGAATCTGCCTGTAATGCAGGAGACCCAACTCAATTCTTGTGTCTGGAAGATTCCCAGGAGAAGGGAATGGCGAGAGATTCCAGTATTCTTGCCTGGGGAATCCCATGGACAAAAGAGTCTGGTGAGCTACAGTCCATGGGGTCACAAAGAGTCGGACGCGACTGAGCAACTAACACTTTTTCACAGAATCCAAAATAGAATGTAAACTGTAACAAATGAATCTAACTGTATAATACATGAATAATATTGCCACCCCATGAATCGCAGGACGCCAGGCCTCCCTGTCCAGCACCAACTCCCGGAGTTCACTCAGACTCACGTCCATCGAGTCAGTGATGCCATCCAGCCATCTCATCCTCTGTCGTCCCCTTCTCCTCCTGCCCCCAATCCCTCCCAGCATCAGAGTCTTTTCCAATGAGTCAACTCTTCACATGAGGTGGCCAAAGTACTGGAGTTTCAGCTTTAGCATCATTCCTTCCAAAGAAATCCCAGGGCTGATCTCCTTCAGAATGGACTGGTTGGATCTCCTTGCAGTCCAAGGGACTCTCAAGAATCTTCTCCAACACAACAGTTCAAAAGCATCAATTCTTCGGCACTCAGCCTTCTTCACAGTCCAACTCTCACATCCATACATGACCACAGGAAAAACCATAGCCTTGACTAGACGAACTTTTGTTGGCAAAGTAATGTCTCTGCTTTTGAACATGCTATCTAGGTTGGTCATAACTTTCCTTCGAAGGAGTAAGCGTCTTTTAATTTCAATGCTGCAGTCACCATCTGTAGTGATTTTGGAGCCCAGAAAAATAAAGTCTGACACTGTTTCCACTGTTTCCCCATCTATTTCCCATGAAGTGATAGGGCCAGATGCCATGATCTTCGTTTTCTGAATGTTGAGCTTTAAGCCAACTTTTTCACTCTCCACTTTCACTTTCATCAAGAGGCTTTTGAGTTCCTCTTCATTTTCTGCCATAAGGGTGGTGTCATCTGCATATCTGAGATTATTGATATTTCTCCCGGCAATCTTGATTCCAGTTTGTGTTTCTTCCAGTCCAGCATTTCTCATGATGCACTCTGCATATAAGTTAAATAAACAGGGTGACAATATACAGCCTTGACGAAGTCCTTTTCCTATTTGGAACCAGTCTGTTGTTCCATGTCCAGTTCTAACTGTTGCTTCCTGACCTGCATACAGATTTCTCAAGAGGCAGATCAGGTGGTCTGGTATTCCCATCTCTTGAAGAATTTTCCACAGTTTATTGTGATCCACACAGTCAAAGGCTTTGGCATAGTCAATAAAGCAGAATTAGATGTTTTTCTGGAACTCTCTTGCATTTCTATGATCCAGCGGATGTTGGCAATTTGATCTCTGGTTCCTCTGCCTTTTCTAAAACCAGTTTGAACATCAGGAAGTTCATGGTTCACATATTGCTAAAGCCTGGCTTGGAGAATTTTGAGCATTACTTTACTAGCGTGTGAGATGAGTGCGATTGTGCAGTAGTTTGAGCATTCTTTGACATTGCCTTTCTTTGGGATTGGAATGAAAACTGACCTTTTCCAGTCTGTGGCCACTGCTGAGTTTTCCAAATTTGCTGGCATATTGAGTGTAGCACTTTCACAGCATCATCTTTCAGGATTTGGAATAGCTCAACTGGAATTCTATCACCTCCACTAGCTTTGTCCGTAGTAATGCTTTCTAAGGCCCACTTGACTTCACATTTCAGGATGTCTGGCTCTAGGTGAGTGATCACACCATCGTGATTATCTGGGTCGTGAAGATTGTTGGACAAGACTGAGCGACTGATCTGATCTGATCTGAAAATTGCCATACTAAGAAGTTGAATTGTGGCTCTAAAAAAGATATGTTGAAGTGCTAACCTCCAGTACCTGTGAATGTGATCATTATTAGGAAATAGGAGTTTTACAGCTCCAGTCAAGCAAAAATGAGGGCACCAGAGTGGAGCCTAACCCAATGATTGGTGCCCTCATCAAAAAGGGAAATTTGGACATAGAGACAGATGCACACAGAGGGAAGACAATTTGAAGCCACACAGAGAAGACGACCATACTGAACAAAATGATGTATCCACTAGTCAAAGAATAGGAAGAATTGCTGGCAAACACTATAAGCTAAAATAGGCAGGCAAGGGTTATCTCTCTAAAGCCATCAGAGAGAATATGGCCCCTTAGTTACCTTGACTTCAGGTGTATAGCCCCCTAAACTGTGAGACAATACATTTCTGTTGTTTTAAGCTATTCAGCTTTGACACTTTGTTATGGCAGCCCTAGGAAAATAATACAGTAAATTACTTTGACTCGATTTTGACTAGATTTTATAAGGCTAATAACAAAAAGAACAGTTTACAAATACTATAATCTAGTTAACAGATTTGATTCTCATAGGAATATAGTTTAGGATTTCAGAACTACTTTACTTATACAGTAGGGGTGAGCAAACAAATAAATATATAGCTGATAATGAAATGTGTCTCTGCTTTTTTTTTTAAAAGCAGAGAGACATTACTTTGCTAATAACAGTCCTTCTAGTCAAAGCTATGGTTTTTCTAGTAGTCATGTATGGATCTGAGAGTTGGACTATAAAGAAAGCTGAGCACAGAAGAATTGATGCTTTTGAACTGTGGTGTTGGAGAAGACTCTTGAGAGTCCCTTGGACTGCAAGGAGATCCAACCAGTCTATCCTAAAGGTAATCAGTCCTGAATATTTGTTGGAAGGACTGATCCTGAAGCTGAAGCTGCAATACTTTGGCTACCTGATGTGAAGAACTAACTCATTGGAAAAGACCCTGGTCCTGGGAAAGATTGAAGGCTGGAGGAGAAGGCTGGAGATGCAGAGGATGAGATGGTTGGATGGTGTCACTGACTCAATAGACATACATTTGGAAAAAACTCTAGGAGATAGTGAAGGACAGGGAAGCTTGGTGTGCTACAGTCCATGTGGTCACAAAGAGTCAGACATGACTTAGCAACTGAACTGCATGCAAAGTGAGAGTGATTTTCCTGTTTTGGAAAAAGACAATACAGATATGTAAAGACAAAATCGAGATGGACTCTGTGGTGTTGGATTAGAATTGCAGCTATCAATATAAAGTGATTTTAAATGGTTGACCAAAAGTTTATCAATAATCGATCTAAGAACGAAACAACTTTTTATTTGAGCAAGTCACTGCTACATGGAACAGCAGACTGTTTCAAAATTAGGAAAGGAATACATGAAGGCTGTATATTGTCAGCCTGCTAATTTAACTTATTTAACTTAGAGCTTCCCTGGTGGCTCAGATGGTAAAGCGTCTACCTGCAATGCTGGAGACACGGGTTCGATCCCTGGGTTGGGAAGACCCCCTGGAGAAGGAAATGGCAACCCACTCCAGTACTCTTGCCTGGAAAATTCCATGGACAGAGGATCCTGGTAGGCTACAGTCCAGGGGGTCGCAAAGTGTTGGACATGACTGAGCGACTTCAATATCTTTCTTTCTTTCTTATTTAACTTATATGCAGAGTACATTATGAGAAATGTCATGCTGAATGAATCACAAGCTGGAATCCAGATTCACAGGAGAAATATCAACAACATCAGATTTGCAGATGACACCACCCTAATGGTAGAAAGTGATAAGGAACTAAAGTGTCTCTTGATGAAGGTGAAAGAGGAGAGTGAAAAATCTGGCTTAAAACTCAACATTAACATGGCATGCAGTCTCATCACTTCATGGTAAAAAGATGGGGAAAAAGTGGAAGCAGTGGCAAACTTTATTTCCTTGGGCTCCAATTTCACTGCAGACAGTGACTGTAGCCACAAAATTAAAAGATGCCTGCTCCTTGAAAGAAAAGCTATGACAAACCTAGACAGTATATTTAAAAGCAGAGACATCACTCTGCCAACATAGGTCTATATAGCCAAAGCTATGGTTTTTCCAGTAGTCATTGTGGATGTGAGAGCTGGACCATAAAGAAAGCTGAGAGCTAAAGAATCAACGCTTTTGCATTATGGTGCTGGAGAAGGCTCTTGAGAGTCCCTTGGACAGCAACAAGGTCAAACCAGTCAATTCTAAAGGAAATCAACCCTGAATATTCATTGGAAGGACTGATGCTGAAGCTGAAGCTCCAATCCTTTGGTCATCTGATGTGAAGAACCAACTCATTGGAAAAAGATGCTGGGGAAGATTGAGGGCAGGAGGAGAAGGGGGCAACAGAGGATGAGATAGTCAGATAGCATCACTAACTCAATGGACATGAATTTGAGCAGACCTTGGGAGTTAGTGAAGCACAGGAAAGCCTGATGTGCTGCAGTCCATGAGGTTGCAGAGAGTTGGACCCAGCTTAGTGACTGAAAAACAGCCACTCACATGGAATGGACACCTTGGTGAGTGCTTTCAGAGCTTTTCCAAGTATGGGAAGATGCAAGAGTTCAGGTTCATAATAAATTTTCTTATGAAAATACCTATCTGAAGGCCTGTTCTGTCTATTTTCCCAGAGTATAAATTGCCTCATCCTGATCTTCAGTCTGAATTCCTTTGTAGGTTAATAACTGCACTGGTTAACAACTTGATTATTTTAGAACTGGATGGTGGACAACATTCTTTATTTTATAATCTCTTTCCTTTTGTTCTTAATTGTAATCAAGCTCTGGGAGGCATTTTGTGACCAATTTGTCCCAAGGAAATAGGAGTGCTCATACCCAGGTCAGGTGAGGATTTCATGCTTCTACTGGACAAGGCCCTGTTAATAGTAAACAGAACTTGTCTGGACTGCCTGTCTTACTACTCTGTCATGGCCTGGGAAATGGTTTCCTCTTATCACTTCTTTCCATATCTAGAGTTATACTATCAGGATCATTGACCTTATAGAACTATATATTTGGTCAATCTTTTCAAATTTCCTAACCATTAATTTTATCCGAGTTTCAGTCACACACTTGGTAATTCAAGAAATAATATTCTTGTAAAATAGAATATAAGTAAATATAGCTAGTAACATTAATAAGGTCATAAGTAAGTATTTTAACTAAGAATTTCCATTAGGTACAGCTCAGTATCTCCCCATCTGACCTGTCTGTTCTGTACCAACCACTGTCTTTAAGGGAAATAACATATTGACATTATACATATAAAGTGTACCAAAGATGTCTGCACATACAAGTGGTAGGTCATTGTGACCCCTTATAGGATTGAGAAATGAATGCTACATTTTAAGGAGTTACATAACTAATGCCAGCAAGAGAAAAATTGATCTTTGTAGTTAAGGAGGTAATTCTGCCATTGGAGAGGTCTCAATAACACACAGTGCACAGGTACAATGCACGCTCGAAGGGAAGGGGGAGGCAGAAGGACAGATGTGGGCATATAGATATGTGTGTGTATACGTGACCTAACATGTATACATATATTTTCAAGGTCTGTTCACTCAAAGGTCCTATAAACAGTCCTAGACTTAGGGCCAAGATTTAGTTTCTGAATACCATTATTCAGTTAAGTCTAACCAGGGCTCCTTAGAAAAGTTGTTGATTCCAGGGCTGGGACAATATAAAGAAATGATGAGCCTGGAACATCTTGCTGTGCTCTTTCTATATATTGCATAATTTTTAAGTAAAAAAGTGCTCAAAAATAGGTGAATGTATGTTAAAAGGTCACTGAAACCAGAATGGCACAATGGTCAAGGATCAAAGCTAGAACAATCAAAGCGAGAAAATAAATCATAGCAGTATTAAATTCAGAGAATAACATAAATATCCATGACTCTATATGTATATAAATAAGTGGAAGAGAAGACAGAACTCTTCCTTATAAAAGAATTCAACACATTGCTGTATAGGAGAAATTGACAAAGCAGTGCAAAACAACTCTACTCCAATTAAAAAAGAGAATTCCGATTATTAGATGAAGAAGGCATGAGAGAAATAAAAATCACAATTATACATAAAGAGAATAATTATTGTGAGTAATATATAGCCCTGGCCATGGAAGCTAAAACTAAGGTGCCAATGTGTGAGATGAAATAGAATATTGCAGTCTCAAAAGTCTCTCTTAAAATATTAATTAACTGCAAAATTTAATAAAAAAGAAAAAAGTACTTTTACAGTGAATAAAACAGGCAGAAACCACCTTACCCAGATAATCAAGGCAACTGTCATCAGTAATAAGACATATAAATATCAGGTATCTTTCAGATGAAATACTGAGAGGAGTACATTACCTTGTTTTCTCCAGAACTCACCACCTCAATCTAATCATGTGAAAACACTACATAAAAACATACTGAATGGTATGTTACAAAACAACAGATCAATACTCTTTAAAAGAAAGATCAAGAAAGACAAGGAATGACTGAGGAACTGTCACAGATCGAAGGAGACTAAGGAGGCATGATGGTTAGGTGTTGTGTGGAATTCTGGAAGAGATAAAACACATTAGAGGAAAAAAAAAAAACTCTGGTAAAATCTGAATGAAGCCTATAGTTTAATTTATAGTATTTTATTAATGTTAATTTCTTAGTTTTGATCATTGCGTAATGCTTATGAAAGATATTAGCCTTAAGGGAAAATGACTGTAGGTATATGAGAGCACTCTGTACTATTTTTGCAACTATTGTAAATCTACAAAATAAAAAAAAAATAAAACTGATAATTATAACCTCAGAGATGTATGAAAATATAGTGTTGATATATGGCAAAACCAATACAATATTGTAAAGTTAAATAATAAAATAAAATTAAAAAAAAGAAAATATATTGAGCTATGAATAAGAGCATAATACTATAAAAATATTATTTATGGAACAAAAGGTATCCCTAGAAAATTAAAATGATGAGAGGAGAAAAACTGCATATAAATGTTGATGAAATCTCTCAGATGGTAGGAATCTCTCAGATGGTAGAAAATTAAAGAATAAATAGGAGAGAAAAATTAAAAAAAAAAATTAAAGGAGGACTTGAAAAGATCTAGCATCCAAGCGAGAAGAAAGAATAAGAAGCTATCAAATTAATAACAAAATGTTTTAAGGAAATGTCCTAATTAAAAGATGTAGAGAATACCTTTACTTGTCTAATAAGTATGGCATGAAAGTGAAAGTCGCTCAGTCATGTCTGACACTTTGCACCCCATGGACTATACAGTCCCTGGAATTCTCTTGGCCAGAATACTGGAGTAGGTAGCTGTTCCCTTCTCCAGGGGATCTTCTCAACCCAGGGATCAAACCCAGGTCTGCTGGATTGCAGGTGGATTCTTTACCAGCTGAGCCATGAGGAAGGCCCAAGAATACTGGAGTGGGTAGCCTGTCCCTTCTCCAGAGAATCTTCCCAACTCAGGAACTGAACTGGGGTCTCCTGCACTGCAGGCAGATTCTTTACCAACTGAGCTACCAGAGAATCCCAGTATGGTGTAATTGATATTTATTGATATTCAGTGGTACTGCATTGTATGAAAATACATTTTAAAAAGACATATTCCTGTGAAATTTCAGAACATTAAAGGCAAAGAAAAGATTTTCAGAGAGAGAAAAGATGTCTTACTAAGAAATTCAAAGATATAAAAACATTTTATTCTTTTGGTCTTTTGAGCAGCAGCACTGGAAGCTAAAAAACAATAGAAAATGTTTAGCATAAAAACACTTTCAACTGGAATATAAACAAACCAAGTGAGTGTAAAAGTGAAAGTGTTAGTAGCTCAGTCCTGTTCGACTCTTTGTGACCTCATGGGCTGTGGCCTCTGTCCATGGGATTCTCCAGGCAAGAATACTGGAGTGGGTAGTCACTCCTTTCTCCAAGGGATCTTCCCAACCCAGGAATCGAACCCAGGTCTCCCATATTGTAGACAGATTCTTTACTGTCTAGCCACCAGGAAAGCCCATAAACAAACTAAACTATCACTCAAACGTGAAAGCAAAATACAGACATTTTTACACAGGCAATATCTCAAACATTTACTCTAATACATTTGTTTTAGAAAGCCATGGCAGGATATACTTCATAAAACCAAGAGAGTAAACAAAGAAGTCATGCGTTTTGGCACAGAGAAGCAAAGGAAAAACCCTGGGATGTTTAAGGGTATTGCTCTCCTACTCACTCCTACCCTCAAAAAAGAGGCTGTGAAAGAGCTTTTCAGGATGAAATTTCATAGAATACTGTATTGAAAGTATTCAATACATTTAAAGAAAAAATTATGCAGCTGAAAAAAGGAGGGTAAATTCGTGTTCAGTGTATAGAAAACAAAGCAGAAAAATAGAAGTAATTACTACCTCCAGCAAAAATAAATGTTGTTCAGTAAAGGAAGTGTTATTCAGATATTACTGTGTATATGGCTCAGCAATATACATACAAAGTTGAATACAGAAATGACAAAAATTGCTATGTTTACATTGGGAGAGTGGGAAATTAGAAGCATGAATATGTGATGTGGAGGCAGGTATATGACAGAAAGCTAAATACTAATACTTCCATTGTGGGCATCCAATGACTGTTGTTACAGTGTTAAGAGAAATACCAATGAATTGCATGGTGTTTAGAAATGCAGGAGAAAGTGCCGAAAGAATAAATTCAAAAAGTTGAATAATCTTTAAGATATAATAAGAAAATACAAATGTAGAAATTTTGAAATCTTTAAATAAAATCTTAAATCTTTAAATTTTGAAATCTATAAATAAAATCCACACATATTGAAAACTCAGTATAAAAAAAAAAGAATAACTAGTTGATTCCAAACACATTCCAAAATTATTAACATTGTTTTGGCTAGCATTAAGAGAACATTTACTGTGTGCTAGGGACTGTTCTAAGTATTTCACATTGATTAACTCAATCCTCTTAATGGTTATTACCATTTAATAAAGAAGACGGTATATTTAAAGAAGTTGGACGCACATAATGATATGGCAGCAACATAGTCTGCACCCAATTAGTTTTAAATATGTGCATTCTTAATAGGAATACTCCAAAATCTCTCGCATGATACAATCTATTAGCAGAATACTGCAGTCATGCGGTCAGATTCATGGAGGTGGTGTAAGAATACCTGGCTCTACATTTTGACCCCACAGTTTACTAATTATGAAGTTTTTTACAACACAATTAATTTCTATGAACTTTAGCTTTTCTGTCTGTACTGAATAACTTTTTTCCAAGTGTTGACATTATAAAGTGATATAAAGTCAAGCATAGAGGAAAAAACAATACAAAGCCTACATAGGGAATGTCAAGTAGTAGACATTCAATAAATTCACTCAATAAATGTTAACTGATTTGAATTAAACATTACTGAAATGGATGTGAAGATCAATGTTATCTTGGTGCACCTATAATTCTTAATTCTAGCTATAGCTCCTTCAGAGTGTCTGAGGAAAAGCCATGGATACTTTGGGAAAGCTGAACCATACACATATTTTGATAACTGAAAGTAGATAGTCTAAATTTTCTTCTACGTATATTATTATCCCCAGAATCAATTTAGGACAATTGTTAATTAAGCCACCATAATATCCTTGAAAATTTTTTTTCAAATCTTCCTTTTCCAAAAATAGCTTGTTGTTTTAAATTAATTTATGCATCTGACTTAATTGAACTTGTTAAAATTATTCTCTTGGGTTGTTCTGCATGAATAATAAGGTCAGTCAATACTTTTACATTCCAGGAATGAAATGTTGACAACTGTAAAATGAATTTGCTTCTAAATAATCAGACTCTACAAAACATTATTGTAGAAGAACAGCTTTTAAGTATTCAAAATAAGACATTTTTGTTGTCTGAGCATTTCCCACATGTCCAGAGAAATATTTGTGCCTTAGGAAGTTATGAGAAAAAGGTGTTCTGTGATGATAGAATATTTGGAAATTACTAAAAGAACATTAAAGTAAGATAGGTTTCTTTTTTGGGAGACTTTTCAGAACCTCTTATGTGGTAGCTTATGCTTGGATTTCTAATGGCATATAAAATGTACACTGTTACCCCAAATTATATTGACCACAACATCTTTTTTGTTTAGTTTTGGTTTGTTTCTGAAGCTTGCCTATTTCCTATTCCATTAACTTGACATTTTTATCTAGAAGTCAAATGAGTAATAGGTTTGATTTCCCCCAATTATTATTTATAATTTATTTTTCTCCTGTAAGCATTTACACTAATAGAAAGAAAGACATCAATAAATTCAGAAACCTAAATGAGTTGACATGTAGCTATAGTTAAAACTCAAATAATATGTAAGAGTGAATTTTACCAAGAAAAATCTTCCTACTTTTAAATTACAAATATAGAAAACAAACATGGTTACCAAAAGGTGGCTGCTAAGATGCTAAGTCACTTCAGTCGTGTCCGACTCTGTGCGACCCCATAGATGGCAGCCCGCCAGGCTTCCCTGTCCCTGGGATTATCCAGGCAAGAACACTGGAGTGGGTTGCCACTTCCTTCTCCAATGCAGGAAAGTGAAAAATAAAAGTGAAATCGCTCAGTCGTGTGCGACTCTTAGCGACCCCATGGACTGCAGCCTACCAGGCTCCTCCATCCATGGGATTTTCCAGGCAAGAGTACTGGAGTGGGGTGCCATTGCCTTCTCCGACCAAAAGATGGAGGGAGGGATAAATTAGGAGCTTGGGGTTAATAGATACAAACTATTAAATATAAAATAAACAACAAGGACACACTCTCAAGTTTTCTATCACAGGAACTATATTCAATATCTTGTAATAACCTATAATGGAAAAGGATCTGAGTCACTTTGCTGTACACCTAAAACTAACACAATACTTAACAAAAACTTTGTGTTTATATTTCAATAAACACAATTATAAACATAGAACGTTAGTTTTGAATAGTGGTTCAAGCTATACTAAAATTTGGGTTGGGATTAGATCTGGGTGCACAGCTTTCCAAGATTAATTTAGTAAAACAGAGAGATAAATCTAGCGTATTTTCTCATTTGGGTGAGGAATTTTGTTTTTCCTAAAGATACTTCCTTCTCAGAGAATGAACAAACAATAACATATAGTTACTATTGGAAAAGCAAATTTGTACACAACCATTTTATTTTATATATTAAGTAAAAAGTTAAATATGAGAAATTTGTTTTTCAGGTGGCTAAATGGTAAGGAAAAGGCAATCCACTCCAGTATTCTTGCCTAGAGAATCCCGTGGACAGAGGAGCGTGGTGGGCTGCTGTCCATAGGGTCACAAAGAGTCAGACATGACTGAAGCGACTTAGTATGCATGCATGAATTGGAGAAGGAAATGGCAACACACTCCAGTGTTCTTGCCTGGAGAATCCCAGGGACAGAGGAGCCTGGTTGGCTGCTATCTATGGGGTCGCATAGAGTCAGACACGACTGAAGTGACTTCGCAGCAGCAGCAGCAAGTGGTAAAGAATCTGCCTTCCAATGTAGGAGACAGAAGAGACACAGGTTCTATCCTTGGATTGGAAAGATTACCCTGGAGGAGGGCATGGCAACCCACTCCAGTATTCTTGTGTGGAAAATCCCATGGACAGAGAAGCCTGGTGGGCTATAGTCCATAGTGTCACAAAGAGCTGGGCACAGCTTAGCAAATGAACATGCACACATGTATGAGAAACTTGATTAAAGAATTTAGTTATGAGCTCCTAACTTCACAAAATTGGACTATTCACATTCTGTGAAATATGGAAAACAAGAAAAAAATAAAGTTTCTGTTTTCCATGTAAACTATGATCACAAATCATTATTATATTTCGAAATATATTGGATTTAAACTTAGATACAAGTAGATAGCATAGGCAATTATCTGGATCATGTGTGGTAAGAAAAATATTCTAAATGGATTATCCAGATAGTGAATTAATAGACTTTATTATGTATAAAATAGACACTATATCTACCCCAAACACCTATCAACCTCAGGGACATCCCAAAGATAATAACCAGATAAGAGACACCCAGGTGTGCAGCCTAGTCTCTGTTCTTCTTAGGTTCCTTTCTGTAGCACTTAAGGGTGCTACAGAACATTAGTCATGCAGAGCAGTGTTTTTCTTTGTCTTAGTGACACTATAACATACACCACAAAATCACCACCTTTTCCCACTGGAATATAAGATTGCAGAGAAGCCCATTCTTCTTGCATCAAGAGTCGCCATAGAAGTAGCCTCTTCTACAGTAAAGGTAGAATAGAAAATGCTAGGGAAAGTGCTAGGTTTCAAGAATGTGCAAGACATGTTGATTTTCAGGCTTCTGTAATAACTATAACAATATCATAAATATTTATAGTTCATGTTTTCTTCATATAGCTTATCTTCATAGAAAAAAATATAAATTTGATTTAATTCTTTTCAGTGTATAACATTCATGGAAAGAAACGTTTCAGTGGTTCTCTGATTTTATTTAACCTAACGTATATAAACATTTTAACAATTTTTACTCTTTGAAGAAAATATTTCCTTTAACAGATGCTATACATGCATCTCATTTCTTCACAATTAAAGTTTAAATAATAGCAAAAAGCCACTAACACAGGGCTAATTTTACAATGTGAGCAGATGTTCTTAAAACATTCTTCCACTGTTAGCCTGTGGCTCCAGTGGCTACCGTCCAAAGAACAGGGAGGAAGAAACAATTTGGAGAGCAAGATAAGCTGTTTGCTGGGGGCATAGAATATGATAACTAGTTGGAAGTCATTAAATTATAAGTGCCTATAAGTGATACTCATAATCTCTTCATTGATATGTGTTTCAACTACAGCTCACCTTTTATAAACATCATCTCTCATCATGGAATTACTTCAAATATTTTAGAAATTAAAGAAAATGTGATACCCTTAATTAATTGATGTAATTTAACCTGAACTTGTAGTTTTATTTAATTTAAAGCCTTCATTGGAATTTTTTTTTTCCATTTCACTAGAAAGAATATGCAGGTTTTTACAGGTAAAATAATGAACAACAGCCTTGAGATTTGTTTTAACTTTGCATACATGGGAAGAGGAAAGACAAAAATATTCCCCATCTTTGGGAACACATGCACAGATAACCTAAATTTTCAGTCCTATAGGACTAGGTATTCTTCAGGATTGATAATTTATTGAATTAAACATTATATTCAAGTATAGAAAGCATAGAAATAATAATAAATGATTCATAAATATCTGTAGTCCATTGCAAGAGATGGCCACAGATCATTTTTACATCTATACACATATTTCTTTGTAATGTGTCTACTAGCGCTTTTTTTTCATCAAGTGGTAAAGTCTATTTCCACTCTTTTTGAATTTGAGCTGGCCCTGAGGACATTCTTTGACCAAGAGAAAGTGGTGAAATTGATGCTGTGTGATTTCTGGATCCAGATTTCAAGAGTAATTATAGATTCTGCTGGAACTATCTTAGATCATGCTGAAACCTTGTAAACAAGCCTGAGATAAGCTCCTTGAGGGTGAGATACTACTGGAAAGAGAGACCCAACCAACAAAACATCAGATGCCCAAAATGTGTAGGGCTATTAATACTTTGGACCATCTGTCCTTCTGGAGCCACCAGTTGACTGCAGATGAATACATGACTTAGGTGAGATTAGCAGAAGAACTACCAGCTGAACACAATCCGATTGCCAACTCACAGAATCATGGACAAATAGAGGTGTTCTTTTAAGCCACTATGCTTTTGGATGCTTTGTTTTGTAAAAATAGATTAGTGAGACAACAGCATTTTACCAAAGGTATAATATATGGAATATCTTACAATCACCCAAAGAGATGATATTATGCATACTGCTTTTTACATAATTTATAAGCTGGTTCTAATTTAGAATTCATTAAAGATATTGGTGCTTGTGGTAAACAAACAAACAAACAAAACACTGCTTGCCAATGCAGGAGATGTTAAGAGATGCAGATCTGACCCCCGGGTCAGTAAGATCCCCTGGAGGAGGGCATGGCAACCTACTCTAGTATTCTTGCTTGGAGAACCCCATGGACAGAGGAGCCTGGTGGGCTGTTAGAATCCATAGGGCTGCAAAGAGTTGGACACAACTGAAGAGACAGAGCACACACACATGCGAAGATATCGTTCAGTTCAGGAGCTCAGTTGTGTCTGATTCTTTCTCACCCCATGGAATGCAGCACACCAGGCTTCCCTCTCCATCACCAACTCTCAGACCCTGCTCAAACTCATGTCCATCAAGTTGGTGATGTCATCCAACCATCTTATCCTCTGTCGTCCCCTTCTCCTCTTGCCTTCAATCTTTCCCAGCATTAGGGTCTTTTCCAATGAGTCAGTTCTTTGCATCAGGTGGCCAAAGTATTGGAGTTTCAGCTTCAGCATCAGTCCTTCCAATGAATATTTAGGACTGATTACCTTTAGGATTGACTGGTTTGATGTTCTTGCAGTCCAAGGGGCTCTCAAGAGTCTTCTCCAACACCACAGTTTAAAAGCATAAATTCTGTGGCTCTCAGCTTTCTTTATGGTCCAATTCTCACATCCATGCATGACTACTGGAAAAATCATAGCTTTGACTATACAGACCTTTGTCGGTAAAGTATCATACTGATGTATATATATATACATCATAATATATATATATATATATATATATATGTGTGTGTGTGTGTGTGTGTGTATATATATACATATATGATACCATTTTAAAATCATTTTTTGAATGATTCTCATCATTAATTCTTTTTCTGATTTTCTTTTTCACAACAAAGCTTTTTTTCATATTGAATTTTTTCAGCTTGATTTCCTCCTGGTTAAGTATATTGTCCTGAACTCTACTTAATGAATTTCATTATATTGTTGTAGAATGTTGTTTCTAGGGTCATTTGGGACACTGCTGTCCTTTCTTAGATGTGCTGTTCGGACTCCTTAGTTCAGTGTCATTGGCATTCTGTCATCACGTTCATAGTTTAAAATGTGAAATCTCATTGAGTATATAAGGTTAATTACAGAGGAATATTTCTTGGTTCTCTCCATGCAGAAGACACAGCTGCAGTCCCGACAAGAGTCCTTGCCTGCCCCTGCCTTGTCTCTCTCTATCAAGAATAATTTGTTCCTTGTGGAGCACATTGCCAGACATGATACAAAGGCATTGTCCTACATCCATTGTGCCTGTGCTGAATAGAGCCCCACATCATTATGTATATTTAGCAGAGACATATTACTTAGTCTCTTTTAGTATTTCTCCAATTATCTCAGATAGAACATTGATCTAAAAACATGGATATTCTTTATTCTAATAAAAGTCTCATCTCCTAGATAACCCACCACTCAGCCAGGTCTAAGACTACATGAAACACACCCCTTCATTAGGGATGCTGCCCAGAATCAGATTCAATCATGTAAGACTTTGGAATTTGCAGTTTTGCACTGTGCCAACAAAATCTATATTTGTTCTTTCTTTACAGCATGACTACACGGGAAGCTAAAGTAAATAGCCACTTCTTGGGAAGAAGCTTCTTGATTTATTCTAAAGGATTATATGTTAATTAGGATCCTAGGAAGAAACACATTGTACCCTTGAAGGGATAATTGAAGGGAATTTAACAGAAGGATGCTTTTCAGAGCTGGAGATAAGATAAAGCCATTACTGTCCCTGAAGCAGTGTGTTTAGGCTGTGGCCTGACACAACTGGACTAGAGCCATAGTCATAGAAAGTGAACCACTGCCAGAACACTAGTCCTGCAGAGAAGGGATGGATTTGAACAGGATCTTAGATATTATTTCCTTCACACTTCTCATCTTCAGTTGATTCCTTTCATTTTCCAAATCCAACAGAAGTCAGAGGGCAAGACAGCTCTGGACTCTTGGGGCATAGAACAGGGCAGTGAATGATAGAATGGGTATGGGAGAACACAGAATATCCATCACAGCTGGGGTAGGATAGTGTTTAATACAATGTTCTAGATTGAATTGAGGCTTTTTTTCTCCTACTAAGCAGATCAAGTGTGCTCAAGTACTGCTACAGAACAGGACGTCCTCTCTGTATACCAAATATGAAGTGTTGGAAGGGAATTTAGCTTCACTGTATATACACAATAAATGCATTATATTAATACTTTTGCTTCCCTGGTGGCTCAGAGGGTAAAGCGTTGCCTGCAATGTAGGAGAACTGGGTTTGACCCCTGGGTAGTGAAGATCCCCTGGAGAAGGAAATGGCAACCCACTCTCCAGTACTCTTGCTTGGAAAATTCCATGGACCAAGGAGCCTGGTAGGCTACATGGATTGCAAAGAGTTGGACACAACTGAGCAACTTCACTCATTAATACCTTTCCTAGACTTGCCTTTCCTTATCTAGAGAAAGATGAGAGGAATAAGCCTACACTCTGAATATCAGAAAAAATTGCTTTAAATCCTGGTATTGCCACTTCAAATCCTTGTATGATAAACTTATTTTTTTTTCTTTTTTTCTTTACCTCTATAAAATGGAGATATCTATACCTGCTGTCTAGAATTACTATAAAGATTAAACCAAAAGATGGTTGTAAAAAAAATTGTAACATGCTTAGAATTTAGTAAGCTCTGAATAAATTTAATGCATTGTTTTTAGCTGAAAGGCTGTTAGAGTTAGTAACCTTGATTATTGCTACTTTTTTTCATACTTAATGACTGAGAATGTTCCTGAATACGTGGGTCTCTGGCCTCCTGCATGCACTATAATTTTCTTTCAAAAACTGTGAGCTCATCTTTAAAACTAAATAACTGATTGACAATAATACACTTAAGAGCAATTAAACAAATAAAATTTATTTTAATCTAGTATTAAGTTAATAACATTGATAATAATATTATGATTATTAATAATAAGATGTATATTAGGCACATTGACCTGCCACAATTTAGGTCCTAGACCAAAATGGATTAGATTCTTCACTCATAAGAGTTACTCAGCATGTTTTAATTAAAATTCTTATGGCCAATTCCATAAGCTGAGATGGCTGGAGCAACATCTTACTAAGAAGATACTTATGGCAGCTGGAGACATAATGGTAATATTACCAAGAAATTGATCAAAGCATTTATTGCAATGAGAGTTTTTTCATTTGAAATTTTAGTAAAATAAACACATTTGTATGGACAACATTTTCACAACCACAACTTCAATCAGATATTACATTTTTCTCCTGAAGATTTTGAAAATGAAAGCGAAAGTCACTCAGTTGTGTCTGGTGTCTGACTCTTTGCAACCCCATGGACTGTAGCCTGCCAGGCTCCTCTGTCCATGAAATTCTCCAGGCAAGGATACTGGAGTGGGTAGCCGTTCCCTTCTCCAGGGGATCTTCCCAACCCAGGAAATGAACCCAGGTCTCCTGCATTGCAGGCAGATTCTTTCCTGTCTGAACCATCAAGGAGGATTGTGGGATGAATATAAATTTGAAAACCTTTTCTATCACATTCACATGCTCTGCTTTATGATAAGCTCTCATAGCTTTTTCTTTAAAAAGAATCAATGGTACAAGATAAAAAACATTAGATGAGTCCAGGATTAGAACAAAAAAGTGATGGTCCAAAATGTTATACTTCAAAAAAATCACTAGAGTGTTAAGTGATGATTTATAAACACAGCCAAGCTTTCAACATCAAAGAAAATCTGGGAAACATTTATCAAAACCAATAAATAGTAATTTCTTCAGGGTACTTTTCAAATGGTATTTCATCACTAGTTTTATTTTTATCTATTTTTTAAAACTTCAGTTCCTCATGAAAACAAGTTGTATAGCTTATGGTATTACTCTAGCAAAATGATTTCCATAAATAAAGCAAGATGCAATGGGAAGGAACATATATAAAGATTAATGCATCAGACTTATAGGCTTACGGTGACTAACTATAATTCCTGAGCCTGAAGTTATTGGAAAGAAAATCTCTCTTATGGAAACAGGCAACAAATACCAAACTATCTGGGCAGCACAAGCAATTTACTTTCCTTTGACTTAAAGAATTGTCGTTTTATAGCCATTTTCCCTGAGTTTATTGATTTCATATGCAGTTTTGTACAATGACATAATGTATCTGGACTTCACACACAGAGACAGAAAGGATAACTAACATTTGTGTCATTTGTCAACCCAAAGTAATCAATGGGACCCGTCTCGACTTAGATGTGCAAAGCAACAAGGCAAATCCTCTTCAATCAAAGTGTCTCAGGGATAAGAAAGGTAAGCGTACTGCAGAAAAGAAGCAAAATAAGAAAAAAAATCCTAATGTTAAATGTTTGTCAGAAAATATGTATAAGTTTTTTAGGCATCTTTCATCAAATGTCACATTAGCAGCATTGTAAATGCTAGTCATTTGTCTGTGAATGTTTGCTCTATCCACCAAGAAAAACCATGGGTTCCTTAAGGTTATTAATGTGTGTACTCAAGGAATGTAGATGAACTTTAATAGAATATAATTAGGCAAATCTGCTGCAACATCAAAGTGTTATTATACTTTATAAACTAAAATATAAATTTTTTCAGTTCAGTTCAGTCACTCAGTCATGTCCAAGTCTTTGCAACCCCATGGACTGCTGCACACCAAGCTTCCCAGTCCATCATCAACTCCCAGAGCTTCCTCAAACTCAGGTCCATCGAGTCAGTGATACCATCCAACCACCTCATCCTCTGTTATCCCTTTCTCCTCCTGTCTTCAATCTTTCCCAGCATCAGGGTCTTTTCCAATGAGTCAGCTCTTCACATCAGGTGGCCGAAGTACTGCAGCTTAAGCTTCTGCATCAGTCCTTCCAATGAATATTCAGAACTGATTTCCTTTAGGATTGACTGGCTGGATCTCCTTAAAGTCCAAGGGACTCTTAAGAGTCTTCTTCAACACCACACTTCAAAAGCATCAGTTCTTCAGTGCTCAGCTTTCTTTATGGTCCAACTCTCACATCCATACATGACAACTGTAAAAACTATAGCTTTGACTAGATGGACCTTTGTTGGCAAAGTAATGTCTCTGTTTTTAGCTTTGACTAGATGGACCTTTGTTAGCAAAGTAATGTCTCTGTTTTTAGCTTTGACTAGATGGACCTTTGTTGGCAAAGTAATGTCTCTGCTTTTTAATATGCTGTCTAGGTTGGTCATAACTTTCCTTCCAAGGAGCAAGTTTCTTTTACTTTCATGGCTGCAGTCACCATCTGCAGTGATTTTGGAGCCCAAGAGCATAAAGTCCATCACTATTTCTATTGTTTCTCCATTTATTTGCCATGAAGTGATGGGACCAGATGCCATGATCTTAGTTTTTTGAATGCTGAGTTTTAGGCCAGCTTTTTTACTTTCTTCTTTCCCTTTCATCAAGAGGCTCTTTAACACATTATGTTTCATTTTTCTATATATACAAACACATTCATTATGTCAGAATAACTAATAAAATATTCAGTAGAAATGATAGCACTCAGAGGCAGATTTAGTCAGAATTCTAAAGTTGGTAAAATTGTTTTTTCTTCTTTCTAAACTTTTTCTGCCTGCTTTCCTCCATGACTCCACTGTGCCCAGGATCCAGTGCCTTCATGTTATTTAACTGCTGCTCTCTTGTTATGGGCTGAATGTTTGTGTTGTCCCAAAATTCATGTGTCAAAATCCCATAATGTGATGGTACTGGGGAGAGGAGATTAGGTCATGAGGGTGGAACCCCTATGAATGAGATTGGTGCCCTTAAAAAAAGAGATCCCAGGCAGTTACCTATGAATCAGGAAGTTAGACTTCACTGGACTCTAAATCCACTAGTACTTTGATCTTGAACTTCTTAGCCCCAGAGCTAAGAAAAATAAAAATCTTGTTTAAGCCACCCAAAATAATTGTAATAGCAGCCCAAACGTAATCTCTAGATTGCACAAGGTAATCTAGCAAAGATTTTCTCAGTGTTGTAAACTGCTCTTTCTACTCTACTTTTTCTCAAAGAACTTGCCTGTCTCTGTAGCCACTATAGTAGGCAGGGGACTTCTTGACCACATTGTTCCAGCTACAGATAATAAGACCACTGAGGAAGTATGATTTAAATGGAGCTAATGGACAGACTGATAGCTCATGATTTATATGACATTCTTCATCATGAATAACAAGTTCAACCAAATCCCTATCTCAGAAATTTGAAGCAACTGGTAGATAGAAGAGATTCACAGTGGTAAGTATCTGCTTTAGCTTAAAAAAGAGAAAAAATTGAGTTAAAACTGCAAATATGAGGCATTGTGCACAAAAGGTTATGAGGCAGGAAAACAATTCACAGGGAGATAAATAGGATAGACCAACAGAAAGCAGAGCACTAAGAGAAACCCTATGACCCAAGAGATGTGACAGAAGATCTTTGATGCTTAGTTTTCATTCCAGTTCCTATTCCCATGAGACCTAAATTCTGATTATCACCTGGACTTTGAAATCAATGATCTTGCTGTATTCAGAAAATGCCATTCCATTTTTTTTGAAGCTAGTATTATTAGATCTTTGTTCCTTGTTACAAAACTGTTCAATATATTATTCATCAAATTAATTTGGAAAACAATAATGCTTGCATTTGTAAAGCATTGTATAATTTATTAATCACTTTCATAAGCATTCTTCTGTTTTATCCATACAACAAGAAACTTAGGCAAGCAGGACAGGCATTGATATGTTCAACTAAAATGAGAAAATACAGTATTTGAAAATAATTATGTAAACTCTCAGGACTTATAGGGGTAAAAATAGGACCAAAACCTTGAATTTACTGTGGCAATTATGTCATTGAGGCATAGATGAACACTCACATATATACACACATACACACACACTTGGATTCCTAATCATTTAATTCTTTATTTCTAAAATAAATTTGATCATAGTTATAAGATCAACATTCAGAAAACTAAAATCCTGGCATCTGGTCCCATCACTTCATGGCAAATAGATGGGGAAACATTGGAAACAGTGTCAGACTTTATTTTTCTGGGCTCCAAAATCACTGCAGATGGTGATTGCAGCAAGAAATTAAAAGATGCTTACTCCTTGAAAGGAAAGTTATGACCAACCTAGACAGCATATTTAAAAGCAGAGACAGTACTTTGCCAACAAAGTTCTGTCTAGTCAAGGCTATGGTTTTTCCAGTAGTCATGTATGGATGTGAGAGTTGGACTATAAAGAAAGCTGAGCGCAGACGAATTGATGCTTTTGAACTGTGGTGTTGGAGAAGACTCTTGAGAGCTGATTCATTAGAAAAGACCCTGATGCTGGGAAAGATTGAAAACAGGAGGAGAAGGGGATAACAGAGGATGAGATGGTTGGGTGGCATCACCGACTCAATGGACATGGGTTTAGGTGGACTCCAGGTGTTGGTGATGGACAGGGAGGCCTGGCATGCTGCGGCTCATTGGGTCGCAAAGAGTTGGACACGACTGAGCAACTGAACTGAACTGAACTGATAAGCATAAAATTTCTTTGTAGCTCTTTCTCTTACATTATCTAAAAAAATTTTGGACCCCTTCAGTCCTCCAGTCTTCCACATAACTTTTCAGTTTCCTCTCTTCTTCTTCTAACTTGTGGACATACTCTGTTGCCATTGATAGTGAAAGCAGCAACTGTACTGACAATGGCGCCTAAAGGTGCAGCTGTGAAGTGGACACTAGCTATCCAAAGCTCCACCAGCACTGCTGATGCCCTACGTAAGTGACAATGTCCACAGTCATTCTATAATATTTTCAGGGTGGGCCACCTAGGAAGCCCAAATATCTGCATGTTGGGCACCTATTGCCAGTGTTAAAACCTCTGAAAATGTCAACTATCAATGCAAATGCTGTCATCAAGTCCATTTTTAGTTTTTCTTGGAAATGGAGAGCAAGTCAAAAAATTGGGAAAAGAATACACCAAGGCTGTATATTGTAAGCTTGCTTATTTAAGATAAATGCAGAGTATATTGTGCAAAATGCCAGGCTGGGTGAATGACAAGCTGGAATCTAGATTGATGGGAGAAATATCAACAAAGTCAGATATGCAGGTGATCCCCCCTAATGGCAGAAAATGAAGAACTAAAGAGCCTTCTGATGAGGATAAAAGAGAAGAGTGAAAAGCTGCCCTGAAACTCCACATTCAAAAAAATTAAAATCATGCCATTCAGTTCCATTACTTCATGGTAAATACAAGGGGAAAAAAATGAAAGCAGTGACAGACTTTATTTTCTTGGGCTCCAAAATCACTGCAGATGGTGACCACAGTGATGAAATTAGAAGACTACCATAGTGTATGTGAGAAAGAGAAGATAATTTAATGGAAAAATTAAGAAGCTATATAACATAACTTGGTGTGGCAAAAACAAATTTGTAAACCTATATGCTATGTTTAACTCAAGAAAAGAAATATATTTGTGAAATACAGATCATTGCTTTTTATCAAAGTTATGTGTGGGCCTTTATTTCAAGTACATTTTCAAAAGTACTATTATTGCTTCATTAAAAAATTGAAGTCTAAATCATAGCAGCGGCTAAATCACATAGTAAGTAAAATTTTCCATCATAACCATTTTAATATATGCCTATTTATACACTTTTATTATATAGGGTCTCTAATGTTCACACACTAGTAAACTAATGCTCAAAATTCTCCAAGCCAGGCTTCAGCAGTATGTGAACTGTGAACTTCCAGATGTTCAAGCTGGTTTTAGAAAAAGCAGAGGAACCAGAGATCAAATTGCCAACATCTGCTGGATCATCAAAAAAGCAAGAGAGTTCCAGAAAAACGTCTATTTCTGCTTTATTGACTATTCAAAGCCTTTGACTGTGTGGATCATAATCAACTGTGGAAAATTCTTCAAGATATGGGAATACCAGACCACCTGACCTGCCTCTGAGAAACCTATATGCAGGTCAGGAAGCAACAGTTAGAACTGGACATGGAACAACAGACTGGTTCCAAATAGGAAAAGGCGTACATCAAGGCTGAATATTGTCACCCTGCTTATTTAACTTCTATGCAGAGTAAATCATGAGAAACACTGGGCTGGAAGAAGCACAAGCTGGAATCAAGATTGCCAGGAGAAATAACAATAACACATATGCAGATGACACCACCCTTATGGCAGAAAGTGAAGAGGAACTAAAGAGCCTCTTGATGCAAGTGAAAGAGGAGAGTGAAAAAGTTGGCTTAAAGCTCAACATTCAGAAAACTAAGATCGTGGCATCTGGTCCCATCACTTCATTGGAAAGAGATAAGGAAACAATGGAAGCAGTGTCAGACTTTACTTTTTGGGGTTCCAAAATCACTACAGATGGTGATTGCAGCCATGAAATTAAAAGACACTTACTCCTTGGAGGGAAAGTTATGACCAACCTAAATAGCATATTGAAAAGCAGAGACATTACTTTGCCAACAAAGGTCCATCTAGTCAAGGCTATGGTTTTTCCAGTAGTCATGTATGGATGTGAGAGTTGGACTGTGAAGAAAGCTGAGCACCAGAGTTGATGCTTTTGAACTGTGGTGTTTGAAGAAGACTCTTGAGAGTCCCTTGGACTGCAAAGAGATCCAACCTGTCCATTCTAAAGGCCATCAGTCCTGGGTATTCTTTGGAAGGAATGATGCTAAAGCTGAAACTCCAGTACTTTGGCCACCTCATGTGAAGAGTTGGCTCATTGGAAAAGACTCTGATGCTGGGAGGGTTGGGGGTAGGAGGAGAAGGGGACGACAGAGGATGAGATGGCTGGATGGCATCACTGACTCGATGGACGTGAGTCTGAGTGAACTCCGGGAGTTGGTGATGGACAGGGAGGCCTGGCATGCTGCAATTCATGGGGTCACAAAGAGTCGGACACAACTGAGTGACTGAACTGAACTAAACTGGATGCATATACAGATTGCTCATGATCCCAGGTTACAGGTGATATTTATGGCATACGAAACTCTGACATATTATTTGCAATTTTTCTTTTTGATGTCCAGTGGCCCTATGTGAATCTCAGCTAGCTGGGCTACCTCTAATGACCAGTCTCAGGTAATGGGTACAAAAGCAGAATCTGATCCCAAGGAGAATAGTTCCTAGTGTTTTTTTTTTTTTTAATACCTCAATTCATATGCAGTTTAATCTTTTTTTTTTACATTCTTATGATATCATTGACATTCAATAGTATAATTTTTTAGATCAATTTTTCCAGGGACTTATATTTCTGGCATATTATTTGTCATTAATTTGCAGTTATCTTACAACCTTCTCAACAACAGTAAAGGTCATTCGTATTTCCTAGTGTTTTTAATTTCCAAATGGAAGCTCTGAAGTTAAGGTTTTAAGAGAGCTGTATTAGGTAAGGCTCAAATATCTAAGCCCTAGAATCTCTATGATGACAATCATATCACAAAAATAGAGTGAGAAGAAGAGCAGTAGTGTCAGACTCCTACTTCCCTCATGCCCACAAGAAGCAAAAGTTCCAAGAACCCAGGAATAAATGAGGGAACACTATACAAGGTATAGAGCTATGTGGGCTTGTGCTGGAGAGAGAAAATTAACAATGCCATGGACATGACTGAGTCTGCAGTGAGTGAGTGTCTGTGCTCCACCAAGGTCATAACCACTCATCACAGGCCCCCAGGGAGACATGTGGGAGACAAGCCAGTTTCCCAGACCATTCCAGGAGCATCTATACGATATCATGAGTGCTAAGGATGATATTACTCAATATTATTCAAAAAAGACATATTTTACAGCATCTCTTACTATTCACACAGTAGCAATGACATCTTCCTGAACCTTGAAAATTTGCTCAACCATATATGAACTACCCTTCCAGAACAAATGGCCCTATCTATGCAATATCTTGCTGCTGCTGTGCTGTGTTCAATTGTGTTCGACTCTTTGTCCGACTCTATAGCCTGCCAGGCTCCTCTTCTGTCCATGGAATTTTCCAGGCAAGAATACTTGAGTGGGTTGCCATTTACTACTACTGGGGATCTTACTGACCCAGGGATCAAAGTCACAGCTCTGTGTCTCATGCATGGCAGGCCGATTCTTTACCACTCGCCACCTGGGAAGGCTTCAGTGTCTTGGGATCCTCTTAAATTCCAAAGTAGGGAATGGAAGCTTGGAAACCTGTACTTACATGGATGTGCTGGTTTAAATCACTTCAAACTCCCCTGAGCCTGAATCCATGTATCTTTACAAAATTAACTGTCTTTGGAAACAGAGCTGAAAGCTTGACAATGGCATTTAGTGAACAACAAACATACCTCTCATATATGAAGGAAAGAAGACAGTGTTAAAGAGAATTTTCTCTTTTGTGGGGGGAATAGTTATCCATCAAAACTTTAAGTAGATAGAGAAAATGACACTGGGAAAATGAGAGCTTGTAACCTTTTGTAGCTACTGCTGAAGTGCTCTCTCAGTTTTTAAGAATATGATCCATCTGGATAGTTGTCTCCTTTGTGGGGTTCTTCCTTGCCTTATGGTTTGCCATATGTATTATGGCTGACATAGTGGATGGTCCTCTCACATTCCTTAGCCCACCTCTGAAGTCAGATTCTGTTTTGGTGATCTGATTTTACTCATACCTATAGCTTTCTGCTCCCCTTTTCCTGAGGTCAGTCTTTGGCATTGGGACTGTGTTTGGCAGGAAGTTATGCCACCATGAGTGTCTATCAACCAGTGAACAGCAGTAGGTGTGTAGCTTCTTGCTTTCCTCCCTGGATTGCAATAATTCTACAAAATCTCTTTTAGGGTCCAGAGCAGGACTGAGTTCCAGTTCCCAAAAGCAGTAATCCACTCATTAATGAAACCTTAATGCTTGCCCTCCCTTTTGTTTCTTATTTGTTCATTCTTTCACTATCCAGATATATTGGCTTTAGTATTTGCTTTTGAGGGACTCAAACTAAGAAATAGGTGGTGTTAGTGGTAAAGAACCCACCTGCCAATGCAGGAGACATAAGAGACACAGGTTTGATCCCTGCCTCCAGAAGATCCCTGGAGAAGAGAATGGCAACCCACTTCAGTATTCTTGCTTGGAGAATCCCATGGACAGAGAATCTTGGAGGGCTGTTGTTCATGGGGTCGCAAAGAGTGGGACATGACTGACGTGACTTAGCATGCATGCAGCTAAGAAATGTACCTTGTGGAGTGACTGTACTTATGTGTCACCGTCCCTGATTACTTCAGTTGTAAGAAATGTGATGTGCTGATACAAATTATCCCTAAAACAAAATATCATTTTTATAGCTTCATCTTCATGGGTTTGCTTTATTGTGAGAAAAAGTCTTGTTCTTAACTTTGTAACGAAATTAAAATGAATGTCAACTAAAGGAATTCTTTAAAAATTGAAATCTCAAATACAGATTAAGTGCAAACTGTTTGCTTGAGTACATCATTCTATAGTGTTTATACTTGTTTCAGTTCAGGTTTATCTCTAAGCTTGGTGCCTATCATTTTCTATAAATAGCCATCAAAATTGTCCTCTGGATCCCTTTATAGCACTCCAAAGATATGAAGTTCTCATCAGAGTAAAGCACAAGGGAATGTGAGTTTGATTTTGTTGAGCTGAGAGATCTGTCCTTGGGAAATGTTTGTTATGTTTAATTATGTACCCGTGTGTCTTCATGAAGCACTCTCTCTGTTAAAGCAATATTGATCTACTTTCCCTTTCTACCTGGGCATTCTATTTCACAGATCATTGTAGACATGTCAAGCATTCCAAGAAATTCAAGTATAGAGAAAAGTATATAGAGCCAAAGGGGGAAAATAGAACTAGTACCTGTTCTTGTAGTTTTGCATTATTTTGTTGATAAAATATGATGAAGCAAGGGTGATTTTTCACATTGTACCCTCTAGAGTTCTTAGAGTCTGTAAGGTGAAATGAAAAAAAAAAATCAAATGAAAGCAGATAGTGCATTTTTGGATCAATTTACCTAGCTCTACACCTGGGACCAGCTTGCCGTGGTTATGATGGACAGGTGTCTGTTGGCTCCTTTTTGAATTCACCTTTGCTTATGGATCTGAGAAGGCACTTGTCATTCCAACCACATCTAATATCATTTATAGACTATAACAGAGAATAAAAGAAAACAAATACTGAAATAGGAAGGCAGCTGGCATAATTCAAGGTGAATCTCACACCTGGGGACAGTCTGCCTTTATAAGAAGGTAGTGTAAACAATAGCTATAATTTGTGTCAGGGCACATTCTTGAGAGCTTTCAAATTGTCTGGTGGCAAAAATGGGAATGATGCTAATAAATATGATTAAGGTTGAACGGGAAAAAAACTGAGGGCAACTGGCTAGCTAAGACATTTAATAATGGAATATGACACTGTTTGCTTCTAGGTCACTAGTTCCAATTCAGTCAAAATCAGAAGCAGCTGAAAGCTATGATTATGTAATGTGTGCCTGGCGGCCTATGTGTAATAGTGTAATGGTCACAGTTCAGGGAAGATGTGCCCCCTGCAGCCATAAATATATCGAGTATCAGCTAAAGCTTTTCAACATTTTTAATCATTCTGAAGTTATTATAAAAAGACCAAATATTGCTTAGGACTAGATTCTATCTTGATCTTTCCTACTGGAATCTCATCGTTGTCAAAAGTGGCTCCTCAAAATATGAGTAATCAGTCCTCCCTATCTACAGACATAGATACTGATCTGACAGATACAGAGAGACATCTGTACTACGCCATTATCTACAAGGGCTCTGGGCATCCATGGAGTTTGGTATTCACAGGATGGGGGAGGTGGTAGAAGTTTTGGAACTGATCCCCTGCAGATATCAAGGAATTATCGGAAAAATCTTCCCCCCTGGAGACTTTGGGAACTGACTGGTGACCTAAGAAGCTGTCATCAAACTCAAGAGAGAAACACTGAGTCCCTGACCCAGGTCTAGTGTTTTTAAAATTGTATTTTGATCATTTTGGCTGCATCATGTGACATGCAGCTGCCTCTCTGTTCCCCAACCAGGATGGAACCTATGCCCCTTGCAGTGGAAACTCGGAGTCTTAACCACTGGACCACCAGGGAAGTCCCCGAGGTACAGTTTCTGCTTTAAAGTGTGGAAATCACTTTACATCTCTATGCTTCATTTTCCTTCTGTATAAAGTGGAGATGACTAAATAAATATTATACAGGGCTATTTGGAAAATTATATGACTTAATGTTTATAAAACTTTAGGCATTACGGTCTTCTTACCTACATGTGAAAGTGGGATGGGACAGGTGCCTGTTTTAAGAGCTTAGGTACTAATATAGTACTTGGACTAACACAAATCAATAACCCTAGTACAATGTTGAAGAGTATGTAAGGAGTGGAGAGAGAAGCTACACGTGTTCATTTTCTTATTGCTCATTCCTGGAGTAAAGTGGACCCTGAGCCTTCTAGTGAAAGAGGAGGAATGAGAGACAGTGCTGCTTTCTAACCTCAAATAATCATGTCATCAGCTTTCTGAAGTTCCAAGGTAAAAGCATGTCTTTGGGTATTAATATAGCACCTGAAATGTGTATCTGTCACCCTCATCTCTCTATCCTTGGAAGAATAGAGAAGTGTACACTTCAGAGAAAGGAGTCTAAAAAGAAACTGTTCCTGTCTGGGTGTTCCATTATTTATGAAATAATTTAAAAAGTACCTCCATAAGATCTTCCAGACTGAAAATTTCATTTACTTCCCAGAATAATGATGAAGTTGTTTTTTTTTTAATAATAAAATTCATGGACTTGGTAACAGATACAGATGAAGTGCTACATAACTACAATATTATTTGAAAATGTGTACTTTTAGAAATCACAGAAGACTTAATGGGTTGAATTTACAAATATTTGAATACATTGGATTTATAAATATTTAAGTATATTGAATTTACAAATATTTGAATATTTGAATCTATGACTTATGGGGAAAAGTTAAATTCAAAGAGATTTCCTATAGGCAAAGGCTGAATCCTCCTGGTAGTAGAAGTTAACAGCAGTGACTGAGTTTTCAGATTGTTTTATATACATTGCCTTATTTGATTATTCCATAGCTTTGGGAGTTAGGGCACTGTTATTGTTTTTCTTTTCTGCTGGTGTTGCATACATGAGAAATTTTTGCCTCAGATAGTTTGTTTTGATTGTCCTTGGTCACAGAGCTAGAAAGCAGAAAAGGCAGGAGTCAAACCACAGGGCTTCACATCTCTTGCTGGCTCACCATGCCGCCACTAAGCAGTTATGACTTCACTTTCCATTTGATTGGGCATTGAGTTAGATGTTTTATCCTGTAAATATCTCTGAAAAATTACAGGCAAACTAAGAGAGGATCATTCAATTCAACATATATAAATATACATATTAGGCTATTTCACAGTACACTCTCTTTTTATAGTTCTCAGGTACACAAGATGAGATCAGCCTACACTATACACTTGCCCCTGTAAAGAACTGTTATTTAGCATTTCAACTACTGCTGTTCCTGTAGCAGGGATTTCAGGCTAAATGTCTTCTGAATGGAAAACTGAACTGGCAAGGCTGTATACTAAAACAAACAAACTACTGAGCCAACTAATAGATCTCCTTAACATAGTTGAAAGTTATTCCCACAATATCTAAGCCCCTTTGGGTTTAGACTATTTTTAAGTTATTTGTATTTTGTACACAGATTTGAGAGACTGAATTTGTTGTTGTTGTTCAGATGCTCAGTCATGTCTGACTCTTTGTGACCCCATGGACTGCTGCACACCAGGCTTCCCTGTCCTTCATCATCTCCCGGAGATGGTAGTCCACTGGATCAGTGATGTCATCCAATCATCTCGTCCTCTGTCTTCCCCTTCTCCTCCAGCTTTCAATCATTCTCAGCATCAGGGTCTTCTCTAATGATTCAGCTTTCACATCAGGTGGCCAAAGTGTTGGGGCTTCAGCTTCATCATCGGTCCATCCAATGAATATTCAGGACTGATTTCCTTTAGGATGGACTGGTTTGATCTCCTTGCAGTCCAAGGGACCCTCAAGAGTCTTCTCCAACACCATAGTTCCAAAGCATCAACTCTTCGGCGCTCAGCTTTCTTTATGGTCCAGGTCTCACATCCATACATGACTACTGGAAAAACCATAGCTTTGACTATATGGGTCTTTGTTGAGAGACTGAATAGTGGGCTCAAATCTTGAAGGCCTTTTGCATGGGATCATATACAGACTGACATGATGTTGAAAGATGCCCTAGTGGAAAATCCATGGCTTACTTCATTCCCCTACACCTTCCAAAGTTATAAAAATGAATTAGCCTCTCTTCTTAAGAACTATTTAGGAATTCAATGCTGAACGGTAAAGTAGAAAAATCATGATAAATGTTTTAATTTTAGGATTGTATTTTACAATTACTCAGATATAGTTACAAAAATATTTATCATGAAGACACAGATAAAAAAGAAAAGGGTTTATCCATATGCCTTTCTTTCTAAGATATTTATTTCTCATTAATCTTACATCACCATCTCTTACACATATCATTGTAGTGGCCTTCTAACAAATCAACTTCTTCTATTTTTGTGCCTCTATAATCTACTTTCTCTTTCTACTGTCTCTTTAATGTGGGTATTCGTTCTTTACTTTTTTTTTTTTAATAAATACTTCCGTGATTTATCATCATAGTAACAGTAAAACCCCAACTCCTTACTATGGTTATAAGGCATTCCGTGATATGGTTCTAGCCTGGCATGACAGTTTTATTGCACACCACCGTCCTTTTTTCATATTAAGCAACAGCTGTAGTTTTTAGGTTGACAACCAAACAAAGTTTTCCATGTTGGAGCCTGTGTACAAGTTCTTTTCTCAGCAACTTCAATGTCGCCGGTTCAGTAGTACTCCTAGATACCATCTCTGTTGGGTAGTCTTTCCTGAGCTAGAGTAGATGGACATCCTTCCAATGAACAAAATAACACTTTTTTCAGTGTTGCTTTGTGGACTTAGTTTCTATAATAATTTATCCTGGTCATACTCCCCACACCCAACTTTTTAATTTCCTTTTTTTGGCCGCATCCTGCAGCACGTGGAGTCTTAATTCACCAACCAAGGTTCAAATGGGTGTTCTTGCAGTGAAAGCATGGAGTCTTAACCCCTGGTTTACCAGGGAAGTCCTCCCACACCCTAGTTTAAAAATATATTAATAGATTCTAATGAAATATTTGAACTCACTTATTAGAAAAAATATACAGAAAAATACATTCAAAGATTTGAATACTTTTTATTAAAATATCCTTTTTATTGGGCTCTCATAGTGGCTCAGTTGTAAAGAATCTGCCTGCCAAAGCAGGAGACTCTGGTCCAATACCTGTGTTGGAAAGATCCCCTGGAGTAGGAAATGGCAATCCACTCCAGTATTCTTGCTTGGAGAGTTCCTTGGACACAGGAGCCTGGTGGGCTACACTCCATGTGGTCACAAAGAGTCAGGCATGACTGAATGACTAACACTTTCACTTTCTATTCCACAGACATTTTTATCCACAATTTGACTCTTGTCCCTTCCAATTATACTGAGATATAACTGATATATGGCACTGTATAAGTTTAAGGTGTATAGCATAATGATTTGACTGATGCATATCATGAAATGATTATCATAGTAAGTTTAGTGAATTCCGTCATTTCATATACATACAAAATTTAAAAAACAGAAATAATAATTTCTTTGTATTGAGAACTCTTTAAGATTTACCCTCTTAACAGCTTTCATACATAAAATTTGGCAGTTGCTTATCATGTTGTAACATTACTGAATATATTCCCAGTACTTATCTTGTAACTGGGAGTTTGTCCTTTGGATTGTTTTTATCCAACTCCTTCTCCTTCCCCTGACACCTCTGGGAATCCCAGATCTGTTCTCTTTTTCTGAGTGGGTCTTCTTGTGTGTGTAAAGTATAATTGACCTACAACACTATATCATTTCCTGGTATGCAACATAGTGATTTGATATTTCTATACATTTCAAAATGTTCACCAAAATAAGTCTAGTTACCTGTCACCATAAAAATATATTACAAAATTATTGACTATATTTTCCACACTGTACATTTTATATTTGTGACTCAATTATTTTACAACTTTTAGTTTGTACTTTTTAATCTCCCTCACCTATTTCTTTCTTGTCCCCAGTCCTTTCCCTCTGGCAACCACCTGTATGTTCTGTGTATCTATAAATCTGTTTTTATTTCATTATGTTTGTTCATTTCTTTTGTAATTTAGACACCACATATAAGTGAAATCATACAATATTTGCCTCTCTTGTCTGACTTATTTCATGTAGCATAATACCTTGTAGGTCCATCCATGTTGTCACAAAAGGCAAAATTTCAGTCTTTTTTTTTTTTTTTTAAGACTGAGCAATACTCCATTGTATAAATGAGCCATATCTTCTTTATCCATTCCTCTATCAATGAGCATTTAGGATGTTTCCATATCTGAACACTGTAAATAATGCTATAATGAACGTAGAAGTGCATATATCTTTCTAGTTAACTATTTTGGTTTCTTCAGAAAAAATATCCAGAAGTGGAATTGCTGGATCTGCTGGATCACATGGTGGTTCTATTTTTCATTTTTGGAGAAACCTGCATACTGCTTTCCACAGTGGCTACACCAATTTACATGCCTACTAACAGTGCATGAAGATTCCCTTTTATTCCCCACATTCTCACCAACACTTGTTGTATGTTGTCTTTTTGATAATAGCCATTTTTATAGGTGTGATGGTACCTCAGTGCAGTTTTGATTTGCAGTTACCTGATAATTAGACTTCCCTGGTGGCTCAGAGGTAAAGAATCTGGCTGCAATGTAGGGGACCTAGGTCCATCCCTGGGTTGGGAAGATCCCCTGAAAAAGGAAATGGCAACCTATTTGGTACTATTCTTGCCATGGACAGAGGAGTCTGGTGGGCTACAGTCCATGGGGTCACAAAGAGCTGAACACGACTGAGCAACTAACACTTTCTCTGATAATTAGTGATGTTGAGCATCTTTGCATGTGACTGTTGGCCATCTGTATTTCTTCTTTGGCAAAATGTCCATTCCCATCCTCTGCCCGTTTTTTTTACCAGGTTTATTTTTGTTGTTGAGTTGTGTGAGATCTTTGTAAATTTTGAACATTAACCTCTCACTGGATATATCATTTGCAAATATATTCTTCCATTCAGTAGGTGGCTTTTCCAGTTTGTTGCTAGTTCCATCTACTGTTCAGAAGCTTTTTCGTTTTATGGAGTGCCACTTGTTTCTTCTTGCTTTTGTTGTTAATTTCAAAGAAATAATCACCAAAACTTGTGTCAAGAAGTATACTACCTGTGCTCTCTTCTAAGACTTTTATGGTTCAGGTCTTATGTTCAAGTGTCTAACCCATAATGAGTTAATTTTTGTGTATGTTGTGCTGAAGAATTGATGCTTTTGAACTGTGGTGTTGAAGAAGACTCTTGTGAATCCTTTGGACTGCAAGGAGACCCAACCAGTCCATTCTAAAGGAGATCAGTCCTGAATATTAATTGGAAGGACTGATGTTAAAGCTGAAACTCCAATACTTTGGCCACCTGATGCAAAGAACTGACTCACTGGAAAAGATCCTGATCCTGGGAAAGATTGAAGGCAGGAGGAGAAGGGGACAACAGAGGATGAGATGGTTGGACGGCATCACTGACTTGATGGACATGAGTTTGAGCAAGCTTCGGGCGTTGGTGATGAACAAGGAAGCCTCGGTGCTGCAGTCCATGGGGTCGCAAAGAGATGGACACCACTGAGTGACTGAACTGAACTGAACTATCAGAAAGTGTTCCAGTTGTATTCCTTTGTATGTGGTAGTCTAATTTCTCAACACTATTTATTAAACAGACTGCGTTTTCCTCCTTGTATATTCTTGCCACAGATTAATTGAGCCTATCAGATCAGATCAGATCAGTCACTCAGTTGTGTCCGACTCTTTGCGACCCCATGAATCACAGCACGCCAGGCCTCCCTGTCCATCGCCAACTCCCGGAGTTCACTCAGACTCACGTCCATCGAGTCAGTGATACCATCCAGCCATCTCATCCTCTGTCATCCCCTTCTCCTCCTGCCCCCAATCCCTCCCAGCATCAGAGTCTTTTCAAATGAGTCAACTCTTCACATGAGGTGGCCAAAGTACTGGAGTTTCAGCTTTAGCATCAGTCCTTCCAAAGAAATCCCAGGGCTGATCTCCTTCAGAATGGACTGGTTGGATCTCCCTGCAGTCCAAGGGACTCTCAAGAGTCTTCTCCAACACCACAGTTCAAAAGCATCAATTCTTCGGCGCTCAGCCTTCTTCACAGTCCAACTCTCACATCCATACATGACCACAGGAAAAACCATAGCCTTGACTAGACAAACCTTTGTTGGCAAAGTAATGTCTCTGCTTTTGAATATGCTATCTAGGTTGGTCATAACTTTCCTTCCAAGGAGTAAGCACCTTTTAATTTCATGGCTGCAGTTACCATCTGTAGTGATTTTGGAGCCCAGAAAAATAAAGTCTGACACTGTTTCCACTGTTTCCCCATCTATTTCCCATGAAGTGGTGGGACCGGATGCCATGATCTTCGTTTTCTGAATGTTGAGCTTTAAGCCAACTTTTTCACTCTCCACTTTCACTTTCATCAAGAGGCTTTTGAGTTCCTCTTCACTTTCTGCCATAAGGGTGGTGTCATCTGCATATCTGAGGTTATTGATATTTCTCCCCGCAATCTTGATTCCAGCTTGTGTTTCTTCCAGTCCAGCATTTCTCATGATGTACTCTGCATATAAGTTAAATAAACAGGGTGACAATATACAGCCTTGACATCCTCCTTTTCCTATTTGGAACCAGTCTGTTGTTCCATGTCCAGTTCTAACTGTTGCTTCCTGACCTGCATACAGATTTCTCAAGAGGCAGATCAGGTGGTCTGGTATTCCCATCTCTTTCAGAATTTTCCACAGTTTATTGTGATCCACGCAGCCAAAGGCTTTGGCATAGTCAATAAAGCAGAAATAGACATTTTTCTGGAGCTCTCTTGCTTTTTCTATGATCCAGCAGATGTTGGCAATTTGATCTCTGGTTCCTCTGCCTTTTCTAAAACCAGCTTGAACATCAGGAAGTTCACTGTTCACATATTACTGAAGCCCGGCTTGGAGAATTTTGAGCATTACTTTACTAGCATGTGAGATGAGCCTATATGTGACTTTATTTCTGAGCTTTCTATTCTGTTCTAATGATCTATATATCTGAATTTATGCTAGTAGCATTCTGTTTTAATCACATCATTGTATTATAACTTAAAACCAGGGAGCATGATGTCTCTAGCTTTGCTCTTCTTTCACAAGATTTCTTTGGAAATTTATGGTTTTTAGTGGTCCTATACTAATTTTAGTACTTTTTGTTTTATTTCTATGAAAAATACCATTGGCATTTGATAGAAATTGCATTGAATGTGTACTTTGCTTTGGGTAGTATGAAAATTTTAACAATATTAATGCTTCCAACTCACAAGGCTGAAATTTGTTTCCATGTATTTGTATGTTCAGTATCTTTCAATAGTGTCTTATATTTTTCAATATACATGTCTTTCACCTCCCTGGAATAATTTATTCATAGATATTTATTTCTTTTTGATGTGTTTGTAAATGGGATTGTGTTCTTAAATTGTGTGTTAATGTATAGAAATGCAAGTGATTTTTGCATAATGATTCTGTATACTGCAACTTTACTTAATTCAAGTATTAGGTCTAAAAATTTTTTTGAGTGAGTCTTTAAGGTTTTATACCTATAATATCATGTCATCTTCGAATAGTGACAGTTTCCATTATTTTTTCCCAGTGGATGCCTTTTGTTTCTTTTTCTTGACTATTTGCTCTGGTTAGGACTCTAATAGTATTTTGAATACAAAGCCAAGAATGAAAATCCTTAGGGGCTTCCCAGGTGGACCTAGTGGTAAAGAAGCCGACTGTCAGTGTAGAAGAGTCTTAAGAGATGCAGGTTTGCCGCCTGGGTCAGGAAGATCCCCTGGAGGAGGACATGGCAACCCACTCCGATATTCTTGCCTGGAGAATGCCATGGACAGAGGAGCCTGGTAGACTACAGTCCATGGGTCACAAAGAGTTGGTCACAAATGAAGTGATTTAGCATGCATGCACGAGCATCCTAATCTTGTTCTTGATCTTAGAGGAAAAGCTTTCAGTTTTTTCACTGTTGACTATGATAACATCTGTGAGCTTGTCATATATGACCTTTATTATGTTGAGGTACATTTCCTCTATACCTGCTTTGTTGAGAGTTTTTTTTATCATAAAAAAATTGATGTTTAATTTTGTCAAACATAGGTTCCCACACTGCTGCTGCTAAGTCGCTTCAGTCGTGTCCGACTCTGTGTGACCCCATAGACTCTGAGATGATTATCTGATTTTTTTAATCCTTCATTTTGTTGCTGTGGCATATCACACTTACTGACTTGTTGATGATAAAAACATTCTTACATCTTTGGAATAAATCCTGCTTGATCATGGCATATAATCTTTTTAACATATTGTTGAATTTGCTAATATTCTATTGAGGCTGTTTACATCTATGGTCATCATGGATATTGCCTGTAATTTTCTCTTCTTGTGGCACTATGATCTGGTTTTAGTTTTAGAGTAATGATGGCCTTGTTAAATGAGTCTGGAAAATTTCCCTTCCCTTCTATTTTTTGTTAGAATTTGAGAAGGATTAATCTTAATTCTTTTTAAAATTTTGGTAGAATTTATCAGGGAAGTTATTTGGCCCTGGACTTTTGTTTTTCTGGATGTTTTGATCAATGATTTAATCTCCTTAGTAGTAATCTATAAGTAAAAGTTCAGATTTTTTACTTCATCATGATTCCATCTTAGTGGGTTATATGTTTCTAAAAATTTATCTATTTCTTCTAGACTGTCCAATTTTTTTGTATACAATTCTTCATAGTAAGCTGTTATGATCATTTATATTTCTATAGTATCAATTGTAATATATCCTCTTTAATTTCTGATTTTATATATTTGATTCATCTCTTTTTCTGATGACTCTAGATAAATATTTTTCAATTCTGTTGTTTTGAAAGTGATAGAGTTGATAGGAGTATTATTTATTATTATCATCATAATAATATATATGTGTCCTGGGTTCCTGACACAAGAGGCTTCTAAAATACTTAAGATCCCCAGAATGGATGAGGAGAGTCATTGTGTGTGCTAATCAGATGACTGGTGCCGAGAGGCCCACAGATAGCTTCCTGATGCGGACTTGTTACTGGAAAGACCAACATGTGATTCGAGGGTTGGAACTTTCAAAGCCAACAATTCATTTTCTCTAGGGAGGGGAAAGGGGCTGGAAACTGGCTTAGTCAGCAAAGTTTAATAATTTAATCAATCATGTCTACATAATAAAACCTCAATAAAACCCCCTAAACTATATGTTTGAAGAGCTTCCAGACTGATGAACATATCCATTTGTTAGGAGACTGGTGAACCTCAAATTCCATTGGGTCAGAAGTGCTCCCTGGGGACTCTTCTGGACCTCACCCTATGCAGCTCTTCATCTGGCTGGTCATTTGCATCCCTTATAATAACCATTATAAAAAGCCAGTGAATATAAGTGAAGTGTTTCCTTGAGTTCTATAGACCATCATAGCAAATTATTGAACTTGAGGAGAGAGCTCTGAGAATCCTCCCCCCAATTAATAAGTGGATGATTAGAAGTATAGATGTTAACTCAAGATTTGTGACTGGCATGTGAAGTAGGGTGGCAGTCTTGTGGGACTGAGATCATAACATGTGGGATTTGTGCTATCTCCAGGTCATTAGAGTTAGAATTGAATTTAATTATAGGATACCTGCTTGGTGTCCGGAAATTTGGGGAATTGATTGTTACTGTGGAAGAAACACACATTTGTTTTCAGAAGTGCTGAGAGTAAAAACAGCTCATAGACCTTGAGATTATATAGTTAAATTCAATACTGATTAAAAACATCTCCAAAGAGAAGTACCTCAGTTAAATTCAGATGGTTAATCTCCAGCCTATTAATCTCTTAAATGCTGAGACAGCCATGGAAGTAAAAATGTGTGACAGAATTGCATTTTTTAAAATGTGAGAACTGTTATTAAGACTATGTTGAGAGACTTCCCTGTGGTCCAGTGGTTAAGACTCTGTGCTTCCAATGCAGGGGCGTGGGTTCGATCCCTGGTTAGGAAACTAAGATCCCACATGCTGTGCAGTTAGCCAAAAAAAAAAAAAAAAAGAAGACAGTGTTTCTTAATGCATTTTATTTTAAGGTTTAGGTTCAGAAAGGCCAGATATATCCTTGCATGGGCTTACTGAGCATTGCATGGGCTTACTGAGTGTCGTCATTTCAATAAAACTGGTTCTCCTCTCCCATTCTCTATCTTCACAAATAATGTCAGAGAAGAACTAAGAGGGAGAGAGTATGGATAATGCATTTTCATGAAAGGAAAGAAGGGGTAACTCATAGGAACTGCTCATAAAGCTTGAGATGAAATAATGTAGTAGTGGAAGTCAGTATTATCCATCTACTCCACTTAAATTTCTAATACCAAGAAACATGTAGGTTAGAATCTAAAAGTACCTATCAGCTCCGGGTCTAGAGGACTTCCAGTGTTTGAGTTCAAGAATACAAGCATCAAAGAAATGTCTCTAAAGGCCTTTAGCTGTAAGTCAACCTTAGGTTAGTAGGGAAAATATGGTCAACCACATCTTTTAAAGGATCACTAATATTTAGAAGAGCAATTTGGGAGTAAGATCTCCACCAGTAGGGCTTATTCTAATCACCGTAATTTTACACCATTTCCAGCAGTAGTATGGTAGGCATAGTAATATGTTTTTCAACCAGTTCTTTCTCCAAGGAAGAACTTGTTGCCATACCTGTTGGGCATTGCTCTATGTAAACAGCCTTCAGCTGTCAGGCCCTTGAGGGATTGTTGCAGATGCAGACTACTACCTCTGCAAAGATCAGGGCTGCATTCCACAACCCGATTCTGCAGGTTGGAGATGAGATGGTAATAGAAGGACTTGAGCTAATCTCTCTAAAGAAAACACTGAAATTACAACTAACTGCTGAATGACTATCAGTAAAAAAAACTAGAACCTATCCCAAAAGATATTGTACATCCAAAGACAAATAAAAAGCCACAATGAGATGGTAGGGGTGCCACATTTGTAACAGAATCAACTCCCATCTGCCATGTGTGTGACCCACAAATTGGAAAATAATTATATTGCAGAGGTTCTCCCATAGGAGTGAGAGTTCTGATCCCCATGTCAGGCTCCCTAGACTGGGAGCCTGACATCAGGAGGAGGAGCGCCCAGAGCATCTGGCTTTGAAGGCAAGGGGGGTTTCAATGCAGGGAGTCCATAAGGACTGAGGACAAAAGAAACTCCACTCTTGTAGGGCACACATAATGTCTTGTGCACACTGGGATCTGGGGGAAAAAACAAAACAAAACAAAACAATGACTTCATAGGAGCCTGGGCCAGACCTACATGCTAGTCTTGAAGAATCTTCTAAGGAAGCAGTTCGCAGCTGGGCTCATTATGGGGACAAAGACACTTGTAGCAGAGGTAGCAGTGAGGACTCCTGTGAAAACTCTCCTGGGGGCTGACATGTTGGCACCAAGACCTGGTCCCACCTAAGCACTATCAAATGACTCCTGGCACTCTTTGCAGACCTAGAACAAAAAGGTCTTAACATTTGCATGGAGACGCAAAAGACCCTGACTAGCCAAAGCAATACTGAGAAAGAAAAATAAAGCAGCAGGCATCAGACCTCCTGAATTCAGACAATATTAAAAAGTTACAGCAACCAAAAGAGTATGATATTAGCACAAAGAAAGATTTATAGATCAAAGGAACAAGACAAAATGCCCAAAATAAACCTAGGAATCTATGGTCATTTAATCTATGACAAAGAAAGCAAGAACATACAATGGAAAAAAAGATAGTATCTTCAATAAATGGTGCTGGGAAAACTGGACTGCTACACCTAGAGGAATGAAATTAGAATGTTCTCTAACACCATACACAAAATTAAACTCAAAATGGATTAAAGACCTAAATGTAAGACCAGATATTATATAACTCCCAGAGAAAAACATAGGCAGAACACTATTTGACAAAAATTACAGCAAAATCTTTCTGGATCCCCTTCCTAGAGTAATGAAAATAAAAGCAAAAATAAATAAATGTGATCTAATTAAACTTAAAAGCTTCTGCAGAGAAAATAAACCACACACACACACAAAAGATAACCCACAGGTACCAGCAAATACTCCTCTGTGTAAGCGCTCCTGTGTAATACTCCTCTGTGTAAGCTGACAGAATGAGAGAAAATATTAACATTTGCAAACAATGCAACGGACAAGGGATGGATCTCTAAGATATATGAACAGCTTATGCAATACACTATAAAAAAAGAAAAACCACAACCCAATCAAAATATAGGCAGAAGATCTAAATAGACATTTCTCTGAAGAAGACATACAGATGGCCTGTATGAAAATCAGGAAAAGATTTTCAACATCTGTAATTATTAGAGAAATGCAAATCAAAACTACAGTGAGGTAACACTTCATTCAGAATGGCCATCAAAAAGTCTGTAAGCAAATATTTGAGAGGGTATGAAGAACAGTGAGCCCTCCTATACTGTAGGTAGGAATATAAGCTCGTACAGCCTGGAAAAGAGTTTGGAAGTTTCTTCCAAAACTAAAACTAGAGCAATATGATCTAGCAATCCTACTCTTGGGCATATATCCAGAGAAAACCATACTTTGGGAAGATACATGCACCCCAGCGTTCACTGTAGCACTGTTTACAGTAGCCAAGACGTGGAAACAAACTAAATGTCTATTGATAGATGAATGGATAAAGTAGATGTGGTACATATACACAAAGGAATATTACTTGGCCATAAAAATGTGATAATGCCATTTGCACAACACAGATGAACCTAGAGATTATAGCATACTAAGCAAAATAAGTCAGACAGAGACAAATATCATACTATATAACTTATATGTGGAATCTTAAAAAAGTGAAGTTATTTATAAAAAAGAAACAGACTCACAGATAAAGAAAACAAACTTCTGGTTACCAACGAGGAAAAGTGGGTGGGAGGAATAAATTAGGAGTTTGGGACTGACATATATACACTACTATCTATAAAAGATAACCAAGAAGGATCCACTAGTGTATAACACAGGGAGTTCTACTCAATACTATGTTAACAACCTAAGTGGGAAAAGAATCTGAAAAAAGAATGTGGAGCACTGATCATAGCAAACACCCTCTTCCAACAACCCAAGAGATGATTCTACACATAGACATCACCAGATGGTCAATATCAAAATCGGACCGATTATATTCTTTGCAGCCAAAGATGGAGACACTCTATATAGTCATCAAAAACAAGACCAGGATCTGCCTATGGCTAGATCATGAACTCCTTATTGCAAAATTCAGACTTAAATTGAAGAAACTAGGGAAAACTGCTAAAAAAAAAAAAAAAAAAAAAGTAGGCTTCCCTGGTGGCTCAGATGGTAAAGAATCTCCCTGCAATGTGGGAGACCTGGGTTCGATCCATGGGTTGGGAAGATCTCCTGGAGGAGGGCATGGCAACCCAGTCCGGTATTCTGGCCCGGAGAATCTCATGGACAGAGAAGCCTGGCAGGCTATAGCCCATGGGGTCACAGAGTTGGACTTGACTGAGCAACTAAGCACAGCACACAGAGAAAACCACTAGAACATTCAGCTATGACCTAAATCAAATCACTTACGATTATACAGTGGAAATGAAAAATAGTTTTAAGGGATGAGATCTGATAGATAGAGTACCTGAAGAACTATGGACAGAGGTTTGTAACACTGTACAGGGGGCAGTGATCAAAACCACCCCCAAGAAGAAGAAATGCAAAAAGGCAAAATGTTTGTCTGAGGAGACCTTACAAATAGCTGAGAAAAGAAGAGAAGCCCAGGTAAAGGAGAAAAAGAAAGATATACCCATCTCAATGCAGAGTTCCAAAGAATGGCAAGGAGAGATAAGAAGGCCTTCCTAAGTGATCAATGCAAAGAAATAGAGAAAACAATAGAATAGGAAAGACTAGAGAACTCTTCAAGAAAATTAGAGATACCAGGGGACCATTTCATGCAAAGATGGGCACAATAAAGGAAATAAATGGTATGGACCTAACAGAAGCAGTAGATATTAAGAAGAGGTGGCAAGAATACACAGAACTATACTAAGAAGATCTTAATGACCTAGGTAACCATGATGGTGTGATCACTCACCAAGAGCCAGATATCCTGGAATATGAAGTCATGTGGGCTTTAGGAAGCATCACTATGAATAAAGCTAGTGGAGATGATGCAATTCCACTTGAGCTATTTCAAATTCTAAAAGATGATGTTGTGAAAGTGGTGCACTCAATATGCCAGCAAATTTGGAAAACTCAGCAGTGGCCACAGGACTGGAAAAGCTCAGTTTTTAGTCCAATCTCAAAGAAAGGCAATGTGAAAGAATCTTTAAACCACCACACAATTGCACTCATCTCACACACTACCAAAGTAATGCTCAAAATTCTCTAAGCTAGTTTTCAATAGCACATCAACCGAGTACTTCCAGATGTTCAAGCTGGATTTAGAAAAGGCAGAGGAACTAGAGATCAAATTGTTGACATCCACTGGATCATAGAAAAAGCAAGACAGTTCCAGAAAAACATCTACTTCTGCTTCAGTGACTATGCTAAAGCCTTTGAGTGCGTGGATCACAACGAACTGTGGAAAAATCTTCAAGACATGGGAATACCAGACAACCTGACCTGCCTCCTGAGAAATCTACATGCAGGTCAAGAAGAAATAGTTAGAACCAGACATGGAACAATGGACTGGTTCCAAATAGGGAAAGGAGTACATACATATTGTCACCTTGCTTACTTAACTTATATGCAGAGTACATCATGTGAAATGCCGGACTGGAGGAAGCACAAACTGGAATCACGATTGCTGGGAAAAATTTCAATAATCTCAGATATACAGGTGACACCACCCTTATGGTAGAAAGTGAAGAGGAACTAAAGAGCCTCTTGATGAAAATTAAAGAGGACAGTGAAAAAGCTGGGTTAAAACTCAACATTGAAAAAAGAAGATCATGGCATCCAGTCCCATCACTTCATGGAAAATAGATGGGGAAACAATGGAAATAGTGAAAGACTTTATTTTGGGGGGCTCCAAAATCACTGCAGATGGTGATTGCAGCTGTGAAATTAAAAGATGCTTGCCCCTTGGAAGAAAAGTTGTGACCAACCTAGACAGCATATTAAAAAGCTGAGACATTACTTTGCCAACATAGGTCCCTCTTGTCAAAGCTATGGTTTTTCAGTAGTCACGTATGGATGTGAAAATTGGACCATAAGGAAAGCTGAGCACCAAAGAATTGATGCTTCTGAAAAGTGGTTTTGGAGAAAACTCTTGAGAGTCCTTTGGACTGCAAGAAGATCCAATCAGTCAATTCTAAAGGAAATCATTGGAAGGACTGAATACTGATGGTGAAGCTGCAGTACTTTGGCCTTTGGATGTAAAGAACTGACTCATTGTAAAAGACCCTGATCCTGGGAAAGATTGAAGGCAGGAGGAGAAGGGGATGACAGATGATGAGATGGTTGGATGGTATCACCAACTCAATGGACATGAGTTTGAGCAAGCTCCAGGAATTGGTGATGGACAAGGAAGCCTGTCATGCTGCAGTCCATGGGGTTGCAAAGAGTTAGACACAACCTAGTGACTGAACTGACTGAAATATAGAAATGCATAACTGAATGGCTGTGCTATGAACTTGAAACTAACACAACATAATAAATCAACTTTATTCCAAAGTAAAATAAAATAAAGAAACCTAACTTTACTGAAAAACAGTTAGAGCTAACTAGAGAAATGACAATAACCTTTCTTGGGTAGTTTACTAAGTATGAATATCCTTCTTTATCCTTTTCTAATGTATATGCTAGGGTTAATTGCTGAGACAGGGAAGAATAAAGAATAAAATATGAGAGAACTTTCATGTAGGGTAGGGGAGGAGGTTTAACATATGAGAGAGAAACTTTATAATGACTAAGTCTTCAAGGTAATAATGAGAATGTTTTCAAATAAGAAACAATTATTGAAAAGTCATGGTTTCAGCCAGATATACCATTAAAACACCCAATCCCACATAGGAACATGCGTATTTCCATGTATGTTTTGTATATGTAGTTGGTATGACTCCAACTGTGATGAAAATCAATCTTGTGCCATCTTATTTAGAAATGCCATATTCCAAATAAGGATGATGTATATCCAATATAAATCCAGAGTCATAATATAACTACTAGTTTATTTCAATGAGCTTAATAACAGTAGCATATTTATTTGTTTTTTAGCCATTAAACCATGCCAGATATTATATACACATGATTTTAAAAATTCATTATATATAGATAGGCATCTTTTTCCAAGAATACCATGGAATCTTCAGTTATGAATTGTCTGATACCACTGAACACAAATTTAAAAGGAATTTTGAGACTCAAAATTTAAAAGACATGTTAAATACTGATAAAGTGTAAACTACAATTTTATTATGAGGGCACTTTGATTTCCCTTTAGAAGATTTTTCTCAGAGTCTTTCTCTCTTTCTTAAAAATGTCAAGTGTGTTACTAATTTATAGCAGCCCAACATGCAAAAGTAAATTTTGAGATGGAGATAATGAAGAAGCATAAAGTCAAGTAATAAATAAAATATTATAATCAATGGTGGCCATGAAAGCACATTATTCTGAGATCTAACTTTCTGAAAAACTTAAAAAAATCCAAGAAAAAAAATGATTAAGGCTGAGAAAAATGGGATTGCTAAATAAAATATATATAAATGAATAAAGAAAATAATTGAATAATGGGTGCAGTAATCAGTAAGAGCCTCAAACCATCAAAAATATGAGAATTGTTATATGTGTGTGGATACATACACCCTATGTCTATATGATTTATACATAAATCTCCCAGGTATATTTGATTGTAGGATTGTAAGTTGAACACAAAGTCACCAGTGGAAGCAATATTTAATTATTTGCAAGATTTAATTATTTGTCTTTTCTAATAACATCTAATAAATACATACACAGATTAGAACACCTAGTTATTTAAATAACTTTGGGAAATACACAAAGACCAAATAAATACAGGAAATATGTGATTAGTATTGTGGAGAGACAACTTGGAATAAGGCAGATGCTGGCATATGGTAGACTTGGAGGGTTGCATATTTCACATCCAGAGGGATCCAAACAGGGAATGTGATTGCTTCTGGGATAGGGATAAAAATGCAAATAGAGCCACTAGACTAAATCCTCAGAGTAAGATAAATACTCCAGAAGATACAGATGTCAATTTGGACAGTAATGGTGATTAGCGTGATTTGGTAATTGAAAAGAGACAGCAAAGCAGAATCTGAAATCTTCCACATTTAGTTTCTATGACATGTTATTATTTGACTCAATTAAATTACTGAGATATAAATGAATATGTTTTATCATGAGGCATGACTCATCTAAACACATGCTAGTTAGTAACGAAATTCAGAGTTTTGTTAAACGTAAATTGAGTTAATGGGAATCTGCAAACAATATTTGATCATGGGAGCACAGTTTTATATTTTCTTAAGGAAGACATGGCTTAAAATGGCATCCTGCCTCACTGATTAAACAACAGAATGAGAAAACAGACTGAAATCTAATTTTGAATAATGATTCATCTCACATTAGGTAAAGCAATTAAATTTGGTTTACTTGGGTATAAAATGGAACAAATAATACTCAAATACCTTGTGGAAATATTTTAATGAGAAACTCAAGAAGCATCGATATTATAAATAATCTAAAAAATATAGTTCTAGATAACTAAATAGTAATATTTCCAAATTCACCAGTCATATGCAAAATATATTGGTTGTTTATGCTACATTATTAAGTTAGCAACATAAAACAGTGTGGGAATGCATAAAGGTTGTTGTTATTTTCTAGATAAAATGACTATGAGGCAAAATTTAGTTTATTCAAAGAATTTCAAGTTTACAAAATTTAAGAAATAATGGCATTGATCCACAGAAAAGGATCACCACAGTTCAAAAGCATCACTTCTTCAGTACTCAGCCTTCTTTTGAAAAATTGACCAATGGAAAAGAAAAGTGTGCAGAAAAAGAGCCTTCATATATAATCACTGAATACATCAAAATAATCACTGAAATACAGTGAGGAAAGAGTGGTCTTTTTGACAAATGATGCTGAATAATTAGATATAAAATATGGGAAAAATCTGACTGTACCACAGCTACAACTACACACTAAATAAAATCAAGTGTAATTGGATTATGGACCTAACTCTGAAATGTAAAGCAGTTAAGCTTCTTAAGGAGAACAGAATATTTTTGTGATTTGGAGAAGATTCAGAAATTTCTTACATAGGACAAAATAAAGGATAATCCTACAGAAAAAAATGGATGATTTGGACTAAATTAAAAATAAGAGTTTCCATTTTTCAAAAGATTCTAATCAGATAATAAAAAACAAGCGACATAATTAATAAAAATATCAATGTCATATTTGACAAAATGTTCACATCCGGAAAATATAAAGAACTTCTAAAATTAATGAAAAAAAGAAAACATAATGGAAAAATGGGCAACGTAATTAACCCTGAACTTGACATAAAAGGTTATATAAAGCACTACTAAACATGTACAAAGGTCCTTAACCTCATTGGTCATCAGGTAAATGTAAACTGGAACTAGAGAGAGAGAATTTCCACCAGGAAAGTTCAAATTGAAAACACTGTTCTTATGGGCTGAATTGAGTCCATCAAAATTCAAAAGTTGAAGTTCCAATTTCCAGTACCTCAGAATGTGACTGTATTTGAAGAGACGGCCTTTAAAGAGGTTGTCGTTGCTGTTCAGTCACTAAGTCGTGTCTGACTCTTTGCGACCCCATGGACTGCAGCACACCAGGTTTCTTGTCCTTCACTATCTCCTGGAGTTTGCCCAAACTCATGTCCCTTGAATCAGTGATGCCATCCAATCATCTCATCCTCTGTCATCCCCTTCTCCTCCCGCTTTTGATATTTCCCAGCATCAGGGTCTTTTCCAAGGAGTTGGTTCTTTGTGTCAGGTGGCCAAAGTATCAGAGCTTCAGCTTCAGCATTAGTCTTTCCAATGAATATTCAGGGTTGATTTCCTTTAGGATTGACTGGTTTGATCTCCTTGCTGTCGAAGGGACTCTCAAGAGTGTTCTCCAGCACCACAATTTAAAAGCATCCCATCAGCAGATGAATGGCTAAGAAAGCTGTGGTACATATACACAATGGCGTATTACTCAGCCATTAAAAAGAATACATTTGAATCAGTTCTAATGAGGTGGATGAAACTGGAGCCTATTATACAGAGTGAAGTAAGCCAGAAAGAAAAACACCAATACAGTATACTAACGCATATATATGGAATTTACAAAGATGGTAACAATAACGCTGCGTACGAGACAGCAAAAGAGACACTGATGTATAGAGCAGTCTTATGGACTCTGTGGGAGAGGGAGAGGGTGGGAAGATTTGGGAGAATGGCATTGAAACATGTATAATATCATGTATGAAACGAGTTGCCAGTCCAGGTTCGATGCACGATACTGGATGCTCGGGGCTAGTGCACTGGGACGACCCAGAGGGATGGTATGGGGAGGGAGGAGGGAGGACGGTTCAGGATGGGGAACACATGTATACCTGTGGCGGATTCATTTTGATATTTGGCAAAACTAATACAATTTTGTAAAGTTTAAAAATAAAAATAAAAGTTTAAAAAAAAAAAGCATCCCTTCTTCAGCATTCACCCTTCTTTATGGTCCAAATCTCACATCTATACATGACTACTGAAAAAAAAACCAGCTTTGACTATATGGACCTTTATTGGCAGTGATGTCTCTGCTTTTTTACATGCTGTCTAGGTTTGTCATAGCTTTTCTTCCAAGAAGCAAGCATCTTTAAAATGAGATGATTACGGTAATCTGAATCCAATATGACTGGAGTTTTTAGAAGATTTGGACACAGACACACATGACAGCAGAGAGACAAGATGATAGCACAGGGAGAAGAAAGGACACTAATAAGCCCGGGAGAAGAAAACAATCCTGTGGATATCTTGATTTCAGACTTTCAGACTACAGATTCATGAAATAAATAAATTTCTATTGTGTGAGCCACTCAATCTGTGATATTATGTTATGGTAGACTTAAGAGATTAATACAATAATACCACCTATTGGGAAAAACTGCATCCTCATACACAGCTAATGTATATACATCAAGCTTGCTGTCACTTCAGGACCTTTGTACGATAGTATGACTTGTTTCCTCACTTATAACAGGTCTTTGAACAGATGTTCCTCTCTTGTGAAGTCTTTCCTGACCTCTCTATCTAATACCTTATCACTCTTACACATATTCTTTATTTTCTTTTCTTGCTTCATTCTGAGTAATTATTTATCACCATATTTATTAGATATTTATTACACATCTCTCACACAGCTAACATGTAAGTCCCTTGAAGGGCACAGATTTCATCTGCTGTTTTTTTCCTTTTTTATTCACCTTACTTGGAATACTGCCTGGTATGTAGTTGGCAGTCAGTAAAAACTTGCTTGAAGGGGATAAACAAATCAGTTTTTTCTTAATTTTAATTATTAGGCTTCAATATTACTCCATCATCAGTAACTTTCAGTAAATGGATAATTGTCAAGTGAGAATGATTTGTGGGTTACCTTAAATTATGAATAAAGATGTGAAGAAGAACCCAGGATAGAAAGCATTTACTAATATTAATCAAATGGTTTGATTTAACACTTTTCATTTTAACAAATCACAATGATCTCTGAAGTGGTTTGGTATAAAATCACCATATCAGAGGGAAAGTCATTCCATTGTTTATTTTTTCTCAAAGTAGCTGTCTCTTATTATGTAAAAACAAATTGCTAAATATATGTCTTTCTAAAAACAAGAATTGTTTAAGCAATGTATTTGGAGATCAATTATGCAAATTAAATTTTAATGTAATCAGTGGGACACATGAAATGCTGGAACAAAGTGGTTTTTAGTGTTGGTCTTATTTCTGTCATGCACAATATTTTATTTTCCCAGAAAACGAAGGTCATGGCATCCGGTCCCATCACTTCATGGGAAATAGATGGGGAAACAGTGGAAACAGTGTCAGACTTTATTTTTCTGGGCTCCAAAATTACCACAGATGGTGACTGCAGCCATGAAATTAAAAGACGCTTACTCCTTGGAAGGAAAGTTATGACCAACTTAGATAGCATATTCAAAAGCAGAGACATTACTTTGCCAACAAAGGTCCGTCTAGTCAAGGCTATGGTTTTTCCTGTGGTCATGTACGGATGTGAGAGTTGGACTGTGAAGAAAGCTGAGCTCCGAAGAATTGATGCTTTTGAACTGTGGTGTTGGAGAAGACTCTTGAGAGTCCCTTGGACTGCAGGGAGATCCAACCAGTCTATTCTGAAGGAGATCAGCCCTGGGATTTCTTTGGAAGGACTGATGCTAAAGCTGAAACTCCAGTACTTTGGCCACCTCATGCGAAGAGTTGACTCATTTGAAAAGACTCTGATGCTGGGAGGGACTGGGGGCAAGAGGAGAAGGGGACGACAGAGGATGAGATGGCTGGATGGCATCACTGACTCGATGGACATAAGTCTGAGTGAACTCTGGGAATTGGTGATGGACAAGGGAGGCCTGGCGTGCTGCGATTCATGGGGTTGCAAAGAGTCGGACACAACTGAGTGACTGATCTGATCTGAGCATGATTTAGATACAATTTTCCCTCTATATAGTCAAGGCAAGTATGGACTGAGTGATTCAACAGAAAATTACTTTCTCTAATTCTACATATTTTGTCCAAAACAAATCTTATTCCTACTGCAAATATATGTTTTGTTTATTTTTAAAAAGATATTATAAATTATGTTTTATTGACACATACAAATTCTATCTAAGTTTGGAATTAGAATTTCCCTTTTTTAAAGAGTCTGATTAAATGCTGTAGCCTAACCACTTGCTTCATGAGTTACTGTCCATAGGTATTTCTAATTCATAGCTGACTGATTTGTTTCTTCATTATAAACACTCTACCATAAGCACTCAGACTGTCCTCTTTCCCCTTCATCAGAATTGGCCCACAACCTGCTTGAAAGCATTTCCACAGAGCTACAGATAAACATCAGCAGGTCACCTTCCACTGATTTATTATTTTTATTAGGATTTGAAATCATTACCATGGAAGAATGCATGCAAGTTACCTTGTTAAATCAAGATCAAAATTTAACTCAGTAAGGCACTCTTATCTGGTTCTAAACTTGTCATTTCAATCTGTTTTGTTTCTTTTGCACTTAAATCTCTAACTCAGGCCTCTGATCTCATTTTTTTGCTGTCCTTTGGGCATTTCACCAGCTTCTCTTACTTCTGTGACTAGATTTTTTTTTTTTTTTTTTGCTTCTATTGTCTTTTACATTTTGTTATTGTGGTTGGTCTTTCAGAATGTAAGATGGAACTATTCCATAAATGTTGGCTATTCTCAAGCTTCTATGCCAATATTTGGTGAATCACAATCTATTGAAAGGTCAGAAGAATGATAATTTGTAAGATTAAGTAACCAGGATTAGATATTTAGCATATGGCTCTATCAAAGCCAATGATCCTTATGTGCACATGATCATCTCTGTATTGCTCATGATGAAATCTCAGTGACTACCTCAGTGCTTGTCACATAGATAGCGCTGAATTAATGTTTCTCAATGGATCCTGTTTGCTTGCTTTTACTTGACACTCACATAGCACATCCACATTTCAAAGCCTTATCTATTTAACTCTATTTAAATCTCTGACTAAAATAATTTCAACTGAAATGCATTCTTTGAATGCTCTTCTGGCCAGAGTATGGAGCTTAAATAATGGGACTCTACAGTTTTATTTTCATTAACATATATTATTTTTCTTACAATATAATTCTCAGTAAACTAAGAGAAAAATCATTTCCTATTCATCATTTCAACCTCTTATACAAGTGAAAATATAATTGTCAAAGAACTAATATTGACACTGGAGAGTATTATGAGAGAAAAAGTGAGTTAAAATTGCATGATGTTTACATTTACATGTAAAAAATCACTTGCAAATACTAAAGCTGTCATACTGAGAAAAGACGCAGCTTTTATAAACCTAAATGGAAAGATGCTTTCAAGGTCAAATTTTCAGTGATTTGTCCAATAGAATTCCCCTATGTTCTTTTAAAATCACCTAGGCTGACACACAGAATTAAAAAATACAGAATTTCTGTCTCTATTTAACTACCCTGAGATATGCCAACTAAAAAGTGGCACTTGGTATCTGCCTCTGCAAAGATTAGGTCACTAGCTACTGCAGCCACTGACCTTCAACAACACCCTGAAAGGAGTTCAGAGTGGAGATCAGGCATGAGGCGCTCTGTGCTCTGGGAAAAACTGGCAAAACTGTCTTTAGATAATTAGGTACTATCAGGAGATTTTACGAGCCCAGTTCTTGCATTTCCTCATAGAACAGCACAAAAATCATTAACCGAGACATCTGCTCCTCCTGAAGAGAAGCAAGCCTCTGCCAAAATGAATGTCTGACTGCATGTACCCCCATCCACTAAAATCATATGTAATATTGACCTCCTCCCTACTTCTTTTTGGTGCAGTTTCTCAAAGCTGTTTGAAATGTTGCCTTTCAAGCTATAGTCCTCATTTTGCCCCAGATAAAATACTTAACAACTCTCACGTTCTATTTTTTTTTTTAGTCGACAGGTAGATGTATAAACTTTGCCAACAAAGGTCCGTCTAGTCAAAACTGAGGTTTTTCAAGTAATCACATATGGATGTGAGAGTTGGACTATAAAGAAAGCTGAGCGCTGAAGAATTAATGCTTTTGAAATGCGGTGCTGGAGAAGACTCTCGAGAGTCCCGTGGACTGTGAGGCGATCCAACCAGTCCATCCTAAAAGAAATCAGTCCCGAATATTCATTGGAAGGACTGAGGCTGAAGCTGACACTCCAGTACTTTGGCCACCTGATACAAAGAAATGACTCATTGGAAAAGACCCTGATGCTGGGAAAGATTGAGGGCAAGAAGAGAAAAGGGCAACAGAGGATGAGATGGTTGGCTGGCATCACTGACTCAGTGGATGAGTTTGAGGAAGCTCCAGGAGTTGATGATGAACAGGGAAGCCTGGCGTGCTGCAGTTCATGGGTCGCAAAGTGTTGGACACAACTGAGCAACTGAACTGAACTGAACCGAACTGAGTTGTATAAACAATATGAAATACTTTTCTCTTTATGAAAAGCATTTCCACACAAGAAGAAACAGAGAGCCCAAGAAAGAGCTTCAGAGGATTTGTACACTCCTTTTGCCCTTTTTAGTTAATTAAGTGACCTCAATAAAATGGAGAGCATCCATTTTTAAATCTCAGGATCTCTGAACAGTAGATTATATCTGAAAATCAAAACACAAAATACCATCTCTGCTGTCAAGGGAAAGGTAGATTCATGGGTAGATTAATTTAGCTTTTTGTTTCATCTATTTCTTTCATTAACTTTTTGTTTTTATTCTACTTACTGCTTAATTTTTTTTCAGTTTTAATGAGAGATATTGAAAGATGATATTTTAAACTCATGGCTGAAATTACATTTTTTGATTGTCTCTTTTACGTTTTTTCTCCCAGCTGACACACTATAAAATCAATTATTTTAGAATTAAAGACATCTATTATAATCATATATGAAAAGATATTTAAAAAATTAAATACAGAAAAGATTTTTGTTGTTTTATCATAAAGTAGAAAATCAAGTATTCTACAAGCTACATCTAATAGATGTCTCCATAAACCTGGCTTTTAAAGAGGCCTGTTTTCTGAATCTCAAGGCTGCTAAAAGCATCTCCCAGCTGTGGGAAGTTATAGGTGCAGTTATAGGTGCAGAGGAAAAGAACCTGACTCCAAGTACAGAGATGTGGAGCTTGCATGAAGAAAGTTTGCAGAAGTCCAAGGAGATTAAAGAGGAAGATGAGATTGAAAGGCCAGAAGAGGGACATAAAGAATGGAAGGTTTTGGCACATGACAAAGTGGTGCAAAGTGGTTCAGTAGATCACCCATAAATCCAGCTTTATGTGCTTGCATCTTACAGGCTTCCCACGTATTTTTTAAAGACCTGAAAATGGGTGTTCTAGTATTACTACAATGAAGCCACTGCCATATATTTAGCTTTATGTTGCCCTTGGTGCTTTATAAATAAGTATTCATTCAATATATGTTCAGTTTAATTTAATTATAGATAGAATCTCCTAGTAGTTATAAATCACAATAGAGAAATGATTTTCCTTTCTTTTTTCACTTTAGGATAACATTGACATTTTGTGGGAAGGTGGATTTACTTAAAGAGCATTTCTTTAATTATTCAATTAAATATAAGAATAATAGCAAACCTTTCCAAATGTAATTTTTTAAAGTGTCTTAAAATTTTTGCCTTAGTTAATTTTATTTAACTAATTTTGTAATTATGTTAATTTTGATTGGTGTCAATATAGTATTACTATATATTAAGGCAGCTTTAGTTCAAGGTAAAATTTTATCAGGCTTAAAAAGATAATTGTGATGGCATTATTTGCTTACTCAGAAATAGAAAATGGTGCTCCATATTAATCTGGAATATCTAAGAAAAAAGAAATATCATATGCTAATTTCGATGTCTCTGTCTGTCTGAAAAAAGACAATTTTATAGTCTGTGCATGCTAAGTCACTTCAGTTGTGCAGGACTCTATGGTCTTCTCTCCATGGGATTCTCCAGGCAAGAATACTGAAGTGGATTGCCATGTCCTCCTCCAGGGGATCTTCCCCACCCAGGCACTGAACCCGTATCTCTTACATCTCCTGCATTGGCAGGTGGGTTCTTTACCACCGGAGCCACCTGGGAAGTCCTGATTTTATAGTACAGTACTGTAAAAGTGAATTTTAGTATGTAAATATTTAGCATAACTTTTCTGCTGGGAAACTTGAATCATATTGCTGATGCATCACATCATTTTTGAAGATCTTTAAAAATGTTTTATTGTTTAGAGTGGTAGCAAAATAGCTATTACCATATATAAAATAGAAAACATGGCTCTTTCACAAATATCTAAATGTTGTTGGTATGACTCAGTTTTAACTTATATTTCCTCTTATTACAACTGACCACAATGCACAAAATGTTATCAGGTAGCTATCACATAATTAGACTATTTTATTATAATACAGCAATATCAAGAAATTCATATAAAAGCAAACATAATTCAAAAATTAAAATACCCCGTTACAAAGATTTTTTGTAAGCCTGTCTCTCAATTAGGACAGGATTATTTGTCAAAGGCTTAAACAATACATGCGTATTGACTACTCTTGAGAAACCTATTATATTTCATTATTCAGAAAAGTGAGCATTGACTGGGAAGAATGTTGCATTTGGATTACATTTTGTCCTTGGGTCATGATTTTCTCTGTCCCTATCTCCAGTACTGTTAACTACTTAATGCACATCATCTTTTTGCTCCTAGTAAGTAAAATGCTCTTGACTGAGTCTAAGGATGATTGATGTCAGCAGAGTGTAAAGATATATGAATGTATAATGTTTTTGGACATAAAACTTGACCTTCGGTTGTTTTTTCTGCCTTTTTTTTTTGGTCTACTTTATTCGAAGTCAATTGACACATCATGCCCCTGGCCCCACCCTTCCCTCAGGATTGCCTGCCGAATTTCTCCCTCTTGTCTGGAAAGTAGTTACCAGACATTTTTTTCCCCCCTAACAAAAGACCTTCCTAACTAGAGGAAAGAGAGAGAGAGACGGACAGAGAGACTGATTTTAGTGTGTTTTGTTCTATTTATTTTCTTTTTTTAGTAAACTAAAGAACAGGCCTAGCACAGGGTGGCTGCCCTGGAGGCTGTGTTTCATTGTCCCAGAGACATATCAGTGCTAGAGCTACTGCTCAAGAGTGTGGAAATTTTATTTTGTTACATAGCATGTCCTTACCTGTTGACAGCAGTAAGAGAGTAGATCCACATTACCAAACTTTCTTCTCACTGCCTTATTTATCTGTGAAAATTATTTCCAGCAATGCATTTCAAGATTTCCATAACACCAAAGCATAAAGCCTCATTCCAAGTATTCATTTCTTTTTTTTTTTTCGTTTTTTTTAAATTTTATTTTATTTTTAAACTTTACATAATTGTATTAGTTTTGCCAAATATCAAAATGAATCCACCACAGGTATACATGTGCTCCCCATCCTGAACCCTCCTCCCTCCTCCCTCCCCATTCCTTCCCTCTGGGTCGTCCCAGTGCACCAGCCCCAAGCATCCAGTATCGTGCATCGAACCTGGACTGGCAACTCGTTTCATACATGATATTTTACATGTTTCAATGCCATTCTCCCAAATCTTCCCACACTCTCCCTCTCTCACAGAGTCCATAAGACTGTTCTATACATCAGTGTCTCTTTTGCTGTCTCGTACACAGGGTTATTGTTACCAAGTATTCATTTCTGCATAAAGTGGCTGTTTGAACCATATGTGTAAAGTGGAATTCACTTGTGCTACCATGACTGCAATTAATTACATAAAGTATCTGACCAAATAGTAGCTATAGTTTCACCTGAATATGACAACTACAACCAATAGAGTGTGACAATTTGTTTCAATAAAATCAACTCTTATATAGTATGAATGCCGGATGCACACGTATAAGGTGGGTCCTTTAAGCTCATGCCATATCACAGCCATCTGAGCAACATTTATGGCTCTCTACCTCGCTTTCTCTGTGCCCCAGTGTTGGATCTGATTTGACCACATGATACATATTGCTATGAAGGAGATGATATCCAAATACTTCAGTCTTAAAAGATAGTAATGGCAAGTAATGGAAAGTAATGACAATGACATCTCTCCTGTTCTGACACTTCTGTTTCTCTCTTCCCAATTTAAGAGTTCTTATGATTTCATAAGACCTATATGGATCATCTACAACAAATTTCTAATTTTAAGATCAGCTTATTATGTGATGCGAAAGTCGCTCAGTCGTGTCCAACTCTTTGCGACCCCATGCACTATACAAGTCCATGGAATTCTCCAGGCCAGAATACTGGAGTAGGCAGCTTTTCCCTTCTTCAAGGGATCTTCCTAATCCAGGGATCCAATCCAGGTCTCCTGGACTGCAGGTGGATTCTTTACCAGCTAAGCCACTCGAGAAGCCTAAGAATACTGGAGTGGGTAGACTATCCCTTTTGCAGTGGATCTTCCTGACCTAGGAATTGAGCTGGGGTCTCCTGCATTGCAGGTGGATTCTTTCCCAACTGAGCTATGCTGCTGCTGCTGCTAAGTCGCTTCAGTCGTATCCGACTCTGTGCGACCCCATAGACGGCAGCCCACCAGGCTCCCCAGTCCCTGGGATTCTCCAGGCAAGAACACTGGAGTGGGTTGCCATTTCCATCTCCAATGCATGAAAGTGAAAAGTGAAAGTGAAGTCGCTCAGTCATGTCCGACTCTTGGTGACCCCATGGACTGCAGCCTACCAGGCTCCTCTGTCCATGGGATTTTCCAGGCAAGAGTACAGGAGTGGGGTGCCATTGCCTTCTCCAAACTGAGCTATGAGGGAAACTTAATTTTATCTGTAACCTTAATTCCTCTTTGCCGTGTAACACAGCATGGATTAGGGATCAGGATGTTAACATATCTTGGAAGAGCATTATTCTGCTTACTATAAAAAGGCATTTTATAAAAACTGAGATAACACTTCAGATTCCTAAGAGAAGTTGCCATTTGTACAATACACAGAACATCAACTCTAATCATGTAAAATTCCTGGTAGCTTGAGACAGTAACACTAATTCTAGACCCAACCAGGCTATTGTGGATGTGATTTCTAACAACTATTACACTTGGTGGCTCCAGGATTGGATGAGCTTTGAACTTCAGGGAGACAGTCTACTGGTTAATAGCTGGAGAAAGTGGGGCAGTCAGAGAATAAGATTTTCTCATTATTAAATAAAATATTTCCTAGCTACCAATTTTATTTCTGTTATCTCTTCCACTATTTTTTTTTTCTTCTGAAGGCTTTGCAGGATTAAAATAAGCCCTCTGTTATCTCTAAGACTTAAAAATGATTCTTGCACTAAACCATTCAAAACACTGAATAATTGAGCTTAAATTATTTAAGATTTCTAACTTTTAAGTATTAAAAGTGATTCTTGCTGTGGAATGCTCTGAAACAATGAACAACATTGTTTAAAAGATTTAGAGTTAGGTGTGTTACGTGCTGGTGAGACCGAGTATGGCCCTATGGAGCTCCTAGATGAGGAAGACTTTCTGTCCCTCATTTTCTTGTTGGTCGTGAACAGACCCCAGCCTTCATGACCTTCCCTGAGTTCCAAAGGGCAGATTCAAACAGTTGCTATTCAAGGGAGAAGCAGCCAAGAAACCACCTAAGGTGAGATTAAAGGAACCAGAGAAGCTCATCAAGATTACCTCAGATGAGAGGAACGCAGGCCCTGCACACAGCTAATCTTAGAGCAACCCCCCCCTTTAACTATTGCTGTAAAACTCCTCCCCGAATCCTCCAGGACCGGATCACATAGTTTTCAGGGCAGGAGCCTGCTGTGCCCCACTTTGCCTGGCAAAGCATTAAGCTGTTCTTTTCTACTTCATCCAAAACTCTGTCTCTGACATTTGATTTGGCACCAGTGCGCAGAGGTCAAGTTTCTGGCATCACTGATGCATCTGCTCTATTCCATCACCAGCTACTTAATTTAAAAAAGAGACACTGTTAGCCTTCTTCTTAACTTCCTCTCTCTCTCTCTCTCTCTCTCTCTCTCTATATATATATATATATATATATAAAATGACAACCAAAGCACAAAATTTACCCTGTTTTTGGAACACTGAAGTGTGCTTTAGCTTCTCTGCTGTGAGGCTTTGGGGATACTTTTTACCAGGTTTTTCTCTCCAGGATGCTCACACACACACATACACACACATACACACACACACACACACACACAAATTTTCTTCATATGTATCTTTCTTTAATACATCAGGCTATAATAATAAATGTAGATATTTATTACCTTTGGTTAATATTCTTCTATGCTTTTAAGATAGCCAGAGTTTAGTTTTCTTCAAGGAAAACACAAAGCAACTTCCAAAATATTATTTATAGGTGAACTCTTAATTATATATTTCATATTTTATAAAGATTTAAATATGACATAGAAGACATATTTATTTTGTGAGTGTTAGACAATAGTTTAAAGCTTTTGCCTCCATGTAAATATTGTCATCAAGACTGTTCCTTATATTTTATACCCCACAATCTGCTTTTTGTGGCATCTCTTCCTGTCTTTATCAGCGGCTCTATTGTTTCACTTGAAATGAACACTTATTTAGGCTGAAGACTTTTAAGTGAATCAAAATGCACTGAGTTCATCTACATTGAAAATATTGAATCATCAGAAAACAGATCAGTGTTGGGACAGAAGGCATTATCTGTGCAAAAAGGGAAGGATGATTTTGCCATGTAATTCCTAGTTCAGTCTATACCCAGGACAGAATCCTGATTTGTCAATGACAACCGCATACTCCAAAATTTCTATGACCACCTACAGTTTAGTGAGCCTCACAATATGGTTCCTAAAAAACCCTCTAGTCACTGAAAATGCTCTACAAAATAAATAAAACTTTGGTGAATAAGGGTTAAAGAATATTCTCATCTACAGCACAGGTTAGCCTTTAAAGTGCACTACTAGAATGGCTGCGATCCAAAAGTCTACAAGTAATAAATGCTGGAGAGGGTGTGGAGAAAAGGGAACCCTCTTACACTGTTGGTGGGAATGCAAACTAGTACAGCCACTATGGAGAACAGTGTGGAGATTCCTTAAAAAAACTGGAAATAGAACTGCCTTATGACCCAGCAATCCCTCTGCTGGGCATACACACTGATGAAACCAGAATTGAAAGAGACACATGTACCCCAATGCTCATCACAGCACTATTTATAATAGCCAGGACAGGGAAGCAACCTAGATGTCCATCAGCAGACGAATGGATAAGAAAGCAGTGGTACATATACACAATGGAGTATTACTCAGCCATTAAAAAGAATACATTTGAATCAGTTCTAATGAGGTGGATGAAACTGGAGCCTATTATACAGAGTGAAGTAAACCAGAAAGAAAAACACCAATACAGTATAATAACGCATATATATGGAATTTAGAAAGATGGTAATGATAACCCTGTATGCGAAACAGCAAAAGAGACACAGATGTATAGAACAGTCTTTCGGACTCTGTGGGAGAGGGTGAGGGTTAGATGATATGGGAGAATTGCATTTAAACATGTAAATTATCATATGTGAAATGAATCGCCAGTCCAGGTTTGATGTATGAGATAGGGTGCTCAGGGCTGGTACACTGGGATGACCCAGAGGGATGGGATGGGGAGGGAGGTGGGAGGGGGGTTCAGGCTGGGGAACACATGTACACCCGTGGCGGATTCATGTCAATGTATGGCAAAACCAATACAATATTGTAAAGTAATTAGCCTCCAATTAAAATAAATAAATTTATATAAAAAAATAAAGTACACTACTAATTCTATTCATGTATTCGGTATTCTCTGCATACATGAAGTCCACAAAGGCAGGTGTGATACCTGTTACTCTCAGCAGTGGCACTGTGTCTGTTACACAGATACTTCTCAGTAGATACTTGGTAATGAATGAGATTACAATGGTCAAATGCAAGTGTTGGTCCACAAATTCCAGTACTCCAATTTTAACTTAACTTTATACTACTTGCGTATCAGTCCTATTAAACTAATTGTATTATGACAACCTTAGAATAGAAGAATTCTTCTCAGTAATAAGCTAAAATATATTTACACACAAAGAGAGATGGAAAGTGGAAAAAAGAAAGGGAGAGAGGAAAAAAAAAACTTCTTAGAACTTACTTCTCTTCCTCTGTTTTCCCAGATGATCAGTGATTGTGGAGTTTAGAAAACTTTCTCCTACATATCCAATGGCTAACACAAAATTCCAGCAAAACTGCAAAGGAACTGGGTGACTTACACAATACTGGTGGAAATGTAAAGTAGTATAGCCACTCTGAAAAGAATTCAACCATTCCTTATGAAACTAGCCAGCAAATATTATATGATGCACCAATATCACTCTTGAGCATTTACCCCAGGAAAATAGAAACTTAATGTTCATGCAAATACCTGTACACAAATATTCACAGCAGCTATATTCATAATAGTCAAAAGCTATAAATGATCAGATGTTCTCCAATAGGTGATGTTTAAACAAACTATGTTCTGTCCATACTATGGAATACTATAAAAAGGAATAAACTATTAAAACACTCAACAACTTGAATGACTTGTCAGGAAATTATGTTCTGTGGAAACAGATAAGCCTAAAAGCTAATATACTGTAAAATTTATATATTCAATTTAAAATGTAAAAGTAAATGTTATCTTCTCTCACTATCATTACATAAATGGGTAACAACAATCACAATAACAATCAAGTTTTATGAGACATTCACAACATTGTTCTTATTGTTCTCATTTTGATTAGCCCAACAGTTATCTATCTATAGGCCTTCAGACAGTGCTGATTTGTAATAATACATTACCCAGAAATTCCAAAATTCAACAAAAAATTGCCCTGAGCCTAAAACACTGAGTATATAGGTACCAAAATGATCTTAATCAAATCTGTATCTATTTACTATGAACAGGCACCACTGGCTGTACCTCATAATCTGTTCTCAATCCTTCTCTACCTCCCATCACTCCCACTTTTTCCTTTTGTTCCTTCTTTTCCACAGAGTATAGGACTGGGCAAGAAGATCTCCTTCACAGCTAGGTGCCATATAACTAAGTTCTGAAAATCCACTGGGACAGATATTATAAATAATATATATAATATACACTATTATATACAATAATAGTAATAACAAAAAGAGCATAAAATAACAACTGTTGGCAAAGATGTGGAAATATGGAACCATTTAGTGTTGTTGGCAAAACTGTGAAAAATGGTAAGTCATTATGGATAACAATATGGTGGATCCTCAGACTATTATACATCGAATTATCATATGATTCAATAATTCTATTTCTGGCTCGTATACCAAAGAATTGAAAGCAGGGACTCAAGTAGGTATATTTATACCCATGTTCATAGCAGAATTACTTTCAAGAACCAAGAGGTGGAAGCAATCCAAGTATCCTTTGACCAATGAAAGAAAAACTAAATGTTCATAAATGTTATATATATGTGTGTGTGTGTATGTGTGTGTGTATACATACATATACATAAGTATACATATACATAGATATAGATGTAGATATAAATATAGGCTTCCTGCGCAGCTTAGTCGGTAAAGAATCTGCCTGCAATGAGGGAGATTTGGGTTTGATTCCCGGATTGGGAAGATTTCCTGGAGAAGAAAATGGCAACCCACTCCAGTGTTCTTGCCTGGAGAATCCCATGGACAGAGGAGCTTGGCGGGCTACAGTCATACACACACACAAATACAATATGGAATATTACTGAGTCTTAAAAAGGAAAGGAATTCTGATAAATGCTACAAAATGGATAAAACTTGATATTTTCCTAAGTGAAATAAACCAATTCAAAAGTGTAAATACCATGGTTCTGTTTATATGGGTCTTATAATAGTTAGATATAGAAGTAGAATGGTGGTTTCTGGGGGCTGGGGGAAGGTAGAATGTGGAGTTATTTAATGGGTATGGAGTTTCCATTAGAAAAGATAAGTTCTGGAGATCAATGGTGGCAATTTTTTCATAACAATATGAATATACTTCATGCCATAGAATTGTATATTTTAGAGTGGCTAAAATGGTTACTTTTACATGCTTTTAATCATAGTTTAGAAGATAATGTTTCCTTTATATGAATTGAATTGAGTGACATTAGAAGTTAAAGGCTGAACCACACAAATTAAGGACTGAGGAAAACAAAAACAAAAGGATTGAAGAGAATGAGAATATGGTTTTCTGTATTTATAGGGACAACATAGATGCTGTTTCCATTTTTTTCCCAGTCTCTTATTAGGTTATTAAAGAATAATGAATATTGAATTAGTGGTTTTCAGAGTACACATGGTAGAACAAAGTAAAATAATCATGTGTGAAACATTTTGAATAATGGTACAATTGCTATCAACTGGTAAAATGAGAACCCACCTGAGAAATAGATGTCCTTAAGTAAATATAAAAGGTGTTTGCCAGCTCTCAGTTATCTGTACTAACTCATTCAGCACTGCTGCTGCTGCTGCTGCTAAGTCACTTCAGTTGTGTCCAACTCTGTGTGACCCCATAGACGGCAGCCCACCAGGCTCCCCCGTCCCTGGGATTCTCCAGGCAAGAACACTGGAGTGGGTTGCCATTTCCTTCTCCAATGCATGAAAGTGAAAATTGCAAGTGAAGTCACTCAGTCTTGTCTGACTCTTTGTGACCCCATGGACTGCCGCCCACCAGGCTCCTCCGTCCATGGGATTTTCCAGGCAAGAGTACTGGAGTGGGATGCCATTGCCTTCTCCCAGCACTACTGAGACCTAAAGGATAATGAATGACCACTCAGTTTCAGTAATTTTGTAATCATCATGCAGAATATTATTCACATTTCAATTTCATCATCTGTTGTCAATAAATTTAGAGAAGAATATGCCATAAAGTAACTGAAACCTACAGTTATATATAGTGTATTTTTTTTTCAACTTTGAATATCAGTTCAGTTCAGTTGCTCGATCATGTCCAACTCTTTGCAACTCCATAAAGTTGCAGCACGCCGGGATTCCCTGTCCCTCACCCACTCCTGGAACCTGCTCAAACTCATATCCATTGAGTCAGTGATGCCATCCAACTATCTCATCCTCTGTCATCCCCTTCTTCTCCTGTCTTCAATGTTTCCGAGCATTAGAGTCTTTTCTAACTAACTGAACTGAGTCAGCTCCTTGCATTGGGTAGCCAAAGTATTGGAGCTTCCACTTCAGCATCAGTCCTTCCAATGAATATTCAGGACTGATTTCCTTCAGGATTGACTGATTTGATCTCCTTGCAGTCAAAGGGACTCTCAAGAGTCTTCTCCAACACCACAGTTCAAAAGCATCAATTCTTTGGCACTCAGCTTTCTTTATGGTCCAACTCTCAGACCCATACGTGACTACTAGAAAAACCATAGCTTTGATTATATGGAACTTTTACAGTATGAAAAGGCAAAAAGATATGACACTGAAAAATTTGAATACACAACAGATGTTTTTAGGAAAAACAGGATGAACTATTCTAACATGTCTCTTATACTTTGTTTTCCCCTGGTCCTTATAGTTAAAACTCTGGAACATCTCCAGTGACTTTTAACACTTCATTTTTGCTTTTATTTCTTGTTTCAGTTCAGTTCAGTTCAATTCAGTCGCTCAGTCGTGTCTGACTCTTTGTGACCCCATGAATTGCAGCACGCCAGGCCTCCCTGTCCATCACCAACTCCCGGAGTTCACTCAAACTAACATCCATTTTTTGTTTATTGATGTAAAATATATAACTGATGTGAAGAGAAATCTTACTGGGTGAGATTTCAACTCTTTTGATACTCAACTTTAGAAAAAATCAGTTTCTTTCCTTTGGCGATATCTCCTAAAGCTTTTAAAACTTTTAAAATTCTTTTTAATTAAAATATAATTGATTTACAATGTTGTGCCAATCTCTTCTGTTTAGGAAAGTGACTTAGCTATACACATTTACAAATTCTCTTTTTTAATATTATTTTCCATTATGGAAACTGCATACGGTTCCTTGTAGTAGGACCTTATTGGTTTTTCATTCTAAATGTAACAGTTTACATTCACCAACCCCAAACTCCCAGTCTATCCCTCTCCCTTCCTCCCTCTCTCTTGGCAATCACAAGTCTGATACCTATGTCTGTGAGTCTGTTTCTGTTTTATAGATAGGTTCATTTGTGCTTATTTTAGATTTCATATATAACTGATATCATATGATATTTGTCTTCACTTAGTATGATTATCTTTTGGCCCATTCATGGTGCCACAAATGGCATTATTTAGTTCTTTTTTATGGCTGAGAAATATCCCATTGTATACATGTACCACATCTTCTTTATACGTTCATCTGCTAATGAACATTTAGGTAGTTTCCATGTTTTGGTTATTGGGAATAGTGCTGCTATAAAAATAGGGGTGCATGTATCCTTTGAATTATAGTTTTGCCCAGGTATATGCACGGGAGTAGGATTGCTGGATCATATGGTAATTCTGTGAGGCACTTCCATACTGTTTTCCACAGTGGCTACACCAACATTCCCACCAACAGTGGAGGAGGACTCTCTTTTCTCCACACCCTCTCCAGCATTATGTGTAGACTTTTTAATGATGGCCATTCTGTCTGGTGTGAGGTGACACCTCATACTAAATTTGATTTGCATTTCTCTGATAATTAGTGACACTGAACATCTTTTTTACGTGCCTACTGGCCATCCATATGTCTTCTTTGGAGAAATATCTATTAAGGTCTTCTGCCCAGTTTCTGATTGGGTTGTTTGAGTTTTTTGTTGTTGAGTTGTATGAGTTGCTTGTATATTTTGGAGGTTAAGCCCTTGTCAGTTGCAATATTTTCAAATATTTTCTCCCATTGCATAGGTTGTCTTTTTGTTTTCATTTATTATTTTTTATGGTTTAATTTGCTATGCAAAAGCTAGTTTGATTTCCCATTGGTTTATTTTGTTTTATTTCTATTGCTTTAGGAGACTGACCTAAGAAAACATTATTATGATTAATGTTAGAGAATCTTTTGCCTATGTTGTTTTCTAGGAGTTGCGTGGTGTCATGTCTTGCGTTTAAGTCTTTAAACATTTTGAGTTTATTTTTGTGCATGGTATGAAGATGTATTCTAACTTAATTAATTTATATGTAGCTGTCCAACATTCCCAGCACTACTTGCTGAAGAGGCTTTTTCCCATTTTATATTTTTTGCCTTCTTTGTCAAAGACTAATTAATGGAAGGTGTGTGGGTTTATTCCTAGGCTCTCTATTTTGTTTCACTGATTCCTATGACTGTTTTTGTAATAATACAATGCTGTTTTGATTTTTGATTACTGTAGCTTTGTGGTATTGTCTTAATTCTGGGAGAATTATGCCTCCTGCTTTGTTTATTTTCTTCAGGATTGCTTTGACAATTCTGGGTGTTTATGTTTCCATATACACTTTTTGGATAGAAATTTGTTTAAAACAGGTATATTTTGCTATAAAGGAAATTTTAAAAGTAAAATCTACTTTAATTTTTCTATTTATTTTCTTATTTTTAAATATCAGAAAACACATACGTGTTGAAAAAGGAAATCTTATTGAAAACAAAAGTATGCTTCAATTGAGATATTTACCAAGTATGAATCACCTGCTACTGTTGTTGCTCTTCAGTCACTAAATCGTGTCTGACTGCAATCCCATGGATGGTAGCATGTCAGGCACCATGAGATTCTTCAGGCAAGAATACTGGAGTAGGTTGCCATTTCCTTCTCCAGGGGATCTTCACGAACAAGGGATCAAACCCTCCCTTGCATTGGAAGGCAGATTCTTTACCACTCAGCCTCAAGGGAAGCCCCATGAATCAGAATGCTTAACTCTTACTTTCCTAGTTTGGCCCTGTGTCATAATAACTGTCCTGATATTAGAGTATTAAATATTTGGTTTCTTAAGAAGATAGTTTTAAAGCAAAATTCAAAAATCAATGAAAGGTTACAGACGGTAAATAACAAATGTAAGCTCAGTCTGACACTTTCAATCTTTTGAGTGCACAGAGTAATAGACTTAAATCACTTCACATATGGAAATTCATTTGAGGACCAGTGAGCTGTGAACTTTCCCCATGTATCAAAATTACTGCAACACCTGGACCAAATTTCTCTGTAATGATGCACTGCAATCGCACTGTGAAGTGTTCAACAGTTTTCAGAATCATTCTTATTCAAATTGATTTCCACTGATGTAGTACTGCACTGTATTTCAGAAGTTTTTTCAATTGACTCAATTTTGAATGTTATTCATAGAAGGACTCATCTATGCATCTGCATTTATAAATGAATATTCTTCTGATGTTCTGCTTTTATCTAGAGTACTCCTTTTGTCTAGAGTATTGAATGTACTGATTATAAAAATATATTTGAAGTTGGTTTATATATTTCTAATAGAAGTGATCTTTAGGAATTTTCATTTTACCCTAGAGCATTCTGAAACAAAAATAGAGATATGGAAAGAAGACAAAAAAACTTTGAAATGATGCTTTCTATTTCTATTTGTTAAATAAAACATGTTCACATCAATTAAGTAATAAAGCAAAGATTTGAGAACAGGAGGCTAGTCTAGACTCAGTATTGCTAACTGTAAATTTGAACATATTTTAACCAAAGTCTTCTAGCTCAAAATGTCTAAGCCTTAGCCCCAGGCACTTGAGTAAATTTTCTCTATTTTAACAGCACACCAAAGCAAAAGGACTCCTTTACTGGTTTCACAGAGATATACATAATCAAGCTGGCAACAGGGAGAGCAGCTTCCCCAGACTGCTAGTTGTTGTTCAGTTGCTAAGTTCTGTCTGACTCTTTGCGACCCCATGGACTGAAGCACACCATGTCTCCCTGTCCTTCACTATCTCCCTGAGTTTGCTCAAATCCATGTGCATTGAGTCACAGCATCATACCAGATGAAATGTAAAACCATCTCCTCCGGTGCTGCTCCTTCTCCATTTGCCCTCAATCTTTCCCAGCACCAGGGTTTTTTCGAATGAGTCAGCTCTTCACATTCAGCAAAGAATTGGCGCTTCAGCATCAGCCCCTCCAGTGAATATTCAGGGTTGATTTCCTTTAGGATTGACTCATTTGATCTCCTTGCTATTGAAGTGTCTTCTCCAGAACCACAGTTAAAAACCATCAATTCTTCAGCATTCAGCCTTCTTTATGGTCCAAATCTCACATGCATACATGACTACTGCAAAAACCACAAGCTACACAAACTTTTGTTTGCAAAGTGATGTCTCTGCTTTTTAATATGCTATCTAGATTTGTCATAGCTTTTCTTCCAAGGAGCAAGCATCTTTTAATTTTGTGGCTGCGGTCACTGTCTATAGTGATTTTGGAGCCAGACTGCAAGCGAAACTGTGGCTGTTTCCACTTTTTCCCTATTTGCAATGAAGTGATGGGACCAGATGCCATGATCTTAGTTTTTAGAATGTTAAATTTTAGCCAGCTTTTTCATTCTACTCATTCACCTTCATCAAGAGACTTTTTATTTTTAATTTTTTTAATTTACTTTTTTTTTTTTTTGCTTTACAATATTGTATTGGTTTTGCCATACATTGACATGTGTTCTCCATCCTGAACCCCCCTCCCACCTCCCTCTCCATCCCATCCCTCTGGGTCATCCGAGTGCATCAGCCCCAAGCACCCTGTATCATGCATCGAACCTGGACTGGCGATTCATTTCACATATGATAATTTACATGTTTCAATGCCATTCTCCCATATCATCACGCCCCTCTTCACTTTCTGCCCTTAGTGTAGTATCATCAGCATATCTGAGGTTGTTGATGTTTCTCCCTACAATCTTGATTCCAGTATTTGAAAAATAAGTGATGCCCTAGGAGCTACATTATGATGTGTTTCTCCCTTTGGCTACTGATTAGAATTTGTACATGCCCTTTGAGTGGTAGTAGATAGGACCTCTTTACTGTGGCACCATACATTTCTATCAGAGGAAATTCCTTCAAAGTGATGCTACAAAGGCATACTCTCTAAACATGTTTCATTGAATAGTAGTTGAGTAGGATTTCTTTTTTAATTTATTTGAATCCCTTAAATGTGCCCAGCTAATTATTATTACTTAAAAAGAAAACTAAGATAAAAATAAATATCTTATTTGTCTGAATCGTATTTTATAAGCAAAAGTTATAAGAAATGCCATCAATTTATAAATCAAAATAAACTCAATTTTGGGCTACCCATCTTGACAGTTTGGCAGAAAATTCACCATTAGTCATTATTAGGGTCTCTCTACTTCTTGCCTACAATCTCAGATTGTACAAGAACACAAGAAGTTTAGAATGCTCTAGCAAAAGATGTGGAGCTCTTTTGTCCACAAAAGTGCTCAGGATCGCATACAACCTCACTGTCTCAGATCATGTGATCTCATATGGCAGGCTGTTGTGCCCAGCCCAGGCCACAGAATTTTTTTTTTTTTTTTTCTTTTTCTAAAGTTTAAGGCCCTGGAACCTAGGGTCCTACCACACAGCCGTCACTCTCTAGGTTTTATCAACTGTCAAGATGATGCCACAAAATGAGAATTCATCCCTATTATATACCCAGGTGGAGAAGGCAATGGCAACCCACTCCAGTACTCTTGCCTGGAAAATCCCATGGATGGAGAAGCCTGGTAGGCTGCAGTCCATGGGGTTGATAAGAGTCGGACATGACTGAGCGATTTCACTTTCATTTTTCACTTTCATGCATTGGAGAAGGACATGGCAACCCACTCCAGTGTTCTTCCCTGGAGGATCCCAGGGACGGGGGAGCCTGGTGGGCCACCATCTATGGGGTAGCAGAGTCAGACACGACTGAAGCGACTTAGCAGCAGCAGCAGCAGCAGCAGCATATACCCAGGACTTTGCTGATTTCAGGACTGGTTCCCAGTCCAGGGAAATTTCACATTTTTGTCTCTGTTCAGAACTCTCTGTTTCCCCTTTAGATCACTATCATTCTTTCTAAAATAATTTTAGGCTTTCACAAAGAGAGAAAAAGAAGATAAACTGATCACTTGAAGAACTGTTTGCTTTCAGCCAAGACACAACAAAACGAAAGGGTTTGGCTCCTTGCTTAAATAAGGAGAAGAGGGCCTTGCAAAAATTTTAAAAAATGAGATACAACCCCAAATAATTATTCTGTCACCAAAATTAAACACCTTTCTTTCCTACATTACTTCTTAGAATATTTAATCTCTATGTATTACAAAGCTAAACAGAGGATTCATTATGTAGTATTTTCAAAATACCTTTGTCCACAAAAATTTTGACAGTTTTTCTACTCTCTGAAGAGAATCTCTCAAGAACTAGTTTGGAAAATGCTTCTCTTGGGAAATGTCTGGACCTCTATGATTCTTCACATTTGGGTTTCTCAAACCCCACAGGTTCCCACTGCCTCTATTCCCAGAGAACATAAGAGACGATAGCTTATTATATAAGACTTACTTCTATATCTTTTATATTTAAAAAGGAGCTGAAATGTTACAAAGAAAGTTAATGTATGCTTTTTCTGATGTTCCTTCATAGGTAATGAATAACATATTTTTTTTCTAAACCTGCTCTGTACAGAGGAGGGTTCCACATCTTTTCAGGATGAACAAAGGAACAGGTGAGGGGAATTGTGTTATTTAATGATTCTGCCATTAATTCTGCCCTGAAAGAATGATACCAACAAAACTGAGTACAGGCAAGTTTCCTTCTTTTGAATCACTGGATTTCTTTAAAAACAGGAAAAACAGAAACATTTCTTTTTTCCTATAATCCAAGGAAAATAAAACTGAAAAAGAAAGCACAGAAGAAATCTGTCAGTATGTAGCAAAAGGAAGTCATCTGTGCATTCCTTGGATTAGGACTTGGTAATATACTGAAATGTTGGATACTTGGATATATTGAAAAATTGTATGATATTCTCTAAAATGCTTTGCATCAATCATTTGAATTCAGAAGTGTGTTTTTATTTATTTTTTGGTGGCAATATTATTTAATATAAAGAAGAGTTATATGTAGGGCTTATAGTATGACTTTGGTCAATTAGTAAATTGTGGCCAGTTACTTTTTTAAATAAAGGAGAAAAAGAGAAAAATATCACTTGCCTAGTGACTTTTAGGTCAGACACTGCATAATTATTGGGTATAAAAGGAACTTCACTAGCCCATAGAACATAATATCTATCTGGTCAGACAGATAAAATCTCACCTTGATGTATCTCACAGCCTTATTTAAGGCAGATCGACTTTATAAAATCTGGAATAAATTGATTCCAGTGTATAAAATGGTATGGAAACAAAAAGTATAGGGCAGGTTAAAATGAGGTCTGGAAGAAAGCTAAACCAAGATTTAGCAAGAAAACAGTAAGTCAAGGACAGGAGAATATCCTGGTAAGTCAAGAACATCTTCGTAAGTCAAGAACATCTGTTATTAATGCTGGAGAAAGAAGCCAAACCTTATGTGTATGTCACAAATACACAGAGCACACTCATTTCCATTTCTACTCAATTTGTTCTGGCAAAAGATTTGGTAAATTGAAAAGCTACTGGTCTTATACATTTCATACTTGTATCCTGTTCCACCAAACTTCTACCATACATGTTTAATTTCTCATAAATAAATTAATGAAAGAAAGGATATTTATATCTTTTCACTTATGCCAGTGCTTTTATAATACACTTCTTCCTAAATGCCTAAGTAAAAATTCAAATATATTGATAGATATTACCATCATAAAACAAGCAAAAAAAAAAATACAAGTAAAAAATAAACATAGGTAACTTAGAAATGCTTGAAGGTTTTACAAATTTATAAAAACTCTTATGTGCACAATTTTTTTCATTTTTTTCACAAAATATATAATTCAAGTCTTTATAGACTTCTCCTAATGACACTGGGACACAGTTGACTTTCTCACTTCACCTTTGGGGTCTCTTTCCCCTTCTCCTTCTCAGAATTGATTAAGAGGGTACAATTTGGGTCTCTAGACTTAAATGTACAATCAGAATGACTGTGTTTCAACTTCAATTCCTAGCTCAGTGGCACATGCATAGATTTTCTCCTTTTCTTATCCCCCACCCCCTGCCCCTGAGAAGCAGTGTGAAGTCTTTCTTAAGGGCTGTCTCTTCCTTGCTCAGGTGACTGAAGGTAGGGGCATCTTGGTGTCACCATCTTGCAGGGGACGTTCTGAGAGTCCCAGGGGTATTTAGAAAATCATCCAGAGGATCTGAGCTGCTTGCTCCTAGCAATGTATTGGAGAGAAATAACAGCTCTATCAGTCCCATCCCATCAATATTGAGTCACTGAATTTATCTGTCATAGAACAGCCCATGGCATTACTGTTGTCAGAATAACAGGAAAGAAATGCTGTACTGAATTGAATTAACTGGGAAACTTTTCTCAGTACCACTAGTAAATCCCTCCTCTTAAACTGCCTCTTGTTTATATCTGAACCAGATAGCTAAGGTGCTAATGATTGAAAATGTTCAAATAATTAAAAACATATTGAAATAATATGAGTTTTGCTGATATTACTGACTATACGAACTGATTCACCCAACTAGGAGTCTCAAAATATTTTCTTAATTTTCCTCAGATAATAACTTCCTAAAATAAAGCAATGTTAACACATCCTCCCTTAACAATTTTCTAATATTTAGGAAAATCTGAAATATGGGGCAGACAGTTTTCATACCGACTTACATTAGTGAATGAGGAGAACCTAAACTGATATTAATTAGGTTACTGACACAGCAAGCTGACTATCCTCTAGATTAAAAAATTTCTAATCCAAGCAAGTAATACTTGATGGTTTGCAGATATCTTAAATATACTTAGGCTTCCTAATCCTGTGTCTGTCTATTGTCCTTCCTACTGTTCTTTGTTTTTCCACTGTCCTCATGAAGACACTCATCTTTAGAGGGCCAGCAGGGAATTCCTGGGTTGATGGTCTCAATTCTTTGTGGGTGGACATCATCTCTTCCTAATCTGTAGCTTACACTGTTAATTCCCAAAGATAAAAACAATAGACAAGGTTTTTGTTTTTTTGCTTTTCTTACTGCCTTTCCCTGTCTTCATTCCTGGCATCTCTGCTCCATCTACTAGTTAGCACATCATTTCTAGTCTCTCTTGGTGTTTTTCTACTCAATCAATCCACTGAGTCTTTTCATCTGGTATCCTCTAAAAACAAAGACCACAATGGCTTCTACTTTAAGTTTTGGTTTATTTGTTTTTACTGATTCAGTTATGCAGATTCTCTTCTTCATATATCTTGTCCTTGATGAGTCTTAATGAGATGACATTTAATGATATGACCGAAGGGCACATTTTCTTTTGGACACCTACCCTAATGGTAAAGTTTCTTGGTTTAACAAACCTGTTTGCCAGTCTTTGTAGGAAAGCAATAGGAAATTAGTTATATTTGTGAAGATTTTGGAATTGCTGTTATTGCTTCTCATTATTTACTAAATAATAAAGAAACTTTGGTTTATAATTGTAGAGATGTTCAACTTGTTGCCATGGTAACAAATTATTTGCTGTTTTGAAATTTTACATTTAGATTTGAACTGTAACAAATGTAAAGCTAAAAACAGAAATTAGATGGCCAAGAACTATGGATAATAAATACCAGTTAAGTTTATCAGGGATGAAAAGTTACATAGTATTTTCTGTTATGATATTTTAGCAGGATTTTTAAACACTTAATTTTTACCAAAGTATTTATTTTCTATATTTAAATATATTTGTGGATTTAAGAAAACATGTAGTTAAACTTTTCAATTATTTCTCAAAATATTTGAATAAATGATTAACAATAATTAAGCTAAATACACGTCATTTGTAGACAGTGGAAATGATTGTCCATGCTGTGCTATTAAAATTTATGTAAAATTATACACATTTAAAAATAAGCCAAGTTTAAGGCAGCAAAATGCTACCACATTTCACTCACTTTCCTGTTTTGTTCTGCACTGTTTAGTTGTCAGGGCAGCATAACATTTAAATACTTACTACCTGCAAGTATCCTTTATATCAGTACAAATATATTATATTCTTAGAATTGAATTTTCTATTACTTCCTCAGATGAAATCCCATCCTTTGAGAGAAAAATCTGGCTTGTGTAAAATGAGGGTAATTTAACAATAATCATATTAATATCTATGGACACAGGTTTCCTTATAGAGCAAATAAAAACTCTTTATTTTCCCACACCATAGTCTTCATTAACTTCATTTCTAATTGTTGTATAATATATTGAAATGCTAAAAAGATAAAACCTCATATTTACCTGTGATGCTTTCTCCACTTTAAAGAAAATAATTAAAAAGTATGTCTTTCCTACTTCAGAGTTTATGATAACTGCCATGTTACTCTGATAGTTTTCATAGTAAAAGCTTCTCCCATTAGGTAGTGGTTTTTGTATCATTTAATCCGATAAAACACTGACTTTTAAGTGTTTTTGCTTATGTACCACCTAAGAGTTTTCAAAAGTTATATACTCCACAGATTTTCAAGTTATCTAAAATATTACATTTAAATAATTTCCAGGATCAATTTTCCAGATTGTTATATATTATAGCTATGCTTCAAATGTATTTTAATTGAAGTCTTTTGAGGTACTAATTTAACATGTTCAATTTACTTAAAATAAGTTGTAATTTTCAGTCTTTGTTATATACAGCAGCCAAATGGGACTATTCTATCTGAAATTGTGTGCCTTTATTTTAAAATCTAGATTTATGTTTTGGCATGCATTACTAAGAAGACAATCTTTTCTCTAGAATGCTAATTCTAAGATAGTTAGGGAGATTATTTGTGTACATAGATGGAATGTTGTTCTAAGTCTGCGACATGTATGGAATTTGGTGCTTATTCCTTTCAGCTTTTTAGAGATTCTATTTGCTATGCTGTCACAGAAATCCTCTCGGTGGCACTGGCATGGTATTCTTAAAACACACCTTGTTTTGTTCCCTAGAGCTAGTTGTGAAGAACTTTCTTCCTGCATTGTAGGAAACAGATGAGAGTGTATATAAGATCAGACTGAGAAAAACAGTCAGATGGTTGCTGCAATGATGATGGGCTGAAAGATGCAATGCTCTGGACTTCAATAGAGCAGTAAAGATGGAAAGAAATAAACATACCTAGATATATACACAAAGGATGATCAACAGAATATACTGATTTCTTGGATGAGTAAATGTTAACACCCAGGGCACTGGCTTGGGAAACTGAATTGTTGATGGTACCATTTATGAAATCAGGAAACAAACGATGCTTTTGGGCCAGTCAGCAGGAAGAAGAGATGATGAGTTCAGTTTGAGAAATAGTTTTGAGGTCCTCTCTGACATGCAAGTGGATATCAAAGAAGATAGTCATAAAATTCTGATCCTCAAATATATCTTACAGGGGTGAATATTTCCTCTCTTTAGTCAAACAGTTTCAGAAATTTGCTATTCATAAACATTTCTTGATTAATTATGAAATAAACATACTTTCTATGATTTCTCCTCTACCTGCTACTCCACATATTAAACATTACTGTTTATTATGTATCAAAGTAAAAGTAATTCATCTAGCTTCTTATCTTTAATATACTTTTTTGATAAAAACATACTGAGAAAATTATACAACCATGCAGATACCATAAATGAATTTCTACAATCTGAATACATCTATGTAAACACCACCCAGAAAAAGAAATAGAATACAGCCAATGGTGCAAAAGTCCTACCATATTCCCTGCCAGTCACTACCATGTCTTCAAAAAAGTAACCACTATGTTTACTATTAACTTTATAAATGTGCCTGTTTTCTTGTTGCTGTTGTTGTTTTTATTTTCTTTTAACTTGATATTTCAGGGCTTTGCCTGGAAACTCAGAACTGGTATGAATATTATTTTCAGCTAAAGAGATTTGAGGTTCAACAGATGCAGAAAGAAGCCTTCTTGGAGCTTCCCTCTTCTGACTAAAAGTGACAACTGAGAAATGAAGCTACCATAAATCCCACCTAATGGGAAGTTTCATGGCCATGTACAAGACTGAATGACACTCACACCTACATAAACAAATAGAACAATCTTTCTTTTCTCCCATTATTGGCCTAGAAACTCATTTATCTTTCCTGAAAAAACCTATTCGTTCTTCCCACAGAAGACTTTTCTGCCCCATTCCTTTTCCCAACTAAGTTAGGTATATAAACCTCTCTCTTTGACCATTCAGCAAAGGAGTTACTTCTTTTGTTAGCTCCTGTATGCATATGAGTAAATCTTTCCTCTCTTGATTTGTATTTTGTCAGTTTAATACCCAGGTCCCTGAGAACTAAATCTAAGAGAAAAAGTTTTTTCTCTCCTACAGTATCAATGGAAACAGATACTATGATCTTTGTGTGCATGGCTGTAATTTTTGCTCAAACTATATTTGAATGATTATTTTCATTGCTGAATAACATTTCCTTATAAGCCTTTGACTGTGTGGATCACAATAAATGGTGGAAAATTCTGAAAGAGATGGGAATACCAGACCACCTGATCTGCCTCTTGAAAATTTGTATGCAGGTCAGGAAGCAACAGTTAGAACTGGACATGGAACAACAGACTGGTTCCAAATAGGAAAAGGAGTATGTCAAGGCTGTATATTGTCACCCTGTTTATTTAACTTATATGCAGAGTACATCATGAGAAACGCTGGACTGGAGGAAGCACGTGCTGGAGTCAAGATTGCCAGGAGAAATATCAATAACCTCAGATATGCAGATGACAACACCCTTATGGCAGAAAGTGAAGAGGAACTCAAAAGCCTCTTGATGAAAGTGAAAGTGGAGAGTGAAAAAGTTGGCTTAAAGCTCAACATTCAGAAAACGAAGATCATGGCATCCAATCCCATCACTTCATGGGAAATAGATGGGGAAACAGTGTCAGACTTTATTTTTCTGGGCTCCAAAATCACTACAGATGGTGACTGCAGCCATGAAATTAAAAGACGCTTACTCCTTGGAAGGAAAGTTATGACCAACCTAGATAGCATATTCAAAAGCAGAGACATTACTTTGCCAACAAAGGTTCGTCTAGTCAAGGCTATGGTTTTTCCAGTGGTCATGTATGGATGTGAGAGTTGGACTGTGAAGAAGGCTGAGCTCCGAAGAATTGATGCCTTTGAACTGTGGTATTGGAGAAGACTCTTGAGAGTCCCTTGGACTGCTAGGAGATCCAACCATTCCATTCTGAAGGAGATAAGCCCTGGGATTCCTTTGGAAGGAATGATGCTAAAGCTGAAACTCCAGTACTTTGGCCACCTCATGCGAAGAGTTGACTCATTGGAAAAGACTCTGATGCTGGGAGGGATTGGGGGCAAGAGGAGAAGGGGACTCCAGAGGATGAGATGGCTGGATGGCATCACTGACTCGATGGACGTGAGTCTGAGTGAACTCCGGGAGTTGGTGATGGACAAGGGAGGCCTGGCGTGCTGCGATTCATGGGGTCGCAAAGAGTCGGACATGACTGAGCGACTGATCTCATCTGATATATGAAACTGGACTTCCCTGTTGGTTCAGTGGTAAAGAATTCACCTGCCAATGCAGGAGATGCAAGAGATTCTATCCATGAGTGAGGAAGATACCCTGTAGAAGTAAATGGCTAACCACTCCAGTATTTTTGTCTGAAAAATCCCATTGACAGAGGAGCCTGGTGGTCTAGAGTCTACGGAGTCACAAAATAATCAGACACAATTTAGCAACTAAACAAAAATATAGTTGTTGTCATTGTTCAGTTGCTCAGTCATGTCTGACTCTTTGAGATCCCATGGACTGTAGCACACCAGACTTCCCTGTCCTTCACCAACTCCTGGAGCTTGCTCAAACTCATGTCCATTGAGTTGGTGATGCCATCCAACCATCTCATCCTCTGTTGCCCCCCTCTCCTCCTGCCTTCAATCTTTCCCAGCATCAGGGTCTTTTCTAATGAATCAGCTCTCAAGAGTCTTCTCCAACACCACAGTTCAAAAGCATCAATTCTTCAGCACTCAGCTTTTTTTATGATCCAACTTTTACATGCATACCTGACTACTGGAAAGGCCATAGCTTTGACTAGGCAGACCCTTGTTGGCAAAGCAATGTCTCTGCTTTTTAATATGCTGTTTAGGTTGGTCATAGCTTTTCTTCCAATGAGCAAGTGTCCTTTAATTTCCTGGCTGCAGTCACCATCTGCAGTGATTTGGGAGCCCAAGAAAATAAAATATGTCACTGTTTCATTGTTTCCCATCTATTTGCTATGAAATGATGGGGCCAGATGCCATGATCTTAGTTTTTTGAAGGCTGAGTTTTAAGCCAGCTTTTTCTCTCTCTTCTTTCATCTTTGTCAAGATGCTCTTTATTTCCTCTTCACTCTGTGCCATAAAGGTGGTATCAAACCAAAATATATGAAACTATAGTTTATTCATTCTGGTATTGAAACAGTTTTGGGTTGTTTCACTTATTCATTAATGTAGCAATAAGTATGACATACACTTTTGTGGTTTAGTTGCTAAATTGTGTCTAACTCTTTGTGACCCCATGGACTGTAGCCCACTAGGCTCCTCTGTCTATAGGATTTCCTAGGCAAGAATGCTGGAATGAGTTGTGATTTCCTTCTCCAAGGTCTTCCCAATGTGAGGATTGAACCTGTGTCTCCTGCATTGGCAGGTGGATTCTCTACTACTGAACCAACTAGTGAAGCCCATGATATACACTTACTATCAATTTAACATTAGGCACTGTACTAATTAAAGACAAAAAATATTAATAGGATTGGTAAGATACACTTTATGCTCTCAGGGAATTTACACTTCAATAGCAACAATAAAATATGAACAAATATAATCAACTGTAAGTGGTATGAACTTCTATGAACAAAATAGGGTATACCATGGCAAAGAATATAGTTAACACTGCTCAAGAAATGAGATTATAGAATCATTAAAGAATAACAAATGTTTCATCTAGAAGCCTGAGAAAGTAGAGGGTAGAGGCAACAGCATGTGAAAGTAATTTTAGAAGAGAAAAAAATATGGCAGATTTAGAAATAGTAATTCAAAATGAATATTAATTTTAAAACTGTGATTATAAAGATAAGTATTGATAATTATGCTGTAAATGAAGACTAGGACTAAATAATGAAGTTATATCTACTCTGTAATCAGATTTTTGTTTTAGAAAGAGTACCTGTCACTTAGAGACAACAGAAATGATGCAGACAGGGGAAAAACAAAATAAATTAATGCTAGAGGACCATCAAAAGATGAAAGTGGAACAGATGTGTAGCAATGAGGTATAGAGAGAATAGGATTTTACTCGTGATTGATGAAAGACTCTAAAGTAGATCTTTAATTTCTTAGCAAATAATGATGATCTGAATATTGAGGCTGAGAAGGAAATTTTGCAAACAGATGAAGTTCAGATTCGTCTTACTGAATTTGAACTGATCTAATTAACTAGTAAATAATTGGTTCCACAGGACTGTAAAAGGTCAGTTTTCATTCCAATCCCAAAGAAGGGTAGTGCCAAAGAATGTTCAAACCACTCTACAGCTGCACTTATTTCACATGCTAGCAATGCTCAAAATCTCTTAAGCTAGGCTTCAACAATACATGAACTGAGAACTTCCTGATGTACAAGATGGGTTTAGAAAAGGAAGAGGAACCAGAGATCAAATCACCAACATTTGTTGGATCATGGAAGAAGGAAGGGGGTTCCAGAAAAAATCTGCTTCTGCTTCATTGACTATGCTATATCCTTTGACCATGTGGATCACAATGAACTGTGAAAATTCTTAAGAGATGGGAGTACCAGACCAACTTAACTATATCCTGAGAAACTTGCATGTGTGTCAAGCAGCAATGGAACTGGACATGGAACAACAGACTAGTTCAAAATTGGGAAAGGACCATGACAAAACTGTATATTGTCATCTCACTTATTTAAGTTATATGCAGGATACATCATGTGAAATGCCAGACTGAATGAATCACAAGCTGGAATCAAGACTGTCAGGAGAAATATCAACAACCTCAGATATTCAGATGATATCACTCTAATGGCAGAATGTAAAGAGGAACTAAAGTGTCTCTTGATGAAGGTGAAAGAGGAGAGTGAAGAAGCTGGCTTGAAACCCAACACTCAAAAAACTAATATCAAGACATCTGGTCCCATCACTTCATTGCAAATAGATGGGGAGATAATGGAAATGGAAGATAAAAACAAATGGAAAATAAAGACAAACTTTATTTTCTTGGGCTCCAAAATCACTGTGGACAGTGACTACAGCCATGAAATTAAAAGATGCTTGCTCCTTGGAAGGAAAGCTATAACAAAACTACACAGTCTATTAAACACTAGAGGCATCACTTTGATGACAAAGGTCCGTATAGTCAAAGCTATGGTTTTTCCAGTAGTCATGTACAGATGTGAAAGTTGGACCATAAAGAAGGCTGAGCACTAAAGAATTTATGCTTTTGAATTGTGGTGCTGGAGAAAACTCATGTGTCAATCTTAAAGGAAATCAACCCTGAATATTCATTGGAAGGATTGATACTGAAGCTGAAGCTCCAATACTTTGGCCACCTGATGCAAACAACAAACTCGTTGGAAAACAGCCTGATGCTGGAAAAACTGAATTCATATGGAGAAGATGAGATGGTTAAATAGCATCACAAATTCAGGGGGCATAAGTCTGAGCAAACTCTGAGAGACAGTGGAGGAAAGAGGATCCTGGGGTGCTGCAGTCAATGGGGTCACAAGGATCTGGATACGAATTAGGGACTGAACAACACTAGTTTAAATTCCAATCAGATATGTGATTTTGTGTTTATGTGATTTTGTATGGAAAAAAGAGTCATGGACAATAATTATCTTTATACTGTACATACCTATCTCCAATCTATATAGCACACATATACGGCTTGTGCATTTTTTAATGTTAATCTGTCATTTTATTTTCTCTTTCTGATATTAGGTGAGGAAGTGAGAGATTCAATCATTCTTCTCATGTCCTAGAAAAATATCACATATCAGCTCCTGAAATAGCAACATAAGACATCTCTTTTGTTTTAACCCTTCATTTCCATTTCTACTACATTCAAATTTTTGTGCCTGGGGTTTTGCAAAATACATATGATTTTTTATTTAAAGGAACTAAGTGATTTATCTATCAATTCTGTTTTTTAAGGTCTATTTCTGTTCATTTGGATATTAATTCCATTGCTTCCTCAGTTCAGTTCAGTCACTCAGTCATGTCCGACTCTTTGTGATCCCATGAATTGCAGCACGCCAGCCCTCCCTGTCCATCACCAACTCCTGGAGTTCACCCAAACTCATGTGCATTGAGTCTGCGATGCCATCCAGCCATCTCATCCTTTGTAGTCCCCTTCTCCTCCTGCTCCCAATCCTTCCCGGCATCAGGGTCTTTTCCATTGAGTAGACTATTCACAGGAGGTGCACAAAGTATTGGAGTTTCAGCCTCAGCCATCAGTCCGTCCAATGAACACCCAGGACTGGTCTCCTTTAGGATAGACTGGCTGGATCTCCTTGCAGTCCAAGGGACCTGCAAGAGTCTTCTCCAGCACCACAGTTCAAAGGCATCAATTCTTTGGCACTCAGCTTTCTTCACAGTCCAACTCTCACATCCATACATGACGACTGGAATAACCATAGCCTTGACTAGACAGACCTTTGTTGGCAAAGTAATATCTCTGCTTTTTAATATGCTGTTTAGGTTGGTCATAACTTCCAAGGAGTAAGTGTCTTTTAATTTCATGGCTGCAATCACCATCTGCAGTGATTTTGGAGCCCCAAAAAATAAAGTCTGACACTGTTTCCACTGAAGTGATAGGACCAGATGCCATGATCTTAGTTTTCTGAATGTTGAGCTTTAAGCAAACATTTTCACTCTCCTCTTTCACTTTCATCAAGAGGGTTTTTAGTTCCTCTTCACTTTCTGCCATAAGGGTGCTGTCATCTGCATATCTGAGGTTATTGATATTTTTCCTGGCAATCTTGATTCCAGCTTGTGCTTCTTCCAGCCCAGCATTTCTCATGAAGTACTTTGCATAGAAGTTAAATAAGCAGGGTGACAATATACAGCCTTGACATACTCCTTTTCCTATTTGGAACCAGTCTGTTGTTCCATGTCCAGTTCTAACTGTTGCTTCCTGACCTGCATATAGGTTTCTCAAGGGGCAGGTCAGGTGGTCTGGTATTCCCATCTCTTGAAGAATTTTCCCCAGTTTATTGTGATCCACACAGTCAAAGGCTTTGGCATAGTCAATAAAGCAGAAATAGACGTTTTTCTGGAAGTCTCTTGCTTTTTTGATGATGCAGCGCATGTTGGCAATTTGACCTCTGGTTCATCTGCCTTTTCTAAAACCAGCTTGAACATCTGGAAGTTCACGCTTCACGTATTGCTGAAGCCTGGCTTGGAGAATTTTGAGCATTACTTTACTAGTATGTGAGATGAGTGCAATTGTGCGGTAGTTTGAGCATTCTTTGGCATTGCCGTTCTTTGGGATTGGAATGAAAACTGACCTTTTCCAGTCCTGTGGCCACTGCTGAGGTTTCCAAATTTGCTGGCATATTGAGTGCAGCACTTTCACAGCATCATCTTTCAGGATATGAAATAATAGCTCAGCTGGAATTCCATTACCTCCATTAGTTTTGTTCATAGTGATGCTTCCTAAGGCCCACTTGACTTCACATTCCAGGATGTCTGGCTCTAGGTGAGTGATCACACCATTGAGATTATCTGGATCATGAACATCTTTTTTTTTGCATTTCTTCTGTGTATTCTTGCCACCTCTTCTTAATAGCTTCTTCTCTTAGGTCCATACCATTTCTGTCCTTTATCCAGTCCATCTTTGCATGAAATGTTCCCTTGGTATTTCTAATTTTCTTGAAGAGATCTCTAGTCTTTCCCATTCTATTGTTTTCCTCTATTTCTTTGCATTGATCTCTGAGGAAGGCTTTCTTATCTCTCCTTGCTATTCTTTGGAACTCTGCATTCAGGTGGGAATATCTCTTTTTCTCCTTTGCTTTTCGCTTCTCTTCTTTTCATTGCTTGTAACTGCTAAATATTACACTGCGATGGACGTCTGCCATATTTTCCCATTTCTTTTCTTAATAAGGGACATCTTTCAACTATTTACTACAAACAGAGAAATCAGAGGTTGTATGGATTTCTGTGGCCTAGATACACTCAGGATCAGAATTGCTGAGTTACAGTATAGGCGTATACTTAATATGGCTAAATAATGCCATGCTGCTCTTTGGAAGCTTTTAGCCAATCTGGAGTATGAAAAAAGTGTTGAAACCAGAGTACTCTCTTAAAAGAAGGGACAAATACAAAATAAAGTATCAAACTGAATATGAAATTAAAGCAAGAATAGAAATAAGAACAGACTCCAATCTAGAAATAATTGACAAACATGAGGATATCATAACATCTAGGGGAAAAAAAACCTTTATTACTTTACCACTTAGCCTACTCATAAAATACACTTTACTTAGTTTTTTTAAAATTCATTGCCCTTCTTCATCTGTCAACAATTTAAAAATATCATTTTCTCTAGATAATGGAAACATTATTTAAATCTCCTCTAGAATTGGGTTGAGTGAAACAACATTTGAGATGCATAAATCCTATAATATGTTCAGTAATGAAAATGTAGTTATTTTCATTGCTGTAGTAATAATATAATTTTAATGTACATGTTGGTGTAGAACAGTATCTTAAGACAAAATAATGTTCTTACTAAATACAGCAAATAAAGAAATGAAGATGACATATAATTGAAACTGGTTGTGGTATTCATTACTTTTTAACTTCATTTTAACAAATCACAGTGTTTTCTCAGTTGAAATAGAAGGTACAGTTGTAACAACATACAGGTATACTTGTATATATTTCAAAACTTAAATAATGTTAGTTATTTCAGCATGGATTTTGCCCTCAAACTTGTCCTAATTTTGATGATATAAATTGTGTGAATGTATTAGCCAAAGACAATAAGTAATAAATAAAACCAACATACTGAAATGTGAAATTTGTAGTTTTCATGATGTTCCATTAAAAAGATACCTACCATTATTTTATGATATTTACTTCTAGTCATTCTCAATTTATTTCATATTTCAACAGGTGACTCTGGGTAAAAGATGCCATCTCCTGTAATCGCTAATACATCCAACTACCCCACACACTAAAATAACAATTTTAAATGGGAAACATTAAATCAGCTTCCTCTTTGGCACAAAGCTTGAGCTTCTGCTCCTGTACTAGTCCTCATAAATGTATCGGCCCCTCAGAATGAATTTCTGCTCTACTTTAGAGTAGATATACATTTTATAACTTACTTAAGGAATTCCTGACCTGTTATTTTACAAATTATAAAAATCTATAATGCAATTGTGAAGATAAGCTCTGCTCAATATATCAAAGATCTGAAGAAAATGAGGATTAGACTATTAAGATTTGGGCCACAGCCAAGAGAACTGTAACTAACTCTATTATTTTCATTGTACCTTAGTTTTATGGATATATGACTGTCTCTTAGAGCTGTAAGCAAAAGAATATTTAGTAAAATTCAGACAAAATTTACCTTTCAGATGGAACTGACCTAGACAAGTGATTTTTTTGAACTTCTACAAGACTAAAGTAAAGTGAAAACTTGCTAATACAATTTTTTTCTGAGTTGAATTTTATATCTGAAGTAACTTAATGGCTTTCCACTTGAAGACTGAAGTTGGGAGCAGAGAGATAATAGAGAAGTAATGAAGATGAAGCAAAGAATACAGGTGATAAAGAAAGATGTGTATAACTTAAAACCAGCTAAAACATTTGCCATGGTGTTGAAAACCTCTACTGAAATTCAAGTTTATTTCAATGACTCCTACCCTTTATATGAATCTGTTTTGTGGTGAGAGCTCCTGGCCTCAGGACCCAAACCTCTAGTATAGTTCCATCCATCGGGCATTTTATTGACCACAGCAGATAATAGTTATACTATCTCTAAATAATGATAATATCAGCATGATACCTTTAGATAGATTTTTTAAAGCACCTTTTTAAAGCAGCAGCTTGAAGAGTTAGAATGTAATGCAAATAAATTCTAAGGGCACCCAGTTTTCCTTATGTATGGGCAGTTAGTTCTAGTATACTTGGAAAATTCTGAGTTGGTAGGTAATTTAGCAAAATATCTAAAAATACTACATTTTATTATGGAATATTATAGCTTTTTCCTCTTCAGCGATTAAACAGTGAATTGTGACTGTGAGTGATCATAAAATGTGCTAACAGTTTTAAATCTCTTATAGATTATTTAGGGGACTCTACTCGTGTGTGTGTGTGTGTGTGTGTGTGTGTGTGAAAATAAATGATAATGTAGCGACTGACCAAAATAGGTTTTAAATAGCTTTTATAATATGAAAATGACAGGAATTTTGAGATAAGAATTTAATATCCTTTTTAGAGACACATAAGATTGTGAATCATTCACTCACAATTGTGCATGGGTTTACATTTTCTTCTCTTTGCGTTGTGGGGCTGCCTAGACACTTTCATCCAGTGTACCACCTGGTATTCAGGAGGAAGGGATAAAACTTTGCAAAATGCACCCAGTAAACAGAGTATCAGATAGAAAAAGGGAGTAAAACAGAAATCAGGATTCTGTGCAGAGGGCTCCTCTCAGATATTTGTAGGATATTACACTTGAAAATTGATGTTAAGAATTCATCTAGTTTTGTCAATTCAAGTCCAATCTTCAGTTAAGCTGTTGTCAGTATTACTAATTTGCACACCAGTGGTCTTTTTATATTGTGCGCTTAATCACTTCAGTCCTGTCCAACTCTTTGTAACCTCATGGAGTATAGTCTGCCAGGCTCCTCTGTCCATGGAATTCTCCAGGCAAGAATAGTGGAGTGGGTTGCCATTCCCTTCTCTAGGGGATCTTCCTGACCCAGAGATCAAACCTGCATCTCTTACATTTCTTGCATTGGCAGGTGAGTTCTTTACCATTAGAGCCACCTGGGAAGCGCAATAGGTCCTTAGAGGAATCCTTAATTCTGTTCTTAACTCTATTTCATCTCTGAATTTTTATCACCCCTAGGCTTCTCCATGGAGAAGGCAATGGTGACCCGCTCCATTACTCTTGCCTGGAAAATCCCATGGAGGGAGGAGGAGCCTGGTGGGCTGCAGTCCATGGGGTCACGAAGAGTCGGCCACAACTGAGTGACTTCCCTTCCCTTTCACTTTTCACTTTCATGCATTGGAGAAGGAAATGGCAACCCACTCCAGTGTTCTTGCCTGGAGAATCCCAGGGACGGGGGAGCCTGGTGGGCTGCCGTCTTTGGGGTCGCACAGAGTCAGACACGACTGAAGCGACTTAGCAGCAGCAGCAGCATTCTCCAAATCAGCCAATAGCACCATAATTAATGAAACTTCTCAAGCCTGAAACTCATCCTGATTTCTCTATTCCATACCCTACATATCTAACCAAACAGTGCCAATTATAGTCCACCAATATATTTTAAGTCTACCCACTTATCTCCAATTTGACTGCCATCATGGTAAAACAAATCACCAATTCTCACCTAATAAAATTACTCTCTAACTGATCTCGGCATGTCTACCTTCACTTTCCTTAAACCAACTGTGCACAAAGCAGCCAGAAAGATTAAACAACTTGAACTAGGCCTTGCTTAAAGCCTTCTGATAAGGGACTTCCCTGGTGGTCTAGTGGTTAAGAATCTGCCTGCCAATACAGGCAACATGGGTTCAATCCTCGGTCTGGGAAGATTCGACATGCTGCGGGGCCACTAAGCCAGTGTGCCACAACTACTGAGCCTGTGCTCTAGAGTCAGCCAGCCACAACTACTGAAGCTTATATGCCTGGAGCCTGTGTTCCAACAGGAGAAGCCACAGCAATGAGAAACCCACACACCACAACGAAGAGCAGCCCCTACTCACTGCAACTAAAACTGCACGTAACAGTGAAGACCCAGCGCAGCCAAAAATAAACAGATATTAAACAAAACAAAACAAAACAATTTCTGAGGGCGTCTTATTGCAGTTAGAAGGAAATGAAAATAACTAGACATGCCCTGTGGAGAAGGAAATGGCAACCCACTCCAGTGTTCTTGCCTGGAGAATCCCAGGGATGGAGGAGCCTGGTGGGCTGCCGTCTGTGGGGTCGCACAGAGTTGAACAGGATGGACGCGACTTGGCAGCAGCAGACATGTCCTGTCTAATCCTTCCTGAAGTGATGGTGCCAGCCTCTCCGTCCTTCATACCTCTATACCTTTCACTCTCTATATTCATGCCGCGTTTCTCTCCTCAGTTTTTCTAACACACTAAGTTCTTTCTCTGCCCAGGGTCTGTGCACATTTCAGTTGTTGTTTGTTTCGCTTGCTGTGCTTTTGTTCCTGCTCTTAACACGTTTGTCAATTAATTTTTGCTACTTCATTAAAATTAAATGAAAAAAGGCATTTTTTCAGAGAATTATTGACATATTTAAATGACCTTGAAATTACCGACCAACTTTAAGTGATATTGCATAGGTATCTCAAGATGAGAAACAAATTTCTCTAGACTCTGGGTTGAAAAATATTTTGAGCATCATAACCTCGAAAAACAGAGGTGAATATAATAAACAAAATGAGGTCAGTGATTCTGTGTTCCTATTAGGTATAAGGATAAAGAGAAACATAAAAAGAGAAACCATAAAAGTCATAGTTAACTTTTTGAAAAGGTTGCTGTCTAGAAAACTGCTTACCACTGATCTGTTTCCTTAGAGAGCAAGAAGAAAGGAAAGCAAACACACAGCCTTTAATAAGCCCTCATATTCATATTCATTTGCTATCTTCTTTTTCCTTACTTCTTCTCTAACAATGTGTCTCTTAAACTGGGGACAAAACATAGTTAGTGATTTAAAGCATTCATTAAATTCCTAAGGAAAAAAAAAAAAGAGCTATGTTAAAGTAGTAATTACAAAAAGTGACCTCAGCCAGCTGTACGATGACCTCTCAGCCTGAAGACTGACTCACTCAGCTCATCTGCCATGTTTTTCTTTCTGGATTGCTGTGTGAAAGGACCTCCTTCTCAGTGTGTCTTAGTCACATCTCAACTAGCTTCCATGATGTAATTCGAGTCCTACCTTTACAATAAGGCTCTTACGGACCATTCTCTCCTGTATGTGGACTTATTCTGATATGTGTTGCTCTACAAGAGTGACCACCTCATCACTTCTTTTATCTTTTCATAAAATAATTTATGAGGGTATCCTTCCTCCTGATGACATTCTAAATTCACTGAAGGAAGTGATAATGTGCTTTTTGTTTTTTTAGATAATATATTTTCTAGTGCTACCTGGTCCTTAGCATTTATTTCATAATAAGTAGTATGATTCATTCTGCAAACATTAAGAGTAACTTCTGCCATGAGACTATAACATACTATATACTGCACTGGGAATACAGAGTTAACATATATTAAGTATTTAATATATGTCAAGTATTGTTCTTTGTGCTTTACATTTGAAAATTTATATTTAATTTTCACTGTCAAGTTATGACATACACACTATTATTATCCCCTCCCTCAATTTACAGATTAAGAAACTGAGACACAGTCACATTGTTGAAGGTCATAGGGATAATAAATAACTTGTTCAAGGTCATAGGGTTAATAAATATTAAGGTCGAGATTTGAATCCATGGAGTCTCATTATAGGTATATGTGATTAACTCCTTAGCGCATTGTACCTAAACGCTTGTGAAGAACACAAAAATTTAATGAGCAATCACAAGGCAACATAAATACCATAAGAGGGTATAGACAAGGTATAGAGGAACATGAAGGAAAATATTTAATGTAGACCTGTGGATACAAGGTCTATATATTCTGTGTATATAAGTTAGATATAAATTATGTGTATATAGAGAGAGGAAAAGAAGCTGTATATATGCATAAACATACACACTCACTACATTAGTTCTTAGGTGGTCTTGGTTTTTGGTCTTCAATTTGTTTCTATCTTTTGCATAATAGCAGTTTTGCATTCAGTTCAGTTCAGTTGAGTTGTTCAGTCCTGTCCGACTCTTTGTGACCCCATGAACTGCAGCACGCCAAACCTCCCTGTCCATCACCAACTCCCGGCGTTCACCAAGACTCACGTCCATCGAGTCAGTGATACCATCCAGCCATCGCATCCTCTGTCGTCCCCTTCTCCTCCTGCCCCCAATCCCTTCCAGCATCAGAGTCTTTTCCAATGAGTCAACTCTTTGCATGAGGTGGCCAAAGTACTGGAGTTTCCGCTTTAACATCATGCCTTCCAAAGGATACCCAGGACTGACCTCCTTCAGAATAGACTGGTTGGATCTCCTTGCAGTCCAAGGGACTCTCAAGAGTCTTCTCCAACACCACAGTTCAAAAGCATCAATTCATCGGCGCTCAGCCTTCTTCACAGTCCCAACTCTCACATCCATACATGACCAAAGGAAAAACCATAGCCTTGACTAGACAGACATTTGTTGGCAAAGTAATGTCTCTGTTTTTGAATGTGCTATCTAGGTTGGTCGTAACTTTCTTCCAAGGAGCAATCATCTTTTAATTTCATGGCTGCAATCATCATCTGCATTGATTTTGAATTCCAGTTGAGCTACTTCAAATCCTGAAAGATGATGCTGTGAAAGTGCTGCACGCAATATGCAAGCAAATTTGGAAAACTCAGCAGTGGCCACAGGACTGGAAAAGGTCAGTTTTCATTCTAATCCCAAAGAAAGGCAATGCCAAAGAATGCTCAAACTACCTCACAATTGCACTCATCTCACACGCTAGTAAAATAATGCTGAAAATTCTCCAAGCCAGGCTTCAGCAATATGTGAGCTGTGAAAATTCAGATGTTCAAGCTGGTTTTAGAAAAGGCAGAGGAACCAGAGATCAAATTACCAACATCTGCTGGATCATCAAAAAAGGAAGAGAGTTCCAGAAAAACATCTATTTCTGCTTTATTGACTATGAAAAAGCCTTTGACTGTGTGGATCACAATAAACTGGAAAATTCTTCAAGAGATGGGAATACCAGACCACCTGACCTGCCTCTTGAGAAACCTATATGCAGGTCAGGAAGCAACAGTTAGAACTGGAAATGGACCAACAGACTGGTTCCAAATAGGAAAGGAGTACGTCAAGGCTGTATATTATCACCCTGCTTATTTAACTTCTATGCAGAGTACATCATGAGAAAGTACATCATGGACTGGAAGAAGCACAAGCTGGAATCAAGATTGCCGGGAGAAATATCAATAACTTCAGATATGCAGATGACAGCACCCTTATGGCAGAAAGTGAAGAGGAACTAAAAACCCTCTTGATGAAAGTGAAAGAGGAGAGTGAAAAAGTTGGCTTAAAGCTCAACATTGAGAAAATGAAGATCATGGGATCTGGTCCCATCACTTCATGGGAAATAGTTGGGGAAACAGTGGAAACAGTGTCAGTTTTGCATTAAATCCATTTAAAACTGGATTTACAAAAAAAAAAAAAAAAATAGACTACCCTGTCACCAGCAAAATCTTGTTATCTACATTTTCCAACTGAATTCCAGGGGAATATAATAGGTTTAGATAAGTTTACAGTATAAAATATACTTCTAAATAAAGCTTCTAAAATTATATAAATTAGTTTCTTCTAAAATGAAGAGTCCCCTGGACAATAAGAAGATCAAACGAGTGAATCCTAAAGGGGATCTATCTTGAATATTCAATGGAATGACTGTTGCTGAAGCTCCAATACTTTGGCCACCTGATGCGAAGAGCCAACTCATTGGAAAAGACTCTGTTGCTGGAAAAGATTGAGGACAAGAGGAGAAGAGATGGACTGAGGATGAGATGGTCGGATGGCATCACTGACTTAAAGGACGTGAGTTTGAACAAACTCTGGGGGATAGTGAAGGACAGGGAAGCCTGGTGTGCTGCAGTCCATGGTGTCATAAAGAGTAGAACATGACTTAGTGACTGAAGATCAACTAAAATGGAGAAAACCATCTGATTACAAAGTCATATACAAATATATTGCCCTCACTCAACTGTTTGTCTTCTGAATTAATAACCCCAGAATATTTACTAGGAAAAATATCCAGAACTTTTGAAAATCCTATTAATTTTTTAGCAATGGAGTTTCAAAATCTTTACAAATGTCTTGCCAAATTAGAACTCTGGATATGTAACAGCTGTGCTTATTTTTTCAAGTTTGGAAATCCCTACCATGTTCCCTTGTGGCTCAGATGGTAAAGAATCTGCCTGCGATGTCACAGACCCGGCTTCAATCCCTGGGTTGGGAAGATCCCCTGGAGAAGGGAATGGCAACCCACTCCAGTATTCTTGCCTGGAGAATTTCATGGACAGAGGAGCCTGGTGGGCCTCAGTCCATGGGGCTGAAAGAGTTGGGCATGACTGAGTAACTAAACTGGTTCTAACAGTGCTCCAAAGAGTTTGGCATATTTGTCATCTGTGAGAAGACCCAAAATCTTACTCAACTTCTCTCAGCATTCTTTGAACCCAAGGAACAAATTACTTCAAGGGGCAATTTTCATTGTCCATTAACTGCTTGTGTATTAAGTGCTGACATATAAAAGTAATTCTGCCATTAGGGGAGCCAGATATTTGTGCAGAAAGAGATGCCTTGATTGTTTTAATCTTTTTCAGATCAAGTATCAGTACAGCCTAAGTCTGAACCTCAGTGTCTTTCCAAACATACCAGGGAGGAAAGCCTGATATACAGAGAAAATGTGATGTGGAGGATGAGCCATAGATGCACTGATAAAATAATGCTCTGAGCAAGACTGCTACACTGCACAATTCCAAGAGGCACAAGTCACATTATCGCCTATATATATAATGCTCCCTGGAGTTAAGCAGTTTATAGCCTGCTTAACCACACCTGGCAGCCCTGACCAGGGCTTCACTTAATGCTCCAAATAATATTTCCAATGAGTTCATCTTAGAGACATGAAAACATCAAACAAGGTTACTCTGCAGCTTCAGAAGCAGCTGATTTTCAAGATACTGCAGAGAAAGCCTATCATTATAAAATTCAACATTTACATTGCACACCATCAATGATTAGTTTAAGAGGCTTTTTTCTTTCTTTTTTTTTTTTTTTTTTAAGTAACCATCACTGCTAGGGGACATGGTGCCAAACTTCTGTGAATGATTTCATCTTGCTCTCCAATAAAGCTTTTAATTATGGTTACTTTTTAAAGTGCATTATATTAATTAGCCATTTGCTCAGCAGTCTCCTTCCCAGGGTTCCTTCTTGCAGTTCCCTTGACCCTGTGGCAGGACTTGGCAGTTGCTACAGCAAGAGTTCAGATGTCTGAAAACAGAATTCAATGATCTTTTGCCAACATGAAGGAGATAGATATGAGCATAAGAAAAAAATGCATTGCTCTGCAAAACACTGCTTCATTTCTCAAACATAGAGGGAGGGCAGAGAAGACTAAATTGCATTGGGCTGCTTCTCAGGCTTAAAATAGAGGTTTACAAAGCAGTTTCTTTTTTTTTTTTTTTTTGGTTCAATTCATCATTAGTTTAATATTATTTGGATAGGAAACTGATTTAACTCAATTACCCTTAACTGAATTCAGGGCATTTTAGTCACGCAAACAAGAAAGGCAGAGTAGAGTAGACTGAGAGTTACTGGGGTTGAGGCAGAGAAGAAATGTTCCACCCACTCAGCTGCCCATTAGTGCCCTTACTTTTCTCATCCATAATTACATTCTATCTGCAATTTTATTTTCTTCACAGAGTCACATAATCTGACTTTGAGCATTATCTTTTTAAACCCATAACATGCTGGAAAGCCTCATAGTTTCACCAGCCTTACTGAAAATTCTGGATGTTTCTTCCCCAATTGTTTCCTCTTAATTATGATTTAAAAGCCCAATTTAGGAGCCTAAAAATTTTGGTTTTTCAGTAGCATCCTCCTTATATTGCACAAGTATGAGTTTGTTACAGGAAAATTTGGCTACAAGAGAGAAATGCGCGCGCACACACACACACACACACACAACATGGAGGGATTAAGAACCTGGGAGGCAAGACCACTTCAGGGGCCAAATTTAATATCAGTTAGCATTACTCGATAAAGCAAAGTTCATCATCTGCCTTGTTCAGTTCCTGGCAGCCATCCCCAGTACCATCAAGTTCTCTCTTTTGCATCTTTCCATCCTACTTTCCCTACACCCGGAGGTAACACTTATAATCAAGGCGTAAGATAGCTAATCTTCTCCAAAATATAAGAGCTGAATCTCCTGGTTTCATATTGTGGAGTTATCCTAGGTAATTTATTTATTTACAACATTGGCTAATAAAGCCTTAAATGTGTGAAGCACTTATCCAGATATCACCATAGAATTCTGTGGGGATGGGCATAACTCAGAAGGGGCATCCCGGTAGAATCTCAGACATTTTTTTAATATATGGGCTATTAAATAAGGTGAGAGGAAAAGTATAGGCCAAGCACTTTTTCTTTTGCCAAACCATTCTGATTTGTGCCATTGCCAAATTGATGATGGCTTTTCTGGAAAAAAAAAAAAAAAGCTTGCTCATTTTGAGATAGTCTCAAAATTTTAAGCATAGATTTCAGAAATGAACTGCATAAATGACCCTGCGCAGAGATAGAAGCAGAAAGAAGGCAAATGGACTATAATTCCATGGAAGGCTACTCCAAGCTAGTTCTTGTGCTCAGATGTTCCCAGGAAGGGGATACTTTGACAGAGCCTGCTGGGTGGCCTTTCCTTGGTGTTAGCACTCAGAGCTGTTGAACATGGACTAATACTCTCCATTGTGCAATATAATGTCATTTTGCTCTAACTTGTTTGGATCACAGACAGGCTAGACAATTTCTACACTAGGAATGAGTATAGGTAATAAGAGGAAAATGCCTTGTACATGAAAAGTGGCACACATTTACAAACAGCTTATTACAAGTGGTCGTTTGCCCTAATCCTCTAACAAATGTTTTAAGGGAGAATTATTAATTCCATTTTTAAAATGAGGAGACTGTGGCTTGAAGAGGTGAAAAGGTTGGCTCAGAACCTTATAAAAACTCAGTGGCAAGGTAGAAGCTCAAATGCAAGGATCTTATTTCTAAGTCCAGTGTTGGTTTAACCCACTGCAAATCTCTATACTTTCATGAAACCTTAAAATAATCCTATATAAGTGCTTCCTAAAAATATTCTAATGACCTCAAAGAAAAGAGATAATAGATTATATACTAAAATTAGGTTATGATTTTCATGCTTTTCTGGGGAGCTCTTTTATTGTTTGATAGGATCACAGAGAAACTAGAAGAGTCATAAAACAGAGGACAATTCCCTGGAATCAAAGAATACAATTAGGCTAATCTGTTTTTACTGCACCAAAATATATCTTATGAACAAATAGCTGCTGAGCAGAAGCCGTATTTGTGGTAGTAATATACATAGGCACACTCAAATTGTGACGCACATAACCAAGTCTTTGTAGTCACTGGAGTATGTAGGGCAGTGAAACTGAGCTCATTGACAAATGTGGTTTGGTTTTCTCCCAAATTTCTCTATTTCCTTAGCTTCTTAATATTTTTGACTCTATAGGTAATTTTTAAATTAACTACAGTTTTGAGATGTCTATTAATTACTTTTGCCTTAAAATAATTTTAAAAAGATGTTATTGGATATCTTGTGTTTTTAAATGGTCATAAAAGATTCTCTTTCCTTGCACAATTTTTCTGCTTTGCATGAAAAGATATTTATTTTAATTAATTGATTTTACTCTACTCACATTTCAAATTCCAATGCTTCAATTCTAGGCAACTATCACTTTGATCAATGACACTTAGATATTTATCTTTAGTGCTCACATCCTCTTTGTCCATTTCTTTCTTGTACTTCCTAGTCATTGATTTATCTCTGAAACATTTCTCCAGACTGGTCATATTAGCCTGCTTTCCTAAAGCCCCTCAACACTTCTTACATGAACAGCAAAAATCACTTAGAGCTCCTGTTTCCACCTCTGTTTCTTCCATTATACAGATAGGACCTATCTTTTGTCAAAAATTAATAAACAGAAACCTTAGTTAAATAGAGTCGAGGACCAGAGAGGGAGCTCTCACGCCCTACCACTTTGTGGAGCCCAACAGGGAAATGAAAGACTTCTTGCCTGGCCAGAACTCAGCCAATGAGACTATCACAACTAAGCCAATGAAAAGTCTTGGACTCTTTGTTTAATATAGTTTCCTCAACTTTCTTTTCCACTCTGTAGATTAGTTTTCATTTTTGCTAGGGGACTGCACATGCCTTGATATGGATACAGATCTCAAACTGCAACTCTTTTCTGATCTTGAATAAACCACTTTTGCTGGAGAAATAATTGGTAGTCTATTTGATTTATGTGCACACTTTCTAAAATGTAAATATAACTATGATAATCTTTTATTGAAATATCTAATATCTTAATAAAGAATTTAAAATATAAACATATTTATAATATTAATAAAATATTAAAAATGGTGTCTGCAGTGTTAGACTAACCAGGTAAATATTATGCAAGCAAGTAGGCAACAACACAAATTCCTCAGGAGTTGTGTATTAATGTGGACACAAAATATATTTCATTGATATCTTTATTTTTGTGTAACTTTAAAATTGTGTGCGTGTATGTTACCTGCTCAGTCACATCTGACTCTTTGCAACTCCATGGACTGTAGCCCACCATACTGCTCTGACCATGGAATTCTCATTCCTTTCTCCAGGGGATCTTCTTGACCCAGAGATTGAACCCATGTTTCCTGCAGTGCATCTGAGCCACCAGGAAAGCCCACTTTAAAATTATCAATAAATAATAAAAATATATATTCAATAATTGTGCTGCCTAGCATATTTAGTCCAATTATATTGACATAGTACAGAAAATTCTTTCAAAACTGAATTCAATTTTCCCCAGAAAAAACTTTAAAAAAAATAATTGCATCCAGGCATACAATGCTATTCAACCTTTTAAAAATGTACTTTAATTCCTTTTCCATAGTCCCTTCCTATGTGTCTACTTGGTACATAAATCCCATTTTTCAATGCTTGTCTTTTATTTCTGTCCTAGATCCTACCCAAATTTTCCAGGCAATAAGGTTCTTTATCATTTATGTTTCTAATACTCTGTTCAACCACAAAAGAAAGAAAGAAACTCTGCTTTTTGCCAAGACTCAGATGGGCCTTGAGGGCATTATGTTAAGTAAGTCAGCTAAAGAAAGAAAAATACTATAGGATTCTACTGATATGTGGAATCTTAAAAAAAAAAAAAAAAAAAAAAAAAACTTGTAGATACAGACAGAGAGTAAATTGGTGTTGCAAGAGGCAGGGATGAGGGTGGGGAAAATGGATGAAGAGGGTGAAAACATAGACTCCACTTATAAGACAAAGCAGTCCTGGAGATATAATGTACAACAAGGTGACTAGAGATAACAATACTATTAAAAGACGCTTACTCCTTGGAAGGAAAGTTATGACCAACCTAGATAGCATATTGAAAAGCAGAGACATTACTTTGCCAGCAAAGGTTCGTCTAGTCAAGGCTATGGTTTTTCCTGTGGTCATGTACGGATGTGAGAGTTGGACTGTGAAGAAGGCTGAGCGCCGAAGAATTGATGCTTTTGAACTGTGGTGTCGGAGAAGACTCTTGAGAGTCCCTTGGACTGCAAGGAGATCCAACCAGTCCATTCTAAAGGAGATCAGCCCTGGGATTTCTTTGGAAGGCATGATGCTGAAGCTGAAACTCCAGTACTTTGGGCACCTCATGCAAAGAGTTGACTCATTGGAAAAGACCCTGATGCTGGGAGGGATTGGGGGCAGGAGGAGAAGGGGACAGAAGAGGATGAGATGGCTGGATGGCATCACCGACTTGATGGATGTGAGTTTGAGTGAATTCCAGGAGTTGGTGCTGGACAGGGAGGCCTGGTGTGCTGCAGTTCATGGGGTCACAAAGAGTCAGACACGACTGAGCGACTGAACTGAACTGAACTGTATATTTGAAAGTAAAAAAAAAAAAAAAAATCATGGTGAGCACTAAACTCCAGTTAAATATACAACTAGATTTAAACCATTATAGGCCTTAGTTTAACATTTATATAACAATGTAAATGTTATAAAACTTAAACAAGTACAACTAATGTAACAAACAAAAATTAGGATGGGACAAGAAAGTAGAGCATGCACGTGCATCTTTCAAACACAATCTATATGGTCTCAAGAGAAACACGTATGGTAAAACTGTAACTCTAACCTTGTTATGTTTTTCATTTTCTTGGTTCTTAACTGTAAACAGATCTTTCAAAATATATACTTATACTAAAAAAAAAAAGTTCCCATACAAGAAGAAAAATTAACTATGTGAGGTGACTGATGCCAGTGAATTTACTGTGATAAACATTTTGCAATATATACATGTATCAAAGTATGTTGTGCATATTGGCTTAATACAATGTTAAATGTCATTACCTCAGTAAGACAGGGGAAAAAAAAGTCTTTGACATACTAAGCCCATCACTGGATCTCCTTGAAATTAAAGATCTTAACTTTTAATTTCTGAATATCTCTTTTAATTGATAAACTCCTCTAGAATACTTCTTTTCCCTCCGAGTGACCCGTTATCCCTCTTAACCCAAGTCTCAGTTTATAGCTGGCGAAGGAAATGGCAGCCCACTCCAGTATTCTTGCCTGGAGAATCCTGTGGACAGAGGAGCCTGGCGGGCTGTTGTCCATAGCGTCGCACAGAGTCGGACACAACTGAAGTGACTTAGCATGCATGCCTGCATGCCTTGGAGAAGTAAATGGCAACCCACTCCAGTGTTCTTGCCTGGAGAATCCCAGGGACGGGGGCGCCTGGTGGGCTGCTGTCTTTGGGGTTGCACAAAGTCGGGCACGACTGAAGTGACATAGCGGCGGCAGCAGCAGTTTATAGCATTACATCTAGATTGGAGTTGAAGCTGGAGATTTCCCTGAAATTATATATTTCATCAGAGTTATAATGGTTATAAGTAGAAACAGAAGCAACATCATTAAAAAATATAACAGAACCCAAGTAGTTTTGACTTGTAGTCTATTCTAATGTGTAGAAGAGCTAAACTTGGAGAAACTTTTCATTTCTTATTATGTGAAATAGTTACTAGGTCTCATATAGATATCACAGAATACAATGAAGACACACGAAAGCCAAGAATCCAATGAATAGTTCCTAGTCATGTCCAGCTATAATAAAAACTATGGTTTTCCTTCCTGAAGGACTATTCTGGGTCTTTTGCAAATTTAAAAAGTGCTCAGTATAGTGTGTGCCTCTTCGTTTGTGCTTCATAAATATTATGTGTCATTACACTTATTATTGGGTGCCTGTAGTATGTCATCAAATGCTTTATCTGAACATATGATAATAACTCTTGAATCATTGTTCTGAGTTACTCAGTTTCAAACACAGATAACTTCAGTCAAATATTTATATGAGTCATCATCCTATAACAGAAACTCACCCTACATATTTTGCCTTAAAGTTAATAGAAAATGGAGAAGGAAATGGCAACCTCCTCCAGTATTCTTGCCTGGAGGATTCCATGGACAGAGGAGCCAGGTGGGCTACAGTCCATGGGTTTGCAAAGAATCGGAATTGACTTAGTGACTAAACAACACCCTATCCATTTTGCCTTAAAGTTACTAGAAAAAGTCACCTTCTTGAAAGATAATTCTTGAGCTCAACTTTATTCAATGTTTCCATCTGGATCTATACTGTTTTATTTGCCTCCTTAAGGGTTATATGCTGTGATAAGAAAACCCTGAGGTAAACTTAAATTTTATAATTATGTTCTATTATATTTTCTTTAAAAAGAAAAACATAACTTGTTTACTGAAAAAGTTCAAAAAATTTTAAAACAAAAAAAAAACTCACAACACATTAAGGAGCATAATGAAGCACATTTTCACAATATGAGAGAACTAGGTTTGGTTTGGAAATGAGTTATAAATGCATTATTAAAAAAAACAGCTTAATAATTAACTCAAAGCTCTAATCAGTAGTAAGAGCTAATAATTAGCATGGATTTTTATGTTTATGAAAAAATAATGAAATAAGAAATCATCTGGTTAGACTGGAGTCTGCCTAGTTTTCCAAAAAAATATGGTTTGGGATCTTAAATTTTTGGATTCTGTTCTAAGTAAGAAAATTAGGTTTTCGACCCTTCACTGGGGTTGTGGAAAGTTCTTACACATTTTTCTTATGAAACTCATGAAGAAATCAAATGAAAATAAATTATCCAAGCTAATGCATATGAAACTGGATGCAAAGTTTACATTAATTGACAGTTTCAGGAAGTATTTACTAAAAGCCTTGCTTTTAACTTAGTTACAACTATAGTAATTTTTATTATTTTCACTGTTAGGGTATTAACTCAATGTGTATTTGAAATATTGGCTAATTTCCTTCAATGTTAGTTATATATTGTCCTTTGCCTTTCATTATGTATATAAAGAAAGAACACATGTGAATATGAATGCATAGCATGAAAATGAAGATGGCACAAGGGAAGTAAACTAGGAACTTGGAGCACTAATTGTCATAATAACAGACTTAGTTTAGGTTCACTGAGGCCTTTTTTTTTTCTTTCTTTCCTTTTTTTTTTTTTTAGCAGCATTTGCCTTGTTTAACAACAGGAAAAAATTTACATTATCTCAAAAATATTAGTCTTTGAGTTTTCTCAGCCAGAAAACCCTGCAATCATAAGCCATATTCCTTGGAGGCTCCAAGGTCAAATCACAAAAACTCAATTGAATGATGTGTGTTAGTCGCTTAGTCGTGTCTGACTCTTTGCAACCCCATGGACTGTAGCCCACCAGGCTCCTCTGTCCATGGAATTCTCCAAGAAAGAATACTGGAGTGGCTTGCCATTTCCTTCTCCAGGGGATCTTCCTGACCCAGGGATCAAACCTGGGTCTCCTGCATTGCAGGCAGATTTTTCACCACCTAAGCCACCAGGAAATTGAATTGATAGCCTTTCTTTTTGTATGCTAGGTGATTCTGTCTTAGGCAGAACTCTACAGCACTATCTTTGTGCCTCCATCTATAAGGGAAAGCTAATGCACTCTTTCACCTGGCTGAAGTACACAGAATCAAGAAAACACATTTTGATCTCAATAAACTTAGGTAGTAGTAGGATTTCAAAGCACTTTTGTCACACATAATCTCTCCATAAGTGATAATGAGAATTGCAATGATTTGGCCATAACTTGGGCTGAAGTGAAGTGTTAGTTGCTCAGTTGTGTGTGACTCTTTGTAATCCCATGGACTTGTAGACCCCCAGGATCCTCAGTCCACAGAATTCTCCAGGCAAGAATACTGGAGTGGGTAGCCATTCCCTTTTCCAGAGGATCTTCCTGACCCAGGGGTTGAATCTGGGTCTCCTGCATTACAGGTAGGTTCTTTACCATCTGAGCCACCAAGGAAGACCAAAGCAAAATAAGTGATAAGTTATTGCCATTCTGATACACACACCTTTATAGTCACACTCTTTTCATCTCTGCAGTCTCCCCTTATGTCTCCTTTCCAAGCGCTGTGTTAACATCACTTAGTTTCACATACAGTTGGCACTGAACCCTTTCTTTCTTCCTTCCAATGTATTATGTTACTTCAGCAGCAGCATCACTATCAGATGTCAAGTACCTACTACATATAGGGGTTTCCAAATGACAGAATAAAATGGGTTTGAGGGGAAATCCACTTTTCTCCCATAAATTCAGAAGTATGATATCAGCTCCTCATGCATGTATGTGTGTGTGTGTGTGTGTGTGTGTCTGTGTTAGTCACTCAGTTGTGACCGACTGTTTGTGACCTCATGGACTGTGGCCTACCAGTCTCCTCTGCCCATGGGGCTCTCCAGTCAAAAACTACTGGAGTGGGTAGCCATTCCCTTCAATAGGGGATCTTCCCAACCCAGGGATTGAACCTGGGTCTTCTGCATTGAAGGCAAATGCTTTACCATCTGAGCCACCAGAGAAGTCCTAGCAACTCCTTACAGAAGTGTTTAATCATTATGAGTCACAGGAAATCCTCTTAAAAATGAGCCCATTAAAAAAGAAAATAATATGGTATACCTCCCTTTTCTATGGCCAAATATTAATGACACCATGTCTTCCTCTTCCTCACTACAAGCAGATTGATAGACCTATTCCTCCTTGAGAGGCACGTGCAATACACCTTTCAACTAACAAGTTCTATGTACCCATATTTTCTAGTGCACTTTTTCTCTTTCCTACTTGTTCTTATAAGATGGAGGAACATTTCTCATTTTAACTATGATGCTCTTCACAGTTTATAAGAGCTATCTGACATGTTTTAAAAGTCAGAAATAAAGTGTACACTGTGTTATTTTAACAAGATTCATTGCTTTAGGCAGAGCAACAACAGGACTTCAGGGCAGTTTATTCCAATTTCTTTACCAAATATCTCCCACACTAATAAACATTCAGCTTTTCACAAGCAAAGGCTGTTCTTCAGATGTGAAGAGATTCTTCTCCAACAGTTAATCAAAGAGTACTCTGTGTGATATCAAGATATTTTCATTTGATCCATTGACTACCTGATATTTTCAAACGTTCTTTTTTTTTTTTTTAACCTAATTATCATTATCACCAGAGAGTTTGGTTCTTTCTTCCTTTCTAAACTATCACTACATTCTACCTTGTTTTCTTTTCAAAGAGTTTCCCAAGCAGCTACATCTTCCTAAATGCACTTATTCCAGCAAACTAAGAGGAAGGGGACCTAAAAAAAACCTGCATGAAGACACACAGTGCCTTGGGAGGATGATAGAAATACCACTTGAAAGAAAGCCAAACACTTGATCTGTGAGTGCACTTTAAAAGTGTCGAGGTCATAAAAAACAAGGACAGGCTGAGGAACTGTTACAGACTAGAAGAGGCTAAGGAGAAATCACAACAACATAATCCTGGAGCAAAAAAGGGCCCACAGAGGCAAAAAATGGAGAAAGTCACATCAGGTCAATACATTAACAGTTATTGTAGCAATGTTAATTTTCTGTTCTTACCACTGTGCTGTGGTTGCACGAGGATGTTCACATTAGGGGAAGTCAGTGAGGTGAGGACCATAGGAAATTATTCAGACTTTATTTTTCCAGCTTTTCTGTATTTTTTTATCAGTTCAATTTTTAAAATAAATAAATCAATTAAAAAAAAAAAACAAAACTGAAAGCCTATGCAAACACCAAAGAAATTTTGGTTGAAGCTTAACTTACAGAGAAACTGGAGAATCTAGAGAGAGAAATGAGTAGACATATATGTGGAAAATCAAACTTTACTTTGTAGCAGAGCAATCTAAATGAATCAGCTAACGAGTTCTGGAGAAACAGCAGAGTAAAGGGCCAGGCCTCGAAGGCAGAGAGCAGGAATCACGATTCTTCATGATATTCTTCAACATTCCCAGCAACAGAGGAAAGAAAACAAGCTTGAGTAAGCAGCAAGCCATCTGCTGCCATTCTGTGAGTGCCTCTTCTCCCTCCGCCAGCATTTAGTTTATGCTTCTTAAAAGGAAAAATGTGCAGTTGGTCACTGCGACAGGGTGTCTTTCATTAAGAGTGCTTGATGGACCTACCAATATTAGTGTTTATGGAGATAAAAAGTATTCCTCTTTCAGAATCTCAGATATAAAAACAAGATGAAAAAAATAATCTACTAATTCACACAAATTGTTCTGCACAGTGATGACCTAGATTGCAGAGAAAGATTTTGAATATCCTCTATTAGAAATGATAAAATGAGTATCTAAGAAAAGTTTTAGTTCTTAATAGTATATTGAGTTTACTTAGCATAGCAGATTTTCTAAGCGTTTCAAAATACATTATACCATCATGACATCCTTATAAAATATCAATATATCCAATTTTTCATATGAAAAAAGTAAAATTTCACAAGGTATATTAATTGCACAATCTACATATGGCAGCAACTGACATTTGGCTTGAGTGCAGAGGAGCTCCACAGGCATGGTAAACAGATAGCCTCTGACCCTGGGAGGGAGGAAGGTGATAAGCAGCTCTGAGTTGGCTGTCATGCAGGACTGCAGGCCTGATGTGATCATATCTGCCAGTTTTTCAGGAGGAAATCGAAGTTTCATCAAATAAAATTTTGTCAGCCAAAAACCGAGTGTCTTGTTTCTACTCCAACTCAGGTGGTAATGGAATTTTGGAAATATATTTGTAGATATAATACTACATTGATTTTCTCATCAACTCTCACTTGAAAACTAAAAGGTAGAATAAATTTGTGGCATTTTACTACATCTATTGTGAAGTATAAACATTTTACATCATAGAACTATTATGCAATATTTCTTAATATTTAAGGATTTAAAACTTAATTTTTTTAAAAGAAAAGACTACTGTGCCTGCCAAATTTTGTGCATTTACCAAAACATCTGAATTGTACTTTTTGTAAAAATTCTTGAAAATTTTTAAAGAGGAAGAGAAAAAAAGAAACTCTTGAATAATTTATTTCTCCACTATGTTATTGATTTGTTATCAGAATCATATAAGAAGATGCATGTGGAAGGGATGATATTTTATAAAATGCTGTACAAAGATAAGGAATTATTATATCTGTATTTTATTTTACTTTACGAAAAAATGTTTGTCCTGGAACTTTTATCCTGGCACTCACAAACTATCATAGTATACTATCATAGTTGAGTAAAAGAGTGTATGCAGGACTGAGTTCACGTCTATGGAATTTTACCCTCTTGCTTACAATGTTCTATGTAGGAAATGAGTACAATGAAATAGATAAAATTTAGCTTTCAAGTCAGAACTGATAAAGAACTTAATGCATGTTGCATGTATGAACACATATTTCAGAAATAACCTTGTCAAATATCAGAATAGAAAAAAAAATAAGTTTTTTTTCACCAACTAGTTAATTTGCTATGAGATAAAATTAATAACTATATAATTCTTTAGTTCAGTTCAGTTCAGTTCAGTTCAGTTGTTTAGTTCTGTCCGACTCTTTGCCACCCTATGAATTGCAGCATGCCAGACCTCCCTGTTCATCACCAACTCCCGGAGTTCACTCAGACTCACGTCCATCGAGTCGGTGATGCCATCCAGCCATCTCATCCTCTGCTGTCCCCTTCTCCTCCTGCCCCCAATCCCTCCCAGCATCAGGGTCTTTCCCAATGAGTCAACTCTTCACATGAGGTGCCCAAAGTACTGGAGTTTCAGCTTTAGCATCAGTCCTTCCAGTGAACACCCAGGACTGATCTCCTTTAGAATGGACTGGTTGGATCTCCTTGCAGTCCACAGGACTCTCAAGAGTCTTTTCCAACACCACAGTTCAAAAGCATCAATTCTTCAGCGTTCAGCTTTCTTCACAGTCCAACTCTCACATCCATACATGACTTATCACTTCCCAAATACATGGGAATACCAGAAAACTAATGAAGAAAACTAAGCAAATATGTATGTGTCATTGCATTTCTTTACACAGCAAGGGTAAGAAATAGGGACTTATTTTGTAGACATAAACTTGAATAAATAGCTCTGGGCCAAGCCATAGTCCCTCACAGCTCACAGGATGTCTCATGATGAACTTCTGCTTTTACCTCTTAAGAAAAGAAAATCTGAACCAGGTTTTAATCCCCAGTTTTTACAGAGCTTTCCACTCAGACTTTAAAGCCAGATTGACTAGATTCTGAGTTCTGTCATTTACTGTTAGAATGTGCAAGTTATTTAATTTTCTTATTGTCAGGTTCTTGATACATAAATGTATGGTGTTAAAAAGCACTTACGTTTTAGATAAGGAACATCTAAAACTGACTCCAATTTATTAACAAAGAGTAATTTTTAGATTTTGTGCTCTCAAGGAACACAGCTATTTTTCAAACAGAAAAAGAGATTCTACTCTGCATTGTCTGATGTTGTATGTTATTTTGACATACAAGAAGTATTCATTGTGTGGGTTTTGATAGTATTCAAGAGAGATTTATTATTCTCTTGACTTCAGTTTTAGAAAGAGCTAATTTCATATATATGTATAAATTATATGCTAAGAAATAAACATCAATGATTTATATATGTAACTTTCAATGTCCCAGTGTGTTTTCTTTCCCACAATGTAATTGCTATTATTTCAAAAATATTCTGTTATACAAATTGGAGTGTATTTTAGATTCTAATAGAAATATCTGTTAGCAGTTACTTAGGAATCTGTGTGACAGGCACTGGGCTAAACATATCACACACAACACTGTGTTGGTAAGGAATAAAAGTAGAAACTTTGGAGTAGATATCCGGAGTTCAAATTTCAGCTCAGCTAATTTCTAGCTAAGTGAATAAGGGGAAATTATGTAACCTTTCTGTGTCTCAGTTTGCACAATTGTAATATGGATCCCATATAGAGCTGTTAAAAGGATTAACTAATAGAGCTTTCAGGTCAGTGCCTGGCATATAGAAAACACAGAATTAGTGATTATTAGTATTAAATATTTTGTCACTTCTGTTTTATTTTTTTTCAGAATCACTATAGTAGGCCTAAATAGCAAAACTGGCTATGAGAAGACCTGAATTTCAAATTCTAATCTTTGTTGTGACCTTGGTTGAGTCATATGAAGTCACTGAGCTTTAATTCACTTATCTGTAAAACATGCTAACAAGATTTGACTAATGACCTACTATTATGGTCAAGTAGAATAATATAAAAGGTATAAAACCGTAATGAAAATACAAACCTCTTGTTATCTAAACACAGAAAAAAATGAATATTTATTATATCTTGCCTTTTCTTTCATAACATTTCCCTCAGTCCATTCTGCTGCTGCTGCTGCTAAATCGCTTCAGTCATGTTTGACTCTGTGCGACCCCATAGACGGCAGCCCACCAGGCTCCCCCGTCCCTGGGATTCTCCAGGCAAGAACACTGGAGTGGGTTGCCATTTCCTTCTCCAATGCATGAAAGTGAAAAGTTAAAGTGAAGTTGCTCAGTCGTGTCCGACCTTCAGCGACCCCATGGACTGCAGCCTTCCAGGCTCCTCCGTCCATGGGATTTTCCAGGCAAGAGTACTGGAGTGGGGTGCCATTGCCTTCTCTGCAGTCCATTCTAACCCCACCCAATAGAGGGTTTCAAAACTATAATCCCAAATGGCAATGGTTTCTATATGTGTTTGAAGATACAATGTACCAAACAAGAAATATTTAAAGTAGCTCCTTTCTTAAAGAACAAACTATAATCTGGAGCAAGTTCTTCTACGTGCAAAAATCAAATTAGAAAATATGCATTTTCTAATTCACAAGAGGAAAACAATGATAGCATTTTCTCAAGATTGAGACTTTCTTTTGCTTATTTTTTTCCTTGTCTTTCCTACCTGCCTATTCTTTATCTGCTAGGGAACCTCAAAGTGACAAAATGAATTTTTAGTATCAAACACATATTAATTAAACGCCTCAGACTCAGCCATCCTTTTTCCTTGGCAGCCTCTTTTCTGACTGATACATGTACCTGTGGTTTTGCTCTTTATTTTGTTGATAAAATATCATTTTTCCTGCTATTTAGTGGTTATGATACTGGGTGGAAATGTTTCAGGGTAACACGTTGTCCAAGGAGAATCACTTATGTGGTATTTCCCACACTAGGCAGAAGAACTTTTCAGTAATCAGGTAGGATTTTACCAAACCAAGTAGAGATTTGTGAAAGTAATTGGACATATTCTTCCCTTAGGATGGATATTTTTAAAATGACTATAATGTACATTATATAATTACCTAAAACTTAATTTTTCCACAAACTCTGGCACCATATATTGGTCTGATTTAAAAAAAAAAAAAAACTTAGTCACTGAAATTCACTAGTGGGAATCAATATGTGACTAGTTATCAGATATGACTAAAACAACTTTTCTCTTATTTTACAATAGAAAAGAGAAATTCTGCTGATAAGTCAGAATTTATTTGAGTTTTCAGTAGACACCTGCGATTGGATGGTGTTTCGGATTTAAACTTTGCTTTGTAATTCTTCTAAATCTTTTCTTACTATGTACTCCTAAAAGTAGAAAAATGTGGAATTTTTCTTTGGATGCTCTAGGCTGATAAAGTATGAAATTTCTTTGAAGTTTTCTGTTTCATTTTTTTAAGTTGTGTGAACTTGGCATTCTGTTTTAATAGAGGTGAAACTCTTTTAAAAGAAAAAAATATTAAAAATAAAAATAATAAAATTAATAGTAATGTATAGGACACTAATGTCTAGTAATGTATACAAGGAAGATGTTTATCAATGAAGACAGTGTCTCAAATTTTTATGTCTATACAAATCTCCTAGTAATTTTGTTATGATATAGATTCAAATCCAGTTGTCTTGAGAAGTGCCTAATATTCTGCATTTCTGAAGGCTCCTGTGTGAGGAGATGCTGCTGGTCTCCAGACTATATTCTGAGTAGCAAAGTTTTAAAAGGACAATTGAAAAAAATATCCAGATGAGTCTCATGTAGACTTATTACAGAGGTGTGAAATTCTGAAGTCATGTAGAAATATAAAGGTAATGAATATGAGCAGTGATTTTTAAATTATAAACAAAACATAAAAATTCCTCATTTCAATTAAATTCTAGCTACCTAAATAATTACTCAAAAGCAAACTGGTATTGCTCAGTTTACACACATACTTTAGGTTCTAATTTAGTGTTATATTAAACTGAACAGATTCCCTTTATGCCCTAAGTGATCCAATTTGTTTCTTCAGTGAAGCCAGTTCTTCCACTCTGACCCTAGCCAGGGTCTAAGGATCAGAGTCATAAACACAGGTTTGTAAAGCCCCAGAAACGGTAATGATGGGCCCAGAATTTTAATCCATTTTGACTCTAGAACCTGGCCATATACAATATAATGCATATTTCCTTTGCTGTAAACTCTAAAGCTCTAAGTTGTAAAGACATTACAAATGGAAGAAGTTAATATATTGAAAATAATTATTTTTCTTGAACTTGTGTTAAAGGCAATTGATAGCATACACCACTATATACAAGGTATGGGCTTCCCAGGTGGAACTAGTGATAGAGATCCTACTTGCTAATGCAGAAGATAGAAGAGATGCCAGTTCAATCCCTGGGTCAGGAAGATCCCCTGGAGGAGAGCATGGCAGCCCACTCCAGTATTCTTGCCTGGGAAATCCCATGGACAGAGGAGCCTGGCAGGCTACAGTCCATGGGTTTGTAAAGAGCTGGACACAACTGAAGCGACTTAGCATAGCATAGCACCCAAGGTACTAAAAATATGTTGAACTGAATATATTTTTTTAGGTATGTTCTACAATAAAGCAGAATTCCATAATGTCTGATTCAGATAATATTCAGTCTCAGAAATTTGACTTGATGTTTACCTAATGCAAGATACAGCATAATCATATTATGAGAAAAGTGAGGATCTGTATTCATCATTCAGGTCACTTATGAAGTTATTCTAGAAGAACTCTACCATTTTGAATAGTTTCAAATACACTTGTTACATTTTCCTGGTCTGGGAAATAGACATTTATATATTATATCTATTTATTAGAGATAGTTTTTTTCATAGTACCTTTAAAATTAGTACTTCAAGGAGAGGGGTACTGAGTGTCCAAAATTTCTACTATTTGTTAGTAAAATACTAAAGTGTTAGAAAATCATCTAACACAGCTACATTTTTCTCCAAAATTTAAAATATTTTAAGTTTCTGAGAGCTTAACTTGTGCAATTAAATCAGTGACGGCTGAGGAAGACAGAAGTTCAAAGAGTGGTTCAATCAAACCACTAAACCAGGAAAGTGGAAAATTGCATTTTGTAGCTTTGAGTTAGGTAGGTTATTACATGAATATGTATGCACATGTTTGTTTTCTATGTTTATTAATTTGGAGTTCTTCACTTCTCTTTTACCCTTTCTATAGCCCCTTATTTAATCGAGTTGATATTTCTTTAATCTCTTGATGGCATTTCTCACATTATAAGCTTTTCCTCATCTCATTTTAATATCATTTAGTATTTAAGAAGAGTACCTATTTGCAAACCCATTTATTAGTCATGCTCCAAAGTAAACACTCTGTATGAGCCCTCTGGAATCCCTGAAATTAAACTAGATAACTAACTCAAATGAATACAGGGCTGATGTGCTTTCAATCAGATAGCAATGTGCAACAGATGATCCCACTTTGATTACTTGTGTATTTTCATGCAAAACCAGGATATACTGTAGACCATGGTATTTATCTTGAATTTTATAGGCCCATGAACTGATTTCAGGGATCCATAAACTAGTTGATAATAGGTAGAATTATACATATATATGTATATATACATATGTGCATTTTTTCTGGAAAGAGGAGATATTGCTTTCAGGAACTTCTCAAAAGGGCTTAAAGCGCCCTAAAAGAGTAAGAATCACTGTCATAAGCCAGGACCAGGATAATGGGAAATACAAATTCTGCAAGCTAAGATAAGATATGGAAGAATGTGGCAAACATTACCAGCAGTCCTGAAACTCCTCAAGTGGGCAGAAAACACTAGCACTGGTTGAACTACTATGAGGCAGGCTCTGCGTCACATGCCTTTTGTATCTCATTATATCTTAGCTACATCTCTGTGAGATGATTCTCCTTTACTCTATTTCACAATCGAAACATTTGAGAGTCAGAAGAACTAAATGTTTTTCAATTTGTTGTTGTTGTTTAGTCACTAAGTCGTGTCTACCTCCTTTGTAACTCCAGTGACTGTAACCTGCCAGGCTGCTTTGTCCATGGGATTTCCCAGGCAAGGATACTGGAGTGGGTTGCCATTTCCTCTCCGGGGGACCTTCCCGACCCAGGGATGGAACCCACATCTCCTGCATTAACAGGTGGATTCTTTACCACTGAACCACCTGGGAAGCCCAATTAGCAATTAGACCTCAACATTTATTGACACAATTATTTGTACTGGTCACGGCTTCATGCATTATTTCATATAATCCTCACAACAACCTCCTGAGGAAAGTGTTGCTGTTCACTTGGTTGTGTCTGACTCTTTGTGACCCCATGGACTGCAGCACACTGTGCTTCATCCTTATTTAATAGAAGAGTAATCGGAAATTTAGAAGTTTATGTCGCTTACTCACAACTACACAATTAGAGAACCAAGATAAAATCAAACAATATATAAAACAAATTATGGACCTAGATATTAGTATTTTAAATCAGATGTAACTCAAAATTCATATTAATCTTATTAGGGCACAACTCCTAAAAAAGCAACAACATTAATTTATAATTTATAGTCTACCAAAAAGATTTTACATCTTAAAGGGAATAAGAGTAGGAGAAAATAGTATTAGAAGACCTATAAGAATTGGCCAAAACTCTTTAGACAAGAGATGATTTCAAGAGATTCTTCTTTGTTTAGAATTTTAGGACTTAAGAGAGAAATCTTAATATAATATAGTCCAACTGCCATTTGATGCTGAATTTCCTCTACTCTATCTCATTCAGATCAGTATCCAGTTTTTGCTTAAAATTTTCTTTGGGTAAAAATGCATTATCTCTTGGATAGCCCATTATAATGTTTTAAATTTTCACAATGGAAAAATTATTACTGTTCTTGTTCAGTTGCTAAATGATTTGCAATCGCATGGACTGCAGTACACCAGGCTTCCCTGTCTTTCACTGTCTCCCTGAGTTTACTCAAACTCAAGTCCATTGAGTCAGTGATTCTATCCAACCATTTCATTTTCTGTTGCCTCTGTCTCCTCCTACCCTCAATCTTGTCCAACATCAAGGTCTTTTCCAAAAAGTTGTCTCTTCACATCAGATGGCCAAGTATTGGAGTTTCAGCTTCAGCATCAGTCCTTCCAATGAATAGTCAGGGTTGATTTCCTTTAGGATTAAGACTGGTTCGATCTCCTTGCTGTCCTAGATAAGGGAATGGCAAACCACTCCAGTATTCTTGCCTCAGGAACCCCATGAACAGTATGAAAAGGTAGAAATTATAAAGGAAATAAATTATTTCCTGACCTGGAATATAATTCAACTAGGTTGAGCAACCCAAGGCTAAATTCATATAGACAGCATGTAAATATTCTCTTCTTTTTTTTCCATTCCATTTGAGTATTTGTCCTCTTTCGGTTTTATATATCCTCTTTTAAGATTATTTTTATTGACCAAAAACAGATGCAAAATATCAAAGATCTTTATTCTTAATCACTGACTGACAGCAACAAGCTTTGCCGTTTTTTTGATTTTTCAAATCCAAATTTACCTGAGATCTGCTTGTGCATGCAGTTGGATGGTTCTTTCTGGGAAACTAACCATTCTCTTACTCATCAGAATCTTTCATGATTACTGAGTTAAAATTGCATTTGTGGTAACATTTTCATTTTAGAAGCCTCATGACACATTCTGATTCATAATTCTTATATTTTTTAACAAAATAAAGGGGAAAATAAGCTTTTCCCCTTTGTTCCAACTGCCTTATTTTTTTCTCTAATGTTTTCTTGTGTGATAATTGTCAGGGTCACCCTCAAATAGGTGGTGAATTGGCAAATAACAAATGAATAGACCAGACTAACTAAAAGTGCTGGTACTGAATTATGAAGAAACAAAATACAAATTGCTAATAAGAGATTTGTGTTACTTTTACCAGTGTGAAAATAATCTATAAAGAGTAAAATAGTCTTCCAATTTTTAATATATGTCTTCTAGTTCTGATCAAGGTTGATCAATAACCTGATAATCTAGTGATATCTTAAGCTTGGTGTTTACTCATTTATATTCATTTAAACATTGAATAACCTGATTTTCTCCTTTTTCCCCCCTATAATATGTTTTCAACTCAAGCTTCTGGAAAAGTCATGGTAGAAGCCTTTTGTACCCTGTGGTTCTGCCCAAGACATCTGAAGCTTCTTCAATAAGAGAGAGATTTTTGAGCCATATTTAATAAAGGAAAAGAAAAATACCAGGATTCTCAACCATCATCTACTTTCATATGTTAAAACAATGTAAAGTTTAGAGAAAAATGTAACTGTTTGTCCAAATAGAAGTAGTGAGTGTAGTATAGTAATCTGGTTCCATCTACTTACTTTCCTACTTATAATGGAAAGAATTTTCAAGAATATTATCAAGATAATATATCTTTATCCTAAAGATATGGGGGTACCAGTTTAATGGTCACCATTTTTTCTCTTGAAACACTCCTACAACATTCCTGTTATTGTTATTTCTAAACTAATTCATTTCCAATAACAAAAAATGGCATAGGTTTTGCTTTTGTCTATTTTCTTTCTCTTATATGTTGTTAATATCATCTTCTGCCTTTACAATAGTCTTCAAATCTGTGCTATCATCATTATAGTAACATCCTTCCACAGAATGAGCTTTCAGCTTTCTGCATGCTCTGTTTTTGCCCATTATCTATTTCAAGAAGTATGGTACAGCAAAAGTCACTAAATGACATAAACACCCTGCTTGTAATAAATCGATTACATTAAAACCAATAACAATATATTATGCTATGTACTTCTGAAGTTTAAAAATATAATTTAAGTTTGTTTTTCCATAATCCAGAGGAAATACATAATCAACTGTCCCTTTGTCTTAGTTCAGACAGCTTATCTGTACTTTTCAATATTTTAAACGTACATGTAATGTCTTGAAAAGAGTAATTTTCTATCCATCTTCCTGCCTCCATAGAATCTACAGGTGTGCAGGCTTCACTTCCTAAATAAATTCTGGAGTACCTTGTCATCTAATTCGAAAAGGAAGTTCTCTCCTCAGTTTGGAAACATAACTTTTTAAAATCCCATTAGAATGGATTTTGTTTGAGAACAGGAAAATAAAGGGTGGAAGATGACAAAATTTCAGTTCCCAAGCAAGCGAATCTGGTGCAAGCAATCTGGTGCCATTAATGCTAGAGCTGTCAGGAACGCAGCTTGCAGGAACAGGAACAGACAGCACTTGTTTCAGAGCCTAAACTTAAAGCTTCAACAGTGAGCAGGGAAATGACATTTACATTGAGATGCAAATTACAGCCAATGACACTGTTCATTTATGTAAGATGAGTTTATTTTGGTGTTCAGAAATATAAATTGAAACCCTGTGTTTTCTTTTAAAGAGACTGCATAGAGTGTAAGGCTTAAACTTGCCCCTGACGTACCAAGAAAATGCAAAGGTCATTTCACTGCCTACATATGAGTATTGATACAATGCAAAGGTAATTCTGTTTAAGAAGATATCTAAATTAGTAAGATTATTTCTAGGTTCTCCTGGAAAGGCCATCACTTTTGAGGCAATGGAAAGTCTATAAAACGGTTAAAACCTTCCATGCAGAAATATGCAAACACTTCTCCCTTAGCCCTGAACATTAGGTAAATAAGTTCACAACTGTGTACTCTAAGAGACAACTCATGTATTTCACAGGACTAAATGATTGAAAGATATTTTGAAATGCTATTTAATTTTAATTTCTATCTCCCGGTGCAAATAGATTATGGGTTTATTTTTTCTATACAAATTCCTAGAGAATATGATTCTCTAATACCTGTGATACTATATTAAAACAATTTATCATAAGGAAGCCTGGGAGATCAACCCTAACACTAAATCCTTCCAATTAGTACCCTGACTTAAACCTTCCTTAGTGGAAACTCCAAACAATGATCAACTACCGTATAGTGTGTATTTAAATTTGCTCCTTCAATAACTCTTTGCATAATCCTATCACAGCACCAGTCACACTGGAAAAAAGCTACACCTGTCTCTCACCTGCTGGACTGGTCACCCTTTGATGGCAGTGTATCTTCCTAGTGTCTATCTTAGTATCTGGAACACAGTATGCATTCAGTAAAGGTTGAGTTATATTATGTTTGTTATATTCTTTTATGTACACTATTTTTTAATCTAAATACTTCCAAGCATTTTAATTATTAATAGTTATTTCTCAGGAGAAGGAAATGGCAACCCACTCCAGTGTTCTTGCCTGGAGAATCCCAGGGATGGGGGAGCCTGGTGGGCTGCAGTCTCTGTGGTCGCACAGAGTCGGACACAACTGAAGTGACTTAGCAGCATCAGCAGCAGCAGCAGTTATTTCTCAAACTCTTTCTGGAATTCATCAACACAATTTATCAACAGCATCCCAATAAATGTTTTACAGCTATGATAACAACACAAACTATAGCTTTTTAGTTGCTTTGCTATTAGTTTCAAGGCCCATCAAGTTGTCATGTTATACACTGCTTATAGTATAATCTTTATGACTAATATATAGTCTGTATTTGAGATAATTAGAGGGGGAAATAAATGCTGCTTAGTTCAAACCACACTGTTGATTCTACCTTAACATATTGCTATAATCCTCAGTTATGTTGGAAGAAAAATGATCAAGGCAACTTTAACAATGAATAGAAGGCAAATATCAGTAACAACAATAGTTTAAAAAGACATAATGTCAAAGCTATTTCCAGAAGTCATCTTCTCATTGCTTTAGAGATCGTAGCAATTCTCTCTTGGGTTCCAGTTAACCAGATTCCTTCCATCACTTTTCCCACTTTGGCACCCTGAATGACTTCGAAAAAGCTCACACCAGCCTTGCTGCAGCAAGGGTATTTCATAAACATCAAACTCTGATATAGTTCCACTATAACTAAGATTATTAGTTTATGCATTCCACTAATATTTTTGAAGCCTTGGTTATTTATCGGACATTTTTCTGAACACTAAACAATTATTAAAAAGAAAATCTCTTGACTTTGGAGTTTATATCTAGTACAGACAGACCATAGATATATGTGAATACATACACAGTGTATTAGATTGTGTTAAGTATCTAACACAGGCTGAGGAAATAAACAGGCTGAGGTGATCATACAAATGATTGTGCAAAATGAAAGATTTTTGTACATAAAAGGAAAGATGGGTATTTATAATAACATGAGTAAATAGTCATAAACCAGAACTGTCCCACATAAACAGGACAAATAGCCACTGTAGGTGAGGGAGATTAGAAATGTGTTGGGGTACAAGAAAATGCCATAATTCCTATGATCTAGAAATTTGAAAATTAGGTAGCTAACTCACAGGCATTGAGCAGCAGTAACTGTTTAGAGAATATTCTCCATAGTAACATTTCATCATTGTTGTTGTTGTTCAGTTGCTAAGTTATGTCTGACTGTTTGCGACCCCATGGACTGCATCCTCTACTATCTCCCAGAGTTTGCTTAAATTCATATTCATTGAGTCAGTTATACTATCTAACCATTTCATCCTCTGCCACCCCCTTCTCCTTTTGCCTTCAAGCTTTCCAAGCACCAGGGTTTTCAAAGAATTTTCAAAATTTTGAAAATTTCCAAAGAATTTTCTCTTCCCATCAGGTGGCTAAAGCATTGGATCAGTCCTTCCAATGAATACTTACAGTTGAATTTCTTTAGGATTGATTAGTATTATCTCCTTGCTGTCCAAGGGACTCTCAAGAGTCTTCTCCAGATCCACAATTAAAAGCATCAATTCTTTGGTGCTCAGCCTTCTTTATAGTCCAACTCTCACATCCATACATGATTCCTGGAAAAACCATAGCTTTGACTATACAGATCTTTGTCAGCAAAGTGATGTCTCTGCTTTTTAGTATACTCTCTAGGTTTGTCATAGCTTTCTTTCCAAGAAGCAAGTGTCTTTTAATTAAATGGCTGCAGTTACCATTTGCAGTGATTTTGAAGCCCCCAAAAGTGAAATCTGTTACTGCTTCCAATTTTTCCCCCTTCTATTTGCCATGAAGCGATGGGAACAGATGCCATGATCTTAGCGTTTTGAATGTCATGTTTTAAGCCAGTCAGCTATGGCAATCCACTCCAGTATTCTCGCCTGAGGAATCCCATGGACAGAGGAGTCTGGCGGGCTACAATCCATGGGATCACAAAGAGTCAGAGGAGACTGAGTAACTAACACTAACTAACAAACAGCTTTTTCACTTCCCTTTCTCCATAATCCAGAGGCTCTTTAGTTTCTCTTCACTTTCTGTCATTAGAGTGGTATCATCTGCACATCTGAGGTTGTTGATATTTCTCCTGGCAATTTTGATTCCAGCTTGTGATTCATCCAACCTGGCATTTCACATGATGTAGATCAACATTAAATAAACAGGGTGACAATATACAGTCTTGACATACTTCTTTCCCAATTTTGAACCAGTTAACTGTTCCATGTCCAGTTCTAACTGTTGCTTCTTGATTTGCATGCAGGTTTCTCAGGAGACAGGTAAGATGATTTGGCATTCCCATTCTTTAAGAATTTTCCACAGTTAACTGTGATCCACACAGTCAAAGGCTTTAGTGTAGTCAATGAAACAGAAGTAAATGTTTTTCTGGAATTCCCTTGCTTTATGATCCAGTGAATGTTGGCAATTTGATCTCTAGTTCTTCCATTTCATTATCATCATAACATTATGAGATATGTGCTATTATTATTGCTATTTGATGGTTCATGAAATATATGCACAGTGATTTGAGAGCAGCATTTTGTTAAGAACCCTCTTTTCATTACCTCCTAGCTCTACTGCCTCTTCTGGACTCCTTTCCCCATTAGCCTGAAATGCCCATGCCTGCATTTTCTCTTTCAAGGAGGCCTCTGCATATAATTCAATAAGATACTTACCAAATATGGTGAGTTAAAATAGAGACACTGAATTATGATCATAATTACAGTGTTTGTGAATCTGGGGATATAATTATTTTCATGGGTCCTTTCTGGTGATTAAAATCCTTAGATAGAGCCTCCAGTGTTTGGCCAGAAATCTATGTTTTCTTTCTCCTGATATACCTCTGTATTGAGACTTGATGAATTGCCTCATATCATATGCATAGTTTTTTTTTTCACTTTTATTTATATTAAGAAAATAGGGAATATATATATTAAGAAAACAGGAAATAAAGTCAGTTTTTAGACAAACGTAGTTATAAAATCAAATCAGTGCCTTTTCTGTAGAGAAACTTGTAAGCAGTAATGTACCTAAAAATGTTTCTTCTAAGTATAAATTATTTTAGAAAGTTATTCCCCTAAATAAATGGTAAGAAATAATCATATGCTGTCCACATATGAGTCAGTGGATATCTGCATTTTTACTATAATTAAATCAATAAAACAGAAGCAAGCCAATAATAGACACTGGATTATTTATATTATATCAAAATAATAAATATTCTGAAAATATCCAGGGTTGTAAGAGTATTATCACATGAACACAGGCATATTTTCTGGTGGCAAAATAACTTGTTATTCTCCATTTAGAAAGCAATTTGACAGCACTTTTCAAAAAAAAAAAAAAGGTAGAGTTTATAAATTTAGTCTCAGCACCTAGACATAGGAAAATTATATTTAGAAAAATAAACAAATGATGTATAACTATATTGACATAAATAAACAAAAACTGGAAATAATCTAAATGTTTCAAAATGAATGGAGGTGAGTTAATTCATTGAGTTACATCATCTCTATAGAATATTTTGTAGAAATTAAAAATCTCCTTTTAGGAAGTTTTATGCCATGGATGTAAAGCAATCTGATGTAGAAATATTAAACTAAAAGGAAGAAAATGCAAAGTTTCATTTGTTATATATTTGTGTAAACCATGGATATTAGTAGGAATTGAAAGAAACCATGCAAGATAAAAATTAAAATGAAGTAGATGTATTAGAATTATGGGATTATATATAATTTTAATGAGTTTTCATTATTATTAAAGATTGCACATTAATATAAATTTTTTTAATCACCGAGCATAAGTCTTATTCATATATTAGAATCTCTAGAGAGGCAATTTATAGTCCTTACCTTTTTAGAGGCCATGTAAATTAAATGGTACTCTTTTTGTATTATACTTGGATAGGTTTAAAGTCTTACCTATCAGTTAAGCATTCTAAACTTACACAGAGGGAATCGGAGAAAGAGAACAAAGTTGAGAAAAATTGTTAGAGAGCTTTGATGAAATCTGTAACAAGCGTAAACTCTGATACAATGTTTTAACAGAGACCTTTTTAAAGAAAAAGCCTATGCCTTGACATCCAGTCCATTTGTGTATTTTGAGGGATGTCTAGAGAATTTGATGGTGACCTGCAGAGAGAGAGATCCATGATACTTAGAAACATAAATGTCTCTGATAGTTCTTCATAGATAAAATTTGATGGTTACATATGCCCCACAGCTCAGTTTTAAATGAATCACTTGAAACTATGACAGGCTTTATATATATATATATATATATATATTCAAGTTGAAGCTATACAAATAAATAAAGATATATTAAAATTGTTAACTATATATATGTTTGAAATTATGAGTTCTCTGCAAAAGAAATATTTAAAAAGCAAGATTAATTAGAGGGTTGAGAATAAAGTTAAGAAAGCTTAAATGCCTTATCCTTGCATAGACTATACATTTGTCATTTAATATTTAGAAAAACAGCTTTTTGATTTGACATTTGAAAAATATTGTATGCATATGTTCATTTAAAAAGTGCTATCTTAACAATGTTGTCTAGGAAATTGAGGAAGTACTGTTTGTCAATTTCCCATTCTGGAAGATTGGAATGAAAGCAGATGTTAACCCAAGAATGGAAAGATTACTGCAAAATACATGAATGTGGGTGCTTTGGAAAATAAATAATATTGGATATATTTACATGTAGACTTTGAATATTATTTGGCTCAAAGTTTTGTTAAATTTAAACAAATGCTAAAGAAGCCCTTGTGATATAGCCATTAAGGTTTCTTATTTCCCAAGTAATACTAAACTTTGTCAGCTTCAGCAGAGCAAATAACGCAAAGCCTCAGGAAGATGAATAATGATTAAATGTCCCTCTGCTCCAAACAGTCTTTGTGTTGGTCTTAAGGAGAAAGAAGAAAGAATGGATAAGTCCTGGTCTGAAGCTGGTCTTACTTATTCTTTTGGCCAAGGGCCAAGAGGGACATTCTCTAGGGGACTTACTCATCCAGATAATCTTTTAAGGTAAGCTTACTTTTTACAAATCCCTGTTTAAATTGAGAAACCTACACATACAATTGAATCAAGTAACTTGGCCATGGTCAAACCTTTGTTTCAAAAATACTATCTATATCACATCTATGGCATCCATTATCAATCCCTTAACCAATTCTTTCTGTGTCCAGAGTTCAAGGTTGAAGAATGAAGGTTGGGGGAGGAGAGCATAAAACTGGTTCCATTTCTATGTTTTCATTCTTTGTATGCAGCCTTTACTTCAATTAAGACAGCATTAAAATGTCTTCCATGCCCAAATTATAAAAATAATAATCATTTGGTTGGCACTTCTACCACAGTGATGACCAGCACAAGAGTAGCCATGGGAAAGAACTCCATAGAAACCAGCTGGAATGGCATCATATGCCATGGGATGTATGTACTGAAGGAATGACTTAAACGTGTGTGCTATGAATTCTCTATAAAATGAACAGCAATATTTATGGATAATTTAAGCTAAACATCTAGTTAGCAAGCAAGATAAAAAGTTCAAGGTAAATCAATAATTTTGTTGTAACGGGAGTAGAGCATTCCAATGCATTTAGTTCAAGTATGTAAACTCTACTAATAAGAACATTTTTTAGTCTTTTCTATTAGGTTTTTTTATGACATTGATTGTGAAACTATAATAAAGCCTTGTTGAGACTTTATAACCAGATAAAATGTGCTGACAAATGAGTTATGTAACACATAATGCATAGTGCATGATGGCAACCACTTTTTAAAGATCTTGGCAAGCACGTTTAATCAATAAATAAGACAGCTGTGTGTTAGGCACAGCTAGCATCATATTCAATACTATCTGTAATTCTGAATTCATGTTATAAAAACATTCCTAATACCTCAAGGAACAGAATGGATGCATGGTAGAGAGATAATAAATGATAGAGAAATTCATGATATTTGAGTAGTAAAAACATGTTTGATTACGAAGAGCATAACTGAGTTAGGCTCTAATAAAGGGTGAGAATCTGAAGCAGTTAAAAAGGAGAAAGGAAAGGCATTAGAGGATAATATGTGCAAAGTCCAGGCTTCCTAGATGGTGCTAGTGGTAAAGAACCCATCTGCCAATGCAGGAGACATAAGAGATGTGGGTTCTATCCCTGGGTTGGGAAGATGCCCTGGAGGAGGACATGGAAACCCACTCCACTATTCTCACCTGGAAAATCCCATGGACAGAGGAGCCTGGAGGGCTATGGTCCACAGGGTCACAGAGTCAGACAAGACAGAAGTGACTTAACACACACACGCACACATGCACAAAGACCCCAGATGGTTGACAGATTGGGAGGAGATTGTTATAGTTAAAACAAAGGCTAGTGATTAACCTTAGAATGTGTAAAGAACCCAGGTGGGTGAAAAAGAAAAGAAGCCTAAAGGGATATTAATAGACTCGAAACAGCAAACTCAAAAGTATAAGATATGCTCAATCTCATTACAAAGACAGATGTGAAATTAAAGCAATAGTGACCATCCATTTCACAAACATTATTTAAGCAACATGTATGGACTTAGAGATGATCATACTAAGTCAGTCAGAAGGAGAAAGATAAATATGATATGATATTGTTTATATGTGAAATTTAATAAATGATACAAACAAACTCATTTATGAAACAGAAACAGACTCACAGACATAGAAAACAAACTTATGGTTACCAAAGGGGAAAGGTGGCGGGGCATGGATAAATTAAGTTTGGGACTAACATATATACACTACTATATATAAAATATATAATAAACAAGGACCTACTGTACAACAGCACAGAGAAATCTACTCAATAGTCTGTAATAACTTATATGGTAAAGAATCTGAAAAATAATAATATATGTACATGTATAACTGAATCACTTTGTTGTACACCTGAAACTAACATAACATTGTACATCAACTATATGCCAAAATAAAATAAAAATTTAATTTTTAAATATCAAGCATAATACAGCAGTTTGCAACTCAGATTTAAAAGATGAATGTTTTCTCAATAGGCAAGAATCCTCAGTATTAATATTTAATGTGCACATTGAAAGGCAGATTTACCTGTGCCAAATTTTCTTACCACTATGTCAATCTGGTTTCATTCACATTCACTGGAAAAGTTGGGCAGTTTCTTTTTTGCTCAGCTATGGCCCTGGATCAGGAAGATCCCCTGGAGAAGGGATAGGCTATCTACTCCAGTATTCTTGGACTTCCCTGTTGGCTTAGCTGGTAAAGAATATTCCTGCAATGTGGGAGACCTGGATTCGATCCCTGGGTTGGGAAGATCCTCTGGAGAAGGGAAAGGCTACCCACTCCAGTATTCTGGCCTGGAGAATTCCATGGACTGTATAGTCCATGGGGTCACAAAGAGTCAGACACGACTGACTGACTTTCACTTTCACTGTGGCCTGTTACTCCCAGTATCTTCCAACCCTCAGCCATTGACTCCTAACCAGTGTCCTCTGGACTTTGTCCATTTTCCCCCTTTTCTCAGGTCTATATTTCAGGAAAAAAATAAATCTCAAGGCTCTCAATCAGCCCTATAAACCTGCTGATTTAAGCCATGTTGTACAAAGTACATGTTAAAAAATGCAAGATAATGTTAAACAAAATTTTATTCCTTCTGAATAGTGCTTAACAGTATGCCTAGAAAACACAGAAACTATTTGACAGTTTTTTGGGGCCCCACCAGCTTCCCTGGTGGCTCAGAGGTTAAAGCGCCTGCCTGGAATGCGGGAGACCCTGGTTTGATCCCTGGGTTGGGAAGATCCCCTGGAGAAGGCAATGGCAACCCACTCTAGTACTCTTGCCTGGAGAATCCCATGGAGGGAGAAGCCTGGTAGGCTACAGTCCATGGGATGGCAGAGTTGGACACGACTGAGCGACTTTACATACACAGGTATTAAGAGACAAGTATTCCCCAGTTTATTGTCCCTTTCTTCTCCGATCTCTGCAAATTGCTTTCTTATTTTTCTTTCATCACAGAATCCTTCTTATTTACCCTCTCCTAATGGCAACCCACTCCAGTACTCTTGCCGGGAAGGTCCCATGGATGGAAGAGCATGGTGGGCTGCAGTCCACGTGATCACTAGGAGTCGGACACAACTGAGCAACTTCACTTTCACTTTTCACTTTCACGCATTGGAGAAGGAAATGGCAACCCACTCCAGTATTCTTGCCTGGAGAATCCCAGGGATGGGAGAGCCGGGTGGGCTGCCGTCTCTGGGGTCGCACAGAGTCGGACACGACTGAAGCGACTTAGCAGCAGCAGCAATATAGGTATCTACTTCTGCTTGCTTTGTATCTCTGGGATATCGATAAAGGCCATCAGTGTTCCCCAACATGCATCCCATTCTCTGACACTGTTTTCCAAGATTATTTTCTTCAAAATCAAACATATTAGTGTCAGAGCATTTTAAATCTAACTGCCTCCGAATCTGTAAGCTACCTGAGCATATTGTGCTTCCTACTGCAGATCAGTCCTGGGTGTTCACTGGAAGGACTGATGTTGAAGCTGAAACTCCAATACTTTGGCCACCTCATGAGAAGAGCTGACTCATTTGAAAAGACCCTAATGCTGGGAAAGATTGAGGGCAGGAGGAGAAGGGGAAGACAGAGGATGAGATGATTGGATGGCATCACCAACTCAATAGACATGGGTTTGGGTAGACCTGGGAGTTGGTGATGGATAGGGAGGCCTGGTGTGCTGCGGTTCATAGGGTCGCGACTAATTGAACTGAACTGAATTGCACATTCTTCCTCCAGATCCTATGCTACTCAAATCCATCCCTAGAGCATTTTCCTAGGCCAAGCCTTTCTCCTTTTTAAGTCCCATCCTTGGTTCTTAGCCTAAAATTTCATCCTCTACCCATGCAATTTAATCACCCCACTCTTCAGACTTTGGCTCAGCTTCACTCTGGTCCTGTGGTACAAGTCAACCCTTTGTTCTTCCCTCAAAACATAAAACCTTTTGGGGAGTTGCAAAAACGTTGGTTTAATAATTTGAGGAAGAAGGTAAATGGGGAAACAAACATAGAGGAAACTACAGACTATAATGGTTTATTTTGTGTGAGAATTGCAGATGAATCTTTTCTTTTCTACAACTGATATGAACTATGAATTGTTCTTATCACATGAACCATCGGAACTCTCAGCACCGCCTGAGCAGCTTCTCATCATGTCATTATGAAAAAGGAGTTACAGTGTGTGAACTCAAACTCACAAAAAGCCGTTTTGATTATTGACTTTCATGTCAGTTGCTTACAATTTTATACCCAATTACTATGCTGTAGAATAATGATCATGTAGACCATTAAATGTTTCATTAACATTTTATGATTTTATCTGATTAGTACAGGAAACTCTAGTCATGTGCATTCTATATTCACAGTTTATTAAATGTGCAACATGGTTATTTGCTCATAGAGCTTTATCTCCCCTAGTCTACATATAGGGGCATTTTAAAAGGTATGGCCTTTAAACAATTCCTTTTTTGGGTCTTATGTTAGAACATAGAGATAGAACCATGAGACAGAGTTATGAGAGATTTAATATAAATATAATGCAGAAAGAACCAACTTTTTGAAAAAAATAAATTCTTTGGATGTTGTGATAAATGAATTGAGTCTTTCAACATCCCAGCTCTAGGACTTTCTAGCATGTTGCATGAGTACAGGTGTCCTCATTATGGGTTACACAGTTCAGTTAAATTGAGTGTGTGTTAACTGATAGCATACATTTATAATAGTGACAACAAATAGAAGCATGTCCTTTTAAAAGATCTGAAGGAAACTAGGCTTGAGAACTTTATAATATCCTACTCATACCCTTTAATGAATCTAAAAGAACTCTATTTTATAGCTAAAAACATTTCATATATTTGAAGAAATTCTGATTTCATGCACTTGATTTATGATAAATTCAAATTCAGGACTCAAAATCTCATCTTTATCTTTAGTACAACTCTAAATATTGCTCAATAGAAATAATTTTAAGAGAATGACTGAAATTAAGATTAAATGATTTTCATTGTTTAACAATTAAATAGAGATTGTACTTGAATCTGGACTTCCTAGATGATGCTAGTGGTAAAGAATCTGCTTGCCAATGCAGGAGACATAGGAGACTAAAGTTCAATCCCTGCGTCGGGAAGAACCCCTGGAAGAGGGCACAGCAACCCACTCCGGTATTCTTGCCTGGAGAATCCCCATGGACAGAGGAGCCTGGATGCAGTCTATAGGGTCGCAGAAGAGTCAGACACGACTGAAGCTACTTAGCATGCACACACATACTTGAACCATCAGTTTATACAATCTAGTTCTTGCATAACCTCTGAATTTCTTTAATGGACTTCAACAACATGAATCTATAACTCTCTGCTCATGCTAATTTTTCTATATTTTCTTTATTTCTGTTATTCTATCCTGTTTTTCTAGCTTGTTGATGTCCTTAGTTTCTCCACCGTAGTTGTAATATTTTTTCTAATAGTTTCCTGTGATCTTTCACTCTTATGTGAGAATTTAGTTTCAATATACCCTGCAGTTTGAGATGTTTTCCCCCAATCTTTGGCTTGGCTAGTTGTAGTAATAAAAGGAAGAAGTATTTAATTTATTGAAATCCAAAGTCATCTTTCCTTTCTTTACCACTGTCACATACAGTATAATGAGGCAAATTTTACTTGTTGCAAGAGTATGAGAATAGTTTGCAAATGATGCAGACAGCATTTGAAATTTTTGTCAGGTTTGTGATTCCTAAAGAAAGTATGAAAACAGACTCAACGATCCAAGATTAGGAAATATCATCACAAGAAGGTAAAGAAACAACAGAAAGACTCTCTTGAGATAACTTAGATGCTTAGCATAATACAGAACTTGATGCTTAGCATTAATACAGAAAAACAAGGAAGCTTCATGGCTGTGATGGTTAATTTTATGTGTCCACTTGGTGAGATCATGGTGACCAGTTGTTTGGTCGAAACACTAACCTAGATTTTTCTGTAAAGGTACTTTATAAGATGTAAATAACATTTATAATCAGTTGACTTTAAGTAAAGCCGATTACCCTCCATCATGTAGCTGACCCTCATCCACTAAACGAAATGCTAAGAGAAAAACCTGAAGAAGAAGGAATCTTGCCTCCAAATGCCAAAATAAAAATTCTTCCTAAGTTCCCAGCCTTTGGACTTCAGACTGTAACATCAGATATTGCCTGAATCACCAGCCAACCAGTTTGCCCTTAGGAATTGTCAGTTGTCACTTACCAGCCTAACAATGGCATGAGCCAATTTTTTCAAATCAATCCCTTCTCTTTCTCTTTCTCCCTTTCTCCATCCCCTTATTGGTTTTCTTTACAAGTCTGACTAATACAATGGCCACTAAAGAATCTTCCAATTTTATCATAAAAAACAAACAGGAGTTACTCGATCATAATTTAGTCATATAGTCAAGATATACGATGCTTTCCTTCCTTATGAGGTCATCCCTCACTGTGATCAAATCATTTTCTTGACAGAGGGCTCAAACAGAACTATCATTAGCAAAGGGTCATTAATACAGGTAGTTGTTACTTTATTATGACAATTGATATATTAATAGAGATCTTGTGATGTTTTTTCAACCTATCGTCTATTTTATTTTTCTGAAAACTTTAGTATTAGACAACCTTCTGTCATGTTTGCATTATGTGAAACCTACCTCTGGTCGTTGCTGATTGGGCCAGAGATGGGCACTCAGTTCAGACATATTCACCATGCTTTTTTCCCTTAAGGATCAGTAGGTTGTTTTCAAAGTCAATAGCCTCTGTAAGTCTTCTTGGAAATGGAGAGAAAACTGGTTTTAGGAAAAAAAAAAAAAAAGGAGATAATAAATCAAAAGGTAATAAAGAGCAGAGACAGCAACTTCAAGACCCACAACAGTGGGAGAAAGTAAAATCCTAAAATATTAATCATTGTAATTGTAATTAATAATTACATTTAGTAAAAATATAATCAGTAATAACCAGATTCAGTTCTTGAGATCTGGATACATGTCTTTCTTCAGATTCCATGAAATATCTCAGAAAGCTTATTCTGAAGTCCTTCCCCTTTTTAATTCTCCTGAATTTTTTTTTTCCTTTTTCTTCAAGAAAATTTGAATGGCTCAATCACAAGAGCTCTGATTAAGATAGACAACCAATTTCTTTTTGATAAAATTAACTGTTTTTGCCATTTGCTTCCCCATCCTTTCATTTTTAAGCATTTTGAAAAGATAAAATCAATACCTTCCTTTTAATTCACTGTCAGTTCATGAAACATAATTTTTCCTAATAACACTGAATATATTATCTAGCACAAAAACTCAGATGACAGCAAAATGCAGGTTTTTATTTTTACTGACTGTTTCATTTAAAATATCAAGAACAAGGGTTTACAAATCAAGTGTTGACAAGTCTGGAATTGATTATATTGTGAAATAATTGCAAACAAGTCCAAAACACAGCAACTGGAGAAATGATTCCAAATACTTAGTATATAAAGTTTATCAAAGAAAAAGTAATTAGAACTTAAATCTGATGGCATCTGAGGTAAGAGTTCAAGTGGGGCATATCCATAAACATTTCTTGTCTGGTCTTCTGGATCTCATCCAATGCTATTCAGTCCAAAAAGGACCTTTAAAATGGGCAATGCAAGAGTGCAGTAGGAGCACACTGAGTAAATACAGAGTTCCAGCATGGCAATCTGGGAGACTCTTAAGTTTGTGAGAAAGTCAATACCCTTAGCAACCTTCCACCTTACCCACTGTTTTAGTTTAATAAAGATATTGTAGGTATAGTCCATCTGACAGTGACCTGGGCTTCTTCAAAGTATAGGTTCAAATCAAGAATACTGTAATCTCTTTCATCCTTGATATATGATTTTCTTTTATAGGAGAAGTTCAGCAAAGAAAAGAAAATCTTGACTCTTTCCCAGAAAACATGTTCCATCTCAGGAGTGGTAGTAAAGAAGTATTTGTGAAGCATGTTATATAGAAGATAATGTTTAAGAAGAGCAAAAATAATAACTATATGTTTTACCATTCCAGAGAAGAAGTGACATAATGACACTAATATATGCAAAAATTTAGGGGGGAATACATTCAGGTAATGAATCTGTCATTTCAGATTTCTGTGACAAAATTTTCAATGAACCAATCAGATCTGAATGTTTCTAAATAATAATTATATACTGATGTCAGACATACTTAGGTGATTAATGTATTAAAATCTCTTTAAAATAATTCATAAATAATTTACTTCATAGGCTGAATCTATGAGGTGGAAATATAGGTGTATTTACCACACACACACAAAAAAAAGTTTTCTAAAGATGCTACTGAATGTATGACCTTTGTTGCTTGCTTACTTTAAAAATCTTCATGCTTTATATGGTGTATATCATATAAATTTAAATGAAGATGTCCATGTAACACAATTCTACTAAATAACAAGGTGTCCTTTATTGACTTGGCTTTTATTATGTTCCTTTGTACAAGGCAATTACAGCATCAAGTATTTCCTATGCAACTCACAGGAATATTATATTATTTGGGCCTAATGTAATAAATCTTAAGTGAAGCAAGTCAGTCTAAAAATCTTGGTCCAATGACACTGCTCTGTGGTTGAAGGAAGAGCCATGCTGAGTACAATATGGCATTTACCGTGCAGACTTGTTCTACGCACGAGCTCTCATTCTCATGTGCCTACAGCTTGTCTCATGGAAGTCTTCAATTAAAAAGGAAAAGAACTTAGCAGTTCACATTAAACTTCCTCTAGGATGCAAAGGAAGTAGAACAAATTGGCACAGCATATTGATAATCAGTTGCTAAGTCACGTCCAACTCCTTGCAACCTCATGGTCTACAGTATGCCAGGTTTCTGTGTCCTTCACTATATCCCAGGGTTTGCTCAAACTCATGTACATTGAGCTGGTGATGCCATCCAATCATTTCATCTCCTGTTGACCCCATCTCCTCCTGCCCTCAGTCATTCCCAGGATGAGGGTCTTTTCCAATGAGTTGGCTCTTTGCATCATGTGGCCAAACTATTGGAGTTTCAGTATCAGTCCTTCCAATAAATATTCCAAGTTAATTTCCCTTAGGATTGACTGGCTTGATCTCCTTACTGTCCAAGGGACTCTCAAAAGTCTTCTCCAGAACCACAGTTCAAAAGCATTAATTCTTCAGTGCTCAGTCTTCTTTATAGTCCAATTCTTACATCCATACATAACTACTGTAAAAACCACAGCTTTGACTAAATGGACCTTTGTCAGCAAAGTGAGGTCTCTGGTTTTTAATACACTGTCTAGTTTCATCATAGCTTTTCTTCTAAGGACAAGGGTAGTTTAATTTCATGCCTACAGTCACCATCTTTGGCTATTTTGGAGCCCAAGAAAATAAAATCCATCCATGTTTTCACTTTCTCCCCTTCTATTTGCCATGAAGTGATGAAATAGAATGCCAAGATCTTCGTACATTGAATGTTGAGCTTTAAGTCAGCTTTTGAACTCTCCTTTTTCAACTTCATCAAGAGGCTCTTTAGCTATCCTTCACTTTCTGTCATTAGAGTGGTACTACCATCTGCATATCTGAGGTGATTGATATTTCTCCCAGCCATCTTGATTCCAGCTTGGGATTCATCCAGCCCGGCATTTCACATGATGTACTCTGCATATAAGTTAGATAAGCAGGGTGACAGTATTCAGCCTTGACGTACTCCTTTCCCTATTTGGAAACAGTTTATTGTTCCATGTTTTGTTCTAACTGCTGCTTCTTGACCTGCATACAGGCTTCTCAGGAGGCAGGTAAGGTGGCCTGGTATTCTCATCCCTTTAAGAATTTTCCACAATTTGTTGTAATTCACACATTCAAAGGCTTTTGCACAGTCAACAAGCAGAAGTAGATGTTTTTTTCTGGAATTCCCCTTGCTTTATCTATGACCCAGTGGATGTTGGCAATTTGATCCCTGGTTCCTCTGCCTTTTCTGAATCCAGCTTAAACTTCTGGAAGTTCTCAGTTCACATACTGCTGAAGCCTAGCTTGAAGAATTTTAATCATAACCTTGCTAGAATGTGAAATGAGTACAATGGTACGGTACTTTGAACATTCTTAGACATTGGTTTTCTTTGGGAATGGAATGAAAAGTGACCTTTTCCAGCCCTGTGGCCATTACTGAGTTTTCCAAATTTGGTGACCTGTTGAGTGCAATTTCCCAGGTGGCGCTAGTGTTAAAGAACCTTCCTGCCAATGTAGGAGACATGGGTTTGATCTCTGGGTCAGAAGATCCTCTGGAGTAGGAAATGACAACTCACTCCAGTATTTTTGCCTGGGGAATATCATGGACAGAGGAGCCTGGCAGGCTAAGGTGCATGGGGTCCAAAAGAATCAGACATGACTGAAACGACTTAGCCATGCAGGGAGTGCAGCACTTTACATCATCATCTTTTAGGATTTGAAATAGCTCAGCTGGAATTCCATCACCTCCACTAACTTTCTTCTTAGTAATGCTTCCTAAGGCCCACTTGAATTCATACTCCAGGACATTTGGCTCTAGGTGAGTGACCACACTGTCGTGGTTATCTAGGTCACTAAGGCATATTTTGTATAGTTCTTCTGTGTATTCTTGCACCTCTTTAAATCTCTTCTGCTTCTGTTATGTCCTTGCCATTTTTGTCCTTTTTTGTTCCCATCTTTGCATGAAATGGTATCTCTAATTTTCTTGAAGAGATCTCTAGTCTTTCCCACTCTATCGTTTGCTTTTTTTTTCTTTACATTGTTCACTTAAGAAGGATTTCCTATCTCTCTCCTTGCTATTCTCCGAAACTCTGTTTTTGGTTGGGTATATCTTTCCCTTTCTCTTTTGCCTTTTGCTTCTCTTCTTTTCTCAGTTATTTATAAGGTCTTGTCAGACAACCAATTTACCTTCTTGCATTTCTTTTTCTTTGGGATGGTTTTGGTCACTGCCTCCTGTACAATGTTATAAACCTCCATCCATAATAGTTCTTCAGGCATTTTGTCTACTAGATTGAATCTCTTGAATCTATTTTTCACTTGTATTGTATAATCTTAAGGGATTTTACTTAGGTCATACCTGAATGGTATACTGGTTTTCCCTGATTTCTTCAATTTAAGTCTGAATTTTGGAATAAGGTGTTCATGATCTGAGCCACAGTCAGCCCAGGTCTTGTTTCTGCTAACTATATAGAGTTTCTCCATCTTTAACTGCAAAGAATATAAACAATCTGATTTTGGTATTAACCATCAGGTGATGTCCAAGTGTAGAATTGTCTCTTGTGTTGTTGGAAGAGGGTGTTTTCTATGACCAGTGTGTTCTCTTGGCAAAACTCTGTTAGCCTTTGCCCTGCTTCATTTTGTACTCTGAGGCCACACTTGCCTCTTATTACAGGTATCTCTTGACTTCCTACTTTTGCATTCCTCCCCTGTGATGAAAAGGACATCTTTTTGGTTTTAGACCAGACTATTTTACCTGCTTCCTGAGAAATCTATATGCAGGTCAGGAAGCAATAGTTAGAACTGGACATGGAACAACAGACTGGTTCCAAATTGGGAAAGGAGTACGTCAAGACTGTATATTGTCACTCTGCTTATTTAACTTATACACAGAGTATATCATGCAAAGTGCCAGACTGGATGAAGCAAAATCTGGAATCAAGATTGCCGGGAGAAATATCAATAACCTCAGATATTCAGAATACACCACCCTTATGGCAGAAAGTGAAGAGGAACTAAAGAGCCTCTTGATGAAAGTGAAAGAGGAGGATGAAAAGGCTGGCTTAAAACTCAACATTAAAAAAACAAAGATCATGGCATCCAGTCCAATCACTTCATAGCAAATAGATGGGAAAACAATGGAAAGAGTAACAGACTTCATTTTCTTAGGCTCCATAATCACTGCAGATGGTGACTGCAGCCATGAAAGTAAAAGACACTTGCAACTTGGAAGAAAAGCTATGACAAACCTAGCTGCTAAGTTGCTTCAGTCGTGTCCAACTCTGTGCAACCCCATAGATGGCAGCCCAACAGGCTCCCCCATCCCTGGGATTTTCCAGGCAAGAACACTGGAGTGGGTTGCCATTTCCTTCTCCAATGCATGAAAGTGAAAAGTGAAAGTGAAGTCTCTCAGTTGTGTCCGACTCTTAGCGACCCCATGAACTGCAGCCTACCAGGCTCCTGCAACCATGGGATTTTCCAGGCAAGAGTACTGGAGTGAGGTTCCACTGCCTTCTCCAATGACAAACCTAGACAGCATATTAAAAAGCAGAGACATTACTTTATCAACAAAGGTCCGTACAGTCAAAGCTATGGTTTTTCCAGTGGTCATGTATGGGTATAAGAGTTGGACAATAAAGAAAGCTGAGCGTCAAAGAATCGATGCTTTTGAATTGTGGTGTTGGAGAAGACTCTTGGAAGTCCCTTGGACTGCAAAGTGATCAAAGCAGTCAATCCTCAAGAAAACCAGTCCTGAATATTCATTGAAAGGACTAATGCTGAAGCTGAAGCTCCAATATTTTTGCCACCTGATGTGAAGAAATGACTCCTTAGAAAACACCCTAATGCTCGGAAAGATTGAAGGTAGGAAGAGAAGGGGATGACAGAGGATGAGATGGTTGGGTGGCATCACCAACTTGATGGACATGAATTTGAGCAAGCTCCGGGAGTTGGTGATGGACAGGGTAGCCTGGCAGGCTGCAGGCCATGGGGTCACAAACAGCTGGACATGGCTGAGTGACTGAACTGAAGGTCTTGTAGGTCTTCATAGAACTGTTCAAATTCAGTTTCTTCAGCATTAATGGTTGGAGCATAGACTTGGATTACTGTGATGTTGAATGGTTTGGCTTGGAAATAAACTGAGAACATTCTATTATCTTTGAAAATGAGTCCAAGAACTGCATTTCAGACTCTTGATGAATATGAGGGTTACTCCATTTCTTCTAAGGAACTGCTCACAGGAGTGGATATAATGGTCATCTGAATTAAATTTGTCCATTCCCATTCATCTTAGTTCACTGATTCCTAAAATGTTGATGTTCACTCTTGCCATCTCCTGCTTGACTATGTCCAATTTACCTTGATTCAGGGACCTCACATTCCAGATTCCTATGGGATATTGTTCTTCACAGCATCAGACTTTACTTTCACCACAAGATACATCCATAATTGAGCATTTTTTCCACTCTGTCTCAGTTTCTTCATTCTTCCTGAAAATATTTCTCTGTAATTCCCCAGCAGCATATTGGACTCCCACAACCTGGGGGGCCCATCTTGTGGTGTCATATCTTTTTCCCTTTTCATATTGTTCACGGGTCAAGGCTAGAATATTTAAGTGCTTTGCCATTCCCTTCTTCAGTGGACCACATTTGTCAGAAGCCTCCATGACCCATGTCTTGGGAGGCCCTGCAGAACTTAGCCCATAGCTTCATTGAGTTACACAAGGCTGTGATCCATGTGATTGTTTTGGTTGGCTTTTTGTGATTGTGCACAACATAGGATAAATGAATTATCTTCAATGTTGCAGTATCTTTTTGTTGTCTCAAGCAGATATATCATAGGTGGTATTTGTAACAATAGTTAAGGTGGTTGGGGTCAGATAATTTGGCTTAAGAGTACATAGTGCATTTAGGATTGCAGTGTCTCTATTTTTGCTATAGCAGTTTCTTTTCAACAAGTTTTCTGGGACACCTAGCACAGTTTTGGAGTTTTCAGAGTGTGGCATTGTAGCAACTCTCATCACTCTGACAACAATAAGATCCAACATCAACTACAGGACCAGCAAGAGAAGACAACTCCATAGCCAGACTCAGTGGCAGGAGTGAAGATTCCTCTACAAAGCTTGTGAAAATCAGGGCCTTCTGAATAAACTTCAATTCTTAATTAGTGCATGTCCTTTCACATGCCACAGATATAGCCCATCACTTCCTCAGAGAAGCCATCTCTGGGTCCCCACATATGCTTTTGTGGTGCTGTTAAAACTCTTTCAATGAGCACATCACACTTTTAGTTGTTTAGTGCCTACCTCCTCTCCTAGTTCCTAACTGGCAGGAGAACATTTACCTGGCTTCTCTTATTTAGTGCTCTATCCACAGAGCCTGACATATAACAGGGGCTCAAAATCTATTTGTTGAATTAATAAAAATGATATCCTGGCTGGGCCAATCCCAATTTCCCCAGAAGTCTTCCATATATAATGAGCAAATAAAATCACCTCAAACATAATAGACTGTTTTGTGGTACAAGAATAGGGGCTGAGCTTCTATCTCTTAATTAGCCAGGAGCATAGGGAGCCCTGGGAGTTTCCTAGGTGGTTCTAGTGGTAAAGAATCCACCTGACAGTGCAGAAGACATAAGAGACGTGAGTTCAATCTCTGGGTCAGGAAGATATCCTGGAATAGGAAATGATAACCCACTCCATTATTCTTGCCTGGAGAATCTCATGGACAGAGGAGCCTGGTGGGCTATCCACTCCATGGGGTCGCAAAGAGTCTGATTCGACTGAAGTGACTTAGCATGCATGCATACATAAGGAGCCCTGACAAGGAAATAAAACTATGCTCATAAGCAGGGATCATATACATATGCATTCGTCCAGCAGTCTGATGGGGTTTCCCAGGTAGCACAGTTGTAAAGAATCCTCCTGCCACTGCAGGAGACACAAGAGAGATGGTTTCGATCCCTGGGTTGGGAAGATCCCCTGAAGGAGGAAATGGCAACCTACCCCAGTATTCTTGTCAGGAAAATCCCGTGGACAGAGGAGCCCGATGGGCTATAGTCTATGGGTTTGCAAAGAGTCAGACATGACTAAGCAATTAAGCACACGGTTGTCTGATACGTAGATGCCAACAATGGTATTGGAAGAGGGCATGATGGAACTGGAACAAGTAAAATGTTTGGAAGACCTAACTTATCCATAAGATAGGATCACCTTTAAACCAAATACTCTTTGGGCCCTAAATGTGTGGGCCTTGTATAACATTAGTTATACAAATTGCTCCCCAGATCTGTTGAAAAGAGCTCTTTTTCATGCCAAGAGAAAGGACCATAGTTGTATCTATTTGTACAATTTTCTAGAAATGGTCATGTAAACGGTGTGGGGAGGACAATCTTGTTTATAATCAGAGCTGTTCTTTTATTTTCTTTGGCTAAAGCTCTTCCAATCACTGATGCTATTTTGCCCTGAACCTCATTATATGTTTTAGATACTATGCTAGTCCCTCAGAAGTCAATAGTGAAGAAAACAAAACATAATTTCGCCAAGGAATTTGGTCTAGTAGAGCAGATGGATATGAAAATGGGCCAATTCAAACCCAATTTGTAAGTACTGTAATAAGAATAAGCAGAGAATACCCTGGGAGCAGAAAAGGTCACCCAAAGTACTATCAGGGATGGATTCTCAGAGGAAGTGACATCTAGGTTGAGATCTACAGAATGAATAGTAGCAGGTTACAATGTCCATGCCTAGGGCAAACCTTGTGCAATGGTTTGCACAACATAGTTTATTGAAGAAATACCAAGTGGCAGATATAAACTACTATACATAAAATAGAATAACAAGGTCCTACTCTATAGCACATATTAGGGAATATATAATATATATGGAACTAATAAAATTATATTATATATACAATTTAATAATAATTATAACACATAATATTGGGAACTATATTAACTATCCTGTAATAAATCATAAAGGAAAATAACATGAAAAATAAAACATGTATACATCTGAATCAATTTGGTATACACCAGAAATTAACATAATATTGTAAATCAACTACACTTCAATGAAATTTTTTTTTTTCAAAAAAAGAAATACCAATTGTTTAGTAGAGCTAATTGATCAGAAAGTCATACCTGGTATAAAGGTATAGGAGCAGATTAAGAGATATTAACAAAGCTAGATTGTGAGGGCATTAGAAGCTATGATAAATGCCTTTAAAAATAGTAAATTTTGTGTTAAAATATTTTACTACCAAAAAAATCTCAGTTTTCCTTTCCAACCAATATAATAAAGAATTGTGGATCTGACAGAAAAAAAAAATGAAAATAAAAAAAAAAGAGAGAAAGAGAAACTATGCAAGAGACTGAACTGATTGACTTTATCCTGGAAGTATCTGAGAGCTATTAAAGGTTTTAGGGGTTTCCCAGGTGGTGGTAGTGATAAAGAAGACAGAAGAGATGCTGGTTTGATCCCTGGGTTGGGAAGATGCCCTGGAGGAGGGCAAATGGAAGTGATAGTATCAATTTTGCATTTTAGAATGATGTTTCTGGCCATAGATAGTAAAAAATGATCACACAATTAAAGGTTAAATGTAGAGAAATAAGTTTGGAAGCTCTTACAAAGTTCTAATAATACCGATGGAAATGAGAACGATTTGAATGATAAGACAGGATATTGCAGTCTCTAAACAGAAGTAAGTCTCAACATTTGCTAAGTACTGGTTGATTGAATGAGGGATAAGAAAAAGGGAAGATGTTTGCTTGCACATTTGTGTTAATAAGAGTGTTCTGGCTCTAAGGAGAATCCACTGGGCCTGAATGAAGTTAGAGCATGACTGGTATGCATGTGGTGTAAGACTGTCACATTACATGGATACAAGGAAATTGCTGACAGAATGCTTCCACGGTGCTGAGGGGGAAGTCCCCTACATTTCACAAGTATTTCCCGGGATAGTACCAGCTATCATGCTGTCCACTGAAAATATTAAGAGACGTATCTTCATCAGCTCTCTGTATAACTACTCCCAGATTGCCTTTGTTGCATGAACATTGTTTCCACAATCTGGTTAAGAAATCAAGGCCCCTGAGCAAATTGCTTCCCTTGACACACTCTAAAGTGTATCAGGTACTTTCTGGCACTTTTTCCCACATCATGGATATTAGTGCCCCTGGAGGTGGTTTTTCCTTTCCTGTTTCATAAACATAGAAGAAATGGGAAGCAAAACTATAAACTTTGCCAAAGCCATACTTACAAATCTACCTGCACTGGAAGCACAGAATCTGGCTTTCCTCCTATCACTGGAGATGAACTCCTTCGTTTCTTCCCTGGATTCTAATACCTTTCACCTGTTTGTGCCTCCTCCATCTTGATGTTCTCAGCAAATAATATCTCTATCCATGATCTCAGGCAGAATGCCTTTTAATCCTTGATTCCTTGCTTTATCTTGTTCAATGAATCCAACTCAAATATCATCCCTGTGAGCACTACCACCAAAATATATCCCCAAACCATCCAATTTTTTTGGCACTTCCCAGACACCAGTACCTACAGTAGAGACCCCACTGTGGTAACTTCATCCCAGATCTTCTTCATACTGATCATGACCCCTCAGGTTATTTTTTCATATAGCAGCAGAAGTTAGCTTTTAAAATATACATTTGAGCATGTCAGTTCACTGCTCAAATCCCTCCAATGACTTCCTCTTACAATCAAATAAAATCCTAACCCCCTTCTATGTTCTGCAAAGCCCTATAAGATCTGATCCTTGTCTTATCCCTCCACCTAAAATACTCTGTCTGAAGCCCTTAAAATAACTCATTTCTCCAGGTCACTGAGCACTCCACTTAAATGTTAAGATACTGTTTAGAGTTCAATCAGAGAGTTTTATATATATATATAACTCTCTGATTATATATATATATATATATATATATATATATATAGAGAGAGAGAGAGAGAGAGAGAGAGAGAGAGAGAGACTATCTCCACAAGCATGAAACTGTTGTTCACAGACAGAATTGCTCCTGTCTCACAGGAAAGCCTCAACTCTGATTTTAAACCTTCCAATTGATTAAGTCAGCCCATTCAACATAGTCAGTCTTACTAAAAGATAACCAATGAGAAATTATAATTACATCTACATGATTTCTTCATAGGATCATCTAGATTATTGTTTGATTGAATAGCTAACTGGGGACTATAGCTTACAAAGGTTGACACATCAAAAAGTCATCACAGTTACCAATTGACAGAGGCCTTCCATAATCATAGTGGCTATATCAGCAACCTGTCAATCTCCTTAGTCTGTGTCCATAATCTGCTTTATGTTTTTCACAGCATATATTATAAGATGACATTATTTATTTATATATTCATTTTATGATTCCTCCAGTAACTCCAAGAAATTAAAGACTGTTTCATGTACAACTTTACTGTCATTTAAAAAATTTTAAATGAATGAATGAATTGGCCAATGAAATTATCACTACTAATGAACTCAGAAAGGGTGGGTGATTTTTCAGTGTATGATATAATTCTCAGAGGTCTTTTCACAGTGATTGGCAATGAGTGTGGTTATATCTTTCTCTAGGGACTTACTGTCAGAAAATTTTGAAGGTATTCTCACCTATAACCCAAAGTAAGAGAGCAAGGACTGATCGTGATCTATGTTATTTTAGTCTAAAACATTTTAAAGACATGTGGTTTCTAATGCATTTCACTCTTCTGACATCTGTTAATATTTTTTCTCTACAACTGAAATCTTAGCTTTGTTTCTGAATAGAGAAGAGCAGCATGTATAGGTATAGAAATTAACAATGTGGTTCTCAGATATAAGAAAGAGAAACAAAGATAAAAGAAAGAAGGAAGGAAGGGAGAGAGAGAGAGGGAAGCAGGGAGAGTGAGAGAGAGGGGGAGGAAGGGAGGGGCCTAAAATTAATCCACCATTAATTTCAATTTTTTTGCTTGATTAATTTTTCTCTTGTGTTTCAAGAATACAGTAAAGTGTTATTTATAATCATTGTGTTTTTTATTTCATATAAATATCTTTAAAAATACAAGTGACACTGTTGTCAATAAATTTTACTTCATTCAGTTTCCTGTTACAATGAATAGCATACATAGTCTGAAAAGAATGAAAACAGAGCTAATTCAATGTATTTTTACAATATACTGAAATTGTATTATATGATAGGCACTCAAGGGGTTGTGTGAGGGATACCAAAAATGACGTCTGCTTTTCTGTACCTTTGAGTATAAAATTTTCTTTCACTTTTCTCTGACTTTACTAAGCACAGATTCCCTTTGTCATAGTTATATTTGTTTTGAATTAACTTCAGTTAATGAATGAATAAATAAATAAATGTCACAAACCCATTTAAAACATTAATCTTTTCACAGGGGATCTATACAAACAATTGTTGATATGAGAGTTTAGGACATATAAAAATCAAAACCTATGCAGGACAAGCAAGCAAACCTACAAAGTCTGAGTTCCTCAGAAGGAAAAAAGAAAACTTTAGTTATACTGAAAGTAAATACTTCATCAACCAATTCTCTAGTTGGATGAATCGATGAATTATTCCCAGGGAGCTGTAAGTTGGGTTCTCTCAGGCCACTGTAGGCACATCTAGAAAATGAAGGTGCTGTATATAAACTGTATCCAACAGATTAGAAATCAAAATGCCTCCCTATCTCACTCACCAGGAGAATCTGGCAGATTGAGAATTGTTTTAGAAGACAGCATATTAGGCAACAAATAGTTTCCTGAATTATACCCAGTGTAGGAAATTAGAAGTGTTAAGGAAAAAGCTCCTTTGAAACCAGCAGTATACAAAGATACTTAGAGTAAAAAGCAAGTTCCAGAATAAATGATTCTCAGTGGCTTAACATGTTATAACAAACTCATACTAAAAATGAATTTCAAAACTTGTATGAGTGACTGCTCAAACAATATTTCAACTCCTGGGTTGGGAAGGTTCAACACCTGGGTTAGGAAGATCCCAATAGTTACTTTCTGGATGGGAGGTTCTCAATGTTTAGTACTTGTTGCACACTTTCAAATACACGCCTTTCCCTCATAAGTCATATTTTCATAATGCAAATTTGGTATGACTTGATCAATTAATCTTGGAGAATAATTATTAATTTCTATCAGATAGAATGAACTAATAACATTTGCTCTATTCTAGAGTTCATAAGAAAAGATTGGCACACACAAAGAAAATAGACACAATCAAACACTGGGTCTCTAATGAGATTTGTATTAATTTGTAACAATTAAAAATATAATTATCATTGAAACTTCCTGTGAATCATTGGTTAGCCCACAAATGAAAGTGGAAGTTCTCTATCATTAAGAATCAGTAAAGAAAAAAAAAATCAGTGTTGTTTATAGTAGCCAAGACATGGAAACCAACCATTGATGGATAAATGGATAAAGATATTGTGGTATATATGGTGGAATATTATTCAGTCATAAAAAAAAACAGGAAATTCTACCATTTGCAACAATATGGAAGGATCTTGATGGTCTTATGTTGAGTGAAATAAGTCAGAGACAGAAAGACAAAGACTATATGACTTCACTTATATGAAAAATCTAAAACAAAGAACGTCATAGAAAAAGACATCAGACCTAGAGGCAGAGTGTGTGGCGGGGTGGTGAGGGGGGTGGATTGGAGGAAGGTAGTCAAAAGGTTTAAGCTTTCAGTTATAAGTATGTCCCTAGTATTTATAACTGTAAGTTTATGCTCTTTGACCACATACTAGGGATATAGGGGTTCCTTCATTAGAAAAGATCCTGATGTTGGAAAAGATGGAAGGCAGGAGGAGAAGGGGACAACAGAGGATAAGATGGTTGGATGGCATCATCGACTCAGTGGACACAGATTTGAACAAGCTCCAGGAGACGGTGAAGGACAGGGAAGCCTGATGTGCTGCAGTCCATGGGGTCACAGAATCAGACACAACTGAGTGACTGAACAACTGGTTCAGTTCAGTCGCTCAGTAGTGTCCAACTATTTGAGACCCCATGAATCGCAGCACGCCAGGCCTCCCTGTCCATCACCAACTCCCGGAGTTCACTCAAACTCATGTCCATTGAGTCAGTGATGCCATCCAGTCATCTCATCCTCTGTCGTCCCCTTCTCCTCCTGCCCCCAATCCTTCCCAGCATCAGAGTCTTTTCCAATGAGTCAACTCTTCACGTGAAGTGGCCAAAGTACTGGAGTTTCAGCTTTAGCATCATTCCTTCCAAAGAAATCCCAGGGCTGATCTCCTTCAGAATGGACTGGTTGGATCTCCTTGCAGTCCAAGGGACTCTCAAGAGTCTTCTCCAACACCACAGTTCAAAAGCATCAATTCTTCGGTGCTCAGCTTTCTTCACAGTCTAACTCTCACATCCATACATGACCACTGGAAAAACCATAGCCATAGTCTTGACTAGAAGGACCTTTGTTGGCAAAGTAATGTCTCTGCTTTTGTACATGCTAGCTAGGTTGGTCATAACTTTTCTTCCAAGGAGTAAGCGTTTTTTAATTTCATGACTGCAATCACCATCTGCAGTGATTTCTGAGCCCCAAAAAAGAAAGTCTGACACTGTTTCCACTGTTTCCTCATCTATTTCCATGAAGTGATGGGACCAGATGCCATGATCTTCGTTTTCTGAATGTTGAGTTTTAAGCCAACTTTTTCACTCTCCTCTTTCACTTTCATCAAGAGGCTTTTTAGTTCCTCTTCACTTTCTGCCATAAGGGTGGTGTCATCTGCCTATCTGAGGTTATTGATATTTCTCCCAGCAATCTTGATTCCAGCTTGTGCTTCTTCCAGCCCAGCATTTCTCGTGATGTACTCTGCATATAAGTTAAATAAGCAGGGTGATAGTATACACCCTTGACATACTCCTTTTCCTATTTGGAAACAGTTTGTTGTTCCATGTCCAGTTCTAACTGTTGCTTCCTGACCTGAATATAGGTTTCTCAAGAGGCAGGTCAGGTGGTCTGGTATTCCCATCTCTTTCAGAATTTTCCACAGTTTGTTGTGATCCACACAGTCAAAGGCTTTGGCATAGTCAATAAAGCAGAAATAGATGTTTTTCTGGAACTCCCTTGCTTTTTCGATGTAGGTCAGTGTTAATGCAGGTAATGCAAGTTTGATCCCTGGGTTGGGAAGATCCCCTGGAGTAGGCAATGCTGATCCACTCCAGTATTCTTGTCTGGAGAATCCCGTGGGCAGAGGATCCTGGCAGGGTATAGTCCACAGGATCTCAAAAAGTTGGACATGACTGAAGCAACTTAGCACACGTGCGTGCATGCACACACACACACACACACACACACACACACACACACATGGTAGCTCTATTTTTATTTGAAGGAACCTCCATACCATTCACCACAGTGGCTGAACCAATTTAAATTCCCACCAACAGTGTAGGAGGGTTCCCCTCTTTACACACCCTCTCCAGCATTTATTGTTCATGGATTTTTGATGATACTGAAAAATTTTTGAATCCCTGGGCTAAATTTCATTTGATCATAATATATGATCTATTTAATGCAATATTAGATTTAGAATACTAGTATTCGTTGAGAATTTTTACATCTATGTTCATCAGTGACATTGGATTGTAATTTTGTTTGTGTGTGTGTTATCTTTGTTTTTAGAATCAGGGTGATGATGGCCTCATAGAATGAGTTTGGGAGTATTTTTTCCTATGTAATTTTATGGAACGGTTTCACAAGAATAGGCATTAGCTTTTCTCTAAATATTTGATAGAAATCACCTGTGAAGGTATCAGGTCCTGCACGTTTGTTTGTCAGGAGTTCTTACATCACAGTTCAATTTCAGGGCTTCTGTTGGTCCCTTTATATTTTCTATTTCTACCTGGTTCAGTCTTGGAAAATTGTACCTTTCTAAGAATAGGTCTATTTCTTCCATTTTATTGGCATACAGTTGCTTGTAGTAGTCCCTGATGATCCTTTGAATTTCTGCGGTGGGCAGACAGACTGAAACCACAATCACAGACAACTAGCCAATCTGATCACATGGACCACAGCCATGTCTAACTCAGTGGAACTAAACCATGCCACATGGGGCCACCGAAGATGGACAGGTCATGGTAGAGAGGTCTGACAGAATGTGGTCCATTGGAGAAGGGAATGGCAAATCACTTCAGTATTCATGCCTTGAGAACCACATGAACAGTATGAAAAGGCAAAAAGATAGGACAATGAAAGATGAAACTCCCCAGGTCGGTAGGTGCCCAATATGCTACTGGAGATCAGTGGAGAAATAGCTCCAGAAAGAATGAAGGGATGGAGCCAAAACAACACCCAGTTGTGGATGGGACTGGTGATAGAAGCAAGGTTCGAAGTTGTAAAGAGCAATATTGGATAGGAACCTGGAATGTTAGGTCCATGAATTAAGGCAACTTGGAAGTTGTCAACAGGAGATGGCAAGAGTGAACGTCGACATTCTAGGAATCAGCGAACTAAAATGGACTGGAATGGGTGAATTTAACTCAGATTACCATTATATCTACTACTTGGGCAGGAATCCCTTAGAACAAATGAAGTAGCCATCATGGTCATCACATGTATACCTGTGGCGGATTCATTTTGATATTTGGCAAAACTAATACAATTATGTAAAGTTTAAAAATAAAATAAAATTAAAAAAAAAAAAAGAGTCTGAAACGCAGTACTTGGATGCAATCTCAAAATGACAGAATGATCTCTGTTCGTTTCCAAGGCAAACCATTCAACATTGCTGTAATCCAAGTCTATGCCCCGACCAGTAACGCGGAAGGAGAAGGCAATGGCAACCCACTCCAGTACTCTTGACTGGAAAATCCCATGGACAGAGGAGCCTGGTAGGCTTCAGTCCATGGGGTCGCGAAGAGTCAGACATGACTGAGCGACTTCATTTTTACTTTTCACTTTCATGCACTGGAGAAGGAAATGGCAACCCACTCCAGTGTTCTTGCCTGGAGAATCCCAGGGACGGCAGACCTGGTGGGCTGCCATCTATGGGATCGCACAGATCGGACACGACTGAAGTGACTTAGCAGCAGTAGCAGTAACGCTGAAGAAGCTGAAGTTGATCAGTTCTATGAAGACCTAAAAGACCTTTTAGAACTAGCACCCCAAAAAGATGTCCTTTTCACTATAGGGGACTGGAATACAAAAGTAGGAAGTCAAGAAACACCTGAGTAACAGGCAAATTTGACTTTGGAGTACAGAATTAAGCAGGGCAAAGGCTAACAGAGTTCTGCCAAGAGAACACATTGGTCATAGCAAACACCCTTTGCAACAATACAAGAGAAGACTGTACACATGGACATCCTCAGATGGTCAACACCGAAATCAGATTGATTATATTCTTTGCAGCCAAAGATGGAGAAGCTCTATACAGTCAGCAAAAACAAGACCAGGAGTTGACTGTGGCTCAGATCATGAACTCCTTATTGCCAAATTCAGACTTAAATTGAAGAAGGTAGGGAAAACCACTAGACCATTCAAGTATGACCTACATCAAATCCCTTATGACTATACAGTGAAACAGAGAAATAGTTTTAAGGGTCTAGATCTGATAGAGTGCCTGATGAACTATGGACAGAGGTTCATGATATTGTACAGGAGACATGAATCAAGATCATCCCCAAGAAAAAGAAATGAAAAAAAGCAAAATGGCTGTCTGAGGAGGCCTCACAAATAGCTGTGAACAGAAAGGAAGTGAAAAGCAAAGGAGAAGAAGAAAGATGTTCCCATTTGAATGCAGAGTTCCAAAAGATAGCAAGTAGAGATAAGAAACCCTTAATCAATGACCAATGCAAAGAAATAGAGGAAAACAATATAATGGGAAAGACAGAGATCTCTTCAAGAAAATTAGAGATACCAAGGGAACATTTCATGCAAAGATCAGCTCAGTAATGACAGAAATGGTATGGACCTAACAGAAGCAGAAGATATTAAGAAAAGGTGGCAAGAATACACAGAAGAACTGTAGAAAAAAGATCTTCATGACCCATATAATCACAATGATGTGATCACTCACCAAGAGCCAGACATCCTGGAATGTGAAGTCAAGTGGGCCTTAGGAAGCAGCAAAACGAACAAAGCTAGTGGAGGTGATGAAATTCCAGTTGAGCTATTTCAAATCCTGAAAGATGATGCTGTGAAAGTGCTGCACTCAACATGCCTGCAAATTTGGAAAACTCAGCAGTGGCCACAGGACTGGAAAATATCAGTTTTCATTCCAGTCTCAAAGAAAGGCAATGTCACAGAATGGTCAAACTACTACACAATTGCACTCATCTCACATGCTAGTAAAGTAATGCTCAAAATTCTCCAAGCCAGGCTTCAGCAATATGTGAACTATGAACTTCCAGATGTTCAAGCTGCTTTTTGAAAAGGCAGAGGAGCCAGAGATCAAATTGCCAATATCCGCTGGATCATTGAAAAAGCAAGAGAGTTCCAGAAAAACATCTATTTGTGCTTTATTGACTATGCCAAAGCCTTTGACTGTGTGGATCATAATAAACTGTGGAAAATTCTGGAAGAGATGGGAATACCAGACCACCTGACCTGCCTCTTGAGAAACCTATATGCAGGTCAGGAAGCAAAAGTTAGAACTGGACATGGAACAACAGACTGGTTCCAAATAGGATTAGGAGTAGGTCAAGGGTGTATACTATCACCCTGCTTATTTAACTTATATGCAGAGTATATCATGAGAAACGCTGGGTTGGAGGAAGCATAAGCTGGAATGCTGGGAGAAATATCAATAACATCAGATATGCAGAAAGTGAAGAGGAACTAAAAGCCTCTTGATGAAAGTGAAAGAGGAGCATGAAAAAGTTGGCTTAAAACTCAACCTTCAGAAAACTAAGATCATGGCATCTGGTCCCATCACTTCATGGGAAATAGATGGCGAAACAGTGGAAACAATGTCAGACTTTCTTTTTGGGGGCTCCAAAATCACTGCAGATGGTGATTGCAGCCATCAAACTAAAAGACACTTACTCCTTGGAAGAAAAGTTATGACCAACCTAGACAGCATATTAAAAAGCAGAGACATCACTTTATCAACCAAGATTCATCTAGTCAAGGCTATGGTTTTTCCAGTGGTCATGTATGGATATGAGAATTGGACTATAAAGAAAGCTGAGCACAGAAAAATTGATGCTTTTGAACTGTGGTGTTGGAGAAGACTCATGAGAGTCCCTTGGACTGCAAGGAGATCCAACTAGTCCATCCTAAAGGCGATCAGTCCTGGCTGTTCATTGGAAGGACTGATGTTGAAGCTGAAACTCCAATACTTTGGCCACGTCATGTGAAGAGTTGACTCATTGGCAAAGACCCTGTTGCTGGGAGGGATTGGGGACAGGAGGAGAAGGGGACGACAGAGGATGAGATGGCTGGATGGCATCACCAACTTGGTGGACATGGATTTGGGTGGACACTGGGTGTTGGCGATTGACAGCGAGGCCTGGGGTCCTGCGGTTCATGGGGTTGCAAAGAGTCGGACACGACTGAGTGACTGAACTGATCTTGTAATATATTCTTTTCCATTTCTAATTTTATTTAATTGAGTAATCTCTCTTTTTTTCTTGATGATAAACCTTTAGGTTTACCAATTTTATTTATATTTTCAAATAACCAGCTTTTAGTTCCATTGATCTTTACTATTATTTTATTTTTCATTTATTTCTGCTCTGATCTTTGATTCTTTTTGCCTTCTACTTACTTGAGGCTTTATTTGTTCTTTTTTACCTAGTTATTTCGCATGTTAGGTTAGTTGTTTAGTTGAAATTTTTCTTTTTTTTGGTGGTAAGATTGTATTCCTATAAATTTCTGTCTTAGAACTGCTTTTGCTGCATCTCATAGGATTTAGATTGTTGTCTTTTTTTTTTCTCTTGTTATTACCTGATTTCTTCTTTGCATTCTTTAGTGATCCATTGGTTGCTTAGTAGCATATTGTTTAGCCACTATGTTTGTGTGTGTGTGTGTTTTTTAAGTTTTTTTTTTTTTTCTTGTAGTGTATTTATAAATTCACAGCATTAGGATTGGAAAAGATGCTTGGTGTGATTTAAATTTTCTTATGTTTGCCAAGGCTTGCCTTGTGGCCCAGTGTAGGGCCAATCCTGGAGAATGTCTCATGTGCACTTGAGACGTTTTTGATGGAATACTACTAAAATTTCAATTAAATCCATCTGATCCAATGTGTTCTTTAAAGCTGTGTTTCCTTACTATTTTTCTGCCAGGATGATCTGTCCATTGGTAAAAGTAGTGTGTTAAAGTCTTCCACTATTATTGTGTTAATGTTGATTTTTCCCTTCATGGTTGTTAGTATTTGCCTTACATATGAGGTGCTCCATTGATGATTGTGTATATATTTACAACCATGATTGTGTATATATTTACAATATAATATTTATATATTATATCTTCTTGGATTTATCCCTTGATCATTATATAGCATCCTTTTTTGTCTCCTATAACAGTTTGTTTTAAAGTATTTTGTCTGATAGAATTACTGTTCCTCCAGCCTTTTGATTTCCATTTGCATGAAATCTCTGCAAATCCCTTTCAGTCTGTATGTGTCCCTAAGTCTGAGGTGGGTCTCTTGTAGACAGCATATATATGGGTCTTATTTTGTATCCATGCACTGGTGCTTTTAATCCATTTACACTTAAGGTAATTATTGATATGCATGTTCCTATTATCATTTTCTTATGCAAAGAAGTAGAGAAAACAAGCAATTGGGAAAGATTACAGATCTCTTCAAGAAAATTTGAGGTATCAAGGAAACATTTCATGCTAGGATGGGCATGATAAAAGATAGAAAAGGTATGGGCCTAATAGAAGCAGAAGAGCTTGAGAAGGAGTGGCAAGAATACACAGAAGAACTATACAAAAAAGGTCTTAATGACCCAGATAATCATGATGGTGTGGTCAGGTCACTCATCTAGAGCCAGACATTTTTGAGTGTGAAGACAAATGGGGCTTAGGAAACATTACTACAAACAAAGCTAGTGGAGGTGATGATATTCCAGCTGGGCTATTTAAATCCTAAAAGATGATGCTGTTGAAGTGCTACACCAAATATGTCTGCCAATTTGGAAAACTCAGCAGTGCCATCAGGACTGGAAAAGGTCAATTTTCATTCCAATCCCAAAGAAGGGTGATGCCAAAGAATGTTTAAAATACCATATAATTGCGCTCATTTCATATGTTAAGCAAGGTAATTCTCAAAATCCTTCATGCTAGGCTTCAGCAGTATGTAAATAAAGAACATCTAGATGTATAACTGGATTTAGAAAAGGAAAGAGAATCAGAGATCAAATTGCCAATATTCATTGGATCATAGAAAAAGCAACATAATTAAAAAAAAATTCGCTTCACTGACTAAGCTAAAGCCTTTGACTGTGTGGATCACAACAAACTGTAAAAAAATTCTAAAAGAGATGGGAGTACTAGACCACCATACCTGTCTCCTGAGAAACATGTTTGTGTATCAAGAATCAACAGTTAGAAGCAAACATGGAACAATGGAGTAGTTCAAAATTCAGACAAGGCTGTGTAATTTTCACCCTGCTTATTTAATTTTTATGCAGAGTTCATGCATGCTCAGTTGCTCAGTTGTGTCTGACTCTTTGTGACATTATGGAATGGTGTTAATCTCCTCTGTCCATGGAATTTTCCAGGCAAGAATACTGGAGTGGGTTGCTATAGGAGACAGGAAGAATAAAAGAAAAGCAGGTCTCGGCAAGGGCTGCAAAAGATATTTATAATTATTGATAAACTGGATGCTATAAGGCATGAGATTCTTGGAACAAGTCCAGAGGGAACAGTTTATAATCTTGAAAACAAGATATGATCCTGGGGTCGGAAAACCGACCCCAGACTGTTTCTCAACTGGCGTCTCAGAGTCACATGTTTTACGTATCTGGTGGCAAATCTATAGATAAGAATATTAGTCTTGGTTACTGATTTGTTATTGATTACTGTCTCCTAATTACTCAATGGCTAATGATCATTTTGTTCTTTGGTCCTGAAAGCCACATGTTATAGTTGAACTCCCCGCATATTCTTTCACTCATGGCTGAAAGTATAATAAAGCTGGCTTGGATTCTGTTTTGGCACCTTCACCTTGGAGTAGTGTTGGTCCCCCATCCTCACTTTTATCTCAATTTTTGTGTCTCGTTTCTCATTCTCTCACCATATCACACTTTTGGAACCCTGCTTGTCAAGCTGGTCTCGACAGATTACCATTTCCTCCTAGAGGGCATCTTCCTGACCCAGGGATTGGACCCTGGGTCTTGTGTCTCCTGTTTTGGCAGCTGGATTCTTTACCACAGTGCCACCTAGTACATGATGTGAAATGCCTATCTGGATGAATCACAAGCTGGAATCAAGATGTCCAGGAGAAACATCAACAACTTAATATGTGCAGACAATACCAATCTAATGGCAGGAAGTGAAGAGAAACTAAAGAGCCTCTTGATGAGGATGAAAGAGGAGAGTGAAAAGCTGGCTCTAAACTCAACATCCAAAAAACTAAGATCATGGCATCTGATCCCATCACTTCATGGCAAATAGAAGGGGAAAAAGTGGAAACAGTGACAGATTTTATTTTATTGGGCTCCAAAATCACTGCAGATGGTGCCTGCAGCCATGAAAGTAAAAGACACTTTCTCCTTGGAAGGAAAGCTATGATAAACCTAGACAGCATATTAAAAAGCAGAGCTATCACTTTGCTGACAAAGGTGGTCTGTGTTGTCAAAGTTTTTCCAGTAGTCATAAATGGATGTGAGAGCTGGACCACAAAGAAAGCTGAGCACTGAAGAATTAATACTTTCAAATTGTGGTGCTGGAGAAGACTCTTCAGAGTCCCTTGGACTGCAAGGAGATCAAAACCAGTCAATCCTAAAGGAAATCAACCCTGAATATTCATTGGAAGGATTGATGATGAAGCTGAAGTTCTGATACTTCGGCCACCTGATGCAAAGATCTGACTCATTAAAAACACCGTGAAGCTGGGAAAGATTGAAGGCTCAAGGAGAAGGGGGCAGCAGCGGATAAGATGGTTCGATAGCATCACTGACTCAATGGACTTGAGTTTGAGACAACTCTGGGAGACTGTAAAGGACAGGGAAGCCTGATGTGCTGCAGCCCATGCAGCCACAAAGAATTGGACATGACTAAGCTACTGAACAATGACTGTTTTGTATTTGTTTTTGTAGGTCTTTTCCTTTTCTTATGTTTTCTCCCTAGAGTAGTTTCTTTAGCATTTACTTGCGGTGCTGCATTCTCTTATCTTTGCTTGTCTGTAAAGCTTATGATATCTCTTTCAAATCTGAATGACAGACTTGATGTGCAGAGTATTCTTCATTGCAGGTTCTTCCTTTGCATCACTTTAAATATATTGTGCCATTTCTTTCTAGTTGCAGTTTCTGATGAGAAATCAAGCTGTTAACATTATGGCACCTCCCTTTTCTGTTGTCTTTTTTTCATTTTTTGCTTTTAATATTTTATCTTTGTCTTTTATTTTTGTCAGTTTGATTACTATGTGTCTCAGCATGTTCCTCCTTGGGTTTATCCTGCCTGGATAAAAATGGATATTTCTGTGCTTCAAGAACTTGGTTGAGCATTTCCTTTCCCACCTTAGGGAAGTTTTCAGCTATTATCTCTTCAAATATTTTCTTGGGTCCTTTCTCTCTCTTTTTCTGGAACCACTATAATAGAAACCTTGGTGCATTTAATGTTATCCCAGAGATGTCTTAGGCTGTCTATATTTCTTTTCATTATTTTCTCTTTATTCTGTTCCACAGCAGTGATTGCCACCATTTTGACTTCCAGGCCACTTATCCGTTCTGCTTCAGTTGTGCTGCTATTGATTCCTTCTAGTGTATTTTTCATGTCACTTGTGATGTTCATCTCTGTTTGTTGTTTAGTTCTTTTAGGTCTTTGTTAAACATTTCTTGCATCATCTCAATCTTTGCCTCCATTCTTTATCAAAATCCTGGATCATCTTCATTATCATTATTCTGAATTCTTATTCTGGTATGTTGCCTATCTCTAATTCATTTAGTTGTTTTTCTGGTATTTTATCTTGTTCCTTCATCTGGGACATAATTCTGTCTTTTCATTTTGATTAACTTTCTGTGGTTGTGGTTTTCATTCTGGAGGCTTCAGGAATGTAGCTTCTTGTTTTTGCTGTCTTCCCTCTGGTGAATGAGGCTATCTAAGAGGCTTGTGCAAGCTTCTTAGAGACCGGGAGAGATTGGCAGTGGGTAGAACTGTGTCTTGCTCTGATGGGTAGGGCCTTGCTCAGCAAAATGTTAATCTGATTTTTTTGCTGATAGGTTCTGCTGTATCCTCTCCCTGTTAGTTGTTTGACATGAGGCAACCCAGCCATGGAGTCTACAGGGTCTTTGCTAGGGCTAATGGTGACCAACCTCTAGGAGGGTTCTGACAGTGGGTACATACTTCCTAGGACCACTTCTGCCAATGCCCATGTCCCTGTGGTTAGTCACCGCTGACCTACTGCAGAGGATCCTCCAACATTAACAAGCAGGTCTGGTTCAGTCTCCTATGAGATCACTGCTCCTTTCCCCTGAGTCCTGGTACACACAAGATTTTGTATGTGTCCTCTAAGAGGAGGAAGAAAATTGTGGTTTCCCCAAGTCCTGTGGAAACCCTGTAATCAAATCTGCTGGCCTTCAAAGTCAGTTTCCCTCAGGATTGCTATTTGCTTTGTCAGATCCCCAGGCACAAAAGTTTGACATGTTTAGAACCTTCACAACAGTGAGAGAACTTTTGTGGTACACTTGTTTTCCTGTTGGTAGGTCACCCATACAGCTGGTTTGGGATTTGATTTTATTATTGTTGCACCCTTCCTACCATCTTGTTGTGACTTCACCTTTGCCTTGGATATGCGGTTTATTTTTTGGTGGGTTCCAGCATCCTCTGTCAATGATTGTTCAATAGTTAGTCTTGATTTTGGTGTTCTTGCATGAGGAGGTGAGTATGCATCCTCTACTCTGCCATCTTGAAACAACATCCTTAATTGTGATTAGATTATTTCAAAAAAGAACTGCACCATGTTCCAGACTCTAATGCTTAGCAGATAATCAATAAATATATAAATGAAAGACATTCAGTTAAAAAAAAAAGATACAATTTCATTTATAACACAAAAAGGCTTACAGGACTAGAAATGAGAACTTTCTATCAGGACCAGTTAATAGTAAAACAAAATTTTTAAAGTTGAGCGAAAGTGAGGCCCTTGTTCGGTTAAATTCAAATGTATATCACCTAGGTGATTCATCCCCATAACAGCAACTTACCATTCCACTTCCTCCATGATGAAGTAGCTGATGCAATAAAATCGAAAACTTTATTCTCTCTCTCTCTCTCTCACACACACACACACACACACATATATAAATATATATATTATATATATAATATATATATTTATATATTTATAAATTATATATATATAATTTTTTTCCTTGTGTAACATTCTAGTATGAATGTACACAATCTCATGGATTGGTCTCTTGTCTCTCTCATTTTGGAAGAAAGACGTAGAGTTTACTAGGTTATAATAATCATAATGAAGGTGTGGCTGAGTCTCCAAGAACTCTCAATGTGAGACCTGACTTGTCCCTTAAAGCCTTGCAACCCGTTACAAAGTTTCAGCATTGTAGGATGGCTTGTCAGTTGGAAGTTGATAAGTGCTACTACTAATATCCTCCACCTTCTTGCAAGTTAACTAGGTGCTTCTCAGCTGAAAAATGACCAAAAGCTATTTATTTGTCAATATATTGAATTACTGGTTTCTCATTTTTAGAAACTGCTTTGGATCATTTAATTATTCTATAGATCAAAGTATAGCAATCTATGACCCATGGACTGAATAAAATTTACTTAAGCTTTAAACATGTGTTTATATAAATAAAACCTTTAGATAGCAAACACCTCAAAAGCAGACTCTAACATCCAATTTGGTTATGTCTTACAATAATACAGTACTATGACTATTAAGAGATTGCACAATGATGTATATGTGTGTGTATCCCCAAATTTGAATTAAATTATTCTCCCAGGTAAAGAGCTTAGCTTTCAGAGCTACAGAAATATAACTCATGCTGTCATCTGTTAGATTTAGATATGATCATTACTGTGTAGTTATTCTGCAAGCACAGGGACAGAGGGACCCTGAAATCTAGGATCATTAAGACCAATCTCTTATTTTTCTCTCATATTTCCTTTTTTCAGATTTCATGTATGCCATTCATTCCTTTACCTAAGACACCTTCTTGAGGCCCTGTGTGTATGTTTGTGTGTGTATGTGTGCATTTTGGTTTCTCAGTCATGTCTGATTCTTTGTGACCCCATTGACTGCAGCTGGCTAGGCTCCTCTTAAGCATCAAATATTGTCTTAAAAATGTAGCCCTTTCTTATAGCAAGTGCAAGTGTGATGAAGAGAGATATGTGAATGCGTGATACAACAGAAATCGCTGTTATTTAATTGTCCAGTCATGTCTGACCCTTTTGTGACCCTATGAATTGGGGTTCTCCAGGCAAGAATTTTGGAGTGGATTGCCATTTCCTTTCTTCAGGGGATCTTCCTGACCCAGAGATTGAACCTGAGTCTCCTGCCTGTGTCTCCTTTACCTCTGAGCCACTGGGGAAGCCCAGAAATTGCTACAGATAGTATTTAAATCATAGTATAATGATGAGCACTGCCTCAAGAAATAGAGTTAATTTTTAAATCATGTTTTGAGCCTAAGTAGGAATTTTCCAAAAAGATGAACAAGGGCATTACCATTCAGGAAAAAGAATACATGATTGTTTCCAGGTACAAAATAGCTCAGAATTCTTAAGGACATGGGTTACTTCTAATTCATCAATAGAAAATAAAGCAAAGGAATGTTACCTACTTTCTTTACTTCAAGATTATTTTTTAATCCTTAAAACTGGGGACCAAAGGTTGAATGATCAAAATTATAAGGCAATATTTCTATACATATAGAATAATTGTGTGATACAGACAAAATATATGTAATTTTTAATAATGTGAAATAGCATTTGAAATTGCATGTTATGAGATGTTTAAAGGGCAGAGTGAGGGAGAGAGATACTACGGCTAGAGTAGGACTTTGAGGATGAGTGGGGTTTTGGCAAGTAACAGAGTGGAAGTATAATGTAAGTGAAGGATGTCCAAGAAGGGCTACAGTGTTGCAAAATTCTACAGTATAAAAGTCTAATTGCAATTCTGCTGGGGGAGAACTACTTGCATAGACTAAAATGTGAATATGTCATTCCCATTTTTCCTCCTGGATTTGTTGAACTCAGCAGTACCAAATAACACACCCTGAATATCCCCTGAAAGCCTAGCCACAGAATTTGCAATTTAGAGCATCAAAACTTGTTTAAGGCCTAAGGAGCCAATTTCTTCTTTGAGTTTGGGATCAGGCCACCTTAACACCGAATCTCAAGAGAGTCCTAAAGGTCACTAGCTTTCTGTGCCTTGCTTCTGCTGATCCAGCACTTAGAATTTTCATTTCCATTTTGAAACCAATAAATCAGCATATCTTGCCGGAGGAGTTTTAACCTCTTACGATGCAATCAAATTGCTCAGTCAGAATGACTCCTGAAAATTGATCTGTACATTGTTAAGAATGGAAGAGAAAGTGTTTCTAAGGAATATATATCTCTGATTTATAGAATAATGTTAGCTGGATCCTGAAGAATTGAGTAAAACGTTATGAGATTGTCCATACCAAATAGAACAGAAAGTTGCCAATCAGTGATACTGGCCAATTGTACACAGTTAGATAACCACTGTAATTAGTGTGTTTGCTGATACATTGTTTGGTAATTATCTCCAGGTCAGCTTGAATGTTTATTGTCTTAGATCACTGATAAGAATGGTAAAATGCAAAATACATCTTTAATTACTGAAGTACCCCTCTTGGTGATTGAAATCACATACCAAAGGCTTGAAAGTTGCTTCAGGGTTTTTGGTTTTTGTTTCTTTTTTTGGTCAAATAGTTTTAATTTTTTATCTTTTTTTTTTTTTCTATTTTGATCAATAAACAATTTTCACCAGAATTAGGTCTTTGAATGAGACAATTTTACTTTTAATATGTTAATTTTCTCATTCAATATATGTTTCAAAGCAGTAGTTTTATCAATATGTTGTGTCTCAGTTTTATTCATCCCAATCTCATCTTATTTCTTTGGTCAGAGCTTGCCAAACCTCCCAAAACAATCTTAAAGTGATCATTTATCTCCCTGCCTGAATATTGGGATGGAGTTGATAAATCACCACCTCCCTTGGGACCCTACATCCCTCTTTAATGAAGCAATATCCATGTAATTAATTAAATCAGCTATCACAAAGATTAGCAAAGTAACATGTCCCAAGTGTCCTGTGTTAGCTAGAAAAAGGTACTATGTACACAGAAGAAGCAGCATGATGTTATTTGTGCATTATTCCCTCAGCCTTTAAACTGATTGGTTGGTTTTCAGCTTCAGTGCTCAGAATCAAGTGACCATAATATTAATGTAGGAAGAACACATGAATTGGCAACCACCAAATATCCCTAATATCTGAAATATATGAACATGAATAATAAGTCTGCTATTGGGAATCTCAGAATAGAATTTTTTTTTTTTCTTACAGACTTTAGCATTAATTTCTCCCCTCTTCACCTGATGAATGTCATGTAAAAAGTACCTTGCACATGTTTTACTAAACTAGCAAGGCAGGTAGCATTGTTGCTGTCTTCCTGTGGAAAGGAACTTAAACTTCCCCCACTGTAAGCAAGGTATAATGGAACAATCTTTTCTTGTAAAATTTTGTATTCTTATGAATATAATATAATACTAGTGTTTTTGTTAATGTTGTTAGCACCAACTCATTTTCTGTTGAAGGCAAAGACTGCTAAAATATAAATGGGAAAAGGGAATAGAAAACTGAAGGAGTCATTAAAAGAGGGTTGTGAAGCAAGTCTAGTAATACAGCTGCAATGCATTAAATTGTAGTTTAATTATTTCAAAATTTTCCTCAGAATATTGAAGGAAGAATTGTAGGTGTATTGGAAAGGAAGGGCCAAGTATCTAAAGAAAGTATTCTAAGTTTCTCAACTTCTGTTATTTTTCTTGTGCTTTTTGTAGCACAGAGGAAGGGAAGGAAATAGTAGATGCCATCCTCATCCCTATGGCCAAGATCTTGGTTGCAAAAGTCTCAAGAATGTGCTGCTGTCCCTTTGAGCTTGCTCTGCAATTATGATATGGGCTTTTCTATGAAGGGACACTGAAGAAAATCTTCTAGTGTCACTTTGTCCAGAAATTGTTTTCATTTCTTCAGAAGCTATACAAATTACTTCTTGGGCCCTCAAGAACTGTAGAATGTGAGGCTGATATTAGGCAAAACTTTACTCTTATTCACATTTATGAACCTCTGAAAGTGAAGAGAAGAGCCTTTATACATAAAGAGAAATATCAGCATTGGGCAGGGTACCAGCTCTGACCAGTTCCTACAAGTCAATTGTTAAATGTTCTGGCATTTGATGACCCATTTTTTAAGCCATTGGTAGCTTCAAATTGGGCCTGGCAGGAGTATTTATACCTGATAAACATAACACATCAGTCCCCTAGTTTATAAGAACACTAGCATGCTGAAAGAAGTGGCTAGTGTAACAGTGACTGCCCTCTGGATCTTATGTACTTTAGTAAAGACACTCAAGTTTAAGAGGATTCATGTGGAAGACTTTGTTAGTCTTGAGATGATCATCACAGTGGCTTTCAGAAAGACAGTGGATACAGGATGATACAGAGGATGAAAATGCAAGAAAAAAAGTGTCTAGAAGTTGTTTAAAAATGATCACTAACCACCCATGATGGATGTTCATTCCTAGACAGGAAACTTTGCCTTAAATATCACCATGCTTGACTGTATTAACTAAATGTCAAAACTGTATGCAATTTAACCAATTTCCTCTCTACCTACCCCTGTCCCCAAGAAGTGGTATCCTAAAGCTCAAATCTCAAAAAAATCCTTTTGTGGGTTAGTTGCTTGCTGCTGCTGCTGCTAAGTCATTCAGTTGTGTCCGACTCTGTGCGACCCCATAGATGGCAGCCCACCAGGCTCCCCCGCCCCTGGGATTCTCCAGGCAAGAACACTGGAGTGGGTTGCCATTTCCTTCTCCAATGCATGAAAGTGAAAAAGTGAAAGTGAAGTCGCTCAGTCATGTCCGACTCTTAGCGACTCCATGGACTGCAGCCCACCAGGCTCCTCCATCCATGGGATTTTCCAGGCAAGAGTACTGGAGTGGGGTGCCATTAGTTGCTTAGTTGTGTCCAACTCTTTGCAACCCCATGGACTGTAGACCACCAGGCTCCTCTGTCCATGGAATCCTCCAGGCAAGAATACTGGAGTGGCTTGCCATTTCTTTCTCTAGGTGATCTTCTTGACCCAGGGATCACACCTGGGTCTCTTGCATTGCAGGCAGATTCTTTACCTTCTGAGCCACCAGGGATTTTTTTTTTCCTTCCTTAAATCAAAATACAATGTGAACTTTCTGGAGGTCATTGCCTCAGGTTTTTGCAGACAATACTTATATGGGTAACTGAGCAAATTTAGTTGTTTATTTACGCTCATAAGAGGACAGTTGCAAGATAAATAACCAATACAGATTTGAAACTATAGTTAATGCTTATACACTGCTTATTATGTACTACACATATTAAATACTATATCCTCATATAATGTAACTACTTCCATTTTACAAATGAAAAAACAAAAACAAAAGATGAAAACCTGAGTCATAGGGAATTGCATTCCTTGCCTACTATCTCACAGTAGCAAGTCTGGAGCAGGATTTTGAATCCAGAAGGGCTAGCTCCAGAAGTGAAGTGCTTAAACATAACACCAATCTCTTCATGGAACCATGATGATTGTGGCATTCAGAAGTACTACTGGCTAAGAATGTTCCAACTCAGTTGCCTCTTTTTCTGAAATAAAGTATAATAGCAAATGAAGCAACTGACAAACAACTAATCTCAAAAATATACAAGCAACTCCTACAGCTCAACTCCAGAAAAATAAATGACCCAATCAAAAAATGGGCCAAAGAACTAAATAGACATTTCTCCAAAGAAGACATACAGATGGCTAACAAACACATGAAAAGATGCTCAACATCACTCATTATCAGAGAAATGAAAATCAAAACCACTATGAGGTACCATTTCACACCAGACAGAATGGCTGCGATCCAAAAGTCTACAAGTAATAAATGCTGGAGAGGGTGTGGAGAAAAGGGAACCCTCTTACACTGTTGGTGGGAATGCAAACTAGTACAGCCACTATGGAGAACAGTGTGGAGATTCCTTAAAAAACTGGAAATAGAACTGCCTTATGATCCAGCAATCCCACTGCTGGGCATACACACTGAGGAAACCAGAAGGGAAAGAGACACGTGTACCCCAATGTTCATCGCAGCACTGTTTATAATAGCCGGGACATGGAAGCAACCTAGATGCCCATCAGCAGATGAATGGATAAGAAAGCTATGGTACATATACACAGTGGAGTATTACTCAGCCATTAAAAAGAATACATATGAATCAGTTCTAATCAGGTGGATAAAACTGGAGCCTATTATACAGAGTGAAGTAAGCCAGAAAGAAAAACACCAATACAGTATACTAATGCATATATATGGAATTTAGAAAGATGGTAACAATAACCCTGTGTACGAGACAGCAAAAGAGACACTGATGTATAGAACAGTCTTATGGACTCTGTGGGAGAGGGTGGGGAGATTTGGGAGAATGGCATTGAAACATGTAAAATATCATGTATGAAACGAGTTGCTAGTCCAGGTTCAATGCATGATACTGGATGCTTGGGGCTGGTGCACTGGGATGACCCAGAGGGATGGTATGGGAAGGGAGGAGGGAGGAGGGTTCAGATGGGGAACACATGTATACCTGTGGTGGATTCATTTTGATATTTGGCAAAACTAATACAATTATGTAAAGTTTAAAAATGAAATAAAATTAAAAAAAGGAAAAACACCAATACAGTATACTAACGCATATATATGGAATTTAGAAAGATGGTAACAATAACCCTGTGTACAAGACAGCAAAAGAGACACTGATGTATAGAACAGTCTTATGGACTCTGTGGGAGAGGGAGAGGGTGGGAAGATTTGGGAGAATGGCATTGAAACATGTAAAACATCATGTATGAAATGAGTTGCCAGTCCAGGTTCGATGCACGATACTGGATGCTTGGGGCTGGTGCACTGGGATGACCCAGAGGGATGGTATGGGGAGGGAGGAGGGAGGAGGGTTCAGGATGGGGAACACATGTATACCTGTGGCGGATTCATTTTGATGTTTGGCAAAACTAATACCATTATGTAAAGTTTAAAATTAAAATAAAAAAAAAGTATAATATGATGTGCATTATATTTTCTCTTTTAAAAATAAAGACTGTTTTTATGACAAGATTTTGACATATTTATCAATTGCAATCTTAACCAGTCCATCCTAAAGGAGATCAGTCCTGGGTGTTCATTGGAAGGACTGATGCTGAAGCTGAAACTCCAATACTTTGGCCACCTGATGCGAAGAGCTGACTCATTTGAAAAGACCCTGATGCTGGGAAAGATTGAGGGCAGGAGGAGAAGGGGACGGCAGAGGATGAGATGGCTGGATGGCATCACCAACTTGATGGACATGAGTTTGGGTAAACTCCGGCAGTTGGTGATGGACAGGGAGGCCTGGTGTGCTGTGATTCATGGGTTCGCAAAGAGTCAGACATGACTGAGCGACTGAACTGAACTGAACAGATCATTCCTCTAGTAATTAGTATAAATATGAATTTCTCTACTTCAGTTTGACTTAACAAACAAGAATTTGCCAGAAATGATACATTCTACTGAGCACTATGAAGAACAGAAAAGCAAGACAAACAGTAATATGATATCTGAACCAAACATTATTACAACAGAACCTGAGGAGCAAAGCTTACACACTTGGGACACTGAAGATTGGAATAAGATAATATACAATAAACTACTTCCTCTAGGAAAGTGTGTGTAAGGGACGATATTAAATCTAGGTGCAATCCGTAAATATTTTTATAGAAAAAATAAGGTAAAATAATTAAACGTTAGCAAAATAAATGAGAAACAAACTGTTGCTTTGACATATAAAGGTCAATTAAAGAAATGATGATATAAACAAAGGATTTTCTAAGAAAAATTGACACTGGGGAAAAAAGAAAAAGCTGAGATGATATATAATCCTGAAAAAATGAAAAAAAAAAAGTGTGCAATGCAAGAAGAAAGCACGGCTGTAAATATAATATAAAGCTGAAGCTACAGGGGACAAACTTAAATTAGAAATTCAAGAGGTGCCAATATTTCCTTCAGTACATTGAGGTAACTGGATTAATAGCACTGCAACTGTCAAAGCAGATGAATAAAGAAGTATGTCATATATTTATCCAAAAATAATATTTTAAGTATATTAATGCAAAACTATTTTAACATTAGATATCCTTGATGATTGTTTTGACTGAGTTTAAGTTCTATTTGAATTAAAATAACAAAATTATTGAATTTAATGGGTTATAAGTTTCTGACTTACTGTCCATGTTAATGGGATGATTGAGGAGCTAATAAAGTATTTAAAGATGAAGACAGAAGTAAGGATCCATGGTGTCATCTGAGGAAGACATGAACTCAGAAAAGAAATGATGGAATGGACATGTAGTCAAATATTTTCCAATAAGCAAGGAAATTGATCCAATATTCTTCCAAGGCTTGGAGGTATACCCAGGAGGATGAGGGTAGCACTGTGGAACAGCATGTGTGAGAACAGAAATTCTAGAGGAAGCAAGCAACTTTCATGATAAAAACTAGATGAAATTTTACCTCATAAGGGCATTTATTGGTAAATTGATCACAAAAAAGCAATGGTGAGATCCTAAGGCCTATTACCAAATGGAATGTTATCTATTTCTAGTTGTAAGAGTACAGTGGTTACTGCTGCTGCTAAGTTGCTTCAGTCGTGTCCAACTCTGTGCAACCTGATAGATGGCAGACCAACAGGCTCCCCCATCCCCAGGATTCTCCAGGCAGGAACACCGGAGTGGACTGCCATTTCCTTCTCCAATGCAGGAAAGTGAAAAGTGAAGCCGTTCAGTCGTGTCTGACTCTCAGCAATCCCAGGGACTGCAGCCCACCAGGCCCCTCTTCCATGGGATTCTCCAGGCAAGAGTACTGGAGTGGGGTGCCATTGCCTTCTCTGCTATAGTGGTTAGGCTAATGTCAAAAGTGTTAGAATATGCAACCCTTGCTATTGCAACAGATAAATTCTGGAATTTTAGAGGTTTAACAAAAATTTGCATCTCACGTGTGAAAAGTCTAACATGGGCCAGTCAATGCTTCTTCATCCTGTAATTATCACATCATCCGTAATACCTGGCCTCCAGATTCACAACAAGAGGAAAGGTATGACCTGGAGTTATGAATAATTTTGTAAAAAGTTCAAGCCAAGAAACAACACACATTGTAACTATCCATATCTCTTTGGTCAAAACAGTCACACAACCTAACAGCAAGGAAGTATAATTTTCCTGTGTGTCCAGGAAAAGAATGCATTAAAGTGGAAAATAGTTCTGTTTCTGCCAATATAACTTATTAGCATATAGGAAACAATAAATATGCTTAGATAAAATTCTGCTTGTTATTACTCATGACTAGGAGACAAAACTGAGCAATGGGATAGAACAATTAATCACCAGTGTTGTCTCTATGAAACTAAAAGAACTCTGAATAAAGCAGTGTCTGTCCAATGTACAGTGAGCCAGGCTTGAGGGAAAGGAGAGTGCTAACTAGCCAAATTTAAAAATTGTGGCTCATAACACACCAATCATCAATAAGAATTTGTATATAGTCTCTCTAAATACATACCATCTTGAAATCCTTTTGTCTCTGTGTCCCTGTACCATTCTAGACACAAAGTTGGACTTCTCAAGATTTTCCAAGAAGTCATCCAATGTAGAATTACCTGATAATTTGATGGAGAAAGGTACACCACAAGGAATAATTTGACATTCTCCTTGAGATGCTTCAAAATTTGCCTCCAATTTGCACTCCAGTACATACATATTTGCTTTTTTGCCACTTATTTTTTAATTGAAGGATAATTGTTTTACAGCATTTTGTTGTGTTGTTGTTTTCAGCAAGAATCAGCCACAGGTATGCCCATGTCTCCTCCCTCGTGAACCTCCTTCCATCTCCCTTCCCATCCCACCCTTCTAGATTGTCACAGAGCTGCTGTTTGAGTTCCTAGAGTCATACAGCAAATTCCTGTTGGCTATATACTTTACATATGGTAGTGTAAGTTCCCATGTTACTCTCTCCATACAGCTCACCCTCTCTTCCCCTCTCGCCCCAGGTCCATAGGTTCTCTATGTCTGTTTCTCCATTGCTGCCTTGCAAACAAATTCATCAGTACCATCTCTTTAGATCTCATATATAGGCATCAGTATACAATATTTATATTTTTCTTTCTGACTTACTTCACTCTTTATAAAAGGCTCTAGGTTCATCCACCTCATTAGAAATGCCTCATATGCATCCCTGTTTATGGTTGAGTAATATTCCATTGTATATATGTACCACAGCTTTTTTATCCATTCATCTGCTGATGGGCATCTAGTTTGCTTCCATGTTCTAGCTATCGTAAATAGTGCTGCAATGACCATTGGGGTACATGTGTCTTTTTAAATTTTGGTTTCCTCAGGGTATATGCCTATGAGTGGGATTAATGGGTCATATGGTAGTTTTATTCCTTGTTTTTTAAGAAATTTCCAAACCATCTTCCATAGTGGCTGTATCAATTTCCATTGTCTCCAACAGTGCAATAGCATTTCCTTTTCTCCACACCATCTCCAGCATTTATTGTTTGTAGACTTTTTGATGATGGCTATTCTGACTGGTGTGATGTGGTATCTCATTGTAATTTTGATTTGCACTTCTCTAATAATGAGTGATGTTGAGCATCTTTTCATGTGTTTGTTAGCCATCTGTGTGTCTTCTTTGGAGAAATGTCTGTTCTAGGTGTTTTTTCCCATTTTTTGATTGTGTTGTTTGTTTTCCTTGTATTGAGTTGTATGAGCTGCTTTTATGTTTTGGAAGATAAATCTTTGTCAGTTGTTTCCTTTGCTATTATTTTCTCCCATTCTGAGAGTTGTCTTTTCACCTTGTTTGTAGTTTCCTTTTCTGTGCAAAAGTTTTTAAGTTTAATTAGGCCCCACTTGATTACTTTTGTTTTTATTTCCATTACTCTAGGAGGTCAGTCATAGAAGATCTTGTTTGATTTATGTCATTGAGTGTTCTGCCTATGTTTTCCTCTAAGAGTTTTATAGTTTCTGGTCTTACATTTAGATCTTTAATCCATTTTGAGTGTATCTTTGCCTATTGTATTAGAAAGTGCTCTAATTTCATTCTTTTGCACGTAGCTGTCCAGTGTTCCCAGCACCATTGAAAAGGCTTTTTTCCCATTACATATTCTTGTCTCTGTCAAAAATGAGGTGCCCATAGGTGTGTGGATTTATCTCTGGACTCCCTATCTTGTTCCATTGGTCTATATTTCTGTTTTTGTGCAAGTACCATATGGTCTTGATGACTGTAGCTTTGCAGTATAGTTTGAAGTCAGGAATTTTGATGCCTCCAGCTGCATTCTTCTCTCTCAAGACTGCTTTGGCTAGTTGGGGTCTTTTGTGTTTCCATATGAATTGTGAAACTTTTTGTTCTAGTTCTGTGAAAATGCCATTGGTAACTTGATAGGGATGTACATGTTTATTATACAAAGAAACTTACATTTGGAGAAATGCATTCATAAATTTGAATACTCAGGATCATCATTTTTCCCAGGGTAAGGGGAATAAAAGCTTGGTGACATTACCAAGTTTCTCATTCCTAACGCTTTAGAAGGAAGAGGGAAAGTAAATAAATGTATAAATATATTTTTCTGTTTTACTGAAAGGGAAGAGGAGAGGATGGGGAGGAGATATGGAGGAAAAGGACTGGCTAGCTCAGAAGATCAGATATGTCTATCCCCTGAAATAACTGCATCAAGGATGGACACATCCAAACAGGCAATTAAGATTTATGCCTGAAATTTTTCTGAAACTGTCAAGAAATCTCTCCTAATTTGATAAGTTTTGATAATATAAGATGGTAGATAGAGAATACTCTTGTTCCATGATATGTAGAAAAATCTAAGCATAAATTAAGTAAAATTAGACAAAGTAGCTGAGAGATGGAAAAACATAGAAGGAAGAGGAGGTGAGGGAAGAGACAGAGAGAGAAAGGAAGAGAAAGAATCTTATATTCTTCCAGAACTGAAAATATTTCTCAACTTTTCAATTACTGAGCTAACAAGTTTCTACACTATGCTACTTCCACAATTCACATGAAGAGTTGTTTGTATATATAATATAATAGATACATATCCATTTAACAATAAAATTAAGCTTACTAGAGAAATATGTACATAAATAGAAATAAAGGATGAATCAACCCTGAATACTTTTTGGAAGGACTGATGCTAAAGCTGAAGCTCCAATAGTTTGGCCACCTGATGCAAACAGGAAAAGACCCTGATGCTGGGAAAGACTGAAGGGAGAAGGGGACTACAGAGGATGAGATGGGTGGATGGCATCACTGATTCAATGGACATGAACTTGGGAAAATTTTGGGAAATGGTGAGGAGAGGGAAGCCTGGTGTGCTGCAGTCCATGGGGTCACAAACAGTCGGATACAACCTGTCAACTGAACAACAAAAATTAATGACTACAAAACTTTATAAAGCAATATTTTAAGATTTTTGTGTTAGTGCTACAAAACTTCATGTTTATACAATCCTTTGTACTTATTAAATTTTCTCATAAATTAACTAATTTAACCTTAATTGTACAACACTTACTATAACCCCACTCTACAAAAAGTAAACTTGTGATTCAGAGAAGGAAATGATTTATTCAAAGTCATACATTAAGAACCTGAGCAAAAACTCAAACCAGTGCTCTCATTCTTGCTATGTGATTACAAACTGTTCATCTTAGAGCCCAAAACTGTAAAGTCTAAATTAAATGTAACCACATATGGTCAAAAAAGGTTACTTCCACCACAAAAAAATAATTACAGAAAATAATTCATTTTAGTCAGTCATCTTGGTTTGAGTTCATATGAAAGCAGAGCCTGAGATAAGCACAGATATTTTGTTATTTTATTTGGGAGGCGATCCTATGGAGCTAGAGTGAAAGAATGGGGAGACAGAGAAAAAGAAGAAGAGAAAGACAGTAAAAGAGGGAACACTGAGCTTGTCATCATTATGAGCAACTGAAGCTCAATCCCATTTGGGAACATCCGATAACTATTACTGTATGTACACAAAATTTTTGTGGGAAGCGTTGGAAGCTGGGGTTTGTATTTACCAACCCTGGATTTCTACTGTTTATTGTCCCATATCTGTCCCCTGCATCAGTACTTAATTGCAAATGGGCCGTGAATGACTGTCTCTGCTGCTTAGAGAAAGACCTATGAAAGAGCTCAGCATTTCAGTGAAGAGTCCCTTACAGCTGCAATAAGACTCAGAGGTGACCTGACACAGGACACCATAGTGTGTACTAAAGTCATACCCAAAATAGATGAGCGTTAAAATCAATGTGTTGCCATTAGCCTGAGATTTGACATGGACTTGGTAACTACGGAAAGAATAATGGAAAAGTCTATCTACTCTCTTGGAAAATAAGAAACTTTTTCTCGTTATCAATTAAGTTCAATACACAACTTGCTAAAACAATTTGTAGTTCCAGAGAGATTCAATTTCAGACTTGAGTGATAAATATCATTATTCATAAGCAAAGAATGAAAATGAGCAAAAAGAAGACCAAACTGCTATATACAGATATAAATGTTTCATCTGTCTCTAATTAGAAGCTCTAACAGATATCACCACTACAAATTAGTCATAACTCATAGACCAATTTACCTTTAACACATGCATCAGGAGGGCAACTTCTTTGGGGCAGTAGACAAAGATAAATATGTCTCAAGATATACAAGGACTTAACGACTTTTCAGTGTTACATATTAAAGATAAATTGTGTGCTGCGAAATTTAAAATTTGCAAAGAAATTCTGTCTAGTTTCAAAAGAAAATTTAATTATAAAAACTTGAGACTTTCTATTTGAAATATCGTGCTTGTTTATAGCCTTAAAAGTCTTCATAAGCATCGATACTTCTAAAATATTTTTAATATTTGCAAAGAAGTCAGGACTGAACAAACAGGAAATGGAAATTTCTAGTGGGTAAGCCATGTATTAGTAGTAAAATTGGTGTGATATCCATTATACCAGCCACTCAAGTCCATTCCTTCTAAAATTATGCTTTTGTTGACTTCAGGAGTTAATACTCAATATCATATAAAAAGAACCAGACAACTGTTTAGGCAAATCTTCTACGATATCTTAGTTTGAAATAAATTAAGCCAAGCAATTTTCAATATCAGATAAAAACTATTAAATAAGGCTAGAATTTAAATCCTTCAAAATTTTTAATCAAAATACTTGAAATGAGACTGATTTTATGAATCTTTCCTACTGAAATGCAAATGCTTCACACAGAGGTTATAATGCTAGAAATAAGACGACTTAGGAAATTTCTAATATAGTCAGGTATATTAGTATAGGTATTATTCATAAATGTTTTCAAAATTTAAATCAACCTTCAGTTCAGTTCAGTTCAGTCACTCAGTCGTGTCTAACTCTTTGCGACCCCATGAATTGCAGCATGCCAGGCCTCCCTGTCCATCACCAACTCCCGGAGTTCCTTCAAACCCACGTCTTGAAGTGGCTTTGGGCCTCCATCTACATCCCAATCCCCTGGGTTATGGCCATGGAAATTTTCATTTTGCATGATTTGTGACTATTTTCTCCCTAATCTTGTGAGTAGGAATATATATCAAAAAAGGACAAGCCATCTGGGTTTCCATGAAATGAATTTTAAATATGGAATATGCATGCTATTTATTCTCTCAGTGAAAACATGTAAATGTCTTAGGGGAAAGGCTGTTAATTTCAGCATATCTTACTTAAGAGTGATCTTTATAATATTCATATGCTTTATTCCCATAAAACATCTTTATGTGATTAGGACCATGGAATTTCCAGATATACTTGGAGAGGGCCTCTAAGTTTTCCTATATCATTTATATAGTCATATAAAGTCAATATTTTGTCTTAATACTTGAGGACTTCCTCAAACTTTGCTTTTCCTCCATTTTAGTTTTTGGTCAGCCTGTGGTATTTCCCCAAATTGCTCTTTGTACTAGACATTAAATCTCTGAATGAATTAAGCCACTCTAATTTAGTTTGACAGTCTACATCCTTATACTTCTTTACCTTGCCTTTCCTCCTTCTGAAAACACCTGCTATTTCCCCTACTTTGCCTCCTCACTTAGCACATGGGTGGTTGCTGAGGTCCAAAAAGTGCATAGTTAGCCACAAGAAAATGTGTAAAAGAGAACAGAAAAAAAAAAAGTCATTGGTGTATTAATAATAAGGGAGCTTACTTGTGGAGACAGAGAAGGCATATTGACAATCAGAGAAAAATGACACTGTGAAGAGTCATGTAGGTAAGAAAAAAAGATCATTAGAGAAGTGGTGGCAGTTAAGATTTGTGAGATGGATGACAACAGATCTTGGACGTCCATCACTGTGAGGTGAAAGATTGAGATATAACTCTACAGATAATGGGTTACAATTGACTGTGAAAAATACAAAACTTTGAGTGACTGAACATGCATGCAATCGGGATGAAACTGTAGCATGGATTTTTTTACTGTACTGTTGTCGTTTTTTAATTGCTAAGTCATGTCCAATTCTTTTGTGACTCCCTGGACTGTAGCCCACGAAGTTCCTCAGTTCATGGGATTTCCCAGGGAAGAATACTAGAGGAGGTTGCCAGTTCCTCCTACAAAGCATCTTCCCAACCTAGGAATTGAATTTACATCTTCTGCATTGGCAGGCAAATTCTTTACCATTGAGCCATCAGGGAAACCCTAAATGGCTATGCTGCTGCTGCTAAGTTGCATCAGTAGTGTCCAACTCTGTGTGATCCCATAGATGGCAGCCCAACAGGCTCCTCTGTCCCTGGGATTCTCCAGGCAAGAATACTGGAGTGGGTTGCCATTTCCTCCTCCAATGCATGAAAGTGAAAAGTGAAAGTGAAATCGCTCAGTCATGTCTGACTCTTAGCAGCCCCATGGATTATAGCCTACCAGGCTCCTCCATCCATGGTATTCTCGAGGCAAGCGTGCTGGAGTGGGTTGCCATTGCCTTCTCTGCTAAATGGCTATAATGTACCCTAAAATGCTTAAGGTGAGTGACATGTGTGTGTGTATAAGTTAACTTTAATATATACATTAAGGGCAGTTGGTTACTTTAAGTGATCCTAATCAGGATTAGGATTAGAAGAAGCACAAGCTGGAATCAAGATTGCCAGGAGAAATATCAATAACCTCAGATATGCAGATGACACCACCCTTATGGCAGAAAGTGAAGAAGACCTAAAAAGCCTCTTGATGAAAGTGAAAGAGGAGAGTGAAAAAGTTGGCTTAAAGCTCAACATTTCAGAGTAGTACCCTAGACACAATACTTTTAATTCAACCCTTGGTTCATATATTTAATGAAGGATTCTGTCACTGTATTTCAACGAGGACAGCTGAATTATGCTGCTAGAAGATTATTACATATGCCTTGAGCTAACCTTTCATGTTACAGTCTCACCAGTAGGCCTAAAATAATAATAACCTGGAGTTCATTGAACTAATAAAAGTTATATGATTGTTTTTGTCACTGTTTTTTAATTTGTTTCCATAAGTAGCAGTATTCTGAAACTTGCATTTATTATATTTACTATAATGTAGGAGTACTGTAAAAAAAAAAGCATATTTGTGGCTCTCTCACTTAAATAATAATTTAATTAAAGACTCATTATACTTATTAAAACCAAAAATCTAATAATTGTGAATGGCTAAATGTGGGCCAGCATGCAACAAACATAAGATGAATATCTATTTTGAAAATAGATCAACAGTATCCATGTGAGGGAATGATGGACTCTATTATATGTGGGAATCGAAATATTTTGGAAATACTGAGCTCAAAGTCTCTTTGTGAGCATTAAGCACAAGGAATTTAACCTCAGATTTAATTAAACTTTCCAACTTAAAAAATAAATTTAATTCAAGAACATTAGATTAAGAACAGTATTATAAAATATAAAACATATGCCTCAAACTTTATTTAGTCATTTTGATTAAAGTAATAAGGATTAGTAGGAAAGTAGAACTAGAATAATACAGGAAGTAGTTAGAAAAAATAATTATATCATGGGAAAAAAAAGGTAGAATTCGAAAGGCTGCCAGTGGTTTATCTAGAAGCATATTACAGGCCCTGTAGAAGAGTAGCTAGCATTGTGTGGGATGATGGAACTGCGCTGTGTTATGAAAACACAGCTGCACATCCTGTTCTATATAAACTACTATGGCTAGGGGGGCAGATTGTACGTAGGAGCAATGTGTATTCAGTTTGTTCTTATAAAGGACAATTTTATGTTTTGCCATTTCTACATATACTTCTACATAGTTTAGTCCATTCTGAAAATTACTCTCTATCATCCCCAAGGAACAGCAAGATAATTTTGACCTATTTCTTTTGTTAAAAAAAAAAAAAAAAAAAAAAAAACACAAAAAGCAATTGAATATTCAGGGGGAAAAAAAAGAAGGTAAATATCACATATCTCACTCTATATGCTCCTCATTTAATGAGGTTATTCCCCAAAGTTTGACTGGCTCTGTGATAAGGAGAATGAAAAACTATTCATATGACATGATTCCAAAAGCATGAAAAATCCCTTTAGTGCCCAAAGGATTTCTATAGTACTTAATGATATTATGTTTGACATGAAGAAATTAGCTGAAGCTATAGTTTGACATGTAAAACTTCACGGTGCATAGTATGTATAAATAAATCATGATAAATTTAAATGTACATACTGGAATGATGGGTAGAATAAAAGATCATTAGCTCCTTTTTTACAAATCAAGAGATTGGTTTATTTCATTAGCATTAGTTTCTTCTTAGAAGAACTAGGTCTTTTATTTTAAAGAAGAGCAAGCTAGAGTATGCCTGAATTTTGAACAATTATGTAGGAATGCCAAGCTGGGGAAGGGGGAGTCTGGAAACTGCCAAAAAGTGAATGAGCAAGACTAAAAGAGGAATAATTTAATATTATTAGTTCAAATTATTGTAATATTAGAATTTATTATAAAATGATTTTATTTCCTAACTCTAACCATAGAAAGAAATAAAATAAAATACATTAATGCAAGCCATTTGCTTAAATCTTTATAAAGCTATTTTTAAAATATTCCAATTCTAGTTAGTTAATAAAAGTTAATTTGAAATAGGAGGGAAGGGGCTAGGGCATAACTTTCAAAGAATGACACAGCCCTTAAAAATACAACCTAAACTGGATAGAATCAACTAGTCTAAAATCGCAGAAGATTCAACCTCCAGCAGGCCCTGAATCTCACTATATACTCATTGTAATACATCAGCACACTAAATGACACACCCACAGGTGCCAGGATAGTTCCAAGGTCACCATAAAAGACTAAAAAGGAGGGGTGACCCAGTTCCTGTTAATCCCCACCCTTTTTTCAAGATAGCTGGAATAATCCTCCCACTCATTAGCCTATGAAATCACCCAACCCGTAAAAACTAATCACTGCCCCCATTTTGGGGTCAATGGCACCCTACTCCAGTACTCTTGCCTGGAGGATCCCATGGACGGAGGAGCCTGGTGGGCTGCAGTCCATGGGGTCGTGAAGAGTCAGACACGACTTCACTTTCACTTTTCACTTTCCTGCACTGGAGAAGGAAATGGCAACCCACTCCAGTGTTCTTGCCTGGAGAATCCCAGGGATGGGGGAGCCTGGTGGGCTGCCGTCTATGGGGTCGCACAGAGTCGGACACGACTGAAGTGACTTAGCAGCTTAGCAGCATCTTCTGAGATGGCCCACATTCTGTCTGTGGAGTGTGTTTCTTCCATAGCCACTCTCACTTCAAGATAATTCCATGTCCTGCTCAAAAGCCTGCTCTCACCTTTTGAGACAGACCTAGGTCTGTCTATGGAATGTGTATCTCTCTAAATAAATCTACTTCTTACCTATCACTTTGTCTATCACTAAGTTCTTTCTGTGACCAGACACGGAAAACCTGAGCTTCAGAAAGTCCTGATACCAGATGAGACAGATTTTTATCTAAAACACAGTGAGTTTGACTCCCAATCAGAGTTAAGGGACTCAGTCTGTGGGTTCAAGTCCCAATCTGGGTATAGGCTGGGTTCAAGTTCCGTCTAAGTTGTGTGGTTTTAAAGATAAAATCAGTGCAATAGAATAGAGTCTAGGAAATACATGAGCAATTGATTTTTGATAGAGGTGCTAAAACAATTTAGTCGAGAAATAATAGATTTTTTCAACTGGAAAAAATGTGCTGTGCTGAAAACTAGAGAGCTATTAAAAAAATACTTCAAATTATACCTTGCACTAAAAGTAGTTTATTAACTTAATGTAAATCTAAAACTTATAGAAGTAAACAAATCTTTAATTAGGAAAAGCTTTCTTAAATATAGGTATAAAATATGATTCATAAAATAAAATTATTTATATGTTAGACTTCATAAACATAAAACATTTCTCCTCTGTGAAATAAGAGTTTGAAGGATGAAAAGCATAAATTAGGAAAACAATGTCTGCAAAGCATATATCTGATGAAAGATTTGTGTCTAGAATTATAAAGAAAAGTCTTAACTCAATAATAAGTAAACAACTTAATTTAAAATACACAAAAGATTTGAACAGACACTGAAAGAAGTGACAAATTAGCCCATATAGATGGTTAGCGTCAGTTATCATAGGAAAATGATGGAAAAGGAAAATGAAAACACAAAGTAATGTCAAGGAATGCAGAGAAATCAGAACTCGCTGCTGGTGGAAATAGTACAGCTATGTTGGAAAGTAGTTTGACGGTGTCTTAAAATTATAAACATATACCTACCATATGACCCAGTCATTCAATCCTTGGGAGATAAAACATTTCCATAAAAAGTGTCCACAGCAACTTTTTCATAAAAATGTCCCCAAACTGGAAACAACCCAAATGTCCATCAGCAGATAAATCAATAAACAAATTTTGGTATATCCCTTTAATGGAAGTCTGTTTAGCAATAAAAAGTTAGGGAAAACTGATACAAACAATGACATACAATTAATTTCAAACTGTCTGTGCTAAGGGAAAGATGCCAGGCAAAAAAACAGTACCTACTGTAATTTTTTTTTTCTAAAATTCTAGAAAACATAAGCTAATCTATATATAGAAAAAACGCATCTGTGACTCTCTGGGGATAAAGGATAGATGGAAAGTGCTGGGAAAGGGAAATAAAAGAGTAGCATGAGGAAATTTGGAGAGGTGACAAATATATTCATTATTCTGTTTGTTTATATACACAAACACACACAGATGCATATTTCACAGTTTAAACATCTGAAGTTCATTGTATATCAGGTACACCCCAAGGACTTTCCTGGACAAACAATGGTTAAGGCTCTGCACTTCTAATGCAGCGGTCACAGATTTGATCCTTGGTTGAGAAATTAGAATCCCACATGTCCCATGGTGTGGCAATTTTTTTTTTTTTAGTTATAAAAATAACAACTCAATAAAGCTATTCTATTAATATAAAACATATTTCCAGCTTCTGTGAGATGCTTACATAAACTTATATAATGTTCTATGAAAGCATTCTGATGTAGCTCATGTTTCCTTTAAATTTATCACAGAAAAGGATGAATTAAGAATAAAATTATATGGCAGAAAAGTCAAAGAATATAATTAAAAATGACAACTCTATGCTCTTGAAGGGAACCACAAACACTAAACAGCAGAGCACTACTTCCTAGACTATTAGTGAATTTGAAATCATAGGAAATAATAAAAGAGAAAAACAAAGCTTACTGTAAATTGATCAATGAATTGAAAAGAATTAGGAAATGGTAAATTTCTTAAAATATTGCTTTTCTCTGCCTTTGGAGTGATGACTGCCAAACTAAAAACTGAAAAGATCACATTTTGTACTTCAATGAGAATTTGAACATGGTCATTTAAAAAGTAACCAAGGAAGTGGTTTGAAAGTGATTAAATGCTCCAACCTCTTTCGAGGGTTCTCTATAAACAGCAAATGCTCACAGGTCCTACAGAGAGCTACAAGCATAATGTGAGGTGCCTTATAAATATGCTAGTACTGAAGGAAACTTCCTAAACAATTAGTCATTTTTTTCTACAATGAATCAAGGATTTTTCCTAAGGAAACTATGGTGAACAGTCTGGAATTGATACAAATAAAAGATCTAGAGGAATTTATAAAATATTTTTAAGTCCTTAAAGATAAAGGTCAAGAGACTGGGGTCTTACTCACTTTTTTCTTTTCAGTTTTTAATCACTGCCAAACACAGGCATACTGGTGGAGTACTCAACAAATCTTGGCTAAAGTATGCTTTTTTGTCCACTTTGTTTTGTTTTTCACATGGGAGAACCATCTTTTTAGTGCATTGAGATTTTATACAAAACAATATTGGTTTAATAATAATAATAATAAAAAAGCAACTCTCATCTCTAGTAGTACTTTTCTAATCTTTCATAAGTGAGATTAATCAAGTGAGCACAGGTCAACACAAAAGAAACCAAATATAAGAGGCATCACCAAGACAACCAGAATAGAGAGGCTTATTAGAACAGAGGCTAACAAGCTAGGGAGTTGAAACATGACAGAAAAGCAATAGAATCATGGAGAAGGCAAATAACTTCCAAATTAGTAAATCAATCTACTGCAAAGATTCAAAGGCCCTTCATAATTTCAAGGTGTTACACTATTCAGAACAGTAATAAAGCAGAGCAAGGAAATACTGCAATGGTCAAAACTGAGGAGCCATGGGTTCAGAGTAATAAATGGCTGTAAAGTTGTTTAAGGGCAAGGAATAGCAAAGAAAAGAACAGGGATGAGAGACCGGCTGAAAGGTTACATGAGTAAGAGGAAATTGAAAATACCCTCCCTTGAAGGGTGTGGGTAGTTTGATAAGTGGAATGAAGAATATTTCATCTGGGCAGCCACTTCTCAGTAATTTTGAGGGTGGGGCACACATGCGCATTAGAAGAAGGTTAATGGCAACTGATGCCAGTATTCTTGCCCGGAAAATCCCATGGAGAGAGGAACCTGGCAGGCTACATACAGTTCATGGGGTTTCAAAGAGCTGGACATGACTTAGTGACTAAACAACAATAAGAGTAGATTAGGACTTTAAAGTAAATGAGCTTTATTTTAACTCTTGGATCATATGTAAAAATGAATTGCCTAGAAGCATAAACAAAGGACAATTTAAGTAACCAGAAGTTGGGAGAATCCTGATCACTTCAAGACTGCTTTTGTTTACCCAAAGCCAAATGTGGCCATAAAATATATTTTCATCACACCTTATATTAGCTTCCTAGGGCTTCTCCTCTCAAGAGCTCGATTTAATCATAATTTATAATACTAAGTAATATTCATTCTTTTGCCACATTCAGTTCAGTTCAGTCACTCAGTCATATCCGACTCTTTGTGACCCCATGAATCACAGCATGCCAGGCCTCCCTGTCCATCACCAACTCCTGGAGTTCACTCAGACTCACATCCATTGAGTCAGTGATGCCATCCAGCCATCTCATCCTCTGTCGTCCCCTTCTCCTCCTGCCCCCAATTCCTCCCAGCTTTGCCACATTATGTTATAATAAATTCTGGGATTTAAGACATACTTTGAGGGGACTACTATTTAACCTACTACACACATTTTTCTGGGAAAAAAATCATATAATAACAAACAACAAAAAGTCACAATTTATAAAAAATAATGAAATGCACAATATTTTTTATTGTAAACTTCATATTAACCAATTCTCATGGATGTTTTCACTGATTTTTGCTGAACTCTTGTATCCACAGCCAAACGACAATTTCAGTTAACTCAGAAAGTTGATTGACATTTTAGTTTTTAAGTTGTATGAGGGTGAAATAATGAGAACAAATGTGGGAACTTTACTCATTCATCAATGCAGTGAGCAAATTTTTGACAGACAGTATATATCTGTCTGCATACAGAGAGAGAGAGAGAAGAAGAAAGGTATTTTTTTTTAATACTGAAAGGGTATTTTCTCAAATATTTTTATGCTAGTCACAATGTAACAGCAACAGATGGCACATACTTTGAAATCTAATCTGCATTATTAACATTTTCTCTATCACTTTAAGTCCAGACAATCAGCAAAACAATAGGTCAAGTCCTGATTTGTAACATTTGCTAATTTCTGTTGTGTAAACATACCCAACATGACTAAATTCAGGATACTAATATGAAATCACTAAATGCAGAGTTGGGAAGTGATATTTCATAGCACACAATTATACAGTATTTCTTTCATGAGATACATAAATAACCTCAAGAGCATAGTAATATTTAAATATACTAAAATAATTAAGAAGTGATAAACATTGATATTTATTTTCAACACAGTTTTTGAATTTTAAGTTTATATAATTTAATTTTCAGTAATAGTTATGTTTAAAAACTGTCTTTTACTATTTCTGACAATTTAAGTTGGCGCTTATAAGTTATTATGAGCTTGTTCCAGCATATTACTCCATAACATGACCTTGATGAATTAGAAGAAATATTTTCAAATCTTTATATCATTAATTTTTAACTAATTTTTAGTTAAAATTTTAGTTAAAAATTAATGATAAATTAGCAAGTTTAGCCAAAGCAAATGCATCTTAAAGTTTTTAATCTTTCCCAGGACTATTGATACAATTACCAGTCAGGGCTGGCTCCAAAGAACAATACCATGTATTATGTTAAAGGTCTCAAAAATTCAGTTATAATAAGCAGAAAAAGAAGCTGATTTTCCTGTTCTACATTTCCAAAAGTTTCAGCTATACCTACTGATGAGTCTCCAGGTGAATTTCATGAGGGAGCTTACTGATGAGTTCTAATTATGGCTAATTCCATATCCACCAACAAATTCACAGTTTTGTGGTGTGACATTAGGCAAGTGACTTTCTTTTCCCTGGCAATTTCTTAATCTACAAAATGTGGATATCTTGAAGGGTGTAGTAAAGTATGAAAATTTAGAAAATATTATGTATCCAAAATACAATTCCATTTAAAATAGTAATTAAGAAAATTAATGTAGGGAACTAGGACAATTCCTTTGGAACCAAGACATTAATCTTTAAATAAGGAAAGGAGAAACATAAAGGATCATCACGATCTTATATAACCTCTCTTTTGGGAGAGAGGAATCAGGCAACACTTACTCTCTCACAGAGAAAAATAGAGAGGCATGTGACCCTCAGCCTGTTTCTATTATGCCAGCATCTGCAATCATTAGGATAAAGTGGCATTTTAAAAAATTATTTTCTCCAAAAGAGTCCCTAGGAAACAATAATTATCATTTAATGGAATTCACAGTGGCACAACAGCATCACTACTCTTCCCCACCAGAGTTCTGAACCAGTTGAGAAAGGCAGATGGGCACCAAAATACCATCTTTATTACTCACAACAGAAAATGCAGCTTTTAATGGAGGGTAACTGGGCTTTCTTATAATGAACAAAACATCAAAACTGACTTTCCTACCATGACAAAGGCAAAATGAGATCCTGCACACAAGGGCCAGAACTTGAATACTTCAGGGGCCTTGAATACTTACAGCATGACACATCTGCACAGGATACATGCTTCCCAAGACAGTAAGGACAAAGGGTCAGCCCCTCACCCCAGCATCATCTTCTAAATTCACCCTACCTTTTTATTGAGGGATAAAGGAATGATGTGGCAGAAAAAGTCCTAGAATGTTATGCTAAAGGAGCTCCTTTAGCATAAAGAAGGAAACCTCAGGAGTAGAGAAAGTTCCTCCTTTCCAACTCCCCTTCACCATCATTCAAAACTACTGGTATAAGAAGAGAGAGACAGGAATTGCCCATGAGGTATGCACATCTTAGCAAAGAATTTAGGATCAATAAAGAGGATAGTTCCCTTTTGTTCTTTAAAAGTGTCAGACTCAGTGCTAGGTGCCCAGAGAAATCAAGCAACTTCAGTTTATACAGCCAGCAGCGGTGTATAGTGACTAGACTATGTGCTCTTTGAATGCAGAGATTATACCTTAATAACAATATAATAGCTATAGTCTAATAACAGCCTGGAACATTGTAAATATTTATAAAAGGAAGTAAGAAAGGAAGAAACAAGGAAGGAGAAATGAAATAACTGAGAGAAATAAATTTATACCCAGTTTTGCATAGGTCCTCTTGCCACTCTACATTGCCAGATATGGGTGTTGTAACTGGCCCTTGTGATTCCTGGCATCTTATTAAACATTTAGGAAGGAGTAACTCTTGAATGATCATATTCTTATTCTTAAGAACAGTAAGTCTCTCTAAAGGAAATAAACTCAGCGTTCCAACAAACTCAGATACAATTCTGGCTGCATGCTGATGATATATAATCTCATGTGTCCTCAAACAAAATGAGAAAAACAAAATGAACTGCATCTAATACATAATGGTGTTTATAATCATACTTAAGATCAGCATGTTATGCCATAAATAATAATGTAACTGCAAGCTTGCATTAGCATATTTTAGGCATCCTCTCTCAACACAACGCACAAAGCTAGCACTGTCATTCTTTCGCTGTTAAAGATGGCTCTTATAACACTGACAAGCATTGATATACGGGATTAATACCTTTAACTCATTTACTCAAGAGACTATTCTCTACCATGCCCATGGCTGAATAAGCAAACAATAAATATTATTGAAAAATCATCAGCAATCATTGGTCAAAAAGTTCAGGTAAGAAAAGCAGTCAGTCATAGAGTTCAAGTAGTTTTTCTGCTCTTCACATATTTTGGGATTTAGGGAAATCCCAAATTTTTCTACTTACAAAGAAAAACTAAACCATTATGTATGATGAGCTATATGAAAAACTAGAGTGAAATTTCAAAAATGCTTTCTATTAGAGGAAAAGATATTAATATACCTTTTAAACCTATATATTTGGTAATTGTGAGTCTCCTTTACTGAAGATTTTTATATAAATGTGCTCTTGAGAGGGAGAGGACTTATGCATATCTATGGCTGATTCATGCTGATGCTTGACAGAAAACAAAATTCTATAAAGCAATTATCCTTCAATTAAAAAAAAAATTTAAAAATGTGCTCTTGAATCTGTATTTTAGAGTCTATTCTATTGATAACTAGTGGGACCACATTAGACATATGATGGCTTTTCTCTGGGTCTCAGTTATAGTATTTTGTTCATAAGTGAAAGTCACTTTGTCGTGTCTGATTGTTTGTGACTGCAGGGTCTATACAGTCCATGGAATTCTAGGCCAGAATCCTGGAGTGGGTAGCCTTTCCCTTCTCCAGGGGATCTTCCCAATCCAGGGATTGAACCCAGGTCTCCAGAATTGCAGGCAGATTCTTTACCAGCTGAGCCACCAGGGAAGCCCTTTATTCATTAGGATGATAGTAACTGGTTACATGAAGACAAAGGCCTAGACCAAGCAACCTATTTATAGCCTTCATAGCCTTAAACATCATGCTCTATGATTATGTGTAAAAACTTGCAATTTCAAACAACTGGGGTCTTAGGAAGTTAAGTGGCAAAATTGCTGTTCTCATTCATCTGCTTTCTGCACCCATGGCAGCTTTAAGAACGATGCTATCTTTCGTTGACTGGAGTGTTAGCTGCATCAGCCTCCACTGCAATAACATGATGCCTAAAAGAAGCTTTATCCTCCACTCCAGTCAAGCCAGCCTCCTGTAGTACAAGAACGCTCCATAATCAGGCATGCAATTCAGTTCTGCCTGAAAGCTAAAGTCGCTCAGTCCTGTTCGAGTCTTTGTGACCCTATGGACTATATAGTCCATGGAATTCTCCAGGCCAGAATACTGGAGTGGGTGTTGCTTACACAATGCTTATTCATGTCCTATTCAGGCTGTAAATCACACCTCCCCAGTATTAGTTTCCTATTACTACTGAAACACAGACTTAGTGGTTAAAACACCACACATTTATTATCTACAGTTTTTTAGGTTAAATGCTCTGCATGGGTCTTTGTACCAAATGGCATAACAAGGCTATATTTCTCTATGGAGGCTCCAGAGAAGATCTACTTCCTTGCCAAGAGGCTGCCTACGTTCCTTGGCTTATGGCTTCTCTTTCACCTCTAAAGCTGGTCACTGACTCTTCTTCCATATTCATATAACCCTCTAGCTGTAGCCAGGAAAGTGTTTCCATTTTAAGGACCCATGTGATTAGATCAGGTCCACCTGGATGGCTGAAGATAATCTCCCCATCTCAAGGTTTCAAGATCTCTGTTCTTAACCACCTTTTCCAGATCCCTTTTGCCACTGTATTAGGGTTCTCCAGAGAATCAGACCTACTGGTATGTTCCTGTGTGCACATGCATGCACACACACACACACAGATTCATCTTAAAGAATCAGGAACTGGGTCACAGGATTGTGAGGAATGGCAAATCTGAAATCTGCAGGATAGGCCAGCAGGCTGGGAATCAGGGTAAGAACTGAAGTTATACTTTGAACCCAAAAGCATTGTGAAGGCAGAATTCCATCTTCCTTAGAGGAAAACCTTCCATCATTTTGTCTTTTAAGACCTCAAACGATTATAAGGCCAACTAACTTACAAAAGTTAATCTACTTTACTCAAAGTCTACTTATTTAAATGTTAATCTCATCTAAAAATGAAAAAAAAAATACAGTAACATTTAGACTGACTAAATATCTCGGTGCCCTGGCCTAGTTAAGTTGATACATAAAATTAATGATCACAGCCCTGTAGGTGACATATTCATAGGTTCCAGGAATTAGAGCAAAGACATCTTTTTGGGGAGGGAGTATTATCTTGTCTGTCATCTCCTCTATGAAACTTCCCATAACCATTCCAGCCCTCGCTAATAAAACTGTACCTGGCACTACTGGATTCTATAATCTCAAGTATTTAGCAAGTCATTGATTACTGCCTTTTTCAAATCAGATTGCTTTCAATGTGGTGGGGCAACTATAAAATTTCTGGAAGACTTTCTGCTTTATGTGTCCAGTGACTTCTCATCCTTTCCCTTTCATGTTCAGAGTGCTCAATACACAGTAATCAGCATATCTCTCAGATAATTCTTTAAAACCAAAAAATACATATTTTAGCTTTGAAGACATTTTATATTATCTTTTTTAAAAAACTCAAATTGAGTACCAGACAAGTCAAATGAAAATCTAAGGTGACATGGAGCAAGATACAAGTTTAGAATCTTTACAAAACCCATCAGTATTCTTCCTATTACCTCAAGTTAAGTGCTTATAAATAATAACCATACAATTTAGTTAGAAAATAGGCAAGGACATTGTACATGGGTATATATTTCCCATGATTTACCAGTATGAACATATATCATTTCATAACCAGGTTCATCTACCATTACAAAAAATGTTTTTAACAGTGAATATAAAGAATATTCTAAAAACCCAGGTATACTGTGATTCAGTATTACGGTTACTATTCTTATTGTTATATACTATGATTTAAATTCTTATTGTTATATACTATGATTTTTGACATATGTTAAATTCAAAGTAGTTTGCAGAAATGAAGTCTTCCTTATTCCTTGCAAATATTTTAATTGTGCTTGCTTGCATGTGTGCCCAGTAAAAAAAAAAAAAAAAAACTTGCTGACTACCAGGTCCATGGAGGACACTTTAGTCCCTGGTACAGTTCACTCACTGATGTTTGACTGGCATTAAGAATTTTCTGGGTCAATATTTAAATAACACTGAAGATAATCAGTGATTCTTCAAGAATTTATAGATGGGATAAAAGAGGTAAAAGAAGTAAACACACACACACTTTCTAATTACTTACATTGAAAAAATGATATATTATTTTCTAAGTGATCTGCAAAATAGGGATTCTTAAGATGATCTCATTTGACTTAAAGATATAGATCCCCCCATTCAATTAAATAGTGATAAAGTTTTCATACAAACAGTTTGGATTTAAAATTGTATAATATATGTAAGTAATATTCATGTTTGCTATATGAATTTTATTTATTTCTCTGAAATTCACATATTGAAGCCCTAATCCTCATGTGATTACATCTGGAGATAGGATATTAATTAAGGTAAAATGAGTTCATAAGGGTGAGGACTGTAGATTTATAAGAGGAAGAGAGAAATTTCACTCTCTTTCTGCCATCTGAACACATAGCCATTTTAAGTCAAAAAGAGAGCTCTCTTCAGAAACCAAATCCTGTTCAAGCCTTAATTTTGGATTTCCAGCCTCCAGAACTGTGAAAAAAAAATACTTTTCCTGTTTTTTAAGTCATTCAGTCTATGATATATTGTTAGAGCAGCCTGAGCCAACAAATACAACTTTTAATTTATGAAATGGTTCAATGGTAATATAATACAATTAACCACAACAATTTAGTACAGATAACTCTCTTAAGCAGGAAATAAAGCTCCAATCAACAAAATAATAGGTCTTGTTGAAGGACAAATAAAAAAATAAATCTGCACGCAAAAAAATACCTAGACATTCACCCTAAACTTTTCAAAAACATTAACTCAAAATGAGTTAGAGACCTAAAACAAAAACTATAAAACTTCTAGGAGACAATAATGATGAAAATCTAGGTGATCTCTGGTTTGGCAATGACTTGTTAGAAAACAACTCAAAAAGCATGATCTGTGAAAGTAAATTTTGTTAAGTTTGATTGCATTATCACTAAAAAGTTCTGATATGAAAAATACACTATTAAAGAATGAAACAACAAGCCACAGACTGCAAAACAAATACTTGCAAAACTCATATCTCATTGACTACATTCAAATATGCAAAAAGCCTTAAAAATCAACAATAAGGAAACAAACAACCGAAATGAAGTGTGCATAAAATATCTAAACAGATACCTGACCAAAGAAATTAGATGACAAATAAGCATATGAAAAGATGTAAACATGTGTCCCCCATCCTGAACCCCCCTCCCACCTCCCTCCCCATCCCATCCCTCAGGGTTGTCCCAGTGCACCGGCCCTGAGAGCCCTGTCTCATGCATCAAACCTGGACTGGCGATCTATTTCACATATGGTAATATACATATTTCAATGCTATTCTCTCAAATCATACCACTCTCGCCTTCTCCTACAGAGTCCAAAAGTCTGTTCTTTACATCTGTGTCTCTTATGCTGTCTCTCATATAGGGTCATCATTACCATTTTTCTAAATTCCATATATATGTGTCATTATACTGTATCAGTGCTTTTCTTTCTGGCTTACTTCACTCTGTATAATAGGCTCCAGTTTCATCCACCTCATTAGAACTGATTCAAATGCATTCATTTTAATAGCTGAGTAAGATTCATGTGAATGTATGGCAAAAACCATTACAATATTGTAAAGTAATTAGCCTCCAATTAAAATAAATAAATTAATTTACAAAAAAGAAGTAAAATATTATTATTAGAAAATTTCAAATTATAATAAAACTATATACTATTCGAATGGCTAAAATTAAAAAAAAAAAACCTCAACAAATGCTGATGATGATATAGAGTAACAGAACTCTTACTCATTGCTGCTGCTGCTTCTGCTAAGTCGCTTCAGTCGTGTCCAACTCTGTGCGACCCCATCGACAGCAGCCCACCAGGCTCCCCCATCCCTGCTAGTGGCATGCAAAATAGTATTGCACCTTCTGAGGACAGTTTGGCAGTTTCTTACAAAGCCAAACAGTCTTAACTATATCACCCAGCATATGCATTCCTTGATATTTATCCAAACAAACTAAAACCTTATGTCCACACAAAAACCTGCAAATATTTTCAGAAACTTGATTGATAATTACCAAAACTTGGAAGCAACTAAGATATCCTTCAACAGGTAAATAAACAAACTGTTGTAAATCCAAACAATGGAATATTACTCAGTGCTAAAAGAAGAAATGAGGTATTCATTAAGCCACAAAAAAGAAATGGAGAAATATTAAATGTATGTATGTATGTGTATGTATGTGTGTGTGTGTGTGTGTGTGTGTGTGTATGTATACATGAAAGAAGCCAGCATGACAAGGCTGTATGTTGTCAACTATATAATATTCTAGAAAAGACAGAACTATAGAGGATATAGAGGACTGCAAGGAGATCCAACCAGTCCATTCTGAAGGAGATCAGCCCTGGGATTTCTTTGGAAGGACTGATGCTAAAGCTGAAACTCCTATACTTTGGCCACCTCATGCGAAGAATTGACTCACTGGAAAAGTCTCTGATGCTGGGAGAGATTGGGGGCAGGAGGAGAAGGAGGGACAACAGAGGATGAGATGGCTGGATGGCATCACCGACTCGATGGACATGAGTCTGAGTGAACTCCGGGAATTGGTGATGGACAGGGAGGCCTGGCGTGCTGCGATTCATGAGGTTGCAAAGAATGGGACACGACTGAGAGACTGAACTGAACTGAATAGAGACATTTAAAAGAATAAGAATTGAAGTGGTTTGAGGGTGACGAATAGGTAGAGCAAAGGGTTTTTTTTAGGGCAGAGAAACTATTGAATATGATGTTGTAATGGTATGTGATTGTGTAATGCTGGATTCATGGCATTATGCATTTGTCAAAACCAAAGAGAACAGTGCAACACTAAGAGTGAACCCTAATGTAAACCATGAACTTTAATAATAATATATTGACATTCATTCATCAACTATAACAAGTGTACCACATCTAAGAAAGATGTAAATAATAAATGAGGGAGAGGGAATATATAGGAACTCTATTTTCTGTTTAATTTCATGTAAACCTAAAACTAAATAACAAAGTATGTTGACTTTTAATAAATAGGCAAATCAAGATATAATCTATGGCAAATAAAATATTTAATTTTATAATAAAATATCAAACATAGGTAGCAGATATTTCTTTTACACATTTGCATACATTACTAGAAAACACAGTTCTATGACATATCAGCTTATAGACCTAAATGAATAAGAATCATGGGGATAGAGAAGAAACACAACTATAGATATATGAGTAAAGTCTCTAAAAACAAACGTTTATACTTAAACTCCTTCACAGATTGAAAATTGACTATATTTTAATTCCTAAGAGTAGTGTAAAACTAGAATGACTAGAATTATAATGTTTAGATTCTTAACATAAAAAAAAGAATCTGTATCTTTAGTGATGAACAACACTGGAGTGCATTCTGTAAAAGGTTTTCATTAATTCAAATTGTTCTCTACAGAGGCTATGGGACACTCTGGCATCTGTCTTACAACATCTTAACACTGGGAAGAAGTAGTCTTTGTTTTTGCAAAGGTGGGTCAGAAGGAGAAAAGTTTTCCAAGCTTCTTGGTCATAAGTAACTGCAAATTTGTAAGTGTCACGTACCATCTCAGGATGAGATGGGGCAAGTGATATTAGAATGTTCTAAATTTTGTGACTGCTACTTGCTCATTATTTTTTAATATAATAACAGTTATTGATCCTTCAATTGATTGCTGACTGATTCATTCATCCAGAAAACAACACTGGAGTTTCTATCATCCATTCTAGATACTAGTAGTAAAGCAATGATTAAAGTGTACCAGATCCTGGCTCTCAAAAGATGGAAATAAACCTTTGGTTCTTTCAATTAAAACCTGTGCATGCATGTATGTATCACTCAAGAATGATCATGCCATTGTCTTCTGGCATCTGCTATTGGTGAAATAACTCCTTTCAGTCTAACCAACTAATTAATTCTTCAAAGTAATCTATTATTTTCTCTGGTGACTTCTTTATTTTCATCTCCCAGATTCTGTAGCTTCATTGTGACACATATAAATGTCGATTTGCTTTTATTTATCTTTCGTATGCTTGGTATGCTCCTTCAATCTGGAAAACTTTATGCCATTGCCTCTTGAAATACTGATGTACCTACACCCTCTCTGTTTTCAAATGTCCTATGAGAACAGTATACTTCAATTGCTCTTTCATTTTTTCTGATTTCTTTTCTTTTGCATGCTGTATTTCCCAAATATTTCTTACAACTTACTTATCCTCCCTGAGTATTGACTTGGTTTGACTCAACCATAATTAAATATTTATTTCTAAAAATTCATTTTATTTTCAGAGTATATGCTTCAATTTTTAATAAATCTGTTCAAATAAAAAAAAGTAAATCTGTTCAACTTCCATATTTCCTTAAACAGTAAGCAAAGAAAAATGTAAAAAAAAATATGGGAGAAGAATTTGTCATATTTAAGAACAAAAGAGAAGACAGTGTGAAAAGGAAAGAATGGTATAAAATGAAGTCGTAAAGGGTAGGCAATAAATAACCAGATCTTGCTGGGTTATCTAGGCCATTTTAAGGAGTTTGGGTTTCATTCTAAGGGTGAAAGCAAGTGTTCTAAACTGGGACATAAGATGACTTCATTTATGTTAAGAAACATGTCTTCAATGAAAATAGGAAAAGGATGAAGGGAAAAGTGACAAACAGTATTTTAGAAATTTAGAAAAGACAGTGTAATGGTTTCAATTTCATCCCTACAGTGAGAATGCAGAATAGTAAGAAATGATCTTTAATGTGTTATATGTCGGTCAATGCTCACAGCCTTATGTACAGTATTACTTTTATCTTCACAATAGCGTTATTATCAGTCTACTTTTGCAGATGTGCAGAGGCTGCATCATACTAGATAACTTTCTAAATTCGCAAAGATGTCATATAGGGCAAACGGTTTTTGATTAAAGTCTCTTAGTCCAGTCATTGTATAAGAGAGAGAAATAATGAACAACAAACACGATATATTCAGATTATGACATGTGTTGTGAAGGTAACGTTGTTGTTCACTTGCTAAGTCATATCCAACTCTTGATGATTCCATGAACTGCAGAACATCAGGCTTCCTCTGTTCTCCACTATCTTCTGGAGTTTCCTCAAATTCATGTTCACTGAGTCAATGATGCTATCTAGCCATCTTATCCTCTACCACTCCCTTCTCCTTTTGCCTTCAATATTTCCCAGCATCAGGGGCTTTTCCAAAGAATCGGCTTTTTGCATCAGGTGACCAAAGTGTTGGAGCTTCAGCTTCAGCATCAATCCTTCCAATGCATGTTCAGTGTTGATATCCTTTAGGATTGACGGGTTTGATCTCTGTGTAGTACAAGGGACTCTCAAGAGTCTTCTCCAGCACCACAATTCAAAAACATTAGTCTTCAGTGCTCAGCCTCCCTTATGGTCCAACTCTCATATCCATACATAATTAATGGGAAAAAAAACAAACAAATAGCTTTAACTATACAGACCTTTGTTGGCAAAGAGATGTCTCGGATTTTTTTTTTTTTTTTTTTAATACACTGTCCTGGCTTGTCATAGCTTTCCTTCCAAGAGCTAGTACCTTCTAATTAAATGGTTGCAGTTGCCATTCACAGTCATTTGGAGCACAAGAAAATAAATTTTGCTATTGTTTCCACTTTTCCCCCTTCTATTTGCCATGAATTGATGGAACCAAATGCCATGATCTTAGTTTTTTGAATGTTGAATTTTAAGCCAGTCAGCTTTTTCACTTTCCTCTTTCACCCTCATTAAGAGGCTCTTTAGTTCGTCTTCACTTTATGCTATTAGAGTGGTATCATTTGTATATCTGAAGTTGTTGATATTTCTCCCGGCAATCTTGGTTCCAGCTTGTGATTTATTCAGTCCTGCATTTTGCATGATGCACTCTGCATATAAGTGAAATAAGCAGAGTGATAATATATAGCCTTGTTATACTCCTTTTCCAGTTTTGAACCAGTCAGTTGTTTCATATCAGATTCTATACCTGTTGCTTCTTGACCTGTAGGTTTTTCAGGAGACATGTGAGGTGGTCTGGTATTTCCATCTCTTTATGAATTTGCCAGAGTTTGTTGTGATCCACACCCTTGATAACTGATAGAGACCAGTTTGAAATGATCATTTAGCAGACTTTGAATTTGAGAATAGGTTAAAAAAAAGCATAATTAATCTGGTAGGAGGATTTCTATAAAGATTAAAAATTGAAATTAAAAAGAGAACCCCCAGCATAATACTCAGTATGACAAGTTTTAGGTCCAAATAAGAGCCACTCTTTTGATGTGTTTACATCTCTCCACATCTGCAGTGAGCAACACCTTAGCCCCACTATCAATCTCATGTCATATTACTGTGTCTATTAGTGACATATCCCTTTAAAAGAAAAGCTTCCCCCAACCCCTTGACTCTGGGTATAGTATGAGGGGGTTGACTGTTAGAAGAGTAAGGGCACTGATAAAAGATACCCAGATTCCAATCTATAGATATGCATGGTAAACATTTTCTGGAAAGATAATAGCAGAAAGCTATTGAGAATAAATGACAGGTATCTGCCTTATGGAAGGAGAGCAGGGAAAATAGATCTGAGAATGAGGCCTTGGCTTCTAACTATATTTCTTGATGCATAAATGGCCCTCGCAAAATTCACTTCTGTCTTAAAAGTGCGTCACTATTTTAGAAGTTGTCCATCTGTTTTTATGTGCATTGGAAAAATCAACATGCTTTTAAGAAAAATTATTATTATGTTTAAATTACATAATTTAAAATTTTCTCTTGGCAGTCTTTGCCTTTGGGAATTCAACAGCATTAGGAAGAGGCAGAGTTAGTAATGACAATTGTGGCCTGATATATATCTCAATGTGTTTTACTTTTTAAAACTTTTTAGTTTATATTGCAATGTAACTGATTAACAATGTTGAGATAGATTCAGGTGGATAGCAAAGAGACTTGGCCATACATATACATGTATCCATTCTCCCCAAAACTCCTCTCTCAGTATATTTTAAATTTTGGAAAAGTTACACAATTATAGAAGTAATATATGAATATATCGACACAGGTATACACACACACACACACTCTGTATGTTTCTGCCTAGCAATCTTTTATCGACTTATACCAGTCAAACTGTTTATTTCCTGGCATAGTCTTCTTAAAATTTTAAAGAAACTAGAAAATAAAACACCACTTGATCTAACAGATGACAGAACTGAGAAAAACAGTTCGTGTGCTTGACTGCTGTGCCTGCTATTATTTTCATTTAGTGATAAAGTACAAGTCTATATCTGAGAATACCTTATTCAATACTCACCAGCTATAGAAGCGTAGACAATGTTCTCTGTCATGAATAGCTCTGCAGAAAGAAAACTGTCTGGATAAGGGGAATGGTGGCATTGCCATGAACTAAAGCCCTGGCACTCTGCCCAGAATGCTATGTGCATTTAAAACCTGCACTTATTCTTTTCCATATGCAAGATGAGGAATAATAAGAAATTCAGCCATGCAGTATCAATAGCTCATATTACAGAGTCAGAATGCCTGTTTCAAATCCCCTGAGTCCTTCTTGTTAGTCAGATGTGCTTGGGTGAGTGACAGAGTCACACAAACACTCAGCTGCCTCCTCAGCAAATGGCTTGAATAACTGACCCCCTCTTTCCATACAAGAGATGCTGCAAGGATTAAGTGAAGATAACTTGAATGTTCCATCATTATGTGATCAATAGTAACGATTTTCAAAGCACTTTCTTAGTATAAGACATGCTCAGGCCCACTCACTTAGTTGTGTCTGACTCTTTATGACCCCATGGACTGTAGCCAACCAGACTCCAGTGTCCATGGGATTTTCCAAGCAAGAACACTGGAGTGGGTTGCCATTTCCTTCTCCAAGAATAAGACATAGAATAAGTAATTAAATTATCACCGTATTAAAGGAATTACTGCTAATTAATATGGGTACCAGACCCTTGAGTAAAACTGTTTATTGGGTTACAGCATCCCCTGGAGAAGGGAAAGGCTGCCGACTCCAGTATTCTGGCCTGGAGAATTCCCTGGAATATCGATGGGGTTGCAAAGAGTCGGACATGACTGAGTGACTTACACTTTCACTACCCAATATATATGACTATTTTACTGATATTTGATTTTCTTTCAATCTAGGACCTCACAAACACATACTGGAAGAAACTACACTGTTTACTACAAAATATTAACTCAAACATAAACACATATTTAACAAGATGCAAGTAGTATTTAATTTGGCAATTATATTGATTTTCTATTTTCTCTTTCTTGAGTTAACAGGACTAAATTTTAGCCAGAAATCTCTTAGTATCTCTCTCTTCTGGCTTCATTTATATCACTATCTTTCATTGTTGAATCCTATAATGCCCAGAATAACTCTCCTGTGTATTCAATGTAGTATTAGAACTTTCAATACAAATTTCTGGGATTCTTTCATCTCTCCTGCCTCAATAACTTCTCTATACAGAACTGGGATTTTAAAAGATTTCTCTATCCTTTAACATTTTCTCTTTAAAATTCTGGCTAAAGATGCTTATCCCTTATTACACAGGCTACAACCCAGGAAATGACTAGTCCCTTTATTTGCAAGATATTGCAGTTCTGTACAATAGCTCTTGATCAGAATTCAAGATTCTATAATCTTGACCCTGTGTCATTGTGAGAATGGAAGGGATTTTTATTACCAGCTGCTTTTAGCCAAGAGCAAAACTGTTTTCAGGGTGAGAATGTGAACATTGACATCCTGGGAAATGATGAATTGAAATGGACAGGGATGAGCAAATTTAAATCAGATGACCATTATTTCTACTAATGTGGGCAAGAATCCCCTAGAAGAAATGGAGTAGTCCTCATAGTCAACAAGAGTCCTAAATGCAGTACTTGGTTGCAATCTCAAAAACAACAGAATGATTTCAGTTCATTTCCAAGGCAGAGCATACATCACAGTAAACGAAGTCTATGCCCCAACCACTGATGCTGAAAAAAGCTGAAGTTGACCAGTTCTATGAAGACCTACAAGACCTTCTAGAACTAACACACACACACAAAAATGTCCTTTCATCATAGGATACTGGAATGCAAAAGTAGGAAGAGATACCTTGTGTAACAGGCAAGTTTGGCCTTGGGGTACAACTGGAAGCAGGGCAAAACCTAATAGAGTTTTGTCAAGAGAACATACTGATGAAAGAAAGCACTCTTTTCCAACAACCCAAGAGATGATTCTACCCATGGAAATCATCAGATGGTCAATACCAAAATCAGATTGATTATATCCTTTGCAGCCAAAGATGGAAAAGCTCTTTACAGTCAGCAAAAACAAGATCCAGAGCTCACTGTGGTCAGACCATGACCTGCTTATTGCAAAATTCAGGCTTAAATTGTGGAAAGTAGGGAAAACCACTAGGCATCAGGTGTGACCTAAGTAAAATCCCTTATGGATATATGTGGGAGTGACAAATAGATTCAAGGGATCAGATCTGGTAGACAGTGCCTGAAGAATTATAGACAGAGTATCTTAACATTGTATAGGAGGCAGTGACCATAACCATCCCAAAGGAAAAAAAAATAATGTAAGAAGGCTAACTGGTTGTCTAAGGAGGTTTTATAAACATCTGAAGAAAGAAGAGAAGTGGAAAACAAGGGAGAAAGGGAATTATATGCCCAACTGAATGCAGAGTACCAAAGAATAGCAAAGAGAGATAAGAAGGCCTTCTTAAATGAACAATGCAAAGATGTAGAGGAAAACATTAGAACAGAAAAGACTAGAGATCTCTTCAATAAAATTGGAGATATCAGCAGAAGACTTCATGCAAGGATGGGCACAATAAAGGACAGAAACACCAAGGACTAACAGATGCAGAAGTGATAAGGAAAAGGTAGCAAGAATACACAGGTGAACTACATACAAAAGGTCTTACCTGGATAAGCCTGATGCTGTGGCCACTCACCTAGAGCCAGATATCCTGGAGTGTGAAGTCAAGTGGGCCTTAAGAAGCATTACTATGGAAAAAGTTAGTGGAGGTGATGGAATCCCAGCTGAGCTATTTAAAATCCTAAAAGGTGATGCTGTTAAACTGCTGCACTCAATATGTGAGTAAATTTGGAAAACTCAGCAGTTGCCATGGGACTAGAAAAGGTCAGGTAAGAAGGGAAGAAAAGTGATCAGGTTGGGACATGTGCCCCTGGGAGGGGATTCAGGGGAAAAGGGAGATTACATGGATGAGGATCCTGGCTGGGGAGTGAGTGATTCAAGCCACACATTGGGTGCCCCAGTCAGGGAATCCGACAAAAGGAATTCAAACCCCTTGGCTGGTTGGAGGACCAGTGGGACTAGCAGCAGGGCTATGGGAAGTCTGGAACCTACTTCAGTGCAAATGCTTGTTTGAACCCAAAACAGGAGGGAGGGAGTGAAGAGGCAGGATTGAAATTGTGTAGCCCACAACCACCCTCATGGTATCCCAACCTGAGCCAAGCAAAGAGTCCAGCACTGTTTGCTCCACAATGGAGCGACAGCTGCCTTGACTGAGGAAACAGCTTAGTTGTGAGACATTATGGTCACTCAAACCCTAAGCAGCATATGAAAAGGCAATTACATAAGTGGCTATCAGAAGCACTCCATATTTCTGACAGTGGCCTGACTGCCACACCCTGTACCCTGACCTAAACCAAATGATGTTTCCAGCCTCTCTCGCTCTAGCCCTGATCCTCTTTGGGGCTGAGGGTCTTCTGCTGGGAGCGGGAAGAGATGCACTTAAAAAGAACCAATGCACCTTGGACCCAACCCTCAGATTTTCTGCTCTAATACTTCAGACCTGACCCTGCCCCACACCTCCAGCTGTAGCCCCTCTTCCTCCAGCCCTATCTCCTATCCTGTCCCACACCTCCAGCTGTAGCCCCTCTTCCTCCAGCCCTATCTCCTATCCTGCCCCACACCTCCAGCTGTAGCCCCTCTTCCTCCAGCCCTATCTCCTATCCTGTCCCACACCTCCAGCTGTAGCCCCTCTTCCTCCAGCCCTATCTCCTATCCTGCCCCACACCTCCAGCTGTAGCCCCTCTTCCTCCAGCCCTATCTCCTACCAAGGTAATAGCTGCCAGCACATTATGAGTAAAAGACATGACTTGTGCTCTCATCACATTCAGCTCTCCCACCAAAGCCACTAGGCACACACAGACTGTATAGGGATGTGCCTATGTATGAACACCAGTTTGAGACTGCCACAGGTAATTGCTTGACCTAATTTAATAAAGACAGAGAAAGATAAGCAAAATGAGAAGACAGGAACTTGTCTCAATTGAAAGACCTAGAGTTCAGTTCAGTTCAGTCGCTCAGTAGTGTCTGACTCTTTGTGACCCCATGAACTGCAGCATGCCAGGCCTCCCTGTCCATCACCAACTCCCAGAGTCCATCCAAACCCATTTCCATTCAGTTGGTGACGTCATCCAACCATCTCATCCTCTGTCATCCCCTTCTCCTCCTGCCCTCAATCTTGCACAGCATCAAGAAAATCTCTTAAAAAAACAGTTAATGAAACAGAAACAGATTGAACACCATGAGCATTTTTACAAGAAACTAGAAAACATAAAAAAAGAATCAGGCATAACTGAAATAACACACATGAGAAGGAATCAATAGCAGCCTAAACAATATAGAAGAATGCATAACTGATCTCAAAGACAGAATAATGGAAATTGGGCAACTGGAACAGTAAAAATAAAAATTTCAAACAAATGAAAATGGTTTACAATTATCTTTTCCAATAACAGCAAGCATACCAACATTTGCCTTATAGAGGTCTCAGAAGGAGAAGAGAAAAACAAAGAGGAAGAGGTCAAAAATGTATTTAAAGAAATTATGGCTAAAAACTTCCCTAGCCTGAGGAGGGAAACAGATATCCAAGTACAGGAAGCATAGAGGGTCCTAAACAAGACAACCCCAAACAGACCCACACCAAGACATATCATAATTAAAAAGGCAAAAGTTAAACATAAAGAGTGAATTGTCAAAGAAACACAAGAAAAACAAATACTCAGATACAATAGAACCTCCATGAGGCTATCAGCTTATTTTTATGCAGAAACTTTTCAGGTCAGAAGTCAGTGACAAAATATATTTATATTTTCTCCTAGTTGGAAGATTGTATTTCTGTTTTATTTATGGTTTTCTTTACTATGCAAAAGTTTTTAAGTTTAATTAGGTCCCATTGGTTTATATTTGTTTTTCATTTCCATTACTCTGGGAGATGGATCCAAAAAAAAAAAATTTATTGCTGTGATTTATGTCAGAGTGTTCCTCTTATGCTTTTCCCTGAAAGTTTCCGAGTACATGGTCTTATGTTTAAGTCTTTAATTCATTTTGAGTTTATTTTTGTATATGGTGTTAGCGAACGTTCTAATTTCATTCTTTTACAAGAAACTGTCCAGTTTCCCCAGTACTTATTGAAGCGACTGTCTGTCTTTCATTGCATATTCTTACCTCTGTTGTAGACTGACTATAAGTGTGTCAGTGTGCTTCTGGCCTTTCTATCCTATTCCATGATCTGTTTTTGTGCCAGCACCACACTGTTTTGATTACTGTAGCTTTGTAGTACAGTCTGAAGTCAGGAAGCATGATTCTTCTAGCTCTATTTTTCTTTCTAAAGATTGTTTTGGTTATTCAGGGTCTAATGTGTTTCCATACAAATTTCATCTTTTTTTGTTCTAGTTCTATGAAAAATGCAACTGGTAATCTGACAGAGACTGCACTGAGTCTGTAGACTGCTTTGGGTAGTATGGGCATTTTAACAATATTGATTCTCCCAATCTAAGAACACAATATATCTTTCTACCTGTTTGTGTTGTCTTCAATTTCTTTCATCATTCAGAAAATATTAAACATTATGACAATTAGCTAATAACATGATTTAGTCAACCTGAGACAGATAAAAATGGGAAAGATTCCCCAATGTCACAAATGAGCACTGCCCAAGCTGAAAAAAAGAATCCTCATGTTATCACACTATTATTATTCACTTAAATTAGTTTAGTGATCAAATATCCTTATATCTAGAAACATATAAGTAGAATGCATTCTTGGTATTATGAAGAATTATTCTCCAGAGACAGTTGCTGTACTGGTGGTAAATCAATAGTGAAAACATGACATTTTATCTTTCACTATCATAATTTAAAATATAAACTGAAGAAAATATACATATTTCTAACATCTAAACATGAATTCTCACTTATCTCACATAACTTATTTATAAAATAAGAGTATTAGACAAATACATATTTACCAGTTTAGTCCTGTTTCTATCCTATGATTGTACAAAGAAAACACATTCTAGAGCAATAAGGCTATAGTTTTAATTTGAGAGGAGACCTGAAGCTCAAAAGTATTTTGTCAAGATTGTGAAATACCTATTAAGTAGAGACACTGATTCACACATTTGAGAAGAAAATAAAATCATTGCTGTTAATTTTAATATTTGATCAATTGATGAATCCTTTTAGCCCTTAACATGAATACTGTGTGCCAAGCAGTTAGAAACTAGAAAATAATGACTCAACTATTCTACCTTTTCTTTAAAGCTAATCATAATTTGCTACCTTCACATATATGCCCTACTTACTATTCCATAAACCAGAAGTTTCCTCTCACAGAAAGAGAGCTCTCTGAGGCTCTACTACAGGAGAGGCATTTTGAGTTCTCACCTGTAGATAAAACAAGTAGATAACTGCTTCTCATTTCTTGAGTCCAAAGGATTTAGTATTATTTTCTGAGAAGACAAATAGGAGGAAACCATTCTACTACAAGCTTAGTATCATATGAGTCTCTAAGGATATTAAAGCATTTTCCCCTAAATCTTAATGATTCTTGGAACAGATATACCATGTCTTAGATTAAATTTAGTCACTTGACAATAGGAAAAAAAAATTGCCCATGACATTCTTTTAAATAGAGATGTTATATTTCCATATTCTTATATAAATTGTATTCTTAAGTTTAATTTGCTACTGTATAATTGTTATAATTATATAACATACAATGAAATCCAGGCCAAAAACACATCACAGAGGAGCCTTAGCCAGCAAAAGATATCTTTTAAATTTCATTTTTGCAATTCTTAATCTTGGAGTTGATACAGCCCCATTAGGAAGACTACTGCCTGGAAAAACTAGATGTAATATCATGTCAAGCGATAGATAAGACTGTACAATGCAGGCTTTAAAGTATGTGTGTCTATGGGGAAGGCAGGCGAGCTGCTTATGATATAAATACTACAACAAATATTGACATCATTTTGACAGTGGCACCACAGTTGGACATGATGGAAAATAGAATGGCAGTTTTTTGCACTGTGTGTGGACATTAAAAAGGATAGTTCTCATTTTAAAAATATCAAGTCTAAATTTTCCTGTTTCATGCGTGATTAATGGTGGCTCAAATTCAACTTTATTCAGGAATGAGAATAGAGGAATGCAGGAATCATTGAGTATTAAAGACTCATATTCTTTAAGAATTTATTAAAGATGATTAATTTTAATATCTGACCCATAATTTTAGTATATTTATAAGAAGATTTCAGGGGACTTTACCAATTTAAAACATTATTTATCTAACTTTTATTAATATGTTTACAATAAATTTAAATATGTGCATAATTAAGGTCTGACTATAATAACCTCAAAAAACCTATCCTATATCACACAATAATCTTGTATATTCTCATTAATAAAATATTTACTCCAAGCACACTATTTTTCTAGTTGCCTTTTTGTTTGCTGAATAAATGTTTTCCCATTTAGATGTAGTACCTGTTTGCAAATTGCACTGATTTATCAAATGAACTAAAATGATGTAAAACCTGATAATGCATTTAAATTCCACTGAATTTCCTTTCTGAACCTGCATTTTCCATCAAACTATTAAGAGTCCTATGCAATAAAGCGTCACTCTGTCGCCATAAAATAACCTACTTTTTTAACTGTATTTTTGAGCTATATATATCAAGTTGGAGATGAGCTGACTATCTGAAAATGGCTGTATCATAGTACAGAGCAGCAGAGGACATGGTGAACAGAAATATGTGTATCAGTGAGAGACACCCAAAGCACCTTCCAAAGAGTTTGCCACTGCAAAAGTAATTCCTTAAGAAATAGTGGCAGACTTATCAGTGTGAACAGTATGCAATTTCTTGTAACATTCTGTTCCTCTGATTATGATGTCATCAGTTTCTACTACAACTGAAGAAAGTATTTCCTAGACACCTAATAGGAAAAAAGTTCTATAGCTAATTCCCCAACAAAAGAGTGCTTGTTAGCATCCTTTATCAAAATTTATCCAACCTAAAAATGAGATGAAATTTGTGTTATAAAAATTAAAAATTAAAGAAAATAAAAATTTTCTTATATGAGTATTTTGATATAGTAAGTTACCAAAATGTTAAATCCTTATGCTATTTTAACACATTAAAAACTCAATATTAAAAAAAAAAAAAAAACAACTAAGACCATGGCATCTGGTCCCATTAATTCATGGCAAACAGAAGGGGAAAGAGTGGAAACAGACTTTCTTGGGCTTCAAAGTCACGGCAATCAGGGACTGCAGCCATTAAATTAAAAGACAGTTGCTCCTTGGAAGGAAAGCTATGACAAACCTAGACAGTGTGTTAAAAAGTAGAGACATCACTTTGCCAACAAAGGTCGTATACTCAAAGATATGGTTTTTTTCAGTAGTTATTCATGGATGTGAGAGTTGGACCACAAAGGCTGAGTATCAAAGAACTTTATGTTTTTGAAATGTGGTACTGGAGAAGAGTCTTGAGAATCCTTTGGACTGCAAGGAGATCAAATCAGTCAATCCTAAAGGCAATAACCCTGAATACCCATTGAAAGGACTGATGACGTAGCTGAAGCTCCAATACTTTTGATGAGAAAAGTCTGCTAATTAGAAAAACCCATGATGCTGGGAAAGACTGATGGCCAAAGGAGAATGGGGGCAGCAGAGGATGAGATAGTTAGATAGTATCACTGACTCAGTGGAAATGAATTTGAGCAAACTCCAGGAGATAGTGGAGGACATAGGAGCCTGGCATACTGTGGTCCATGGGGTCTACAAAGAGTTGGACATGACTTACTTAGGAACTAAAGAACAAGTCACCAAAATGTTAAATCTTTATGCTATTTTAAATGAATCTTTCATAAGACTTTTATAATTGCATTCTGAAATACAGTAAACACATACATGTTACTAGTAGGTTGAAAAAAAATAGCTAAAGAAATATAATCAATGCAACTTTATGAATTCTCATTGTCATTTCAACATTTATCCATAGAAAACTTTCCTGGTTGTTAACTTAAAAATCATATGATAACTTTATTCCACAGAAACCCTTTTAATAATTTCATTATAAATGTCCAGTGCAACAGCTAAAATCTTCATAACTCATTGAAAAATAAAGTTTCTGGTAACTTCTCCCCACAAGCCCCAACCATTCCTCCCTTCTCCACCAGTATTGCTGAGTAGTAAGTAGAGCTTTGTTTTGTTTGTTTTTTAATGAAGGGGTATGATTGGCTTTCCCCCTTTATTCCATTCATAATTTTACTTCATGCTTTTAGTCTTTGGGGGGTTAGATTTGGGGTAATGGAATACAGAAAATTCCTGTTAACTAGAACAGTGATAAGATAATCTGTATAGTCTTTGAGCCTGGCATAGGTTGAAAATCAACCCTGGTCTTCAAGTTGCTTTCCTGGAAAGCTCCAAGAATAGTTACTGGGACTCTCTGGACAATGCCTGAGTGGACCACACAATTGGTCCTATATCTGTCCCACTCCTCCAGATGCCCTCTCATCCTCCTATTCCCTACTCCTTCACTTCTAGCCTTCTAGTTACTCACTCTTACACAGTTTCTTGGGCAGGATTTAAGAGGGATTCATTCTTGCAATCATTTTTCTGTGGCCCATTTTTATAAATGGACAATTCTTATGGTCTTCTCTTCTTCTGAAAAAGCACAGGCCACCATTCTGCTGCTAACATCACTCTGGCTTTCTTAACCTGTATCAGGGACATATTCTAAGTCTCCAGGGTGGGCATAACTTCTGTGTGGTCCCACTGGGGTTGTTCCAAATGTCTGAGGCTAAGAGTAAGTCCTCCACTTAACTGGGTATCCTGTATTTATCTGGCTACTTTAGTCACCCTTCCTTTGTGGCTGAGTAGGATGTAAAAGCACCTCTTTTCAATATATCCTTTCCAAATTTCACTCCAACTTCTGTATTAATTTGGGCTATATCCAGATTAATCAAGAGAAATAGCCAAGGACTAAGGACTAATGTATTTTGGTATATCCCATAACTCATTAAGTACAAAAAAATTTATCTTACCTCAGCATCTCAGCTGAAATTTTAAATTTAGCTTCTTGTTTTAATAAGTGTGATATATTGTGCCTTTGTGGGCTATTTTAAAATTCTCTAAAACTTCATACATTTTAAATCCTACTGTGTAGCCATTTACTATTATGATATCCTTTTATTATAATAAGTTTATATATTTATATCTCTTATTTTATTCATATGTTTATATGCTTTATACTTACGTTAATGCATAAAATTATAATTTATATAGCTTATAATGCATGTAATAATTATAATTTTTTCTAATGTCTCAATTTTTCCAGGGACTATAACAATAGCCCCATTCTTTCTGGAATTGCCCATTTCCTTGTCACAATCATGATCTTCTATGACTTTGTTTCAGTCTCTTTGACTAACTCAAGATGGTCTGTGATCAAAGCCAAGCACACCTGAGTTACAGTCAAGCCAATCATTGTCCACTGGTAATTTATAGCAATTCTGAGAAAAATCAGTTAAACTAAACTTTAACAAATAAAATTCAGAGGCTATAATTAACCCTATGTTTTACTTTCTAGAAATAACAGGACTGTAATAACAGCTAAGGAGGAATCTGAGACTCTGTTCCATTTATTTCTGTGGTCTAGGTGCTACTCTTGACCTTCTCATACATGGTATGTTTAATTTTTCTTTGTTTTGTAGAATGATTATTGATTTTTAAAATCTAATCTAGCTGGAGTTACAATCAATAGATGAAACCAATCAATTGTATCTTGCCTTACAATCAACAGATTGCTTATATGTTGCAATTCACTATTTTAATATTGTGGCCAACAAAATATTATCAAGGCTTTTACAAAATGTTGTAAGTAGAGAAGATGATAGGTTTAAAATAGATCAACTAGCATGCATGAATCACTCCTATTTTAGGAACATAGTTAGAAGAGAGACAAACAGAACATTCACAATAGACAGTTAATACTTGGATATACCTCACAGTGATATTGAAGCCACAAAATAGTTATAAAACATAAATGGGAGGTAATGCCTGAGTGGAATTATAATTAACTAGGATAAGAAAATAAAGGCTAAGAGTACAAGTTCTAAAAATTCTTAAACAGATCATCAAATATTCTTGAATGCTTTTTTAAAAAAAAATTGATTTTATATAAGGAATTAAAATTAGAATAAAAGTCCCTGCCTATATGAACATTAAGCAATGGCACTGTTTGATACTTTTATTGTGTGTGTCCCTAAACCACACTTCTCACAATGACATCTGGATAACTGAAAATGTACAATTACCTATCTTATCTTCATTTTAACATATTCAGTTCTGCCTTTAATAAATATTTTAGGCAAATGGTTTGGTAGGCTATTCCTTGCCTCTTTCAGATCTTTCCCCCTCATTTTTTTAATGTCTCTCCAAAAGCTGCCTGGAGCTCTTTTGCTATTTTCTATGGCACAGATACTTAACCGGTTACTTCTGCACTCTGCATTACCACTCACAATAGTTAACACACCATAATATAATCAGGTGTGAATCTCATAAATCACCTTTATAGGCATTCAACTAAAGTGTCTTCTTTGCCAGGCAACATACAGACAATAAAAATTTTTGCCTGTTTTACAATTTTTATTTCCATTTTTATGTTATTTTATTCATATTTTCTGACCTCTCAGGTGGTACTGGTGGTAAAAAAACTTGCCTACTAATGCAGGAGACAAAAAGACGCTGGTTCAATCCCAGGAAGATCCCCTGGAGGAGGAAATGTTAACCCACTCCAGCATTCTCACTTAGAGAATCCCATGGACAGAGGAACCTGGTAGGTTACAGTCCATGGGTTCTCCGAGTTGGACATGACTGAAGAGGCTTAGCATGCACACATGCATATTTTCTCAGTAAGTTCAGTCGCTCAGTTGTGTCTGACTCTTTGTGACCCCATGGACTGCAGCACGCCAGGCCTCCCTGTCCATCATCAACTCCTGGAGTTTACTCAAACTCATGTCCATTGAGTCAGTGATGCCATCTAACCATCTCATCCTCTGTCGTCCCCTTGTCCTCCTGCCTTCAATCTTTCCCAGCATCAGGGTCTTTTCAAATGAGTCAGTTCTTCGCATCAGGTAGCCAAAGTTTCAGCTTCAAAATCAGTCCTTCCAATGAATATTCAGGACTGATTTCCTTTAGGATGGACTGGTTGGATCTCATTTCAGTCCAAGGGACTCTTAAGAGTCTTCTCCAACACCACAGTTCAAAAGCATCCATTCTTCAGTGGTCAGCTTTCTTTATAGTCCAACTTCACACCCATACATGACCACTGGAAAAACCATAACCTTGACTACATGGACCTTTGTTGGCAAAGTAATGTTTCTGCTTTTCAATATGCTATCTAGTTTGGTCATAACTTTTCTTCCAAAGAGTAAGTGTCTTTTAATTTCATGACTCCAGTCACATTTTCTAAACAGAGAAAAATTGTTTCCTCTTTCATATCTACTGTTTTGCAAAAAAAAAAAAAAAACCATGTAATTTTTATGAAAGAATTTTAACTTACAGAATTACTATATAATTCATTTAATATTTATCAAGTTTGTTATGTATCTTCCTTCATTTCAGAGGTCACATAACCAAAAAATAAACAGAAAACAGGATCTGAGATGTCATACATCACATATACTATAAACAAGGTAGAAAGCTGAAAAAAAAAGTGTAAAACATTTGTATTCTGAGGAAACCAACATGCAGCTGTATTAGAACATTTTTTCCTGTGGTGTTCATAAAAATTTTAAAAATTCAGAAAAATGTAATGATAAAAATATGGAGCCCTCTAAGAACTCTGCCTCTGAAAGAACAATAGAGGGGAAAGAGGTGATGAGTAATGGTATATCCAAAAAAAAAAAAAAAAAAAAAAAAGAAGAAGAAGGAAAACAAGACAAAATAGCTAGTGAAACACAAGAGAATCTGATTTTCTCCTTGGGGGCAAATGTAACATCAACCTGCTTGACAAATGAAAGACACACAATTGAATATGGGAGATATTACCATTGGCAAAGTACTTATTATTGCAATATGGATATAGAAAATAACAGCTTTCATACAAAGGGACTTTGAAAGGACCAGACTTTAACATAAATTAATTAAAGTTAGGGGAGAAGGTCTCTTTGATAGAGCAAGCATCAGGAACTCATCTTTCAGTTAAGTAATAAACCTAGTAGCAGGCTTTACACTGACTATTTCAAAGCAAAAAGCAAAGCAGGTAGCAGTGAAGGACTGTTATGGTACACTGCAGTTTGAAAAGAAGAATTCAAGATTGGTTATTTGTAAATTAAGTTAGTTAATTTTACTTGTTAACGGAAAAAAATGAAAAAGAATTTAAAAGTTTCCTATCTGCATTTTATATATTTTGAAAAACAACTTCCAATTTTCTCTTATTAGCTATTAGATAGTGTTGTAACTTCTACTTTCCATTTAATACATTATTAAAACTTTGACATATTATATATTAGTGATATGGTGAGGTGAGGATATGTTTTCTTTTTTTTTCATATTTAGTCTTTGAGGAGCCACTGCTTCTATATATATGTCTGGACCTGGGTCCTGCAGTCACAGTTACTTTTCCCTGCTTTTATTTCACTCCCACCTCATTACTTGGCTCCAACAAATGATGATCCTCAATGACCAATGAGCATAGTCTTCTTATACAGTTGGTTGTATCTAAGGATGTCTGGCCAAGGCAGTAAGTGGGGCCTGAAATCTAGCCATGTTTCTCTCCCCAAGCTGTGTACCCTGGCATGGGGTGTGTATGCCTGAAGAAAGGTCACCTTTCTCTAGTTCTCATAAAGGCTCCATCTGCTTGCCAAGCTGTTCACCTGCAGGGCTACGTCCACCTAGTAGGGAAATCATTTGCTCATTTGTACAAAGGCTATGGAGCCATATGGGTTAGCAGAGGCCCCGCTAATGAAGAAACTCCATACTCTTTGTCTCAGTGATTGTTTCATGGATGGACCCAAGCTCAAATCTGGCCAATCACAATATTCCCTTGAACTTACTTCACTATTAGCTTGAAATATTGCATTTAATGGCTAGGGTTGCAAAATTGAAGGATGATTGCAGCCATGTTCCTCATCATTTGCAGGGTCTACATTCAGCATTAAGCAAACACAATGAGGAAAGAGAGCTAAGAGACAGGGAAAAAAGAGAACAAACTCTTGAATCCCTGGTTCCAGCCCTCACTGAAATAACTACCAGCATTTGCAGCTACAGGAGCCAGTGGATTCTTCCTTAATTAACTTGTTGCAACTTGAGTTTCTGTTATGCTCAAACAAAAGAGTTCTGATACACACTGGTGGTATAGTGATTAGTTCAGTTGTTGTAATTCATTAGAAAGGATGTTGTACATAATGGAATGCTACTAACCTCCCCCTAATAGCAGTGCTCCAGTTACTATGTAATAACAAGCATCTGTTGCCTTTCAACCTGAACCTGTATGTAAAGGCAGGTGTTTTCAGATTAAATGACTGAGTACAGTGGCATGAAGTTAGTCAGGAAAGGATCTCTGAAAACAGATGAATGTTTTTTCCCAATCTCAAAGTAAAGAAACTGGATTGGCAAAAGAATGAAATGGAAGATTCCTTAATTTGAGGAAAGAGCAGGAGAAAAGGCAAAAAGAAACAAGTTAGAGATATATATTATGACTCTCTTTTAAGTTTCAAAGGAATGAATTTATTAGCTCACTACTGAAAGACTCCATGGATAGTATGGAAGCAGGATTGTTCTGATTTGTATTTAGATATGATTGTCTGGAGTCTCTCTTTTCTCTCCTCTCGGAGAGGGAGATGCTCCTTCTTTGTTATTTCAGCATAAGTCTTAGGAGTAATTATTACTGAGTTATTATGCTGCTTAGGTCATAGTACTGAGTAATTATGTTGCTTAGGTCATAGGTCCAAGCTTCACTGGATCTGAATAGCTAAGGTAATGTGATGCTCTGATCAGTATTACCTGTAGTTGAGCACAGAGGCTCAGCATCGGATCAAACACATCGATAAGTGTTTGCCTAAGAAAGGAGGGGGGAGGGGTATTACTAGAAAAAGGAAAATAGATGTTGGATAGATTAAATACCCAAGGTCCAAAGAAGAGGATAAGATGATTGGCTAGGTGACAAGGAGTGAATCTATTAGACAGCATAAAAAAATGAGGTTGGATAAATGAGGGGACCAAGTTCAAGAAATACTGAAGTGTTTTAAATTTGAAGTATTTGAATATCAGTATTGCACATAAAAATGGAGTTTGCACATGGTTATCTGTTTGGCACTGGAGAAATATCTGTGATGAGGGGTGCCTCTTCTGAATAGGGAACTCATGTAATTTATAGTCCAAGCTGCAACACTTTCAAGAGTAAAAGGGGAGTAGTCTTAATGATTACACTAGAAAAAAGAGGCATAAGTTGGGACTTTACCATGGAAAATGGGGGACAGATGGCTATTCTTTTTCTCAGGAAAGTGGCCAGAAAAAGTAGCTTAGACACTATTTCATGGGCAGTGGCATTTGACCCTGTTATCATAGCCAGAATCAATTCCAAGCATCTGTGACTAAACTTAAGGCAGTCACCTATAGCTGAACATAAGCAGGACCAGGAGATTGTCAGGAAAATCTGTGCCAGAATGAATACTTGATCAGATGGTAATCTATGAATACAAAGCCAACTGGATTCTCTTGAGGTGTGTTAGATTCAAGACACAGAGCAAGAATGGCTGGAATGAAGAAAAAAAAATTTTTTTAATCAGGGATAATACAGTGTATTAGTTGGTGTGGGCTAAAGGTCTATAAAAGACAGAAACAAATATAAGTCTAAACCAATGGAAGTTGTATCTTACTCCTGTGACAATCCCAAATGAGTGTCCTAGTTAGTGGGAACTCTCTTCACACAGGGATCCTGAGAGTAGGACTGTTTCTACTCTGTGGTTTTGTTGTCCCCAAGTCACAGATTAGAATTACCATCAGTACCATCAGGAGGGATCGATAAGACATTGGAGGAACCAAAAAGTTTTTCTTAAAAGTCTTGGCCAGGAATGGTCCATATCATTTCTATTCACTTTCCATGGATAAGAAGTATTCACAGGATACAACTACCACTAGAAGCGAGGATGGGAATAGGGTCCTTTCTTGGGAAAGGAAGTATGGCTAGGATAGCTCTATACCAAGTAAAGGACTTCAGAAGTCTACCAGTGGTCTTTGTCCCAGGCTATAAACAGAACCTCAGCAAAACACCTGAGAGCTGGAAAGATGGGCAGTTAGAGTGAGTTAAAAATGGACATTTGCATAAGAAGCGGAGACAGAGAAATGTTGACTAAGCCTTCTCAGCCCAGCCTCCATAAATTGGTGTTTGAAGGATTTTCCCCTGACCTGCTATTTTTGTTTACAGCAGTATGTGCTTACATGCATTAATTTGGAGGAAAGTAAGAATTCTGTAACCTTATCAAGCTTAAGATCCAGCTCTCTAAATTCCCCAAGCAATACTGTCTACTTCTGTGGCTTCGATTACAGTTTACACTGTTTATGTCTTCAGGACAGACTTTTCTCCTGAGCTCCAGCCTGGCATATCTAGTAGCACTGCACAGCTCCACTGTATCTCATAAACACACAACTCAGCATCCCTGCACTGAATTCATCACTCACTCTCCTTCAGCCTGCTCCTCTGTGTTTGCATCTCAGTGAACAGCATTACCATTCATCTGCATGTTCTGATGGGAAAATTGTGAATCACCCCTAAATCTCTTTATTTCTCACACCTCATAGAATTGATCAGGAACTGGAGCTCACCTCCTTCTACGGCTGGAATTCACCCACACGACTTCATCTACTGCAGGTTTCATAATCCAGTTCATCTCTTCTTCCCCAGATTTTCACAGGAGACTTTAACGTATTTTTTTCTACCATAAGTTTTGTGCTTCTATTGATTCTTTACACATCAGATAGAGTGATCATTCAAGTCCTATTAATAACCAAGCTCCTCCATCTATGGGATTTTCCAGGCAAGAGTACTGGAGTAGGGTGCCATTGCCTTCTCATATATATATATATATATATATATATACACACACACACACACACACATATTGTATATATATATATCCATCCCTTCTAAATAACTCTTATTTACCATAATGTGACCTGTAAGGCCCTTTTATCAGTCAGGTTCCAATCAGGAAAATAGAATCCACCCAAGTTAATTAAAAAAGGAAAGTGAATATAATAAACAATTACAAATGAGTTGAGGGAAACAAAAAGAAATATAGGTGATACTGAGACAGGTAGAAACTGGCAACAGCAGGAAACCACTACACTCTACAGCGGCATGAACAAAGAGATCAAGTAATATTGTCTGAATTCGGAGTCAAGAATTACTAAAAGAAGACGGAAATTCTGCAGGAACTTATCTGACAGGAGTTGGGACTATGGATGAGGAGGGTCTGGTGAAAGCTGGAATCATGAAGAAGATGCAGCCCCTTCAGAGAAAGAGAGAGAAGACCACTCTGACTTCTCATCTCCTGCTCTGCACTACTGCACCTTCAATCACTTAACTTTCCTGGAAGCCAACTGGCAAGGAGCCTGTGTAACATACTTTCAGAACACAAGAATATTAGGAAATGAATTGCACAACTTCATATTCTGGCCCTGCTTATCTTTCCAGCTTCAGCCCTGCCACTACTCCCTCCCTAGCATACTCTGCACTTCATCCCAGGAACCTCATTTCAGTTTCCTCCATACTCTGTGTTCCCTCTGTGTTTGCACACCCTTTCACCCCAATTCAGAAGGGCCAGAAAAGTGGACACACCTTTGCCTTCACTTGAGTGCCTGAATATCCCCAGCAATGCTTTAGGTCTTAGCTTAAGTATCACATCTCTGGAAAGTCTATTTTGGTCTCCAAATGTGAACTAGATACCCTTAACATATAAGCTCTTAAGAGTCTATAATAAATTCCCATTATAGCATTTATAAAAAAATTAAAACATGATATATAAAGATTGATGTTTTCCAACTTACTATGTTCTGAGCCAGCTTACAAATTCTATACATGGAACAACAGACTGGTTTCAAATTGGGAAAGGAGTATGTCAAGGCTGTATATTGTTACCCTGCTTATTTAACTTATATGCAGAGTACATGAGAAATTCTGGACTGAGTGAAGCACAAGCTGGAATCAAGATTGCCTGGAGAAACATCAATAAGCTCAGATATGAGATGACACCACACTTACAGTAGAATGAGAAGAAGAACTAAAGAGCATCTTGATGAAAGTGAAAGAGGAGAGTGAAAAAGTTGGCTTAAAACTCAACATTCAGAAAACTAAGATCACGGCATCCTGTCTCATCACTTCATGGTAAATAGATGTGGAAACAGTGGAAACAGTGACAGACTTTAGTTTTTTGGCTCCAAAATCAATGCAGATGGTGATTTCAGCCTTGAAATTAAAAGACACTTGCTCCTTAGAAGAAAACATATGACCAAACTAGACAGCATATTAAAAAGTAGAGATATTACTTTGCCAACAAAGGTCCATCTAGTCCAAACTATGGTTTTTCCAGTAGTCATGTATGGATGTGAGAGTTGGACTATAAAGAAAGCTGAGTGCAGAATAATTTATGCTTTTGAACTGTGGTATTGGAGAAGACTCTTGAGAGTCCCTTGGACTGCAAGGAGATCCAACCAGTCCATCCTAAAGGAGATCATCCTAAAGAATATTCATTGGAAGGACTGATACTGAAGCTGAAACTCCAATACTTTGGCCACCTGATGTGAAGAACTGACTCATTGGAAAAGACCCTGATACTGGGAAAGATTGAAGGTAGGAGGAGAAGGGGACAACAGAGAATGAGATGGTTGGATGGCATCAAGGACTCAATGGATATGAGTTTGAGTAAACTCCGGGAGTTGGTGATAGACAGGGAGGCCTGGCGTGCTGCAGTCCATGGGGTCACAAAGAGACAACTGAGTGACTGAACTGAACTAAATAAATTCTATGAGAGTAGGGGTCCCATATCTGCTAGTCACCATAGCATACAGTTGGTGCTCAATAATTATCCTTTAACTGACTGTGTGGATCAACAAATGAAGGTGATAAGTCAGAAGATAACAGAGGTTGACAGGGAGTGGTGCCCATCCCTGCTCTGGAACTTCAGTGAGGATTTCTCTGCTGTTATATTTTGAAAGACAAAGGATACTGTTCAAATTTTCCATGATTTCTGAATGTGTGATAGCTACCTGGGTTTTTGAGTATCTTATTTCACTTCTACCCTTATTTCATCACTCCTTGACTTAAGACAACACACAACTTACTGTATTAAATAGATGAAGGAGAAAGACACAAGAAACCAGAAACCCAGCTAAAGGACTATTGTAGAAATTTATGCATGAGTTTATAGGACAAATACATTAAATATGAGGAAAGAACAATGAGGATAATATTTAAACATGGAAATAGTTTAATTTGGAAATAAAGGAAAGAAAGGCGTAATCAGAGAAAGCCATACTTACCTGAGAAATTTCTAGAAAAATTTATCCCAATCCAGTTTAGATGCTTCCCTTTTTACTCATTTGTGAGAAAAAAGCAACAACAACAACAAAAATTAGCTAATGAAAAGCTAATACTACATTTTAGAAAAAAAAAGGTACATAGTTCACTAATAGTTGTATTGTATTCATAAATACAATACATACCTCAAATAAAAAACAAGAGTCAGTATGGTTCTGGCTTTAATCATCATTTCCTCAGTCACAAGTAAGTTGGGTGGCATCTCTGTCCCTCCTAATCCCACATGTTGGTTCTGCTGCTGGAAGCTGAGACAACTCTTCTAGGAAGTGCTATTGTCGCTCTCTGTTGGAATGACCATCTTTTATTATGATAGTTCATTTGTATGCAGTTTTTTTTTCCATTTTAGTTCATCGATAATTTATTTCCTAGCCATGTAGATTTGTTCTTGCCTCTTCTATTTCTAAACCTAATTTCTGTTACACAAATTTATGATGATGAAATTCTTCAGGGTTTCTAGTGCGACTGACTTAATATGTGAATGTGCTGTGCTTGTAATCTTCTGTTCTGTGTTGGAGAGGGTTTCAATTACTCCTGTCATTGAGCAGAACATCTTCTAGAGTAGTCCATGAGGAACATTTCTTGATATACAATGCTCCTTTCCAATGGCTTCTGGTCTCTATGCTATAGTTATTAACCTGAGCAGTTAGAGATAAAAATCTCATGCTCTGTAATAAAACTCTGCTTCACTAGGTCTTTGCTTACTGTATATTGGTTCTATATATTATCAATATTAAATAAAGAAGGAAATAAAAATTGAAGTAGGATACGTTTTCAAAAGATTACAGAGTTCAGTCATGAAAAAACAATATAGGTATGTTCTTAAACAAACACTACTTGAACAAACTTGTCATTAAATCTAAACTTGTGACTAGGGATATTAAAAATCAATAACATATATGCCTTAAAATATAAACTTATTGAGTTTTTAAATTCAAATATAAGATCAACAATGATATTACTTGTAAAATAATTCAGTACTTTGAAACTGGCTTTATGAAAAGTGAAAAATGTCTTCAAACAAGAGAAAGGAAGCTAGAAGTAAAGGTAGAGATCAGCTTGCATGATTTTTTAGGAAAACTTCCTTTATTTCATATATCTTGTCACTCAATTTCCCACATGACTGTACACAAAGCAGCTGTACAGCCAAGAAGACAAATAACAAATAAAAACATTACCACAAGAGTTCATAGCTGCATTTCACAGTCAGACAGGAGTTCTACTGAGGAAGCTGATTTTATGATGCTCTGAATAAGATAAAATACATTTTCCAAACACAGGCATAGCAATGTCACCTGAAAATTCTGGTTAGATATAACCCACAGGTAATTTTTATCTAATGGAGATAAATATATTAACCTCATGGGGTTTGTTGTGAGGATTAAATAAGATAAAGTATATATAACACCTTCTATGGGTTGAATTATGTTCCCCTATAATTCATGTTGGAGTCCTAACCCCCAGTACCTCAGAATGTGATCTTACTAGGGTTGTTGCAGATATAATTAAATTAAGCTGAGGCCATACTGGAGTAGAAAGGGCCACTATGCCAATGACTGATGTCCCTGTAGAAAGACAGATGAAGGCAGAAAATACCTTCAGTCTTTTGCAAGCCAAGGAAGACCAGAGATTGCCAGCAAACTATCAGAGGTAGGATATAAGCATGGAACAGATTCTCCTCCACAGCTCTCAGAAGGAACCAATCTTGCAATACATTGTTGGTGGACTTCTAGCTTATAGACCTGTGAGACAATGTATTACTGTTGCTTAGGCCTCCCATCAGTGTTATTTGGTTATGGTAGCTATGATAAACTAAAATGATATCTAAGAAAGACTGGTACATAGTGGAGATTCAACTGATGTCAGTGCCTCAATGACAAACTTGTGTGAACACATTCATGTAAATAAAGGGATATAGAGGTATATATATTCCTGTGTAAAGGAATGCAGAAGCATATTAAGGGCTGCATTAGAAGCTTCATAGTAATTTTAAGGACTGGGATGCCAAATCTCTAGTTTCCTGGAGGAGAAAGGAGAGCAAGATAGGAACCTAGGACAAAAGGAACTGAGACATTTGACAAGACCATAACAAAGCACTCATAATTTAGGAATTCAGCTGTTCATCCAGTTGACAGAATAATATTTGGACAAAAAGAATGAAAATGTGGGTACTGGGATTCAGTTCAGTTCAGTTCAGTCGCTCAGTTGTGTCCAACTCTTTGCGACCCCATGAATTGCAGCACACCAGGCCTCCCTGTCCATCACCAATTCCCGGAGTTCTCTCAGATTCACGTCCATCGAGTCAGTGATGCCATCCAGCCATCTCATCCTCTGTCATCCCCTCCTCCTCCTGCCCCCAATCCCTCCCAGCATCAGAGTCTTTTCCAATGAGTCAACTCTACTGGGATTAGGGTCACATTAGTCATTCATCATTTCTAGAGTATCCATCATATGTTCAAACATTTTGCTAGATACAGAGGGCACAAGAATAAACAACTCCTCGCTTTTATGCTCAAGAGCTAACAGCCTACTTGGGAGGAAGTCATAAAGATGTCATTAAAATTACCATTAAGATATAAAGTAGAAATAATTGGTAATGAGCAAAATAATTCCAGATTCAATGAGGATTCAGATATGTAAGGAAACTTGGCATCCCCTACATCTTTTCTTAGAGCAACTTTGTTGTTTGGGCTAAACTATGGTCACCAGAATTGAATAAAATCTGAGTAGTTCATTATGACACCTTTTCTCTAGAGTTTGCTATGTGCCTGACACCCAAGGCACACATGCTTTTGGTGAGTAATGTATTTGTTCCCGCTATTTAGCAGCATCTTTATTACAAGCAAAAATATGTTTTTTGTGGGCCTAGTTAGAATATGCTCAATGACCTTTCTTGAAAATTCTACAAAGGTAGATACTAAACTCAAAAAAACTTCTTCATAGCACCCACCATAGAGATTGGTGGTGGTGGTGCTCACTCACTCAGTCATATGCAAATCTTTGAGACCCAAGCTCCTCTATCCATGGGATTCTCCAGGCAAGCCTACTGGAGGAGGTTGCCACTTCCTCCTCTAGGGGATCTTACTGACCCAGGGAATGAATCCATGTCTCTTACCTCTCCTGCATTGGTAGGTGGATTCTTTACACTGTGCCACCGGGGAAGCCCACTACCATAGGGATGGGCCCCATTTAATTCATAACTATATAACAGAATTAGTCAAAATATATTATGGTTAGTCATTTCCAGTTCTTTGTGTTTAAAAAGTGTGTACAATGAAACAATTTGCTTTTGAACTCCTAAACATGTTATTTCCATGAGTCCAGTATGCCATTTTATGTGAAGGACCCATACCATGAAGTGTGTCCTCCTGTTGAGGGGAATAATACAAGAAAAGGACAAAATCAAGGCAATGGAGAGTAGTATCAGGAGTACAAGTGTTATTCTTGTTGCACGGGGCCTGCAGCTTTCAGGGGGTGGGCATGCATGTTGACACAGCATAAAGGAGCAGTCTAGCAGCTCTGCAGTTCAGAGGTTCTGCACACAGATGGAGGTGAGGTGAGGGGCTCAGCGACAGGTCATGAGGCTTGAGGCTCAGAGACAGTGCTTTGGCTCTGGACCATGTTATGAAGGCCTGCGATGTGCCACAGGTAGTGACAAAATGACTCCAGCTGTGGGGATTGGCAGAGGAGAAAAGACAGATGTTTACATGGACTAAGAAACAAGCAAAGAGTCATACCCCAGAGGATCACAACAAAAAAAAGTACATAATACAGGCCAGAACTTCCCTATAAGAAAGGATCTAGATGAGAGGGGTGACAAGAAGTTCGGGACAAGAAATAAAGCAACATTTCAATAGTTATGATAATATGTAGACTTCCTGTGACAAAAGAGTCTAATATTCCTCCTACCCTCTTTCCAGGGACTAAAAATGGCCTCAGCCGAATGGATGCCAGCAAAAACACCTGGTTAGAGAAGACGTGAGGCTGTCAAAATCAAGGCAGTTTATGAAAAAAGTGTGTACATATTTAGAAAGATAAGGGTAACATAGTTTGCAAGTTGCATTTTAAAGATGAAATTTTGAAAAGCTCCTGGAAAGTTTTTGATTCATGTTTAGCCAAATTCGGAGAAGGCAATGGCAGTCCACTCCAGTACTCTTGCCTGGAAAATCCCATGGATGGGGGAACCTGGTAGGCTGCAGTCCATGGGGTCACAAAGAGTTGGACACAACTGAGCAACTTCACTTTCACTTTTCACTTTCATGCATTGGAGAAGGAAATGGCAACCTACTCCAGTGTTCTTGCCTGGAGAATCCCAGGGACGGGGGAGCCTGTTGGGCTGCCGTCTATGGGGTCGCACAGAGTTGGACACGACTGAAGCGACTTAGCAGCTTAGTCAAATTAATATAATCATGATTCATATATGTCAAGGTATTACCACCACTTTAAATATAGCTAGCATATCTTATTTACATTTTATAAGGGAAAAAGATGATGGTGTAGGATAGCAGATGTCAGGCTTTAGTGTCCCAAGAAACTCATTCTCTTTTCAGGCTAAATTCAGCTACTAAAACTTTATAGTCAAGCATTAAGATGCCTGGGGAAACAAAGGTACTGGGCAAAGATCCTAGCAGATATTTCTGGAAGCATGAAGAGGTGATCTTGAGTCTAAAGTAAAATGAAATCATGAATATGGATTCACAACTAACTTTGAGTCATTGGGAAAAAAAATCTACATATTTGAAATAATAAGAAAATGTTTGATTCAAAGGTAAAATGTAAATAACTTTGTCAGTTTTTTTTCTTTCTTTTTTTTTTGATGGACTCAATGTTTTTTTAAGGCATTGGTTCTCCAAGTGTGTTTCTGGAACCAACAGTATCAATATCCCCAAGGAAATCTGTGAGAAATGCAAACTCTCAGCACCTATTCCAGACCTGCTGGATCAGAAATTCTTAAAATGGGATCAGCAACTCAGGTTTTAACAAGCCCCCCAGGTGCACAATTGCCAAATTTAGAAAATGAATATACAGTATACACACCTGAATGGAATTTCAGATAAAATGATTAATTTTTAGTATGTCCAATGTTATATTTGGGACATATACTAAAAAAAATGCACTGTTTTTATCAAATTCAAATTTAACTGGGCATCTTTCATTGTATCCTACAAACTTATCCAGGCAACTCTGATATAAATTAAACACTGAGAATTTTAGTGTAAAAATAGCAGCAATGTTCAAAAATAGTCTCTTCTTTGCCCATAGAGCAGATGATACTAAAAGTATTTTTTAGTGTCTGGTGCAAGCATCTGTCTGCATCTGTCTGATGGAATGTTGAATTCAGTTTTAAAATATTTTTGTTTTGGCCAAATGTATATGTTTTTGCTTGTTCTTTGTGTTTGGATATTTAATTGCAACTAAAGCCTTTGATTGTGTGGATCACAACAAACTGTGGAAAATTCTTAAAGTGATGGAATACCAGACCACCTGACCTGCCTCTTGAGAAACCTATATGCAGGTCAGGAAGCAACAGTTAGAACTGGACATGGAACAACAGACTGGTTCCAAATAGGAAAAGGAGGACATCAAGGCTATATATTGTCACCCTGCTTATTTAACTTATATGCGGAGTACATCATGAGAAACGCTGGGCTGAAAGAAGCACAAGCTGGAATCAAGATTGCCGGGAGAAATATCAATAACCTCAGATATGCAGATGACACCACCCTTATGGCAGAAAGTGAAGAAGAACTAAAAAGCCTCTTGATGAAAGTGAAAGAGGAGAGTGAAAAAGTTGGCTTAAAGCTCAACATTCAGAAAACTAAGATCATAACATCCAGTCCCATCACTTCATGGCAAATAGATGGGTAAACAGTGGAAACAGTGGCTGACTTTATTTTTCTGGGCTCCAAAATCTCTGCAGATGGTGATTGCAGCCATGAAATTAAAAGACACTTACTCCTTGGAAGGAAAGTTATGACCAACCTAGATAGTATATTAAAAAGCAGAGACATTACTTTGCCAACAAAAGTCCATCTAGTCAAGGCTATGATTTTTCCAGGGTCATGGATGGATGCGAGAGTTGGACTATAAAGAAAGCTGAGCACCAAAGAATTGAAGCTTTTGAACTATGGTGTTGGAAAAGACCCTTGAGAGTCCCTTGGACTGCAAGGAGATCCAACCAGTCCATTCTAAAGGAGATCAGTCCTGGGTGTTCACTGGAAGGACTGATGTTGAAGCTGAAACTCCAATACTTTGGCCACCTGATGTGAACAGCTGACTCACTTGAAAAGACCCTGATGCTGGGAAAAATTGAGGGCAGGAGGAGAAGGGGACGACAGAGGATGAGATAGTTGGATGGCATCATCAACTCAATGTACATGGGTTTGAGTGGACTCTGGGAGTTGGTGATGGATAGGGAGGCCTGGCGTGCTGCAGTTCATGTGGGTCACAAAGAGTTGGACACAACTGAGCGACTGAACTGAACTGATTCAATTAATTGCAACTAATCTAAATATTTTCAATTATCAAATATCCAAAAATTAAATAATATTAATTTTAAGTATTTTAAATATTGTGAAATTTCACATAAAATTATGATTTTGACCAGTATGGCAACAATTGAGACTTTTAATAATCCACATTATTCCATATCATTCTTTAATCCATATCTTTCTCTATTGTGTGTCTATCATGAATCTAGACCTTTCTGGTCTATTCCTGCAATTGTACTGGTTTAATGTATTAATATTACTTGCCTCTGTCCTTGTAGACAAATAAGGTCTTCTTCAAGTTTTCCCCCTACATGTGGACCCTTTGTAATATGAAACATCTCAAAAGGAAGGTCTCATGTGGTAAACGGGTGTCATGTCACTGGCTATCCCAGAATAAGTTATTAGAATTAGAAATCAGGGTTGTAATATTGTCCAGCCTAGGAGAACCAAGGCTGACTTACATAAGGACCAATTTAGAGGGGAAAAAAGTATTGGGTTCCTTTTGATTATTTCATTTTTTAAAAAATATTATTATTGATTCTCCAGATGAAAATGTATATTTAAAATCTGATGATATATTTTAGTAGTGAAAATAATATCAATATAAAAATTAACAGTGATTTTAAAGGACTAAAATATTAACACTGAAAAATATTTAAGAAATAAAACACCGGGGATTTTCAATCTTTCACACTAAAACTAAATTTTGGGTTATATCTTACATTTAGACCTCATACATGCACTCTAAGATTGTGACTTACTAATCATTTCTCTATACCAGCTTGAACTAATACATGGGTGTGTAGACTCAATTGGTAATGCCTTGTTGGAATTTGGTTCCTATTGCACTTCAAGAACTCTTTGGCTGTTGAAGGAATACCATTTAGATATTGTTGCATTTAAGTACGTGAATAAGTACTGAAGAAAATTCATCTATTTGTTCTTAATGCAACTTTCTGCCTTGAAGATTTGAATTCTGCAAAGTCACTTTTGATTCAAGCTTTTGCATCAACATCCCTTTTACTATCTCAAAAGTTTTCCCAGAATAAATCTTTCCCCTTCTAATCCAGGCTTGGAGAAAATGTGCAATGCTTTTGTGACATATGGGCCTGTCTAAAGTAATTAATTTCTAGTTCAGTTCAGTTGCTCAGTCGTGCCTGACTCTTTTTGACCCCATGGACTGCAGTACGCCAGGCCCCCCCATCCATCAGCAACTCCCAGAGTCCACCCAAACCCATGTCTATTGAGTTGGTGATGCCAACCAACCATCTCATCCTCTGTCATCCCCCTTCTCCTCCTGCCTTCAATCTTTCCCAGCATCAGGGTCTTTTCAAATGAGTCAGTTCTTTGTATCAGGTGGCCAAAGTATTGGAGTTTTAGCTTCAACATCAGTCCTTCCAATGAATACTATGGACTGATTTCCTTTAGGATGGACTGGTTGGATCTTCTTGTAGTCCCAGGGACTCTCAAGAGTCTTCTCCGACACCACAGTTCAAAAGCATCAATACTTCTGCGCTCAGCTTTCTTTATAGTCCCACTGTCACATCCATACATGATCACTGGAAAAACCATGGCTTTGACTAGACGGGCCTTGCTCCATGTTAGCAACTCTTGTTATCTTTTTAAATGTAACATTGTCAAATATAAACAAAATATTCCCAAAATAATGATTATTTTTTCAAATATGTACACACTTCATAATTGCTCTATTGTATCAATTATTAAGTTCTCTCTGTTCACTAAATAGTTCCTAGCCTCTTGATCTCAAATGCATTGCATGTTCCAATTTATCTTTTTAATTATATTGATGATTATTTGTGTTCTGAATATACTGTGGAGGCAGAAATTACATTCAATTTTCTTTTCTCATGATATTTTACATCTATCTATCTATCTATATATATATATATTTTTTTTTTTTACATATAGCTACCCCTATGTGTTTTATTTTATCCCTACCAATCAGGAAAGTAGAAATCCCAGGTGTTTTTTTATTTTTATGTAAAGTAGATTAGTGTTCCTATCTGATTGGTCAATGAGGAAGGGCATTTTGTCCACTTACAATGCCCTCCTTCAGGTTGGTATACGCATCTTAAATGCATCTGGACTTTTTTCTTTACTGCATTTCCATTTAATCCAAACTCCAGAGTAGTAGCTTATTATAGTAAAATTTGGTTTTAGATAGCGTAAATAATTCAGGCATTTACAAAGCTTGTCAGTTGTTGCTTTGTCACAATTTACAACAGAGAAAACCCCTGAGGGAATGAATTCATTACTCTCTAGATTTGTGAAACATTTCTACAGGAATCCCCTAAGTCTCATGTAGTGCATTATAGGATGTCCTTACATGTCTCTACATGCCTAATTCTAAGTTACCCCTTATGCATCAAAATATATTTTATATATAAATAGTAAAATAGTTATAAACATGCTGTTCTCATTTCTGAAGTCTAATATATTACATTTTTGAAATATATGAAATTTGCATAGCCTTCACAAAAATGTTCATCTTAAGCAACAGTACTCTAGACAGGACCTCTCAATTTATTAAAAAAAAAAAAATAGTGAAGGTATACACAGGTATATGTGCAGCAGTAGGAAGATAAAATAGAGCAGTATCTCCTTCTTTCTACCTATACCCTTCCCTGAAAACAGGCCTTGTTAAGAGATGAAAGGTAGGGGCATTCTAAATTCCTTTAGTCTGGAATATTTAGATTATATATATATATATATATTTTTTTTTTTTTTTAAGTAAAGGGAAAAAAATGCACTTTCACTTGGGTATTATGTTTATTACCATAGGGTTTAGAGGGCAGAACTACAAGAAGGGAAAGCCCAAAAGCCTGAATCCAGCACTTCTAATCTGAAATACTGTGGGGGATTGAAGGGGGAAGGGAGAGAAAGGCAAAACAAGTATGTTGGGTAACTGGGACACATGTCCTGGCAACCCCACCCTACCCTTTCATACTAAACCTGTGGAGACAGGGAGAGGGGGCCTTTAGAAACGTCCAGAGAGCTCTGGTAGAACCCAGACTTACAGGCCTACATCTCTGAGTGTGTGTGGTTTGGGAAGGAGGGAGGTGGACTGGGAGCTCCTAGCAGAAGCCTTGCATAAGGCTAGTGGGTGACTGTGCATAAGGAGAGCTAAGAGAGGGGATGCAAGTAGTAGGATAGTTACGGGAGAGGTGGTCTTTTTTAAAAGCTAAATGTCAAGGCTGTGAGGCCTACCTTAAAGTACAAGATGTCAGAAGGTCATCTCCAAGACCACTGGACACTAGTTTCTGAGGACCATCTACAATGGAGGAAGTGCATCACGGATTAAGAAGCTGAAGATTCAGCTCTTCTGTTACTTCCCTTGTTACAGGGAAAACTTTCAAAACACAGACACTTCTGTTCCTTTGGGCACAGGCAAAAGGCAATTAAATCGGCCAAGCTAAATTGAATACAGGTGATGGTGAAGGTCACGGCGGGCTTGAATCAAGGCTGGTGGCTGTGTGGATGTACACAGAGGTGATATCACCAAAGGCTGACTGTCCTTGCCCTGGCTGCTGTCACTGCATCACAGCCGGAGCTCTACAATGACTGGCAGAGAACTCTCACTGGACTAGGAGTCCAGGGCGCACTGGCCTCACCGGGGTCCAGCTGCAGAACTCATCATCCCCCGCAGGACGTCAGGTGATGAGGGCGACAAGAGCTGGAGCTGAGGTGTCCGCAGAGAACTTGGATACTCAAGAGGCAGGCGTTAGTGGCTGGTGAGGTTCACCAGGGGAGGTTTGGAGGCCTACAACAACTGGAATGTTTCTGCAGCCTCAGGGTAGCTGTCACCAGGCCCTGCCCTTGGCTGGTGCCCATTCTGGAGGATGTATGAGCCTGAGAAGTCTGAAGTTCTTATCTCCTCACTGTCCTCGTCATGAACACACTCAGGCCGCTGTCCATCCTCAAGAAGGTGGTGAGCTGACGAAGTATGCGGTGCCCAGGCGGAGCGCAGGGTCTGGATGCTCAGCACTGGCCATGGCTTGGCCATGGTGGGCGTGCCTGATGCGGGGACAGCCAGTCCACCAAGCCCAGCACCTCCACATCCGCACGTCAAGCGCTTGAGCCATTCGTCCAGCTGCTAATGGTTGCGCAACAGTATAGCCACTGCGCATGCGGGTTGACGTCAGGCTCTTCACACGCGGCAGCACCTGCAAGTCCCCATGCACGTCCTAGTGCTGAGAGCATCCCGCACCCCGGCATACCGCGACAGCTGCAGGAAGCTCCAAGGCCAGCGCGGAATGCAGGTGCGAGAGCGGCCTGGGCTGGGAGACTCTGCAGAAACGTATGTATGTAAGTATATTTATATGCTTCTCTATTTACATTTGTATTATATATGTAATGTATAGCATGTTTTATAGACAGCCCTCTCTGTTGGTCTGCGGCGGGAATGTGGATATTCATTTATTTATGAAATTTAACGACTGTTTTCTCATGCTCTGTCGTGCCTCTTTGGAACTTCCCAAAACATTCATAGCCTCTAGTAGGAGTATAACCTGACAAAACTACTTTGGAAAAGCGTGTGTATGCTCAGTACTCTCCAACTCTTTGAGACCCCAAGAATTGTAGCGTTGGTGCATAGGTGTACCATACTGTAATTAAAAAGAACTAGCAGTGGCGTTTTTAATGACACAAAATTGAGAGAAAAAATAAAAAAGCCCATCCACAGTTAAAATTGAATTTTATATGTTCAAACATGGAAAATACAATTTACTTAAGAGTTTTATTTGATATGTTAACAGAATAGGATATAATCCAGTTTGAAAAACAACAACAACAACACAGAGGTATGTGTGACAAGGTAGATGGATTTTGAAATAGTAATTAAGAGCAAGAGGCATAAGAGAAGTGTTGTCTTATGATTTCCCCAAAAAGTTAAAGGTAGTAAAAGCTTAGCGTAGACAAAGAGCAAATGAGCCAAGATGGTGTGGTCAGGCTTTCTCACCCCACGTTTCCCAAATACATGGTTATTATTGTAACAGCTGAGGTCACTTACAGTACAGTGAATGCATATCACGATGCACCCACTCAGTCAGGGGCCACTTTTGCTCTGTAAATACGTATAAGCTCAACCTGAAAAGCCCTTGCTGCTACCTTATGGCTGTGTCTCAGCTGGGTCAATGGGCCAGCTAGGACAGGAGAGAGTACAGCGTGTCTGCTGCTACGGCTGCTGTGCCAGTCAGGCGAGAATAAACGTGTCTGCAGTTCCTTTTCTTCGTTTCCCCGCTCTCACCTTGCTTACCCTGTGTTCAGTGAACAGTGAGATACAGCAGGACACTAAGCTGTAGATTATATTGTTTAGGAATGTATACTTTGATGTTATATCTGTTCAGGAAAACAATAAATGAACTGCCACAATGGACCTGGTAGTGGTTACCTCTAGGAGCTGGGAAAGGAAGATGTTTGTAGGGGTGCAAAGAGGCTTCCAGGCTGTTAGAAATGTTCTAATTTTTGACCTGGATGGTGAGTACATTCCTGTTTGGTTTAAAATCATTCTTCACACAACTTGTTTATATTTTATACATGTTTGTATAAATTTTCATAGTTTAAAGCAAAAAAAAAAGTTTCAAGCTGGGGATTTTTTTCAGATGCCACATAATTTTCAAAGTCTTCTTATACAAAGGATTCACAGTGGGCTGCCTACTGGGGTTGGTACCCATGGTCCTCATAGCCAGACTTCAGGGCATTTCCTGGGACCAGCCACAGACTTCCAGATGCCAGCCATAGTTACTTTTGACAGTTCATTGAGGAACCCATACCCGCCACCCCTAGGAAAAATGCAAAGGTTATTTGAAATGAAAAAAAAAAAAAAATGTGTGCATGCCCTCAGTCATGTCTGACTCTGTGACCCCATGGACTGTGGCCCGTTGGGCTCCTCTGTTCATAGGATTTTCTAGGCAAGGATACTGGAGTGGGTTGCCATTTCCTCCTCCAAAGGGATCTTCTGGATCCAGAGATTGAACCTGCATCTCTTGGGTCTCCTGCACTGGCAGGTGGATTCTTTACCACTGCTCCACCTGGGAAGTCCTAAAGGCCGTTTAGAGCACAGCATATGTATGCGTGGTTACCAGATCCCTTCCACCTTGGGAAGGAGCAGGGTAGACCTCTGAGCATTTTTATTTAAAGAGGTTAAGCATTTACCTAAAAGGACTCTTTAAATGATTCCTTTCCCAATGCTTACCCAACTGAACTAACATTTATACTTTTTTTTCCCCACTAAATTGAAAAATGTGAAACTATAAAGAAATTTATATCAGTAACACACAAAATAAATTGCATTTTCTTTGGACATCTAAATGTAGTTAGAGTAAATCTTTGACTTAGCAATAAATATATATGCATTTCTAAAGGAAAGATGGGGAGGAATGAAATAATCTGCATTGTTTGTAAGTATCTCATTGGAACAGAACTGGTATTCAATTTACTCCATAATTAATTGCTGTTGCAGCTAATTCTGTCATCCACTTTGGTTCTCATGGTTGTATAGCTCTTAAATTTGGTGTGGCAAAGTTTTATATATGTACTTTGTTTCTTTAGCTATGGCATATATGCAGAACTACACTTGATTGCAGTTAGACCTTGTATGCTGCTGCTGCTGCTGCTGCTGCGTCTCTTTAGTCGTGTCCGACTCTGTGTGACCCCATAGACAGAAGCCCACCAGGCTCCACTGTCCCTGGGATTCTCCAGGCAAGAACACTGGAGTGGGTTGCCATTTCCTTCTCCAATGCATGAAAGTGAAAAATGAAAGTGAAGTCGCTCAGATGTGTAGTGAAGTCGCTCAGGACTGTAGCCCACCAGGCTCCTCCGTCCATGGGAGTTTCCAGGCAAGAGTACTGGAGTGGGGTGCCAGGGCCTTCTCTGAGACCTTGTATAGAGAACATCAAAATATGAATATGGACAGTAATAGTTAATTGAAGTACTTCTATTCTTTAATAACAATGTTGAAATTGTGAAGTAAAATAATGAAGCAAATATGCTTATAAGTCTTTGAAGGAAAAAAAATGCCTGCTTCAATTATTTTGAAATCCCTTATATGACATTTTTGTTACCCTGAATAATACTCTTAATATTATTAAAAGTTATAAATAGATTATGAATTAGAATAGAAACTTTCTATAACACATAGTCTGACACAGAATGTAGCTGTTACCACAATGAGATTGGCTCTGTGCATGGCTCATTTCAAAACTCTTCTGAAGCAAGAATCTCATTAAATATAACTTTATACCCTTCATACCATATGAATATGTAAATGAATTAATGAACAAATAGTTTGAAATCTTCCCCAATTTGGAATTTATAGTTCAAAGTAATATAGTAATTACTTTAAAATTATTTTAAAAATCCAGATTTTGCTGATATGTTATATATCCAGCTGCATTACTTTTTTTTTTGGCCATGCTTTGGCCATGCAGTAGAGTTCCGCAACCAGGGAACGAACCCAACCCATGCTCCCTGCAGTGGAAGCATAGAGTCTCAACCACTGGACCACCAGGGAAGTCTCTCTTTATTTTTTTATTCAGATATAATTGACTTATAACACTATGTTAGTTGCAAGTGTGCAGTACAGTCATTCCTGCTTTTTATACATTACAGTATGATCACTGTAAGTCCAGTTACCATCTGTCACCATACAATGTTATTAAAATATCATTGACTGTATATCCTATGGTGTACATTTCACCCTGATGACTTATTTATTTTTTAACTGGAAGCTTGTACCTCTTAATTTCCCTCATCTGTTTCACTAATCTCTCTGATCCTTTCCCCTCTGGCAACCTCTTGCCACCTTTTTTTCTCTGTGTCTGTGAGTCTGTTTCTGTTTGCTATGTTTGTTCATTTGTTTTTAGGGTCTGCACATAAATGAGATTGTATGATATTTGTCTTTGATTTATTTTACTTAGCATAATATCCTTTAGATGCATCCATGATGTTGCAAATGGCAGAATTTGTTTTTATGGTTGAGTAATATTCCTTGTATTGTGTGTTTGTGTGTGTTTATAGATAGATAATTAGAAGTTAGATATGTATATATGGCTTCCCTAGTGGGTCAGCAGTAACGAATCTGCCTGCAATACTGGAGATGCACAGAAAATGTAGGTTCAATCCCTGATTGGGAAAATTCCCTGGAGTAGAGTTCTTCCCTGATGGCTCAGTGGGTAAAGAATCTGCCTGAAATGCAGGAGACAGAAGAAACAGGGCTTTGATCCCTGGGCCAGGAATATCCCCTGGAGAAGGAAATGGCAACCCACTACAGTATTGTTGCCTGGAAAATCCCATGGACAGAGAAACCTGGCAGGCTATAGTTCATAGGGTTGCAGAGAGTATGGTCATTTTAAAAATATTAATTTTTCAAGTCCATGAATGTGACATACTTCTCCATTTGTTTGTATTGTTTTCAGTTCTTTTCATCAGTGTCTTACTGTTTTCAGAGTATAGGTCTTTCACCTCCTAAGATTCCTAGTCATTTTAAGTCTTTTTGATGTAATTGTGAGATTTTCCCCCCTAAATTTCTCTCTGATAGTTTATAAGTATAGAGGAACACAACCTGTTTTGTGTGTTAATTTTGTATCCTGCAACTTTACTGAATTCCTTTATCTAACTCTCATCAGTTCTAATCATTTTTGGTGGTGTTTGTTGGGTACCTCTCACAGGCTTTTTTTTTTTTTTTTTCTCTGTGTCTGGTTTATATGTTGCATGTCTCATTACTTATTTTGTTATCCCACTCCAGTACTCTTGCCTGGAAAATCCCATGGATGGAGGAGCCTGGTAGGCTGCAGTCCATGGGTTTGCTAACAGTCGGACATGACTGAGAGACTTCACTTTCACTTTTCACTTTCATGCATTGGATAAGGACATGGCAACCCACTCCAGTCTTCCTGCCTGGAGAATCCCAGGGACGGGGGAGCCTGGTGGGCTGCAGTCTATAGGTTGCACAGAGTTGGACAGACTGAAGTGACTTAGCAGCAACAGTAGTCATTTTACATAATACATTGTAGCAATTCTGGATGATGATTTTCCTCCCTACTCTCTGGGGCTGTTCTGGTGGTTGTTAGTATTCATATTTGTTTTGTGACTTCATATTTGTTTAGGCTTTTTGGTATAGTATTTCCTTGCACCTTTAAGACTTTGGTGTCAGTCCTTTGAGGACATAACATTGGGCATGTGTCCCATGCCTAGGATAACAGTGATTTTTACCAGGACTCTCTTTGACTGCCTTTCTCTGATCTTTCTGATAAGCCATCTGCTTCCATTGTTATTACACCCTGCTCAAAAGGCTTTATTAATCACTTGTTGATTATTGTTTTTAGCATCACCCTACAGCATAAATTGCTTGGCAGTCTGGTCCAGTTAATTTGGACAGTGATCATTTTTAAGACCAAACTTTAAGGTTTTTTTTTTCCTCTCCCCAGAAAGACTCTTTTCAACTGTTTGTTTCCATGTTTGTCACTGGAAAATTAGATGGCCAGTGGTTTAGCTTGTCACTCTTAATTAAGAGAAACTGTTATTTTTGAGAGCACCCTTTGGCTTGAATTCATTTCAAATAAAGAACCTAAAGTAACTCCTATATATAAAGCTTCAGAGCTCTCTTCTTAATGGACTGCCTCTTTACCTGGGACATCTCTGAGCCACTTCTCTGGGCTCTGGGTGGGCAGTACCCTCTAGTTTTCTCGGCTTGCCTCTTGCAGAATGGAATCTGCTCGAGGAAGGAGCTAGGGTTAGGGCCATAGGGGCCTCAATAGTCTCAGCATGCTGCATGTAGGGTAGTACTTCTGTCATATGAATAGGAACTGAATGGGAAAGGGGCCCTTCAACTATTAGCTGGCATTCACCAGGAATTAGCCATTTTAACTTGCAATTGAAGTAGGTGAGGAGTACTGATGGCTTATACCTCCGTGAAATACAGTAACACTTGACTGGGAGCTGAAGGAAAAGGGAACCCTGTCCTCTTAGGCCAGACCTGCCTACAGTGGAGCTGTCCTCAAGCTGAGCTTGGTGGGTGGAGAAAAGCAGAGGATTGTAACTCAAATGCCTTGTCTCTCACTGTTCTTACTGAGAAAAGTAAAAACTCACTTTATCCTTGAACAATTTTTGTTTCCATTTGCTGTATGCCCTTAGAACGATTTCTAGAAACTTTTTTTTTTCCTTAAGTTTTATGCTTATCATTAGCTTTGCTTATTTCACTGAGGAATGGGTTTGCAGGGCTCTTTACCTTGTTATCTTGAAAATGGAGTTCCTGTAATCTCATTCTTTAAATTTTTGTTTTCTTTTATTCCAAGGAAATATGAGGTGAATGTGAGGGGGACAGATATGTTCAGTTGGCTGCCTTGATCTAACTCTTTTCATCTCTTTTTAAGACTTTATTTCTTCTTTCCATATCTCCTTTGTTGCCCAGGTAGGAGACATTGATTTGTGTGTCCTGCTACTGGCATTTAAGAGAACCAGGTCCAGAAACACTCTTAGTAAACCTGATTTCAAATCCAGCCTTCTCTTACTAGTTGTTTGACCTTAACACCATATGGGCTGTTTGAATATCTGCTCCTTCACCTGTAATAAAAGGAAAGAGCACTTACCATGTATTGTCATTAGAGATAATGTACAATGTTAATCTAGACATCACTTTTCGAAAAAATCAGATTATCTCATCACAATTATAGGAAATATAAGAAAGAATGTGGCAGAATTTAGCTTCATTATCTAATAAGCTTCAAACTACTCTTGAGTTTTAAAAAAATCTATACACAGCAATTACTGCTTCATTAAAATTTTTCAAAAGAATACAATCAAACCTATTTTTAATTCTTGATTAATCTCTACAGTGCCTTGAATTCTCATGTAAGATGCATTTAAAAGCTCATGATTGGTAAAAAATAATTTTCTTTTTTATATGAATGTCCTCAGATATTTTGTTGCTGCTTTTGTATAGATTTAGACGAAACAGATGATTTTCAAATTCTAGTACCAGAGGGTTTCATTTCAGAAACTATTACTATTTAATCCCACAGTGACCAATTTCTGGAGTGCTGGATTTAACTTATAGGCTTATAACTTCAGTATTTTCCATAATGTTAAGAAATGCCATGCTGTTGTATTAAAGTTGTACTGATTATTGCCTCATTTATTTGAAATCTGAAAAAATTTACATGTGGATTGTGTGAAAATTTACCTTTGCTATTTTTTTGTATTGAGGTTTTTCTAAATATCATATAAGAAACAAGTCGCCAGTCCAGGTTCGAAGCACGATACTGGATGCTTGGGGCTGGTGCACTGGGACGACCCAGAGGGATGGTATGGGCAGGGAGGAGTGAGGAGGGTTCAGGATGGGGAACACATGTATACCTGTGGTGGATTCATTTTGATATTTGACAAAACCAATACAATATTGTAAAGTTTAAAAATAAAATAAAATTAAAAAAAATACTAATACAATATGAATACTAATGAAATAAATACAATACTAATGAAGTAAAAAAATAAAAATTTGTCAGTGCAAAACCTAGTTGAGAACCCAACAAAAGTATGTAGCCAATTGCTATGTTTAATAAATTGCTATATTTAATAAACATGCTCTTAGTAGAGGGAAGCATTTCATAAGCAGGAATGTGCCACATATTTAGACAAGTGACAAATTATACACTTCTAAAAATATGGAGTATAGGAAAGGTCTTCAGGACCTTGCCTAGCAATATGTTCTTACATTAGTTGTTTGAAAGCTGGGATTTGCCCCATTATACAGGGCAAATTCTGTAGTTTTAAAATGGTGTATCAGCAAATTTTTGCAGATTTTTCAAGATCCTTTAGTGATGGAAATTGATAGTTTGTAAAAATTCTAAGAATTCATCCTTCTTCAACCTTTGAACTTTTTTGATTTTACAAATTTCTATATATTTCATTCATTCAAACAAAGGGTTCTGTGATGGTTAATTTTATGTCCATTTGATTAGATGCCAGTAACAAGATATTTGGCCAAACACTAGTCTGGATATTGCTGTAAAGATATATTTTTAGATGTGATGAAGCTATTTTTAGATGAAGATATTTTTTAATTCAGTAGGTTACTCTCAATAATGTGAGTGAGCCATGTCCAAGCAATCAAAGACACCGAAAGAAAACAGACTCTGCAAAGTTCCCTGTGTTATACAGTTTCCTGTCTTTGAGAAAAGAATCTAAAAAGAGCGGATATACGTGTGTGTATAAATGATTCACTTGGCTGTACAGCAAACACAACAATTTAAATCAACTACATTACGTTTTTTACAAATCAGACAGATCTCTGAGGAAGAGTTTTGCCTCCTGACTGCCTTTGATCTTGAGCTGAAGTATCAACTCTTCCCTGGGTCTCCAGCCTGCTCTGCAGATTTTAGATTTGCTGGTCTTCACCTGAACCAATTCCTTAAAACAAATTTCTCAGTCTCTCTCTCTCTTTCTTTAATCTGGAGAGCATTTAGAGTTTATTTTACTCAGTATCTCACCCTTACTATTTTTACCATATTAACATCCCTTAGGTACAGCTCTTACCTTAATATTTGTCTTCAGTCTGTTTAACTTTTATTTAAAGATCAAGATCACATACCATAAATAGAAACTAACCACAAAAATTAATTAAATCAAAAGAAAAGAGTAGTATTACATTCTGGAAACTGGGCTTTGTATTGAGGTTTGTGTCCTTCTTTTTAAAAAAAATTAATTTGTTTATTTTAATTGGAGGGTAATTACTTTAATTGGAAGGACTGATGTTGAAGCTGAAACTCCAATACTTTGGCCACCTGATGCGAAGGGCTGACTCATTTGAGAAGACCCTGATGCTGGGAAAGATTGAGGGCAGGAAGAGAAGGGGGGACGACGGAGGATGAGATGGTTGGATGGCATCACTGACTCAATGGACATGGGTTTGGGTGGATTCCGGGAGTTGGTGATGGACAGGGAGGCCTGGCGAGCTGCGGTTCATGGGGTCGCAAAGAGTCAGACATGACTGAGCAACTGAACTGAATTACTTTAAATACTGTAGTGGTTTTGCCATACATTGACATGAATCAGCCATGAGTGTACATGTGTCCTCCATCCTGAACCCCCCTACCACCTCCCTCCCCATTCCATCCCTCTGGGTTGTCCCAGTGCACAGGCTTTGAGTGCCCTGTTTGATACATTGAACTTGGACTAGTGATCTGTTTCACATATGGTAATATACATGTTTCAGTGCTGTTCTCTCAAATCATCCCACCCTTGCCTTCTCCCACAGAGTCCAAAAGTCTGTTCTTTTGTCTGTGTCTCTTTTGCTGTCTTGCATATAGGATCATTGTTACCATCTTCCATATACATGCATTAATATACCGTATTGGTGTTTTTCTTAACGACTTACTTTGGTCTGTTTAATAGGCTCCAGTTTCATCCATCTCATTAGAACTGACTCAAATGTGTTCTTTTCAGGAGCAGAGTCCACTGTGTATTCTTACCACAGCTTTCTTATCCATTTGTCTGCCAGTGGACATCTAGGTTGCTTCCATGTCCTAGCTATTGTAAACAGTGCTGCGATGAACACTGGGATACATGTTCAATTCTGGTTTCCTTCGTGTGTATGCCCAGCAGTGGGATTGCTGGGTCATATGGCAGTTCCATTTCCAGTTTTTTAAGGAATCTCCACACTGTTCTCCATAGTGGCTGGACTAGTTTGCATTCCCACCAACTGTGTAAGAGGGTTCCCTTTTCTCCACACCCTCTCCAGCATTTATTGTTTGTAGACTTTTGGATAGCAGCCATTCTGACTGGCTTGAGATGGTACCTTATTATGGTTTTGATTTGCATTTCTCTGATAATGAGTGATGTTGAGCATCTTTTCATGTGTTTGTTAGCCATCTGTGTGTCTTTTTTGGAGAAATGTCTGTGTAGTTCTTTGGCCCATTTTTTGATTGGATCGTTTATTTTTCTGGTATTGAGCTGCATGAGCTGCTTGTGTATTTTTGAGATTAATTCTTTGTCAGTTGCTTCATTTGCTATTATTTTCTCCCATTCTGAAGGCTGTCTTTTCACCTTGCTTATAATTTTCTCCATTGTGCTAAAGCTTTTAAGTTTAATTAGGTCCCATTTGTTTATTTTTGCTTTTATTTCCTTTACTCTGGGAGGTGGGTCATAGAGGATCCGGCTGTGATTTATGTCATAGAGTGTTTTGCCTATGTTTTCCTCTAGGAGTCAATCTCTTTTTCTTTCTCGGTATCTTTTTGTCTCTCTCTCTCTCTCTCTCCCCATCCCTCCTCTCTCTCTCACACACACACATACACACATACCCCTAATAGGTTTTGTTTCTCTGGAGAACCTTTACTTATACAATCACAAGCCTTTTGCTAGAAATCTTGACATGTTTCAACCTTCCCTTTGTCCAATAAACTCTTATTAACACACAGATTACTGAACTTCCCTTCCTCCCTGATAGAATTTTTGGTTCAATATATTCAAAGAACGACTTCCCAAATTTGCCTTTAATTTCTAACGAGTTTCCCTGTTATGCTGACCCTGCTAATTTAAAGACCACACTTGAGAACATCTCCTCTAGATCATAGTGTAAAATATGGGGAAGCAATGAAGGAGCTGCATTATACTAGGAAAAAAAATCACTAAATAAATCATTTAACATGGCCACTTTCTTGGGTCTTTTGACTTGGATCTACTGCAATTCTCATCCATATTCCTGTACCTCAGATTTCTTATTAGTAACAAAGACTTTAGATCGAATTATATTTGATGTTCCTCCTTAGTACAGTTTATAAGATTTTATAAAAACTATTTATTGTGAGAATTAAAGAAAAACAAGGAAATTCTGGAAGTATCTTCTAACAACGAGGAATGATTTGACAGTAGGTAACTGTGAACTTTGTAACTGTGATTTGAATAAATTGTTTTCTCACATGAAAAATATCTGAAAGTAGATGAGTATCATTGTTTTCATGATTGAAAGTTGAGTTCTCTGGAGCAGAGTTTGAGATGAAATTTGGGTTATAAAATCCCCACTTTTTTTTTTTTACTTTTTTAAAACATTTTATTTATTTTTTTAAATTTTATTTTATTTTTAAACTTTACAATCTTGTATTAGTTTTGCCAAATATCGAAATGAATCCACCACAGGTATACCTGTGTTCCCCATCTGTGGGGATCAACACCTAAGGGGAAAAAATGGGAGCAAACAGGATTGGGCAGATAAAGCCTGAAATGTTTGTGCCCAAGAAAATCTCAGCCATCCTCACAGAACACTGCCTAGAAAAGGGTCTTGCGTTAGCCTGGAAGAGCTGGATCTGTCTTAGATTGTGAACTCCATCTCACTCTGTGACTGGAAGAGTGTGACCTCAGCCAGACCGCTTTCAGCAGCTGAATTAGTCCCTGAAAAATTGATGTTTGGTTCCTGTCTACTGATTCTGGGGCTTCCCAGGTGACACTAGTGATAAAGAACCCACTTGCCAATGCAAGAGACATAGAGATATGGATTTGATCCTTGGGTCAGGACTATTCCTGGAGGAGGGCATGGCAACCCACTCCAGTATTCTTGCCTGGAGCATCCCGTGGACAGAGGAGCCTGGAGGGCTACAGTCTATGATGTCGCAAAGAGTTAGAAGTGACTGAAGCGATTTAGCAGCATGCACTGCTGATTCCACTTTCCACACCTAGCAGCCAGTTCTTCCTTGAAGTGGGTAATGGGCGGTACATTGTTTGTCTACCTCAAATATCAACACAAGTCCTCTCTGGCTTTCTTTGCCTTCCTCTCATTCAGAAAATGGCTCCTGCAGTAGCAAGTATTACGTGTAATTCAGAGCACCAAGGGAGAGGAGAAGCACTGATGTCCATCTCTTTTATTAGGAAATAAAAAGATTTCCTAGAAACCATTGAGCATATTTTGCTTATGCTTCACTTACCAGAAAGTAATCACATGACTACATCTGTAGAGGTTGGAAAGGTGAATAGTTTCTGTCTTTAGTGTCTACAATGGAGCAATGAACGGGAAAGATGATTGGATGTGGGAGTCCAGGAAGCTCTTTGTCACTCATTTTGCTAATCACCTAAAATATCTACCGGTTACTTTTCTAGGTACAATGTGTTAAATCCCATGAAGATGTGCAAAATCAGTACTGTTATTCCCAATCCCCAGAGAAAAGCCTGAAAACTAATTTTTTTTCTCTCTCTCGTTTTTTTTTTTTTTTTAAACATTTTCCTCAGTCATTGTCCTGACACCAAGAATTAATAATCTTAGGCTTTAGAAAATTTATTGGAGCAGCAAGCAAGGAAGTTTCCTGGTATTGTATGTAGAGTGCAGTTTTACTAAGAACATGTTCATGTTCTTATTATAGAAAAATAGCATTTACTAAACTTAGTATTTTTATTTTTCCTTTAGAATCCAAATAAGTTTTCTTATCTATCCTGAGAAAATATAGGCAGGTACCTCACAAATGTGGCATGAACTGAAGGTTTCAGGGGCTGTAATTTATATCAAAGCCAAACCAACAGGACTCCTGTCATCTCCTTTCCAAAGCAATATTATCCCAATGGACGTGCTATTTCACTGTAAACCAAGGAGTTCATGCTCAAATATGCAGCTGCCAGCTCACAATTGAACATAAAATGTCTTAAGGAAGCAAGAAAGTAGGTGGGAAAGAAGCTCTACAAATCTCAGGAATCCCTCCTGTTCTTAAGTAGCAGACATTGTGCTAATAAATGAAGATGAGTAATGACCGAGTGAATTATAATAATGCAGATTGTCAAGTGGATACATCATAACTGAAAATAAGGACCATGCTTTCATAATTGCTGAGGAGGATAGGAAGGAGGAGGAATCTAATTATCTTATTTCTATAGCTTGTCTGATTGAAATTTGGCTATATTCAAACTCACTTTCCTGTAAATATATTTCTAGGTCAATTTTGACCTAGCATTTGAATTATTTTTTTCTGAAAACATGTAGGGATTGTATAGAACAGCAGAATAATGTCAGAATTGTAACATCAAAATTATTGCAATAAGGACTATGTTTCTAATAGCAGTATGTATATAACTTCTCAAAATAATTTAGATAGCTCTCTCTTATGGGGTGCTTTTAGAAATTGTTAGAAAAGTAAATACTTTGATATTCTGGAAAAGAATATACTGTTTTCCTAATGAAATTGTAAAATGTCTCTCTGCAACTTTAACAACCAAAATAGACCAATCAATTAGCAGCTTTGAATGAACTGACTTCCAGGAGGGCAAAATAAGCAGTGAATTAAAAAACTTGTTATTTTAAATAAAAACAGTAGAAGACTCTAAAAATGATGAAACAATCAACTGCTAAAGCTAATTTGATTTAGTCTCAACTAGGTATGACACATTTTACACACATTATCTCATGTATAAAAGAAATATGGAAGCTATGAATATATTATTAAAAAACTAGCTATTTATGAATAACTTTCCACACAATATTATTTATCCTTTTAAGCCATTCCTTGACTATTTTTTTTATTATTTCTCAATAAAAATTCCAAAGAGGCAATTTAATCACTTACAGAAAGATTTCAAACATATATTCTCTTGGTGTTATTTCTTTAGGGAATAGTGTTCTCTTCTTTCAATATTGATTTATGTGTTAATATTTTTTATGCCATGGAACATCAATGGATATATTATTCAAGGGGCTATATCTCTAAATTATATTAGAATAGAATTTATCTACTTTCATAATTAAAGTTCCAGGAGATATTTTTCACAGGAATAGAAATATAATTTTTAATATCCAACTTAATGCTACTACAAATAATTGCATTATTTTCCTAATGAACTACTATCACCAAGCCTCCATGTTCAGAGAACTATATTAATTTTGACAGTATTAATTTTGTGTACATAGTTCACTCGGGTAATTTTCTAAATAGAGGATACATTTACTCAATATGGAAAATATGTTTTGAGTGTTGTTTTTAAGGTGTGGTTTTAAATTTGATAATTAATAAGATGGAAACAATTGATTATATTTAATGTTTAGCAACACCCCTCTCCCCTACTATAGATGGTTGGGGAGCAGCAAGATGGCTGAACATCTGAATTTCTTGTTTTTTTTTTTTTATTTCTTCAGATTTCCCAAAGGTATATATTAAAATACAGAAATGACAAGTTTAGAGCCACAAACACATGCAGAACTCAAGATAAGTTCATGTGAAAGGAATTAATGGCAGCGTAACCAGAGTTGTAATGTTAAATATTTCTGCAGTGTGAGAGGCAGCGTATTGTTATCATGGGGGCACAGACTTGGAGCAAGACTACCTGAGACAAAACTAGGCTCCACTCACCATCTGCATGCCTGTAGGCAAGTTGGTGCCTCTCTATCAATGTGGAACATTACCATAATATACTTAATATACTAGTGACTTAAAGCATTAACATAACTTTCCAAGGGACCTATTTTATTAATAAGAGCCCAGTTGAAACCCAAGGACAGTTGAGTTTGAATAATAAAGCCTGGTTAAATATTTCAAAGTATGAAAATAATTTTTAATTTTATGATATTAATGAATGCATAGTAATTTATGTATTTGAATCTCTTGTTTCTATTCTTCAAAATTCATCTCTTATTTTTCCATCTCTTCTCTCTTTTAGCTATAATCTGACTTGGAGGCAGGGCAAAAAGGAAAACGCACACTCCTAGAACATTTCTTAGAAATAGAAGTCCTGTGAACATCATAAATAACTTTTAAAATTAGAATATTAAGAAAAATATCTTAACCACAAAAACCAGAAGCTAGTCCCAATCTGTTTTTATTTCCTTCCTAAGGTAAAATCAGAAATATTAGAATTATATACAAAATATATATAAAATGAAAGACCAGATGCATCCTTTCATTTTCCTCTACCCTTCTGTTTGCATTCCGCTTACACACAATACTGTTTATTAAACTAAGAAGATGTTTTGTCAGCTTTTATTTTTCACCAACCACTCTCAATTAGCCTGTGACACAACTGAAAGCACTGTCAGATGATATTAAAGATAGGCAACGTTCCAAATGAACGTAAATTGAACAATTTAATTATCTGCCGCCAGTACTCTGTGTGCCTCCGTTTCCATTCCACAGAAACAGCTGCCTATCCAATTATTTCTATCCGTGGAATCTCAAGACGCAGTTTCCTAATATCGTAGTTACTGGACAACGGAAACAGATACTTTCCCTGGTTTATGAATGAACCCTCAGAGTATTCAGTTAATCATGGAGGGATTTAAGTAAAATCAGTTTGTTTCAGAAAATGATTTAATGTTGAAGGGTTGTTTAGAAAATGATTTAATGTTGAAGGCAGGGGCTCAGGTTCGCTTTAACAAAGTGTACATATCTATTTGCTTCCTCTTATACAAATGAGAGAAACAAAGATAAATAGATGTATTAACTATAAAAATCTATGGCTCAAGGAAGGGAGTTATTATTTGTGCTGGGGAAATGAAACGGTTTTTACACTAAAAACTATACTTCTATGTATGAGTGTATACATACACATGTATAAAATCACAGCACTATATAATTACAACTTCACTGTGGGAATTAGTTGTAAATATATGGGGTCTTTGATACCCTGAGATTGGCACTGAGAAAATAATATTCTAAAGAAGAGATGATTATAAAATATACTGTTTGATCTTATTGTGGAAAAACTAGTGTTGGGGTGGGAAAAACTATAAGTGGTTTTAAACATTTTACATAGTTTGACATGTTTATACCCTCAAGACTGCCACAAACAGTGACTTTATAAATCTTTTTTGGTCTTAATATTTCTGTTCCGACAGATCAGTGAGCATGAGGGGTGAAGAGAGTAATGAAACTTCAAATACCTTAGTATACTGTCATCTTTAGTAGACTTTCTATTCTATTACCTTCTGCATCTAGCAAGAGGTTACTTACAGAGGTAGAAAATACTTATTTTCTCTGAGACTCAATTAATTGTTTTGCTCAGTGATTAGGTTTGATTAGATGTTCTCTTAGTATCTTTATATTTAAACTTTGTGATTAAAACACAAAATAGAAAATAACCACAGATCCAGAATATTTTAGAGACATACTTACAGATATCAATACTAAAAATTACTTGAAGAGATAAAAAGGGAGAGAAAAACCGAAATCTGCGCACAGGGAAGTCTTGGGGGTATGAATGAAAAAGTAATTGCTGTTGTATTCTCCTTTTCTTATATTCAAATTAGTAAGACATAAATATATTTCAGGGGGTTTCAAACTGACTGGAACTTAAATAATATCCATATAGAATCATTCATGTTATGGATGAGAAAACCATAACTTTGAGAGGATTAAATAGATTAAAGCATGGGTATTATCACGAATCTTTTCATTAATTCATTTATCACTCATTTAAATAAACACTATTGCATAGAACACTTTGTTAAGCACTAGAGAACAAATACAAATATGCCATTGACCCTGCCTTTGAGAATATTTTATGTTCTTGGAAGGAAAAGCAAATTTCCTTCAACAAATGTCTCATAATTAAAGACAAAGTTGTTCATAGTTAAAAATGTTCTTTGATTTAAATATGTGTGTGTGTATATATATATATATATTAATATGAGAGAGCATTGTAAGTTCATCAATTTTAGAAAGCAGGAAAATAGTATAAAATGTTCCAACAAAGAATAGTCCAGTCCCAGATGGCTTTAATAATGAATTATCTCTAACATTTAAGGAAATAAATGCCAATTCTATTCAAACTCTTTCAGGAAAATAGAAGAAGAGGAAATAATTTCCAACTAATTTCATGAGGTCACTATTAACCTAATATCAAAGCTCAACAAATACATTTCAAGAAGTAAATGTTATAGACCAATACTTTTTATAAGGATGCACACAAAAATCCTCAATAAAATATTAGCAAAATCAAATCCAGTAACATGTATAAAGTCCAGTACATCATTACTAAGTTGGACTCACCTCAATCAGTGTAATTCACCATATTCACAATATAAAGAAGAAAAAATATGACCATTTCAATAGATGCAGAAGTATATTTGAAAAAATTCAGCACCAAGTCATTTTTAAGACTTTAACCCACATGCAAAAAGAGAACTTCCACAAACTTCTAAGGGCCATTTATGGGAAATCTGCAGCTAGCCTCATAATTAAGGGTGAATATTTGGTATTTTCTCTCTAGGATTAGGAATAAAGCAAGGATGCCTGCCCTCCCTGTTACCATTCAACTTTAATATTGGAGGTCCTAGGTATTACAATAATGAAATGAATATCAAAAAGACATAATGGTCAACAAAAATTATGTAATAAAAATTCATATTTCAGTAAAACATTATTGTTTACATAGGAAATTCTCAAGGACTTAACAAAACAGCTACTAAAAGTAATGTGTTAATTTATCAAAGTGGTACAAGGTTAATGTATAAAACTTTTGCTTTGTTATATAACAAAGAAAAACAATTGGAAAATTAAATATTCTGTTTAAAATAGTGCAAAAATATAATGCAACAAGTAATTGATTTAATAAAATATAAGCAAAGCTATACACACTAAAAACTATAACATATTACTGATAGAAAATAAAGGAGACCTAAATAGAGATATTCACTATGTTCATGGATTGGAGGAGTTAGCATTGTTAACATGTTAATTTTCTTTAAATCAATCCATAGAACTAACCCAATCTCAATCAAAATCTTAGCATTTTTTGGTAGCAATTAATAAGTTGATTTGAAAATTTATGAAAGTGCAAGTATTTCATAAGAACCAAAGTCACTTTTAAAAACAACAAAGAAGACATACCTTACCTGACTTTAAGACTTGCTATGAAGCTCCAATACCATGGTCACCTGATGCAAAGAGCTGACTTATTGGAAAAGACCCTGATGCTGGGAAAGAGTGAGGGCACGAGGAGAAGGGTGTGACAGAGGATTAGGTGGTTGGACGGCATCACTGACTCCATGGATGTGAGTTTGAGCAAACTCCGGGAACAGTGGAAGACAGGGAAGCCTGGCGTGGTACAGTTCGTGGTGTGGCAAAGAGTGGACATGACTTAGCAACTGAACAGCAACAAGTGAAGCCACAATAATCAAGACAGCATGGCCCTGATGAAATGACAGACATGTCAAATGGTCAGCAGAACAGAATGGTGAATCCAGAAGAACATCTGTGCATGTATGATCACTTGATATTTCTCAATGGTCTAAAAGCAATTCAATGACTCGAAAAAAAAAAATCTGTAATAAATAGTGTTGGAACCACTGGATATCCCTGAAGAAAAAGAAAACGTTAAACCATGTCATATATAATACACAAAAGTTCTCTTGAAATGCCTCACAATTATAGTGGTAAAAATATAAAACTTCCAGCAGGGAAAATCTTTGAAAATTTCTGTTAGCTATTGTTTTCTTAGATAGAACATAAAAAGCATGAACCACAAAGAAAAAATGAAAAATTCAACTTCATGAAAATTAAGACAGTTACCTTTTTAAAAGACACCTTAAGATAATAAAAAAGCAACCCATATAAATGTGAAAATATATGCAGCAATAAATAATTAGTGATTCACCATAGTGCCAAAAACATCATTTGAATAAATATATGGTTGAGCAATAATAAAGATTTATAACTTAATAATGAGAGCAAGTAAGCCAATTATAATGGGCAAAAAGGTTTGAACAGATTTCAAAATAGAAAATTTTTGGCAAATAGACTCATGAAAATATACTTAATAAAAATCATAAGGGAAGTATAACTCATAATGAGTTATCACTATCTATTCATTAAAGTGGCTAAAATAAATAATATTGACAGTACCAAGTGTTGGGATGGGTGTGAACAACATATATAACTTTTCAAAATGTAAAAGTAAATAGCCATAAAACTGTAGAAGTTTCTTAAAATATTGAATATCTACGTGCCTTATGACAGCACGGTTGTACTCCTAAGAATTTTCCCAAGTGAAGTGAAAAGGTATTTCTATATAGATTTTTATGTGAATAATCATATCAGCTTTATTCACAATAGACAAAAGTCCTAAGCACAAAGATGCTGTGTTAACAGCACAATAGGGGAAAGGGGCCTTTCTTCATCTTGTTCACCATCAGATGGCTGAGCAGCCCTTATACCTTGGTGTTTGAAAACATTTACTCCTGGGGCATTCTGTTTGGAAACTGACCAGATATATCTTGGATGATATCATGATGTGGCAGGTACAGGTTGGGGTTTTGCTAGTTCAGAGCAGCAAAATGACCCACCACCGAAGTAGAAAACATCTGCAAACAGGATGAAATATTGTGAAATAGTGGCCTGAGTGGCATGTTGCAATGAGAGCCTTTGACAAGTTAACTGGAGGAGACGAGCTGAGGTCAGAGAAGCAAAGAGCAGAAGCAGGTCCAAGTTGGATTGATTCGATGTAGCAGATGGCATGTGCAGCATACCTTAAAAGAGGATTGAAACCCTCCTTATCAGGGCAATGGGGAATCAGATTAGTACATTAACAATAATATCAATATTTTACTCTAGTAGATAAATTTGGGAAACTTTATGTTAATTAAACATACAAGAGGATTCCTAGCAATAGTCACAAAAATTAGGATGCCAGACAGAAATATATGCATCTTGTCTCTCAGTGAAGGTCTTGTAAAGTTGGGATACCAGATGTAGGGTTCAAACCCTTCTTTCTTCAGGAAGATCTAGATTCTAAGTTCCCTCATGATTGTGGGTCGTTACGCTAGGCGTGGGTTTTATGGCAAAATTGAGTCCCAGCCTCTCCTATCTGTTTCAGTGTGATTTTCTTCTCATTTGTTGTTGTCACTTAGCCAGTCTTTATTTATTTTTTAACAGGAAATGGTTCCATATTGTAGCTGTAGAGTCAGTGTGTCTGTGGGAGAAGTAAGTTCAGGATCTTCCTATATCACCTCTTGAACTGAAACCTCCTTTCCAACCTCTGCATCCCTACCTATACATCATCTGACTTTGGTGGCCATTGAGGTTTAAGCTTGCTCGTGGTTTTTTCCCCCAGGACAGGGACCAACAGAGAATAAGTCCTTAAACAGGTACCACGACCAGGACACAGCAAAAGTAATAGACCCAGGAGCTCAGTCTTTCTGTGAAGGAGGCCTATTAGCTAATCATGATGACTGCAGCCTGAGGGGCAGGCTTCTAATTAAACATGTATCTAATGGCAGATTGTAGTTCTTTCCAGAGACCAAAGAGGGGGGTGCTATCTTTACACTCATCCTCTGTCATGCTCTGGAGCACCAGTGTTTCCTGAAGGGGAGCTTGCAAAGTGCAGCCATTGCTCCTTACCTTGGATGAGGGGTATCTCCTCACCGCCGCCCTTCCTGACCTTCAAGAGTAGTTCAAGTGGGGGAAAAAAAAAGAATGAATAAAGTACAGATGGTCTGTGGGACTTATGGGAGAACATCAGTCAACTAACATTCACATTACTTTATAGGTTCCCAAAAGAAGAGAGAGAGAAATGGGTAGAAATCTTACTTGAATAAATAATGGCTGAAAACTTACCTAACTTGGGGAAGGATACAGACCTCCAACTCCAAGAGTCAAAGAGAGTTCCAAAGATGAACCCAAAGTGACTTACACCAAAACATGTTATAATTAATACATCAAGAGTTAAAGACAAGGAAAGAATATGAAAGAAGAGAAAAACAGCATAGAAGAACACCCCCTTAAGACTATTGGCAGATTTTCCAGCACAAATTCTGCAGGCCAGAAGGGAGGGGCACAGTATATTCAGGCTGCAGAAAGAAAAAAAAGAAATTCCAACTAGGAATACTCTTCTCTGGCAAAGTAGTCATTAAAAATTGAAGGTCAAGTAAAGCCTTTTCTAGACAAGCAAAAGTTAATGAGTTCATCTCCACTAAAATTTCCTTTAAAACAATATTAATAGGACTTTTTAAGTTGAAAGGAAAGGTGATAGTTAGTGACAAGACCACATATGAAGGAATATATCTCACTGGAAAGGTAAATATCAAGAAAAAGTAGTGGATTAGTTACTTTAAGGCTAACATGAAGGTTAAGAAGTATAAAAAAAGTAACTGGAAAAAAAAATAAATAACTGTGTTACAATAATTTGTTAAGAAATACACAGAATACAAATACTCAAAATGTGGCCTCAAAAGCATAAAATTTAGGGGCAGAATTTAAAATGTTGAACTTTACAATGGAATTAAACATAAGTTGTTATCAACTTAAAATAGACTGTTACAGATATAAGGTGTTATATGTAAGCCTCATGAGAACCAAGAAACAAAAATCTATGTATGGTAAATACACAAAAGATAAAAAGAAAGAAATGCAGGTATAACAGTAAAGAAAGCCATCAAACCACAAAGGAAGAGAGCAAGAGAAAAACAAAGGAGTAAGAGGAACTACAAAAACAGCCAGAAAACAATAAGCAAAATGGGAATAACACATGTATTATTTGCTCAGTTGTGTCCAACTCTTTGTGGCCCCATGGACTGTAGCCCACCAGGCTCCTCTGTCCATGGGATTCTCTAGGCATGAATACTGGAGTGGGTAGCCATTCCCTTCACTGGGGGATCTTACTGACACAGGGATCGAACCCAAGTCTCCTTCATTGCAGGCAGATTTTTCACCCTCTGAGCCCCCAGGGAAGCCCAATAAACACATACCTAGCAATAATTACTTTAAATTTAAATAAACTAAATTCATTAAAAGAAATAAAGTGGCTTAAAAAAAAAGACTCATCTCTTTGCTGCCTTAAAGAGACTCACTTCAGATATGAAGACATGCAAGACTAAAAGTGAAGGGATAGAAAGAAATACTCCATGTAAATACTAACCAAAGAAAGCTTGAATAGTTACATCACACAAAATAGACTTTAACAAAAGACTGTAGTAAGAGACAAAGAAAGGCATTACATAATGATAAAGGGCTCAGTCTAACAAGAAGATACGATATCTGTAAATATTTATGTATCTAAATAACATCTAAATAAGCAAACATTAACAGACCTAAAGGAAGAGATAGCAACACAATAATAGTAGGAAACCTTAAGACTCCACTAACATCATGGATTGATCATGTAGACAGAAATTATAAGGAAACATAAACTTTAAATATAACACATTAGAACAGATGGGCTTACATATTTACTGGGCTTTACATCCAAAAGCAACAGAATATACATTTTTCTCAACTGCACAGGGAACAGTTTCTTAGATAATATGGTAGGCCAGAAAACAATTCTTAAATAATTGAAGTAAGTTAAAATCATTAAAAATAAATCATCTTTTCCAAAAACAGTTCCATAAAGCTAGCAATTAATTGCACAAGGAAAACTGTAAAATTTATAAATATATAGAGATAAGATCGAAGAAGGCAATGGCACCCCACTCCAGTACTCTTGCCTGGAAAATCCCACAGATGGAGGAGCCTGGTAGGCCGCAGTCCATGGGGTCGCTAGGAGTCGGACACGACTGAGCGACTTCACTTTCACTTCTCACGTTCATGCATTGGAGAAGGAAATGGCAACCCAGTCCAGTGTTCTTGCCTGGAGAATCCCAGGGACGGTGGAGCCTGGTGGGCTGCCATCTATGGGGTTGCACAGAATCAGACACGACTGAAGTGACTCAGCAGCAGCAGAGAAAATACTACTGAACAACTAATGGGTCAAAGAAAAACTCAAAAAAGATACCTTGAAACAGGTGAACATGATAATGTAAAATAACAAATTTCATGGAGGGTAGCAAAAACAGTTCTAAGATGAAAGTTGATGTGCCTACCTCAAGAAATAAGAAAAGTTTCAAACAACAACATAACTCTGCACCTCAGTGGACTAGAAAAAGAACAAATGAATGCAGTAGTAGAAGTTAGTTAGTAGAAGGAAGTAAATAACAAAGATTAAACAAATAGAGACTCAAAAGACAATCAGTTCAATTTAGTTGCTCAGTCGTGTCCAACTCTTTGCCACCCCATGGACTGCAGCACACCAATAGAGAAGGTCAATGAAACCAAGAGCTGGTTCAGAGTTTTAATAGCTCTGTGTCAGGATTCTCAGGTGTTTGTTTAGATTGCAGAGTTTTGTTTAGTTGTGATTTTTTTTTCTTTTTTAGTGTGCATTAGTCAGACTTTCCCAGAGAAACACAACCAATAGGTGATTTTATATATACATACTTAATATACACACATATAGGTATGAAAATATTTATTATAATGTACTGGTGTACATATCTGTGGAGACTGAGAAGTAGTAAGATCTGTTGTTGGCAAGCTGGAGACCCAGAATAGCTTGTGGTGCATTTCAAAGGCCTGTGTAATGGAGTTCAGGAACTGTGAACTGGTTCACAAATATTTTCTTGATTTAAACTTTATTTTGGTTTCTCGAATTTTTTTCAATTTAATTTTTATGATTCTTTTTTATATAAAATTTAGATTCTGAAACTGATTATTCATTTCAAAAATAACTAGTCTAAAATGATAGAGTATTCTAAATATTGCAGTGTAGTGTCATAAGAGGCATGGCACCTGGAAATTATGACTTTCTGAGTGACTCATTCTTGCTCAACATCCAGATAGTTGATTTGGATAACATACTTATCTAAAAGTATCTTTCTGCAATATGAGGTGATGACATGAGATGATATCCAAGATCCCTTCTAGCTCCAACACTTTTTACTTCTATAAAAAGAGTAATACTATTTTTATCACAAGCAGGGAATACTGTGTTGGAAAGAAAAAAAAAAGGTTATGAAGAAGAACTATTGAAAAATACAGAGACAGTGGAAATAATTTCTCTTACCACCACTAACAGGATTAAACTGTTGTCCTAATTATACCTTTTGTTTTAACCATTTGTCAAGTGTTATTTCTTGCTTATTTCTCCAATTTCTATTATAAGGCTTCAATACCCTCCAAAGTCTCTCCATCCTAATGAATTCTATGCATACCTTGGGCATGTTTCACATGTGAACCAAAATTATCGTTCAACTATGAAACTCCTCCCTTAAGTGTTCATCTTTGGGGCCATTCTAGTGGGTTCTATCTCTCCCACTAATCTATTTACTGTCAGGCATCACCGTCATTGCCTCCCTCTGGGTATCAACATTGCTTCTGTCAGCATCCACTGTTGTTTGTGCTTTTTGAAGACCTTTGATAAAGTCAGTGTGTGAACCTTATATAAGCTGGCAGTTTTCCTCTCTCTCTGCTTGAGTGTTGTTTTTATCCTCAGGGGTACCAAAGACATACTGCAATGTCTTAGAAAAACTTTTGTGAATTAAATGTTTTGGATTTTATCAGTAACTATTGTCATGTACTCCCACCATAAATACATATACTATTTCAGCTTGTCCTTTGTGATAAATGGGTGGAATGAGAAAGTAAACAAAAATTAGTTACTGTGATAAATGAATGACCATTTGTGCTTGGATTCTAAATTGATTGTGAGGAAAGAGAAACAAGAGCAGGCCTAGACACATGAAGCCAAGAATTCATGAGTGTGTAGTGTGTCTGTACTGTGGTGCTTAAGAGGAGGTATGCTGTTGTGCTATAATGTTCTATACATATAAGAGAGATCATCAAAGAACTAAACCAAGAAAGAGTTGTCTTAGAGTAATGTCGTCTGTATTCATCTGAAGGAGATGACTAGGGGATGCACAGGTTATTTAATGAATTCATTATTCAGTAACCATTTTTGATGACAAATTGGATGGAAGGTAAAAACATCATATCAGAGTTAAATATGATATAAAAGTATATATAGCTATATAGAATGAAAGGGGCAGAATATGCCATCCCAGATATGCCACTTTGGCATATTAATTATTTTGAATTAAAGTTACTTAAGAAACATCCAGTGCAAGAAAGACATTACAACTCTCCTTTGTCCCTCTGAAGTGAAGTGAAATGAATTCACTCAGTCGTGTCCGACTCTGTGTGACCCCATGGACTATAGTCTACCAGGCTCCATAGTCCATGAAATTTTTCAGGCAAGAGTACTGGAGTGGGTTGCCATTTACTTCTCCAGGGGATCTTCCTGACCTAGGGATCGAACCCAGGTCTCCTGCATCGCAGGCAGACGCTTTACCATCTAAGCCATCTCCCATGAAATGTACCCTTCCTATGCCAGGAGGGTGGAAGAGGTATCCTTATCACTAGAGGTAGGGTACTAGGAGGGTGGAAAAGGTATCCTTATCACCACAGTTAGGGTGCCAAGGGGTTAGAAGAGGTATCCTTATCACCAGAGTTAAGGAATTCAGGGCTGAGAAGCCTGTATAAACAGACCTTGTTAGTTCTTCACTAATTTACTACCCCAAGCCGTAACAGTTGTCAACACATTTATTATTTCTTTGTCTAAAACATTTCAAATCTGCCTGCTTTGATTTGTCTTTGTATGTTACACTTTTATGAGCTCCCATATGTAAAAAAATTAAATTTGGTTTATCCTGTTAATCTTTCTGATATCAATATAATTATTCAGTTCAGTTCAGTTTGGGTCCGACTCTTTGTGACCCCATGAATCACAGCACACCAGGCCTCCATGTCCATCACCAACTTCAAGAGTTTACTCAAACTCTTGTCGATCGAGTCGGTGATGCCATCCAGCCATCTCATCCTCTGTCATCCAATTCTCCTCCTGCCCCCAATCCCTCCCAGCATCAGGGTCTTTTCCAATGAGTCAACTCTTCTCATGAGGTGGCCAAAGTACTGGAGTTTCAGCTTTAGCATCAGTCCTTCCAAAGAACACCCAGGGCTGAACTCCTTCAGAATGGACTGGTTGGATCTCCTTGAAGTCCAAGGGACTCTCAAGAGTCTTCTCCAACACCACAATTCAAAAGCATCAATTCTTCAGCTCTCAGCTTCTTCACAGTAAAACTCTCACATCCATACATGCCCACTGGAAAAACCATAGCCTTGACTAGACGGACCTTTGTTGGCAAAGTAATGTCTCTGCTTTTTAATGTGCTATCTAGGTTGGTCATAACTTTTCTTCCAAGGAGTAAGCGTCTTTTAATTTCATGGCTGCAATCACCGTCTGCAGTGATTTTGGAGCCCCCCAAAATAAAGTCTTACACTGTTTCCACTGTTTCCCCATCTATTTCCCATGAAGTGTGGGACCAGATGCCGTGATCTTAGTTTTCTGAATGTTGAGTTTAAACCAATTTTTTCACTCACTAGTAACGTAATGCTCAAAATTCTCCAAGCCAGGCTTCAGCAATATGTGAACCGTGAACTTCCAGATGTTCAAGCTGGTTTTAGAAAAGCAAGAGGAACCAGGGATCAAATGGCCAACATCCGCTGGATCATGGAAAAAGCAAGAGAGTTCCAGAAAAACATCTATTTCTGCTTTATTGACTATGCCAAAGCCTTTGACTGTGTGGATCATAATAAACTGTGGGAAATTCTGAAAGAGATGGGAATACCAGACCACCTGACCTGCCTCTTGAGAAGCTTGTATGCAGGTCAGGAAGCAACAGTTAGAACTGGACATGGAACATCAGACTGGTTCCAAATAGGAAAAGGATTATGTCAAGGCTGTATATTGTCATCCTGATTATTTACCTTATATGCAGAGTACATCGTGAGAAATGCTGGGCTGGAAGAAGCACAAGCTGGAATCAAGATTGCCAGGAGAAATATCAATAACCTCAGATATGCAGATGACACCACCCTTATGGCAGAAAGTGAAGAGGAACTAAAAAGTCTTTTGATTAAAGTGAAAGAGGAGAGGACCAGTAAAAATCCTAGAAGGGAAGAAGAAAAGTTTTTCTCCCCTTCAGGAGCTATAAAGGAGGTGGCTACTACTTTTACATCAGAAGGTGAAAAATATTGCAGTTGTTGTCATTGGCTTTTTCAGTTCAGTTCAGTCGCTCAGTCGTGTCCGACTCTTTGCGACCCCATGAATCACAGCACGCCAGGCCTCCCTGTCCATCACCAACTCCCGGAGTTCACCCAGACTCACGTCCATCGAGTCAGTGATGCCATCCAGCCATCTCATCCTCTGTCATCCAATTCTCCTCCTGCCCTCAATCCCTCCCGGCATCAGAGTCTATTCCAATGAGTCAACTCTTCCCATGAGGTGGCCAAAGTACTGGAGTTTCCGCTTTAGCATCATTCCTTCCAAAGAAATCCCAGGGCTGATCTCCTTCAGAATGGACTGGTTGGATCTCCTTGCAGTCCAAGGGACTCTCGAGAGTCTTCTCCAACACCACAGTTCAAAAGCATCAATTCTTCGGCGCTCAGCCTTCTTCACAGTCCAACTCTCACATCCATACATGACCACAGGAAAAACCATAGCCTTTACTAGACGGACCTTTGTTGGCAAAGTAATGTCTCTGCTTTTGAATATGCTATCTAGGTTGGTCATAACTTTCCTTCCAAGGAGTAAGCGTCTTTTAATTTCATGGCTGCAGTCACCATCTGCAATGATTTTGGAGCCCCCCAAAATAAAGTCTGACACTATTTCCACTGTTTCTCCATCTATTTCCCATGAAGTGATGGGACCAGATGCCATGATCTTCGTTTTCTGAATGTTGAGCTTTAAGCCAACTTTTTCACTCTCCACTTTCACTTTCATCAAGAGGCTTCTTAGTTCCTCTTCACTTTCTGCCATAAGGGTGGTGTCATCTGCATATCTGAGGTTATTGATATTTCTCCCGGCAATCTTGAATCCAGCTTGTGTTTCTCCCAGTCTAACGTTTCTCATGATGTACTCTGCATATAAGTTAAATAAGCAGGGTGACAATATACAGCCTTGGCGTACTCCTTTTCCTATTTGGAACCAGTCTGTTGTTCCATGTCCACTTCTAACTGTTGCTTCCTGACCTGCATACAAATTTCTGAAGAGGCAGATCAGGTGGTCTGGTATTCCCATCTCTTTCGGAATTTTCCAGTTTATCATGATCCACACAGTCAAAGGCTTTGTCATAGTTAATAAAGCAGAAATAGATGTTTTTCTGGAACTCTCTTGCTTTTTCCATGATCCAGCGGATGTTGGCAATTTGATCTCTGGTTTCTCTGCCTTTTCTATGTCAACTCCAATAGCTTGGTTTGTGTTCTTTAGCATAAAGGATCAGTGCCTGAGAGTTTTCAAGCAACCACCCATCTCCCATGAAGGAGTGAGCGTAAAGATAATTTGAGTTACATACAATATGTTAAATTCTTATTGTTTCCTGCTTCTGATGACTACCGTTTTATTATTAAGCCAAATGTGTCTTTTTCACTCTCTTTTCTTGGTAGAAATGCATTCCCAAGAGGCTTTTAAGTTTCTCATGCAAACAACCTTTGAGTCAATCTGAGCCAATTTGCTTTTTTTTTTTTCAAGGTATGTACAAATATTAGTATTGGATTTAGTTGGGTTGCAAGGTGGACTATACCCATCAATAAACATGTGTCTAGATAAATTATTCAGCAGCTTTGTGTCTCTTATATCTCACTTGTAAAGTGAAGTGAAGAGTAGTATCTATTTTAAATCTTTAACTCACTTCCTATCACAAAATGTCTTAAGTAGATTAAAATTAATGTACGTGCTAAGTTAATGACATGATAGAAGTAGAAAAATTGAGAACAGGTGTTTTTAATATAAGTAAAATAGTAAAGCTAAAATATTGTTTGAAAGCGTAAGTAATCATCAATATTAATTTTGTTATGAGCTGTCATCATCTTAGTTAAATAGGGGGACACAGTGAGTTACAGAGTTTGCAATATCAAAATTAAGTTTGAGCCCTTTTTCTACTCAGAAAGCCACAAGAGGAGGATGTTGCTCCCCATCAAGTACAAAGCCATATAAATTATAAAATTAAAACTTTTTAAAAAAAACTCACTAGAGATGTTTTTTTATAAGGCTGAAGTGGTAAGGCAAGCAGATGAACTGAATTCCAAAGGGTAACCAGCAGAGGAGGAGATAGAGAATATACTGAACATTACATGTCTGGCAGATTGTGGGAGGAAGAAATGTTAGGCATGAACACAAGTACAAGCATGCACACCTGTGCCTGCAGGCCTGCAGGTGGTAACTGGTTCATGCTGGGGACAGGACTTGTTCCTATGTATTGGGATCTTTTCTTATGCAAAGTAAAAGCTGACTTATGCTAGGAGGAAAAGGAGAAAAGCCTTTAACCCTATGGCCCCAGAACAGCATCCACTACCACTGGAAAAAGGATAAAAGCAGAAGCCCTCTAGAGCTAATGGAAAAGCTGGAACCTCCCCAGTACCTCTGACTCAAGAAAATCTTGGCAGCTGTTTGTTTCTACATCCATTTTGTGCTGATACTCAAGAAAGGGCAGGTAACTCACTAGTGCTGAGGATCCTTCATTGATTCAAAGCAAAGATTACCTACTGCTGTTCATTATTAAGCAATAAATTAATCAGTAGAATTAGATCAGAGACTGAGGGTCCATACAGGGGATGTGAAGGAATTACAATTAATATATTAAAAGATATATTAGTAGAAAAAGTGAATGGAAGAGTAAGGATTTCATGAAAGAAAGAAAAAAGAAATCAGTCACAGAAGTGCTTGAAATTAAAACCAACTAATCAAATAAAAAAGAAAGCACTGAATTAGAGAGTGTGTAGTCCATATTCTCTGAAGATAAATGCTATTAGCGGCATAATACTAGTGATGGAAGAAATGTATCAATAGAAATCCCTATGAAAGAAAATGGAGAGTGAGTCGAGGGATGCTGGCAGAGCCATCAGACAAAAAGGAAGTATGATTCTATATGAAAGAGAATGGAAAGGAAGGAAGGCATGGTTTGTGAAAGTTTCTTCCATATATGGGTTCTAAAGAAACTCTCCAAGGGTACATAAGATGACTTATATAAGAGTGTTTAAAATGCTTTCTGTTTTTGTAGCAAAGAATTACAGATAACCTTACTGGTTCCAAATAGGAAAAGGAGTATGTCAAGGCTGTATGTTGTCACCCTGCTTATTTAACTTATATGCAGAGTACATCATGAGAAACACTGGGCTGGAAGAAGCACAAGCTGGAATCAAGATTGCTGGGAGAAATATTAATAACCTCAGATATGCAGATGACATCACCCTTATGGTAGAAAGTGAAGAGGAACTAAAAAGCCTCTTGATGAAAGTGAAAGAGGACAGTGAAAAAGTTGGCTTAAAGCTCAACATTCAGAAAACGAAGATCATGGCATCCGGTCCCATCACTTCATGGCAAATAGATAGGGAAACAGTGGAAACAGTGTCAGACTTTGTTTTTCTCAGCTCCAAAATCACTACAGATGGTGATTTCAGCCATGAAATTAAAAGACGCTTACTCCTTGGAAGAAAAGTTATGACCAACCTAGACAGCATATTCAAAAGCAGAGACATTACTTTGCCAACAAAGGTCCTTCTAGCCAAGGCTATGGTTTTTCCTGTGGTCATGTATGGATGCAAGAGTTGGACTGTGAAGAAAGCTGAGCACTGAATAATTGATGCTTTTGAACTGTGGTGTAGGAGAAGACTCTCGAGAGTCCCTTGGACTGCAAGGAGATCCAACCAGTCCATTCTAAAGGAGATCAGTCCTGGATGTTCTTTGCAAGGAATGATGTTAAAGCTGAAACTCCAGTACTTTGGCCACCTCATGGGAAGAGTTGACTCATTGGAATAGACTCTGATGCCGGGAGGGATTGAGGGCAGGAGGAGAATTGGATGACAGAGGATGAGATGGCTGGATGGCATCACTGACTCGATGGACGTGAGTCTGGGTGAACTGCGGGAGTTGGTAATGGACAAGGAGGCCTGGCGTGCTGCGATTCATGGGGTCGCAAAGAGTCAGACATGACTGAGTGACTGAACTGAACTGAACTAGGCATCCCTTGCTGTGAAAAATGAGAAATTAAATGCAGTATGAGCATATAATGGAAGATTTCGCACAGTAAGTAGCACACATGTACATATCTACGTCACAAAACACTGTATGTTTCCTAGGACACATTTACAGCTAAGCGTATTGGCAATGGAATGGGTTGGAATACTATGTACTCAATATTCTAGAGGTAGGATAGAAATAAGAGAGGATTGTGACTGGAAAAGGATGAGGACAAGCAAATATAAAATAAATTCAAGGAGGGCTTTGGACATAATGATGCTGATAATGTGATATGAACTTAATTCTGTATATATGATATATGAAGTTCTTTTAAAAACAAAAGAAAGAAAAAGAAAGATCTGTATCTTCTTCCTTTAGTTAAACAGCATTTCCTGACTTCTTACTATGAAGATGCAAGTACTGGTATATGTACTTTTCCCTATACCTTCAACTTCAATAATCTAGACCTTTTATCTACACCTAATCTATACCTAAAAAGATAAACTAATATTATCTTTTTAGCGTTGGTTAATCCCTTTAGCGTCTATATTTTAGTCTTCTATATTTTGTCTACCAGTTGATTCTAAAAAACAACAATAAAGGAGTTTTTTAATCATTGTGACTATGTGAATAGTATGCATTGCAAAGCCAAATAGTGTCCTGGAATTACACCTTCTACTCTAATTGTTGAGTGTTAACAATTACCAAACCACTAAAATGGGAGTGTCCCTTGGATCTACATCAGATAGTTCAACTTTTCTTACTTAGCATCAACTATGCAATACCTGTAGCCATTTTTATTTGCATCATATGTGGATGATACTGTTTTTTGGAGGGAAGTGACTGCTAGTTTTTTATAATTTTTAATTTGTTGAGAATAAAGACAATAAGCTCTCTACTAATCCATTAATATCATCCATTTCTCAATTAGTTATCGGTTATGTGGAGTCTAGTCAAATGTTCTTGATAATATTCTCCTTAATGCTTATTGTTTTTTCAACTTCACTTGGAAAAAAGTTTAAAAAGTAGAAAAATCATGGAAAATACTAGATACAAAAGCAAAATTGAACAGTAAAAATAGAAATTAAACCCATATGAATTTATTTCTGAATTTGCATTTAGTAATTAAATCTGATTAGGAAATAATTTATTCTGATGCTGTGAAATGGCTTATTTTATAATTAGTGATTTGAAAAACAGCATCTACTGTGTGCTTACTACCTGATTTGTATATGCTAAAAGTTTTACATTCCTCAACTCATTTTTCACAACACTTCTAGTTGTGCAGTTTAATCATTATTTCTATTAGATAAGATGAGATTTAAGTCATAATGCTTTTTACAAACATCTTAAAAAGTAAAATGACCCTGGTTGTCATAGTCTGTTGCAATGAAGATGTGGGGTACATTGTTGTTAATATGAACTTTTTATCAGTTAAGATTGTAAGTGACTGTATACTATAGTTGTCTACTTCTGCCATAATGAAATATTACAGATTGGATGGCATAAAAAATAAAAATCAAATTTGTTGACATTTGTTGAGAACTTTTGTGTCTATGTTCATCAGGAGTATTGGTCTGTATGTTTTTTTTCTTGTGGCATTCTTGTCTGGATTTGTTATCAGGCTAATGCTGGCCTCATAAGATGATTTTGGAAGATTTCTCTCGTTTTCTGAGAAGAGTTTTAGAAGGATCGTTATTCATTTGTACTTGAATGTTTGGCAGAATGCACTAGTGTAGCTGTGTGATCCTGAACTTTTGATTATTGTCAGAATTGTGGTTACTGATCCTATGACCTTACTGTTAATTGGTCTGTTGATATTTTCTGTTTCACCATGATGCCCTACTGTCCACCAGAGGTGAGCCGGTGGTTAGTCACAAAAATCGGGGCTCCTGATGAGTTTAAATGCTTCTGGCTGATACCAGCAGCATGAAATGAAGCAGAGGGGAGAGCAGCAATATGGTGTCCACAACTTATTTTCCTTGAGAGAAGCTCCTTAGGCCACTAAATATGTGCCACACCTGAAACCTGTCCCTAAGGCTGAGGCTCTGGGACAAGCAAAAGGCCCTTTTCACAGAAAGACAAGAGTGTGGCTGTGGGGAGGTGCCTCAGGCTGCTCTCTGTGTAGAGTCCTGGGGTTGGTAGCCTATGAAGAACTTTTTCTCTGATTGCCACAATCCCATGAGATCCAGGAATGCAAGCCCTCAGCCATCAAATTCAGGAGATCAACGGGTGTCCTCTGAAATACAGTTGTAGGAACCAGGGTTTAGACATTAAACTAACAAACAAACAAACAGAAGACTGCAAAACTCCCTGCAGGATTCACTGATACTCTGGAGCATTGTAGAGGTTGAGCACAAAGATAATGCCCACCCTTTCAAGGTGTCTGGAGAGGATTACACTCAGTTCGTAGATGCACATTTAATTAGAAGCTGCTCGTCAGTCCACAGTTACGATGATTAGCTAATAGGCCACTTCATGGAAAGACTGAGCTTCTGGCTCGGTTGCCTCTTGTGCCCTGAGGATGGTAGCTATTTAAAAACTTTCTCAGTTGGTTACAGTCCCATGGACTTAAACCCCACTGGCCATAAGAACCAGGTGATATTGAGGTATCACCTCAAAGCAGTCCCCAAAATGGGGGCCTCCAGAATCAATATGAGATCCTTTCTGAATAACATCAATTATTACAGATTAATATAATCCCAGGGAACCAGGAATGTAAATTCCTTTGGTATTCAGTGCCAGGCAATCAAAAAGTGTTCCCTACATGGCAGCCATAAAATTTGGATCACAGGATGTTTGTAAAAGTTCCCTTGCAGGAGTTATGAGTGCTCTGAAGCATAGCAAAGGTGGTACCCACCATTTTCTATACCCAGAGATATTTTAGCAGGCTCTCAAGTGTCTGTGTTAAATTAGATGCCTGCTCCTCCTCAGGCCAGTGCTTTAGTATAAGAAGGTGAGCCTCCTTTACCTTAAGTCTCTGAACAGAGACTCTGTTCGGAGCAGCAGTCTCTGCCTGCCTCTGAGCTGGGCCCCGAAGTAAGTGAGTCCACATGTGCAAGCCCATAAAGAGAATTTTCTTGGATTGCTTCAGTCTTATGGGTGTTTTAAAGTTAGACATTTTGAGGGCTCATCTCTCAAGTGTGTGTCTTAATAATTATGATGCCCAATGTGAGCTTTGAACCCTGTGCTCCTCAGAGAGAAGCTCCAGGCTACGAGTTCCCACCAGTTGGCAGTCACTGTGCCAGGGAGGGAGTTTATGGTAAGGTTGTGACCTAGCCTCTCTTTCTTGCCTCAGTGTGGTTTTCTTCTTGTTTGCTTAATGTGTAGTTTTCATTCAACCAGTAGATACAGTCTCAGTGTGTCCATGGGAGGATATAAGTTCAGGTTCATCCCATATCTAAGCTGGACCCCCTTGCCAATTTGTGTGGGTGTGTGTTTTAGTTGCTCAGTTGTGTCTGACTCTTTGTGACCCCATGGACTGTAGCCCACCAGGCTCCTCTGTCCATGTCCTCTGTCCATTCATGCCTCTTCTCTAGGCATGGATACTAGAGTAGGTTTCCATACCCTTCTCCAGGGGTTCTTCCTAACCCAAGTTCGAACCCAGGGATCAAACCAGACTAGACTGCAGGCAGATTCTTTGCTATCTGAACCACTGGGGAAGCCCTAAGCTGGAACCACCTCCTGCCCCTACCAATTTATTAATTTTTAAAATTAAGTGAATGAGCTTGTACAGAAAAACAAAAGTGAATACAGCAAAACTGGTGCAGTTTTGGAGCTCATATTCTATCTAACACCCCCCCCCCAAAAAATATCCTTTTCATTATAGGGGACTGGAATGCAAAGGTAGGAAGTCAAGAAACACCCGGAGTAACAGAAAATTTGGCCTTGGAGTACAGAATGAAGCAGGGCAAAGGCTAATAGAGTTTTGCCAAGAGAACACACTGGTCATAGCAAACACCCTCTTTCAACAACACAAGAGAAGAGTCTAAACATGGACATTACCAGATGGTCAACACCACAGATTGATTTTATTCTTCACAGCCAAAGATGAAGAAGCTCTATACAGTCAGCAAAAAGAAGACTGGGAACTGACTGTGGCTCAGATCATGAAATCCTTATCGCCAAATTCAGACTTAAATTGAAGAAAGTAGGAAAACCCACTAGACCATTCAGGTATGACCTAAATCAAATCCCTTACAATTATACAGTGGAAATGAGAAATAGATTTAAGGGACTAGATCTGATAGGCAGAGTGCCTGATGAACTATGGATTCATGACACTGTACAGGAGACAGGGATCAAGACCATCCCCATGGAAAAGAAATGCAGAAAGGCAAAATGGCTGTCTGAGGAGGCTTTACAAATAGCTGTGAAAAGAAGAGAAGTGAAAAGCAAAGGAGAAAAGGTAAGATATATCCATTTAAATGCAGAGTTCCAAAGAATAGCAAGGAGAGATGAGAAAGCTTTCCTCAGTGATCAGTGCAAAGAAATAGAGAAAAACAATAGAATGAGAAAGTCTAGAGATCTCTTCAAGAAAATTAGAAATACCAAGGAAACATTTCATGCAAAGATGGGCTCAATAAAGGACAGAAATGGTATGGACCTAACAGAAGCAGAAGATATTAAGAAGAGGTGGCAAGAATACACAGAAAAATTGTACAAAAAAGATCTTCATGACCCAGATAATCATGATGGTGTGATCACTCACCTAGAGCCAGACATTCTGGAATATGAAGTCCAGTGGGGCTTAGAAATCATCACTACAAACAAAATTAGGGGAGGTTATAGAATTCCAGTTGAGCTATTTCAAATCCTAAAAGATGACGCTGTGAAAGTGCTGCACTCAATATGCCAGCAAATTTGGAAAACTCTGCAGTGGCCACAGGACTGGAAAAGGTCAGTTTTCATTCCAATACCAAAGAAAGGCAATGCCAAAGAATAGTCAAACTACTGCACAATTGCACTCATCTCACATGCTAGTAAAGTAATACTCAAAATTCTCCAAGACAGACTTCAACAATACGTGAACCATGAACTGCCAGAAGTTCAAGCTGGTTTTAGAAAAGGCAGAGAAACCAGACATAAAATTGCCAACATCTGCCGAATCATTGAAAAAGCAAGAGAGTTCCAGAAAAACATCTATTTCTGCTTTTTTGATGATGCCAAAGCCTTTGACTGTGTTCATCACAATAAACTGGAAAATTCTGAAAGAGACAGAAATACCAGACCACCTGACCTGACTCTTGAGAAATCTGTATTCAGGTCAGCTGGCAACAGTTAGAACTGGACATGGAACAACAGACTGGTTCCAAATTGGGAAAGGAGTATGTCAAGGCTGTAAATTGTTACCATGCTTATTTAATTTATATGCAGAGTACATCATGGGAAATGCTGGGCTGGATGAAGCATAAGCTGGAATCAAGATTGCTGGGAGAAATATCAGTAACCTCAGATATGCAGATGATACCACCCTTATGGCAGAAAGTGAAGAACTAAAGAGCCTCTTGATGAAAGTAAAAGAGGAGAGTGAAAAAGTTGGCTTAAAACTCAACATTCAGAAAACTATGATCATGGCATCCAGTCCCGTCACTTCATGGCAAATAGATGGGAAAACGAATCAGTGGCATACTTTATTTCTGGGGGGCTCCAAAATCCCTGCAGATGGTGACTGCAGCCATGAAATTAAAAGACACTTGTTCTCGGAAGTAAAATTATGACCAACCTAGACAGTGTATTAACAAGCAGAGACATTACTTTGCCAACTAAGGTCTGTCTAGTCAAGGCTACTGGTTTTCCAGTAGTGTGTATGGATGTGAGAGCTGGACTATAAAGAAAGCTGAGTGCAGAAGAATTGATGCTTTTGAACTGTGGTGTTGGAGAAGACTGTTGAGAGTCCCTTGGCCTGCAAGGAGATCCAACCAGTCCATCCTAAAGGAGATCAGTCCTGGCTTTTCATTGAAAGGACTGATGTTGAAGCTGAAACTCCATTACTTTGGCCACCTGATGCGAAGAGCTGACTAATTTGAAATGACCCTGATGCTGGCAGGAGAAGGGGATGAGAGAAGATGAGGTGGTTGGATGGCATCATGGACTCAATGGACATGAGTTTGAGTGAACTCCGGGAGTTGGTGATGGACAGGGAGGCCTGGCTTCCTGAAGTCCATGGGGTCGCAAAGAGTCCGACATGACTGAGTGATTGAACTGAATGGATTCTATCTAAGGAGCTTCCCACGTGATCCTAGTGGTAAAGAACCCACCATTCATTGTGGGAGACCTAAGAGATGTGGGCTCAGTTGCCTTGGCCAGGGATATCCCTTGGAGAAGGGAATGGCTACCTGCTCCAATATTCTTGTCTGGAGAATCCCATGGACAGAAGAGCCTGGTTGCCTGCAGTCCATAGGGTCCCAAAGAGTCAGACACACCTGAAGTGACTTAGCACACATGCATGCACACTATCTAAATAGGGGGAAGGAAGAAGGGATGTAAGCAACTAAGGGTAGAGTGAGTGAGTGAGTGAAGTTGCTCAGTTGTGTCCGACTCTTTGCAACCCCATGGACTGTAGCCTAGCAGGCTCCTCCATCCATGGGATTTTCCAGGCAAGAATACTGGAGTGGGTTGCCATTTCCTTCTCCAGGGGATCTTCCCAACCCAGGGATCAAACCCAGGTCTCCCATATTGTAGGCAGACGCTTTACCGTCTGAGCCACCAGGGAAGTAAGGGTAGAAGGAATGATTTTTAGGAAAGATGAATGGGCCCTTAGAAGAACAGATGGGAAGTATGATAGTTTGTGACAAAGTTGTCTGAGTGTGAAGTGGACTTCCAGTTTCCTCTTCTGTGATAAGAGTCAACCTCCTATAGTTGATGAAACTCCCAAGGAGGACATCAATGATAGACAAGTTCATTTTGCAGGATCTGTCCTTAGAAAGTCAAGACAAGTCAGAGAAAGTCTTTTCCTGCTGTTTTCCCAAGTGCCTTTGCTCTCAAAAATAATCAATATACCATAGTCACTTATTTGTGGTAATATGTCCTGAATTCTTTCAAAACAAATAGAACCAGACCTTTTTTTTTTCTTTTTCCTGCGCCATTGTAGCTTGTGGGAACATTTCCAGACCAGGGATTCAGACCAGGCCATGATAGTTAAAGACCAGAATCCTAACCACTAGGCAACCAGGGAACTCAAGAAGCACCTTTTTCTTATTTAGCCTGTATATAGAATGGAATGTTCTGGTAATCCAAATTCATTTTTGGAAAGGTTTAACTTATGTATATATACTCAAATAAACATTAGTATTGATAAAGAATATAAATATAATTTAATATAGGATTTTTAAAATTTTTAAATATTAAAATATAGCTATTTCAAGACAATTTCAAAATAAAAGAAATGGTTGCAAGAATTTTTAATAGAAACCCCTTTTTCCTTTCCCTAGTTTCATCAATTAATTAAATTTGCTAAAATGACTTTTGTACTCTCTATATATACATATTATTAGTTTTTCTGAACAATTTTAGAATAAGCTGCATGTATTATATACTTTTAACTTTTGATTTCTCTATATATTTTCCATTATCTTTGAATATGATAGAACTCTATGAATGATAGGGGTATGATAGAACTCCATATGAATGATATGGTGCTATTATCATTAGATTTACTGATCTAATCATTATTTATTTAAAAATATTTGTTGAGGACTGTATATGTAACTATAATGGTGAACAAATTTGCTTAAGTCAGGTTTACAAAGGAAAATAGTAATTATAAGAAAACTCTATTGGGGATTATAGTAATAAAAGTAAAACTGATATGAATCACAAAGCAAGAACATCTAATATATTTTCATGTATCTAAGAAATCTGGAGAAAAGTACATTTAAGAAAGGGCTTAAAAAGTAAAACCTAAGAGAAGCAGGGAAAAGGGTCTTCACAGAGCGGACTGACTCTTTGTAGAGCTCCAGAGGTAAGACAATATACTCAAGCTCAGGAATATTCATATTCTTGGGCTCTTGTTTGTTTTAGCTATTTTTACTTATAATTATTTCCTTTTGTATATAAGGAAATCAAGAATAAACTCTCTCACTAGTGATCTCAAGGAACAAAAGTGAGAATGCTTATGTGGTCTTTTGTTTACCAATGGCAAAGTAGAGAAAGAGATGGACTTCTTTAGAAGGTAGAACAGCTCCTGTGCTGTGGTTTAATCAGATAGGAGAAGAACTTTAGATAGTAGGCATTTCCAGGAGACCTTGGGTAAATGACTGATGCAGTGAATTAATTTAAGGGCTTTTCCTAGAATAGAAGATGTCTGCTTGGTACACATGAGTTAATGTTCCATAAGAGCACTCTGACCTGAAGAAGAGAGGTGAGTGCCTACCAGCTGAGTAGGAAGAAGTGCTCCCATCTGCTGAGCCACCATTATGGAAGTCAGCCAAAGAGAAAAGTCATTAGCCAAGTGAGTTGACCAAAGGCATTACCTTTAAACAACCAGGCCCAGTCAGAGAGACCTCAGGATAACCTCAGGTCAGTCTTTTTATGGTGTGGTTTGAGACTGTAGAATCATGTAAAATTGTTCATCCTCAGGACATGGCTATTGCAAATCATGTGTGTCTTAGCAAGTGAGAGGACTGGAGACAGGCATATGATACTCTCACTCTGTGTCTTCCCTGAACAAAACTAAGCTTGGTAATAAAAGTCTGCAGACACCTGTTTGTGAAAGAGACTATCAAGAAAGCAGTCAGACATGCTTGTTACTGAAGTATAAAATGTGGGAAATTCAGGCATACTTCTGAAAATTCAAGCATGCTCAAAAATAAGCATGAATACTAATGCTTTTAGTGAAAACAAAATATTATAAAGCAAATCTCTAATGAATCTTAGAGCTATAAGTGCTCTCCAATTATAAATACAGTTATACATGTGTACATATATACTGATTATTTCTGCTACACTCTTTAATACAGTATTATAATTATTGGCTGTTTCCCATCTCTTCAATTTGAATATGGGCCCCATGTATTGTTTCTGTTTCTTACATTGCCCGGTGTAACAGTGAATATTACCTGATATGTGGATGAAGCAATCCATTCAGTTTTACCAAAGTAATGTATTGATTGGCTTTGATTTATCTAATCATTGGAATTACCAACAGGATTATATGGAAATGAGATATTAAATTTTATAATATTCTCCAGTATTTAAAGTAACACATTTGTGTTTTTACTATAAATGTTTTGATAAATTTATTATTAAACACAATAAATAGGTTAAGAATCTAATCCCTCTTACCTCTATCTGTACTTAGAGGAACATTTTGAGAAAACCTTGGAGAATACAATTAATTTGTATTTAGTTTATAGAAATAGCATTTATTAAGGGCTAAATGAGCTTCCTACTGAAGAACTGCTGGAACTTTTCTGACTATTCTGTTCTGCCTGACTTGAAAGATCTAGAAAAGCAACAAAGCTTCCCAATTGATGAATTATACTTCAATTAACCATCTAGAGTTCTCCAGTCAGTCAGCTAATGAAATTTTACTTCCCAATTGTGATTAGAATAAAGAAGTAGCAGTATGTTTTACTGGGGTGGGTCATTCAATACCCTGACCTAAAGCAAAGATGAAATTCTCAGCAAACCCCAACTCATTATCTCTGCAAGCTGAGGTCCAAAGGGCAAGGTTGTTACTGGTGACTTCCAAAACAACTTAATGTATGTTTCACGGAAATGGTTTAAAAAAAAAAAAAAAAGTCGTTTTAATGAAGGAAATGCCACATCATTTATTTGTAGGGTTTCAGTCACAAAAAGGCCAGAATGATAATATAGGGAAAATAATCATTTTAGCCTGATGATTTTCAGGAAGTTGACTAACATTACTAGGAATTCATTGTATTAAATTATTTTTTTTTATGTAGAGATGAAAATTTTTAAAAGTTACTTTTCTTTTGGAATATTTTAAACTTGAATTTTCCTCATTTTATTCTGTGTGAGCAGGGGTCACAAAGGTAACCAGGAGAAAGAACTCTGTAAATCTGTCTGGACAACATAAATTACTGGGAGATGCTCGGAAACCAGAACATTAACTATTTTCATTCTGAAACTTATCTCCCAAGAAGTCTTCATAGATGAATGTGTTGTACATTAAAGTTGCAAGTTGAATCACATACAAATGTTTTAGACATTCACTCAAAAGAAATCAGCTGTTCAAAGTGTCTCTCTATGTGAATGTGTGGGCAAAAGTCAGAGGCATTATTCCTTAAAATTATCTATTTGCTTTTTCTGGTGTGACCTTTGTAGTAAGGACGTTTTAACATACATGGATGTAAGAAAATGACTGATTCAAGATTACTTGTAAGGACATAATTTTTAATTAGCACTTTTTAACAGGAACTAGTTGGATATAACATTGATTTTTGGTCACATGCTCTGGATTCACCCCTACCCCAACTTGTCTGTGTTTAAAATTCATTAATAGTAAAACTAATTTCTTTCATCTTTCTGGGTGCGGACAATGAAAAGTCAGCAAACAAGTTGAAGTGAATATAAATATTAGATGTCGAAGTGTATTGCTGATTTATCATGGAATGGGGACTGGGTATTATGTTGATCAGGGTACATTCTAAAGCATCTCACAGAGCCATTTCAATTCCTTTCAAAATGATAAGTCAAACCTCTCAACTACAAGCTAGTAATTTGTACATGATCTAGCTCTCTATACAAAAAGGCCGCATTTTCTTTGCTACATTAATCTTTTTTGCAAAATGAAGGCTAGAAGGGAGGAGGCAGGGTGGAAAGCAGAAGAGAAGGGAAGAAAGAGGAGAGGGAGGGAGAAACTGAAGAAACTCATACACTATCTGAGTCACTATCTAAGGTTTATTTTCTCATTTTTTTTTTTCTTCTTAGTTTGTGAAGAGACAGGTTTTCATCTGCTGTAGGGCTTTTGAGATGGAAACAAAGTGTAGACAAGTTAAACATTAAAAAAAATAAATAAATAACATATAGTGTATCTTCCTTCTCCTGGGGATCTTCCCGACCCAGGGATCTAAGGTGCTTCTCTTAACATCTCCTTACTTATATTCCAGCCTATAAGAAGTACCTACGCTACAGTCCATGCGATTGCAAAGAGTCAGACGTGACTGAGCGACTAACACTTTTACTTTCTCTTTCAAGCTATTAAGTACTCAAGTATTCTAGGGAATTTTAACACGTTGGAGACAACACATGAATAAATGTGTGCTTTCAGTTTAGTTAACTTTTTGTTCTTATTTTTTCATGATTATTCATATATTTTGAAGATTTTGAAAAAGTACTGGGAATTATGGATGTGAGTGACCAGCACTAGTTTTGTTTTGCTTTCTTTTGAAACTCAAGTTGTATAGGTTCATATATGGATACAAATGTACAGTGCTTCAATGCATCCATGCATTAGCAATTCATAGCAATGTGATCCTATAAATATCAGTTTATGGCATATTCTCATTAACTCATCAGATAATATGCAAAATAATATTTCTTATGTGCCTATGACCTGCTCATGGAACTCTAGGCCCTGGGGATATAGACATAAACAAAACTGACAGTCTCTGTTCTTATGGAATTTTAATATTAATGGAAGTCAGGACAGAAAATAGACCAATAGAAAACTCATATGTAATATTCTAGATCATAATAAGAGTGTGTGAACAAAAAACGAGCAGAGTAAATGGTATGGAAAGGCTTCTTTGATAAGAAGATAATTGAACAGAGATCTGAGAGGAAGATAAACATCCTTAAGGTTTCTTAGGGTAGAGCATTCTGAGAAGTACAAGTGTGAAAGCCCTAAAAGAAAAACCTGTTAGTCACAGAAGAGTAAGGCAATCTGGAGAACAAGTATGAAATCAAAGATCATTTTGAGATTGTAAGAGTTGTTAAAATGAAGTGAAGGTGTTTCTTTGTGGCAAACCAGAATATTATCAATTTGATGTAACCAAAACAAAAGTAGGTTCTAAGGCTAATACAGAGGATGAGATGGTTGGAAGGCATCCCTGACTCAATGGACATGAGTTTGAGCAAACTCTGGGAGTTGATGATGGACAGGGAAGCCAGGTGTGCTGCGGTCCACGGGGTCACAAAGAGTCAGACACAGCTGAGCAACTGAACTGAACTGAAGACTGATACAGGGGCAGATGATCCACTAATAATCTAAAATCAAAATGTTATTTTCCTCAAAAGAATCAAGATTTTCACTGATTTACTTTTTGAGATTATTTATTCCAGATTATAAGTGAATGCCTATGTATCAAATATCACTTTATCTCCCCTTTGTTTTTAGCGCCCAATAATATCTTGTTAAAATATAATTATCAGCTAAAAATATATGTAACTTACAATTAATTGAGTCATTTGGACTTGGATAACTTAATCAGGAATGTTTTAACTGTGCAAACAACAAAAATTGAAAAGGAGACAAATTATATTCATGTGTTAATACTAGAGAGCAAATTATCAGAGCCACCAATTTTAGTTTATTAATTTTTGTTTGTTTTGCTTGCTTTTTCCTTTAATATAAGTAATAGACAACTGTAATAAAAAGACATGGGTAAATTTAGTAAATGTTCCCTGCTCTGCTTATAACTGAGATTGACTACTGCTTGTTTCCATAATGCAATAAAGTATCATAAGATCAATTTAATTAACTATCTCATGATTCTGTAAACCCTAGTACTTGTATAGTAGGCTGGTAACATGTGTCAAATTTGGTTTATATGTTTATTTTCATGTACAAAATAGGGATAAAATAGATTTTTCAGTTTTAAAAAATTTGCAAGATTTTCAACAATGTAGATCCCCTTACAAAGAACATCTGATGTTATAATCAACTTTTCTTGAAAATATATTCATGTCTGAGTCTAGATCTTAATATATATATATATATATATATATATATGAGGAAAACAGGGAAGTGATGATACAGAAATTATATGCTTAATATGCTTATATTACTTACAGAAATAACAATAGCATGATAATAGTACAATAATCTACTTAGTTTATTGAATAAAAATTCTGTAGAATATTATGTAATAATAGAGTATATGGATAATTTAAGAATAGCCTTTAATATTTGCAAATAGTTTAATATCTGCAACTATACTCTAAAGAAATAAATTCACTGCTGTATATCAGATAATAAACAATATATAAACAATAAAAGGTACTTGGAGTTTTATACATTCCTCTTTCATCGAATGATGGAACATATAGATAGAAAATCTGCAAGCCCTGAAAAACATGGTCAGATTGATTCTTTACTCAACAATAACAGAATACGTACTTTCTCATGTGCACATTAAACATTCAAATAGACTATTTTCTAGGCCATTATATAAGCCACAGCAAACTAAAAAATATATAAATACACAAAATAGGCTGCAATTTAAAATCCATATTAGGAAGTACCTAGAAAATCCAAACATGAAAATTAAATAAGACACTTCTGAATAATCCAAGAGTCAATAGGAAATCTTGAGGGAAATTACCAAATATTGAACTGAATGAAATAAAAATGCAGCATATCAAAATTTATGAAGTTCAGTGAAAGTGATTATATGGACATTAAAAGTATTGGATACTCAAGTCAGAATAGAACAATAGTCTTAAATAAGTAATTTAAATATCTTCTGTAAAAAACAAAGCAAATTAAATCCAAAGAAAGAGGTCATATTATATAAGAAAGAGGAGCAGAATCAATGAAACTGAAAACAAGAAAATAAAAGAGAATATCAATAAAAATATAAATAATTAAAAATAATTTGTACATCTCTAACAAGATGGATCAGAAACAAAAGAGAGTATATGTGTCAGTTTTAAAAATGAAATAATAATCACTATATAGTATATCGGAGAAGGCGATTGCACTTCACTCCAGTACTCTTGCCTGGAGAATCCCATGCAAGGAGGAGCCTGGTGGGCTACAGTCCATGGGGTCACAAAGAGTCAGACACGACTGAGCGACTTCCCTTTCACTTTTCACCTTCATGCATTGGAGAAGGAAATGGCAACTCACTCCAGTGTTCTTGGCTGGAGAATTCCAGGGACGGAGGAGCCTGGTGGGCTGCTGTCTATGGGGTCACACAGAGTCGGACACGACTGAAGTGACTTAGCAGCAGCAGCAGCAGCATATAGTATATAGATATTAAAATAATAAGAGATTTCTACAAATAACTATGCCTATACATTTGACAACCTAGATTAAGTGGATCAATTTCTTTAGATTAAAAAAATACCAAAACTTACTAAAAAAGAAATAGATTTTTTTTTACAGTATTTTTCATTTTTATTGCAGCATCCCTTTAAGAAAACAGAACAAGTATTGACCTATTTAATAAGAAAGTTAACTGATGGATATATAAAGGCCAAGAAGTTTAATTGGCATGACTAAAGATACTCAGTCCATGTCAAATATAAAATTAGAACACAATTAAACATTTTTCCCAATGTTGTATTAATTCTGAAAGCTTTTAGCCTAAGAAGCATATTGAGAAGTTCAGGGTAAAATGGGGGATGGCACTAAGTGATTTTTATTGAATTACATTAAAAATGTATACTGTCATATTATCCAGCTTCTTTAGGGCTAAAATAAGGATTTCACTCTGGGGGTGTATTTCTTGAACTTTTAAGTTAGCAAAGTGTTTGTAAAAATGCTTAAAGTTATTTTCATGCCACATTTCAGTGATTTGTAGCCGATGTGAGGTTACAAGAAATTTTTGGAAGAATCAATATAGTGAAAATGAGTATACTACCCAAAGCAATTTATAGATTCTGTGCAATTCCTATCAAGCTACCAACAGTATTCTTCACAGAGCTAGAACAAATAATTTCACAATTTGTATGGAAATACAAAAAACATCAAATAGCCAAAGCTATCTTGAGAAAGAAGAATGGGACTGGAGGAATCAACCTGCCTGACTTCAGGCTCTACTACAAAGCCACAGTCATCAAGACAGTATGGTACTGGCACAAAGACAGAAATATAGATCAATGGAACAAAATAGAAAGCCCAGAGATAAATCCATGCACATATGGATACCTTATTTTGACAAAGGAGGCAAGAATATACAATGGATTAAAGACAATCTCTTTAACAAGTGGTGCTGGGAAATCTGGTCAACCACTTGTAAAAGAATGAAACTAGAACACTTTCTAACACCATACACAAAAATAAACTCAAAATGGATTAAAGATCTAAACGTAAGACCAGAAACTATAAAACTCCTAGAGAACAAAGGCAAAACACTCTCCGACATACATCACAGCAGGATCCTCTATGACCCACCTCCCAGAATATTGGAAACAAAAGCAAAAATAAACAAATGGGACCTAATTAAACTTAAAACCTTCTGCACAACAAAGGAAACTATTAGCAAGGTGAAAAGACAGCCTGCAGAATGGGAGAAAATAATAGCAAATGAAGCAACAGACAAACAACTAATCTCAAAAATATACAAGCAACTCCTACAGCTCAACTCCAGAAAAATAAATGACCCAATCAAAAAATGGGCCAAAGAACTAAATAGACATTTCTCCAAAGAAGACATACAGATGGCTAACAAACACATGCAAAGATGCTCCACATCACTCATTATCAGAGAAATGCAAATCAAAACCACTATGAGGTACCACTTCACACCAGTCAGAATGGCTGTGATCCAAAAGTCTACAAGCAATAAATGCTGGAGAAGGTGTGGAGAAAAGGGAACCCTCTTACACTGTTGGTGGGAATGCAAACTAGTACAGCCACTATGGAGAACAGTGTGGAGATTCCTTAAAAAACTGGAAATAGAACTGCCTTATGATCCAGCAATCCCACTGCTGGGCATACACACTGAGGAAACCAGAAGGGAAAGAGACACGTGTACCCCAATGTTCATCGCAGCACTGTTTATAATATCCAGGACACGGAAGCAACCTAGATGTCCATCAGCAGATGAATGGATAAGAAAGCAGTGGTACATATACACAATGGAGTATTACTCAGCCATTAAAAAGAATACATTTGAATCAGTTCTAATGAGGTGGATGCAACTGGAGCCTATTATACTGAGTGAAGTAAGCCAGAAAGAAAAACACCAATACAGTATACTAACGCGTATACGAGGAATTTAGAAAGATGGTAACAATAACCCTGTGTATGAGACAGCAAAAGAGGCATTGATGTATAGAACAGTCTTATGGACTCTGTTGGAGAGGGAGAGGGCGTGAAGATTTGGGAGAATGGCATTGAAACATGTGTAATATCATGTATGAAACGAGTCGCCAGTCCAGGTTCATTGCAGGATACTGGATGCTTGGGGCTAGTGCACTGGGAAGACCCAGAGGGATGGTATGGGGAGGGAGGAGGAAGGAGGGTTCAGGATGGGGAACACATGTATACCTGTGGCAGATTCATTTTGATATTTGGCAAAACTAATACAATTTTGTAAAGTTTAAAAATAAAATAAAATTTAAAATTAAAAAAAAAAAAAGAAATACAAAGTAGAAGAGAGAGTCTACGAGGTTTGCCACATCTTTAACTCCATCTGTGACAGTTACACCTTAACTTTTATTAAGTCAAATTTCTTGAAATAGATGATTTTAATAGACCATTATCAATTAAAAGTTTTAATATATAACTATAAACTTTTTAACAAAGAAATCCGACTTAGAAGTATTCACAGTGAATTCACATATCCTTTTGGGAAGAAATCAAATTCTGCCAGTCTCTTGCAAGAATAGATGATAGACAAGATGAAAACAATACCCACTTATTTAATGAATCCTGTGTTTCCCTAAGGGCTTCCCAGATGGCTCAGTGTAAAGAATCAGCCTGCCAATTCAGGAGACACACGAGACACAGGTTCAATCCCTGGGTCAGGAAGATCCCTTGGAAAAGGAAATGGCAACTGACTCCAATATTCTTACCTGGGAAATCCCATGGACAGAGGAGCCTGGCAGGCTACAGTCCAAGGTATTGCAAAGAGTCAGACATACTTAGTGACTGAGTATGAGCACAATGTTTTTCAAATGCTAAAAGCAGATAAAATATATGACCAAAAATAGGGAGTTCCCCAGTGGCCCAGCAGTTCAGACTCAGGCTTTCACTTCATGGACCTGAGTTTGATCCCTTGTTGAGGAACTAAGATCTCATAAGTCACATGGTGTGACCAAAAACAAACAAAAAAAAAGATATTGCATGAAATACAAACCAAATACCGATATACCTCAAGAGCATTGACACAAAATTCTCAAAAAATATTAACACTTTGAATCCAGCAAAATAAAATGCAATATAAGCAAGTGGAGTTTACCTCAAGAATGCAAGCTGGTCCAAAATTCAAAAAACTATATAATTTATTACATAAATAAACTAAAAATTAGAAAACTTATTATCTCAAATATGCAGAAAATCACTTAAGAAGTCCAACATTCATTCATGGTAAAAACACTGAGCATTCTCAGAATGAAAGGAGACATTCTTAATTGATAAATGACATCTTTAAAACAAAAAATGAAAATCACTATATATACCTAATATCATGCTTAACAATGTAAACCTTAACTTTCTGCCTTTAAGTTCAAGAATGAAGCATGCTGTGTCCTTCTCACCACTCTTCATTCATACAGTTCTAGAAATCATGGCCAGTGCAATATGGCAATATGGTAAGAAATTGAAGTACAGAGCATTTGTATTTGAAAGAAAGAAAGAAAAACATGTCTCTTATAACGTGCTTAAACCCTTAATAGGGAAATAACCCAAACATATTTCAGCTTCTGAGTAGATATACAAACTGTGGTGCACATGTACGTTGGAACACTACTCTGATAAAAATAAATTATTTTGTAAACATCCAACACTATATTTTTACTATGAGTAAAAGAATCTGCCCTTTGTGCGGGAGACATGGGTTCGATTCCTGGGTTGGGAAGATCTCCTGGAGGAGGGCATGGCAACCCAGTATTCTTGCCTGGAGAATCCCCATGTACAGAGGAGACTGGTGGGCTACAGTCCATGGGGTCGCAAAGAATTGGACACAACTGAGTGACTAAGCATGGCACGGCACATATATGTTTATATAACAGTATATTGTATATACGTGTGTGTATAAATCAAATGTATAATACAAAATGAAAAAAGCCAGTCTCAAAATATATAACATGTGATTCCATTTATTTTAAATTCTCCAGAATAAAAAAATATAGTGTGGAGCACTAATCAGTGGTAGATAGCCAGTAGTTTAGATGTGTGTGGGTAGGGATCTATGTATGGGAACCATGAGGAATATTGATTATGGTGATTGTTACACTGAATTAAAACACACACATGGGCACACACACAGGGTAAAATAGCACTCACACTTATTAGAATGGTTAAAATCATATACAATGACAGAACCTAGTCCTGACAGGAACATGGAGCAATTAGATTTCCCATATATTGCTAGTGAAAATGCAACATGATAAAGCCATTATGGAAAACAAACAGCATATGTTCCAGAAATCCCTCCCTTGGACAATTAAAACAAGAGGAAGAAAAATTAATATTCATACTTAAAAATGCTTAATATTTATAATGATTATATATAAAAGCAAGGAGGGAAATAAAAAGTTATCATTAGGACACCAAACTGCAGATAAAGTCTTCCAATGGCTGCAAAAATAGGTGCACAAATTGATTGAGGGGACATTTGCATACTCTCAAAGTATCTCCTCCAAGTATTGGTTAATTACAAAGAGAATAATAATTCTTTTGTGCTGGAGAAACTCTGAAAATACTACCTTAACTAAATAATCAAGTTTTGAATTACCAGCCTTAGATATAACAGCATCATGTAACATCTGATTATAATACAAATTAACTTTAGTATTCTTTCCTATTAGACGAACTTAAGCTGAGGACCATTCTGCAAAATAACTGACCACAGAGTCGGACATGACTGAGGGACTGAACTGAACTGATACTTCAAAAGTGTTAAGGTCATGAAAGATAAGAGAAGGATGAAAAAGACCAAATTGCAGTGTGATATTCTGAATTGCATCCCATCACAGAAAGAGGACATTAGCAGCAAAAAATGCTGCAGTCCAAATAGAATTTTTACTTTAATTAAAAGTATCGTACCAATGTTAACTTCTTGGTTTTGATCATTGTGCTATAGTTAAGGAAAATGTTCATATTAGGGGAAAATAGTGAAAGCAAATGGACACTGTATATTATTTTTTTCAGCTTTTATGTTACTCTAAAATTGTTTCATATTCAAAAGTTAAAACATAATATTCATAGTAATTAATTATACTATTTTGAATACTAAAAAGAAGTATCTGCGAGAAAGAAACATTTCTTAACAAATACCTACAAATGTACAACAAATTGTACAATTAGAAATTTCCATTTAAAACTTCCAATGTAAACTTAATTCATCAAAGTATCATTAATGGTTGCTTGAACATAAATGGAAGTCATCACAGCTGAGATTACTTATTAATTACAAAAGGAAATCTTTGCCTGTAAAATGGAAGGACTTGATAGAGACCTACATTACCTAATCCAGCATCTTTAATGATGGGATAAAATAACATTATTTGATCTTTATGTGATGAAATGAAAGGTGTCTATGTAGTGTTTTGCCTTTGCAGTATTCTTAACAAAAATACTTAATTTTACTCTATTTACATAGAGACAGAGAAGTATTCTGCAAAACAACTGATCTGGGTTGTTCAAAATATTAAATGTGAAAGACAATAAGAGTCTGGGGAACTATTCTTTAGGAGACTGACAAAACAACAGCATGCCATGAAAGATTTGTGATGGGATTCTAGATTTACACAAATAAAAACAACAACAAAAAGTTATAAAGAACAATATTAGGATAATTAGGAAGTATTGAATCTGGACTTATAGCATCATTATAATTAGGTCAGTTTTTTATTTAATGAGTATGATTGTGGCATTGATCTTATATACGGGTGTCTTTTAGTTTTTAGGAGAATATATGTTGCATTATTTAGGAGTAAGTGGAATAATATCTGCAAATTAATTTCAGATGGTTAGAAACAAACAATATGAAGAGCAGGGAGAGAAAGAGACTGCATAGGCTAATATTTGGTAAATCTAGCTGAAGTGCTTGCCGGTATTCATTTTGCTATTTTTTCAACCTTTCTATAGTTTTGAAATTTAAAATCTGGGAGGATTTTAAACTAGCCTGTTTGGAGCATCCTCAACTCTTAAACTTTTAACTGATTAATCAAAAGCTACATTAAGCAAAAATAATAACAATCCCAAAAAACAATAATTTCTTTACATAGCTTGTACTTGCAGAAATTGAGTCCACAAAGATGTTGTTTGCATTTTTATACATTTATATACCAAGGATCCTTTCCACATAACATCATCATTAAGATAATTTTCTGAAAAGCAACATTAACATGTGGAAGATTAAGTTGTAAAAAGACATGAGTGCTAGATCTTTTAAAATGAATCTGGAAATACATTGGGAAAAGTTTAATTATCTGTGAGATGAAACCTTTAGTAGTTGAAATAGAGAAGCCTTGTTTTCAGATTTTCATAATATAACAGAATGCAGTAAAAGAAGGTTATAAATTTTCTAAAACAAGCATTGTGAACAGAGGTTTTCAAAACTAAATATAATACATATTATATTACAAAATTACCTATATTTCATAATATATGCATAATATTTTACATATATAGATATATTTTAATTTCCATGTTTTTTTATTTACAAAGACAAGTGGAAACTTGTCAGTGTTTTCCTGAGATATTTTTCAACAAGAATGCAGCTGAGTGAGTAACATCAATGCAAAATAGAATAAAAATTTGCAACATTATTTGAACAGTTTGGTAAATAGAAGTTAACTTAAATTCAAGTTAAAAGAGGATATAATGTTATATTTAATAATTTGTTTTCTTCTATTTCATAGTTTTTCTGTTTTCTTCTATTTTGTGCTTAACCCAAGTGAACAGTCAGTAAATAAAATTGCAGTTACCATGAATATATTTCGGACTTCCCAGGTGGTGCTAATGGTAAAAAGCCTGCCTGCAAATGCAGGAGATGTTTTAAGAGACTCGTGTTCGATCCCTACCCACTCCAGTATTCTTGTCTGGAGAATCCTATGGACAGAGGAGCCTGGCAGGCTATCGTCCATGGGTCACAAAGAGTCGGACATGACTGAAGCAACTTAGCACAGAGCACACATGAATATATTTTAATCTCTACCTTAGCAAGAAATGTTTTAAAAAGCAAACTTTTAGTAAAGATTTTCTCATCTCTTTACCTGAAATACATATTGTTTTCTACTTTATAGCCACAAATGTATATTTTCTTAGCTATCATTTCCTAATCATTGTTGCAAAGAAGAAAAAATTATTGGATATTTATATTTAATATATGATGTACTAATATTTTACAAATTTAAAACAGCTTACAGGTGTTAATTCTAAAACAATTATCTAAGTAATAATTTCAGTAATGGTAACTACATATTATATTTTTGTTTCTGTACTTATCTATAATTGGAAAATCAAAACATATTTTTGAGAGGGATTTTGGATAGCAAAGAAATATCTTATTAAAGTAAAGTATTTCAAAAATTGTACCTGGAGAAGCAAAAAGGCACTAAAATGGGTAATTATATCTTTCAGTTCAGTTCAGTCGCTCAGTCGTGTCCGACTCTTTGTGACCCCATGAATTGCAGCATGCCAGGCCTCCCTGTCCATCACCAACTCCCGGAGTTCACCCAGACTCATGTCCATCGAGTCGGTGATGCCATCCAGCCATCTCATCCTCTGTTGTCCCCTTCTCCTCCTGCCCCCAATCCCTTCCAGCATCAGAGTCTTTTCGAATGAGTCAGCTCTTCTCATGAGATGACCAAAGTACTGGAGTTTCAGCTTCAGCATCATTCCTTCCAAAGAAATCCCAGGGCTGATCTCCTTTAGGATGGACTGGTTGGATCTCCTGGCAGTCCAAGGGACTCTCAAGTCTTCTCCAACACCACAGTCCAAAAGCATCAACTCTTCGGCGTTCAGCTTTCTTCACAGTCCAACTCTCACATCCATACATGACCACAGGAAAAACAATAGCCTTGACTAGACGGACCTTTGTTGGCAAAGTAATGTCTCTGCTTTTGAATATGCTATCTAGGTTGGTCATAACTTTCCTTCCAAGGAGTAAGCGTCTTTTAATTTCATGGCTGCAGTCACCATCTGCAGTGATTTTGGGCCTAAAAAAATAAAGTCTGACACTGTTTCCACTGTTTCCCCATCTATTTCCCATGCAGTGATGGGACCGGATGCCATGATCTTCGTTTTCTGAATGTTGAGCTTTAAGCCAACTTTTTCACTCTCCACTTTCACTTTCATCAAGAGGCATCTGAGTTCCTCTTCCTTTTTTGCCATAAGGGTGGTGTCATCTGCATATCTGAGGTTATTGATATTTCTCCTGGCAGTCTTGATTCCAGCTTGTGTTTCTTCTAGTCCAGCGTTTCTCATGATGTACTCTGCATAGAAGTTAAATAAGCAGGGTGACAATATACAACCTTGAAGTACTCCTTTTCCTATTTGGAACCAGTCTGTTGTTCCATGTCCACTTCTAACTGTTGCTTCCTGACCTGCATATAGGCTTCTCAAGAGGCAGGTCTGATGGTCTGATACTCCCATCTCTTTCAGAATTTTCCACAGTTTTTTGTGATCCACACAGTCAAAGGCTTTGGCATAGTCAATAAAGCAGAAATAGATGTTTTTTGGAGCTCTCTTGCTTTTTCCATGATCCAGCGGATGTTGGCAATTTGATTTCTGGTTCCTCTGCCTTTTCTAAAACCAGCTTGAACATCTGGAAGTTCACAGTTCACATATTGCTGAAGCCTGGCTTGGAGAATTTTGAGCATTACTTTACTAGTGTGTGAGATGAGTGCAATTGTGCGGTAGTTTGAGCATTCTTTGGCATTGCCTTTCTTTGGGATTGGAATGAAAACTGACCTTTTCCAGTTCTGTGGCCACTGCTGAGTTTTCCAAATTTGCTGGCATATTGAGTGTAGCACTTTCACAGCATCATCTTTCAGGATTTGAAATAGCTCAACTGGAATGCCATCACCTCCACTAGCTTTGTTTGTAGTGATGCTTTCTAAGGCCCACTTGACTTGACATTCCAGGATGTCTGGCTCTAGGTCAGTGATCACACCATCATGATTATCTGGATCGTGAAGATCTTTTTTGTACAGTTCTTCTGTGTATTCTTGCCATCTCTTCTTAATATCTTCTGCTTCTGTTAGGTCCATACCATTTCTGTCCTTTATCGAGCCCATCTTTGCATGAAATGTTCCCTTGGTGTCTCTAATTTTCTTGAAGATATCTCTAGTCTTTCCCATTCTGTTGTTTTACTCTATTTTTTTGCATTGATTGCTGAGGAAGTCTTTCTTATCCCTTCTTTCTATTCTTTGGAACTCGGCATTCAGTTGTTTATATCTTTCCTTTTCTCCTTTGCTTTTTGCTTCTCTTCTTTTCACAGCTATTTGTAAGGCTTCCTCAGATAGCCATTTTGCTTTTTTGCATATCTTTTCCATGGGGATGGTCTTGATCCCTGTCTCCTGTACAATGTCACGAACCTCATTCCATAGTTCATCAGGCACTCTCTCTATCAGATCTAGTCCCTTAAATCTATTTCTCACTTCCACTGTATAATCATAAGGGATTTGATTTAGGTCATACCTGAATGGTGTATTGGTTTTCCCTACTTTCTTCAATTTAAGTCTGAATTTGGCAATAAGGAGTTCATGATCTGAGCCACAGTCAACTCCTGGTCTTGTTTTTGTTGACTGTATACAGCTTCTCCATCTTTGGCTGCAAAGAATGTAATCAATCTGATTTTGGTGTTGACCATCTGGTGATGTCCATGTATAGAGTCTTCTCTTGTGTTGTTGGAAGAAGGTGTTATGACCAGTGCATTTTCTTGGCAAAACTCTATTAGTTTTGTGTCTTTAAGATTTGTCAATTTATAATACTGAGAAGCTAGATCATGTGCAATGAAGCCCTTTCTTTTTCCAGCTTCCATATTTCTAAAATTTATTTGTCTAAAAAAATTTTGAAGATAATTCATTAGATATATAAACTTTCTTTTTAAGGTCTAATGAATATTTTCAAGTTCTTTATCTTTATTAATCCATGCATCAAAATTCACATCTCTGTCTGTTGTTATGAATCACAAGTTTTTTATAGCAGGGTTTTATTAGAGCATCATTTATTATTGTGTTAATATTTCTTACTGTATAAAAACACAGCTTTGCATAGGGCAGACACACAAATATGTGTTCGTTGAAAGTAACAAACTTTGAAAAGTAATACTTAGACTTAATTACAATATTTATATGAAATATATTTTAAAGAACTCAAACAGAGAAATAAATTGTCAAACTGTAGTTAATCACAATCTCTGGAACCTCTTTTAAATATTTTTAGATATAATAATATTGGTTTGTAAGTGAGGCATGGAATTGATGTAAGAAAGGCATTACATATATGTATATTCATGGATATGTTTATGCACTTAAAATGGGATCAGAAGAGAAAAGCTTAACAAAACTAGTAAAAAGCAAATGGCTTAAGTGGTTAATTCAAGTACCACAGTGATTATAGATGACACAGACTTTTCTCAGGTTCCAAATATATTTTTCTGTTGGAGAAAGAAATATTGCCTGTATTCAGACACTTATGCACTAGAGAAATGAAAAATTACAAATGTCTTCTGATTCCTTGCTCATATCTTACTGGCTGTAATAAGATGAGGAAGTTGTTTTATCTTGGGTCTCACAATAGGAATTATGTTAAGATTTTGTTTCAATGCTGAGAAATTAGGATTATATACTGTATATGTGTGATGTGGTTAATTTAAATCACGTTATTGTTGTTCAGTTGCTAAGTCATGTCCGGCTCTTTTCAACCACATGGACTGCAGCTCGCCAGGCCTCCCTAAACATTCTGACAGAGATTTGAATCTGTTGACAGAAAAAAAGTAATAGAAAACTATTATTATTTAGTATTGCTGCTGCTGCTAAGTCGCCTCAGTCGTGTCCGACTCTGTGCGACCCTGGAGACGGCAGCCCACCAGGCTCCCCCGTCCCTGGGATTCTCCAGGCAAGAACACTGGAGTGGGTTGCCATTTCCTTCTCCAATGCATGAAAGTGAGAAGTGAAAGTGAAGTTGCTCAGTCGTGTCCGACTCTTCACGACCCCATGGACTGCAGCCCACCAGGCTCCTCTGTTAGTATTAGGATAGCTAAAAAGTTCAAATTTTACTTCAAGAAATGTGTAAAGTAAATAGCAACATAGGTGATTTGCAGAAAAAGCAAAAACCATGTAGACAGTAAGTTTATGAATTAACTTTGTAAAATTCAAAATTATAGAATACATCTTTTGCTGTCCAGTAGCACATTGTCTTAGTTTTACTGTTCAGTATTGCTATTGCTTTGGTTGTATTTCCTGAACTTCACATTTATTTTTAGTGAAAATTAGAAGTCGGCTCAGAGTCAGTTAACAGATACCAATTTTCAACCACAAGGAATGGATATTTTAGTGTTTTTGTAAATTAGAACATGATAAAGCATGGAAACTACATTTTAACTTTTCTGCCTCAGCATACAGGCACCATACCATGAAAATACACTCCAAAATTCTTTTCTAGTTCAGAAAAAATTCTTGTCAGACAAAGCAGCAATTCACTTTCAGATCAAAGGCTATATAAACAAAAATGGTAGGTTCATAAAACAAATAGTTAACAGATTTTTCAGTTGTTCTTCACTTTTTGTGGTAACAACTGTTGAGTGCTTATGTTGGACAATGTGGATACTAGGTAAAATAAGAAAGGTCTATTTGCCTGGAGAATCCCAGGGACGGGGGAGCCTGGTGGGCTGCCGTCTATGGGGTCGCACAGAGTTGGACACGACTGAAGCGACTCAGCAGCAGCAGCAGCATTGAAGGTTGTGATTGTAGGTTGCCATCAGTAAATATCTTTATTTTGTCTCTCACCATTGTTTGAAATTGTTACTCCCCCTTCTCAGTTTCTGTGTGACACCTAGAGTAGATATCTTAGCTTTATCATTTATCTTGGATATTGAATTTATCACTTCACTTGAGCAACTAAAAATACTCTCTGACCTAAACCAAAATTTTTCTTCACATCCAGTTTGAAGCTCCTCTATCCTTGTGGGTGAGAGTCAGTTGTGTCCGACTCTTTGTGACCCCATGGACCATAGCCCACCAGCCTTCTTTGTCCATGGGATTGTCCCAGCAAGAATACTGGAGTGGTTACCATTTCCTCCTCCAGGGGCCCTTCCCAACCTGGGATTTGAACCCCTGTTTCTAAACTCATCTAAGGCCTAATTTTGTTATCTGCCATGAGAAAGGGAATCATTGTTGGGTTATTTTTCCTCTTCACTTTATTTCCACCTGTTATTTTAAGTTCTTTTTCTTCTTCCAAGATCAAATGGAACAAGAATTAGAAAAAGAAATACATGCTTTTTATTGACAAATGCTGCTGTAATTGAGCAGTGGGGCCCTTTTTGTGCAGGTATCAAAATGCAAGCTCTTCCTCCCTTGTACATTTGAGAGCATATTTCTTCCCACCCACCCTATACACATACTCTGATTTCTGAAGGTGACAGAGCATTTGACAGCTTCTATTCTTATGGCATACGTCATGTAGCACCCTTCTATTTGGATATGCCTGAGAACTTCAGGCAGCATCCTCAGTCTGGGTCCTTTCGAAAGAGCTCCACATCTGCTGACCTTGTAAGTTGTTATGTACTGTATCTTGTTTAACTCATGAATTAATTCTCATTGCTTTTTGTAAATTCCTGTAGATACTCATGATGTTTGAATATAAAGAGAACTTTATTTCTTCTCAAAAATGTATGTGTTTTATTTTATTTTTTATACTTAACTCACCAGGCTTCCCTGATGGCTCAGCGGTAAAAAATCCACCAGCAATGCAGGAGATAGTGGTTTGATCCCTGGGTTGGGAAGATCCCATAGAGAAGGAAATGCAACCCACTCCAGTTTTCTTGCCTGGGAAATCCCTGGACAGAGGAGTCTGGTGGCTACAGTCCATGGAGTCACAAGAGAGTCAGACAGGACTTAGGGACTAAACAACTTGGTACGCTGGCTACAACTTACATTGCAGTTCTGATAGACATGATGTGAATGACTAACTTGACTTGTTCCTAGTAAGGGGAAAATATTCAGTCTGTCACCATTATGTACAATCATATCTGTAGATTTTTTCATAGATGTTTCACTGAATGTTCCTTTTCATCTCTAAATTGTGAGAGTGTTTGCAATGCATGAACTCTGGGTTTTGTCAAATGCTATTACTGCATCTACTGAGATGCTCTTGTGTGTGTTTCACCAATTGTTCTGTTAATATGGTGATTTTATTCACTAAATAAACTGAACATGTTCAAACTGTATTATCCTCTTTGTGTATTTCTGGATTCTCTTTGCAAAACATTTTAAAAGATTTTTCAAGTAGAGATATTTGTTTTTTTTTTTCTTCTGGAAAAGTTTTGTCTGCTTTTTATAATAACGTTTTTTTGACTCCATAGAATGTTTCTTCCTCTTCTAAGTTCTCAAGGGCTCTGTATGGGTTTCATATTATTTCTCTTTTAGATGGTAAGTAGTAGATATCAATGAAAACATTTGTTTCTGGAGTTCCTTTTTGGGAAAGTTCTAATCACCAATTAAAATACCCTGAAAGAGCTGGAGCTATTAAAATTTTAGAAAATTTATATCTTTCCAGATTTTATTTAATCTCAGTATCAAATATATTGGTGTGAAGTTACTTATAACATTTCTTTATTAACTCATGGTCTCAAAATATGTCTTTTATTTCATTCCTAATATTAATAATATGTTTTCAGAATGCTTTTTTTTTTATTAGTGGAGTTTGAAGTCTATCAATTTTATTGATTTTTTCCAAATTACCAGCCTTTGACTTCCTTGTTTTTCCTTTTCTGTTTATTCCTCATCATTGTCATTGAATCTTATTTGTACCTTTTAATTTTTTTAATTGGTGCAAAATTGCTTTACAATGTTATGTTGATTTCTGCTGTACAGCAGTACAAATCAGCCATAATTGTACATATAACCACTCCCTCCTGAGCCCCATCCTACCACTCTAAGTCATCGCAGAGCATCAGGCTTGTCTCCCTGTGTTATATAATAGCTTCTTACCAGCTATATCTTTTACCCATGATAGTGTATATATATCAAAGGTGCTTTCTCCTTTCCTTTCACACTCTCCTTTCCTTCCTCCACTGTGTCTACAAGTCCATCCTCTGCATCTGTGTCTCTAGTCCTTCCCTGCAAATAGGTTCATTAGTACCCACCCTTTTTCTAGATTGTATATATTTATGTGTTTGTATACAATATGTGTTTTTCTCTTTCTGACTTACTCTGTGTAACAGGCTCTAAGTTCATCCACCTCACTAGAACTGACTCAAATTCATTTTTTTTTTTTTTTTGGCTGAGTAACATTCCATTGTATATATGTACCTCAACTTCTTTATCCCTTCACCTGTAGATGGACATCTAGGTTGCTTCCATGTCCTAGCTACTGTGAGTAGTGCTCCAGTGAACGTTGGGCTGCATGTGTCTTTTAGGATTGTGGCTTTCTCAGGGTATATGCCCAAGAATGAGACTGCTGGGTCAGATAATAGATTTATTTCTAGTTTTTTAAAGGAATTTCCATACTATTCTCCATAATGGCTGTATCAGATTACATTCCCAGCAACAGTGTAAAATGGTTCCCTTTTCTCCATATCCTCTTCAGCATTTATTGTTTGTATGTTTTTTGATGATGGCCATTGTGACCAGTGTGAGGTGATATCTCATTTCTCTAATAATTAGTGATGTTGATCATTTTTTTTTTCATGTGTTTATTGGCCATCTGTATGTCTTCTTCAAAGAAATGTCTGTTTAGGTCTTACACCCATTGTTTTGATTGGACTGTTTTTCTGATATTGAGCTGTATGTGCTGCTTTAATTCAGGACCCACTTTGTAGGCTACCTCAGGTGTATCTTCCCTGCCCAGGTCAGAAGGGGCAAAAGTAGTGGTTTATTAGGGCTTATTTGCTTAGTTGGGGCTGGGGAGAGGGACGATTATGGAAGCCACATTTGGGAGATTTGGGGATTGGGAGATTGGGAGATTTGGGGATTGGGGATTGGGAGATTGGGAGATTTGCCTGCTGTGATCTAGGCCTGCAGGAAATTGCTGCAGTCTGAGGAGGGTCTTGTGCTCTCCTTGGGGAATTAGCTCTGGGTCCTGCGTCGCTCAGCAGAGCCAAACTGCATAGGCTCCTAGGAAGGTGTGGACAGTAACCGACACCCATTCACCGCTCGGTGGCAGCTGCTACCTCTGGTGTTGGGTTGGTCGTGGCAGCATGTTGTCCCCTGCCTCAGGCACTTGCCCTGGCTTTGGCAGTGGCCAGTCAGCTTGAGTTGCTCCCTCTGGGATCATAAACTGCAGTCGTGTCCGGTTGCACCTCTCACGCTCTGGCCTGCTTTGGTGGTGGCCAGGCAGGCTCGTCTACCTCTGGGTTGGGGAGTTCACAGATGCCTCTCATCCCACCTGCAGCATTCAGGAAGGTGGTTTCCTGCGATCTGTTACCTTGTGGCATTAGAGGGTCCCTGTGGCAACTATCTTTTGCCTCTCCGAGAGGCCCAGGCTTTTCCCTGGACTTCCTCAGCTGTGTTATACTAGCCCCCTCTTCACAGCATTCAATCCTGGTCCTCACTCAGGGGTCTAAGCCCCTAAGCCTGAGCCTCCGCACCCATCTTCCATTCCATTCGCTGCAGCTGGGGTGCAAGCTGCTTCTTGACTGGGTAGTGCTGTTTGGCAACTGTCTCTGTGATGAATTCTCTCCATTTTGCTTTCTTATCACCTGTTTCTGCGTTCCCTGCTGAGGTTCCAAAGCTGCCCCCTGTCTCTGCCCCTGAGGGGGTTTCCAAGAGTGTGGGGATGCTTTTCCTTCTTCATGCTCCCTCCTTGAGGTGCAGTTCCCCTTGCCAAAATCCTGTGTGTGTGTCTCTCTCTCTCTTTTTAGGCCCTGCCTCATACTAAGGAAATTGAGTTATCTTTTTGGAAGTTTGGGGTCTTCTACCTGCATTCAGAAGATGTTCTAGAGAAGTTGTTCCACATGCAAATATACTTTTGATGTATTTATGGGGAGAAAGGTGATCTCCTCATCTTACTCCTCAACCATCTTGAAAGTCCCCTCTCCTACTTGTATCTTTATTAAACCCTTCCTTTCATTTATTTTTTGTTTAATTTTTTTCCCTTTGCCTAACTTCGTAAGGCCAAAAGTTAGGTCAGGAGACTACAACCTATGGACTGGAGGCCAAATTCCGTTTACCACCTAGTTTTAAAGTACCTGAAAGCTTAGTGGTTTTTACATTTTTTAAGGTTTGAAAAAATAAAAATAATACTTTGTGGATGTGAACATTTCATGAAACTCAAGTTACACTTTTTATAAATAAAGGTTGCTCTTAGAGTACAGTCCTTTTCATCCATTTATGAATGTTTCACACTACAATGGCAGAGATGTTAGTAGCAATAATAAACTACACACTATTATTTCCCATCTGACTCTTTATAAAAGCAAAGCTGTAAACTCTTGTTTTAGATCATTGATTTTAAATTTTTGTTAGTTTGCTTTTGATATAAACATTTTAAGCTATAAATTTCCCCTTGAGAGCCATTTATCCCTGCATCACACATTTTTAAATGTTGTTTTCAATTTTACTTAATTCAAAATACTTTCTAGTTTTCCTTTTGCTTTGATGACAGTGTGTTTAGAAATATATATTTTTTATGTTTTCTTATAATTGTTTGGGGGTTTCCCAGATATCTTTGAATTATTTCTTTCTAGTTTATTTTCACTGTGGTTTAAGAACATGCTCTGTGTGATTTCAGTTCTTTTAAATTTGATGAACTTATTTTATGGCATATCATATGACCTGTTTTGTTAAATGTTTCATGTATACTTGAAAATTATGTGTATTCTGCTATTTGAGGTTGCAGTTTCAACCTGTAAGTGTCAGTTAGGTCCATTTGGTTGATATTATTATTTATTTTTTCTATTTGTTATAGATTATATTTTTGTTTGTATTATTGATGATTGGGAGGGGGGCCTGGAAAACTCCAGTCATAATTCTGGTTGTGTTTCTCCCTTCATTACTCTTAGAGTTTGTTTATTGTAGTTTGTCACTCTATTATTGAGTGTGTCCACATGAAGGACTCTTAGGCTTCCTTGATTAATTTATTTATTTTTCATTTCAAAATACCTTTTTTCCCCCTCTATTATTGCTGCTTATTATGTCATAATTTCCCCCTCTTTTTACTACAGCCTTTCCAGCTTCCTTACATTTAGTGTTTTCAGGGTTTGTATTTTCCCATTCTCTTGCATGCATGTGCACCAAGTCACTTCAGTTATGTCCGACTCTGTGTGACCCTATGGACTGTTGCCCGCCAGGCTCCTCTGTTCATGGGTATCCACAGGCAAGAATACTGGAATAGGTTGCCATGCCCTTCTCCAGGGATCTTCCCCACCCAGAGATCAAACCCTTGCTCTTAAGTCTCCTGCATTGGCAAGTGAATTATTTACCTCTAATGCCACCTGGAAAGCTCTTGCATTCTCTTAATTTAAATTCTATCTCTTTTTATATATTTAGAGTGTTTTCTTATATTCAGTCCTAAAATCTCTGTCTTATATTTGCCAGTTAGTCAATTTACATTTGGTATATGTATCAGTATGTTTAGATTTATAGCAATGTTGCAATTATTAAAAGTTGCATTTGTTTTTTATTCCTTTTTATCTTCTCTTCCTGTTTTTTTATCATGTTGAGTGTTTTAAAAAAAATGGATTCATTATTCACTAGTTAGGTATGTCTTCTGGTTAGGGTTAGGGGATGTGTTCACATCATATATATATGTGTGTGTGGGGGTGTGTGTGTATATAAAAAAAAATATATATATATATTCACACACAGATGTGTATGCATATCTTATGACAATCTACCTTGAAATAATGCAACAAAATACAACCTTAATATATCATATGCATTATACATCCTTAAAAGAATGCTTCTATTCTCTATCATTCTTTATACTATTGTTCCTTATAATTTTCTTTTACACAACCATATACTTCACAACATATTATTTTAATTTGTACTTTAAAAACTCAGTTATCTTTTTAAAACTTATAAATAATATTTTGTAATTACTCACATATTTATAATTTCTAGGTTTTTTTATTCCTTGGCTAAGATCCAAAATTCCCTGTGGTATAATTTTTAGACTGAAAAATTTAATATTTCTTTAGTTTTGGTAAGCTGATGATAAATTCACTTCCTTCTCCTTTTCTGGAAAGGTTTTTATTCCACTTTAATTTTTGAATGGTATTTTGGCCAGATATGAAATTTTAGATTAATAGATTTTCCTCTTTATCTTAAAATGTTTTCCATTTTCTCTGGCTTTCGATATGTACTATGAGAAGGCTCAGTCACTCTTATTTTGTTTCTCTGCACATAATGTATCTTGTTTTCCATGCTTCTAGTTTTCATAAATGTAGTTATAATATGTCTTGATGTGGTATGTGTGTACATTTCCTAACTCCAGTTCATTGAGCTTTTAGGATTGATAGGCTTAATTTTTTAAATTAAATTTGGATGTTATTCAGCCATTATTTCTTAAAATATTTTTCTGTAGTCTGCTTAATGCTAAGATGACCCTTGAACAGTACTGGGGTTCGGTGCACCAAGACCACTCCCTTAATACATAACTTCAGTTCAGTTCAGTCCCTCGGTCGTGTCTGACTCTTTGCAACCCCATGCACTGCAGATGAGTCAGCTCTTCAGATGAGTCAGCTCTTTGCATCAGGTGACCAAAGTATTGGAGTTTCATCTTCAACATCAGTCCTTCCAATAAATATCCAGGACTGATCTCCTTTAGGATGGACTGATTGGATCTCCTTGCAATCTGAGGGACTCTCAAGAGTCTTCTCCAACACCACAGTTCAAAAGCATCAATTCTTCGGCACTCAGCTTTCTTTATAGTCCAACTCTCACATCCATACATGACTACTGGAAAAACCATAGCCTTGATTAGATGGACCTTTGTTGGGAAAGTAATGTCTCTGCTTTCTAATATGCTGTCTAGGTTGGTCATAACTTTCCTTCCAAGGAGTAAATATCTTTTAATTTCATGGCTGCAATCACCATCTGCAGTGATTTTGGAGCCCCAAAAAATAAAGTCTGACACTATTTCCACTGTTTCCCATCTATTTGCTATGAAGTGATGGGGCCAGATGCCATGATCTTTGTTTTCTGAATGTTGAGCTTTAAGCCAACTTTTTCACTCTCCTCTTTCACTTTCATCAAGAGGCTTTTGAGTTCCTCTTCACTTTCTGCCATAAGGGTGCTGTCATCTGCATATCTGAGGTTATTGATACTTTTCCTGGAAGTCTTGATTCCAGCTTGTGCTTCCTCCAGCCCAGCATTTCTCATGATGTACTCTGCATATAAGGTAAATAAGCAGGGTGACAATATACAGCCTTGATGTACTCCTTTTCCTATTTGGAACCAGTCTGTTGTTCCATGTCCAGTTCTAACTGTTGCTTCCTGACCTGCATACAGATTTCTCAAGAGGCAGGTCAGGTGGTCTGGTATTCCCATCTCTTTCAGAATTTTCCACAGTTGATTGTGATCCACACAGTCAATGGCTTTGGCATAGTCAATAAAGCAGAAATAGATTTTTTCTGGAACTCTCTTGCTTTTTCCCTGATCCAGCAGATGTTGGCAATTTGATCTCTGGTTCCTCTGCCTTTTCTAAAACCAGCTTGAACATCTGGTATAACTTCTTAAAAACCTATCTCCTGAAAACCTAAATTGCCTACTGTTGGGTGGAAGCCTTATTGATAACATGAACAGACAATTAACATATTGTCTGTTACATGATCTATATACTGTATTCTTAAAATAAAGTAAGCTAGAGAAATGTTATTAAGAAAATCATAAGGAAGATACATTTATAGTACTGTACTGTATTTATTGTTAGTGTAATTCTATACCCTCTGTTTACAAGTTTAATCATCTGTCAGTGTTTGCATCAGTATTATTTGTATGACACTGTTACCAGATTTGGGAGGGTGAGGGTAGAAGAGGACCCTCCCTTGTGGGCCTCTGTTCTTGGTAAGGACACAAAGAAGAATCTGAGGTCCTACCCATAGTAAAAATAAGTTCATTGAATAAAGAACAAAAAGAGCAGAAAGAAAAAAAAGAGCACCTCAAGGTAGAGCTGGGCCATGTGAGGAGAGGCACTGGTACCAGAATGAAGAGGTACAGGATTTTCAAGACAGTGCTTTTACATATTTATTTAGGCAGGCATGGACTGACAGTTTTGACTGACAGTTGCAAGTTACATAACAACAGGCTCTGTTGTGTATGTCTTTCCCATAATTCAGTCTGTTATAATCAGATGTATTAATATAAAGAATATTTATGAACCCTTAGTTGACTCCTGGCTGCCTAAGTTCACTGGAGAGCACAGCTATGCAGCAAGGTCACATTTGGAGAAAACCCTGTATTTAGTTTGTATCCACTATGTGCCTAGGGTGCATACATATACCAGGAATTGGATAAGTAGCAAAAACAGGACCAGGAGCTGACTGTGGCTCAGACCATGAACTCCTTATTGCCAAATTCAGACTTAAATTGAAGAAAGTAGGGAAAACCACTAGACCATTCAGGTATGACCTAAATCAAATCCCTTATGATTATACAGTGGAAGTGAGAAATAGATTTAAGGGACTAGATCTGATAGAGTGCCTGATGAGCTATGGAATGAGGTTCGTGACATTGTACAGGAGATAGGGATCAAGACCATCCCCATGGAAAAGATATGCAAAAAAGCAATATGGCTGTCTGAGAGGCCTTACAAATAGCTGTGAAAAGAAGAGAAGCAAAAAGCAAAGGAGAAAAGGAAAGATATAAACATGTGAATGCAGAGTTCCAAAGAATAGCAAGAAGAGATAAGAAAGCCTTCTTCAGTGATCAATGCAAAGAAATAGAGGAAAACAACAGAATGGGAAAGACTAGAGATCTCTTCAAGAAAATCAGAGATACCAAAGGAACATTTCATGCAAAGATGGGCTCGATAAAGGACAGAAATTGTATGGACCTAACAGAAGCAGAAGATATTAAGAAGAGATGGCAAGAATACAAAGAGGAACTGTACACAAAAGATCTTCACGACCCAGATAATCACGATGGTGTGATCACTCGCCTAGAGCCAGACATCCTGGAATGTGAAGTCAAGTGGGCCTTAGAAAGCATCACTACAAACAAAGCTAGTGGAGGTGATGGAATTCCAGTTGAGCTATTTCAAATCCTGAAAGATGATGCTGTGAAAGTGCTGCACTCAATATGCCAGCAAATTTGGAAAACTCAGCAGTGGCCACAGGACTGGAAAAGGTCAGTTTTCATTCCAATCCCAAAGAAGGCAATGCCAAAGAAGGCTCAAACTACCACACAATTGCACTCATCTCACACGCTAATAAAGTAATGCTTAAAATTCTCCAAGCCAGGCTTCAGCAATATGTAAACCATGAACTTCCTGATGTTCAAGCTGGTTTTAGAAAAGGCAAAGGAATCAGAGACCAAATTGCCAACATCTGCTGGATCATGGAAAAAGCAAGAGAGTTCCAGGAAAACATCTATTTCTGCTTTATTGACTATGCCAAAGCCTTTGACTGTGTGGATCACAATCAACTGTGGAAAATTCTGAAAGAGATGGGAATACCAGACTACCTGATCTGCCTCTTGAGAAATCTGTATGCAGGTCAGGAAGCAACAGTTAGAATTGGACATGGAACAACAGACTGGTTCCAAATAGGAAAAGGAGTACGTTAAGGCTGTATATTATCACCCTGCTTATTTAACTTCTATGCAGAGTACATCATGAGAAACGTTGGACTAGAAGAAACACAAGCTGGATTCAAGATTGCTGGGAGAAATATCAATAACCTCAGATATGCAGATGACACCACCCTTATGGCAGAAAGTGAAGAGGAACTCAAAAGCCTCTTGATGAAGGTGAAAGTGGAGAGTAAAAAAGTTGGCTTAAAGCTCAACATTCAGAAAACAAAGATCATGGCATCCGGTCCCATCACTTCATGGGAAATAGATGGGGAAACAGTGGAAACAGTGTCAGACTTTATTTTGGGGGGCTCCAGAATCACTGCAGATGGTGACTGCAGCCATGAAATTAAAAGACACTTACTCCTTGGAAGAAAAGTTATGACCAACCTAGATAGCATATTGAAAAGCAAAGACATTACTTTGGCAACAAAGGTTCGTCTAGTCAAGGCTATGGTTTTTCCTGTGGTCATGTATGGATGTGAGAGTTGGACTGTGAAGAAGGCTGAGTGCCGAAGAATTGATGCTTTTGAACTGTGGTGTTGGAGAAGACTCTTGAGAGTCCCTCGGACTGCAAGGAGATCCTACCAGTCCATTCTAAAGGAGATCAGCCCTGGGTGTTCTTTGGAAGGAATGACGCTGAAGCTGAAACTCCAGTACTTTGGCCACCTCATGCAAAGAGTTGACTCATTGGAAAAGACTCTGATGCTGGCAGGGATTGGGGGCAGGAGGAAAAGGGGATGACAGAGGAAGAGATGGCTGGATGGCATCACTGACTCGATGGATGTGAGTCTGAGTGAACTCCGGGAGTTGGTGATGGACAGGGAGGCCTGGCGTGCTGCGATTCATGGGGTTGCAAAGAGTCTGACACACTGAGGGACTGATCTGATCTGATCTGTGCTTATTTTGTAGCATATCTATGAGCTCCCTTGGGCTGTGTTAGGGTGTGTCTGAGGTGGGGCTAGAGATCAGCTTGTACTGCTCATGTCTAACTTCCTAACAATACAAAACATTCTAGATAATATAAGTATGCCTGGGAAATCCCATGGACAGCGGAGCCTGGTAGGCTGCAGTCCATGGGGTCGCTAAGAGTCGGACATGACTGAGCGACTTCCCTTTCACTTTTCACTTTCACGCATTGGAGAAGGCAATAGCAACCCACTTCAGTATTCTTGCATGGAGAGTCCCAGGGACGGGGGAGCCTGGTGGGCTTCCGTCTATGGGGTCGCACAGAGTTGGACACGATTGAAGTGACTTAGCAGCAACATTAGACAACAAAATGAAAATGTGAATAAAAAATTTATATTTGTTTACAAGTATAATGAATTGCATATTGATAATGAAGAAACAACAATATAATTGGTTTATGGTGACACTGAATAATAGAATTGCTTCCTGATAACTTAGTTATAAACTAATGAATGAGTTATTATAAAATTTTTATGGCATACAGTATTACAGTCAAATCCATAGTAAAATACTGGAAACACTGTTACATTATTTTAAAGCCATTCACCTGTGATGTTAGGCTGATAAGCAGTTTCTCCAATTATTAGAAAGAGGCATACTGCTGCTAAGTTGCTTCAGTCGTGTCCGATTCTGTGCAACCCCATAGACGGCAGCCCACCAGACTCCCTCATCCCTGGGATTCTCCAGGCAAGAACACTGGAGTGGGTTGCCATTTCCTTCTCCAATGCATGAAAGTGAAAAGTGAAAGTGAAGTCGCTCAGTGTGTCCGACCTCAGCAACCCCATGGACTGCAGCCCACCAGGCTCCTCCGTCCATGGGATTTTCCAGGCAAGAGTACTGGAGTGGGGTGCCATTGCCTTCTGGAGAAAGAGGATTACAGTATTGTAAAATAACTATTTGAAAGCAAAGTTATAAAACAGTAAAAAAACTTAGCACGTTATTAATTTTATATTAAATATCATCACCCCATGCCTATATAAGCATAGGCTATCCACTTCAATACAAGTCCTGCAAACAGTGTTCTACACAATGAATTTTCCTGTTCGATTCAATCACTCAGCTGTGTCTGACTCTTTGTGACCCTATGGACTGCAGCACGCCAGGTTTCCCTGTCCATCACCAACTCCTGAGCTTGCTCAAACACACATCCATGGAGTCCATGATGCCATCCAACCATGTCATCCTCTGTCATCCCTTTCTCCTTCCACCTTCAATCATTCCCAGCATCAGGATCTTTTCCAGTGAGTCAGTTCTTCGCATCAGGTGGCCGAAGTATTGGAGCTTCAGCATCAGTCCGTCCAGTGAATATTCAGGGTTGATTTCCTTTAGGCAGTGACAATGATGATGATGAAACAAAAACTCTCATACATTTCTGGCCTTACCATTATTGAATTCTCACATGAAGGTACATGCATACACAGCATTTAAGTTTTTTTAACTATATGGTGTAATTATTATTTACTATTCCTTATGTGGACATGGATAATGGTAAAGGTCTTCATCCTTATTGTCTTCACCTTAATTAAGTTGGGGAGGAGGAGCAGGAGGAGTGTTGGTTTTGCTGTCTCTGGGAGCAGAGGTACAAATAGCTGGAGAAGGTGAAACTTCAGGCAAGAGAAACAGGCACTCGTGGTGTAACTTTATGAAAATACATCATAATTTGTCTGATTTTTCGCTTTTTCATTTCTCTAAAATTGTTTCTATATGGTTCCACCACTTGCTTTAGTTTTTTTGCCATATTGTAGGAGGATCAGTATCATAAAAGAAGTCAAATGCAGTCTTGAATAATTAGAACCCTTCTACTAGATTGTCAATTTGTTTTTCTTTCACTCCTATATCTTCTTCCTCATTGTCTGACACTGCTTTGGAAGTACTCATCTTCATCAAGACATCTCTGTTAATTCCTCTGGTTCATTATTTCTTCAATTTCTCTAGGATGCATGTGTAGAAATCCTTCACCCCCATCTTTTTTTTTTCCCAAATCCATAAACTATTTCTTCATTTCCTTAACTGGCTCTATTGTAAATCCTCTAAACTCATTCATAATTTTTGGACAGTTTTCTGTAGCAGGAATTTATTGTTTTGGACTTGATGGCTTTCACAGCTTTTTATACCAGTTATGACATTTTCAGTTATGTAATATTTCAGACTTTTATAATGTTCTCTCTATTGGAATAGTCCTCTCCATAGAATATGGTATATAATGAGTCTTAAAGGTCTTTATGACCCACTAACCCAGAGGTTGAATCAGAGAGGTTGTGTTTGGGGGCAAGCAGATCACTTTGATGCCTTTGCTGTTAAATACATGGGATTCTTGGTGGCCAGGGGCATTGTTCAAAATCAAAAAGGCTTTAAGAGGCAGTTCCTTACAGACAGGGTACTTCTTGACTTCAGGGACAAAGCATAAATGGAACCAGCTCAGAAGGAGGCTTACATTGTCCAGGCCTTCTTGTTGTGGTACAGCCAAAAAACTGCAGCTTGTGCTGACCTTTTCCTTTCAAGGTACTAGTCTTGATATGATTGCATTTGAGTATCCCTTTATGCCTTAAATCCTGGTGAGCAATTCACTTCCTTACTAATAAATGTCCTTGTGGTATTTTTTTTTTTTCCCCAAAATAGGGCGCTTCTCTCTGCATTCAAAACCTATTCAGGCAGATATCCTTTCTCCTTAATAGTTTTCTAAAAAGCATCTGGGAACTTAATGCTGTCTGTTGGTCTGTGGAAACTGCTTCTCCTGTTATCTTGACATTGTTTTAACCCAGCCCTCTTTAAAATTATTAAATGATCTTTATATTTATTTATTTATTTATTTTATTTTTTAACTTTACAATATTGTATTGGTTTTGCCATATATCAACATGAATGCGCCACAGGTATACACGTGTTCCCCAACCTGAACCCTTCTCCCTCCTCCCTCCCCGTACCATCCCTCTGGGTTGTCCCAGTGCACCAGCCCCAAGCATCCAGTATCGTGCATTGAACCTGGACTGGCAACTCATTTCATATATGATATTATACATGTTTCAATGCCATTCTCCCAAATCATCCCACCCTCTCCCTCTCCCACAGAGTCCAAAAGACTGTTGTATACATCTGTGTCTCTTTTGCTGTCTCACATACAGGGTTATCGTTACCATCTTTCTAACTTCCATATATATATGCGTTAGTATACTGTATTGGTGTTTTTCTTTCTGGCTTACTTCACTCTGTATAATAGGCTCCAGTTTCATCCACCTCATTAGAACTGATTCAAATGTATTCTTTTTAATGGCTGAGTAATACTCCATTGTATATATATACCACAGCTTTCTTATCCATTTATCTGCTGATGGACATCTAGGTTGCTTCCATGTCCTGGCTATTATAAACAGTGCTGCGATGAACATTGGGGTACACGTGTCTCTTTCAATTCTGGTTTCCTTAGTGTGTATGCACAGCAGTGGGATTTCTGGGTCATAAGGCAGTTCTATTTCCAGGTTTTTAAGGAATCTCCACACTGTTCTCCATAGTGGCTGTACTAGTTTGCATTCCCACCAACAGTGTAAGAGGGTTCCCTTTTCTCCACACCCTCTCCAGCATTTATTACTTGTAGACTTTTGGATCGCAGCCATTCTGACTGGTGTGAAATGGTACCTCATAGTGGTTTTGATTTGCATTTCTCTGATAATGAGTGATGTTGAGCATCTTTTCATGTGTTTGTTAGCCATCTGGATGTCTTCTTTGGAGAAATGTCTATTTAGTTCTTTGGCCCATTTTTTGATTGGGTCATTTATTTTTCTGGAATTGAGCTGTAGGAGTTGCTTGTATATTTTTGAGATTAGTTGTTTGTCAGTTGCTTCATTTGCTATTCTTTTCTCCCATTCTGCAGGCTGTCTTTTCACCCTGCTTATAGTTTCCTTTGTTGTGCAGAAGCTTTTAAGTTTAATTAGGTCTCAAATGTTTATTTTTGCTTTTATTTCCAATATTCTGGGAGGTGGGTCATAGAGGATCCTGCTGTGATGTATGTCAGAGAGTGTTTTGCCTATGTTCTCCTCTAGGAGTTTTATAGTGTCTGGTCTTATGTTTAGATCTTTAACCCATTTTGAGTTTATTTTTGTGTATGGTGTTAGAAAGTGTTCTAGTTTCATTCTTTTACAAATGGTTGACCAGATTTCCCAGCACCACTTGTTGAAGAGATTGTCTTTAATCCATTGTATATTCTTCACTCCTTTGTCAAAGATAAGGTGTCCATAGTGCGTGGATTTATCTCTGGGCTTTCTATTTTGTTCCATTGATCTTTAGATCCTTCACCTTCTTTTTGCTTCAAGTTTTTTTTATATAATGACTTGGTTTTTAATCAAATCATTTTAGAGTCTATAGGAATGCCTTTCTTATAGCAATCCTGCACCTCCATAAAAAATGTGTTTTCAATAGGAGATACAAAGATATTCCCCATAATGTTCAAGGTTTTTGTGCCTGCTGGCATAGCTGCAGCTACAGCTTCATGAATTTCCTTTTGTTTTTTAATATTTGTCCTTATGCTGTATTTATTTATGTTTAAATGATAGGCAGTGGCAGCTGTAGACCTCAGTCTATAGCACATAAGCAAGCAATTCAACTTTTACTTGTAATATCATGACTCTTTTCTGTCTCTTGGTAGCACGTCTAGCATCACCAGTGGCACTTCATATGGGTTCCTTGGTGTTATTTGGAGTTTACTGAATGGCACTAGACACAATGCAAATACATGTACACTGAGAGATACTTTATTGTGATATGCAATTTACTGGAGAGTTTGACTGTTTACATGGAGACGATAACTATTACATGATGTTTTAAGCTAATGCTCTCAATACTTGACCTCACCACAATAACAATAGGAAGTGGTTTTGAAATTATTACCATGATGCAGTATGTACAGCTGTTAATTTTATGTAGTTATGAGTTAATACATTTGTTTACATTTCTATCCACTGCAAATGGCACCATGTAAGGTCTGTGTTTGTGTGCATAGAATTTGATAAATGTTAACTTTTTATAGTAGATATGTGTGTGCTTTATGATAGTAAATGATAAAATGAATTAGTATTTGTATTTTGTGCATTCATGACATACCTTTTTCTTAATATTTGTAATATTTATAGGCTATGAGGTTCATCTTCAAGTTTATTTTAATAGTTGCAAATCTCCAAAATTTTTTCCAATACATTTATTTTTTAAAAAATCACATGTAAGTGGACCTATGCAATTCAAAACTGTGTTGGTCAAGGGTCAACTGTGTATTATTTTTGCAGGGTTTTGAATTATTCTGTAGGTCTAGAGCTCAATTATTTTGGATAGATTGCATTACTGTTCTTCCAAGTTCACTGATCCTTTGGTTTCCCCTGCAATGCCAAATCTACTCTTAGTTTCACCCAATAAAATTTTAATTTTAGATAATCTAGTTTTTATATCTAGAAATTTTGGGGAGTGTTTTAAAAAATATTCCATTTCTATTTATTAGGCTTTCATTTTATAAATACTTATGTATATTTAGAATAGCTCTTTTAGCATTTTTTGACGAATCCATCATCCTGTAATTTCTAGGTCTTTTTTAAGTCAATTTTATCCTGGTTTTGTGTCACAGTTTCTGGCTATTTGTGTAGTAATTTTGATTGGCTGTTGAAATTGTAATTTTATTAGTGTTTGTTTTTTGCCCTGAAATTGATTATTTGGATAAATTTTACCTCTGTTGGTTTTTAAGCTTTGTTAGTGCATGAATATTCATAGGAATCAAAGAGTATCTTCACTCCAGAGCAGTCTCAGCACTGATCCCCACTGATGACTGTAGTGTGTCTGCTTGTGGTAGGCTGAGGCATGAATGTCTGTCTGCCCTGTGTGAGTTCTTGGAATTGCTATGCATACACGTCATTGGTCTTTCTTTGTCCTGTCTTTTAGAGTTTTGCTCCATGTATGCATAGCCTTGTACACAGCCTAGTACAAAGACTCAAGAATCTCTAAACAAAATTCCAGAGTTCTCTGTGAACATATTTCCCTCCTCTCCAGAACTCTGACTTACACTTCTAGCTGACACAGACTCCCCAGAAACCTGAACTCCATCTTCCCATTTAGCATGTCAAAATGCCAGGATTTCCCTTTTTACATTACATTTGGATTTCCCTTTTTACATTAATGGTCTGAATTGTCTCTAGGAAAGAAATGGAGACTTGTTTGTCTCATTTGATTTATATTCCATCTTTCAAGGATTGCAAACCTGCAGTGTATGCTATCTGATGTCTTGAAATAGTTTCATGTATTTTGTGTAGTTTCTAGTTGTTTATGATGGGAAGTTCTGTCCTTGTTTATTCTTCATGGATCATAGCGGAAATTTGTTGTATAAAATTGATACAGGAATAAAGCTTAAAGCTTAAGACCTATATTAATGGTAAAGCCATTGTGATATTAGTTCTAACAGTCAAGGTAAGGCTTGAGATAGTGGTAAAGCATGGAGTTTACAGTCTCATGCACCTGTATTTGGATGCTGGATAAGTTACTTAATCTTCTGACTTTCAATTTCTTCCTTATAATATGTTATTATAAAACCTACTTCAGCTTTTTATGAGGGTTTAATGAGGTTTTAGGCCTGCATCTTAGCTTGTCATTAGTTTAGATTTGATGTATGAAATCAAAAAAGATAAAAATGTAATCTAAAAATGTTTATACTTATATTGGTTTTATTCACAATTTGAGCAATTTAATGCATTTAAATTATAAAACTCCTCATTCTCAAGTATAAATGAGAAGAAAATAAATTGATGTTTGCTATAAGTTTAATTTTGCTTATTATGTCCTCTGCAAGATTCAACAGTAAATCAAGCACAAATTCACAAGCACATGGTTTGTCAGCTACAAAGCAGAAATCTTTCGTTTCTATTAGTTACATGTGTACCTAAGCTCAATTTTCACATTACACATATCTAAGTAGAAAACTGTTTTTAATCAACATGTTGTAATTTGCCTTCTCAGAAGAATGTCTTGTTCTTATAATTGTAGTATTTACTTGTTTATCCGCTATAGGCTCAGTCCTTTCGGCTATACTTTGATGAAAATGACAAAGGTGATCGGTAAAAGTATATTGTGTGACCAAAGGTTTGTTGGGCTTTCTGTAATGGTTTTATGGAAAGATCTGAATGAACATTTTGGCCAACTCTGTAAAATAGGAAAAACAAAGTACAATCTAAAAATATTCCCCTTATGCTCTGTAATGACCAGAGGGTTGGAATGGGGGGTGGGAAGGAGGTTCAACAGGGAGGGGTATATGTCCATGTATGGCTGATTCACACCGTTGTACACTAGAAATTAACACAACATTGTGAGGCAATTATATGCCATTAGAAAAGAAGGCAATAAAATATTCCCCTGCAGTTTGATTGTAACTGTTGCTGCCTTCCCTTCACTCTCCCTTTGCTCCATTTTGAGAAGAGTTAGAGTACATGCTGCTGCTGCTACTGCTGCTAAGTCTCTTCAGTCACGTCCAACTCTGTGCGACCCCATAGACGGTAGGCCACCAGGCTCTGCCGTCCCTGGGATTCTCCAGGCAAGAACACTGGAGTGGGTTGCCATTTCCTTCTCCATTGTGTGAAAGTGAAAAGTGAAAGGGAAGTTGCTCAGTCGTGTCCGACTCATAGCGACCCCATGGACTGCAGCCTACCAGGGCCCTCCATCCATGGGATTTTCTAGGCAAGAGTACTGGAGTACACGACAGTTTGTGAAAGACCTTTGTAAGTTGTTTGCGACAAAATAAAATCAGAGAACCTTTGGTAACTAAGGATAAATTCATTCTTTAAGCGAGTCTTTGACTGTTCACCATGTGCCAGATGTGCTACAGGTCTGAACAGGCAGTGGTGAAAAACAAAGCTTTACCATCATGAAGATTAATCATTAAAGCTAACACTTACACAGTGTTCATTGTGTTCTAAGTACTTTTAAAATAATTAACTTAAACTTCAGAACAATCCTATGAGATAGGTAGCCTTATTATTGCCAGAGACGTTGAGGCACAAATATTATTAATTTGCCCCAACTCCCACAGTTAGTAATAAGCGGAGCCATAATTAAAACCTAGCACATCAGACTATCAGACTGCAAAGCTCATATTCATATATGTGCTAGTGGGGAAAGAGAGAAAGAGAGGTCATGTTAAATATATGCTGATATGCTTGGTCGTGGCCAACTCCATAGACTGTAGCCCGCCAGGTTCCTATGTCCATGGATTTTTCCAGGCAAGAATACTGGAGTGGGTTGCCATTTCCTTCTCCCATATTAAAAATAAAGCAGTAAAATACAGTCTGTTCTTCAAAACCGCAGGTTTTGCTTGTGCATATGGGGGCTGACTGTACTATGCCATTTTATATAAAAGACTTGAGCATTGGCAGATTTTGGTATCTGCAGGGGTTCCTGGAACCAATGCCCCACAAACACTGAGGGAATAATTAGATAATTATTCATGTCATGGAGTAAAATACAATGGGGGAGAAAAATAAGGGAAAATGTATATGGGGAAACTGTTTTAAAGAAACTTATCAAATGCCACTGAGAAAGTGGCATTTGAGTAAACCTGTTGGGGAAAAACATGCCTGTATATTTAAGGTATATAATGTATGTGTTTATATATGTGCATAAGTTATGTATATATATATATGTATATATATTCTATTTAATAGAATAGAGGCTAAATAATAAAAAAGGCTAAAAGTTTCATGTCATTATGTGAATTAGTTTAGGATGTCTGTTTAATTTGCAGATTCTATGTTTATAACTGCTTCTGTCAATCAACATTAATTCAAACTCAAAAATACCAAAAATATTCAAATAGTTGTTACTAATGGAAGATTTCAGTGGCTTAAAAATGGGAGCAAAAAAGCCTGTTTTCTTAAATTTGTGGATGATTACTAATACATTCTTTGGTGATCAATTCTAGTCATAAAATTGAGTGTGATTGATCATTAGGAAGTGTGCACTAATGATGATTAATTGTACTGACTAAACACACTGTTAAAGCCTGCAATGATTCAACATGTCATTGTTGAAAAAACTTAAATGCAATAATAAGCTGATTCAACTTGTTTTATTTAAGCATAACATTTTTCTGGGTTTCAATTAATACTTTGGTCACCTGATGTGAACAGCCGACTCATTGGAAAAGACCCTATGCTGGGAAAGATTGAGGACAGGAGGAGAAGGGGATGACAGAGGATGAGATGGCTGATGGCCTCACCGATGCAAAAGTATAGTTGCATAGACACCTAAATAACTTACAAATGATGACTGTGATTTAATATGGCTTTCTAAATGAATATATCTCAAACGCATCATGATTTGGTTAATATGAATAATATACTTTGTAAGAAAAGAGTTTAATCATCATAGAATAAGAAGTTGTATGTTCAGCTGTTTGTTTTTTCCTGTACCTAATATTTTGCATAATAGTGGCATTTGTTTTACTCTAAGTCAGTTAAATTGCAGAAGCATAAGCAAGATGTTAAAGCACATAAAGAAAAAATAAAATGATTTTAAATGAAACCCATCAGTGCTGGAGAAGAAAGGTCTATGAACAAACATAATTATAGTGAAGTTTCTCAACTTCAGCCTTGGTCTCATTTTGGGATGGATGACTTTTCCTCGTGGAAGACTGTCACAGACATTGTAAGATATTTAAAATCAGTCCTGTCCTCTACCCAATAGATGTCAGTAGAATTTCCTTACCCATCAACCTGGTCATGACAACCAAATATCTTTTTAGACTTGGCCAAATGTCCCCTGGGAGACAAAGTACCCATGGTTAAGAATGATATCAGTATTAAAAATGCCTTCCTGTATTAAGTTATATTAATAATAGTAAGTAGATTCTTCTGTGTTCATGCTCAGTTGTGTCTGACTTTTTGTGACCCCATGGATTGTAGTCCACCAAGCTCCTCTGTCCGTGGAATTTCCCAGGCAAGAATACTGGAGTGGGTTTCCATTTCCTTTTCAGGGGCTCTTCCCAACCCAAAGACTGAACCTGAGTCTCTTGTATTTCCTGCTTGCAGGTGAATTCTTTACCACTGAGCTACTTGGAAAGCCCAATAAATAGATTAGGAAATTTATTTCTTAAGAACAAATTATATTCCAAGTGTTTTGATAGGTGCTAAAATATATATCCCCTCATTCATTTCATCTGTTATATGAGGAAGCACTCTTGTGATGGTCGTTTGAGAGATATGGGAACTGACCTCCAAGAGACTGACTTGCATGTCCAAAACCCTAGAGCCAGTAAATAGCAGAGAAAGCATTTGAAGTCAGCAAGACTTAGCTGTCTGATTTCAGGAATTATATTCTTGGCCAGTTTTCTTCACTCTCCTCATTTACTTAAAGTTTGAATTTGAAAGGATTTCCGTGGATTCAAGAGTCAAATGTAAAAAGAGAAAGTTATAGACAATAAAAATGGTTTAGACTTTTTATAGTACCCAGTAAATACTATGGGTGACATTTAGAATATGCAAAATACACGTTATACCATGTCACTGCTGCTGCTGCTGCTAAATCACTACAGTTATGACATACTCTTTGTGACCCTATGGATTGTAGCCCACCAGGCTCTTCTCTCCAAGGGATTCGCCAGACAAGAATCCTGGAGTGGGTAGCCATGCCCTCCTGCAAGTTATCTTCCTGACCCAGGGATCGAACCCATGTCTCTTTACATCTACCTGCATTGGCAGGCAGGTTCTTTACCACTAGCGCCACCAGGGAAGGCCAATACCACATCACATCAGTCATCAGTTGGTACTTGGGAAAGTGTTTCACTGCTTATTGGGTTTGGCTACAAATCCAAGGAGGAGGAACACATGGGCAGGAGGACCTCTCAAGAAGTTGTCAAACCCTAAATACTGGGAGAAAGGCAGAAAAATAAAGAAAAACTAAACTGAGTGGGAAAAAAAGGCCTCATGCCTCTCTGTAGAGAGTATGTTAAACTTGCCAGACTAACAGAATAAAATAGAAACTTCTGTCATTCTCTGTTAACCATACATGCTTACTGCCTCAGTTTTCATGAGTCAAGGATAATCTGAAATCAAGGTGTTCACCAGGACCACATTCTCATCAGAGCCTGGACTAGAGAAAAATTCACTTCTAGACTCTCACAGATTGTTGAAGGCATTACAGTTATAAAACTAATGTCCTCACTTTCTTGATGGTCTTTGACCTGGGACTGCTTTCAGATCCTATAGGTTGCTTTTATTTTCTGGATACAAGGCCCTCTCATAAGTATTCTTTAAAGATGGTAGCTTATTCCATCAAAACCAGGAAGAGAAAGACATCTTCTTGACAGGCTTGTTTACAAATACATGCTTACATATTTTTATAGAGAAGTACATGCTTGCATAATAAATATGTTTATAAATATGTATGTTTATTTTCATATAGGGACTATAAAGGGATAAACAAATAAATAAATAAATATATATATTATATACTGATATATAGTATATATATTTGGAACTGGACATGGAACAACTGACTGGTTCAAAATTGGGAAAGGAGAACAAAAAAGCTGTATATTGTTACCCTGCTTATTTAACTTACATGCAGAGTACATCATTTGAAATGCCGAGCTGAAAGAATCACAACCTGGAATCAAGACTGCAGGGAGAAGCATCAATAAACTCAGGTATGCAGATGATACCACTCTAAGGGCAGAATATGAAGAGGAACTATAGAGCCTCTTGAGGGTGAAAGAGGGGAGTGAAAAACCTGGCTTGAAGCTCAATATTAAAAATAAAAACTCAGACCATGGCATCCAGATCCATCACTCCATGGCAAATAGAACAGATTTTCTTTTCTTGGGCTCCAAAATCACTGCTGATGGTGACTGCAGCCATGAAATTAAAAGATGCTTGCTCCTTGGAAGAAAAGCTGTGACAAACCTAGACAGAATATTAAAAAGCAGACATCACTTTGCCAACAAAGGTCCATGTATAGTCAAAGCTATGGTTTTTTCAGTAGCCAGCCATGTGAGGGTGCGAGAGTTGGATCATAAAAAAAGTTGAGCACCGAAGATTTGATGCTTTTGAGCTGTGGTGCTGGAGAAGACTCTTGAGTGTCCCTTGGACAGCAAGGAGATCAAACCAGTCAATCCTAAAGGAAATCAACCTGGAATATTCATTGGAAGGACTGATGCTGAAGCTCCAATTCTTTGGCCACCTGAGACGAAGAACTGACTCATTGGAAAAGACCCTGATACTGGGAAAGATTGATGGCAAAAGTAGAAGATGGCAGCAGAGGATGAGATGGTTCGATATTATTGACTCAGTGAAGATGAATTTGAGCAAACTCTGTGAGATAGTGGACAGAGAGATCTGTCATGTTATAGTGTGTGTGGTCTCAAAGAATGGTACACAGCTTAGCAACTGAACAATAGCAGTGACATAAAAAAAATCAGTATCAATGTGGATACAGATTTATATCTACATATGCATATATGTATATAATATATTTATGTGTATTATATATATACATATATACACACATATGTGAATATAATCATAGGAATGACATTTCAGCACCTTTCCCATGTTTTATCAGTAACAAGCAAATCACGGATCTAGTCCACATTCCAGATAAGGAGATTTTACAGAGTATAAACATAGGAGTCATCGTTAGATTGTTGAAATCATTACAGTTTTAAAACTAAAGTCTTCACTTTCTTGTGTTAAAACACAATTAGTCTGAAAAGCATTAGTTCAGAACCACCTATGACAGTTTCACAACTTTTATCTTGTTTTTAAGAATTCAAATGAAAAAGCAAACCGGCAAACCATCAAAAATATAACCATGAAATTAGAAGAAAATACTCATTTTAAATAAAACAAAATGTATGTCTTTATAGAATAGAATTTCCTAAGTATAACATTAGCATTTATTCGTAACAAACTTCCCCACTCGAAAAAATGCTTATTTGGCAACTCTGACAGTTGTGTGACATTTTCAGGTCTCTGCATGAGAGAGAAGAATCCTTAGAAAGACCTTTTATAAGAACTTCTCTCTAATCCTCCTTCAATTTACAGAACAGTCACAAACAGGTCATCAAATCAAAGAATCGATGACAAGATAGGTCATTGCTTTATGTTTCCTCTCAAAGGAAAAGCCTGGTAATTAAGTTGTTGCCCTATACTATTACTCATTTTGTTACAATTTTACTAGTTAACACAACTCCTTTAAAATTAGCTTACCTTTATTATTTTTCACTCTTATTAAAAAAGAAAGCATACCTAAAATATTGGTTAATATGGTCCCAACATTTATTTACTTTCAGTCTGACTGTTTTTTCTTTTTTTTTAACTTTACTCAAAATTCTGTTGTGTTCTTCATTTGTTTTGTATCTTGGATTACATGAATACTTGAAATCACACAGTATTTGTCTTTGTCTGACTTACTTCACTTAGCATAACGTTTTCTGTATCCATCCATATTGTCACAGGTGGCATGCTTTCATTTTTTTTATTTTCTGGCTGAGCAATATTCCTCTGTGTGTGTGTGTGTGTGTGTGTTTGTGTGTGTGTATTATGTGTATAATATCACATCATTTTTATCCATTCATCTAGAGATGGGCTCTTAGGTTGCTTCCATATCTGAACTTGTGTAAAAAGGGTTGCAGTGCACTTGGGGGTACATATATCTTTCTTAATTAGTGATTTTATTTTCTTCAGATAAATACCCAGGATTGAAATTGCTGGATCATGTGATAGTTCTAGTTTTAATTTTTGAGGAGCATTCATACTGTTTTCTGTAGTGGCAGCACCAATTTACATTTCCACCAAAAATGCGAAGAGTTCCCTTTTCTCCACATCCTTGCCAGCACTTGTTATTTATCTCTTCAGTAATAGCCGTTCTGACAGATATGAAGTGATGTCTCATTGTAGTTTTGATTTACATTTCTCTAATTAGTGATGTTAAACATTTTTCAGGTACCTGTTGTTCCTCTCTCTGTTTTCCTTGGGAAAATGTCTATTCAGATCCTCTGCCCATTTTTTTAAATCAAGTTTTTTGTTTGTGTTTTTGATGTGAAGTTATAAGAGTTCTTTGTATGTGTTGTATATTAACCCCTTATCAGACATATTGTTTGCAAATACCTCTTCCTGTTCAGTAGGTAGGCTTTTCATTTTGCTGTGTGAAAAATTTTATGTAGACCCATTTATTTATTTTTGTTTCTGTTTCCCTTGTCTGAGGAAATATTTCCAAAAAATCAGCTCAAATTTAATGCTAATTGCTTTGAAGAAGACTATAGTGCTCAATAGTGTATCAACAGAAATAGAAATTCAGCATATATTGAAAGAATATTTCACTCTTCTCTAAGCCAATGATACGTACGTAAGTTCAGTTAATTGACTTTCATCTTGGGTAAATAAGCATCTCTGTTTTAGAGTGTATGTTAAGTGAGGTTGTCTTGCTCTCCTAGGGGTGCCATAACAGATTACTGCAAACTTAGTTGACTAAAACATTAGAAATTTATTTTCTCACAGTTCTAGAGGCTGGATACATAAAAATGTGGTTAGGGTTGGTACCTTCTGAAGGATCTAAGGAGTAGTGCACTCCTTGTCTCCCCGTCAGTTTCGGGTGGCTGCAGGCAGTCCATGGCACACAGATGACATCCAATCTCTGCTTCTGTCTTCATGCGCCCTTCCTCTCTCTGTGTCCCAAATAGTCCACTCCTTTCTCTTAATAAGCATACCAGTCATTGGACTAAGGCCCACCCCAAATCCAAGAAGATACTAACTCAAGATCCTTAGCAGTTCTGTATCCACCTACCTTATTTACACAAAAGGTCAGGTTCACAGGTACAATGGGTTAGACTTGGACAATTCTTTTGGGAGGATGCTATCCAGCCCATTATAAAGGAGACATTGAATAGCTGCTGCGTGTAAACAAAAGCAAATTCTAAATTTAAAGAGCTATAAAATATAAATTTTGGTATTTTAAAATCAAGTTTGTTTATGTTATTAGCATTAACTACAGTAATTACGCTAATTACAGTTAACATTTCGTCTCAGTTCTCATAGTGTTACCAACAAAATTTTATGGATGCAAATCAGGAACCAGAAGACCAGAGGCTACACACTAGTATTTTATATGCAACTAAGAAGAAAATAGCATACAATTATGCATATTAGAATTAAAAACATAAACACCAGGATTTTTAGAGATATGAATGGCAGACAACATTATTATTTTTTTTTTTAATTTGGCTACTCTTCCATTTCAGTGAAAGCATGTAAAAAAATTGATCGATTATATTGGTTACTGAGAAAGGGCATTTAAAATTATTCTCCTTCCTCCGTTGTTATTTACCATTTCTCCCCCTCAAGGATACCAAATTATTACTAAGTTATTTATAGCAGATTATGTTTGTGATGGTTCAAAGAGGAATTTTAATGTCCAGGTTCTTAGTTTTCAAAGATATTCTAGTTAAACATTGCAAAGATTAGCTAATAGTTTCTCTTTTTCAAGGACAACTGATTCATATATATTCTTAATTTTTAAGTCTTATTTTCAGGAAAAATAGAGCACACAATGGAACTGGTAACAGCATTTTGTTTTAAATTGCTGAGGAAAATTCCATTTAAGTAGAAAACAATAAATGCATTACTTCATATAAACATAGTCTTTCAGACACACGCTTATGCTTTTAGGAATATCTCTATTTAAAAGTTAGCATAACATGTTCATATATATATAAGTGTGTGTATATATATATGTGAGCACGTGCAGAACTTTTGAAACTGAGGATATACATCTCCATTCATCAATGTTTGTCACTACCAGCAAGCCAATAGCACAGGAAGCACTGAATTAAAGTGATAGCCAACAATATTTTCATATAAAAACGTGATGGTAAGATTAAACCAGAATATCTGTGATTACCTAGGGGCTTCCCTGGTGGCTCAGCGGTTAAAGCGTATTACCTACGAAAAGTGTATTTCTTTGTGAATAGCTTATAGTCATCTTGACAAATCAGCAAGTTAAGACAGGTGATGAATAGTGATAATTAGATATATTATATTGAATTCTTCACTAGATTAAATGAGTAAAGCAAAGGTTAATGCTACTTAGAACCAATTCAGTTGGTTTAAGAAATAGGAAGTTATTACTCACTATAAAAATCATTTTTGTATTATTTGAACTCTTGTTTTTTTCTGAAATGGTTTATAGTAAGACAAATTCATGTAGCTATTTAGAAGATATATAAGTGCTAACTAGAGTCTATCATAAAGAAGGCTCTAGGCCTTCTTTATGGTACTTTTGAACTGTGGTGTTGGAGAAGACTCTTGAGAGTCTTTTGGACTGCAAGTAGATCAAGCCAGTCAATCCTAAAGGAAATTAACCCTGACTATTCATTAGAAGGACTGATGCTGAAGCTCCAATATGTTGGCCACCTGATGTGAAGATCTGACTCACTGGAAAAGACCCTGATGCTGGGAAAGATAGAAGGCAATAGGAGAAGGGGATGGGGCAGCAGAGGATGAAGTGGTTGGATGGCATCACCAACTCAATGGACATAAGTTTGAGCAAGCTCTGGGAGTTGATGATGGACAGGGATCCTGGTGTGCTCTAGTCCATGGGGTTGCAAGAGTTGGACATGACTGAACAACTGAACAAGAGTCTATGGATTAAATAGTGAGGCAGACTTCATTTCCAAGCATTTACACCTTCATGTAATCCCCTCCACTCCAATGTGTACTGAGTCTAGTGTCCCACTACTGATGAAGAGAATAGGGCAAAAGGAATTCAATATCACATCTGAGATTAGATTACAAAAGGACTGTGACTTGTCTCATTTACTTTCTCTTGCCCTGTGTTTTAAAACATGGGGAAAGTATTAATATAAGTCAGAGTGAATAACTTGTCTAAAATGTTTTTAGAAAATTTTCAGCAAGAAAAACTAGCTTCACTTTGCTCATTAGGGAGAAGGGAATCTTGGGGAAGTCTTTAAGTTTAGATAGCTGAGGTTGATAATAAATATTTTCTTCCTTTATAATCACATAAACTTTTGAATATATGTACATACATTTATACATCTTTTGTTGTTGTTTGGTCTGGGAAAAACATACATATAAAAATTAAGGCACTTCTTTTTCCTAGTTCCTATATGATCTCTTGTGGGAAATTAATTTTACATACAGAGTTAGACATTCCCTTGCTTATATTTATAACATGTATTATAATTCTTGTTTTGTTCCTTATCCAGAAAGGAAAATAGAGTTTTGGAGATATTTGATTCTGTATCTAAAAATATGTGGCCCAGTCTCAACACAATGAGAGTTAATTATGTTTTTCTGGAACAAATATCTCATCACATTGTTACTTTGTGCTTAGTATTATATTAGTACAAAAAGAATAACAGTTTTCTTTAGTAATATTTATTAGCTGTTTTTTAAGGAAAAATGCTGCAAAATGTGAGAATATGTCCTATTTTTTTGTATTTATTGGAGTGGAGGATGAAAGAGGTGTATATAGTATCCTCATTCTTGTTCTAATCTACAGTTTGTACCTAGTTGCAGGCAAGAAACGTGGCTTAATTTTCAGAGTACTAAACTCCACATTTTATTGACTCTGAAAAGTGGAAGAAATATAAATAACCTTGAATATGCAGGTGACACCACCCTTATGGCAGAAAGTGAAGAAACACTAAAGAGCCTCTTAATGAAAGTGATATAGAGTGAAAAAGTTGGCTTAAACTCAACATTCAGAAAACTAAGATCATAGCATCTGGTCCCATCACTTCATGGGAAATAGATGGGGAAACAATGGAAACAATGATAGACTATTTTGGGGGGGGCTCTGAAATCACTTCAGATGGTGACTGCAACCTTGAAATTTAAAGATGCTTGCTCCTTGGAAGAAAAGCTATGACCAAGCTAGACAGCATATTAAAAAGCAGAGACATTACTTTGCCAATAAAGGTCTGTCTGGTCAAAGCTGTAGTTTTTCCAGTAGTCATGTATGGATGTGAGAGTTGGATTATAAAGAAAGCTGAGTGCTGGAGAATTGATGTTTTTGAACTGTGGTGTTGGATAAGACTCCTGAGAGTCCCTCGGATTGCAAGGAGATCCAACCAGCCCATCCTAAAGGAATCAGTCCTGAGTATTCATTGGAAGGACTGATGCGAAGCTGAAACTCCAATACTTTGGCCACCTGCTGAGAAGAGTGACTCCTCTGAAAAGACCCTGATGCTGGAAAAGATTGAAGGCAGGAGGAGAAGTAGCCAACAGAGGATGAGATGGTTGGATGGCATCACCAACGTGATGGACATGAGTTTGAGCAAGCTCTGGAATTTGGTGATGGACAAGGAAGCCAAATGTGGTGCAGTACATGGAGTTGCAAAGAGTCGAACAAAACTGAGTGACTGAAGTGAACTGAACTGAACTGAAGAGTGGAAAATTCTACTCTCTCCTAAGTAAAACCAAACAAGCATATGACAACAGAAAATTAACAAGTTAATTTACCAAAAAGTTTCACATACTCTTACTTTTCCTTTAGTAACTTGATATTTCTTTCAATTAAATATATAAAAATCTATAGACATTTTTCGAAATGGGGTTCTGTGTGTTTTAATGTTATTGACTTCACTTTCTATTCCTGTGTAATTATGTTTTTCTTTTGAGCACTGGCTTCATACTAAGTAGAAGGAAAAAAAATAGAAGAAAACTTATATCTTATGCCTATCACCCATATATTTGGGATCAGCTTATCAAATTTCTTCAAACATGATGTAACCTTCATAAAATAATACAGAGATTATAAGACCTATGAGGTGTTACCTTTATTACTTTATATAATTGATTTTATTCAAGTTGTTGCCCAGCATTTTAATATGTCCAACTACCAGTATGCTCCATAGGAAATTGAATTTTACATTGATATTTCAGTTAGTATATTGTAGATTCTATCTTCAACAATCAAATCCATTTAAAAATGGTGAACATACAGGGAGGGAGGTGGGAGAGGGGTTCAGGATGGGGAATACGCGTACGCCCATGGCAGATTCATGTTGATGTGTGGCAGAACCAATACAATATTGTAAAGTAAAAGTAAATAAATAAATAAAAATGGTGAACATTAGAAACACTATTTGTACTTTTTAAATGGTAATATATAGTCTGTGAAGATAATTTCAAAAGGGCTGTACATATTTTTGAATTATGTTAACATCTTAATTATATATACATCCAAGTTGACTCTTTGTAAATGCCTACTTAGATCTATAAATTCCAGTTTGTTTCTTAAAAATCATTTACATTATTATATATATAAAATCCTACCACATTTAGTGTTTTAGACTCATACTGCTAAAATTCATTCAAAAAGGATATAATCTTAAATTTGGCAATAATTTCTGGAATACCTTAAGACTATTTTCATTTTATTTTATTTGAACACCACCATGATTGAACTAGTTTTCAATGTTATTAGCTAAATTTTTGGTACCAGATGGAATTACTTTTGTTAATGAATAAAACAAATTATTATTGGAAAAGTCATGAAAATAAAAATTAGTTGATATCTTGAAATTTGTCCCCCAATTGTGAAAGCACAGTAAGAAATTAGTTTTATTTTGCAAACTGGATAGATTAATTGCATAGGAATATATATACTTAAGCTTACAGGAAAACTAAGTGGGTCAAAAATATTTAAATAACCAACATTTAAATAATTTTAATAATTGATAATAGCCAATAATATTAATAAAAAAAGGTCACCTTACTATGTAGATTTTTTCCTGTATGTGAAGAAAGGACATAATTGGTAATTATTAATACTTCATATGGTTTTACTGTAATTACATTGTCTATTTACAAAATAATCCCCTTAATTGATGCTAATTGAAACAGTTAACATCTAGTTTTATATGTAATATTTAAATATAACAATACAGCAAAATGATTTCTATTGGTGGAATATAATCTTCCTGGTAAGTTCTCATATATACCTATTTAATGCTTTCTCTTTAAATGATATAGTGCCCTTTATGGCTATTGCTATCAATAACTTTCATAATGTGGGGCAAGGAAAGAGCACATTTTCTTTTCCTTTATAAACAGTTTTCAGTAAAACAAAGACTATGTAGAGTTTAGAATTTTCTATTTTGAAGCACAGCTTAAGTTTTAATATGTATAAAAATCACATTGGGGAACTTATTAACGTGAAATTCTCTTTCAGCAATTCTTTGGTGGGGTCAGTGATTCTACATTTTTAAGTTCTCAATTAACTGTAAATGTTGTTGGTTGATAATTTTTTAGAGAATAACAACATATTCTACCTTCTCTTTTATGATTTATTGGTATAGACATGTGTATATTAGACTATGACTAGTAAGTTTACATACTCATAAGGAAACAATATAATCTCCTCAAGGAAATATTGAGGTATTATATATGTTTCTTATTTTATGTCATAGAATCCTTTCTTCTTTTTTAAAATTCCACTAGCTAGAAAAAAAAATTTCCCTTTGAACTGTAAGCCCCATTTAGATGTTTTTCATTTTTGTTTCTCTTTAGATTTGAACATAGTTAATATCTGGATTTGAGTATAGGATAATGGGTCAATAGTAATTGTCAATCACACTGGATATTATATTTTAAATTTGGGAAACAGGGGTGTGTTTGGAATCTCTGATAAGATAATTAGCTTTCTCTATTTTCTAGTGAGTTGCCTATCCATCTTCATTGCAAGACTTCCATGGAAGCTATGAACTCTGTGTGCAGTAATTTAAACTAGAAATTGATGTTGATTTAAGAATCTAAAGTCCTGTGCTATGATTATAAAATTCAGATACTTATCCAAAGATCAAATTTGAAGAGTGAGACTTGCCAGTGCTAATCTTGGCAATGCTTATTTCATAATGCTGGCATGCCCAGTTTCTGGTAGGGCATGCTTGAAAAATATTTAAAATATAACACAGCCACTTAGATTTAATTTTGATCACTATAAACCAAAATCTGAATACATGGAATGAAACCACATGGAAATATTCAGTTAAAAGGGGTGTACACAGATGGTCCAGAAATAAGTATTTTTAAAATTATTTTTAGATAATAAAATAAGAACATAAATGAAATCTGATAGAGAACACAGAAACCAATATATTCACATAATAGCTTTCAAATAATGTTGAATTTGGAAAGTACTGTTCACAAAGTAATATTTTAGATTCTTGAGTAAGAACTTTTCAAACAGAATTTTGTGGAGCTGTCTTTTTCAAATATATTCTCATAATCTAGGCTTAATCAAACTGGAAAAACTCTTCCTTCAACAGACACTTATATATTGACCAAACTTTCTTAGTTCTTAAAATAATTAGGCTTTGTTTTCAGTGAGATTACATTGTTAAACTCCTTTCAGACTCCATAGTAAGGATAAATAACTTTACCTATTACCACTCATGTAACAATTTAATTTTTTTCTGATTGGCTTTCAGTATGGTGAAGGCTGAGGAGTACATACCAGGGCTTGACTTGTAAAAAATGTATTAAAAAATCATTTAATTTGCAAACAAGCCAAAAATGATAAAGGGGGTAGAATTGAACCATGGATGTCATTTGCTGACCCTTGATGCAGACAGGGCATTGAGAGGATCAGTATTTGGTTGATTGATGACTAGGGCATGTTGAAAATAGTGCTGGATTTCAAAAGTTAGATTGAAACATAGAGTTATGGGGGAGGTATTATGCATATTAGAAATACATATGGCTTGAAATACAGGGAAAATACACAGATTTGTGTTTGGCAAAGGAGAACACTGAGTCATGATTGTGAATGTTATTTAGAAACCTTTTAGGTTTGTTTTGATATGCAGATGACACCACCCTTATGGCAGAAAGTGAAGAAGAACTAAAAAGCCTCTTGATGAAAGTGAAAGTAGAGAGTGAAAAAGTTGGCTTAAAGCTCAACATTCAGAAAATGAAGATCATGGCATCTGGTCCCATCACTTCATGGGAAATATATGGGGAAACAGTGGAAACAGTGTCAGACTTTATTTTTTGGGGCTGCAAAATCACTGCAGATGGTGACTACAGCCATGAAATTAAAAGACGCTTACTCCTTGGAAGAAAAGTTATGACCAAACTAAATAGCATATTGAAAAGCAGAGATATTACTTTGCCAACAAAGGTCCATCTAGTCAAAGCTATGGTTTTTCCAGTGGTCATGTATGGATGTGAGAGTTGGACTGTGAAGAAAGCTGAATGCCAAAGAATTGATGCTTTTGAACTGTGGTGTTGGAGAAGACGCTTGCGAGTCCCTGGGACTGCAAGGAGATCCAACCAGTCCATTCTGAAGGAGATCAGCCCTGGGATTTCTTTGGAAGGAATGATGCTAAAGCTGAAACTCCAGTACTTTGGCCACCTGATGCGAAGAGTTGACTCATTAGAAATGACTCTGATGCTGGGAGGGATTGGGGGCAGGAGGAGAAGGGGACGACAGAGGATGAGATTGCTGGATGGCATAACTGACTTGGGCATAAGTCTGAGTGAACTCGGGGAGTTGGTGATGGACAGGGAGGCCTGGCGTGCTGCGATTCATGGGGTCGCAACGAGTTGGACACGACTGAGCGACTGGACTGAACTTAACTGAAGCACCTGATTGAGGGGTAAACACTGCAGGAAGAAATTAATCTGATGGTGATGTGCAGAATGAGATGGTTTTACTGACGGCTGGAAATGGTTAGAAGACTAGTACAATTATCCAAGCATGAGAAGTTGATCTAGAAAAATGGCAATAAAATAAAGAAAGAGATAATAAAGAGGTTACCAATACCAAAATAATTGGAGTCTGACCTAATGAGGTATCTTAAGTTAAATAGAGGGATAAGAAATTCAAACATATTTCTAAGGATTTGATTTGTAACAAGAAAAATGATGGTACCATTATTGATTCTGACAGTAAAATCTGGAGGGATGAGCAGTTTGAAGGGAAAAATTATTGTGATTTTAGCTAGACATACTTTAGTTATTGAGCCAAGGACTTCTCAATGAAAACGCCAACCTGCCAGTTAAATATAATAAAGCCAGTGTTTATCAAACAGAAAAAAAAAACTTTTGAAAGAAACTGGAGTAATTAAAGCTACAGAAGTACTAATACATGATAGTATTTCTGAGACTGGGAGGTGTTGGAGGAGGCAGAGGTAGTCCATTGTGTCAAATGTGTATCTTATAAAGCTGTTTTTGGCCCCAGGCTTACAATTCCATTTTGAAGGTGCAAATAGCCATATTCTCACCCTTTGGGAATGTTCAATTTCTTTTCAAACATAACCACTTGCTGTGTGAGTGACTGCTTCTCACTGTTTGCTAGTGTGAGGCAAAGTCTCAACGCAAGGTTAACAAAAGATTTTTTCAGTAGGTGTATTTTCCTGCTAGATGAAATATAAGCTTCATAAACTGAGCATTATAATCTCAAGAAGGATTTTGCTTTAGGCGCATCTCTTCTCCCATGGGCTATGGATATGTGTGCACGAGCCAATTTGCACTCCTTCACAACACTTTCATTCATCTAAAATTACAGTCCCATCCTCATGTGATTTTTATGCACCCAAAGGAATTAAGCTTATCATTGTTATTATGACAGCAAAGCTCTCATAAGAAGTTGTTATGTTGGGAATTTTCCCAAATGATTCATTCATATTTTCATCCCTGCCTCGAGTATATAATTTCCCATTTCCATTTTTAAGATACTTAACATATATTGTAACTGGTGTTAAGAAAATTTTAGTAAGACATGCCTAGTTTATAGGAAACAAACTATATTTTGGACAGCATATTTTTTGTGTTCACAAAGTGTGCATATGAAGGGAGGAGTTTAGCATTACATGGTTATCCCAAATAAAGACAGATTAAGAGCTTTTATTTCCTGATGAAGGCAAGGTAAATGTCTGTTGAACACATCCTCCAACCAGAACGTGTCTATCTTTCACATATTTTATCTTAAACATAGATCATTGAAGTTGTGCCTATGTTTAATCCTCAAGAACAACTCAAAACATAGGAACTTTGATGAATCTGGGAGATTTTTGTACATCCCTTTTGATTAGATTAGACATCCTTTTTTGGTTATTTATATTTGCTTTGTTTTTAGAGCAATAAAAATGAAATTTCAGAGGTCTTTTATTTTAATTATTTTATTTTTAATTGATTTATTTTTAAAATTTATTTATTTTAATTGGAGGCTAATTACTTTACAATATTGTGATGGTTTTTGCCATACCACCACAAATGGAAGTTTGTGGAAGTTTTTGTCATTCAAACTTCTGTAAGATAAAAATACTAAGTAACACAGATGATGGGGCTTCCCTCATGGCTCAGTGTTAAAGAATCTGCCTGCCAATTCAGGAGATGTGGATTCAATTCCTGGGTCAGGAAGATCCCCTGGAGAAAGAAATAGCAACCCATTCCAGTATTCTTGCCTGGAAAATCCCCTGGACAGAGGATCCTGGAGGGCTACAGTCCATTGGGTCCCAAAAGAATTGGACACAACTTAGTGACTAAGCAACAACAAAATAGATAATCTGTTTTCACTTGACAGCTAATTCTCTCAGTTATTCTCGTCAGCTGGGGATGTATTATTCCTGTAGCTGTGCTTAGAAATAGTGATGAAAATGGGGAGCTGTGCCGTGTGTTTCCCCACCCAGAGGAGGGGGTAGGAACTAAACACTATTAGCTTATGAGCTTATGCCTCATCCTCACTGTACCCGGTTACTGTGTGTCCTATGTTTGGAAAAGAAACAGTTTCTGAGGAGATGGTATGTTCATAAAAAGTCCTATTAGTAATAACCTAAGCTTCTCAGATGACTCAGTGGTAAAGAGTCTGCCTGCTAATGCAGGAGAGCAGGTTTGATCCTTGTGTTGGGAAGATCCCCTGCAGGAGGACACTCCAGTATCCTTCCCTGGGAAATCCCATGGACAGAGGAGTCTGGACTGTAGTCCATGGGGTTTAAGAAGAGTGGACACGGCTTAGTGACTGAACAACCGCAATAATTGCCTACACATACTATTACCATATACATTATATCACTTGCTCAATAAATGGGTAAAATAGAAATTATTCTAGTTTTATTGTTCAAGGCCATAACAAAAACCTGAGCTTTTGTAAACAAGCACTTCTCTAGAGGGAAGGTGATTAAATATTGATGTGTCCTGACTTCTATTAAATGAAGAACTCAAGTTTAATTGAGTCTAAACAGAAAAAAATCTTTCCATACTGCCTGGCACCTATATATATGATAGAGGGGAAATGTTCAGAGCAGGAAAACACTGCTCACAATGAAGGGAGTTCTGGCACACCCATATAGCTCAAAGAAACAGTGTGGAAGCATGGTCTAGTTTTCCCTGGAGTGAAAATGAGAAGTCCAAGAATTTCAATGTGTCCAGAGTTTAGCTAAGCTACTCTGGTATTACTGCCTTGGCAGCATCCATTTCTTTTGGCCAGGCTAGCTGTGGGGGCCTTAAACTGACAGTAGCCCCTGATGCAAACATGCTTTAGACAACAACCCACAGTCACAAGTAAGTGTAGGGTCCTGTTATGACTTTGCCAAGTGCCCTTGTGATAGCCTCCCCTGCCTCCCAGGGCCCTTAACCTTGTGCACTGCTTAGCTAAGACCCTTAGGGTCTTTATTCAATCTAGCCTCAGCCCAGGAACCCCAAAGCATTTCACTCATGGCTCCTGATAAAGGCATGTGCCCAGATCCTATCTTTTTCTTCCTGTCTGCACCTTGTCTTGACTTCCCCTTACTGTACATCTCCTCCTTCTTTTAAGACCTTTTAGTAATAAACTTGTCTACTTCAGTTACCTTGTGGTCTTTTGTTAAATCCAGCTCACTGTCTTATGGATGACTCAGGATGGGGAGGGGGAGTTTACTTAACAAAGTAGTTTAACAAAGTCACCAAATGTAGCAATATCCTATGGCAAATTTTGCTGGTTAAGGATCATGTCAGTTGCCTTAGGAAGAAAAAACCTGATGAAGAATATCCTTTGTCCTTTACAGCCTTTACTGTTCATTGATCCACTTATATACTGCAAAATGATTACAACCATAGCATGAACTAACACCTCCACCACATCATATAAGATCAGCTCTCCTAGCAGCTTCAGATTGTATGATGCATATATTATACTCACCATAAACACCAGTAACTATATAATTCTCATTATTGAATATAAGTTCTGCTATTTCAAAAGATTTCTTTGTTTCCTTCACACAGTCTTGAGTTAAATAAGTCTGGGATATAATACTGTGTTTAGATTCTAGACTGAATGGATCAATATTTGTTATCACGTTCAAGAATGTATTCATTTTTGACTTAATACATTAGGTAATAAAAAAAAAGAGTCTGGAGAAAATGTATGCCAAAATAACAGCAATTATTCTTGTTGAATGAGATAAAAAATAGTAATATCTTTGTATGCTTTTGCATAGTTTTCAACTGTTTCATTACTAATAGAGGTAAGGTAGCCAAGAACTCAGCTCTAGCTTAAACTGCCAAAATTTGATTTCCAACTTTTCCATTTATTAACTGTGTGTTCAAGTTAATCTCTTTATGTTTAAGATTCCTAACTGAAATGGGTGGGTTCTTGTGAAGCTAAGCTTTAAATGTACAAAGACATGAAAAGTTTAATACTTTCACTATTAATTCATTATTAAGTTGTTAACTTACTTTGCAATGAAGGGGCAAAAACATTCCTTATTTTTTAAGTGTTGGAAATCCTGAGAACTAAAAAATAAATTTCACTAGTGTTTTCTGTTTTAAGTTCAAGGTATGCTATGCTAAGTCACTTCAGTCGTGTCCGACTCTGTGCGACCCCATAGACGGCAGCCCACCAGGCTTCCCCATCCCTGGGATTCTCCAGGCAAAAACACTGGAGTGGGTTGCCATTTCCTTCTCCAATGCATGAAAGTGAAAAGTGAAAGTGAAGTCCCTCAGTCGTGTCCGACTCTTAGCGACCCCGTGGATTGCAGCCTAACAGGCTCCTCTGTCCATGGGATTTTCCAAGCAAGAGTACTGGAGTGGGGTGCCATTGCCTTCTCCAAGTTCAAGGTATACAACATGTTAATTTGATCCACTTATACATTGCAAAATGATTACCACCATAGCATAAACTAACACCTCCATCACATCATACAAGATCAGCTTCAAAGTGTTAATACAGTATTATACTCATCATGTTGAATTTTAGTTCCCCAGAACTTATTCATCCTATAACTGGAAGTTTGTACTCTGACCAGTATATCTTGATTTGCCCTACTTCTAGCCCCTGATAATCACCTTGCAACTTTCTGTTTCTATGAGTTTGATTTTAGTATTCTTTTAAAATGGACTTATTTCATCAGTGATTTTAAGATTTATTATAAGGTGCAATAATCAAAACAGTGGAGTACTGGCTCAAAGATGGAAAATATTAATAAATAAATGGAATAGAAATCCCAGAATTAGACTCACACATATTTGGAAAACTGTTTTGACAAAACTTAAAAGGCTTTTGGAATTGATATCCTCAAATTGCCTTTAGAATGCAGCCTACTTAATTCATAAATAGTAATGGAAGCCTACTTTTCCTACATTATTTGCTAATTAAATACATACATATTAGTGCTATTTTCTAATGATGGATACCTATGATTGACTATTGTGGACAATCTATAATATTTATAATAACAAATGCAAATCATGTACTTTTAAATTCAGATGACTTGTTAAAAAAAAAGAAAACCTATATAGAAAAAAACAGTGTTAGGAAATAAAAGTATGGTGAAATGGAAAGAGGATTAGTTTACTAGCTATGTGACCCTGAAGATGTTATCTAATCTCACTGTAAAATTTGGATCTAAAAGGCTAACCACAAAGAGATAATATCAGAATAAACAAATCCAACTAGAATGCCCACAAATAATCTTTATAAACTCTGGAAAATACACACGCACATAGACACACACATGTATGTGTGTGCATCCACTATTTAGAGGCATGGTGGAATGACTAAAGCAAGAGGAAAATAATGGGAATTTGACACAAAGATAAGCACAAGCTAGCTGAGACTATCTTGCTGTGCGGTCTACATTGATGTAGTATTTTGCATATAATAGCTAGAACTCAAGCAGAAATCTAAGATTTTTATCTGCTTGAGGAGTTAGAGGACATAGTTTAATAATATCAGAACAGCTGGAAAATCAAGCATGGGGAAATATCACAGAGGATGGAGAAGTTCAAAATGTTTCTAAAAACTGTCTTCAAATCTTTGACCACAGAATTGTGTAAGTTTTGGGAAGACTTTAAGAAGCCTAGTGGATAGACACAGGTGGAATGTTGAAAACCCTGAGAAGAAATTGCAGCTACTGCCCATCTCTTGGGAAACAGTATTAAGTTTGAATACCACCAGAGTGGAAGTACTCGGAAATACCTTGGGTTTTCCATTGAAAAACCTAAGGAGACTTACATCAGACAGAAAAGGTACATCCCTGAGCTAAAGGATTCACTCCAAGAGCAAGGAAAAATCTAAAACAGATCAACATCAGTAAATCATAAAAGCAAGTTCCCATTTTTTAAAGAAGCAAGCAAGCAATTTAATTGACTACTAAATGAATAAACAAAAATAAAGCTCAAGAGAGGAAAATAATAGAAGCTAGAGTCTCTCCAACGTATTATCAGTAATTACAGTATATCACTATACACTTGAAGATACAAGAAAATCTACTTCATTATATTGGAATTAGAATAAATGATATTTAAAACTACTATCAAAGAATTAAAGCATATGTCCTCAACTGGTATATTTCTTGACCCCTAAATTAGTGTGTATCTTTGATTGTTGTGACTGGTGAGTGTGTTGCTGGCATTCAGTGAGTAGAAGCTGAGGATCCTGCTAAACACCCTATGATGCACAAAACAGCCTGCCCACATAGTTGTCTAGTTCAGTGGTAATACTGCTTTAGAAACGATGGCTGAGAGGAAAATAACGACATAGTGAAAAAAACCTTCTAGGAATTCTCAGTAGAAAATGTAAGCTATAAAAAATCTTAAAAATAGTCAATATCTCTGTTATAAAGGAAACAAAATTTAAAACCATAAGATACCATTTTAAACTATAATAGCTATAATTTTTAAAAGATCAAAAAGTATAAGTATTGATGAGAGAGAATCATAGCTCTCATATATTGGGGATTAGACTGTAGAATGATACAGTCATTTTGGAAAATGATTTGTTGCTTAAAAAGTAAAGCCTAAACTCACCATAATTCAAGAAACAAGATTCACATGAATCTACACACAAATGAAATGCACATGGGTGCACATATGTATATACACAAATATTTTTACATTTATTTCCATAGTGACATTATTCATAAGAAACAAAAATTTGGAACAGTACAAATGTCCATCACTGGCGAATGGAAAAAATACAGAAAATGAAAATGTTATATGTTGTAATATGGGTAAATGTCATAAACAGTGTCTTTAGTGAATGAACCCAGATGCAAAGGACTTTACTTGTCTGTTACCACTTTTAAGATATGTATTTAAGAGAGAAATCTTTATTTTTTTTATTTTTATTTTTTTAAAGAGAGAAATCTTTAAAGACAGGAAGCAGATGTGTTGCTGCCTGGATTTGGAGGTAGCAATGGGGATCAATTGCAAAAAGGAATCATTCTGAAATGACGGAAATATTCTAAAACCAACTTTCCAACTTTAAAAATTTGTTTAAAGGCATTGTATTATATACTCAGGAAAATTGTATGCTATGTGATTACACTTTAATCGAGCTGTTTTATAAAATAAAGTGTAAGTAGAAAGTTATAATATCTGAAATGAAAAATTCAACAGATAAATTTTACAGCCAATTGGAGATGACAGAAAAAAAAGAGGTAAATTGCAGTCAGATCAATAGAAGTAATCTAATCTGAAGAATAAAGAAAAAAATCATCAAAGCCTTAGGGGACTCATAGAACTACATCAAGCAGTCTGACATGTGTAAACGAAATCCTCAATGGAGAGAGACTGGGGCAATATATATATTTTAAGATATAATAATTGAAAATCCTCTAATTTTATGGAATAAATACACTCAAATATTGAGGAAACTCAGACAACCCCAAGTAGGATAAATACAAACAAAACCACATCTAGATACATCTCAGTCAACTGCTGAAAACTAAAGTGATGGAGGAAACTTGAAAGTAGCAGAGGAATAAAAAGATATAGCACAAACAGCAATAAGTAAGACTGCTCATCTGATCAATGGGCAAAAATAGAATGACGTCTCTACTGAAAGAAAAAGGAACACAGGATTCTCTAGTGAAAATATTCTAAAATGAAGAGAAAGAAATTTTCAATTAAATGCAGTGTAAGGAGATTCATTACTACCACACCTATGCTAAAAGAAATGCTAAAGGAAGTTATCTGGGATGATGGGAATGATATCAGATGAAAACATGGATCTAATAAAGGAGGGAAGAACCCTAAAAATGGTATATTTGGGGTTAAATATAACACTTTTTAAAATTTTATTAAAAGACAATAAACAACTATTTAAAGCAAAACTGATACCTTTGTTTTGGGGAGTTACTAACATAGGTAGTTGCAAATATATCAAAAATAGCAAAAAGCCTAAAGAGAATAGTTTTACACTATACATGAAATGGTATTATAGTAATTCAAGCTAGACAGTGGTAAGTTGAGGGCATATTATTATAATCACTAAAATAGGCACTATAAAAGTAACATAAAAACCTAGAAGCAGAATAGATGAGATAAAATAACAAAAACTACTTGGTTAACTAAGTGAAGTGAAAGTCATTAAGTCATGTCTGACTTTTTGCAACCCCATGGACTGTATTAATGAAATGTGAAAGTCACCCAGTCGTGTCCTACTCTTTGTGACCCCATGGACTTTAAAGTCCATGGAATTCTCCAGGCCAGAGTGGGAAGCGTTTCCTTTCTCCAGAGGATCTTCCCAACCCAGAGATTGAACCCAGGACTCTGCACTGCAGGCAAATTCTTTACCAGCTGAGCCACAAGGGAAGCCCAAGAATACTGGAGTGGGTAGCCTATCCTTTCTCCAGCGGATCTTCTGGACACAGGAATCACCCCCGGGTCTCCTGCATTACAGGCGGATTTTTACCAACTGAGCTATCAGGGAATCCCATAGACTGTATAGTTCATGGACTTCTCCAGGCAAGAATACTGGATTGGGTAGCCATTACCTTCTCCAGGGGATCTTCCCAACCAGGGATCAAACCCTTGTCTCTCACATTGCAGGTGGATTCTTTACCAGCTGAGCTGTTAGGGAAGCCTTGGTTAACTTGTAGTATAGATTAAACCCAACCATACCAATATAAATTGTAAATGGACTAAACAGCTTGGTTTTTAGGCAATGATTGTCAGACTAGGTTAAAGAGAAGACTTAGCTAAACAATTTTTATAAGAAACAAATATTAATTAAACATAAAGATGGAGACAATTTGAAAGCAGAGTATTACTCATTGAAAACCTACTGTGGTGCTATTAATATCAGATAGGCTGTTCTTATCTGTATTTTCTGGATTATTTTCAGAGCAATAGAAATTGTATAATAAAAATAATCAATTATATATGTTTATTCACCTAACAATTTCAAATTTTGTAAAGCAAAAAATGATGAATAGTTCTTTGGTCCTCCTCTCTCAGTAATTCATAGAATTAGCACACACAGATCTATAAAGGCTTAGAAGATTAAAATAGCAAAATAAACTTGTGGCTCAGTGCTAAGGAATCCACCTGCAATGCAAGAGACGTGGGTTTGATCCCTAGTTTGGGAAGATCCTCTGAAGAAGGAAATGGCAACCCACTCCAGTATTCCTGCCTGGGAAATCCCACAGACGGAGGAGCCTGATGGCCTACAGTCCATGGTGTTGCAGAGCTGGACATAACTTAGTGACTAAACAACAACAAACTACCTTTACCTAATTGATATTTATAGAACATTACACTCAATACCTATACAATGCACTTTGGTTTCAAGTGCGTGTGTTTAATACAACAAAACAGATACCTTAAAATATAGTTTCTGTAAATCTCGTGTCAAAATAGTATAGAATGTGTTCTCTGACAGAATCAGAGTTGAAATAAAAAACAACAGCAAAAATACATATAAAAGTAACCATCTTAAGCATGTAATCCCAATTATTGTACCAGTAATGATTTTTGAGATGACTGGTAAAATTAAAGTTTATATGAAAATGCAAATGATTTAAAATGGCCAATCCAACTTTAAACATGCATAAAAAAATGGGTGATTTCTACTGCTCAATTTTTTAAAGTACTGTAAAGGAACAGAAATTAATAAGGATATATAAATAAATTAATATAACTGAACATGAAGTCATTATGTCTCTAAGTTCACATAACTGTGGAAATTTATTTTTAACAAAAGTGACAATGCAAGTCAAAGAGAAAGTGCAGTCTTTTCAACTAATTGGTGTAGGGACAAATGAATATTAAAATCAAGGAAAGTGAACCTTCTTCCATATCTTGCTCTCACCTGCCAGTGTGTTAGTGGCTCAGGTGTGTCTGATTCTTTGTGACCCCACAGAAAACACCCACCCCCACCAGTCTCCTCTGTGGAATTCTCCAGGCAAGAATACTGGAGGGGGTAGCCATTCCATTCGCCAGGGGATCTTCCTGATCTAGGGATCAAACCTGGGTCTCCTGCATTGGTAGCCAGAGTTTTTGCCATTTGAGCCACAAGGGAAGTCCTCCATATTTTGAAACATATATAAAATTAACCAAAGATGTGTCATAGTTCTAAATATGAAAGGTAAATTTTAAGATTTATAGAAGAAAATATAGCAACATCCTGGGGAATATATCAACAGTCCTGGGGTAAGCAGAATTCTCTTCAGATGCAAAAGCACTAGCAATATGTTAGAATGTTAATAAATTAGGCTTCATTACAATGTGAAAACGTGTCTCATTAATAAACAGTATTAAGTAAATGAAAAAGCAAGATGGATTGGGGAAAATATTTGTAAAATTTTCTGGTAAAGGACTTGTATTCAGAGAATCTAAAGATTATCCTTCAGTTTATGAATGAAAACATGAATACCCAATTAAAAGACTTGAACAAGTACTCTAAAAAAGAAAATAAGCATGTGGAAGGAGCTCAACGTAGCACTCCATCACAGAAGCAGGTTAAAATAATGAAATATCACTATAGTCTCTTTAGAAAGACTAAATTTTAAAATGATTAAAGAATGTTTTGAAGGTGTGAAGCAATTGAGGAGTCTCGTGCTGTATATTGCTGATAGAACCATATTATGGAGAAATGTTTGGTACTCTCTTATAAAGAAAGTTGGGCTTCCCTGGTGGCTCAGCTGGTAAAGAATCAACCTGCATTGCCAGAGAACTGGGTTCGATCCCTGAGTTGGGGAGATCCCTGGAGAAGGGAAAGGCTACCCACTCCAGTATTCTGGCCTGGAGAATTCCATGGACTGTGTAGTCCATGGGGTCACAAAGAGTAGGACACAACTGAGCAATTTTCACTATAAAGTAAGTTAAACATGCACCTTCCCTGCAACCTTAGACATTCACTTCTTGGTGTATAATGAAAAATACATGAATGTGTGCATATTCACCTGCCAATATATGTGAAGAAGTATTTAACATCTTTCTTTGTAATAGCTGTAAACCTGAAGGACTGGAGGGGTGGTGGGGAAAGAAGTTATATATCCAAAAGAAAATGGATATATGTATTTGGTACATTTATGCAGTGGTCTGCAAGTGTATGACACGACTTAGCAACTAAACCACCACCACCACCATAAACTAGGCAAGGAAAACTGAATGCTAATAAGGATTCATCTCGTAGTTGTCATAGACAATGACAATGCCAAGAAAAAGTAATATGTGCCCTATGCTTCCATCCATATAAAGTTCTGGAAGAGGCAGAAGAAGAATCTTTGCTGATAGTAGTCAAAACAGTTCCTCTGTGGGAAGAGATTGGATCAAAAAAACAGTGATGATACTCTGTTAGTGGAGAAACATTCTATTTTGAGTGTTTTATACACAAGTGCATATAGATTTGTCAAAAACCCATCAAGCAAACAGTTTAGAACTCTGCATTTTGCTGAGTGTACGTTAAAACTGAGTAAAAAATTTAGAAAGTCTGAGTTGATGCATTGGATATGTTTACTTGTCAGTGTTTCTGCACCAGAATCATTATTTTGTCTATGTAGTTCAAGTAGTTTAGTCTCTTGAGAACTAACCCACAATAATCATATTTTTTTATTTTATTTTTAAACTTTACATAATTATATTAGTTTTGCCAAACATCAAAATGAATCCGCCATAGGTATACATGTGTTCCCCACCCTGAACCCTCCTCCCTTCTCCCTCCCCATACCATCCCTCTGGGCTGTCCCAGTGCACTAGCCCCAAGCATCCAGTATCGTGCATTGAACCTGGACTGGCAACTCATTTCATATATGATATTTTACATGTTTAAATGCCATTCTCCCAAATCCTCCCACCCTCTCCCTCTCCCACAGAGTCCATAAGACTGTTCTATACATCAGTGTCTCTTTTGCTGTCTCGTACACAGGGTTATTGTTACCATCTTTCTAAATTCCACGTATACGCGTTAGTATACTGTATTGGTGTTTTTCTTTCTGGCTTACTTCACTCTGTATAATAGGCTCCAGTTTCATCCACCTCATCAGAACTGACTCAAATGCATTCTTTTTAATGGCTGAATAATACTCCATTGTGTATATGTACCACTGCTTTCTTATCCATTCATCTGCTGATGGACATCTAGGTTGCTTCCATGTCCTGGCTATTATAAACAGTGCTGCGATGAACATTGGGGTACATGTGTCTCTTTCCCTTCTGGTTTCCTCAGTGTGTATGCCCAGCAGTGGGATTGCTGGATCATAAGGCAGTTCTATTTCCAGTTTTTTAAGGAATCTCCACACTGTTCTCCATAGTGGCTGTACTAGTTTGCATTCCCACCAACAGTGTAAGAGGGTTCCCTTTTCTCCACACCCTCTCCAGCATTTATTACTTGTAGACTTTTGGATCGCAGCCATTCTGACTGGTGTGAAATGGTACCTCATGGTGGTTTTGATTTGCATTTCTCTGATAATGAGTGATGTTGAGCATCTTTTCATGTGTTTGTTAGCCATCTGTATGTCTTCTTTGGAGAAATGTCTATCTAGTTCTTTGGCCCATTTTTTGATTGGGTCATTTATTTTTCTGGAGTTGAGCTGTAGGAGTTGCTTGTATATTTTTGAGATTAGTTGTTTGTCAGTTGCTTCATTTGCTATTATTTTCTCCCATTCTGAAGGCTGTCTTTTCACCTTGCTAATAGTTTCCTTTGATGTGCAGAAGCTTTTAAGGTTAATTAGGTCCCATTTGTTTATTTTTGCTTTTATTTCCAGTATTCTGGGAGGTGGGTCATAGAGGATCCTGCTGTGATGTATGTCAGAGAGTGTTTTGCCTATGTTCTCCTCTAGGAGTTTTATAGTTTCTGGTCTTATGTTGAGATCTTTAATCCATTTTGAGTTTATTTTTGTGTATGGTGTTAGAAAGTGTTCTAGTTTCATTCTTTTACAAGTGGTTGACCAGATTTCCCAGCACCACTTGTTGAAGATTGTCTTTAATCCATTGTGTATTCTTGCCTCCTTTGTCAAAGATAAGGTGTCCATATGTGCATGGATTTATCTCTGGGCTTTCTATTTTGTTCCATTGATCTATATTTCTGTCTTTGTGCCAGTACCATACTGTCTTGATGACTGTGGCTTTGTAGTAGAGCCTGAAGTCAGGTAGGTTGATTCCTCCAGTTCCATTCTTCTTTCTCAAGATCGCTTTGGCTATTCGAGGTTTTTTGTATTTCCATACAAATTGTGAAATTATTTGTTCTAGCTCTGTGAAGAATACCGTTGGTAGCTTGATAGGGATTGCATTGAATCTATGAATTGCTTTGGGTAGTATACTCATTTTCACTATATTGATTCTTCCAATCCATGAACATGGTATATTTCTTCATCTATTAGTGTCCTCTTTGATTTCTTTCACCAGTGTTTTATAGTTTTCTATATATAGGTCTTTAGTTTCTTTAGGTAGATATATTCCTAAGTATTTTATTCTTTCCGTTGCAATGGTGAATGGAATTGTTTCCTTAATTTCTCTTTCTATTTTCTCATTATTAGTGTATAGGAATGCAAGGGATTTCTGGGTGTTGATTTTATATCCTGCAACTTTACTATAGTCATTGATTAGTTCTAGTAATTTTCTGGTGGAGTCTTTAGGGTTTTCAATTAGAGGATCATGTCATCTGAAAATAGTGAGAGTTTTACTTCTTCTTTTCCAATTTGAATTCCTTTTATTTATTTTTCTGCTCTGATTGCTGTGGCCAAAACTTCCAAAACTATGTTGAATAGTAATGGTGAAAGTGGGCACCCTTGTCTTGTTCCTGACTTTAGAGGAAATGCTTTCAATTTTTCACCATTGAGGATAATGTTTGCTGTGGGTTTGTCATATATAGCTTTGATTATGTTGAGGTATGTTCCTTCTATTCCTGCTTTCTGGAGAGTTTTGATCATAAATGGATGTTGAATTTTGTCAAAGGCTTTCTCTGCATCTATTGAGATAATCATATGGTTTTTATTTTTCAATTTGTTAATGTGGTGTATTACATTGATTGATTTGCGGATATTGAAGAATCCTTGCATCCCTGGGATAAAGCCCACTTGGTCATGGTGTATGATCTTTTTAATGTGTTGTTGGATTCTGATTGCTAGAATTTTGTTAAGGATTTTTGCATCTGTGTTCATCAGTGATATTGGCCTGTAGTTTTCTTTTTTTGTGGCATCTTTGTCAGGTTTTGATATTAGGGTGATGGTGCCCTCATAGAATGAGTTTGGAAGTTTACCTTCCTCTGCAATTTTCTGGAAGAGTTTGATCAGGAGAGGTGTTAGCTCTTCTCTAAATTTTTGGTAGAATTCAGCTGTGAAGCCGTCTGGACCTGGGCTTTTGTTTGCTGGAAGATTTTTGATTACAGTTTCAATTCCCGTGCTTGTGATGGGTCTGTTAAGATTTTCTATTTCTTCCTGGTCGAGTTTTGGAAAGTTGTACTTTTCTAAGAATTTGTCCATTTCTTCCACGTTGTCCATTTTATTGGCATATAATTGTTGATAGTAGAGAGTACTTATGATCCTTTGTATTTCTGTGTTGTCTGTTGTGATCTCTCCAGGTTCATTTCTAATTTTATTGATTTGATTTTTCTCCCTTTGTTTCTTGATGAGTCTGGCTAATGGTTTGTCAATTTTATTTATCCTTTCAAAGAACGAGCTTTTGGTTTTGTTGATTTTTGCTATGGTCTCTTTTGTTTCTTTTGCATTTATTTCTGCTCTAATTTTTAAGATTTCTTTCCTTCTACTAAACCTGGAGTTCTTCATTTCTTCCTTTTCTAGTTGCTTTAGGTGTAGAGTTAGGTTATTTATTTGACTTTTTTCTTGTTTCTTGAGGTGTGCCTGTATTGCTATGAACTTTCCCCTTAGGACTGCTTTTACAGTGTCCCAAAGGTTTTGGGTTGTTGTGTTTTCATTTTCATTCGTTTCTATGCAAATTTTGATTTCTTTTTTGATTTCTTCTGTGATTTGTTGGTTATTCAGCAGCGTGTTGTTCAGCCTCCATATGTTGGAATTTTTAATAGTTTTTCTCCTGTAATTGACATCTAATCTTACTGCATTGTGGTCAGAAAAGATGCTTGGAATGATTTCTATTTTTTTTTAATTTACCAAGGCTAGATTTATGGCCCAGGATGTGATCTATCCTGGAGGAGGTTCCATGTGCACTTGAGAAAAAGGTGAAATTCATTGTTTTGGGGTGAAATGTCCTATAGATACCAATTAGGTCTAACTGGTCTCTTGTATCGTTTAAAGTTTGTGTTTCCTTGTTAATTTTCTGTTTAGTTGATCTATCCATAGGTGTGAGTGGGGTATTAAAGTCTCCCACTATTATTGTATTATTGTTAATTTCTCCTTTCATACTTGTTAGCATTTGTCTTACATACTGCGGTGCTCCCGTGTTGGGTGCATATATATTTATAATTGTTATATCTTCTTCTTGGATTGATCCTTTGATCATTATGTAGTGACCTTCTTTGTCTCTTTTCATAGCCTTTGTTTTAAAGTCTATTTTATCTGATATGAGTATTGCTACTCCTGCTTTCTTTTGGTCCCTATTTGCATGGAAAATCTTTTTCCAGCCCTTCACTTTCAGTCTGTATGTGTCCCCTGTTTTGAGGTGGGTCTCTTGTAGACAACATATGTAGGGGTCTTGTTTTTGTATCCATTCAGCCAGTCTTTGTCTTTTGGTTGGGGCATTCAACCCATTTACGTTTAAGATAATTACTGATATGTATGATCCCGTTGCCATTTACTTTATTGTTTTGGGTTCGAATTTATACACCGTTTTTGTGTTTCCTGTCTAGAGAATATCCTTAAGTATTTTTGGAGAGTTGGTTTGGTGGTGCAGAATTCTCTCAGCTTTTGCTTGTCTGTAAAGCTTTTGATTTCTCCTTCATACTTGAATGAGATCCTTGCTGGGTACAATAATCTGGGCTGTAGGTTATTTTCTTTCATCACTTTAAGTATGTCTTGCCATTCCATCCTGGCTTGAAGAGTTTCTATTGAAAGATCAGCTGTTATCCTTATGGGAATTCCCTTGTGTGTTATTTGTTGTTTTTCCCTTGCTGCTTTTAATATTTGTTCTTTGTGTTTGATCTTTGTTAATTTGATTAATATGTGTCTTGGGGTGTTTTGCCTTGGGTTTATCCTGTTTGGGACTCTCTGGGTTTCTTGGACTTGAGTGATTATTTCCTTCCCCATTTTAGGGAAGTTTTCAACTATTATCTCAAGTATTTTCTCATGGTCTTTCTTTTTGTCTTCTTCTTCTGGGACCCCTATGATTCGAATGCTGTAGCGTTTAATACTGTCCTGGAGGTCTCTGAGATTGTCCTCATTTCTTTTAATTCGTTTTCCTTTTATCGTCTCTGATTCATTTATTTCTACCATTCTATCTTCTAATTCACTAATCCTATCTTCTGCCTCTGTTATTCTACTATTTGTTGCCCCCAGAGTGTTTTTAATTTCACTTATTGCATTATTCATTATATATTGACTCTTTTTTATTTCTTCTAGGTCCTTGTTAAACCTTTCTTGCATCTTCTCAATCCTTGTCTCCAGGCTATTTATCTGTGATTCCATTTTAATTTCAAGATTTTGGATCAATTTCACTATCATTATTCGGAATTCTTTATCAGGTAGATTCCCTATCTCTTCCTCTTTTGTTTGGTTTGGTGGGCATTTATCCTGTTCCTTTATCTGCTGTGTATTCCTCTGTCTCTTCATCTTGTTTAAATTGCTGAGTTTGGGGTGTCCTTTCTGTATTCTGGCAGTTTGTGGAGTTCTCTTTATTGTGGCATTTCCTCGCTCTGTGTGGGTTTGTACAGGTGGCTTGTCAAGATTTCCTGGTTAGGGAAGCTTGTGTCGGTGTTCTGGTGGGTGGAGCTGTATTTCTTCTCTCTGGAGTGCAATGAAATGTCCAGTAATGAGTTATGAGATGTCTATGGTTTTGGGGTGACTTTGGGCAGCCTGTATCTTGAAGCTCAGGGCTGTGTTCCTTTGTTGCTGGAGAATTTGCTTGGTATGTCTTGCCCTGGAAGTTGTTGGCCCTTGTGTGGTGCTTGGTTTCAGTTATCTTAAAGCCCAAACCAAAGCTGTACTGCGGGAGCGCAGCACCCTGGCTGACTAGGAGCCCTTCACGCGGGAGCATGGGTGATTCAGCTTTAACCAGAACCACACAATATTGATTTGTAATGAGCAATGTAACTGCAGTGTTCACAGTGTCTATCCATTCTTTATAGGAAAGTTTTCCGTGAGAAGCCCAATTTCAAACAGGAGTTAGTTTAATTGGTACAAAACCAGTTCAAAGATAATTAGTTTTATAATTGAAATGGCTGGTATCATCATGCTTGGATAGCCTGAGGCAGTTGTGTCTTGTTTGGGCCATGCAGACCTTTTCCTAACTAGATAGATGTGAGGTCACATGGTCAAAGTCCAGGCATGTGAATGCCTGCTCTCTGAGATCCTTTGAAACATTTTCTGTTAACAGTTTTTCTCTGAGAAATAGCAAAATCAATGACAATTAAGCTTTATTCAAACTCACCTACTCATCCTGCTCTACTGAGACTTCCACTAGCTATTTTGCCTAAACTTTGTCTCTTTTCTTTTTCTTTTCTTTTTTTTTTAACCAAATTATTTCATCTTTATTCTTCCCATTATCCCCTTCTGCTGTATTACTTTTTTTTTTTTTTATATACCTATGTGTTTTAATGTATTTATTGGCTGCACTGGGTCTTCCTTGCTGTGTGGACTTCTCTCTACTTGTGGACAGTGGGGCTACTCTCTAGCTGCTGAGTGATCTCCCCATTGCAGTGGCTGCGATTGTTGCGGAGCATGCGCTCTGGAGTGTGAGGGCTTCAGCAGCTGTGGCACGAGGGCTCAGCAGTTGTGGTTCCTGGGCTCTGGAGCACAGGCTCAGAAGTTGTGGCTCACAGGCTTGTGGAAATCTTCCCAGGTCAGGGATTGAACCCATGTCTCCTCATTGGCAGGTGGATTCTTTACCACAGAGAGATTAGGGAAGTCCGGCATCACTGACTCGATAGACGTGAGTCTCAGTGAACTCCGGGAGTTGGTGATGGACAGGGAGGCCTGGCGTGCTGCGATTCATGGGGTCACAGTCGGACACGACTGAGCGACTGATCTGATCTGATCTTCCTTGCCTAAACTTTGATTTTTCTGTATTTAGTTACTCATTTAGTTATGGTTATTTATACAGAAATCTCTATTTGTATATTTTATTTTTTTAACACTTGGACAATACTTAGGGGAGTCCCTCATTATACACCTTCTTATGTTTGTGGTAAAACAGGACATGTGATATGGTTGATTGAAAAAAAACATTATATTGTAACAATTTGTCCATAAACACATAATATTAAAAGGCTATTTTTGTACTACAATGTGTTCTGTAAGTACTCATTCAGAACTTTGTATCTCAACTTTATGTTTCATCTCCTCTTTGCTCCTTACTCTGACTCATTCATAAGCTTTCCCCCATTTTAATCCTTTCTATGGTCTTGGCTGGAAGAAGCACAAGCTGGAATCAAGATTGCTGGGAGAAATATCAATAACCTCAGATATGAAGATGACACCACCCTTATGGCAGAAAGTGAAGAGGAACTCAAAAGCCTCTTGATGAAAGTGAAAGAGGAGAGTGAAAAAGTTGGCTTAAAGCTCAACATTCAGAAAACGAAGATCATGGCATCTGGTCCCATCACTTCATGGGAAATAGATGGGGAAACAGTGAAAACAGTGTCAGACTTTATTTTTCTGGGCTCCAAAATCACTGCAGATGGTGATTGCAGCCATGAAATTAAAAGATGCTTACTCCTTGGAAGAAAAGTTATGACCAACCTAGACAGCATGTTAAAAAGCAGAGACATTACTTTGCCAACAAAGGTCCATCTAGTCAAGGCTATGGTTTTTCCAGTGTTCATGTATGGATGTGAGAGTTGGACTGTGAAGAAAGCTGAGTGCCAAGAATTGATGCTTTTGAACTGTGGTGTTGGAGAAGACTCTTGAGAGTCCCTTGGACTGCAAGGAGATCCAACCAGTCCATTCTGAAGGAGATCAGCCCTGGGATTTCTTTGGAAGGAATGATGCTAAAGCTGAAACTCCAGTACTTTGGCCACTTCTTGCAGAGTTGACTCATTGGAAAAGACCCTAATGCTGGGAGGGATTGGGGGCAGGACAAAAAGGGTCAACAGAGGATGAGATGGCTGGATGGCATCACCGACTCGATGGATGTGAGTTTGAGTGAACTCTGGGAGTTCGTGATGGACAGGTGCCAGGAGCCGGCATATTGCATATTGAGTGCATATTGCATATTGCATATTGAGTGCAGCACTTTCCACAGCATCATCTTTCAGGATCTAGAATAGCTCAACTGGAATTCTATCACTGCCAGGAGCCAGCGTGAGGAACTCCACCCATGACAAAGGTCATGAGGAAGGAGGCTCGGCATACGCAAAGGCGGGATCGAGCCTCAGGAGTCCCCCTGGAAATTCTCGAGCATCTACCCCCCAAACCAGAGTCTGCCTACTTTCTGCTTTGTGCTTTCACCTATACCTCTGACTTTATGGGGGCTGTCCCCACTACCTCTCTCTGAAAAAAGAGTTAGCTTACAGCTCCAGTTAATATTACTGGGTGTGACAGTGTTTCAACCTACAAACTCCTTTGGAAATCCTCTAGCCTGACTGAATAGGTTTTTCTGGCCACATGTGATTGTTCAGAGCCTCCCAATTGTGAGAGGCAGGAGATGTTCTAAACTGTCTAAACACAGATTCCTTTGAGTAGTTAAAACATTGATTAGAAATTGTATTGGTGAAGAGCTTTTCACTTGTTGGGCCAATGTTTGATGCTAAGTCTCCATACCCCTTACCTAGTGTGTCCTTGGCAGTGTATTGATTGATATAATGGGTGTATAGAAATGTAAGTAGTAGCCTCAATGTTTGTAACCTTGGACCCTTGAGTTAATTCTTTTCTTGATTGAGCCCACCTCACCTTTGCCCTATAGGAATACAGCTTTGTCCAATGCTTTTTTGGAGGCTGGCGCCTGACTTTAGAATAATCACCTTTACAGAAAAATAAGTTTCTTAAAATGTTAACAGGCCTCCGGGCCAGAAGATGATGTAAATCACCTAAACTTTTGCATATGATAAGTTTGCAGGAAGAAAGCCTGGCTTACTGCATGACTCTACCCCTTCCCCCATTATCCTCTATGCACAACTTAAGGTATAAAAACTACTTTGGAAAATAAAGTGCGGGCCTTGTTCACCGAAACTTGGTCTCCCCATGTCGTTCTTTCTCTCACCTTCTGGCTGAATTATTCAGCCTCTTTTCTTCACTGAATTTTCCTACTGAGCTATCCTTATTTCAGCCTCTTTTCTCCACTGAATTTCCTCACTGAGCTATCCTCATTCTATTACTTTTTATATCCTTAATTAATGTTTAATTAAGCAGTTGTTTCCTGATCCTCGCCTACGCCGTCTCTCCTTCGAATACCCTGGATCAGCCGGGGCTGGACCCCAGCAGACAGGGAGGCCTGGCGTGCTGCAATTCATGAGGTCACAAAGAGTTGTAAACCACTGAGCAACTGAACTGAACTGAATGGTCTTAAACTTTTATATTTGGTTTGGCTGATTTCTGAGTCTCAGCTCATTCTAAACTTCTAGAGGTAGTGAGTGACAGGGTAATATTCAGACGAGGTGGGAACATATGCTTTCATATTACTTGGCAATAAAAATGACTAAAAACTTAGTTTTCTTAATTTACCTCATTGAAAGTTACCACTCATCAGAATGATCATATGAAACAGTTAAGTAAAATGAATTTTGTTGAAAATGAGTATTAGTAGAATCTGTTTCTAAATATTATGTAACCATTATTCATAAATTTCAGTTTTGTGGGGGAGGACACATTGTTGTATTAACTAAATGATTTGTAAAGCCTCATGTTTTGTAAATGACAATGATCATATTGTAGAATCCTTTCACTCCTTGATTAAAGATAGACGCACCAGAGTGTATACGCTTCTTTCTTTACTCTTCTACTTATACACCACCTCAAGCTGTGATGTGGATCAAATGGAATGACTTAAGTCATATATTTTTAATATGGGACTGGATTACATATTTAAATTTGGTGATTATTAATATTGTTGGCAATAGAAAAATTTGTAAATTACCAGGGTCTTGTTGCTAGCATGTAATGTTATCTGGAAGGAATATTTTCTGAATGTTCATTTCCTTATGGTTTATAATTTCCTTTATATATTAGGAAATAAATTATATTTGTTTATTTTTAAGATTCACAGAATAATATCTGACCAATGTTTTGATGTGATAAACTTGTCCCTATAGTTGGAAAACAAATGTATCCTTTAATAGAAAAAAAAAAAAAAGAAGGGGTCAATTCTATGACACAGCAAAGGATTGTTTATATGAGATTTGTTGTGTCTCTGAATTCCTGAAGGAACATGGGAGCTAATTGGTAACAAATAACTGTGAAGTCAAAAAAGAGGCTGTGGCTTGACATATGTGCATGCTAAGTCGCTTCAGTTGTTTCCGACTTTTTGCAACCCTATGGAATGTAACCCTCCAGGCTCCTCTCTCCATGGGATTCTCCAGGTAAGAATACTGGAGTGGGTTGCCACGCCCGTCTCCAGGCCGTCTTCCCAACCTGTGAATAGAACCTGTGTCTCTTATGTCTTCCTACATTGACAGGAAGGTTCTTTACCACTAGTGCCACCAGGCTTGATATACCATGGAACAAGCCCCAGTGCCCAGATGCTGGTGTGTGGGAGCCCCAGGCTGGAAGACATACTCAAGTGAAAGAGGCAATTTTTCTGGCCATGATTCAGGCAAATGGCAGAAAGTACAGCAGAAAAGAGAAATGCACAGTAGTGATTTGTCCTGACACAAAGGAAGAGAATTGTCCTACTTTAGCAGAAGTCTAATTATTCAAGATCTGGCCATACATTAGTATGAGTGTATGTGGGAATCACAGCAAGGATAGTTTGTAGGTCCAGATGGGGATGGGATCCAGATTCTAACCAGATTCTAAAGGCCCAGATCAGAATCAGGACCTTTTATTACCAAGATTAAGAAGCTACCCAGCCTGCTTGCACAGTGACTTGAGCAGGACTATTGGGATATGGATGAAAGGACCAGAATAGAGGAAGGATGGAAATACATGCCCTGTGGTTTGGCAGGCAGTTCAGTTTCCTGTTTAGCCCTGGGGTACCCTTCCCCAGTCAGCCTGAGGAGGGGCATTTTGTAGCTGCTCCGAAAATATAGTTTGAATAAAAATGGTTGAGCTATTAAAAAGCCATCATATGGAAATATCTAGCAGCACAACTTTTTTTCTAGGAATGGATGGGGGATGAGAACACAAATGAAGCAGAACTGACAAATGTTTAATCAGTATAGCATATTTCACTTCTTTTTTATTCAATATTATTAGTGTAATGAGTACAGTTTTTTTTTTTCATTTTTACCAATACAAGTAGAAAATGAAGTGAGAAGACACATACTTAAGTAAACGTCAACATGTATGTGCTCACATATGAATAATTAAATATTAATTGATGGGCTTATTTTTTAATTCCACAATTATGGGGAAGGATTTTCTGGCAACCTATAATCATATTATATTTCTACTAGAAATATTCATTTGTTCTTAAATTGTGAAGAAAATAGTTGCCTTCAGGTTTTTGAGCCAGCAATAAAGTAAACTAAAAACCTTGACACCTTTAAAATTGAGATAGACTTTGTGAGTAAAAATACATATAATTTTGTATATCTGTGGGTGAATATTATCACCAAAAACTCTCTTAAGTACATGATTTCATTATTTCTAATGTAATGAAATTACTATTTCTAAAACCAAAGGAAAATAAATTATTTTATTTTATAATTATTCAATGGGTTTTTCCTTAACTAAGGGAAAATATAATCATATAAAAACAACCTGAAATTATATATAACATTTGTGAATTTCCATATAAAAACTAATACCATCCTATGGTTACATTTATATACCCAATAGAGACCACTCTATGAAGATATTATTTAATTTTATGTTTAGGTTGCAGTCTCAAAAAATTCTAGAAACAAAACCCAAACATGATATTAGGAAAATAAAGAAGTCTACATATATTAATAATAAATGTGTGCTTTTAATATCAGTTCTTATGTTTAAAATGTTTTATTGAACTGATAAAAGGGCATGTTTATAAATTAAACCAAAAGTTTTATATACCTCCCACTGTATTGGTATCCTTTTTGAATAAAACATACGTAAAGCAGCATGGTTTGAGTAAGTTTTGAGCATGGTTTGAGTGAGTATATAAAATTTCAGTGTTTGACTATGGTCGATCGCGTTGTATCAGACCAACTCTTCTACTGAAAAAAACTAAAAAAGTGAATAAAATATTAAAAAAAATAATGTAATAACATCAGAAAACCATCAAGTTAGCCAAAATTTTAGAGGTCAGTATCTTAGAGTGATAACAAACAATAAGAAGTGAGTTTAATATTGGAATTTTCTCTTGCTTTGGAGTTATTTGCTTATTTTCAAGCTGCAGCCAGACCTTAAACTTCAAACAGCTCTGCCCTGATTATACCACGATGATCTGTCCTAAATCTAAGTAGCAGAAGAAATGCTGAGGAGTTGAGAAAAGCATTAAGCAGTCTCTTGGGGACTTGGGGCTGGTGGTGAGTTCTGGAATACATTTAAGATTTTAGTTGAGGTTTCTGAAAGAGTTTGCCCAAGGAGAATGGCCAGAGAGAATGTAAGTGGTTCTCATGAAAACAGAAACCTAGCCTCAAAAGAATTCAACTCATGTTAAGATTAAAGCAGTCTCCCCATAATGTAACTTCTTATTAGGAACAAAAGAAAAGAAAACTAATGTTTTATATACTCACAAGTAACCTCTACATGTTTTTATATATGATACTTGATATTAAAAAAAAAAAAGTCAGGAATTCCAGGATCCCAAAAGTATTTAAAACTAATTGAAAAATCACACTATAGAAACAAACCTATAGGGAAAAATAAATAGTGGAATTATCAGCCATAAGTTTTCAAATAACTCAAGTTTATATCTCAATCTAAAGCAGAGACATTGCTTTGCCAACAAAGGTCCATCTAGTCAAGGCTATGGTTTTTCCAGTGGTCATGTATGGATGTGAGAGTTGGACTGTGAAGAAAGCTGAGCACCAAAGAATTGATGCTTTTGAACTGTGGTGCTGGAGAAGACTCTTTTTTTTTTTTTAATTTTATTTTATTTTTAAACTTTACATAATTGTATTAGTTTTGCCAAATATCAAAATGAATCCGTCACAGGTATACATGTGTTCCCCATCCTGAACCCTCCTCCCTCCTCCCTCCCCATACCATCCCTCTGGGTCCTCCCAGTGCACCAGCCCCATGGACTGCAAGGAGATCCATCCAGTCCATTCTGAGGGAGATCAGCCCTGGGATTTCTTTGGAAGGAATGATGCTAAAGCTGAAACTCATGCAAAGAGTTGACTCCTTGGAAAAGACGCTGATGCTGGGAGGGATTGGGGGCAGGAGAAGAAGGGGACGACAGAAGATGAGATGGCTGGTTGGCATCACTGACTTGATGGACGTGAGTCCGAGTGAACTCCGGGAGTTGGTGATGGACGGGGAGGCCTGGTGTGCTGCGATTCATGGGGTCATAAAGGTAGGACACGACTGAGCAACTGAATTGAACTGAACTGATAGAAGGAAAATTTTAGCATAAAATTATATGTAGAGAAAATAGTTCAAAAATAAACTGTAACATTAGAAAAATATACTACATAGAGTTAAAAACTTAATAGATTTATTTTTTTTAATTTTTTTAAAATTTTATTTTATTTTTAAACTTTACAAAATTGTATTAGTTTTGCCAAATATCAAAATGAATCCGCCACAGGTATACATGTGTTCCCCATCCTGAACCCTCCTCCCTCCTCCCTCCCCATACCATCCCTCTGGGTCGTCCCAGTGCACTAGCCCCAAGCATCCAGTATCATGCGTTGAACCTGGACTGGCAACTCGTTTCATACATGTATTTTACATGTTTCAATGCCATTCTCCCAAATCTTCCCACCCTCTCCCTCCCACAGAGTCCATAAGACTGTTCTATACATCAGTGTCTCTTTTGCTGTCTCATACACAGGGTTATTGTTACCATCTTTCTAAATTCCATATATATGTGTTAGTATACCATATTGGTGTTTTTCTTTCTGGCTTACTTCACTCTGTATAATAGGCTCCAGTTTCATCCACCTCATCAGAACTGATTCAAATGTATTCTTTTTCATGGCTGAGTAATACTCCATTGTGTATATGTACCACTGCTTTCTTATCCATTCATCTGCTGATGGACATCTAGGTTGCTTCCATGTCCTGGCTATTATAAACAGTGCTGCAATGAACATTGGGGTACACGTGTCTCTTTCCCTTCTGGTTTCCTCAGCGTGTATGCCCAGCAGTGGGATTGCTGGATCATAAGGCAGTTCTATTTCCAGTTTTTTAGGGAATCTCCACACTGTTCTCTATAGTGGCTGTACTAGTTTGCATTCCCACCAACAGTGTAAGAGGGTTCCCTTTTCTCCACACCCTCTCCAGCATTTATTACTTGTAGACTTTTGGATCGCAGCCATTCTGACTGGTGTGAAGTGGTACCTCATAGTGGTTTTGATTTGCATTTCTCTGATAATGAGTGATGTTGAGCACCTTTTCATGTGTTTGTTAGCCATCTGTATGTCTTCTTTGGAGAAATGTCTATTTAGTTCTTTGGCCCATTTTTTGATTGGGTCATTTATTTTTCTGGAATTGAGCTGTAGGAGTTGCTTGTATATTTTTGAGATTAGTTGTTTGTCAGTTGCTTCATTTGCTATTATTTTCTCCCATTCTGAAGACTGTCTTTTCAGTACATTACACATAGCCCAAATGAGGACTTACAATCTGAAAGATAAATCAGTAAAAATAAGCAAATTGAAACACACAGAGATGAAAAAGTTTTGAAAATACAGATAAAGGAATAAGACATTTTGGGGGCAAGGTAAAGAAGAATTTAATATTTATAATTAGAGTAACAAAGGGGAAAGTGAAAGGCACTGGTGCTTGAACACTGTTTGAAGAAAAACAGTAAGAAGATAACACAAGTTACTAAGCAATAGATAGCATTACAAACTTTGGGCAGGTATTATAATGATTTTTGAAGTTTTTTGCCAGTATCTACTAAACACAAGCATATGAGTACCCCTGATGCTAAGTCGCTTCAGTTGTGTCCGATTCTGTGCGACCCCATGAACTGCAGCCTACCAGGCTGCCCCGTCCCTGGGATTCTCCAGGCAAGAACATTGGAGTGGGTTGCCATTTCCTTCTCCAATGCATGAAAGTGAAAAGTGAAAGTGAAGTCGCTCAGTCGTGTGTGACTCTTAGTGACCCCATAGACTGCAGCCCACCAGGCTCCTCCATCCATGGGATTTTCCGGGCAACAGTACTCGAGTGGGGTGCCATTGCCTTCTCCCATGAGTACCCCAATCAATTTCAATTCTAAGTATAGTAACAAAAAACATCTCTATGTGTACCAGAAGACGTGTTCAAAAATGTATGTTGCAACATTATTTGAAATGATCCCAAACTGGAAACAACAAAATTGTTTACAAGAATATGAGGGAGTGAATAAAGTGTGTCATATTTTTACAGTGGATATAAAAATGAAAGGGAACAAATGGCAGCCACGTGCAACAACATAGTTTGATATCACAATCATTTCGGAGTCATACATAACAGGATATATGCTGTAAAAGTCTATTTGAATAATCTAATACTTAGGAAAATGATCACCTCTGATCAGGAGGGCTACTGTTGGGAGAGGGCATAGGGGAGTTCTGAAATGTGGATAGTGTCCTGTTTCTTGTTTTGGATTTTGTTTTCAGCTGTATCTGCTTCTTAAAAATCAGTAAATGTGAACTTGTTGTTAGTTCATATTTCTTAATGTAAGTTATACCTTAAGGTTATTTTCAAGTAGGAATAAGTATGTGTGCCGAAAGATTATGAAATATGATGGACTTACCAAAAGCAAATGTTTGAAGGACCATTTTAGCACATTTTCAAATTTATGGAGCTAGTTATAGATGTTTTTGCTCAGAAGAGTAGGAAATATTTTTATTTCAAGGAAGTCACTTAATGTTAACAAGAGGAACTTCTAAAGTTCCTTTTAGTTGGGATTTTTCACATGTATCATAGGCTTCAATGAAAAATCTAGCAGTTTAAAAGCACTTGCAGAAGTTTGGCTATAGGCTGATCAGCCAGAAAAATCTCCCTTTTCCTAATTAATCAGGTAAATAATTTATATTGCAAAGTCCTTGTCACATTTTGCCAAGTTGCATGATTTGCTGTCCTGCCCTGTTGAACAGTTTGACCAGGTGCCATTCACTTTATATTTTATGTGAAAGGTAGCTTTCACAGATACACAAACATGGTGGTGATGTTAAATCAAAATTATTGGTCTGACTATATAAAACTTTACATTGCCACATGGAAGGCAGAGTTAATGCAGGTTTTATGGAAGTTGATTGACTGTACCCAATATGACTAAATCAATGAAATCTAATTGTCAGTGTAAACCAGTCACAACATCTTCCACTACAGTGAACATATATTATCTAAGTAAAAATAAAGCTATGGTTTTTCCTGTGGTCATGTATGGATGTGAGAGTCGGACTGTGAAGAAGGCTGAGCGCTGAAGAATTGATGCTTTTGAACTGTGGTGTTGGAGAAGACTCTTGAGAGTCCCTTGGCCTGCAAGGACATCCAAGCAGTCCATTCTGAAGGAGATCAGCCCTGGGATTTCTTTGGAAGGACTGATGCTAAAGCTGAAACTCCAGTATTTTGGCCACCTCATGCAAAGAGTTGACTCATTGGAAAAGACTCTGATGCTGGGAAGGATTGGGGGCAGGAGGAGAAGGGGATGACAGAGGATGAGATGGCTGGAGGGCATCACCGACTCAATGGACGTGAGTCTGAGTGAACTCCGGGAGTTGATGATGGACAGGGAGGCCTGGTGTGCTGCGATTCATGGGGTTGTGAGGACTTGCACATGACTGAGTGACTGAACTGAACTGAACTGAAAAATAACTTCAACCTTTCCCTAAATTATTCACTGTAAAACGTATCATATATGAAGTTAATTGTGATGACATAAAATTATTTGCAAATACATGGCATGTATCTTAATTTTTATACTCATGTGCATATGTTTACATCATTATTTCTCTCTGCTTATTATAGCATCAATATGTGGGCAAAGTCCTAAATCCAGATTTCAAATATGTAATCTAAGTTATGAGGTAGAGGAGACAGTCTCTTCAAATAGCAGTCATTTTTTGGTGTATGTTGGTACTTGTTTAGCATACAAGCATCTTTGGTCATCTTCTAGGCGAATAGCCAAGTGATGTATGATGGTTAGTGATTATCAGAGCCATACCATGCTAGAATGGTCAGCTAACATAAATAACTTGTATAACCTGTAACTCTTCTTTTGTTCATCTTTCAACATCAGCTCCGCTTGCTGTTTAGGGCAAGCGGAGAAGATTTGGTCTTTAGTTTTGTACTTTGATGTTTTCCTGGCACTATGAGCTCTTTTTCTACCGTGTCTAGTTTTGCCATTTCCCATTGTACAGCTGGCATGCTGTTCCTTAAAGTGAACTTTCCTGAGAGTTTGTAAAAAGAGAATCTAAGGAATTAGCGTTTTTCATCAAAAGGTTTCCACATGAGGAAACATTCAATTTCCTAACTGTTCTGATAAGGTATGACCTTTCTTTTCTCATGTCCAAACTGCGTAATGCTCTTCTAATAATTGACACCACATTTATAGAAATGCAAATATTAGTGTAGTCCTTTAGGAGTACACTTTTCCAAATTTGAGACATTTGGGATTAAGTCAATCCTTGGGTTTTTAGGAGGATGATTAATGATACCCTCCATTCCCAAGTCCCATGTCTAGGGAAGGGACAGTACACTACAGTGCTCTGTCTCTTGGTCCATACTGGGCTTCTAATTGAGATTTCTGCTTAATGTCCCAGAGTTAGCCATTTTCAGCTCAGAAACTAGTGTAGGCAGTGAGTCATTTAACAGCTCTATGCCCTACATTGTCTCACTTGTTGTGCTCCCTACCACTGTGTATAATAGAAAGACTCAGAAAAAGATTCTTTGAAAAAATCAGTTTTGACTAAAATGAGATTGTTAAAACATTCATTGGAAAGTCAAGGGTATAGCCAAATGATAACAAACCCTAATTCTTAGGTCAGCATATTCAACATAAGGAAGTGATAAAGTGCAGCGAAATAAACTTTATTTTGACAATGTTTTTCTGAATGTAAGCAAGTTAGAGAAACATTTCCTTTCTCAAAATGGGCTTCAGTAACTCTGCCAATGTCCTATTAGCAATATCCAGTGCCCAAGAGTGATAAAGGGTATATGTGTATAAGTGGGTGTGTTTGTGTGTGTGTTTCAAAAGATTCAATAATTAAATAGGTGGATCTGTAGCTCATCTTGCAAGAGTCTTCACCTATGACAGGGAGAGATGGAATACTTCTGGTTTGATTTTAGCAGTATGCCTGGAAGTGCTGGGTCAGACCAGAGTGGTTGGGAATCAACAGCAACTATTTTCTTGTCACCTTGGTAAGATTTCTTGAAGGAAAAGATAAAATTTTACAGAGCTACCCTTCCTCCAGTGTGTGTCAGAGACCATCCTATATATAATAAATGCTGAATAATGTTAAAGGAATGCATAATAAATGAGAACATACTTTTGTGCCTGTGTAGTGTTTTCTGTTTCCAAAAGAAGCAGTATCCAACATTTTAAAAAGAAATTTTGTGTCACCAAAGCATGTCTTCAGACTGTATCAAAATAATGAAAATTTAAAAACACGTCTGTATAAGTGGTAACAGGACACAAGATTGTAGTTTACAGTGAGATTATGAAATTCCCATTCAAATCATTCAGTTGTATAGGATAAGTTACAAATTGAGTTGGAGAGAAGACAATGACAGCCCCAAAGAAAATATGTCCATTCTAAACTAGCATTCACAAAGATGTGATGCTCTATCTGTCTGTTCTGTGAGATAAAATTTACTGACCCTTGTTTCATTCAACACATATTTTTCAATTATACAACTGGCACTTTCTTTTTTGTTTTCTATTTTTGTATGAATTGATTAGTTTGGAAGTAACTTCTGAGTCCATCATCATCACAAAGATTCCTTCATTATTCAGAAAATTTTTAGGCATTTTGTGAAGCGTTTTACATTTTAAAAAGAAAAAATCATATGGCTTAAGAACACATTCTATTTATCTGTATTTTTATGACATATATTTATATTTATGATACACATATATGACATATAAATATATATAAGTCATTGCAAGTTATCAAAATGCTCTCATTCCCTATTTCTCTGCCTGTCAAAAACACTCTACAAAGACTTCTTTGGACACAAACTTACAGTTTTTTTAGAACACTATCAATAGTTAGCTTCAAACTTCTAAGGAAAAAAGGAGTATTTTGTAGCCTGCAAGTTCCCAATTATATGCATGAATAGAATGAATAACCAAGAGCATGTTCTGAGACCCTTATTTGTTAAAAAGAGAATATCTTTTATGTCACTCAACAGTCAGTATTTCAGAAAAGATTATTACTATAAGAACATATTGAAATAGAGGAAACAATACAGGCAATATATCCTTCAAATTCACCATTTCAGAGTTTTCCTAAATTCATTTCAATAGTATGAATTTACCTAAAGAGTATGCTCATGTGCCCTGATCAACATACTTTCAACTCTTCAGTAAAGTTTATAAATCATTGGACAGTTGTACCTAGACCTGTGACTATTTCACTTTAGTTTTTTTTTATGGTAACAAATCATAAAAGTAATTTTCATAGCATATATAAAATACTAAAGGCAATTACTGAATAAGAGTTGTAAAGAAGTATGCAATTTATTCAAAATTAAAATGGTGCGTGGTTTATATGAAAGCAAAAGTGGTAATGATGCCTTATACTCCTACAATTCAGTTACATACACACTCACATACAGACCCAGTGCCAAGAATTCTAGCCAGAAGACATGGAGGCTACATAAAAGAGAACAATTACATGTTAAAATGTTAGTATAATAAATGGGAGTAAAAAATTTGCATTTTGATAACACTAGATATAAAATATAATCTTAAACTACTTAAAATCTGTGTTCTGAACACATGATTGGTGAGGAGAGATTGGATCTATGATAGAGCTGCTTGAAAAAGAAAAATTATCTGTATCCACAGATTTCAGCCATTCCCTTTTTATCCTTTATCAAAATTCAGTTGCTAGTGAGAAGCAAACACTTCAGGATTCAGCTGATTTATATATTCCCCCCAAATTTTGGTCTAGAATGAAATGGATCATTTTGATTGCTCCCTAGAAAAGCAGACTTATGGAAAAGAAACTGTCCCTGAGAAATCATTAGGACAGAAATTTAGAACAGGTAGATTTAAGTGCCTCACCAAGAAGCTGTCATAATTAAAGAGTTCTAAATTCTTCAGTGGTCTAAAGGGTAATTTTAAGTTTCAGGGCGCTTCAAAGCTAATCCATGTCTTTTTTAAATTTATTTACATTTCTTGGTCCCTCAATGGAATTTGGTTCAGATCTGCATCTAGGACTATTCAATGCAATGAGTTCAACTTTTGACTCCAGCTGACTCTGTCCAGACTTGAGAAGTGGAGACTCTTGGGACACTGAAAAGAGATAGATAAAATGCAGCATAATAGGTCCTTGTCTTCCTTCTTGTCAGTGATTTTGAAATATTGGGATCACTGGAGCCATAGAAAACACTTGTAGCTAGGGACATATAATTCTGGGAGATATCATCTATTTACTTTAGAGTCTACCTGTATCTATTGTCCTGTATCTTGGAACTACTGTATTCTCCATCCAGAGCTCTACAAAAGATGTGGCTCTGGGCTAACATTACTAATAACTAATAACCATTGACCACTTCCTATGATCTAGGCACTGTTCTATCATCGATTGTTTAATTCTTACAAAAAGAGGATGTAGTCAGTTCTTCCTGGTTTTCAAATCTGAATGCTAAATGAAGAGAACTTAGGTAACCAGAGAGATTGAATAACTAGCTCAACATGGATCCATGTTATACTCATCTTCTAGTAAGTGGAAGACTTGATTTGAGCCCAAATGATCAAGCACCACAGTCCATGCCATCCACATAGTACTGCTTCTCAACTTTGACTACTGTTGTAGGTGATAACTGGAGAAGGCAATGGCACCCCACTCCCGTACTCTTGTCTGAAAAATCCCATGGGCAGAGGAGCCTGGTAGGCTACAGTCCATGGGGTCACTAAGAGTCAGACATGACTGAGTGACTTCACTTTCACTTTTCACTTTCATGCATTGGAGAAGGAAATGGCAACCCACTCCAGTGTTCTTGCTTGGAGAATCCCAGGGACAGAGGAGCCTGGTGGGCTTCCGTCTATGGGGTCACACAGAGTCGGATACGACTAAAGCGACTTAGTAGCAGCAGCAGTAGGTGATAACTCTGGGAACAGAGTTGGTTCTGAAACAGTCTAAGAATTTGATTTGAGCCAATTTGGCACTGGACTCTTCTGAGAGACCTCACTTTAAGGAATACCATCTTTAGACTTTAATATGATTTATGCTTTTACACATAACATGTATTTTTCTAGTCTAGTCAAATACTTTGATTATTTGTCTGTATTGCTACTATGCTTTCCTTTACTAGTTGTTTTCTACAGAGATAAATTTGTCATCATGTTTTAAGGGGTGTAGGAGTGCTGATATAAACTTTATTTTAGGATCATTTTGATTTTATATACTCTGTTTTTATATACCAGAAGTAGCATATTTTATTGTGGACTGAGATATGTATCATCCATACAGCTTTTATTAATGGTCTTGTGCTATCTCATTTAAATCTTACAGTGACTCTGTAAAATAAATTTGAGCAATATTGTACATGTTAGAAAAATGTATACCCGAAAATTGGGACTTCCCTATAACTCATACGGTAAAGAATCTGCCTGCAATGCAGGAGACCAAGGTTTGATCCCTGGGTCAGGAAGGTCCTTTGGAGAAGGGAATGTCAACCTATGCTAGTATTCTTGCCTAGAAAATCCCTTCAGACAGAGGAGCCTGGTGGGATACAGTCTGTGGGGTTGCAAAGAGTCGGCCACGACTGAATGACTAGCACTAACATTATGCCAGAAAATGAGGATAGTTTACCCAACGTCACATGCAGCCACTATCAAGGGAATAATCAATTACATCGTGCAGGAAATGATGGAGTAACGTAAGTAGAAATTTGAAGGATGAGCTTTCGAAACAGAAGGATCAGAAAAGCAAAGATGACAGCATATTGGACGTTATCTAGGAACTGAAGTTTAAAGTGACAGTTGTAGTGAGCAAAGCAAAAGTGAATCCAGAAAAGCAGCAGCAAACTTTATCTGTAACCCCGTGAGAGGAAACACGGTTTTTACATTTGAGCAATATGGGATGCCATTGATAATTTGGAATACAAGAATGCCATGATATTCCTTGAATTGTAAAATGATCATTCGGGTAGTTGTATTAACACATCGCTAATATATCAAGTGTGGAGAGTTAAAGAACCCGAGGAATCACATGAATCCAAGGCTTTGTGCTTCAATAATGATAAAATGGATGTTCCATTTATTAGGTTTTAGGAAACCTGAGGGGAACAGGAGTTTTGTTTTGAGTGGAAGTTTGGGATGTTTATCATTCATTAAAATTAAGGTTAAAAGTTAGATATAAAAGTTGGGAGTACAGTCTAGATATGCAGGATGAAAGGCTCAGTTTCTGAGTCATAGGCATGTAGAAAGGATTTAAGACTCTGAGACTGATAATCAGTGTAGATAGATGGGAAATATATAAGGACTGAGCAGCAAGATATGTAAATGATTAGAAATCAGGGGAATGCAGATAATCCAAAAAACTCACAAAAAAGCAGAAGAATGAGTCAGTGATCTAAAATGAAAATCAGGGACAATGTTCAAGTAGAAAGGGCCTGAGAAACCATGACAATGTCACTACCAGGTCAGCTCAGATGAGAATCGACCACTGGATTTTAGCAACAGGGAACAACTTGATAACATTCCTGATTAGTGTGGATTCTCAAGAGAGAATTAGAAGAAGAGATAAATTAAAGATCAGTATAGACCTTTGAATCTTAGTTACCTGAGATTTAATCTTGGTTTTTAGACTCCAGTCTATTATTATGACTAGATCTATTTTATTGTTAAATTTTTAAACTCTGATGTATAGATAAAGTAAATATTGATAGAGGTTTTCTAAATATTCTAAATATAGAGGCTTTCTAAATATTTTCTTTATTTGGGGGATAGCAAGTAGAACTGTAGTGCTTATTACAAGTTTATGTCCTAGAAATAACTAGCATTATAAATGAGAAGCTATCTCAAACTTTTAAAATATTAAATATTAAGAATCAGACCATTCAGATAAATTAATTGAACAGAGATTTTTATATATTAATATTAAAAGGAATTATTTATTTTGCCTCAGCTTTATACCAAATTTTCTTTTGTTCAAATACTTGTGCATGAAAATCTTGCATTTCTCATATTGGTTAGATTATATCTTTTAGTTTTTGAGTTAAATTATACACACACTCTTATTACACACTAAACAAAGTTGCAAAGCTTGTCTTCTGATACTTCAGAGACAGTTTCAAAGAAACTCTCAACAAACTTATATAGGAAATTATATTCACACATGTTAGTCTCCAAAGCTATGAAAGTCATCTTTATTAAGAAATGTAAATAATAAATATTTACAATAGCATACTTTTATATGGAAGAATCACTGTGCTTTATTTTCTCTATAGATGAATCTTGTGTGGATAAATTGTGGATTACATTTATCTTTTGAAACTTACTACTTAAGGATTTAAGAAATGACAATGTGACATTTGAATACACTTTGAAATTCTTTCAAAATTCAACACTTTACAACTTTTATCTCTTTTGCATCAACTGCTTTCATTATATTTCTCTAGCAACACCAGTTTTTGTTTAAAACCAATTTTCCTTTCCTCTTGTTTTATTTCCTCCCCTATTGCATTTTTCTCTGTTACTTTTGCTCTTCACAAGGACCAAATATTCTCTGTCAAAGGTAATAAAACATTATTCTAAATAATCCTTGCCCTTTGAAAAGGGTGATAATGGCTTTGATCATTGTATTTGTATAATTAAGGTGCAGGCTTTTGCTTTAAAAATAGTTCATCTCGTGTGTTGAATCTGGGAGGGCATGAAGCATTTACTGAGATGAGTACTCAGTTGGAAAGTCCCTGGTCTCCTTTGGTGTCACATCTATCTATGTCCCCAGACTGCTCATCCAATGTTCCAATGACAATGATTAGCGGGACCCCCCACGAGTTGCAGATGGAATGAGGCAGAGTGATAAGGCAAGCTGCCTCTCAGATCAGCGGAAAGAAAGGCCTTCTTCACGGGAAACCCAAGAGGAAGCCATTTAAACAAGCGTGCAGAAAATATTGGGGTAATTACCAAGCACCAGGAGGGGGTCTCAGCATTGAGAATGGATTCAAGAATTCATTCAGCAGATTAATTGATGTTTTCCCTGCAGCTTGTCTTTGGAAATAATTCCCATGGAAATTCATAACTGAGACTGGGGAAATGTATTATAAAAAGATATTTTCATTATCACATCCATATTTACTAATGTTTGAACCGCGTTTATTTCTACCAGAGAAGCTCTGATGCTTTTGATCACTCAGCTTTGCAGTTTTGTTTTCTGAAATAGGACTCGTGCACCTATAGCAGCCAGAAAATCCTGATGCATGAGGATGTATTATAAGAAGCTTCTTAAGGTACTCTGATTATTGAAAATATCTAGGCAAGTTTTGTGACTATTTCTTTCTAACATAGCAAGACTTCATTGCCATTCTGATGTTCTATTCATCTAGAAAAAAAAAAAATGTTGTATTTGAGCAGGAGGTGCCCTAAAAGAGGAGGACTGGCCTCACTAGCCCCACAAGGCTACTGCAGTGGAACATCAGTGATATGACAGATATGTTTCAAGGGAGAAGCAAATCAACCTTTGCCTCTTTCTTTCCTAAACAGCTGGCAAATAAAGGACCTTGACTGCAAAAATACAGAGATAGCCACTTATCAAATGTACCACTTTGGAAAAGATGTCAGAAAGCAAAAAAATATGTGAGTGGGCTGTGTACACACACACACACACACACGCACACACACACATACATGTGTATATAAAATATGCAAAGTGTTTATGGAACACAGAGTTAGGCTTAAAGAGACACCTTTCTTTTGGAAATATTGATCTATCATTTTGAAAAATGGAAAGAAAAAGCTGTTAAAATTATGTTGCTGTATTATCATTGACACCTCTGGGAAAACCTGTGTGTTATGACCAGTTTAATTGGAAATTGACTTGAAGTAAATTAATCTGAGTATCCTTACTGCAGATGTCTGCTTATGCACATTAATGATTCTAGGACCACTTGGGAATTTGAGCCTATGGCTATCCACTCAGAAAAGGAATGATTCACCTTTCCCATGAACAATGTATATGTTGTTCCCTTCACATGGAATGTGATTCCTCTCTTAGTGCACCTGGCATGCTATACTCATACAACTAGGATTGTATCCTGATTTCCATGTCAAACCATTTACCACAGATTGAGACTTGAACCCATGTGCTGGAACTCAAACCTAGCCAAAACCCAGTTTGGGACTTGAACGTACGTGGCTGGGACTCAAACACATGTGGCTGGGACGTGAACCCAGCCAAAACCCTGCTTGGGACATGAACCCACATGGCTAGGATTCAAATCCCGCCAAAACCTTGCTTGGGACTCAAACCCAGCCAAATCCCTGCTTGGGACTTGAACCCACGTGGCTGGGACTCAAACCCAGCCAAAACCCATGATACCTGGTTTTAGGACCTAATGAAGCTCAGGTTCTTGATGTCTCATCACAGAAAGAATTCAGTGAGAGACAAAGTGATAGATAATCAGTGGATTTATTCAGATTCAGATTGGCTACATTAAAAATTATGGCTTCTATAGGAACAAGTCTGGTAGCAAAGTGAATAGCTCTCACACTAAGTATTAAGGTCAATAAATAGACTCCCTGGAGAGTCTGGGAACAAATTAGGGGATAAAGTAAATGTGGTTATATACATGTAATGTATCTGGGTTGGGGTTTTAACTTATGTGTCTTGCTCATAGTCTATTTATACGGTTAATCACTGAAAAAGAAAACAATAAGAGCCAGCATTTTTGCACTGCTGAATAAATACCTGCTAATTTACAGTTCTTAAATAGTGTGCTATTTATAACTTGCTCAATCATCAACCAACTGTTGACTATCCAAAGTGGACAATCATGATTTGCTTGGAAACAAAAGTGAAATTTTATCATAATGGTGATACCAGTGTCCAATTTATCCTTTTGTTTCATGTTTACATTTTAAAATTATCTTAAAAAGTAAAACTTAATGGAGTTCAATAACATTCTGTCTCATCCAATTCCCTTTGTTGTTTTCTCCTGTCAGAATATCAATATCTAAGAAAACACTAGCAGAAATTAATATTGGCAGGTATTAATTTGTTTAATGCATGCGGTAAACACAGGCACACACAATGGAATCAAAGAACAATGGCATAAGTGCAGTGAATGAAATTTCTGAAGACTACTATGAATGCTTCTTAAGCATAAATTACTAGAAATAAAATGTTTTCAGAGAAAGAGTCTTTAAGGTGTAAAAATGTCTCAAAATATTTGAAATTGACTAGTTACCCAGACACATAAGAGTTGGACTTTCTAAATATTTTAATAATAAAAGCCTGTAGGATACTGGTATTTCATAAGCTTTGAAAGTGAAAGTCGCTCAGTCATGTCCGACTCTTTGTTACCCCATGGACTGTAATAAGTCCATGGAATTCTCTAGGCCAGAATACTGGAGTGGGTAGCCATATCCTTCTCCAGGGGATCTTTTGAACCAGGGATTAAAACCGCATCTTTCACACAGGAGGTGGATTCTTTACCAGCTGAGCCAACAGGGAAGCCCAAGAAGACTGGAGTGGGTAGCCTATCCCTTATCCAGGGGATCTTCCTGACCCAGGAATCTCCTTTACTGCAGGCAGATTCTTTACCTGCTGAGCTACCAGGGAAGCCCTCATAACCTTTGCTTCCACATATGTAACACTTTGGGGCATCTGACTGTGGAAAATGAACTGGGCAGGACAAACGACAGTGGGCCGGCCAGATTTTCCCTTGTTACCTTCAGGGCTTATCTTTCCTTTGCCCATGATTCAGTTTTTCAGCAATTTGGTTTAAACCTTAAATTCCCCAGTTATGGTACATGTAGTCTCTTCTTTCCTTTTATTCATTTAAATACCCCAAAGATATGAATTCATTAAGGGGCCAGTTTGGTTTTCCTACACTCCCTTCTTTTTTTCCTCTTTTTGGTATTTTAAATTATAAGCATTTCATTGTGGAGTGCTTCTGTTGCCCATCTCTGTCCATTTTATCTTTGAAAAGCTCTGGCTTTGGAGGCTGCTTCTTTGAAGTCTTTCACATGATCTGATATAAAGTAGGGTGCCAGGCTGGAGAAGGAAATGGCGACCCACTCCAGTGTTCTTGCCTGGAGAATCCCAGGGAAGGGGGAGCCTGGTGGGCTGCCATCTATGGGGTCGCACAGAGTCGAACACGACTGAAGTGACTTAGCAGCAGCAGCAGGGTGCCAGGTATTTTTCTAAAAGGGAACATTAAAAGTTTAAATTAGGCTTCAGTTTTTTTATATTTAGATTTGGAATTAGAAGAACTGTTCTCTTCATCATTGTCTTAAGAGAATCAATAATTAGTCTAGTCAAGAGTTTACCAGCACTTTCAGTAAATTGTGTTAATCCCCACATAGTCATCTCAGATTAAAAAAAAGAAAAAGAATAAGAAGAAATAAAACATTTTTAGTGTTAAATTCTAAAATTAGCAGGTGATGGGTGAGAGCTTGTGTTTAAAATTTAGAGCGATATTACAGAGACAGGATGGGTAATGCCCTGGTTCAAGGTCTGAACTTCTTAGAATTTTGTTGTGCTTCCTTATTTTCATCCAGAGGGGAGGACTATGTTAGGCAATTCAGTCAGATGCCATTAAATATTTAATTATCTAATTCTTCCTCTCTTACCAAGCACAGCCTATTGATTATAATATGATTTCTCATAATTATGAGAAAATTCAACTGGAAGATATAGCCATCTGGTTGTATTCTACATATTTATCATTTAAGGTAGCCAGTTGAATTTTGTTCCTTTGTAAATACTGTACATCTTACTTTTTTGCTCACTTAAGTAGCCCTTGAGAGAGAAATGAAGATAATCTTGGTGAGCTGGCAAAGGCAGTTTCTAAGCCTGCAAAACTGAAGCACAGAGTTTGGACAAAATAAAGCAGTGCTATGCTATTAAACATCTTGGGATAGATCCGCATAGTTTTGTGAGAAAATCCTTCTCCATCATTATGTGTAAGCTGTTTCTGTTTGCTACCTATATGACTGGTGGTCTTTTACTTAATATTAAGATGTCTGGGTCAAAACTACTTCTTGCCACTGCATAAATTTGTGATTTTAGGAAAGCCTACTCTGTTCCTGTATTAATGGTCCTTAGTGCATTCCTTCTGTTTCCGCCCTTAGTTTTTTTTTTATTATTTTAATATTTCTGATGTTTTGTGACTCTATGGACTTCCCACTTATATTGAGCTATCTACTACCCCTTACAGCTATCACAGAGAGTCAACTAAGCCTTCTTTATATTTGTGTGTATTGCAGCTAGTTAGGAAATTTAGTTTGTTCATTGCCAGTTTTAGTTTTTGTTCTTCAGTGTCCAATAAACCTCACTCTGTTTATTTTCAGTGTATGATCTCATTTCTTACTTACAATATATTAGATCTTTACCATTTTAATTTCCCACCAAATTTTTTTGGGAAACATTATTATTCCTTTGTATATTTCTAGGCATAGATGTCCTTTCCATTCTCCAAGCAGAAACAGGAATAATGTAACATTTCCAGGCATTTGATATATTTTTTCTCATATCCACCTCAAGCGAGAAAAAGTGACATTCATTTACTATCCTGTTGTTGAGTCAATACGTTAAAGAACACTACTCATTCATAGACTAACTGATTGATGCCTTCTCCTTCTCTCTCTTTCACTTACTTTCTCAACAGCTGCTCTATGTACAAGTTAAAAGTTAAGTACAATTCACAGAATGGTCTGGTAGACCACACATAAAAAACCTTAGTTCAGGCTGTTTTTCAATTCAACTTTAACACAAATAAAAATCATTCATCATTTATATCCTCATTTCATTCTCAGATTGCTTTCTTTCTCAATCAGTTCAAAACATGAGAGAAAGAAGTAGTAATCCTCAACATTACTAACATTTCCTAAAAAAAATCATCCTAACTACATTATATCACTATCACAATCTTTATATTAAAATGTACATGTATAAAAAGTTTAATAAGAAATGTGTATGTGATAAAGAATTAACTTTATTAATAGCAAACAACTTATTTAACTCACTGGTCAATTTTCAAGTTCATCGATTAGACTGTTTTTATTTGTAAAAAGATAAATAGATGATATTTAGCCCATAAAATTCCCTGCCTCATTTCTGTTTTCAAGTTTTCCAAAGGTGAAAGCGTATACACAGACACACACACACACACACACACACACACACACACATATTCTTTTTATTCTGGCAATAATCCATTCAGTACTAAATAGCTAACAGATGTAGACTTTCTTAAATCTGTAGTTATAGGGTTTTCACTTTTCACTTTCATGCATTGGAGAAGGAAATGGCAACCCACTCCAGTGTTCTTGTCTGGAGAATCCCAGGGACGGGGGAGCCTGGTGGGCTGCTGTCTATGGGGTCGCACAGAGTCAGACACGACTGAAGCGACTTAGCAGCAGCAGCAGCACTCATAATCTTGGTTTTGTCTTAATGTACTGTCACCTGGGGGTCACCTCCTTACCCGCAAAGAGATGACTGAGTCCTAGTTTGAAATGTTGGGTACAGTGGAAAGAACCTAACTTTTGGTTCTTATGCAGTTATATAGACTCAGAATTTAATGCTGCCTGTAATTCATACTAGATATGCAATATTTAAACATGTGATTTTCCCTTTCCTCAATATTAAAATTATTGTGAGAATAATGTTAGATTATCTATCATCACCTAACACAATGCACGGTGCATTGTAGACACATGCAATAAAAAATGCACTTTAATTTTTTTCATTATTGCTGTTATTTTGAATTAATGACCCAGTTAACAAATAAGTCAAAATCCTTGCTTCTGTTCAGAAAACAAAAAACAAGCAAGCAAACAAACAAACAAAAAACTCAACAAATGTCATAAATTAATGGAAATAGAGCTGGAAATAGGCCTTTGACATTAAATAATAAATTTATGATACTTATTCCATTTAGAATGAGGCAGAAGTTCCTCTGTATCTTAGAGAAAATCACTCGATTGCTATTATTTATTTTACAGAGTTCCTTGAAAAGCTGTATTTACCATTTTGCAAAGTGAAAGATACCTATCTTTTAAAAATTACACTGCTGGACTTATACCTACTGATTGCTAAGAACCTGTGGAAATCACATCTTAATTAGAAGTTGAAGTGTGTCCAGTTTCAGCATGTAGTTATAAGCAAAGTATGTTCAAAAGGTTGTCAAACAGACCAACAAGGATAGGACCAAAAATCAGGAAGACACAACGGGACATCCAAGACTAAAAGTTAAAAAGGATGGGGCAAAAATCCAAGCTGGTTTTTTTTTAGTGAAGAGTTTGTATGATTGAAATTAATTAAGTAATTCCAAATATGTACATCATTCCAAGAATAATAAAGTAAAGCAGTATTGAATATAAAAACATCTAATTATACCTAACAAATTATTAGTTATTTCTCTGTATAATCACTATAATGATAAATACTTGTTATCCTGGTATTTGTCAAAGCTACCTCATGATATCATAATCTCAGTGTCTCGAAAGTGCTTAAAGTTCAGACAGCTGTATTGTCAGAAATAAGGCCACCAACAGTATAATGGGGATTGAGAAAATAAAAGTCATTCACCAGAGAAATAAAATTTGTAAGAAGTCAATGGGAGGACTGAAGGAACATGAAAATTACTCCCGGTTACCTACAATCAAGACATTTCTCTGGCAGCAGGTCTCAGCCTATATATGGTCATCAATTTGGTTAACTCTCAGTTTGAGAATACAAAGGCACGGGGTTTAAAAAGCTATTATAAGAATTTATCTTTGTTGTGGGTACCAGGCTATGCCATTGGTTTGTCTTCAGTATTTAAGCAGCCATGTGGATAGTCAGATTTTTCCTCCAGACACATGCACCTCCAGGTAATGAATTGAGAATGAGAGTTTCCTTCCATTCTCAGCCTTAATCATAAACTGATTCTTTATGCCATTTCTAATAGAAAGTGTCTTTTGCTATAGGTAGCACTCCCATGAATACTTCCCCTGATGTACTTGAGAAGGGGAAAAAAATGTGCATAAAGACTAACATCTTTTACTGTGTTAGTGTTTACATAACCCAATAAAGCCCATCTTATATATAAGATGTAAGTTCTTGACTTATGTATGTAAGTCAAGAAACAAGGTATGGAAAAATGAGAGTGTACTAAAATTCATTAAAGTAAAGATAACTTATTAAAAAATTATAACAGCATTTAGATTTTTTTTTATATTGCCAGAAAAATCTTTTCACATCACTCTCCATTTGACGACAACCCTGCATTTACTTCAAATGAAAGCCTGTGATCACTGGAATGAATAAATATAAACAGGTTACTGAGATAGAAAGCGCTCCGAGGTTCATGTGTGGCAGCATCCGGGAAGTTTTGACCCAGCAAAACACACTCTCAGAAACCCTTTTAAAGCATCTTAGTTTTTTAAATTGAGTACTTTTATTCAGTAACAGCAGGAAAGAATAAGTCTTTATATAATGTGACGTATTCAGTTAATCTGTATCTGAAACATCTTGTAAGGATTTAGGAGTGACTTCCATGGAGCTGAGATGCCCCTTACTAAAGGCTTCTTTTATTAAGCCACACTTCTGTCTCTGGATGCAAAACACAAATGCATTTGTTTATTTAAGCTTTAAGATATTTGATGGCAGGGTCAGCCAAAGTATGCTTCAGTTTGTTATTCTTCATGTACTTTAAAATATATTAAACTATAAAAGGTCTAGTGCACTTTTAATAACAATGATATGAATATTTATTTCCATTTTCAAAGATCGCTAACAGTCAAGTCCAGGAAAAGTTACAGGCATATAAGATATAGTTTGGCTAAAATTGCATTATAGTTTTTTTTTTTTTTTTTGATGCTTGCTTTTAGAAGGAATTTGGGTTAAAATATCTAGTACTAATCTTTGATCTGACCTAATAAATTTATAAAATGTACTATGTTGGACACTCGCAGAAAGGGTTGAATTAGATTCCTGAATGGTCATAGAGAGATTTGATTAAGAGGTTTAAGCTCACTTTTAAGGAGACCTTTAAAAAATTATAAGCCTCAGTGACATTAGCTATATCTTTTGTATATTTTACAGCAAATAATGCATCAAGCTGTTTGTTTTCTGGAGACATAAAAGTATGTCTCCATAATCAACTAATGATTTTGTTGAATTCTCTTAAATTCAGCCATAATAGAGCAATGTTAAAATTGTGTCTGGAAATTAAACTAATCTCTTATCCTTTAACAATTCCCCAAACTGAGAAGTGTGGAACAGACCATATAATATTTCAGTGAATGTTTGTCTGTTTATAACTTGTAAATGTGTGAGCCAGACTAAAAATATGTGTGCAGAATAGTAAAAAGTGTTTGTCATCTCAAATCTTGATCTGAAGTGGGTGCTGCTTCTCTATTTCTTGTTAGTTCATTTTCCAGGATTTCTTTTGAGGATCCATCATAGAATTCTAAGTGTTGTGTCCACTGGGATTTACACCACTTGTTCAATCTATTTATACCAAGTTAATTAAGTGATAATCCCAAAGTATCAGAGGACATATGAAGTAATAAATGTCTGATTCTCTCACAGACATGCCGAGACCACATGGTGAGGAGTGACAATATGGAAGACTATTTTATTGCTTCATATCATATTCTCTTGTACAGGGAATATTGCTGTTAAACAATCTGTTCTCTTATTTCCTGATGTTTTATGCCTTTCATTGCATAATATTCTTTTGACAACTGAGATGCTTCTGAAGGAGAGTTTAAGACAAAGGCATGCATACATGACATTTTGCAATTTAAGTACGGAATTACTCCTATTTAGCAAACTTGGTCAAATCCATTGCTGGAATGAATCAAAATATAACTTAATTTTCTATTTGTTAAATGATTTCCATGAACAGACAAAAATCCGAGATACCTTTATTTTCAACTCTACGTTGATCCTGTGTGTGCATACAAACATATATACATACACAGAGAAACAAATTATCAATTTACCAACTTAATATACCTGATTGTCTAACAGTTTATTAATCTCATTCATTTTGTTGAATAAGAAAGAAGGAAGCAAAATTCCTTGTTCTTGTATTAGCACTAAAAACATTTGTGAGAGATAAGAAATACTTGAATATGTCCTAGAAATTCCATGAGTGATATTCAGCTCTCTATATAAAACTATTTCCAACAATTACAAAAATAAATAAGTAAATAAAAGATTGGCCAACCTAGAAAACTCACTATTACATTGAAAGTCATGTAGTCTCCTGGTAAAATTAAAAAAAAATAGGGTAATGTCTATCAAAAGTAACATACAGCAGTTCTTTAAAGATGAAGGACTCCCTTCACACCAATTTAAAATGTTAATGATAAGAAACAAAGAAGCTTAAATGCTACTTACAAGTTTACAAATGAGAGAAATTGGGAAATTTGGGAATGATTCAAGTCCTGGTTCTCCTGTGATTAATTAGTTTCAAAAATATGAAACATTTTACAACATTGGCCATAATTTCCCCCCTCTATTAAGTGTAGCAATATTGAATTGGATTAGTTCTTAGATATTTTTATCCTAAAATTAGATTATTTGAAGTTTGGAATTCTGAAGAAAATCTTCAGTATCTTAGTTATGATTATTTGAGTAATGTATGCCATAAAAAGTAGTCAATTCAGTCAGTTCAGTTGCTCAGTCATGTCTGACTCTTTGCGACCCCATGAATCGCAGCACGCCAGGCCTTCCTGTCCATCACCAACTCCTGGAGTTCACTCAAACTCACATCCATCGAGTCGGTGATGCCATCCAGCCATCTCATCCTCTGTCTTCCCCTTTTCCTCTTGGCCTCAATCCCTCCCAGCATCAGAATCTTTTCCAATGAGTCAACTCTTCGCATGAGGTGGCCAAAGTATTGGAGTTTCAGCTTTAGCATCATTCCTTCCAAAGAACACCCAGGGCTGATCTCCTTTAGAATGGACTGGTTGGATCTCCTTGCAGTCCAAGGGACTCTCAAGAGTCTTCTCCAACACCACAGTTCAAAAGCATCAATTCTTCGTTGCTCAGCTTTCTTCACAGTCCAACTCTTAAATCCATATGTGACCACTGGAAAAACCATAGCCTTGACTATACAGATCTTTGTTGGCAAAGTAATGTCTCTGCTTTTGAATATGCTATCTAGGTTGGTCATAACTTTCCTTCCAAGGATAAGCATCTTTTAATTTCATGGCCACAGTCACCATCTGCAGTGATTTTGGAGCCCTAAAAATAATGTCTGACAGTGTTTCCACTGTTTCCCCATCTATTTCCCATGAAGTGATGGGACCGGATGCCATGATCTTCGTTTTCTGAATGTTGAGCTTTAAGCCAACCTTTTCACTCTCCTCTTTCACTTTCATCAAGAGGCTTTTTAGTTCCTCTTCACTTTCTGCCATAAGGGTGGTATTATCTGCCTATGTGAGGTTATTGATATTTCTCCCAGCAATCTTGATTCCAGCTTGTGCTTCTTCCAGCCCAGCATTTCTCATGATGTACTCTGCATATAAGGTAAATAAGCAGGGTGACAATATACAGCCTTGACATACTCCTTTTCCTATTTGGAACCAGTCTGTTGTTCCATGTCCAGTTTTAACTGTTGCTTCCTGACCTGCATACAGGTTTCTCAAGAGGCAGGTCAGGTGGTCTGGTATTCCCATCTCTTTCAGAATTTTCCACAGTTTATTGTGATCCACACAGTCAAAGGCTTTAGTGCCGGGGTCCAGCCCCGGTGGATCCAGGGAATAAGAAGGGGAGTCGGCATCGGCGATCAGGAAACAACAGCTTATTTAAATGTTAATTAAAGATATAAAGAGTGGTTAAATAAGGATAGCTCAGTGAGAAAATTTAGTGGAGAAAAGAGGCTGAATAATTCCGCCAGAAGGTGAGAGAAAGAACGACATGGGGAGACCAAGTTTCGGTGAACAAGGCCCGCACTTTATTTTCCAAAATAGTTTTTATACCTTAAGTTATGCATAGAGGATAATGGGGGAAGGGGTTGAGTCATGCAGTAAGCCAGGCTTTCTTCCTGCAAACTTATCATATGCAAAAGTTGAGGCGATTTGCATCATCTTCTGGCCCAGAGGCCTGTTAACATTTTAAGACTCTTCAGAAAACTTATTTTTTCTAAAGGTGATTAGTCAGGTGCCACCCTCCAAAAGCATTAGATAAAGTTGCATTCCTATAGGGCAAAGGTGTGGTGGGCTACAACAAGAAAAAGAATTAACTCAAGGGTCCAAGGTTACAAACATTAAAGCTACTACTTACACCAATTATATTAATCAATACACTGCCAGGGACACAGTAGGTAAGGGATATGGAAACTTAGCAGCAAACATTGGCTCAACAAGTGAAAAACCCTTCACCAATACAATTTCTAATCAATCTTTTAACTGCTCAAAGGACTCTGTATTTAGACAGTTTAGAACATCTCATGCCTCTCACAGTTGGGAGGCTCTGAATAATCACATGTGGCCAGAAAAACCTATTTAGGCAGGCTAGAGGACTTCCAAAGCAGTTTGTAGGTTGAAACACCGTCACACCCAGGAATTATTAACTGGAGATGTAAGTTAACTCTTTTTTCAGAGAGAGATAGTGGGGGACAGCCCCCCGTAAAGTCAGAGGTGTAGGTGAGAGCACAAAGCAGAAAGTAGGCAGACTCTGGTTTTGGGGGTAGATGCTCGAGAATTTCCAGGGGGACTCCTGAGGCTCGATCCCGCCTTAGCGTATGCCGAGCCTCCTTCCTCATGACCTTTGCCACGGGCGGAGCTCCTGCTCCCAGCACTTTGGCATAGTCAATAAAGCAGAAATAGATATTTTTCTGGAACTCTCTTGCTTTTTCAGTGATCCAGTGGATATTGGCAATTTGATGTCTGGTTCCTCTGCCTTTCCTAAAACAGGCTTGAACACCTGGAAGTTCACGGTTCACATATTGCTGAAGCCTGGCTTGGAGAATTTTGAGCGTTACTTTACTAGTGTGTGAGATGAGTGCAATTGTGTGGTAGTTTAAGCATTCTTTGGCATTGCCTTTCTTTGAGATTGGAATAAAAACTGACCTTTTCCAGTCCTGTGGCCACTGCTGAGTTTTCCAAATTTGCTGGTGTATTGAGTGCAGCACTTTCACAGCATCATCTTTCAGGATTTGAAATAGTTCAACTGGAATTCCATCACCTCCACTAGCTTTGTTATAGTGATGCTTTCTAAGGCCCACTTGACTTCACATTCCAGGATGTCTGGCTCTAGGTGAGTGATCACACCATCGTGATTATCTTTGTCATGAAGATCTTTTTTGTACAGGTCTTCTGTGTATTCTTGCCACCTCTTCTTAATATCTTCTGCCTCTGTTAGGTCCATACCGTTTCTGTCCTATATTGAGCCCATCTTTGCATGGAATGTTCCCTTGGTTTCTCTAATTTTCTTGAAAATGTAGGCATGGCTCTTAAAACCATGCTCTGTGCAAAAAAAATTACAAAACCCTAAAAATCACTTAGTCAAACTATGGGTACTGGGTTATTTGGCTCTAGATGACTTACTGATTGCCACTGCTTTGATCCATGTAAACTGTCCAGAACCTCTGGAGCTGCATCACATAATAAAAAATTTAGGAATTGTTTACAAGGATATGTTAGCATTGTGTCCCTGATGTTATCATTAGTCTTAAAGTATAACTTCAGTAAAGCAAAGGAGTTTATTTTAACAATCGACACTACAATACTGCACTAAAATATTAACAAACAAATACTTCTAATTTGATTGTAAAGTAATCATTAAATAGGTTCCCCTTACATTAATAATATCAAGAATATTCTGTATTACAGATTGGAATGTCACATCAATAAATATATTTGTTGCATGAATTAGTTTGGTGCACAAAATAATGTCCACAAGGCAAGCAGTTGATACAGAAATGTATTGATTATAGATACATACTAACTCTTTCTCTTGTGTCTTTAGGAGTCTTCCCATCAGAATATAAGCTCCATCACAGCAGAGATTCTGTCTTTATTTTTTCTGTTCTCTTCTTGCTGTATTCCATGCATACCAAGTATATAATATTCATTGATTTTCCTTCCCCCCATTAAAGGGCATTGTATTTTATTTTGCCAGGTATATAAGTTGTTGGTTTATATTGATAACTTTAGTCCTGTTAAATTTGATCTATGTTGAACTAAGTCTGAGTTAAAGAGATTCTAGTTCTGCGTTGTTCTTAGTATCGGGACATGGCACTTACAACATGGTATGGTCCTTACTTGGAGGCCAGGGCATTTTGTGGAATGTTGACTGAATGCTCAGTGCACTCGCGGAGCTTTTTCCATTCTGATCAGCAGGAGACTCAAATGTCCATCTGAAGTGAACCACTCAGCCCTCATCCAAGGATCCATGATGATTCCCTCCAGAGGTGTATGGAGCCCCCCTTCTCCTAGTTCCCTCTTCTTACCCGGAACTGTACATTTCGCCTATTCTAGAAGCCAAATCTGATGTCTTCTGATGTCTTCCTCCTCAGCTTGGCAATGCCACTACTTGTTTGTCCCCTTATTCTGCAGCACACAAATGCTTCCAGACTGAGAGTCGGGGTCCTTGGGGCACAATCATCTGGCTACCTCCCTGTGTTTCCCTTCTTTCCACAATCACAGATCTCCTCTGCCTATTGTCCTGTACTTGAAATGTTTTTGTCATATAGCTATTTACCCTGTTTTATGATGGTTTTTGTGAAGAAATCAAATCTGGTATCATTTATTCAGTTGTGATTGAAAGTAGGAGTCCCACCATATAGTAACTTGTAATGAATACAAATTAGGTCATTTCTCTTTCTTGATTAAATATCTCACTGAATACACATTGTATTCAGTTCTGTATCCAGACCTATTAGGTTCTGGGTTCTGCCTTAGCTCCTGACTCCTAATACCTAATAAAAATCTTCTTGCTCACTACTCCAGACATGCTGATTTCTTGCTGTCACTATTTCAACACATTCACAAAGGATGTTCCATCTGCATGAGATAATTTTTTTCTACTCTTTGTCTACTATCTCTTCAAGTTTCAGTTAAAATTCTCCTCTTAAGGAACTTTTCTGACTACTTATATAACTATATTTCTTTCTTGCATTACATTGTATTTTTTTCCTTTTATACACTTTCTGCTATGCTGTCAGAATATTTATGTGAGGATTTATTAGTAGATAATATACACTCAGTGTTTGAAGTAAGCATTGTCTAGAGAAAGCAGATCAATAAGATGTACAAATATGTGTGTATATGTGTGTTAAGAAGGAGTTGGCTTGGTGTGATTATGGAGAATGAGAAGTCCTGAGATCTGCAGTCAGCACGCTAGAAATCCAGGAGAATTGATGGCATGGTTTTAGCCAGAATGGCTTAAGGCCAAGAGAACCTGTTGAAATAAGTTCCATGTTGATACTAAATCCAAATGCAGGACAAGACTGATGCACCAGCTCAAAGACAGGCAGAGAGAACAAATTTTTCCCTATACCACCTTCTTTATTCTGGTCAGGACTTCTTTGATGGATTGGATGAAACCTACTCACATTAGTGAGAGCAATCTGCTTGACTCAGTTTACAGATTCACATGTTAATCTCATCCAGAAATATCCTCAAATACACACCCAGAACACTATTTACCAAATATCTTGGTATCCTATGGCTCATCAAGTTGCACATAAAAATAATCATCACACTCAATAAATGTTTGTCGGATGAATGGGAGAAGTTGAGATTAAAAGAATGCAGGGAATTAGTAGTATAAAAAGTAGTAAAGAGGATTCTGAACAGATTAAGCTCTACATGAAAAAGCATGGGCATATAAAATGTTGATGTTCTAAGAAAATAGAGGAAGTCAAGGTGCTTGGAGCCATGTAGGTCAGATGCAGAGTGTTGGGTGATGGATTTTGAGAGGCTGCAAGGAGGTCAACTATGTAGGATTTTGTAGGTTCATGTTGTTCAAAGTGTAGTTCTCAAACCATCAACACAGGTATCACTTGGCATCTTTTTAAAATCCATGGCCTTTAGTCCCACCCTAAACCCACACAATCAAAATCCAAATTTTAATAAGGTTTCAATATGAGGCATGTCCCAGATGTGTAATTTTGATAGGACACGGTGATGAATTACATATTAGTGATGATGATTCAAGGATAACATTCAGATTATGTACCTTAATCAGAAGTGTTAATAAAGGGCCATGTACTCAGGTGGAGCAGAGAAGGCAATGGCACCCCACTCCAGTACTTTGCCTGGAAAATCCCATGGATGGAGGAGCCTGGTAGGCTGCAGTCCATGGGGTCGCTAAGAGTCGGACACGACTGAGCGACTACCCTTTCACTTTTCCCTTTCATGCATTGGAGAAGGAAATGGCAACCCACTCCAGTATTCTTGCCTGGAGAATCCCAGGGACAGGGGAGCCTGGTGGCTGCTGTCTGTGGGATCACACAGAGTCGGACACGACTGAAGTGACTTAGCAGGAGCAGCAACTCAGGTGGAGAGCTTTATAGGAAGGGCAAAGTGCATATGTACACATGTAGAATTCAGGATTACAATTTTGCCTTATTATGTCTGAACTGGCTATGAAATATCCAAATAGTGATGTCCAGTGTTGCAAGGTATTAAGGTCTAGAACTCAAGAAAGATACCTGAGTTAGTTGCATTAAAAAGGACATAAGCTAGAAAAGTGCACGTTAGAAGAACATTAGACAGTTCAAGAAAATGTTAATGAGAATCTGAACAGTGATTTAAAGGTAAGAATTTTAAAAAATAAATGTTTAAGAGATTAACGTAATGAAAACATAAAACTAATTCAACATAGGGAGAAGGGCAGAGAGAGTAAACAAAGATGACGACAAAATTCCCATCCTGCATAGAATGTGTATGTGTGTGCTCAGTCATGTCCAACTCTTTGTGACCCCATGGACCATAGCTTTCCAGGCTCCTCAGTCCATGGAATCTTCCAGGCAAGAATACTGGAACAGGTTTCCATTTCCTACTCCAGGGGGTCTTCCCCACTCAGGGATTGAATCCGAGTATCCTGCATCTTCTGTGTTGGCAGGAGGATTCTTTACCACTGCTGCTGCTGCTGGTAAGTCACTTCAGTCGTGTCCGACTCTGTGCGAACCCATAGATGGCAGACCACCAGGCTCCCCCATCCCTGAGATTTTCCAGGCAAGAACACAGGAGTGGGTTGCTATTTGCTTCTCCAATGCATGAAAGGGAAAAGTGAAAGTAAAGTTGCTCAGTCATGTCCAACTCCTAGCGACCCCATGGACTGCAGCCTACCAGACTCCTCTGTCCATGGGATTTTTCCAGGCAAGAGTACTGGAGTAGGGTGCCATTGCCTTCTCCATCTTTACCACTGAGCCACTGGCAAAGTCCTCTATTTCTGTTAACAGCTCCTTAAGGGTGTCCCAGGTGGCTCAGTGGTAAAGAATCTGCCCACCAACACAGGAAATGCCAGTTCAATCCTTGGGTCAGGAAGATCCTCTGGAGAAGGAAATAGCAACCCACTCCAGTATTCTTGCCTGGGAAATTTCATGGACACTGGAGCCTGGCAGGTTAAAGTCCCTGGGGTTGCAAAAGAGTTGGACATGACTTAGCAAATAAACAACAACAACAGAGATAGAAAATGCAGGGAAATGTCCAAGTACATACATGATATATTTCAGAAATATTGGAAGCAACAATAGGATATTAATTTGAAAAGATGATGCATATATATGTGTGTATGTGTGTGTATATATACACACAGATATATCTATCATATATATCTATATACAGATACAGATATGTCTATCATTTATATATATATATATATATATATATGGCTTCTTGCTGGGGGCCAGCGTGAGGCACTCCGCCCATGGCAAAGGTCATGAGGAAGGAGGCTCGACATACGCAAAGGCGGAATCGAGCCTCAGGAGTCCCCCTGGAAATCCTCGAGCATCTACCCCCATAACCAGAGCCTGCCTACTTTACTTCTTTGTGCTCTCACCTACACCTCTGATTTTACAGGGTGCTGTCCCCCACCACCTCTTTCGGAGAAGGAGTTAACTTAGAGCTCCAGTTAATAAAAACTCCTGGGTGTGACAAGAGTGTTTTAACCTACAAACTCCTCTGAAGATTCTCGAGCCTGCCTGACAGGCTTGTCCGGCCACATGTGATTGCTCACAGCCTCCCAACCGTGAGAGGCACGAGATGCTTTAAACCTTCTAAAAACAGGTTCCTTAGAAAAGTTAGAAAACCATTAGTATAAGTATAGTGGGCTGATTAGAAATTGTATTGGTGAAGGGTTTTTCATTTGTTGAGCCAATGTTTGTTGCTAAGTCTCAATATCCCCTGTCCTTACACACATTAATGAATATATAGAAGAAATAAGTATTAACCTTTGATATAAATCACGTTAGACCTTAGGCTAAGTAAATTCTTTCCTTAATTAAAACCCACTACACCCTCACCCTATAGGAATCTAACTTTATTTGGGTGGCGTCTGTTTTAAGAATAATCACCTCTGGAGAAATAAGTGTCCTGGTCGACTGACCGCTGTCACAAGAAGAGGGTCATAAATTGTCAGCAGGCCCCCTGGCCAGAAGATGATGTAACACCCCTAAGACCTCTGTACACATTTGTATGAAGCACCTGACTTTGATAAAAGTCAGGACTGCTGACCCCGTGTGACTTTTGCATAACATCTCAGTGTATAAAAGTAGACCATGGAAAATAAAGAATTGGGATCAGTTCTTCGCAAGACTGGTCTCCCCATCTCTCTCTCTCTCTCTCAAACTCTGGCTGAGTCTCCATTTGGAGCGCGGAACCCGCCATGCTTACTAATTATGCCTGGGCTTCTAAGATCCGACCCTAGAGGTCTCAGTGTCTCCTCTCCTTTGGGAGAATGGAAGGACACCTGCAGCCTACGTAAGTGGTGCAAACTTCTTGTCTTGAAGTTTTATTGGTCTCCCGCATAAACCAAGCTACTCAGCCTCTTTTCTCCACTGAATTTTCCTACTGAGCTATCCTCATTCTATTACTCTTTACATCTCTAATTAATATCTAATTGAAGCTATTGTATCCTGATCCTCGCCGACGCCATCCCCGCTTCGAACTCCCTGGATCAGCCAGGGCTAGACCCCGGCAGCTTCCCAGGTATATATATATATATCTGTATACCATATATATGTATATGTATATAGGGGGCTGGAGAAGGAAATGGCAGCCCACTCTAGTGTTCTTGCCTGGAGAATCCCAGGGATGGGGGAGCCTGGTGGGCTGTGGTCTATGGGGTCGCACAGTCGGACATGACTGAAGCGACTTAGCAGCAGCAGCATATAGGGGGCTTCCCTGCACTACAGGCAGGTTCTTTACTACTAGCACAGAGAACCTGCCTGCCAGTGCAGGAGACATAAGAGATGTGGGTTCGAACTCTGGGTCAGGAAGATCCCCTAGAGCAGGGCACGTCAGGGCACAATAACCCTCTCCAGTATTCTTGCCTGGAGAATCTTATGGACAGAGGAGCCTGGCAGGCTACAGTCTGTAGGGCTGCAGAGTCGAGTACAACTGAAGAGATTTAGCACAGCATGGTGGATCTCAGGATGTGGAGTCCACAGCTAAGTCCACAGTAAAGTATTTGGAAGATATATAGATTGAGAAAATAGTTGAGACTTGGATCTAGAGTTCCATTCTACTTTTCACTGGCTCTGTTGAATTCCATTTGTACTCAAATAATGATTTCATTAAAGTCAACACACCACCACAAAGTGCTGACTGGTCAATGCTTAATGGCATTCTGCCCAGAGACCATACTGAGAAAAGAAACCAAAAGTAAAATCTAGCATCCCTGAAAAGGAATGAGCTAAGATATCAGTTTGAGTGGTTGTGGATTCCCTTTTTGTTTTGTTTTCCTAATAGAAAAATCTCTGCAGTTTTCAAGGAGAAAGGAGTATCTAATGCAGTGAATTATACTTAAATTGTATGAGAAAGAGGAATAAACTTCAGTGTGACATGACCCTTACATCTGCTGATGGTTTGATCACTAATATTTGAGTAGTTAGCATTAAGGAAAATAAAGAATGATTTTCAGACAGCCCCAGTACAGTCAGTAAAATTATTGAAATATATTCTCTGGAATTGAAAATTTGCTTCTGCTTTGAGTCCTTAAATGATGGTCCCTATTCACACAAATCTAGATCCCAACTGCCTCTGTTCCATCTAACTTTCTGGAATCCAGCAACTTAATTGAAGGTTAAAGCTTGACTCAGTCACATTTTATCCATCTGTATCCTAACTCTGAGTTACATATATCCATTCTCATTAGTAGGTGCCCATAGAATAGGTGATTGGCTTCAGTTCTGTAGGCAGCCAGTGTTAGGAGCCATGGGAGGGGACACGTAATATAAATAATGCCACTTAATGCAACTGGGAGACACTGATTAAACTGTAGAACACCTAATTATTTTTGTCTATCAACACTATGAAATGTATTAGCAAAATGAGATCCAATATCAGGCCATGCCTTAAACATATATTAGCTCACTTGAGTGCTGCAATTTCTCAATTATATTGAAAGTGAAAATTGCTCAGTCGTGTCTGGCTCTTTGCAACCCCATGGACTCTATGGAATTCTCTAGGCCAGAATACTGGAGTGGGCAGCCCATCCCTTCTCTAGGGGATCTTCCCAATCCAGGAATCCAACCTGGGTCTCCTGCATTGGAGGCATATTCTTTACCAACTGAGTTATCACGGAAGCCCAAAGAGTAAAAGTGAGGTCTCTTAGCCATGTCAGACTCTTTGCAACCTTATGGACTGTAGCTCACCAGGCTTCTCCATCCGTGGGATTTTACAGGCAAGAATATTGGAGTGGGTTATCATTTTCTTCTCCAGGCAATCTTCCTACCCCTGGGATTGAATCTAGGTCTCCCACATTTTGGGCAGACTCTTTACTGTGTGAGTCCCTAGGCCACCAGGGGTTGATAACTATAATTTTACAAATGAGATATCTTGAGATTAATAATGTCATTAACTAAAATGACAGAGTTTCAATTTGACTCCACCAGCTAGAAACAATCTCCACTTGTATAGTTGTTTCAGTGCCTCTAGTCTCATCTGGAGGAAAAGTTCCAACCTGTTTATATATACTTTCAAACAAAATATGAGTTTGTACATGGTAAATAATAGAATGAATATATTAAATATTAGGCATGATATAAGGAGTATTAGAACAGTGAATTTAATTATTGCTAATTCACCAGAAATTGAGACATGAATCAGTACCATGAAAAATTATCATTGGTGATAGGCATAAAGGAGAGGAATTCAAGCAAAGCTACAGCTAATCTTTAATTTATGAAAAATAAACAATGAATATATTTATTTTAAATGGTCACAGTTTTAAATTTAAAGAAATGAGGTCATCTGAAAAGAGAAGAAATCATTCCAAGAGGAATTGAAAAGTTTTTGAAGTACTAGTGCTGAAGTGAATTGTTTGGAAACATTCCAGTCCTTCATCATGTACCAGCCACCTTCAATTATGAAGGGATTCTGATAAAGAAAACATCAGTGCTTCCTCTTCTTACAGTCTCTAAACAAGGGTTTTGTTACAGAGAGTACTATATGTACAATTCTTAGTTTCAGGAATACATTTCCAAACATGTAAGATGGAACAAAAGCTTAGAAATGAACCAGAATGACATCCAGTGAAAGCAGACAATTTAATCCAATATTTACTCCTCTAAGAGCTTTGTTAAACCCAACATGCTAATGTTGTTTATGACTTTGATACTCAAGTATTCAGTTATTTTTTTCAACAAAAAGCATCCTACACAGTAAACCATTTTCACAGCCCAAATCCACCTCTAAAAATACATCATAAGTTTTCATATGTTCATTTTAAGGAAGAAAATGTTGTAGGCTGGATTAAGTAGGATATGAATGAGCAAGCAGAATAAACCAGTAAAATGTAATTAAGCAATTTAGCACACCATAAAAGCAGCAACACATAGAAGTGGATGTAGACGACATGGGGTGGTGCACTGCGATTCCAGCCTTTCAGGGACCTAAGAAAGGGTGCTGAGTGCAGCGGACGGACTTGCTTTTTCTGCACACAGTAATTTAAACAAAAGTAGAGATCGAAGCAGCCTTTACACATGGAGATTGTGTCTCCTGGTCTCCCGTATTTTTTACTTTTGCCTTGGGCAGGTGAGGCAAATTATAACAAAGAAATGATCGTAAGACCTATACTCTTAAACTTACTATACACAGGAAAATGGAGGAAAGAATTCATTTATTAACATCCTATTTTTCAAAATGATATGCCCATTATATACAAACACTTTAACTGATCCTACTGAGATACTGAAAACAATGACAAGCTCAGAGGTGAAAAGTATGAGCTTACCTTTGCCTTAAAGGAGCTGAATGAATGAACAACATCCTTTGCTTCATTTCAGAAATCTGATTTGTATTTTCTTAGGCTTATTATGATATTACATTCTTTTAAATCAAACCTGATTGTCAAGGTGCCTGTAACCTTACTATTTTTCAATCTATTTCCAACTAGCTTTCAAAATTTTTCTGAATTTAGTTTAACTGAAATTGTTTTAAACATTAGAACATTTACATTCAAAAATCACAATTGAATTATTTTATATTTAACTGGGGATAATAATATTTATTTTATATTTAATATCATACTCTTCTACAATGATATATTTGTTAAAAACTACAAAATTATATCTTACTGATATACATTATTAGGCTGCTTTTATAAAATTCCTTATTTTTAACTCATAATTTATCAACATATATGTGCAGGTTTTACTTAATAGATTATGTAATATATATTATATAATTATTATTTTACTTATACTTCAACTTGTTTATCACATGAATTTTATAAGTGAACTTTAAATATTTGTGGCATAAGACCCTGTTAGCTCAGTTGGTAAAGAGTCAGCCCACAATGCAGGAGACCTGGGTTCGATTCCTGGGGCAGGAAGATTCCCTGGAGAAGGGAGTGCCTACCCATGCAATTCTTGCCTGGAGAATCCCATGAACAGAGGACTCAGGTGGGCTACAGTCCATGGGGTTGCAGAGTTGAACACAACTGAATGACCAAACTTCCACTTTCTTTTAAGACAAAGAATAAGACAATAAGTAAATGAAGATTTCAGTAGCTCAAAATGTAGCAATTAATATCAAAATTAATTTTATTTCTTCACATAGAAAGAAGACCATAAACAATTCTTCCCCTAGTTATCTTACAGGTCTTCATGTAATCAAAAGCACATTATAAATATTATTCAGCTTATTATGTAGATCAAGTCACTCATCCCTCTTTAGTAAACATAGCACACTTTATTCTAACTTTGTTTTATTTAAAACAATTATTTCTTTTAAAACAACTTCACAAATACAGAAAAGTGGCCAGAATAGTACAAAGAACTAACAGATTCCCAAATTTTCATTCGCTCAGACCCTCCAGTTAACATTTTCCATGTTTGCTTCATCACCTTCTCTCCCTTACTTGAAAGCATGATATAAACACAATCCCTTGTCATCTCTAAATATTTTTGTTAGCTTTTTGGTAAAGCAAGGAAGTATTATCACCCTGTCCTTTTTGTTCTTTGGTTCTGATATATCAATAACTGATTATCTAAAACTTTGATAATTGTCTTTTTTAATTATTTTTAAAATGTTTTAACTGGTAGGAAATTGCTTTACCATTTTGTGTTGGCTTCTTTTGTACAACAAGGCAATTCAGTCATTATATATATATATATATATATATATATATATATATATATATATATCCCTTTCTTCCTCAGCCTCCCTCTCAGCCTTCTAGGTCATCACAGAGTGCCAGGCTGGGCTCCCTGTGTTATTTAGCAATTTTCTGCTGCTAAGTCACTTCAGTCATGTCCGACTCCGTGCGACCCCATAGACAGCAGCCCACGAGGCTCCCCATCCCTGGGATTCTCCAGGCAAGAATACTGGGGTGGGTTACCATTTCCTTCTCCAATTCATGAAAGTGAAAAGTGAAAGTGAAATCACTCAGTCCTGTCCGACCCTCAGCGACCCCATGGACTGCAGCCTTCCAGGCTCCTCCGTCCATGGGATTTTCCAGGCATGAGTAATGGAATGGGGTGCCATTGCCTTCTCCTTAGCAACTTTCTACTATCTATCCATTTTACACATGATCATGTATATATGACAATGCTACATTCTCAGTCATCCCACCCTTACCTTCCTTGGAATTTTGGAATGTTGAAAAAGCTCAATAACTCGGTTTCTTATCAGCTGACCACGAATCAAAATAATTGAAGTGTTTTCTTCTCTTATTCTACCCAACAATAAGGAACCATTTCTTGATTGGATTGTGACATGTGATAAAAAGTGAGTTTTATGCAACAACCATTAATTGGACCGAGAGGAAGTTCCAGAGCACTTTTCAAAGCCAAACTTGCACCAGAAAAGGTCATGGTCAGTGTTTGGTGATCTACTGCTGGTCTGATCCACTACAGCTTTCTGAACCTCAGTGAGACCATTACATCTGAAAAGTGTGCTCAACAAATTGATGAGATACATAGAAAAGTGTAGCACCTGCAGCTGGCATTGATCAACACAAAGGGCCCAAAACTTCTCCTTGACTACACCCAACCAAACACTGCACAACCGATACTTCAGAAGTTGAATGAATTGGCTACAAAGTTTTGGTTCATCTGCCATATATATTCACCTGATCTCTTGCCAACTGACTACCACTTCTTCCAGCATCTTGACAGTTTTTGCAGAGCAAATGCTTCCACAACCAGCAGGCGGCAGAAAATGCTTTCCAAGTGTTTTCTTTTGTCCAGTGCTTTCGTCAAGAATCCCAAAGCATGGATTTTTATGCTACAGGAATAAACAAGCTTATTTCTTATTGGCAAATATGTTGATTGTAGTGGTTCCTATTTTGGTCAATAAAAATGTGTTTGAGCCTAGCTATAATGATTTAAAAGAGCTTCCCAGGTGGCACTAGTCATAAAAAATCTGCCTGCCATTGCAGAAGAGATGTAAAAAAACATGGATTCGATAGCTAGGTCAGGAAGATCGCTAGAAGCAGGCAAGGCTCCTCTCCAGTATTATTGCTGCAAGAATCCCATGGATAGAGGAAACTGGAGGGTTACAGTTCATAGGGTTGCAAAGAATCAAACACGAGTGAAGTGACTGAGCACACACACAGACACCAATTTAAAATTCACCATCTGAAACCACAATTACATTTGCACCAGCCTAATATATACAATTTACATATGTTAATTTATTAAATATTCTTAATAACCCTATAAAGAAAATATTGTTTTTATTTGGGAAGAATTCACATTTTTACATTTACACTTTATGTTTATAAAAAAGTTACAAAGATGGTACATAGAGTTCCAATACAACTCTCATCCTTTTTAACATCTTATATTCAGTTCAATTCAGTTCAGTTCAGTCACTCAGTCATGTCCGACTCTTTGCGACCCCATGAATCGCAGCACGCCAGGCCTCCCTGTCCATCACCAACTCCCAGAGTTCACCCAGACCCACGTCCATCGAGTCAGTGATGCCATCCAGCCATCTCATCCTCTATTGTTCCCTTCTCTTCCTGCCCCCAATCCCTCCCAGATTCAGAGTCTTTTCTAATGAGTCAACCCTTTGCATGAGGTGGCCAAAGTACTGGAGTTTCAGCTTTAGCGTCATTCCTTCCAAAGAAATCCCAGGGCTGATCTCCTTCAGAATGGACCGGTTGGATCTCCTTGCAGTCCAAGGGACTCTCAAGAGTCTTCTCCAACACCACAGTTCAAAAGCATCAATTCTTCGGTGCTCAGCCTTCTTCACAGTCCAACTCTCACATCCATACATGACCACAGGAAAAACCATAGCCTTGACTAGACGAACCTTTGTTGGCAAAGTAATGTCTCTGCTTTTGAATATGCTATCTAGGTTGGTCATAACTTTCCTTCCAAGGAGTAAGCATCTTTTAATTTCGTGGCTGCAGTCACCATCTGCAATGATTTTGGAGTCCCAAAAAATAAAGTCTGACCCTGTTTCCACTGTTTCCCATCTATTTCCCATGAAGTGATGGGACTGGATGCCATGATCTTCGTTTTCTGAATGTTGAGCTTTAGGTTCATTTGTTGAAACTAAGAAACTGCCATAGGTAAGTTACTATTAACTGAAATCTAGCATACATTAAGGGCTTCCCTTGTGGCTCAGCTTGTAAAGAATTTGCCTGCAAAATAGGAGACCTGAGTTTAATCCCTGGGCCGGGAATATTCCCCTGGAGAAGGGAGAGGCTACCCACTCCAGTATTCTGGCCTGGAGAATTCCATGGACTGTTTAGTCCATGGGGTTGCAAAGAGTAAGACATGACTGAATGACCTTCACTTTCACTTTCACTTTCACTTTCAGCATACAGTAAAGTTCACTCTCTGTGATGTATTGCTTATATTGTATGGTTTGTGATGTATATGATCTATAGATTTTGACACATGAATAGTCATGTATGTGATATTCTAGTACTATGCAGAACAGTTCTTTCACCTTAAAAATTATCCTGCACATTCTCTTGTAGCCAGCTGATCTTCACTCCTCCAATTCCTGGCAACTGCTAATATGTTTTCTATCTTTATAATTTTTGCCTTTTCCACAATATTATATGAATGGAATTTTGTATCATGTATATTTGAAGGTCTGTCTTCTTTCAGTTACTGAAATGTATCTAATATTTGCCCATGTCATTGCATGCATCAATAGCTCATTCTTTTTATCTCAGATGCTATTACATTATATGGCTCTTCCATAATTTATCAATTCTCCAATCAAAGAGCATATTGATTTTGTCAAATTTTTGGTTCTTAGGGATAAAGCTGCTCTCAATATTCTCATACAGATTTTCTGTGAATATAAGCTTTCAGATTTCTTGGATAAAGACCTAGTAGAGTGATTCCTATGGTACATGCTATGTCTTTAACTTAAAAAATCCACCCAGCTCTCTTCTGAAGTGGCTCCACCCCATAATCCCATCATTGATGAATGAATAAACAGATACGGTTATATATAAAATGGAATATTACTCAGACATATGAAGGAACACATTTGCATCAGCTCTAGTCAAGTGGATGAACCTAGAGCCTGGTGTGAAGTAAGAAGTAAGTTAAAGAGAAAAACAAGTATCATATATTAATGTCTATATATGGAATCTAGAAAAATAGTACTGATGGTACTTATTTGCAGGGAAGGAATGTAGACACAGACTTAGAAAATCAAGTGTGGACATAGCAGGGGAAGGAGATGGTGGGACAAATTGAGAAAGTATTGACATGGTGTAATATAACTAGCTGCTGGGAAGCAGCTATACAGCACGTGGAGCCCAGCCTGGCCCTCTGTGAAGACCTAGAGGGGTGGGATGGGAGGGCGAGGGAGGCTCAAGAGGGAAGAGCTGTGTATACAATTATGACTGGTTTGCTTTATTGTATGGCAAAAACCAATACAACATTGTAAAACAGTTATCCTCCAATTAAAAAAATATATAAATTAAATTCTGTTGTTCCTCATCCTTACCAGCATTTGCTGTTGTCAGCTTTTCCCTTCCTCCCGTTTTGGCCTTTCAAATAGATAAATAGGATCTCATCTCATTGTGTTTTTATTTTACATTTCTCAATGACAAATGATTTTGAACATTTTTCATGTTTTCATTTACCATTATGTATATCCTCTTTGCTATTTGTATGAATATCGTATCAGGTAACTATTCATTTTATCATTATTAATCCCATTTTATAGATGATAAAATTGAGAATCAGAGCAATTAATTACTTGCTCTAAGGTCATGTAACTGATAGTAATAGATTTTCACTACTCTACTTTTTAAGTAGCATATCTACAAAAGATAAACCTGTTACAGAAATAGCATCAAACCCTACAGTAGATATTACTGTATTATATTCCCTTCCTATATGACCTCCAATTCTTAAGAAACACCATGAAAAATTATAAATGAAAAAAATCACTCCAGAAAACCAGAAATGAATAAGATGTAAAAAAAGAATTGTGAGATTGAATAGTGAAGAACTCAGCAACAAGCTCTCAATGATGGAGTTAGTGGTAAAGAATCTGCCTGCAATATAGCAGACACAAGTTTGATCCTTGGCTTGGGAAGATCCCTGGGAGAAGGGAATAACACTCCAGTATTCTTGCCTGGAGAATTCTATAAACAAAGGAGCCTGGCAGACTACAGTCCATGGGATTGCAAAAAGTAGGACACAACTTAGAGACTAACACACACTTCCCTTAGTAACATCATCAGAATTGAATTAACACAGGAAGCTACTGCACTCATTATTTTCAATTAAGTTCTCTACCCTCAGTGACTTTTGAAAAAAATTATTAAAATGATGATCTATAGCATGCTCAATGGTGTGCTTAAGTAGCACTCTCTTTATTCCTGAGCATTCCCTGACTTGTTATCTGCAATGTCAATACTTTGCTTTCTATTCTGTTTCTTTTTTCTGGTCACTTACTGAAGATATGACTGAAGTGCAATGTCACATTATGTCAGTGGTTGCTCCAGAATGAGATGTGATGACACCATCATTTTAAAGTTGATTTGTGTGAAATGAGGGGCATCCACACAATCACAGAGTCACACAAGCTATTTTCAACTTTACATAACTTAAACAAGCGTTCAGATTGAATTGATTGTCTTCCATTTATTTATTCTTTTCATGTATTAAAGTTTTGATCATCTATGCCTTTTATGTTGATTAGCATTAAAAAATCCAGTCCTCATTGAGCTTTTTGCTATCTCTTGCACTAATTTTAATTACACAATTCCCTAGCATGCTGTATAAACTAGAATCACTATATTTTCGAAGCTATGATTGTGCAAAACTCTACTGCTCTGCTTTGCAATGCTGTTTTGTAAGAAAAAAAATATGAATACTTTGTGTAATCGTGCTTTTTAAAAAAAAGCTTTAACGCTTAATCATAAATGTTTCAACTTCTTATTAAACTTTGTTTAAACCTGAAATTTACTAATTCAAGATATAGTGAATTAGGTATTTTAATTCATGTTTATAATGCATTCAAAATTTATTGAAGAAAAACATATTAATTCTTTAAGTTACAAACTGATATATATTTTTGCACTGTTTACTGAGGTGTAGATATATGATTAACAAAAATAACTTAATAGAGAAGATTATGAATACAATGAATTTATCATGGAGTTATCCTCATCTTACAAAAAACCAGCTATTATAGGAAATCATGTCATGTGATTTCAAATGTGGACAGAATAATTATATTAAAATAGAACAGTCTTTTGGACTCTGAGGGAGAGGGTGGGATGATTTGGGAGCATGGCATTGAAGCATGTATAATATCATATATGAAACGAGTCACCAGTCCAGGTTCGATGCATGATACTGGATGCTTGGGGCTGGTGCACTGGGACAACCCAGAGGGATGGTATGGGGAGGGAGGAAGGAGGAGGGTTCAGGATGGGGAACACATGTATACCTGTGGCAGATTCATGTTGATATATGGCCAAATCAATACAATATTGTAAAGTTAAAAAATTTTTTTAAAAAGGAAAAAAAAATAAAAATAATTGCTGTAAAAAATTAAAATAAAATAAAATTATTAATTAATTAATTTGGTGTTTTTCTCCCTCACAGTTATGCTACATTAGTAGTTTTGGCTTGTTTGCTTTGGTCAATGGGCTATAATAATGAATAAATGCAAATGAGGGTCGCTGATGTACAATGCCTTAAAAATTATGCTTTGTGTGTGTATTAGTTGCTCAGTTGTGTCCAACTCTTTGTGACCCAATGGACTGTAGCCCACAAGGCCACTCTGTCTGTGGAGTTTCCCAGGCAAGAATACTGGAGTGGTTTGCCATTTCTGTCTCCAAAAATTATGCTATGTATATCACAATAACTTTGCATTGATTTTCTATATAATTTCTAACTTTTTTTAATCAACACATAGCAACCTGTATTTTATAACAGCAGCTATTAAGTAGTTTGTTTTAAAATATATTTTATTTCCATGCCATATCACTATTATTGATATATCAAATACTGAAGTGATATGAACAAACAAATCTCTAAAAACATTTATTTGCAAACCACTATTTTTTTTAGGGTTTCCCTGGTTGCTCAGAGGTTAAAGCATCTGCCTGCAATGAGGGAGACCTAGGTTCGATCCCTGGGTCGGGAAGATCCCCTGGAGAAGGAAATGGCAACCCATTCTAGTATTCTTGCCTAGAGAATCCCAAGGACGGAGGAGCCTGGTGGGCTACAGTCCACGGGGTCGCAAAGAGTCGGACACGACTGAGCGACGTCACTTTCACTTATTCCTTTTAAATGTTATATGGCGTAGTATAACAGAGAAGGCAATGACACCCCTCTCCCTTACTCTTGCCTGGAAAATCCCATGGACAGAGGGCCTGGTGGACTGTAGTCCATGGGGTCGCTAAGAGTCGGACACAACTGAGTGACTTCGCTTTCACTTTTCACTTTCATGCATTGGAGAAGGAAATGGCAACCCACTCCAGTATTCTTGCCTGGAGAATCCCAGGGACGGGGGAGCCTGGTGGGCTGCCGTCTATGGGGTCGCACAGAGTCAGACATGACTGAAGCGACTTAGCAGCAGCAGCAGCATAGTATAAAGTATGGTCAGTGATTTCTTATTTTGATCATTTGTATATATTCTCTCATGATTAGAGAAGAGAATTAACGTTGTTGCTATGTTAGATTTTTTTTCTTTTTGTCTGTGGTTTCTCCATAATACACATACTGCTATGTGTATTATTCTCATAAATAGCAGATAAGACAATAGAACTCAGTAGATACTGAATTAGTATCTGAATTATTCTGCCAAGGTCTACCAGGAGATAATAAACTGTATGTTTTTTGAAATACAGTTTGAAAGTTTGGTGCCATGCTGTGCTCAGTCGTGCCTGACTCTTTGTGACCCCGTGGACTCGAGCCCACCAGGCTCCTCTGTCCGTGTGATTCTCTAAGCAGGAATACTAGAGTAGGTCGCCATGCCCTCCTCCCAGGGATCTCCCCAGTCCAGAGATCGAAGCCGTGTCCCCTACATCGGCAGGCAGATTCTTCACCACTGAGCCACCGGGGAAGCCCTTAAAAGGTTGAGGTGAATCCTGTTTGCTTTCATATAACTCAAGTGGGGAATACAACAGAACTCTGAATTTGGGAGAAGCATAGTGCTAAATATGTGGTAATGAGATACAATCAAACTAGAATCAAATGCCAATAAGTGTAGTTTTCATCCCAACAAAAGCAAAAATAAATATTTGTCTCGATATATTATTTTACTTTACAAAAGACCAAGATACTTGGTCCCTTCCCTCTGCTGAGGCAAGAACAGCAACCTAAAGAAATGTGTAACACTAAGGAACGTTTTTATAGATAGAATTAGAAAGTTAGAGTGAGCAGTGTAAATATAGGGCACAAAGCACAGACTTTCTAAGAACGAGGTGATACTAGTGCCTGGAGTTCTAGGGAAACATAAGACAGTTATTATATTGTAAATTCATAGATTTGCTAATAAAATGCATTTGCATAGAGCTCTTGCCTCAGTGCATGTGTGTATGTAGAGTGGTCACGGGAGGTGAGGATATACTTTTAGCTTGTTTATACTAAGTGTCACTTTCAAATGTGACTCTTTGAGTGAGAGTCACATCGGTGTACACCCACAGCAATAATTTTTTTTTTACTAGCCAAACTACTAGTCAAGCACAAAATCTCCAGCCTTTAAATTTGAGTAACTTTTACACATAAAATATTTATGAGAATTAAATGGAACTGTAATCATAAAATACCTTGAATACTGGGAAACACATAATAGATATTTAATAATTTTGTATCTCTTTTCTCCTTATTCTTCCCTGCTTCTGTTTTCCTTTGATTGAGGATGGTGGCCACCCTCTAATCTAAAATATCAGATTAAGATTTGTAATGGGATAATATGTGATTTAATTTATTTAAATAATAATTAGAGAAAACTGCTCAGCATGTTAGAACATTATTTTACAAGGCAAAACCTAGGCCACAGAGATTAAATATCTTTCATAGATTACAGGTACATATGGCCTAACTAAATTAAAATTCAATTTGCATCATTATTTTTTCATCACACTTTGCATCAGATTCCTTAGATTGTTACTCATAAACCAGCTCATATCTTCAACATTAATATTCAAGTATTCTCAATATCATTGTGATTAATGAACTGGTTCTTTGAAAGTAAAATCCCATCCTTATTTATGTGGGGACCAGGAAGAGGAAGAACTTCTCAATACTTCAAAGTTATTTTTCAGCTTCATTTGTTATGTTTGAATTTTAAAAATCCATTGAAGTGTGAAAGTGTTAGTTGCTCCATCATGTCTGACTCTTTCGACCCCATGGACTGTAGCCAGCCGGGCTCCTCTGTCCATGGGATTCTCCAGGCAAGAACACTGGGAGTGGGTTACCATTCCCTTCTCCAGGGGATCTTCCTGAGTCAGGGATCAAACCCGGATCTCCTGCATTGCAGACAGATTCTTTACCATCTGAACTGCTAGGGAAGCCCCCCAAATCCATTAAGATCCATTAAAATTAAATCATGTTGATGTATGGCAAAACCAATACAATATTGTAAAGTAATTAGCCTCCAATTAAAATAAATAAATTTAAATTTAAAAAAATAAAATAAAAAATTATAAAATAAAATGTTTAAAAAATTTAAAAAATCATAAATTATGTAATCTAATAGGCAGATCAGGCTTTATATCCATACTCCATACTGTAATAGTATAGTAGAGATTAACATGAAATGAATTAAGCCTCTCTTCTATTTTTATTATGGGATTCTTATTTTTGTTCAGTATCTGTAAAGCATAAAAGTTAGTGATTATTTTTGTTTCTAACATATGATTTTTGTCAGCAAGATATTCAAAGGAGAGAGAGAATGAGAAGAGGAAGGTGAAAGAAAAAAACAAGGGTAATAAAGGAAGGTCAACTGAATTCTGAAGAGAAAAGTCACAGACCTAGTATATATGTTATAATTGCCTTGGACGTTGTGACTTAATTTCTCTAGGCATCAATCACTGAAACGTCTAACATTTTCTATAGCTTATGAGGGCTCACAGAGTTGGACTTTACTACACTTTCTCTCAGTTCCTTTTAGCCATTAGTATAATCGAGGTAAAAGTGCTTTTCAGACACTTGTATGCTGTGTGAAGCTATAATGCATAGATGGACTAATAGACAAACAAATGCAAAAAAGTGCATTTAACCTTAAGGTTGTATGTCTCAGACATGACCAAGTAATCATAAGAATTAATCAATTTAATATAGTTCCCATTATATAGGATGACAATAAACAGGGTTAATTTATAAGAATATAGACATTATATCCTGACATAAATGAACACCCAACAAAATAGTATATGTTAGAAATATAGAAGGTACATATTAATACAGACTTCCTAGCAGTATTATAAGCACCTAGAAACATTCTTCAGGTTGCAGATATCTGTCAGTTTACCTGAAGTAGTTTTGTTTATCTTTTAAGTTATTTAATTCTAATGTGCCTGAAAGGCAGAAGCTACATTATTATTTGGGACATGTATAGGTAGAAGCAGAACCAAATATGCAGTTTTTAATTATCTTAACAATTTTAATCAATGTTAAGAGACTTGTTTTCTTAAAGTGAACTATGTACTACTATCAATAGACAGTCTTTTCAGAATCCTGACAGCTGGAGGAACATATTTCTGAACAAAGACTCTGGTCTTAATGAGCTCAAGTATAAGGGCAAGTATTAAGTATCAAGTATTAAGCAAGTATCAAGCATTAAGGCAAATTTTAAGATTAACAATTAGATTGTTAGTGTAAGTTCTTCTGGAATGTTGATGAAGAACCCACAATAAAACATTAGTGGCACAAGAACATTTGACTTCTTTCCAGCTCTTGTACAAGACCCTATTAGTGAAACTTGAACAGAACAAAGTAAGACAGGAGGAAAGTATCACATGGATACTCCACTTTCATAATACCAGCTCTGGTAACATTTTTACTATTGGTTGAGTTTTTCTCATTTAGCCAAACAAACTGGGAATATTTAGCAGGTATATGTGTGTGTGAGTGCATTTGTGTTGTGTGTTCATGCAACCTAATTATAACATTGAATCAGAAATTAAGACTATCAGGACTATCAATACATTAAAAGATACAATTAAAACTTTCAATATTCTTATAAAGTGATTATCTACTCAGATTATCCATAAGAGGCAAAGTCTTCCACTCCCATGAAGTATTTTTCATTTCTTATACAGAAACAGCATTCAAATAGAATTGATATGGTGAATTTATTTGGCTAGAACACCCATATTTCCAGGTAGAAACAATCTGTTGAAAATATTACTAATAAATAATGGAGTTTTGCTATATAGTAGCTTCTCTATTCAAACACATTAGCTTCATTTAAAAATAAATATTCTCAGTAAGACAAAACTACTGACATATTTGGCTAAAGATATCATAGGAAGTCAACTCTGCTATTACTTCTTGCTTAAAATCAGGAGCATCTTGCTAGAATACATTACTTTGAAACTAAACGTGCAATATATATTTTTTAACATTATGAAACACATATTTTATATTGAATACTGAGTGTATACTATGCCTTTTAGAGAAAGACTTCAGTGATAATCAAATCCTAACATGCATTTTACAAATGAAGGAATTTACTAATAGAAAACATAAACGACTAACTTCAGTGGCACAGATATTAGAAGATTAAATTCTAGAATTCTAGGTTAAACTCACTTTCAAAAAGAAGATTCCTGTCTCCATAGTTAAGTAAATTAATATCAGAAAGGTCTTTAGTGGAAAGAAAGATGACATTTTGGAATTAATGTATTTTCTTCTGTTTAGTTAATATGTTGTCAAATTAATATTTTCAGAGTACTGATTGAAGCAAATAAAAGCTAAATAAATCACTATAAAATTGGCTCAACAATGGGGATAATGTTATAAGCCTTCAGGTGCTTGACTATCTTTTAAAGGTATTATGTTACATGACAAAAGAAGGAGTCAGTGAATATAATTGGATCAGCCTCCTAATGAAGAGGTTTTAAATTCAGTACCATAAAATCTGCCAGGGCTAAAAGCAAACTGAGAGGCAAATGAGGAAGATATTGAAGTTAGATGTATAGCAAAAGAAAATGGGTAGTTTGAGAATTTTTGAACTAGGCCTCTAGAAACCAAATTTAGCTTAAATTACAATTCTTTACTTCTTTGGTATTCAGCAGTGACAAAAGCCATCTGACAATCAGTTGGCTCCCTCCTGCTGTTTAAAGTGTCCAAGGGAAAGAAACATGACATTGTATCTTATTGTTTCATTTCAGTGAGCTTACTTTAGGTTACTAAAAATAGGAGATACCATGACAAGAATTACCAATAGCTTTTAAATATTATTTTTCTATTTATAGCCTTCTTTTTTTCTCACAAAGTTTCTTTCTGTTAATCTTTTAAGCAGACTGCAAAATTGTTTAGAGGAATAAAACTTTGCTAAGAAAAACATTTAAAATATGAAATTTCTTATACAAACAAATATTATAAGAGGAATAAAGTATAAGAACCATTGCTAGTATTTTAAAAATATACTTATAAAAATTATGTATAGCCAATATTAGATAGTCTACAGCAAGATTACAATGTTCCTTTGGATGTAATTCTCTCATAATAAATCATAATTTTCCATTTATTACCATTAAATATATGAAAAAAAGCATTTCTTCAAATTGATGACAAAGAGGAAGTCTAGAAGCACATAGACAAAAAGTTATTTGATTTAAAACTAGAAATCACTCAAATTAGATGATCTTTATATATATAGACTTGCCATGAACAATGCCATGGGCCAGTAACTTAAACCAATGAGAACAAGACCAAAAACTAAAAGACAAAAACTTGAAATCTACAGACTATGCTTTTAAGTTCATAGTGTAATGAAAAAAATATAATGGTTAATAAAATGTGAATGTGTGAGTATGAGAGTTTGGTTAAGTAGCCTTCTTAAAATACACACACAAAATTAGCAGTCTCAAAGTAAATCCATGCTTTAGTAAATATGAGTCAATCATATCAGATCAGATCAGTCGCTCAGTCGTCTCCGACTCTTTGCGACCCCATGAATCGCGGCACGCCAGGCCTCCCTGTCCATCACCAACTCCCGGAGTTCACTCAGACTCATGTCCATCGAGTCAGCGATGCCTTCCAGCCATCTCATCCTCTGTCGTCCCCTTCTCCTCCTGCCCCCAATCCCTCCCAGAATCAGAGTCTTTTCCAATGAGTCAATTCTCCGCATGAGGTGGCCAAAAGTACTGGAGTTTCAGCTTTAGCATCATTCCTTCCAAAGAAATCCCAGGGCTGATCTCCTTCAGATTGGACTGGTTGGATCTCCTTTCAGTCCAAGGGACTCTTAAGAGTCTTCTCCAACACCACAGTTCAAAAGCATCAATTCTTCGGCGCTCAGCCTTCTTCACAGTCCAACTCTCACATCCATACATGACCACAGGAAAACCATAGCCTTGACTAGACAAACCTTTGTTGGCAAAGTAATGTCTCTGGTTTTGAATATGCTATCTAGGTTGGTCATAACTTTTCTTCCAAGGAGTAAGCATCTTTTAATTTCATGGCTGCTGTCACCATCTGTAGTGATTTTGGAGCCCAGAAAAATAAAGTCTGACAACTGTTTCCACTGTTTCCCTATCAATTTCCCATGAAGTGGTGGGACCGGATGCCATGATCTTCGTTTTCTGAATGTTGAGCTTTAAGCCAACTTTTTCACTCTCCACTTTCACTTTCACCAAGAGGCTTTTTAGTTCCTCTTCACTTTCTGCCATAAGGGTGGTGTCATCTGCATATCTGAGGTTATTGATATTTCTCCCAGCAATCTTGATTCCAGCTTGTGCTTCTTCCAGTCCAGCATTTCTCATGATGTACTCTGCATATAAGTTAAATAAACAGGGTGACAATATACAGCCTTGACATACTCCTTTTCCTATTTGGAACCAGTCTGTTGTTCCATGTCCAGTTCTAACTGTTGCTTCCTGACCTGCATACAGATTTCTCAAGAGGCAGATCAGGCGGTCTGGTATTCCCATCTCTTTCAGAATTTTCCACAGTTTCTTGTGATCCACACAGTCAAAGGCTTTGGCATAGTCAATAAAGCAGAAATAGATGTTTTCCTGGAACTCTCTTGCTTTTTCCATGATCCAGCGGATGTTGGTAATTTGATCTCTGGTTCCTCTGCCTTTTCTAAAACCAGCTTGAACATCAGGAAGTTCACGGTTCACATATTGCTGAAGCCTGGCTTGGAGAATTTTGCGCATTACTTTACTAGCGTGTGAGATGAGTGCAATTGTGTGGTAGTTTGAGCATTCTTTGGCATTGCCTTTCTTTGGGATTGGAATGAAAACTGACCTTTTCCAGTCCTGTGGCCACTGCTGAGTTTCCAAATGTGCTGACATATTGAGTGCAGCACTTTCACAGCGTCATCTTTCAGGATTTGAAAGAGCTCAACTGGAATTCCATCACCTCCACCAGCTTTGTTCGTAGTGATGCTTTCTAAGGCCCACTTGACTTCACATTCCAGGATGTCTGACTCTAGGTCAGTGATCACACCATCGTGATTATCTGGGTCGTGAAGATCTTTTTTGTACAGTTCTTCTGTGTATTCTTGCCATCTCTTCTTAATATCTTCTGCTTCTGTTAGGTCCATACCATTTCTGTCCTTTATCGAGCTCATCTTTGCATGAAATGTTTCCTTTGGTATCTCTGATTTTCTTGAAGAGATCCCTAGTCTTTCCTATTCTGTTGTTTTCCTCTATTTCTTTGCATTGATCGCTGAAGAAGGCTTTCTTATCTCTTCTTGCTATTCTTTGGAACTCTGCATTCAGATGTTTATATCTTTCCTTTTCTCCTTTGCTTTTCACTTCTCTTCTTTTCACAGCTATTTGTAAGGCCTCCCCAGACAGCCATTTTGCTTTTTTTATTTCTTTTTTATGGGAATGGCCTTTATCCCTGTCTCTTGTACAATGTCACGAACCTCATTCCATAGTTCATCAGGCACTCTTATCTATCAGATCTAGGCCCTTAAATCTATTTCTCACTTCCACTGTATAATCATAAGGGATTTGATTTAGGTCATACCTAAATGGTCTAGTGGTTTTCCCTACTTTCTTCAGTTTAAGTCTGAATTTGGCATTAAGGAGTTCATTGTCTGAGCCACAGTCAGCTCCTGGTCTTGTTTTTGCTGACTGTATAGAGCTTCTCCATCTTTGGCTGCAAAGAATATAATCAATCTGATTTCGGTGTTGACCATCTGGTGATGTCCATGTATAGAGTCTTCTCTTGTTTTGTTGGAAGAGGGTGTTTGTTATGACCAGCGCATTTTCTTGGCAAAACTCTGTTAGTCTTTGCCCTGCTTCATTCCATATTCCAAGGCCAAATTTGCCTGTTACTCCAGGTGTTTCTTGACTTCCTACTTTTGCATTCAAGTCCCCTATAATGAAAAGGACATCTTTTTTGGGTGTTAGTTCTAAAAGGTCTTGTAGGTCTTCATAGAACCGTTCAACTTCAGCTTCTTCAGTGTTACTGGTTGGGGCATAGACTTGGATTACTGTGATATTGAATGGTTTGCCTTGGAAATGAACAGAGATCATTCTGTCGTTTTTGAGATTGCATCCAAGTACTGCATTTCAGACTCTTTTGTTGACCATGATGGCCATTCCATTTCTTCTGAGGGATTCCTGCCTGCAGTAGTAGATATAATGGTCATCTGAGTTAAATTCACCCATTCCAGTCCATTTTAGTTCGCTGATTCCTAGAATGTCGACATTCACTCTTGCCGTCTCTTGTTTGACCACTTCCAATTTGCATTGATTCATGGACCTGACATTCCAGGTTCCTATGCAATATTGCTCTTTACAGCATCGGACCTTGCTTCTATCATCATTCACATCCACAGCTGGGTATTATTTTTGCTTTGGCTCCATCCCTTCATTCTTTCTGGAGTTATTTCTCCAATGATCTCTAGTAGCATACTGGGCACCTATTGACCTGGGGAGTTTCTCTTTCAGTATCCTATCGTTTTGCCTTTTCATACTGTTCATGGGGTTCTCAAGGCAAGAATACTGAAGTGGTTTGCATTCTCTTCTCCAGTGGACCACATTCTGTCAATAGGATCATCTTATTAAATGCACAACATGTAAATTACTATTCCAAATACTTTCATTGCAAAAAGAGAAGGCAGTTGCTTCCTAGTTGTTTGATTCATGAATTCCTCTGAAGAGTAATGGTTGAAGCTGAAAAATAATATTTTAAAGTTGGTATATTAGAAACCTCTGAATTACCAGAAAATAGACTTAAACTGTAACTGTATATTTTAGAAACTGATAAAATAAATTAGTCTTGAAATAGTGAGATAAATAATTGCTAATCCATTATGTTCTATCTAATATAAAGAGCCCAATTTAAATAATTTCTTTTCTACTGAAGCTACACTAAAATCATTCTATTAACACTAGATAGTATATTCAGTAGATCTGCAATCCTTTCCACATGTTAAAGGACCTTATCAGAGTATTGTGGAATTTACAGTAACTCTTTTATAGTAAAATAGTTAGAGCTTCTTTTCTAGTCATCTGAATTTCAGAAGATATTATTCATAGGATTTTACTAAGACTCCTTATGTGGTTTATTATATATATATGACAATATGATACAGTACAGTGATTTTCAATGTGTGTTTGGCAGAAGGTTAAAATTTGCAAAATATTACTACATTACCACAAAACAGTTTACAGTCAAGTAGGTTAATAAAATGTAGGATTAATCACTTCAAATGAGTTCTTGCACTGTGGAACCTCCAAGAGCATTTAAAATAACCAACTTTATTTTAAAATATTCAAAACTAGGGTATGTTTTTAAAAATGTTTTCTAAGCTTCTTGGACCAATATACAATTTTAGGTGATGTAGGATCAGTATTCCGGAGAAGGCAATGGCACCCCACTCCAGTACTCTTGCCTGGAAAATCCCATAGATGAAGGAGCCTGGTAGGCTGCAGTCCATGGGGTCGCTAAGAGTCAGACACGACTGAGCAACTTCATTTTCACTTTTCACTTTCATGCATTGGAGAAGGAAATGGCAACCCACTCCAGTGTTCTTGCCTGGAGAATCCCAGGGACGGGGGAGCTTGGTGGGCTGGCATCTATGGGGTTGCACAGAGTCGGACATGACTGAAGTGACTTAGCAGCAGCAGCAGGATCAGTATTCAAGAGAAATCTACTTAAGAAACATATTTCTTTAGTAAAAACTGGGGGCCAACGGTGCATAATACTGTTTTAGATGTCAGTATCTGGCCACATTTGTGGCCTAATTTACTCAATTAACTCTTTCTTTTTGTATACTTCAAACCACCTTCATATATTATGTGTGTGTGTGTGTGTGTGTGTGTGTGTGTGTGTTAGTGACTCAGTCGTGTCTGACTCTTTCTGACTCCATGGACTGTAGCCCACCAGGCTCCTCTGTTCATGGAATTCTCCAGGCAAGATAATTGGAGTGGATTGCCATTTCCTTCTCCAGGTCATATATTATATTTTGGGATAAAGGGAGAAGATCATGTATGAATAAGATTTAAGAATGTACCAAAGCAAATATACACTGCCTTTTAAAATAACAAACATTATTTGTCCTGTAGCTTTTTTGGCACCTCAATATTGTAGACATTAGCTGCATGTCAGAATCTGGAAACTTAAACAATCAATGTCCAGAACCATTCCTAAATCAACTGAATGAAGATCTTTGGGTTGAGGCCAGACACTGATGTTTTTAAAAGCCCTCAACATGATTTTAATATACTTTGAACGTTGAGAAGTATTGCTATAGCCCTCATCTGAATGGAAAGAAACCAGCCCTCTGAGTTTAATCAGAATTGTCCTAAAATAATATGCTGTATGAAATAGTGAAGCAAGTCCCTTCTCCTATAACACGTGTTATTTGACTCATCTTCACATCCCATACTAGCTACTAAAATTCACCTGGCAAAGATGCATCATGATCTGGACCAGAACTGTGAACAGCAAGAGCAGAGGTGACAGGCAGCAGCTGAAGTTTGATGGCAGTGGTTCAGGTTGGTTTTAGGGATGGATGGAGCAGGCAGAAACTTAGATGACTGTTTCTCAGTCGCGAAGTGGGGTATAGAAGAACATTTGCAGTTATCCAAGGAGTGCTTCAAGATATTCGTGCCTGGCCAATTCTATCTCCTCCTCACCTACACACATCCTGATACAGTTGCCTTAGACATTTTGTTTTACTCTCATATCTGCATTGAGAAGCATTAGCCTGGATATTTATTTCAATTTCAGAATCTGTGGTGAGTATCATACATATTGATTAAAATGTAGTTAATTTTGAAAATGCAAATGCTATAAGAAAAGATAACACTGCCTTGTTTTTGTTTGTTTGTTACCTTGGTATAAAAAATTAGGACAAGAAAGAAAGATTTGAGAAATTTTGAAAGCCAGACAAGAAATGAAAAATGAAGGGAAAACTAGGATATATTTGAAAAGCTTGGTATCTTAGAGGCAATTTTTTCCTATTTTGATAGCTTACCATCTACCTGAGTATTATAAAATGTTAATGGTGGGCAGATGTATACAAAATGCCATAGAGAAAAAAAAAAGCTATACAAAAAAAGTTAAGGGCCTGAAAAGATGTAACCTCTAATAATTTCATAAATTCTTTGTCATTATTAAGACTCATGGTCTGATCATATATAAGATCATATGTTCTTGTTCAGAAGGATATAATCAATGGAACTATTATGAAAATGGGAGCTTCCCTGATGGCTCAGTGGTAAAGAATCTGCCTTCCAATGCAGGAGACACAGCAGATATAGATTAGATACCTGTGTCAGAAAGATCCCCAGGAGGAGGGAATGGCAACCCACTCTAGTATTCTTGCCTGGAAAATTCCATGGACAGAGGAGCCAGACTGGCTGCAGTCCATGGGGTCACAGGGTCAGATACAGCTAAATAACTGGGCACACATGCATATAGCTGAATTTCTTTGGGAACAGTAATAAAGAGATCATTTTAACAGCATGACCTTCCCTCCTTTTCAAAGTTAGACAGCTGCTATTAATCAAGTTTACACTTTTCCAAGTTCTTAGTAGTCCAGTTCAGTGTAAGTTAAATGAATTTGTTCTCTTAACTGCTTTTTCTTCAAATGATTTTATTGTTCAAAATACTTAGTGTAGAAACTATATATTTCTAGTCTAGAATATATGTGATCTCCCTAGTGGCTCAGATGGTAAAGAATCTGGCTGCAATGCAAGAGACCTGGGTTCGATCCCCGGGTTGGTTATATCCCTAGGAGAAGAAAATGTCAACCCCCTCCAATATTCTTGCCTGGAGAATCCCATGGACAGAGGAGCCTGGCGGGCTACAGTCCATGGGGTCACAAAGAGTGGGACATGACTGAGTGCCTTAACACTTTCACTTTCACAATATATGGTAATTAGGTTAAAACTAATATTGAGACAAGTATTCCAGAAGTAAAGCCTCTCAAAGGGTGCTCTGTTTAATAAAACTAAAGTGCAGTGATGTTTGGATGGGTATACTGAAGTCTGTCAGATGACGTTTTCTCCACAAGGAGCAAGAAAATCTCAAATTCATAAAATTCTTGAAATATTGGTCATCCAAAATTAATTTGGCTGTGCTCAGTATTTTCGAACCTAATCTTCAAAAAAATTACCTTTCCTTCTGAAGAGATTGGAAAATGAGGCTATCATTCTTTGCACTAAAAATAGTATACTAAATAACTATTTCCAGTTTACCTCTAACATTGAAGAGGAATATCTAGAATTCATTGACTGTTCAAATGAAAAATGAATGAAATTTTTTGAAACTCAAAAATCAATGCATGAGGATAGAAAGAAAATTAGGATAGTGAAAATAATTTATTTGTGTATGAGAGAGAATCCTAGATAAGATATTAGGGAAGACATTCACAGATACGATCATATTAGGGAAACAGTGGAATTTCTGGCTCAAAGATCTATGAAATATCTGCAGGAAATGTGTGAATCTCACTGCTTTCTAGCCTTTGTTGTTTCTAATGCAAAATCCTTTGTTAATTGTAATTTTGTTTCTCTGTACGTGTTTTTCTCTGGCTATATTGAATATTGAAAGTTTTCTTTATCTTTCAGCAATTTAGCTTTGATATATCTAGGTTTAGATATATTTGTGTTTATTTTACATAGGCTTGTTGATCTTCTTTGATCTGTAAATTAATATTTAGGACATTAAATGTGGGAAATTTTTGTAACTTATTTGTTTAAATATTTTTACTACAGCCTTATCTCATTTCTGTCTAACCGGCAGTCACATACACCTCTATGTGTTTGATATTTGCTCACAGGTTTCCAAACTTATGTATATTTTTCTTAAATCTTTGTTTTTCCTCATCCCTAAGTTTGAATAGTTTCTTGTGATCAAATTTGTTGATTTGCTTTTCTGTCATGGCAAATACACTAAGAAGCTCATCTAGTACATTTTCCATTTCATTTATTATATTTTTCAATCCTGGAATTTTCATTTGATTCTTTTCTCATATATTACTAAGTACTTATTCACATTAACTATTTGCTGAGTCATGTCATCATTCTTTAATTCTTTAAAAATAATTCCCTTTAGTTCTTTGAACATAGTTATAAGAGCCTTAAAAGGTCTTATTAGGCTGAATCCAACATCTGGTCCCTGTTATAGACTGACCTGTTTCTGAATATGAGTCATACTTTTCTCTTTGTCTTGTGAGGTTTTGTTGAAAATAGCTATTTTAGGTAATATAGTAAATACCTCAGGTTTTTTTTTCTTTGTTGTTTCTTTTTGTGTATATATGTGTGTGTGTGTGTGTGTATATAGTAAATAACTCTGTATTCTGACTTTTTTCCCACTACACATTTTAATTGCCCTTGATTATTTTACTTATTTGTTTAGAAACTTGTCAGTACTGAAGATGTCAAAAGGAAGAGGAATAAACATAAATGGGCTCTTATAAGCCAACTTGGGATAATTTAAGCATCTCTTAAAATACAATGGCAATGGTATGTTATAACATATTAAAATAAAGACATGGATGAGTCTATGGAAGATACTAAAAAAGAGGGGAGGGCACTCTTCTTTTAATACAAAGCCTTAGCAAAAAAGAAATATTACTTAATAAATTATAGAATTAAAATATTGCTGTTTCACAACTCCCAATTTAACTTAGAAAATAGATCATCAATGAATGGGAAAAAACATTGCTGAGTCAAAACAGCAATCAGATATGATAAGATACTTGTTAGAACAATTTGAAAAAAGTAACAATTATTGGCAAGGAGGTGGAGCAACAGGAAATCTCATTGGTTGCTTCTGGGATTGAAAAATGGTATAGCTACTTTTGGAGACAATTTGGCAGTTTCTTATAAAAGTAATGTAGTCTGACCATAGGATCCGGCAGTTGCACATCATTTAGCCAACTGATTTGAAAGCTTATGTTTACCAAAATTCTACATGCAAATATTTACGACGTTATCATCCAAAATGAATCAGCCAAAATATTCTTCAAAACTAAATGAATAAAAAACCCTGTCATACTGTCATACAATAGAACATAGTTCATTGATCAAGAGAAATGATTGCAATGGCATGAATGAAGCATAAAAGTGCATCACTGAATGAAAGAAGCCTGTATGAAAAGATTATATAGCATTCCATTTATATGACATTTTGGAAAAGGTAAAAATATGAAGATGGAAAACATCAGGATTTGCCAGGGGATTTTATTTCAGAAATGTGCAACTTTTCAGTATGATACTATAGTGATACATATATTACACCATTGATTTGTCAAACCTGTAGAATTTTATAGCTGAAGAGCAAAACTTAATATTTACCTTTAAATTAGATGCCAGAGGATCCCAAGATGAAATGCAAATTGTGATAAAATAATTAATTGCATTACACATGTATGACATCACTAAAGGCAGTGAGGAGGAAATATGCTGACCCAAGTGGAGACTGGAAAACTAAAGACAAAAGGAATGGAACATAAGAACTGTACTACAGTGAGTGAAGTTTTTTCTCAGACATCTGTGAGATAGTAAGTCTGAATGAAACAACTGTACACGTATACTGAGACGGAAGAAGTACAATACATAAATGAATTATGAATGTTGGTAGTCAGATTTCTCATTGTTGGAGTGCAAGGTTACAAGCAAGAGAGCAAGGCTAGATGAAACAATTAAACCTGACTTAATTTGAAGACATCAGTATGAACTCATGTTTGGCTTAATATTGGCTTAATACACAAAGGAAAGTAGATATAGAAATAATTATAAATATGGGTTTGTACATCATGTTTATATAACATATATAATTAACTACTAATGGATTATTATTATAATATTGCATATACAGAGAAGTATTTCATTTATTTATTTACTTTTGGCTGTGCTGTGTCGTTATTGCAGTGCAGGGGCTTTCTCTGTGGTGCAGGGGGGCGCATGGTGCTCTCTCCAGTTGTCGTGTGTGGGCTTCTCGTTGTGCTGGCTTCTCTTGTTGTGCAGCACAGACTGTAGGGTGTGCAGGCTCAGGAGCTGCCGCTCGTGGGCTCCAGAGTGCAGGCTCAGTTGTGGTGCACAGGCTTAGTTGCCTTGTTGCGTGTGGGATCTTACCTAACGAGGGTTCGAACCCATGTTGCGTGCATTGTCAGGAGGATTATTTAGCATGGGACCTACTAGGGAAGTCCTCATGGATTTACTTTGAAGTTCTGTATTCTCAAAAAGCCTGGAAGCAATGACACCCAAGTAGCAATAAAGATACCCAGAACCCCAAATTCCCTCTAGTAGGAGAAATGAGGACTTCTTGTAGAAATGTATGATTATAAGTCTGGGACAGGAAATACACATGATAAGCCTGGACCATCTTGTACCACAAAGTAATGGATCATGTCAGAGAAGCACAATTGAATTTGCTCCTAATGTGACCAAACCTGGAACAATTTGAACAAGAAAATAATGCATATAGATAACTAGAGTGTAAGGAAAAAATAAATATCTTTAAGCCTGTGGTTATACAAGTAAGTGATTGAATAAATATATGAAATGGAGAGAATAGACAAATCTTCATATAAAGAAATAAAAAATAACTTATGAAGATACTCCTTTTTTCAGGAGGTGGAACATAGAAATCCATTGCTTAAGTGTGGGCTGCCCATAGTGATTTCCTACCAAACAGTAGAATATAGAAAGAAAGGAAAGGAGTAAATTTCAGTGGTGAAACCTGACAAACACTACCCTAGCCATGTGATCAAGGCTCATATCCACAGTCATAAGTCATGTTGATAGCATGAATCCCTGTTATGGTGTGATGCACATTGCCTCTGTGGCTTTTCTTTCCCCAAATCAATAATTCCAGTGTAACCATAAGAAAACATCAGCCAAACCAGAGACATTCTGCAAAGTACTTGATTAGTCCTCCTCAAAACTGTCAACTGTCTTGTCATACAAGAAAAGTATGAGAAACTGTCATCTACAGAAATCTAAGGAAACATGATGACTATATGTAATGTGATATCCTGGATGGGTTTCTGAATCCAGAAAAAATAACATTAGATAAAAATAAAGTAATGCAACTAAATATACCTGTGGCGGATTCATTTTGATATTTGGCAAAACTAACAGTTTTGTAAAGTTTAAACAGTAAAGTTTAAAAAAAAAAAAAGTATGGACTTGAGGTAATAATACATCAATATTGGTTCATTAGTTATATCATTCAATGGAAGATGTTAGAAACTGGGCAGTCTGCTTATGGTAAATATAAGAACCTTCTGTATCATCTTTATATATATATATATATATATATATATATATATATATATATCTGTAAATATAAAACTGTTCTAGAATAAAAACTTTATTGAAAAGAAAACATTGGGAAAAGTTCAGTGAGTAAAAGGGTATTCAAATAGTTCAAAGATTCACTGCATGAATTGCTTTTTCTTTACAGGAGGAGGGAAGGTACCTTTGTGGTGGAGAAATATAGAAGATAATGCTTTAATCAAATGATCGCATTTTTCATTGCCAAATATTGAATATACACCATATGCCTCCAGATATGCTTCATGGAGATTAATACAGCATCACTATTTCTGACAAGAACCTTTAACCTGATTTCATTATGAGGATACCATTAGATAAATCCACATTATGTAATGTTCTGCAAAATAACTAAAATGTATGAGGTAGCTAAAAGCATTTTTAGCTGAAGGGCTTCAGATTAAAATTATTTAGTTTTTTACCTAACACAAACTGTTTCCATGGGGTGATTGGAAAGAGCTTGATAGAGTAAATGGCACCAGGGATACAAATCTAAGTATGAATTAGAGGGGTCAATTGGGCCAAGTAAGAGAACAGAATACATGTTATGGTTAATTGGTATATTACTGCGTAAGGAGAAAGAAAAAAAAAAACAAACCTTTCCTGACAATTTAGATCAGAGGAGTCAGAAATGAGCAGGCATAGTGTCAGTGATATAAAAATTTCACATTTGAAATTTACCTAATGCTGCAGCTGTTAATTCTAAAAAGGACTGTGATCAGAAGCTTTCTTCTACTTCAAGATCATTTATAAGAAATATTCAACTATTTTTCTCTATTTTTATCAGAGTCTATATACCTATAGATAAAGTAACCACATAAACAATTTTGGAGCATAAGACTTATTTTAAAATGGAAGAGGTTATCCCATGGATGGAGGAGCCTGGTAGGCTACAGTCCATGGGGTCATGGAGAGTCGGACACGACTAAGTGACTTCACTTTCACTTTTCACTTTCATGCATTGGAGAAGGAAATGGCACCCCACTCCAGTGTTCTTGCCTGGAGAATCCCAGGGACAGGGGAGCCTGGTGGGCTAACATCGGTGGGGTCGCACAGAGTGGGACACGACTGGAGCGACTTAGCACCAGCAGCAGCATTCATCGTTTTAAAAATATGTCTGACATAATGATTTTTAAATATATGAAATGGTTTTATGTTCATTTAGCAGGTAGATCAGTTAGAAATTCTTTTTGATGAAAACTTTAAGCATTGCTTTGCAATATTATTTTGTCTGCTTATGCCAAGTGATTTATAGCTTTTGACTCTGAACCACTTTCACTATTTGATCATTAATCCTAGCATCTTTGGTTACATTTTATAAAGTTAAGTAAAATGACAAAAGTGTAATAAAGTTCTGTAAAGGGACAAATATATAAAGACACTATGTTTATGCTTTTTCTTATTTGTTTTTTAGTATTTTGGATTTCAGTAAATCTCTTAGAAAACCCATATTTAGTATACATATACTGTAAATAATTCAAATCCTGGAAAGCAACTAGGTTGCATTCTTACCATCAAGCCCTGCATTTGTATTGCTGCACTTGAAGCCAGTTTCATTCTTTTTTCTGGCTCTGTGATCTCTTTTCTAGCACCTCAGTCCTGTAAATTTCTGGCAGAGGCTCCCTAGAATGGGTTGACTGTGTTATTTGACAGCCTCAAGCTTTGCAGGCCCCCTGTGGCTGGTTATAACAGGCAATTGCGTAAGGAGAAAAATACAGTTTGCCAGCTAGTACTGAGGAGAGCCATAACACAGACACCTTGAGACTCATATTCAGTTAACCTTCTCTGCCTCCAAGCTTTTTCATAACAAAACCACTGCCGTCTACAAAAGTTATAGTCAATTCAACAAATATTTACAGAGCTCCTACTGTGTGTGGGGTGGGCACTCTGCTAGAGTAAGGAGGCTAAGAGAAAAGGGAATGGAGGTGACTGATGAAAAGAAGGGGGGAATCTTCAAGTTTGAGCTTTGGAGTTAACTAAAATGAATTCAAGTCATTTTAACTTTTCCCTCATTGGCCTGTGACCTTAAGCAAGTTAACTCCTGAATTTTTTTTTTAAATTTTCATTTGGACAGAGCTAAAGAGAATTTTTTAAAGGTAAATTTAAGTATGCAACCACATTTAAATTTTATGTCAGTAACAAAAGTTAAAATTAAATACAGTAAATAAATGTAACAGTTTAAATTCTATACCTGTACCTTGTAAGTGACGAGAATAAAAATTGAATATAACTAGTTCTAGGGAGCAAACCACAGTTGTGGAAACACAGGTAAAACTTGCTGAGAAGAGACATTCAGTTACTCTGCACCAGGTGGGGATCAAAAGTTCAGGTTGTCTGCTGGATCTGAGTTATGTATTCATAGACAGGTTAGCTACAGAGTGCCTTGATGGCATGCCAGAACAGAATATTGCATTCATTCATGGAACTGCAATCTAAGTGGGGTCATCAAAAACTTAATAGCAGATTATAAAAGGATACAGGATGAAATGTGTTAAAAAGGGACGCAAACCACACATAGCCAGAAAACTAGAATAATTTATCCGAGCTAAGTTGGGTGGTGATAACAGGAAAAGTTTCGTAGGAGAGGTAGCGTTGAATTGGGCCTAGGGATGATAGTGGTGGCATCAGAGGCAGTGAATGGGAAACCTGAATAGCGTTAACCATGTGAGAGCACAGGGAATGTTACAGAAACACAAAAGTATTATAGAAATTATGAATACACCAGAGGGTTGTAGTATATGCGTGCCGTTGGTGATGAGTTTATAGTTAACAGAGGGCAGAAGAAGCTGCATAACTAATCTAGGGAGAAAGTTTGAACAAGGAAGAAAAATGAAGCCTGAGGACTTAACCCTGGAGTATGCCAGTATTTGGAGTTTGGGAAGAGCAAGTAGATCTAGCAGTAGACAATGAAAAGAAGACATCTATGTAAATGTTCTCATCGGGTCAGTTAAGTCGCTCAGTTGTGTCCGACTCTTTGCGACCCCATGGACTGCAGCATGCCAGGCCTCCCTGTCCATCACCAACTCCCAGGGTTTACTCAAACTCATGTCCATTGATCAATGATGCCATCCAACCGTCTCATCCTCTGTTGTCTCTTTCTCCTCCTGCCTTCAATCTTTCCCAGCATCAGGGTCTTTTCCAATGAGTCAGTTCTTCGCATCAGGTGGCCAAAGTATTGGAGTTTCAACTTCAGCATTAGTCCTTCCAGTGAATATTCAGGACTGATTTCTTTTAGGATGGACTGGTTGGATTTCCTTGCAGTCCAAGGGCCTCTCAAGAGTCTTCTGCAACACCAGAGTTCAAAAGCATCAATTCTTCAGTGCTCAGCTTTCTTTATAGTCCAATTCTCACATCTGTACATGACTACTGGAAAAACCACAGCCTTGACTAGACGGACCATGTTCTTATAACAAAAACAAAATTGTAGCCCTATGTGGTGGGGGATGTTAGCTAGACTAATTGTGATCATTTTACAATACATGCAACTATCAAGTCATTATACTGTCTCCTTGAAACTAGTATAAAGTATGATGATTATACTTCAGTAAAAGAAAAAAAGAAGATATCTATGGGGTAGAAAATGAGCTAGCAAGGTATGGAAATTAAAAAGGCAAGATGAAAGTAACCAAGAATAAGCATTCATCATCTGTATCAAATACTGCTGAGATTTGAGTAAAAAGGAGACAGATATATAGCTGATAATGGACCTAGTATGATGCATGTCTTTGGTGATTATGAGTTATTGGTGAATGGATTGGATGGGGCTGAAAACCTCCACTAGTTTCTTGAGAGAACAGAGTTGAGGAATTGAAGACAGGCAATATTGATAGCTTTTCTAAGGAATTTTGTCATAAAATTGTTTTTTATTTTTATCTTAAAGGCTAGCACAGAAATGTGGCTGTGAATGGAGGGAAGAAGATTCAGTCAAAGCTTCAGAACTGGAAGCTTCAAGTATGAGAATCAGGAGGTTTGATAATTTTCTTCCCTGTCCTGTGGCCAGCGTGGGATTTTATTACACATAATAAAACCAGCACCTGGAACAAATCAGGGAAGGCAACTGTGCAGACTTCTGACTGGTTAGTCCAATCACATGCCAGGATGTTTCTAATGAATCTTTCCTTATCCTAAGTTAATTAAAGTGGAATTTGTGTAATCTAAATAAGCCTGGATGTAATCTAAATAAGTAGTAAAATATAATCAGCTAAACTTCGCAATATTAACTGTGGGATGTCAAAAACATCAGCAAATTTTGGAGATTCAGACCTGGAATTCATTAATAAGCTAAAAACTATAGTTTCCTAGTTTGGAATAGAGAGGACATAGTGAAATCATTAGTCAAGAAGGAGAATTGCTCAGTTTGTATGCCCAGGCATGGTAGGAGTATTTTAAGTATGTTTATAAAAACAATATTGTAGAATATATACATGTGAAGAACAGCTGAGTAAAGTCCATGGAAGAAAATTTCAAGAAAGGTATTCCAAGATGTGAAGGAGAACCAAAAATGTAGTGTCATATGGCTCTAAGGAGTGGTTAAGTATTTTAGGGAAGCAATACATTGCCAATTGTGTCCATTGTTTTCAAAGAGATTAATTATGATAAAACCAGTGGGCTTGACAGTGAGGAGCTTTGAGAAAGCAATTTCAATTTAAATAGTAGAAATGAAAGAGGGATAAGATTATCATGTTAATATGTACATGGACAGAGAGGAGATAGCAAGGGAGAAGTAATTTAAGTGAAAGACAGAGAAAGATGGTAACTGGAGGGAAAACTCAAAATGAAAGAGAAGGATCTTAAGTAGTATTGATGGCGGAGCACATTTGATGACGACAGGGGAGCCGGGGAGGAGGAGACACTGAAAAGCAAACAACTAATGGATACAGCAAGGATACAAAGGCCAACATGGGAGAAAAAGAGTTAGCATTAGATGTCTCCATTGCTTTCCTTCAAATAATTTCATCAGTACCATCTTTCTAGATTCCATATATATGCGTTAGTATATGATGTTTGTTTTTCTCTTTCTGACTCACTTCACTAACACAATACTGTAAAGCAATTATCATTCAATTAAAAATAAATTAATTAAAAAAGAAAAAGGATGAAGCAGCATTATATGTACTTACATGGAACAATCCCAGGTATATAAAACTTTAAGGAAATGAATAGTGCATGTAATATTTTTGTTAAAAATAGTATATATTTCAGAATGAAAAGTTAAAAATTATTTTAAATATTTATGGGTATATATGTATGTGTTTGTGTGCATGTGTATGTTGTGCTTCTGTGTGCATAGACTATCTCTGAGAATAGAAACAAGGAACTAAAAACATCTAGGGAGAGGGGTTGGGTGGACTGGACATGGAGGTTAGGAGATGGGAGATTTACTTTTCTGTGTTTACTCTTTGGAACATTTTACTTTTATAATTGTGAGCTACTGGGTCAAACAATAAACAGATTAAAATCTGGGGTGAAAATTAAAAAAAAAAGTTAGTATTAGAATAAAGGTAAGCCATGTCTTTGTTGAAAATAAAATGACAGGAAAAAATGCAGAAATATTTTAGGTGAAAAGTGGGAAATTTATGTTTTGAAAATGATAACTAAGAGGAAAGGGGCCAGATATAGAGAAATAATGATAAGGCAATAGGTCAGTCAAAGGAGCAAATAAGGTAGATAATTATCCAGAAATGAATAAACAATGCTACTTCCTTCTGCCACTTCTTCCATTCTCCCCCTCCTTGTTTTACGAGTAGTTTCATATATATTAAACACCCAGAGTCTGTACCATCAAAGGGTAGACGAATAAAAGAACAAAAATACTGGATTTTGCTTTGGTATCCAAGAGGATGAATTTGGATTACACACCACAGAGAACACTTTGCTTTATCAACACAAGAATCAACCTTTCCAGAATGTTTTCTTGGTATACAAGCAAGAACTGAGGACTGTTAATTAGCTGGTGGAAGTCTTTCTGTAAGAGATGATTGGTTTTAGAGGACATAGGTAGTTTCTACAGGGTACCCAACCTTGTGTTGCCCTACCCTTGGATTAGAAAGGGTTTCCCTTAAGAACCATCATCCTCCTCTACAACAGAGACTTGAGATACCAGAAATACTTGCTTCAGAGTATTATAAATGAATATGCACATACATAAATATACCATTCATTTACAAGTTGTGGATCACCTTCAAGTTTACTGCTGGTTCTTCATTTGAACTCTGCATCAACAGGAAAACACATTCACTCTGTAGCCTAGGACTCTGATACATTGAGACATTGTAATTGCTCTGCATTCCTGAGTAATCATTTTCTGATGGGTTTATTGCCACCTCTGTCTTATCAGGGCATGGCACTGTTATGGACCCTAGTGATAAATTACCCTTTGGAGAGGGATAAGACAGTGCCACTTTAACAAGTGCAATAAAACACTTTTTATATTGGGAGAGTTCAGAGCATTTTCCATTCATCATACACCCTCAGTGATTTTACACAGATTTTACACTGTTGATTAGCTCATTAGTGGGGTTAATTGGATACATTAACTGGCAGAATTGCAGCTTGACTATGAACCAGAGACTGCAGCATTATAAATGACAGACAAACCGCAGACATGCATGACCAGCCTGAAGGAAGTTCTTCTCTTTGATTAACTTTCATTAGATTTTAATTTTTCCCCCTCCCCACTCCTGTAATTGGCTCCACATGAATATTTACTATGGGTTGGATAAGTGAATAGATGGCATGAATACATATTTTCAATATCTCCTCTCTTTCTACTATAATTTTCCTGAAAAATAATAAGAAAAAAGAGCAGTTTAGGAAAATGATGGAAATAGTCTCCAGGAAATCCATAAATGAATGTCTAGAAATTCAATAAATTCTCCTCTTTCAAAAACCGTACTTTTACGAATCCTTGATAATACATAGTGTGATTAATTGTTCCCTCATGGACTGCATGTCAGTATCATGGGGAAGCTTTTAACGATACAGATTCCTGGACTATACAGCAACCTTATTAAATAAAGACCTATAAAATAGACCCAGGAACCTTTAAAATTAACAAATTCCCCAGCTGATTCTTACACAGTGAGTTTTACATTGTGGTTAGAATAGCATGTTAGTTTGTACTGAACACCAAGCAGTGTGAAATATGCACTTAATTAAATGACTATAAATGGATGTGATACCATTTGGAGAAAGGCCAAGGTCTTTTTAAGAAACAATAGAAAATGATGCAGGATACAGGATGTTTGGGGCTGGTACACTGGGATGACCCAGAGGAATGGTATGGGGAGGGAGGTGGGAGGGGGGTTCAGGATGGGGAACACATGTTCACCCGTGGTGGATTCATGTTGATGTATGGCAAAACCAATACAATATTGTAAAGTAATTAGCCTCCAATTAAAATAAATAAAAATTAAAAAAATAAAAGTTTTATAACTTTAAAAAAAAAGAAAGAAAATTTTTTCTGTAGTTCAGTTTCCTACCAGACTCAGGCTTTAAGTTTGTTGAAGTCTTTCTGAGTCTCTTCTCCCATCTTTCTTTAACTTTTTTACTTCTACTAGTTGTGATTGTCTTTATGAAATTTTTAGTTTTATTTCTTTCCTGAGAAATTGTGTTTGTTGCAGTGGAAACTATAAGTATAGAAACAATGTGTAATTTACCTATGTTTAATATAAGATAGTGGTTGGCAGTGGAAAGAACTCTAGACTCGGAATGTGGACCTGGGCTCCAGTTTCAGTTCTGTGCTCTGAGTGCTGTCGCGTTCGACTCTTTGTGACCCTGTGGACTGTAGCCCACCAAGCTCCTCTGTCTAGGGGGTTTCTCCAGGCAAGAATACTGGAGTGGGTAGCCTATCCCTTCCCCAAGGGATCTTCCTGACCCAGGAATCAAACCAGGGTCTCCTGCATTGCAGGCAGGTTCTTTACCTGCTGAGCCACCATGGAAGCCAGCTCAGTTACTCCCTTTTTAGACACCTTGAGAAAGTTTCAAATTCTCTGATTCGCATTATGATTCTTAAATTGGAAATCAGTCATATCTGATAGTAGGATCAGGAAAAGATCAGCTCCAAAGGAGGGGGAGGCAGCTAGTTCATTAGGCAGCTAGTTTGCAAAGCAGCCGGTACAAAAGAAAAGGAAGGAAATTTCATGTGGACAACATGTGCAGACTGTGTGGAGCACAAGGATGTTGGGATTGCAGGAAACTTGGTGATGGTTATAGGTAATTCACTCCTACCTGCTGCTCTTCAGGCAGAGAGGAACAGGCATGAAGCAGACACTGGATGAGAAGAAGGCAGAAGATAAAATAATTATTTGTAGTTGTTGGGGAAAAAAAGCATAGGAAAAGAATGGGGAGGAAAAAATAAAAACAGAAAGCTTTGCCTGTGAATTCTAGGAGAAAAGAAAACCAGGAGGGCTTGGGAGAGAGAGAAAAATCTCCCTGTTTGATGTAACAGGGAGAGAGAGAAAGGACTGTTATTAGGAAATCTACATTAAAAATGCATGGAAGTGATTACCAAGTTACTGCCTAGTTGGGACTTTGATAAAGGATTTAATGAACTGAACCCAAAGGCTGCGTTTACAGTGACTCTAAGTTCTGGAATTGAGTATTGATTTACATTCCATAATAAAGCTCTTATTATAAAAAATGTTTCAAGAGAATAAAGACTGTAACGACGGTGTTCTCGGTGGTTTTCGGTAGGTGTGAAGTAAAACTTCTAAGACGTACTGTGACTTTTGTGACCAAGATACTGTAATGTGTTTAGGTGGCCTTGAATCCAGAGACAGTAGATCAAAAGTCCCACATGTCAGTGACACATATGTTTAGGAAACTTTAGGTATCTGGCATGTCATTACTTTTCAGAAAAAAAATAATAGTGTTTGTACTATTTTGGAGGGGGACCCTCAGGCGCTAATTTTACCTTTTTGAGTAATTAATACTTTGGTTTCAGCTACCTTGATGAACTTTTTGCTAATAGCAACCCCCAAATATGGCATTGCTCTATCTTAAAACTCAAAAACTAAATAGTTTCTAAATATATTCATTTAAAAATATTCTCTGTGCTATGAGAACCAAATAAAATATAATACATTAAATAAAGCTCTTCCTGTTCAACTAGGTCTCTTTCTTTTCTGAACTTCTGTAGCATGCTGTGCATGCACCTTATGAGGTACTTATCTTATTTTACCTTCTGTCCTAGTTATTTGCACATGAACTTTATCTTCCTTCCTAGATGACCTGTTTCTGGAGGACAGACATGATGTTTAATAAAATGTAGAATAGACACATAGTTAATCATTGTAATTCTCATGATATACATAAAGATCTGTTGAGAACAAAGGTATACCAAGCAGATGACAGAATGAGACAGACATTGATTGCAGTTTCCCTCAGAGTTCATATACTGAACTCAATGGATCTCACAGCTTGGAGCAAAAGTTGTACATGTAAACTTAATATTGGAGTAACTATTTTTATATCTTAGTAGAGTATAGAACAACTGGAAATAAAGGTCAATAAAATGCATATTTTGAAAGTTATTGGAACAGAGAAATAAAATATTTTGTAGAATATACTATAGATTATTCTTGATCATGCCAAGAAATGAAACTAACTTTAAGGCAAATCGACTAGACACAAATTAAACAATGTATTGAAATGAAATCACAAAGTAAAACGAAATATATGTTTAAATATGCATAGTATCAGATCAGATCAGATCAGATCAGTTGCATAGAATAGGAGAGGATATTGCTTTAATATTGTTCTGGAAAGCAATTGAGAACCAATGAAGAGGGTTAAAGAGCAGAAAAATGTTGGAAATACATTTAGAATGTGGACAAAGTATCTCATCTTTTTATTTCTCCAGTCACAACTCGAAAAAGCCTTATTGTTCCCTGTTTTGTACAGTGGAGTTCAGAGCTTATACCTCCTGATTTTGGCTAATGTAGTACATAAGATGATCACCTAGGTCAGAAAGAGCATTGGGAGAAGAACTCTGCAAGTGAGTGGGGGCTAGAAATCATTCTGTTGCTTTGTACCTTCCCTGGCACTGGGGTGGGCACTTTGGACATATATCACAGTTTTATTTATCTACTACATAATGTGACTTCCTTAGGTTCTGGTTCAGTGCACTCATTACTCACCAACATAAATATGAAGCTGTTCAGCTGGAGTCCAGTCACTGCTGAAAGTTATCATTAGTCCTCTCTAAATCCAGAATCTAGTCCACACTCATTTCTTGCTTCTGGCTGTGAAGTTACTCAAAACAGGATTAATCAATGAGTATCATGATGAGTATCTGTCTGACCAAATCTTGTCACATCTTGAGACTATGGCTTCATTTGGTCTACGTTGAAATAAGTGCCAATGTATAGTCTGTCATTATACTTGTTTAAATACCTATAATTTGGAGGAAAGTAGGTCAATGGGGTCGCAAAGAGTTGGACATGGCTGAACGACTGAAGTGAACTGAACTGAAGTCAATGGAAAATTAGCTAAAAAATTGAGTATATATTTTCAAAACAACATGTTCATTCACAAATCATTCATTCTATTTGTTCATCTTATTGAGAAAATATCCTACAAATTATTATAATAGTAATATATAGAAATAGAGCAGACTTATTATTGCTTGTTAGTATACGTAAAATATAAACATGGATATGTATTTTAAAGGATGATATAGGAAATCAAACTAGTACACTACAATATGAAATCTTAATCTTGTTTATCTGGAAATAACTTGCCTTTTTGACAACTTCATTATCAAGCATAAGCCTTTACCCATATACTGGGCACTATATAAATACTCGTTCCAAGAATAAGTGTGTCTGACCAAGAGAGAAGATTTTAGTAAGCATAAATAAAGCACAACAGTTCTGTACAGTAAATGAACAGTTGTAGCTGAATCAGAATCTAAAATGCAGTATTATTTTGAAAGCACAATCTACTGCAATGGAATATGTGAGGATACCCTCTGTTTAGTGCACTAGCAAGGGTTCATTAGAGAAACAGAACCAATAGGGTACAAAGGACAATTGATTATGAGATATTGGCTTGTGTGACTATAGAGCCTGAGAAGTCCCACGATTCTCTGTCGGTAAGCTGGAGATCCAGAAAAGCCAGTGGCTTAATTTAGCTCAAGTCCAGAGTCTAGAGAAGCAGGGCATTGATGTAAATCTCAGACCAAGGCCAGGAGATGATGAGATGTCCCAGTTGAAACAGAGGAAGAAAAAAGGGACACATTTCTTCTTTTGTCGACCTTTTTGTTCTGTTCAGACATTCAACAGATTGGATGATGCCCCCTCACAGAGGGTAGAGCTACATACTTTACTGAGTCAACAGATTTAAATGCATATCTCACCTGGGCACACTCACAAGCACTTCCAAAAATAATGATTAACCAGTTATGTGCATTCCCTGATCTAGCCAAGTTGATATATAAAAATTAATCTTCCAACTGGTTTAATGAAGTTAGTTATAGTAATTGAGTAACTTAGTTATTACTCAATAAGTTACTCAACTTAAGTTATTGCTCAGTAAATTACTCAACTTGCATCCATGGGGTCGCAAGAATCAGACATGACTTAGCGACTAAACCACCATGATATTATAATAAATTTCTACTCTTTAGTTGCTATGAGCTGTATATATAGCTTGGATAGAAAGGATCTTTGATGTTGAAAGCATGAACGATACTGCATATGTACAAGGCTCAATTTGGGAATACAGAGTGAATAAGAAGCTGTCTCTGCTCTTAAGTATTTATAATTTAGTAGATGCTCTTAGTGCAGAGAAATTCATACAAACTCAATGAAAACTGCCATTTGACAGTATTATCTATTGATAAGTAGGTATAAGTCAGTATGTGTACACACACACACACACACACACACAACACACACACACACACACACACTTGCAGTCTTCTGAGACACAGGAATTAGAATATCGAGTATAGCTGGATAATAATTCAGGCAGTCTTGAGACCAGACAGCCATTTTATGTATTTTCCACACCAGTGTTTTCTTCCAGAATTGTGAATGTCTGTCTTTTATTGCTGGTTCTTTGTTGCCCCAGATCATGGTGCCTCTTGAAAGCTGCTAGTGAATGAACAATTTGTTTCTATTCCCAGGATAACATCTGTAGGAAAACAACTCAGGCAGATATATTCACTTATGCTAGCAAATGCTACTTTTTATTTTTTTTTTTTATCTGCAGAAAGTCATTTGAGGCATGATTATGCAGCACCTGCTAAGATGTTGGCTGTTTCTTTCCCTTTTAGGAAGATGTGGTTCTGATGACCCTAATTGTACTGGGAAGAATAAGGGTAGTGATTAGGTGGTTATTGTCTCTCATTTGAAGGCAGATTTCTGGCTGAGATTTATTTTCAGGATAAAATGTTTATATAAATGAGAAAAATGCCATACTCACACAAATCCTTGAAATAAAATGGCACTTTTGCAGTATTTCAATCTGAATCTTATATTCCTCACAATAGATTCATCTCTGCAAAATGTCCAATCAATCCTTTCAACCCTTCTGCTATCATTCTAATTTAATTAAACACCTTTACAGTGAAATTACCATGTTTCCTGTGATAATTAAATTTATCTTGTATTCTGTTGCCTTAAATAATGAAAAATGTTTATTAAAAATGAGCTCAGTACTGAATATTTTAAGCTTTTCCTTCTTATCACTTTCACTATGTAAATATACTTTAACTGTTTAGCCCCTGAATTACTTAAATTCGCTTTGCCTTATTTGAAGCTACTGATCCCACCTTCATGACTCTTTCTATGATCTCATCTTATATACAATATCTTTCTTCTTTGAATTCTTCTCTAGACAGGTCAACCTTCTCATTTTGATCACATGCGCATAATTTGGCCTCTTTCTCATGAAGCGTCTTCTCATAGTAGTTAGCCATAGAGTTTCATTTTCTGCCCTTCTTTACCCTACTAAGTGTACCAGTATTTGATTTACCTAGACTCCCTATCTATCCCTTAAAGTTACATTTGTCCAGTAGAAAATTCCAGTGGGAGATCAGTGGATGTGAAGACAAAACTGCCTTTGCATTTAAATTTCTATCTCCTTTTGTTAGTCTGTTGTTAACAATGGCTGGTTGCTTTACTGTAAGCCATAGCTCCGGATGGGCTACACCTTCTGTAACTCTAAGTCTTGCCATGTCCAGAGAAACATATGTCACCAGCTGTTGTCCATTCTTAGGATTCTTCACCTTCTTTTTTGGTGTCCTATAAATGTGTCCAGACAACTGTAAAACATCCTTTTATTAAACTCTTTTTCAGTCACCTTATATGAGTATGCCATATATGTTTCTTGTGGGGATTCCATTAGATATAGTCTGCCCAACCCTAACCAACATCAGTAAAGACTGAATAAAGAACAAATTAAAAAGTAGGAAGTCTCAGTAAAGAAATAGAAGCCATAAAGTAGACCCAAATGAAAAAAAAATTTTGAAAAAATATGTTAACCCCTAGTAAAATTGGGTAAAGAACACACAGAATTTCTCTGTATTGTTTTTACAATAGCATGTAAGTCTAGTTATTTCAAAATCAAAAGTTGGTTTTAAAATATCTATTTTAGAAGGACAGAAACATTTACCTTGAAAGTATCGATATTTAGATAAAAAAAAGTCTTCAAATAATCAAATCATAATTTTTATTTTTCCTTATGACCTTTTAAAACAGCTTTATAGCTTTGTTTTACATATAAAAAAAACTTGCACATATTTAGCATATATGTATACAATTTGATGAGTTTGGACATATGCATACACCTGTGAAACTATCAACATGATCAAGGTAATAAACATAACTGTACCTCCATAAGTTTCCTCATGCTCCTTTGATTTTTTTCTGTGTATATGTGTTTTATATCACAGCTTTAATCACTAAATCACAGTATTGAAAATCACTATATTTGAAAATCCTTAACAATGTTCTCTATACCTGTAATCTAACTCTTAATATCTTTATAGTTTGTTCCTTTGGAAAATGAACATTCTCATGAAAAATAAATGACTGCTTTTATCTTTTAATTATTAAGCAATTAGCAGCAATGTTTTATGTAATAGGAATACTGATGGGTAGCCATGGATCAGACTAGTTAGGGGCTTATATGTATAATCTAGAATGGATTTGGGATTTTATTATAAATGTGAGTCAGATTAAGATGGAGACTCAGGTTGCAAATTAAGATTGCATGCATATAGTATATTATCTTTGTATCTGCTCTTGTCAAAAAATATTTTTTCATATTATACAATCTGTTCTCTGAAAAATCTTCATTCCTAACTTGATTTACCTAAATTACTTAAATATATTTTTCTCTACCTTCTAATAATAGAAGCATTCTCATATGTTCTTCTAATATGTGCTATTCTAAATTTAAATTTAGACCTTTAGTTAATTTAAATCAATTTTGTTGTATGTTATGAAATGAAAACCTTACATTTATTTTCTTCTAAATAAAATATCCAGCACCCTAACACCATTTTTGGAATACCATTGTTCCCTACTTGGGGCATATTATTATTACATTCATATTATTATTTTCACACAACTACTTTAATCAACTGCTTCACTTTCTATCATTTCATTAACTTCTTAGGCTTTTATTGTACAAATATCATGCTATTCTAATTAAAGAAGCTTGATAGGTAATGGACAGGTGTAGTTCAGTTCAATTGCTCACTCATGTCTGACTCTTTGTGACCCCATGAACCACAGCATACCAGGCCTCCCTGTCCATCACCAACTCCCAGAGTTTACCCAAACTCATGTCCATTGAGATGGTGATGCCATCTAACCATCTCATCCTCTGTCGTCCCATTCTCCTCCTGCCTTCAATCTTTACCAACATTAGGGTTTTTTCAAATGAGTCAGCACGTCACATCAGGTGACCAAAATATTGGAGTTTCAGCTTCAGCATCAATCCTTCCAATGAACACACAGAACTGATTTCCTTTAGGACAGATTGGTTGGATCTCCTTGCAGTCCAAGGGACTCTCAAGAGTCTTCTCCAACACCACAGTTCAAAGCATCATCTTCAGCTCTCAGCTTTCTTTATAGTCCAAATCACAACCATACATGACTACTGGAAAAACCATAGCCTTGACCAGATGGACCTTTGTTGACAAAGTAATGTCTGCTTTTTAATGTGCTGTCTAGGTTGGTCATTAATTTCCATCCAAGGAACAAGCGTCTTTTAATTTCATGGCTGTGGTCACCATCTGCAGTTATTTTGGAGCCCCCCAGAATAAAATCTGCCACTGTTTCCCCATCTATTTGCCATGAAGTGATGGGACCAGATGCAATGATCTTAGTTTTCTGAATGTTGAGCTTTAAGCCAACTTTTTCACTCTCCTCTTTCACTTTCATCAAGAGGCTCTTTAGTTCTTCTTCACATTCTGCCATAATGGTAGTGTCATCTGCATATCTGAGGTTATTGATATTTCTCCTGGCAATCCTTATTCCAGCTTGTGCTTCATCCAGCCCAGCATTTCTGAAGATGTGCTCTGCATATAAGTTAAATAAGCAGGGTGACAATATAAAGCCTGACGTACTCCATTTTGTATTTGGAACCAGTCTGTTGTTCCATGTCCAGTTCTAACTGTTGCTTCCTGATCTGCTTACAGGTTTCTCAAGAGGCAGGTCAGGTGGTCTGGTATTCCCATCTCTTTCAGAATTTTCCACGGTTTATTGTGATCCACACAGTCAAAGACTTTGGCATAGTCAATAAAAACAAAAATAGATGTTTTCCTGGAACTCTCTAGGCTTTTTGATGATTCAGTGAATGCTGTGAATTTGACCTCTGGTTCCTCTGCCTTTTCTAAAACCAGCTTGAACATCTGGAAGTTCATGGTTCACGTGTTGCTGAAGCCTGGCTTGGAGAATTTTGAGCATTACTTTACTAGCCTGTTAGATGAGTGCAATTGTGTGGTAGTTTGAGCATTCTTTGGCATTGCCTTTCTTTGGGATTGGAATGAAAACAGCTTTTCCAGTGTTATGGCCACTGCTGAATTTTCCAAATTTGCTGGCATATTGAGTGCAGCACTTTCACAGCATCATCTTTCAGGATTTGAAATAGCTTAACTAGAATTCCATCAGTTCCACTAGCTTTGTTTGTAGTGATAATTCCTAAGTCTTACTTGACTTCACATTCCAGGATGTCTGGCTCTAGGTGAGTCATCACGCCATCATGATTATTTGGGTCATGAAGATATTTTTTGTATTTTGTATTTTTATTACTTATTCATTTAAAAATTTTGTTTAGCAATTTCATATTTATTCTCCCATATACAGTTTAGAATCATTTTCAATAAAAAAGCCCTTTGTAATTCCAGCATTAAGGTGATTCTGTAATTAATGTAATCTGTAATTAATGTTGATATTAAACACAAATCTTTATGTGGCTTTATAACTGTTTATAATGTTATGCCTTTCCTCATTTATTTAGACATCTAAAAGAAAAGGTTTTGGTGACAGGATCATCCCAGTATTATAAAATAAGCTGAAGGGTTTTTCATGTCATTCTTCTGTGAAGTTTTGTAAAATATGAAGGGTTTGTCTGTCATCTGAGTGTATGTTAAAATTCACAAGTAAAACTACCTGGAACTTGTGTCTTTTACAGTCATGTACCTTTGAAAATCTTTTCTTCTAATGCTTTAGAATGTTGAATCTTTGATCTCTTCTTAGAGCAGTTATTATGATATATATTTTGCTAGAAAATTGTGAAAGTTGTCATGAATTAGCATAGAACTGTCACTTATAATAATTTAAATCCCTTTGAAGCCCACAGTTCTATCTTCATTCTCAACTCTAAGGTTGTACATATTAGTATCTTTTTTTTTTTTTTCCTGTCCTTTTTTACTCTTAATGAGAAGTGGTCTTTTTAAGAAAAGAGAAGGTGACTCTATTGAGAGTTTCATACTCATTTTTTTTTTACTTTAACTTAATCTAAACTTAATCATTACACTAAGGCAATTTTTAGTTTATGTTGCTTCTTCCCTTTTATAAACAATATGGCACATGTAGTTTCTTTTATTTCTGAAAAGGAAGCATTTAGATGAATATAATCAATTTCTTAAAGAAGCTTTGATAGGATATATTGTTTTTTATTGCCAAATTCAGACTTAAATTGAAAAAGTGGGGAAAAACACTAGACCATTCAGGTATGACCTAAATCAAATTCCTAAGATTATACAGTGGAAGTGAGAAATAAATTTAAGGGACTAGATCTGATAGACAGAGTGCCTGATGAACTACGGATGGGGGTTTGTGACATGTACAGAACACAGGGAGAGAGATAATCCCCAAAAAAGAAATGCAAGAAAGCAAAATGGCTGTCTGAGGAGGCCTTACAAATGAAGAGAAGTGAAAAGCAAAGGAGAAAAGAAAAGATATACCCATTTGAATGCAGAGTTCCAAAGTATAGCAAGGGGAGATAAGAAAGCCTTCCTCAGCAATCAGTGCAAAGAAATAGAGGAAAATAATAGAATGGGAAAGACTAGAGATCTCTTCAAGAAAATTAGAGATACCAAGGGAACATTTCATGCAAAGATGGGCACATAAAGGACAGAAATGGTATGGACCTAACAGAAACAGAAGATATTATGAAGAGCTGGTGAAAATACACAGAAGAACTGTACAAAAAAGATCCTAATGACCCAGATAATCAAAATGGTGTGATCACTCAACTATAGCCAGACATCCTAGAATGTGAAGTCAAGTGGGCCTTAGGAAGCATCACTACAAACAAAGTTAGTGGAGGTGATAGAATTCCAGTTGAGCTATTTCATATCCTAAAAGATGATGCTGTGAAAGTGCTGCACTCAATATGCCAGCAAAATTGGAAAATTCAGCAGTGGCCACGGAACTGGAAAGGTTCCAATTGCAAAGAAAGGTAATGCCAAAGAATGCTCAAACAGCCACACAATTGCACTCATCTCATATGCTAGTAAGATAATGCTCAAAATTCTCCAAGCCAGGCTTCAGCAATACGTCAACCGTGAACTTCCTGATGTTCAAGCTGGTTTTAGAAAAGATAGAGGAATCAGAGATCAATTGCCAACATGCGTTGGATCATTGAAAAATCAGGAGTTCAAGAAAAATATCTATTTCTGCTTTATTGACAATGCTAATGCCTTTTATGTGTGGATTACAATACTGTGGAAAATTCTGAAAGAGATGGGAATACCAGACCACCTGACCTGCCTCTTGAGAAACCTGTATGCAGGTCAGGCAGCAACAGTTAGAACTGGACATGGAACAACAGACTGGTTCCAAATAAGAAAAGGAGTACATCAAGGCTGTATACTGTCACTCTGCTTATTTAAGTTATATGCACAGTACATCACGGGAAATGCTGGGCTGGAAGAAGCACAAGCTGGAATCAAGATTACCGGGAGAAATATCAATAACCTCAGATATGAAAATGACACCACCCTTATGGCAGAAAGTGAAGAGGAACTAAAAAGCCTCTTGATGAAATTGAAAGAGGAGAGTGAAAAAGTTGGCTTAAAGCTCAACATTCAGAAAACGAAGATCATGGCATTTGGTCCAATCAATTCATGGCAAACAGATGGGGAAACAGTGGAAACAGTGGCAGACTTTATATTGGGGAGTTCCAGAATCACTGCAGATGGTGATTGAAGCCATGAAATTAAAAGACACTTACTCCTTGGAAGGAAAGTTATGACCAACCTAGACAGCATATTAAAAAGCAGAGACATTACTTTGTCAACAAAGGTCCGTCTAGTCAAGGCTATGGTTTTTCCAGTGGCCATGTATGGATGTGAGAGTTGGACTGTGAAGAAAGCTGAGTGCCGAAGAATTGATGCTTTTGAACTGTGGTGTTGGAGAAGACTCTTGAGAGTCCTTTGGACTGCAAGGAGATCCAACCAGTCCATCCTAAAGGAGATCATTCTGGGTGTTCATTGGAAGGACTGATGTTGAAGCTGAAACTCTAGTACTTTGGCCACCTGATGTGAGAGCTGACTCATTGGAAAAGACCTTGATGTTGGGAAAGATTGAGGGCAGGAGGAGAAGGGGACGACAATACATGAGATGGTTGGATGGTATCACCGGCTCAATGGACATGAGTTTGGGTAAGCTCCAGGAGTTGGTGATGGACAGGGAGGCCTGGCTTGGTGCAGTCCACGAAGTTATAGAGTCGGACTCAACTGAATAACTGAACTGAACTAATCGTTTCTTAAGAAGTCTCTTAATTTACAGATGATTTCCACTTTAAAATTTAATTTAATGTTAAGTTCTTTTTGTTAACTTCTGTGTTTTTGCATTAACATCTGAGAACATGGTCTCTAAAAATCACTATTTTTAACATCTACTGTGGTTATTACTCATATAGAAAATTTTTGTAAAAGCTCCATGGACAAAAGAGAGAAGAGTGTCTTTTTCTGTTTGTTGCTTCAGACATCATTTTTACTTTGGGTTTATGTTCAAGTTTTCAGATTATTTTTTCTACCCCTAAAGTGACAGATTATTAGAAAAAGCTACATCAGGCGGGACCACAGAGTCTGGATCAGATGCTCTGTAAAGTGATGTGCTATCCTCGTCACTCTTTCTAGTCCTGGAGCTACGCTGTGATTTGGATTATGTAATATGATTTTAGCTTCCTCCCCTTCTGTTTGAATTGATGTTCCTTTCTGTTGCTATTAGTGAACATGTTATTCAAATTCAAAATATTATTTTACTACTCTTTTCTATTTCAGATCAAATCTTATTAATAAGCCCAATTCCTACTCATTTTGTTTTTAATGCCCTTAAGGTATATATACACAGAAGCCTTCATGATTTGAAAGAATCGAGGTGCACAGTTAATTTATTGAGAGTTGACACGTTAAAGGTACAATGTTAAAAATATCTATAAATCAAAACTCATAAAGCACATTACCATTTTTAAACAGAAAGTCCCAAAGGCCACTTAGAGGGGCATGGATATGGGTGTTCTCTCTAAATGCCTTATATAGTTTCTTTTTAATATTTTCTACTTTGATATTTTGACAATAGAAAACCATACCATTATATGTTTGCTTAATAAAAACCATTTAAAACAATATGAGAAAAATCAATCTGAATTCAAAACCCATTGTGAAGTGCTATTATAATAAAACAGCTGTCTTTATATAACATAGGTGCCCCTGTTTAAGATACTTAAAAAAATGTACTACATCCATAAAAGGTAATGTAGATGTAAAAGTATTGATTTTTCAAAATATAAAGAGTAGGAAATGCATTATTGAGTGGATATAACTTCTAAGTGAAATCATATCCGAGTGAAAATTCAAGAATAAGAGTACATTTCTGGGTACTCTTTTATGTAATTTCATTCACAAACATCAGGAATGGTTACCAAGCTGCAGTCCTTCCCAATATCAAGCACACCCAGGACATCACACACACAAGCCCATGTATAATTGAACATGCTCACATATACAGTTGCACATACAGGACATCACCTGCACAGACACTTACACACAGACACTGCTATTGCGAAGTCGCTTCAGTCGTGTCCGACTCTGTGCGACCCCATAGACGGCAGCCCACCAGGCTCCCCTGTCCCTGGGATTCTCCAGGCAAGAACACTGGAGTGGGTTGCCATTTCCTTCTCCAGTGCATGAAAGTGAAAAGTGAACGTGAAGTTGCTCAGTCATGTCTGACTCCTAGCTAGATATCTCTAATTTGGGTGGCCTGTTAACAGATTTTTCCAGGCTGTAGTATGCATAAGAAAATTTTGAGGATACTTTAAAAAACATTTCTGGGTCACCAGACACACAAACACACTTCTTTGAAATAAATCTAAGAATCTGCCAACCCTTGATGTAACAATAACAGTAGAAATATCATTTGTTTTATTCCATTATTTCTAAAATTTAGTAAACTTTTAATCAACTTCCCCCACAAGGTTCCACCCATTTAAAGGAAGAGACTTACCACAAAGAAGGAATAGTATGAATGGAACTATGGAGACAATAAGTAACGTGATAGCACATTATGAGGGGCAAAAAATCTCTCCTCTCTTCTTCATTATCACCCCCTATCTCTGTCATGTTAAAAGAGATTACCTTTGTCTAAGAGATGTGAATGTTTCTAAATCTAATGCCCTCAGATCCCATTCACTTCCCTTTTCATCCAGAATAAACATCTGGCTGTGTTTTTTGAGAACATATTGATCATTTGTAGTGAGTTAAGGAATGTGATTTGAAGGACAGGGAACCGTAGCTTGCTACAGTTCATAGGGTGGCAAAGAGTCAGACACGACTTAGAGACCGAACAGCAACACTGAGAAGGAATGTGAGTGGCCTAGGATAGTGTTTTTTTTTTCCTTAAGTGACATTGTGTCATAGGCTTTTGTTAAAGGTAAAGAACTTAGGAGGGCCAGCAGGTCTGAGGGGAAGAAAAGTGGGTTCTGCCTTGGCTTTCTGAGTTTCAGATGACTATGATAATATTCATCATATAGACTTCCCTGGTGGCTCAGACGGTAAAGTGCCTGTCTACAATGTGGGAGACCCAGGTTCAATCCCTGGGTCATGAAGATCCCCTAGAGAAGGAAATGGCAGCCCACTCCAGTACTCTTGCCTGGAAAATCCCATGGACAGAGGAGCCTGGTAGGCTACAGTCCATGGGGTCGCAAAGAGTTGGACACGACTGAGTGACTTGACTTCACTTCACTTCATGATAATATTGGTGGTTATACATCCCCAATACAGTTGCCCATTACTTTCTTTATGCCCAGATGTTCTCTAAATTTTTATCATAATATCTATAGTATTTTCGGAGAAGGCGATGGTACCCCACTCCAGTACTCTTGCCTGGAAAATCCCATGGATGGAGGAGCCCTGTAGGCTGCAGTCCATGGGGTCGCTCAGAGTCGGACATGACTGAGCGACTTCACTTTCACTTTTCACTTTCATGCATTGGAGAAGGAAATGGCAACCCACTCCAGTATTCTTGCCTGGAGAATCCCAGGGACAGGGGAGCCTGGTGGGCTGCTGTCTATGGGGTCCCACAGAGTCGGACATGACTGAAGCGACTTAGCAGCAGCAGCAGCAGCATAGTATTTTACCTCACTTCACTTAGTTTACTAAATTTAGAGCCCTCAAAGTCAAGATATGAATGTTTTTAATTCACAGAATCTCATGCATTGTCTGATAAGTAATAAGTGTAATAGGAGGTATAATCAAGTTGTTTTCTTTCTCAAAATGTTTATGAAGGCTCAAAGGTCAAGAACAATATAGTTGTTTTCATTGCTCCATCATTCTAATGGTTCTAAACACTTTTGTAAGACGTGTGAAGAGATAGTAATAAGATATTACCAGCATTAATTCACTTCTCCTTTTCCTTATTGTTATTTTTATAAATGGGATTGGGGTATTGTATAAGAAAGGGTGTGGTAACTTTGGGGGAATGATTGTTGGAGTAATGTGACATTTGCTCTCCCTAACTTTTGGAGGAAGAAAATAAAGTACATCTCTGTCACCTCAGGTCAGGTGAATGGGGATTCAAGGAAATAGTTTGGAAAGCTTGATATGAGTCTTCTGAAGACTCTGGGATATTGAAGTCTGGTATCTTTCTCCTCTGTGAGAAGTAAAAGGTAAAAACACTTTGATTAATTATGTTTCAACCATCAAAATAAAGCAAGAGAGGACTGTGATTGAAGAAGCTACATTTCTTCTGGAAGTATTGCAAATGAGTGTGTTAGGACCTGATGAGATTTTGGAAGGTGATTGGCCTAGGGTCACCTAGGCAACAGTCCTAAATTGGGTAAGTGATTTCTATCAGAAGGATGAGTATGTGCAGACCACAGGCTGAGGAGGAATTGGTAAAAAAGGGAATGGATGAATGTCAAGAGGCTTATAGGTACAAGTTCCATTGGGAGGGTCTCTAAGGAACTCACAGAAATCCCATAAAAGAAGGCCAAAAGTTATTCCTTTGTCACCCTGACAGCACTGAAAACAAATTATGAGTTTACTAACTTAGTAGGTCTTTGCTATCTCTTATCTCTCTTGCAACCATCAGTTCAGTTCAGTTCAGTCACACAGTCATGTCTGACTCTTTGCGACCCCATGAATCACAGCACGCCAGGCTTCCCTGTCCATCACCAACTCCTGGAGTTTACTCAAACTCATGTCCATTGAGTCAGTGATGCCATCCAACCATCTCATCCTCTGTCGGCCCCTTCTTCTCCTGCCTTCAATCTTTCTAATCATCAGGGTCTTTTCCAATGAGTCAGTTCTACATATAAGGTGGCCAAAATATTGCAGTTTCAGCTGCAACATTAGTCCTTCCAATGAACACTCAGGACTGATTTCCTTTACTATGGACTGGTTGGATCTCCTTGCAGTCCAAGGGACTTTCAAGAATCTCTCCAAACACTGTAGTCCAAAAGCATTGATTGTTCAGCACTCAGCCTTCTTCACAGTCCAACTCTCACATCCATACATGACCACTGGAAAAAACCATAGCCTTGACTAGACGGACCTTTGTTGACAAAGTAATGTCTCTGCTTTTTAATATGCTGTCTAGGTTGGTCATAACTTTCCTTCCAAGGAGTAAGCATCTTTTAATTTCATGGCTGTAGTCACTATCTGCAGTGATTTTGGAGCCCCTCAAAATAAAGTCAGCTACTGTTTCCACTGTTTCCCCATCTATTTGCCATGATCTTAGTTTTCTGAATGTTGAGCTTTAAGCCAACTTTTTCACTTTCCTCTTTCAATTTCATCAAGAGGCTCTTTAGTTCTTCTTCACTTTCTGCCATGAGGGTGGTATCATTTGCATATCTGAGGTTAGTGATATTTCTCCTGGCAATCTTGATTCTAGCTTATGCTTCATCCAGCCTGGTGTTTCTCAAGATGTACTCTGCATATAAGTTCAATAAGCAGGGTGACAATATACAGCCTTGAAGTACTCCTTTCCTGATTTGGAACCAGTCTGTTGTTCTATGTCCAGTTCTAACTGTTGCTTCCTGACCTGCATACAGGTTTCTCAAGAGGCAGGTCTGGTATTCCCATCTGTTTGAGAATTTTCCACAGTTTGTTGTGATCCACACAGTCAAAGGCTTTGGCATAGTCAGTAAAGCAGAAATAGATGTTTTTCTGGAATGCTCTTGCTTTTTCAATCCCAGCAAACACAATCACAGAAAACTAACCAATCTAATCACATAGACTACAGCCTTGTCTAACTCAATGAAACTAAGCCATGCCATATAGGGCCACTCAGGATGGTCACGTCATGGTGGAGAGTTCTGACAAAATGAGGCCCACTGGAGAAGGGAATGGCAAGCTACTTCAGTATTCTTACCTTAAGAACCACATGAACAGTATGAAAAGGCAAAAAGATAGGACACTGAGAGATGAACTCCCCAGGTTGGTAGGTGCCCAATATGCTACTGGAGATCAGTGGAGAAATAACTCCAAAAAGAATGAAGAGATGGAGCCAAAGCAAAAACAACACCCAGTTGTGGATGTGACTGGTGATGGAGCAAGGCCTGATGCTGTAATGGGCAATATTGCATGGGAACCTGGAATGTTAGGTCCATGAATCAAGGCAAATTGGAAGTGCTCAAAGGAGATGGCAAGAGGGAACATTGACATTTTAGGAATCAGTGAACTAAAATGGACTGGAATGGGTGAACTTTACTCAGATTATCATTATATCTACTACTGTGGACAGGAATCCCTTAGAAGAAATGGAGTAGCCATCATAGTCCACCAAAGAGTCCGAAATGCAGTTCTTGGATGCAATCTCAAAAACAACAGAATGATCTCGGTTCATTTCCAAGGCAAACCACTCAATATCACAATAGTCCAAGTCTATGCCCCTACCTGCAACACTGAAGAAGCTCAAGTTGAACAGTTCTATGAAGACCTTGCGGCCATAGTAACCCAATAAAAGCCAGCACATGAGAGAGAGGAGAAGTGGTTTTCTAAGTATGGTCCCTGACAAGCAGCAGCAACAGTGCCATCAAGGAACTAATTACAAATCTTTCTTAGACCTCATCAGACTGACTGAATGCAAAATTTTCAGACTTAGAGACACCAACCTCTCTAATACACCATACAGTTGATTCATGCTGATTCATATGGGCGTGTGATAGCCACTGTGTTAAGAGAATGAAGAGGTGGGTGTCACACTGTGCTACACTTGTCCGTGGCAGGCCTGAGATGTAGAAGGAAAAGAACTCTCAAGCAGATCAATTGGACTTTTGGATAGGAAACGATTTTTAAACAACTGAAACTGAGGCTTACCCTTGCACCATAAAGGACTAAAGAACTGATGGGCCATGCTTGACAGAAGAGGAAAGAATGAGATTAGAGAGTGTGTTTGATAAGGAAAGGGGAAAAACAGAGTTGCTTTCTAATGTTTTCCCTACAGAGCTCAGTTCGTTCAATAAACTTGACAGGAATGTGTCAAATAAATGTGTTCATAAATTTGAGTAAACGCACAAGTCTGAAGCACAAATGAAAAGCAAGGAAGAGAAAATGATTTTGTTGTCTACTGCACATGGATGCTAGTTAAAGCCATGAGAAATGTGGAGATTTATGGAAAGGTCAGGAAACCAAAGACAGGAGTCTGGAAACCTCAGTATTTAAACAAGAGCTGGAGAAAGAAGTTATCATGAGATAGATGGGAAAAAATAAAAAAAGGATTGTTAGAGATGTTAAAGAAAAACTAAGAAAAGTAGTAAAATATGTGGCAAAGAATAAGATTTAATTATAAAGAAAATAACAAAAAAGAAAATGGACTGAGTTTAATTTTCTGTAGAGACTCAATAATACTAGATGTGAAAATGGGGATTAAGTTTTTTCCAAGAATCTTAGAAAGCAACTGAAGTGAGAAAAGTCAGAAGCTGGGGATTGGAGGTGAAAAAGGGAAGCATTTAATTCACATGAGTCAGAATGTGTGGATGTTTATATGTTTTAGGTTAACAGCCTTTAGACATAAAGATACGCAGAATTTAGGAACATGTTGTAGTGATACAACATGATCCAGAAGGATTAGAGGAAAGAAGGGATAATGGGCATCAATTAAATAGCTGGTTGTTTAAACAGAATTTCATAATGGTTCATTCACAACAGCAATTGAATGACTATTAATTATTGAAGTGTAGTATTTAGATAGTGGCATTAGGTTTCCTTAAGCTGATCACCTAAAGCAATAAAATTTAAATAATTCAAAACAGGAGATCTTATGCTACAAAGTATTAGCTAATTTCTTATTAGCCCATTCACATTGAATTTCAAGCAACGTCTACTGTTCCTGATGATATAATCCATCCCTGCCATTGACCTTTTGCTTGTTTTTTTTTTTTTTTTTCCTAATGGGACTAGGTGCAATAGAAGAATTATACCATCTTCCCATTCAGATCCATATGGCTTCCCTTTTTATGAGTATTTTGGGAATTGTATATCCTACTTATGATTGTAGTAAGGACTATGGCTGCTTGCATGGTAACTAAAAACTCTAATGAAATTATATAGAATTTTCGATCTTATGGTTCAAAGCTTTTGCTTACTCAGTCATCTACTTTTTAATTCTTTAAACAAGCAATTATTATGATACTGTTAGGTATGGTAACACAACAGGACACAGAACATACATACTCCTGCCTTTGTGGAAATTCAAGGGCCATGAGGAGGATGTGGGGCTTCCCTGGTAGCTCAGCTGGTAAAAAACCTGCCTGCAATGCAGGAGATCCTGGTTCAGTTCCTGGGTCATGAAGATCCACTGAAGAAGGGATAGGCTACCCAGCCCAGTATTCTTGGGCTTCAGTTGAAGAAGGAATCATAAAATGGTTAGTTGCCTGCTGGGATGAGGTAACTGCCTGATGTGTAGGTGTGCAGATAAGGGGCTGATTGAGGTAATGGGAGGGAAAGCTATAGAGGAGAGGTAGATAAGGCATGAGTCCAGGGGAATAGGTATCCTCATTTGACAGTAATGATATAAGTATTTAGTCAAGAGGAGTGAGTGCTCCAAGATGGCAGGTAGGACATCAACATAACACAAAGGCCTAGAAATCACACAGAACAGCCTAGAAGTAGCTAAATAGGTAAGAATTTACTGTAGTAATCTTAATAATAAGAGCAATGATGGTCTATATTTTACTCATAGCAAAGTGGGTGAGGAGAAGTAAACAAATATAAAGAAATGCATATTGAGCCAAGGCTACTGGTTGATCTTATCCAATAAAGAGAAAACCTTCTGCTCCTAATATCTTCCCACAATTGAATCGATTAGTCCAGGATGCTGTAGTAGTACCACTGCATTGCCTGCCTTGCATAAAGGAAATCAAGGATGAAATAGGCCTCAGATATATGGCTGGGTCTGGGAAATGGTCCCTCCATTATCATAATCTTTAGTGCAAAATACAGAGGGAATATTAAGAGAGGATACAGATCATATGGAAGATAGATCTGTAACTGCCACCCTTTGAGATTAGAAAGTGAATTAATGGTCTGATAGAGTGACATCAGTTGTCCCATGCACAAAGTCTGTCTGCACAGAGACACTGTTCAGTGTGGAAGCCATCTCACAAATTTCAGACACTGATGGGACAGCTTGTTCATAACAGGGGATTTGTGGGGAATTCTCTGATGGTCCAATGGTTAGGACTCCATGATTTCAATTCCGAGGACCCAGGGTTGGATTCCTGGTAAGGCATCTATGATCTCAAAAGCTGCATGATGTGTCCCTCTCTGCCACCACAAACTTTTTTATTTTTTTTAATGGGATTCCCTTTCTTATCAAGATGATGCATGCTAGTATTACCCATATAAAGTAGGAGAAAGTTACGAGAAACACAGTTTGGAATTTTTTTAGAAATCAAGCATATTCATATATGTATATTATTACCTTAGAGTTAAAATATCTTGAGGAATGACCAAGTTTAGAATATGGCTATGGAGATGGGTTTTTCAGGTGGAACAAATATGATGGTCTATCAGAATGTTGGGTCAAGGAACTGGAATTGCTGCATGTAATTTTTTATATGGCCATGTATTGACTCAGTATGACAGTAAGGATTTGAATGTAGTAAGATGAGAAAAGCTGGTAGCAAAGTTATCAGTGGAAAAGAGGAAAATGATAAGAATGAGGAATGAAAGCATGAGGAAAGGTAACTGGTTGTAGAGCCAACTGGATAGGCCTCCAAAAGCAGTGGAGTGATTTTTTCACATGAGAAATCATCAATAATGGCTTGGAAAAGCCACCAAGGAACCAAGACTACACCAATCTCAGCTATTACCTATGCAGCAATGTCAGAACGTGGTAAATTCCTCTTGAATGTTCTGCAAAGAAATCTGTTTCCACAAGGCCACAAATTAAAAGTGAGAGGATGAGACTGCAGTGGAATAGTTATCAAAATTCACAGTGGAGATATTTGGGAGCAAGATTAAGAAGAAATAAAGCATTGCATGTGTTTATTGCTAGAACATGACAGAATAACTTATGGAAAAATCTTACACCTTGAGTGCCGGCCAAGGGTTTCAAGGATATTGAAGACTGATAGATAGTAAACCTTGTGTAATAGTCTGCATTTAATAAGACACATGCAAAGAGAACACTATATAAAGTTGGTTGTAAAGACAACCATAAGTGTTGTTATATTGAAGTTGTGGAACCCACTCTGATAGGTCATCAGTTAAAGAACAGGTTTCAAAAGTGTTTGGAGTTTTATATGCCTTTAATAAGTTTATGAAGCCACTCAACTAGATACATGATTATAATACTACAAGGCAGATTTTCGTATGTGGAAAACTTTATCATATTTTATAGTCATTAACCACTACTTATCCTTATATGTAAACCATTTTTTTTTCACTCTTTCAGAGGTCATACTTTTGGTCAAGAGAATAGATATTCTAATTCTGTAACCACTAAAATTTTGCCTACGTAATTCTTTTTCTCTAGGTCAACAGTAAAAATGTGAATATTTAATTAATGTTAGTATATTGCTATATGATCAAATCCCCAACATCCATTGGATCATGGGAAAAGCAAGAGAGTTCCAGAAAAACATCTAATTATTTTTTATTGACTATGCCAAAGCCTTTGACTGTGGATCACTACAAAATGTGGAAAATTCTGAAAGAGATGGGAATACAAGACCACCTGACCTACCTCCTGAGAAATTTGTATGCAGGTCAGGAAATAAGAGTTAGAACTGAGCATGGAACAACAGACTGGTTCCAAATTGGGAAAGGAGAACATCAAGTCTATATATTGTCACCCTGCTTATTTAACTTATATGCAGAGTTCATCATGGGAAATGCCAGGCTGGATGAAGCACAAGCTGGAAACAAGATTGCTGGGAGAAATAGCAATAACCTCAGATATGCAGATGGCACCACCCTTATGGCAGAAAGCAAAGAAGAACTAAAGAGCCCTTGATGAAAGTGAAAGAAGAGAATGAAAAAGTTGGTTTAAGACTCAACATTAAGAAAACTAAGATCGTGTCTGCTCCCATTACTTCATGGCAAATAGATGAGGAAACAATGGAAACAGTGTCAGACTTTACTTTTTTGGGCCCCAAAATCACTGCAGATGGTGACTGCAGCCATGAAATTAAAAGATGCTTGCTCCTTGGAAGAAAAGCTATGACCAACCTAGACAGCATATTAAAATGCAAAGACATTACACTGCCAACAAAGGTCTGTCTAATTAAAGCTATTGTTTTTCCAGTAGTCCTGTATGGATGTGAGAGTTGGACTGTGAAGAAAGCTGAGCACTGAAGAATTGATGCTTTTGAACTGTGGTGTTGGAGGAGACTCTTGAGAGTCCCTTGAACTGCAAAGAGATCCAACCAGTCCATCCTAAATGAAATCTGTCCTGAATACTCATTGGAAGGACTGATGCTGAATCTGAAACTCAAAATTTGGCCACCGGATGCAAAGAAGTTACTCATTTGAAAAGACCCTGATGCTGGGAAAGATTAAAGGCGGGAGAAGGGGCCAACAGAGGATGAGATGGTTGGATGGCATCACCAACTCAATGGACATGAGTTTGATTAAGCTCCAAAAGTTGGTGATGGACAAAGCAGCCTGGAGTGCTGCAGTCCATGAGGTCACAAAGAGTAGAGTGGTACTGAGCGACTGAACTGAACTGTTATGATTATCAATTTTGTGTTGTTATAAAAAATAATTTTATAATTTATTCAATTTCTGACTTTCCAGAAATAATTTAAATAAAAAGTAGTTTAAAATATTGCAGTTTCAAGCATATTTGCTTTTTTAATATGTGGATTAAATTGATTCTAATGCAATTTCATATACAGTTAACTTTAGTATGTTTTATTTTTTCAATTAAAATATGGAGTTTGCCAGCATAGATAGAAAGGCTGAATGCTCACCATATGTACGTAATTCACAGTTCTCCCAAATACATCCTCCTCTTATCACCACGGTAACAGCCAGGTAGGTTGCTATTGGAATAACATCGTTGATGGTGGGTCCTTTTCTATAGAGTTCAGTAAATGATTGTCAGGAACTTGTTTTATGAGTTGACTTCTAGGCCAGATTAAGCCAGAGGCTATGATTTTTGCAGAACTAGGGTGCAATATATATATATTTGGGCATGAGATGATTCATTCTGTCACCTCAACTCATTCTAAATCCAAGAAACTTCAGAATTCTAGATAAATTCGTTTTGTGTATCCAGGGATGGATGGGAAAATTGGATTGTGCTCTATCATGACAGAAAAAATGAAGGAGATTTTGATTAAATTTCTTCAAATTTTATTCCCCAAAAAACTGCTTACCATCATCCCACTTGAATTATATTGAATGGAGGTCGATGTTTGAGCTGATTCTTAGGTAAACAAAGGAGACTAACTTAATTATCCACCTGAATTTTTTCTGCTATAGACATTGGATACAGAATACACGGCTATCCTTTCAGTGCCGTTCATGCCTTGTCATCAGGAAGGGGTGGATGTGCCTTCTCTGACACATCGTTAAATGTTGAATTTGTTCAACTTTTAAGTACAGTTGAATATTCTATTATTTATAACTCAATTAATTAACAATTTCCTTACTCATAGTTACATTATAAATAAAATATTTACTTGATGTGTTTAGAAATATGCATAGTTTTATTTGTATTCATGACAAACTATCCAAGCTGCTTTTCCAAGAATCCTGATGAATTGTGTTTAGCCTTAAGTTAGAGCAAGGAAAAAGATCATTTTTTTCAACTGATAAAAAAGTTTAAAAACATAAAAGCAGACTTAAAAAGGCAGAAATCATGCAACTCTAGAAATTACAGTGATTTTTTAAAAGTCATTCATACTTTTCAGAGGACTGCATCTTTTTGTTTTTTTTTAATCATAACTAAAGACCTTTCATTGCCAAGCATATCTGGTTTAGTAAAAGTCCTGGCCCAGCCTGAGTGACAAGTACATTCTCTCTTATACAGGAGCCCAGATTATTTGGTGGTTGGTAGCTTTACTAGAATCACTTTGGGCGGGAGAAGGTATCTCAAGAAAATTGAGCTTTAACTGATACTAATCAACAACTTATTTATTTATTTCTTATTGTTTTGCTTTGCTTTCTTGATACACCTCTCTCTCTCGGTCTCTGTCTCTCCCCCTGTCCCATACACATGTGCACACACATGCACACAAATTTTTTCCCTATATGTATTCACTTCCAAAAATGTCACTTTTCACAAAACTGACCTACTTATAATAGCAAACCAATTCACTAATTTGTCAGAGCCAACCTTAAAAGAATGTTTAGCTAAAGCCTACAAAGGCCAGTGTCACAAGGCTTCTTTTCTCCAAATCCAGTATCTTTAAGAAATGTTATGGATTTATGGAGGAATCAATGTTAAAACAAAAGTATTTCCCAAAATTATGATAACTGAATAACTTAAGTGATACAAGAATGGACATTAGAGAGGAGTTGCATGAAAGATCCTCATGCAAAAAAACAAGAGATACTTGGAATTAGTTATCAAACTCAGATTGGGCACATGAAATTGAAGCCTCCATTTATATTCTGAATCTGGAATTAGTCCATGTCTCTCTGTGCCATATTCATTAATCAATCTACTCCAAGTCAAGTTCAGGTTAAGTGCAGCCAAATCCAGCCTAGATCAGACAAGCCAGAGCCAGAGCTTACTTGCAGACTCCTGAGCATGAATATAAACACTTGTTTTGTAAGGCACTGAGATTCTGTAGTTGTTTATTGTAGTGGAAATGAAGAGGAAAGACTGAGCTTACTGTCCAATTCTCCAGTCTAAAACATTCTAAGATCCTAATTTTCTATTCCATTAGTCACAATGCATGAATTAGTGTAGATCTTGACCCCAGGCCATCACTCCTTTTAAGCAAAGTAGTAAAGAAAATGTAATGATTGAAATTTTTGCCTAATCAGAGAACTTCCCTTTTGTCCTTAGGGATTTCTTATTAATGAGGCTGTTATATTCCAGTTGCCCTCTTGTTGCTGTCGTCTGCATATTTTCAGAACCATCTGTAGTTTGGGCAAGATATTTTGCATTGCTTAGTTAATTAATCTGAGGTACTCTTCTGATTTCAGTAGTTGGTGATGAGGAAGTGGTATGTATTCAAGGCACTTAAGAAATACTAACTTGCTAATACACTGTTCCTTCCAACGCTGCCCAGGCCTCCCTTAGATGTGCCAGGTTTCTCTGATATCAGAGGGTGGTTATGCATTCCCAGTTTCACAGCTCAATGAATCAGGGAAGGTTACATCCATGTTACCATCTTAGATTTCATGTTCACAAGGGTAAGTATGCTCTCATCCTCAAAGCTCAGTGATGAATCATAATCTACTCCTCAAACCATATGCAAATCCTTTAGATTGAATTCTTTAACTATTATGATTTCATTTTACTTATTCCAGATTTGCTTTATTTGAATTTATGTTATGTTTGAATTTATGTTGTCTTATAAATAGTGTGAGGAGTATGGTATGAGGAGAAAGGTTAATTCATTTCCATAGGGGGAAGCACATCATTTTCAGTTTGATGAGGCACAATTATAAAGGACTATTCTCAGGGATTGGGAAGTTGGAACTTTTCAATGCTCTTCAGTTCAGTTCAGCTCAGGCATGCAGTGTGTCCAATTCTTTGCAACCCCATGAATCACAGCACGTTAGGCCTCCCTGTCCATCACCAACTCCCGGAGTTCACTCAGACTCATGTCCATCAAGTCAGTGATGCCATCCAGTCATCTCATCCTCTGTCGTCCCCTTCTCCTCCTGCCCCCAATCCCTCCCAGCATCAGAGTCTTTTCCAATGACTCAGCTCTTCGCATGAGGTGGCCAAAGTACTGGAGTTTCAGCTTTAGCATTATTCCTTCCAAAGAAATCCCAGGACTGATCTCCTTTAGAGTGGACTGGTTGGATCTTCTTGCAGTCCAAGGGACTCTCAAGACTCCTCTCCAACACCACAGTTCAAAAGCATCAATACTTCAGCGCTCAGCTTTCTTCACAGTCCAATGCTCACATCCATACATGACCACTGGAAAAACCATAGCCGTGACTAGACGGACCTTTGTTGGCAAAGTAATGTCTCTGCTTTTCAATATGCTATCTAGGTTGGCCATAATTTTCCTTCCAAGGAGTAAGCGTCTTTTAATTTCATGGCTGCAATCACCATCTGCTGTGATTTTGGAGCCCCCCAAAATAAAGTCTGCCACTGTTTCCACTGTTTCCCCACCTATTTCCCATGAAGTGATGGGACCAGATGCCATGATCTTTGTTTTCTGAAGGTTGATCTTTAAGCCAACTTCTTCACTCTCCTCTTTCACTTTCATCAAGAGGCTCTTTAGTTCCTTTTCACTTTTGGCCATAAGGTGGTGTCATCTGCATATCTAAGGTTATTGACATTTCTCGCAGCAATCTTGATTCCAGCTTGTGCTTCTTCGAGCCCAGCTTTTCTCATGATGTACTCTGCAAAGAAGTTAAATAAGCAGGGTGACAATATACAGCCTTGACGTACTCCTTTTCCTATTTGGAACCAGTCTGTTGTTCCATGTCCAGTTCTAACTGTTGCTTCCTGACCTGCATACAGGTTTCTCAAGAGGCAGGTCAGGCGGTCTGGTATTCCCATCTCTTTCCGAATTTTCCACAGTTTATTGTGATCCACACAGTCAAAGACTTTGGCATAGTCAATAAAGCAGAAATAGATGTTTTTCTGGAACTCTCTTGCTTTTTCCATGATCCAGTGGATGTTGGCAACTTGACCTCTGGTTCCTCTGCCTTTTCTAAAACCAGCTTGAACATCTGGAAGTTCACAATTCATGTATTTCTGAAGCCTGGCTTGGAGAATTTTGAGCATTACTTTACTAGCATGTGAGATGAATGCAATTGTGCAGTAGTTTGAGCATTCTTTCCTTCTAAACCAGATGATCAGTCTTACAGTTTTCACCTAGGAGCCAAATGTCAATAAAATTTACCAACTTCCTCAATCAATCTCTTCATACTATTTTCAACAACAGGTAAAAGCAGCAAGCTTTTCTTTCATTATTGTCACATAAAGGTTCTAAAAGATAAACATTTCAAATTTTAGTTTGTTTTTTCTTTATTTTAATTTTAATTTTCAGCTTTGAATGCAATCTTCATTTCTTTAGTATAAATAAAACTTTTCTCATCTCCTTTGTATTGCTCTATCTTAACAGTTGCTTAGTCTATGAAAACTTTACCAAAAACTTACTATGAGACCTCATGGAATAGATTGATTAATGCAGTTGGCACTGAGACATGGACTAATTCTAGCTAATTCAGAATATAAACAGAGACTTAATTTAATGTGCCAAATCTGAGTTTGATAACTCAGATTAATGTAATTCAAATGTAATTCAAATATGAGTATTTCATGAGGATCTTTTCTGCAACTTCTCTCTAGGGTAGTTTTTTTTTTTTTTTTTAATCACTTAAGTTGTTCAATTATCATAAACAAACTCCAATTTTTAAACAATAAAAAGGATTAAAGGAAGATTTATTTTAAGAATTGGGTAGCTCAGAAAATCAAAATCAATCAGTATAGTAAGTTCTTAAGAACAACAGAAATGGGCAGCTTGAGCAGGTCTTCAGAAGGTACTTTGGAGAACGTCTTTTCAGGACAATGCAGTAACAATTTAGTTCCAACCACTTCATCCCCATGTGTATCTGGAAGAAAATTCTGAACTGAGTCATGGCCTTATATAGGAGGAGGAGGTCTGATAAGCATGCTCATCAGAACCTTTGGGAGTGGAAGAAAGCTAATCCTAATGTAATATTTGTGGTTGTCTTTGTTGTTCAGTCACTCAGTCACATCTGACTCTTTGCAGCCCTATGGACTGCAGCACACCAGGTTTCCCTGTCCTTCACCATCTCATGGAGATGCTGAACTCATGTCCATTGAGTCTGTGATGCCATCCAACCATTTCATCCTCTGTTGTCCTCTTCTCCTCCTGCTTTCAATATTTCCCAGCATCAAGTGAAAGTCACTCAGTTGTGTCCAACTCTGTGTGACTCCATGGAGTCTGTCCATTTAATTGTCCAGGCAAACATACTGGAATGGGATGCCATTTCCTTCTCTAGGGGATCTTCCCAACCCAGGGATTGAAGCCAGGTCTTCCACATTGCAGGCAGATTCTTTACCATCTGAGCCACCAGGGAAGCCTTTCCAACATCAGGGTCTTTTCTGTTCAGTCCGCTCTTCTCATCAGGGGGCCAAAGTATTGGAACTTCAGCTTCAGCAACAGTCCTTCCTATGAATATTCAGGATTGATTTCCTTTAGGATGGATTGGTTTTATCTCCTTGCAGCCCAAGGGAGTCTCAAGAGTCTTCTCCAACACCACAGTTCAAAGGCATCAATTCTTCAGCTCTCAACCTTTTTTATGATCCAACACTTGAATCCATACATGACTACTGGAAAAATCATAGCTTTGGCTATATGGACCTTTGTCAGCAAATTAATGTCTCTGCTTTTTAATATGCTATCTAGGTTGGTCATAACTTTCCTTCCAAGGAGCAAGTGTCTTTTAGTTTCATTGCTAATGTCCGTCTAGTCAAGGCTATTGTTTTTCTAGTAATCGTGTATGGATGTGAGAGTTGGACTGTAAAGAAAGCTGAGGACTGAAGAATCAATGCTTTTGGACTATGGTGTTGGAGGAGACTCTTGAGAGTCCCTTGGACTGCAAGGAGATCCAACCAGTCCATCCTAAAGGAGATCAGTCCTGGGTGTTCATTGGAAGGACTGATGTTGAAGCTGAAACTCCAATACTTTGGCCACCTGATGTGAAGAGCTGACTCATTTGAAAAGACCCTGATGCTGGGAAAGATTGAGGCCAGGAAGAGAAGGGGCTGACAAAGGATGAGATGGTTGGATGGCATCACCGGCTCAATGGACATGAGTTTGGGTAAACTCCAGGAGTTGGTGATGGACAGGGAGGCCTGGTGTGCTACGGTTCATGGAGTCACAAAGAGTTGGACATGGTTGAGCGACTGAACTGAACTGATCTGAATAGTCACCATCTGCAGTGATTTTGGAGCCTAAGAAAATAAAGTCTGCCACTGTTTCCATTGTTTTCCCATCTATCTGCAATGAAGTGATGGGATCAGATGCCATGATCTTGGTTTTCTGAATGTTGAATTTTAAGCCAACTTCTTCACTTTCCTCTTTCACCTTCATCAAGAGGCTCTTTAGTTTCTCTTCCTTTTCTGCTTTAAGGGTAGTATTGTTAGGTAGTTAGAATAGGGAAAAGGAGTCCAGAAGAGTGGTGGCTAAAAGATAAGGAAGAGAAAAGCCCGCGAAAATAGAACAAAGGAGTTCTGAGGACCAGAGTGAAGACCTCAGGTAAAACAAACAACACTCCTGGCTGGCCCAATTTACATAGGACATGCCCAGGGGAAAAACATAAAAAGAGGAGCCAAAGCTAGCTCTCTGTCTCTCTCCCATGCGCTGGGGCACTCTTCTCTTTGAGTCTTTGGATGGATGTGCCCTCATACCTCGAAGATGGATTTTCCTGCTATCTTCTAAGTAAAATAGAGCTGTAACACTGAACTGTAACACTGATTTTTCTAAGAGCTATAACATGGTCCATTTGAGACCTGAGAGCTATTACACGATCTGTTCAAGACCCAAGAGCTGTGACACGCCGAGGGGGCTTTAATGTCCATCACTCCAAATCTTTGTTGTGAGGAGACAGAAACTGAGGAGCATACACTCACGTGACATCTATGGTGCCATGATTCGGGTTTAACCTGGCTGAAACAACCTCCGCGCAGAAGAAGCCAAGCACAACAGGAGCCCAAGTCAGCGAAGCTCCCACAGTAGAAGCGGAATGTGTAGTAAACCCAGCGCAGGGGAAGGCCCATCGTGCTGGAAACTGGGACAGCGAAAAATGAACTCAGCAGAAAGCTCACGCGGCCCAGTCTCAGATTCCAGAAGACCTCCAGTTAAGGTAGGAGATCCTTGCTCCTATAGCTGGAGGGACATGCCTAATGAAATTTTAATTCCTTTACAATCCCTCGTTTCTTGTTTCCTCGAATCTCCTGCGAACAGGCGGGGGCAGTGGGCACAACTGAGGGACTCTGGAGAGGCTATTCCTCAGCCTGTCCCAAAGGCGCTATCAGCTGAGCCCCAGTAGCTGTTACACAAGCCGGTGGGGGTTCTTCTGTCCTTACTCTTCTTTATGCCAAGGATCAGACCAATGAAAACTGAGCACTGGTCAGATATTTAGCAAATCTTCCGGCAGGCTATGAAGCGGATTCCTTGGCACGTTTTCCCTACTGCTTTTTCCTCCTGTCCTTCAGCTTTCTCTCCTGGGACTTGAGCCCAACCAAAGCCCAGGATGCCCAACTTCAGGGCCTAAAGAAGCTCAGGCTCTGATGTCTCATTGCAAAAATTCAGTGAGAGACAAAGGGATAAGTGAGAGGTGGATTTAGTTAGGATTCAGAGAGAAGCACACTCTACAGGGTACAGGCCAAGGAATGTGGCCTGGCTAGGCTTTGCAAGAGGGGTGAATTCATATGCTAATGAGTGAGAGGATCATCCCAGCCATTGGGGAACCACCCACTCCTCTGTCTTTTGACAGTGCCTTGGAGCTGTCCTGCCACCTCTGGATGTGTCTTTTAGCTTACAGATTGGGGATTAAGGTTTACCTAAATTTGACTTGTCATCTTGGGCCCAATTGACTTTAATCAGTTTATGTTATACCCTTGTGCTTTGTCACTCTTTCAAAGGTTGTGATCTGCCCCCTTCCCTCCTGTTTCATGCTCTTTTCCTGAGCCCCATCCAGGCCCACAATGTTACATCTACAATCTTCTGGAGGGACAACCAGAAAATAGTTGGCCTTGGGACGAAATACTGTATAATATCCAACCCCTCTAGATATTCAGGCCTTCATCTTCCATGTTTCCTACAACATGTGCAACATCAGCATCTCCCAGTGAACCCGCTAGGGTTGGCGACAGGCACACAGTGCCTGCTAGAAGTCCATCAGTTGGCATCCCTTCAAAGGCAATTGGGCTTCCAGGGACAATGTTTGCCACTTTGGGAGTTAGCCCTGCAGGCCGTTTGGGCCCAAACCCTTAGCACCCTTCTCCTAAAGTTACAAACATATCCCTGGATCAAATCTCTACTCCACTTTTATGAAACATTTGATTGGTTGCCTCTTACCGATTTGTTCTTGAGCCAATTACTAACTCCTATAATCAGGACCCTTCCCCTTGGAGGCAACATTGCTTTACCCAGCATACTATTAAAATATCTTAATATCCCTAACCGGGCAAGATAACCCACTCTGTTGTCACTTCTGTTATTACCTAAAGTGGGTCTATGACAAGAAATGTTTATCATTGGAGACACCCTAACCTGCTCTTATGGAAGACTAGGGAAAGAAATCAGTGATTTACAATCCCTTAGAGCAATAAGAGGATAAGGCTTATGACTGTTACACTGTTTCCCAGTCTCAGGGCACAGGCTTGGATTGCTTTACATCATATCGATTTCCATCCACAGTGGACAAACCAGCAATGAGTTAAGATTACAACCCCTTAATCCTACCCAGCAGTGGTCACGCTGGAGATCTTGGGGATGCCCAACTCCAGTCCAGGGGTCCCAGGTCAACCTGCCTTGACCTGCCTAGGGATCTGGTCCTCGAAAGGTTGTCACACCTCAACCTGCTCAGGGATTTGATCTCCAGGAGGCTGTCACACCTCAGCCTGCCTGGAGATCTGCACCCTGACCCGGGGATGCCTGGCTCTCAGGTTGTAACAGTACTGTTTAGGATAAACTTCAAAAAGACTCACCCCTAAGGAAGTCCACCCATGGAAATTGAAGGAGGTCTATTCGTTTTCTTCTTTTTCTTTTCCTCTCTGTCATGACTGTCTTTCAGATGGGAAATAACCAACCCACTTTCCGGCAGATGCCCTTGAGATGCATCCTTGATAACTGGAAGCTGTTTGACCCTCTAACTCTAAGGAAAAGTCACTTAAAATTCTTTTGTGCCACTGCATGACCACAGTATCCACTGGGGCATGAGGAACACTGGCCTGAGGATGGGACTTTAAATTACAATGCTATCCTGCAATTAGAATTATTATACAAAAGACAAGGGAAATAGACAGAGATCCCCTATGTCCAAATTTTCTTCTGACTAAGAGATATGAAGGAACTCTCTCTTAAGTATAGGATTGTTGTACGCCCCAAAAGTGAGCCCACTAGGCAAATGGTGTTAGGCACAGGCAACCAAGAAAGGGGACCTCCCCGTGAAGGCTCACCTCCCACAGCTCCCGAGTTGCCTGGTGCTCCTTCCTTGTATCCAAACTTGCCCCCATATCGGGGAGCACCCCCTCCACAAAAGCCCACTCGAGTATGTCCCTTAGTTGAAACTGGAGGAGAATTCAGACCAACCCGGGTCCATAATCTTTTCTCCCTCTTGGAACTAAGACAGATCAAACAAGACCTGGGGAGCTATACAGATGACCCAGGCAAATATATAGATACATTCCAACGTATTGCCTTGGCCTTTGACTTGACATGGAAAGATATCATGGTCATATTTAGTCAAACTGTATCTGACCCTGAACATACTAGGGTCTTAAAGGAAGCCTGGAGGTATGCCACAGGGCTTCATATGTCCAGTGATAAATACCCAGTAGGGGAAGCTGCAGTCCCCTCTTCCAATCCTAATTGGAATTATAATGACCCTGAGCACATCTGGGAAAGAGATCATTTTCTAATCTGTGTGAAGGCAGGACTGAAAGCAGCCCAACAAAAAGTAATTAGCTATGCCTGGGTCTCAGCAATAACTCGGGAGCCCAATGAGAACCCCATTGCCTTTCTGGAAATGCTAAAAGAGGCCCTCCAAAAGTTTACCAATCTGGACTTAGACTTTTACGAGGGACAGGTGATTTTAAAGGACAAATTCCTGTCCCAATGTGCCTTAAATATCAGAATTAAGTTACAACAGCTACAGCAGCAGGACCCTGCTTCCTCCTTACATGAGCTGGTCCAGACAGCCACCAATACCTTTTATAACAGAAAACAGGAGAAGGAGGCCAAAGCCCAGGAGAGGGAGAGAAGGAAAGAGACAAGGCATGCCCAGATGCTGGCCGCCCTCCAGAGAAGCCCTAAGGCAAACCCCGAATCCTTGAAGGACAAGGTGAAAGTGAAGTCACTCAGTTGTGTCTCACTCTTTGCAACCCCATGGACTGTAGCCTACCAGGCTCCTCCCTCCATGGGATTCTCCAGGCAAGAGTACTGGAGTGGATTGCCATTTCCTTCTCCAGGGGATCTTCCTGACCCAGGGATCAAACCCGGGTGTCCCGCATTCCAGGCAGACGCTTTAACCTCTGAGCCAGACAAGGCACTAAGCAAATGCCTAATCTGTAGACAGGCAGGGCATTGGGCCAAAGAGTGTCCAAACTATGACAAGTCTCCTAAAACGGCTTGCTACAAATGCCATCAACTGCAACATTGGGTGGCACTCTGCCCTCGGGACCCAAGAGCCTCAAGGTCAAGTGCCAAGCCTACCCTCACTATTGTTCAAGAGGACTGAAGGCCAGACCGCCTGTCATAGATAACCATCACGGGGCTGGAGCTAAGGGTACAACTGGATGTGGCAGGTAGGTCCGAGAATTTCTTGGTTGACACAGGGGCTACTTACTCTGTCTTGATCTACACTGGAGGCTTCTCCTCCCAAACCTGTACCATTTTGGGTGCTACAGGAAAAACAACTACTAAAAGATTCACCCGAGCACTTCTTTGTTGCTGGGATGGACAAATATTTTCCCACCAGTTTCTGGTGGTCCCAGAGTGTCCTACTCCTTTAATAGAAAGAGACATACTCACTAAACCGGGGACCATCCTTGTGATGGGAAGCTTTTCAGCCCCTAGAGCCCTACCTCTCCTGGTTACTACTGAAGAACCCATTACATCTTCTCCAATAGAGAGGGACCAAAAACTATGGGAAGACAAAATTAACTCCCATGCGTGGGAACAGGGGATTCCTGGATGAGCCCACCAAGCTGAACTGGTCATCATTGTCCTCCAAGATCCCACTTGGTTTCCTAACCGGAAACAATATCCTCTCAAAAGAGAGGCTTGGGAGTGACTACAGCCTTTAATAAATAAAGTCCTTGCTTGTGAGCTATTGGTCCCCAACAGTTCACCATGTAATACCCCAATCCTCTCAGTAAAGACAAAAGACAGAACCTGGCAAATGGTTCAAGATCTCCAGATCATAAATGAAGCTGTAGTCCCCCTCCATCTCACAGTACTCAATCCCTATGTAATCTTGGGGAAAATCCCACCCAGTGCCAAGTGGTTTACAGTCTTGGATCTCAAAGATGCATTTTTTTTTGCATACCACTGGCTAAAGAATCCCAATATCTTTTTGCCTTTGAGTGGGAGGCCCCAGGAGAAAAACACCGACAGATGACTTGGACAGTATTACCTCAGGGGTTCAGAGATAGCCCCCACCTGTTTGGACAGGCCCTTAGCCAAGATCTCCTAGATCTGGACTTGGGACCTAATGGGAAAATATTACAATGTGTAGATGACCTACTAATCTGCTCTCCAGATGATAAAAGTGCTCAATAGCATGCAATTCAGGTTCTAAACTTTTTGGCAGAAAGGTGATATAAAGTCTCCCATGCACAGATGGTTGAGACAAAGGTCACTTACCTGGGAGTTTAGATTACACACGGGTCCAGGAGACTGTCCTCTGATCGGATACAAGGAATCCTCCAGTTGCCCTCCCCCACGGCTCAAAAACAATTGAGAGCTTTCCTGGGACTAACTGGGTATTGTAGAATCTAGATACCCAACTGTGGTCTAATTGCCCAGCCCTTATATGAAAACTTAAAGGGAGGGGATGATTCAATCCCACTGATGTGGGGAACTCCTCAAAAGAAGACAGAGGCTACACTAAAACAGGCCTTAACTCAGGCACCTGCCTTGAGGTTGCCAGACCCAGAAAAAGCAGTCCAACTTTATGTCCATGAAAGAGAGGGAATCGCCTTGGGAGTGTTAATTCAAAGGCTGGGATCTGAGCCCCAGCCTGTAGCTTACTTATCCAAGAGGCTCGATCCAACCACCCAAGGCTGGCCCTCCTGCCTTCGAAATCTTGCAGCTATTGCAATCATGATAGAAGATGCTTTAAAACTCTCCTTTTGGGGCAAACTAACTATTTTTACCAGCCACCAAGTAAAACAACTCCTAAGCGGGAGAGGCCATTTATGGATGTCTGATCAAAGAATCCTCAGATATCATGTAATGCTGATGGAAAATCCAGGCCTCACTATAACCCCTTGTGAGGTTCTTAACCCAACCACCCTCCTGCCTACCCCCGAGAGTTCTCTTCCCTTTCACTCTTGTCTAGAAACCTTGGACCACTGGACAAAACCCTGAGAGGGATTGTCAGAAGATCCTCTGACCAATCCTGGGGAAATTTGGTACACTGATGGAAGCAGCTTTGTCTTGGATGGAAAAAGAAGAGCCAGATATGCAGGAGTCTCCAATTTTGAGATCATAGAGGCTAAGCCTCTGCCATCAGGTACTTCAGCCCAATTAGCTGAGCTCATAGCCCTGACTCGAGCTTTAGAGCTTGGAAAAGGAAAAAGAATAGTCATTTACACTGACTCCAAGTATGCCTTTCTGGTGTTACATACACATGCTGCTATTTGGAAATAAAGGGGCCCCTTGACCACTCGAGGGTCACCAATCAAATATGGTGATCAAATTCTTAGACTCTTGGAGGCAGCCCATCTGCCCACTGAGGTTTCAGTCTCCCACTGTAAAGGACACCAAAAAGGGAACACAGAAGTGGCACGAGGGAACCAAGCAGCTGATCAGGCAGCTAAGAGAGCAGCATTACAGAACAATGACCTAATAGGGGTTGCCAACCTAGTTCCACAGACTAATTTGTCAAAAACTCTTTCATATACTGAAGGTGAGACACTTAAAGCTAAGAGTGAGGGCTTTCAAGAAGATCATATAGGGTGGTTCCCAGGTTTTTCTGCCTGGGAACCTCCAATGGAAGTTGGTTAACTCCTTACATGCCACCACTCATTTACGGGAAAAGGCCCTCCAAAAATTACTAGAAAGATCCTTCAGAGGAACAGGCCTCCAAACAACCATAAGGTAAGTGGTCTCCTCTTGTCCCACTTGCCAGTTAAACAACCTCCAAGGAGCTCAAAGACCCCAGCTGGCCCAGCCCATCCAATGATGTGGGACCTATCCAGGATAGGACTGGCAGATGGACTTCACCCAGATGCCAGTTTCTCAAGGGTATAAATACCTATTAGTCATGATAGATACATTCACAGGATGGACTGAAGGCTTTCCCACCCAGACTGAGAAGGCTGAGGAGGTGGTTAAAAAAAAAAAAAACTGCTCCATGAAACCATTCTAAGATTTGGTCTGCCCAGGTCATTACAAAGTGACAATGGCACATCATTTACTTCTAAGGTCACCCAAGGGGTATCTAAAGCATTGGGCATTACTTATTATCTCCATTGTGCCTGGAGGCCTCAGTCTTCAAGAAAAGTAGAAAGAGCCAACCAATTCTTAAAATCAGCAATAAAAAAGATAACCCAGGAGACCTCCCTGGGATGGAAGGAGGCTTTACCAAAAGCTCTCCTCTGCACCCATATTGCCCCTAAGGAACAGGTTGGTCTTAGTCCTTATGAGATGCTATGTGGGAGACCTTTTGTTTATGTCAATGACCTCTTCCTAGATCCAGAGGCTCAGACCCTCCAGTCTTATACCATGGCCATTCAACAATTCCAACAGGATATACGCTTGAGGGATATGAACCAGGACCCAAAAGATTCTAAGGAGTCACAACTATATGCTCCAGGGACTCAAGTCCTAATTAAGGTCTGGAAAGATGGGTCCCCAAATGCTGAACTCCAGCCCACATGGAAGGGCCCCTACCCTGTAATACTTTCTACCCCCACAGCAGTCAAGGTACCAGGACATGACTCCTGGATTCACCACTCATGAGTCAAGCCGTGGGGGGGATGGGGTGGGGGGGGTGGGGAGGCGGGGGAAGAGGACACTCAATACACCTGTGAGCCCCTGGGAGATCTGAGATACCTATTCAGAACTACAAAGGAGTGCCATTCTAATGAACACCTCCAAAATCTGGTTTCTGGGGATAAGATTTCTCAGGATAGCTCTAAAGAGCCAACACAGCTTGGTAGGGATTGTACTCCAAAACAGACAGGAGACAGTTCGCCTGATCCCTAAAGAAGGAGAGACTTGAGCCATCCTGGCTATGTTAATTTGAAATTGGATAATGCCCCTACTAGTCCTTGTTATGCTCTATTGATGATGCTTATGATTGTTCCATGTACTGTCAATGTTGTAACCTGTTTTGTCTCTGCCCGGGTCAACAAGCTACAGCATGCGGTACCAGTTCAACAAAGATATAAAACTACAGCCAACCACAGAAAATATCACTCACCCTTAGATGGACATCTCTATAAGGACTCTGAGGCTTGAGACTAATAAGAGGGGGAGGCCCAATACCCCTCGCCATCCCAGTTCAGCACAAAGTATCCAGAAAGACCTCAGTGCCCCTATTTCCAAAGAATTGGGCCTCCCATCTCTTGAGGGGGGAATGTTAGGTAGTTAGAATAGGGAAAAGGAGTCCAGAATGGTGGTGGCTAAAAGATTAGGAAGAAAAAAGCCCGCAAAAATAGAACAAAAGAAGGTCCAAGGACCAGAGTAAAGACCTCAGGTAAAACAAACAACACTCCTGGCTGGCTCAATTTACATAGGACAGGCCCGGGGCGGGGCGGGGGGAGAACATATAAAAAGAGGAGTCAAAGCTAGCTCTCTCTCCCACGCGCTGGGGCTGCTCTTCTCTTCGTGTCTTTGGATTGACGTGCCCGCACGCCTCGAAGATGGATTTTCCTGCTATCTTCGAAGTAAAATAGAGCTGTAACACTGAGCTGTAACACTGATTTGTCTAAGAGCTATAACACGGTCTGTTCAAGACCCAAGAGCTCTGACACACCGAGGGGGCTTTAATGTCCATCACTCCAAATCTTTGTTGTGACGAAACAAAAACCAAGGAGCATACATTCACCTGACAGTATTCTCTACATATCAGAGGTTATTGATATTTCTCCCAGCAGTCTTGAGTCAGGCTTGTGCTTCATCCATCCCAGCATTTTGCATGAGGTACTCTGCATATACGCTAAATATGCAGCATGACAATATACAGACTTGATGTACTCCCTTCCCAATTTGAAATCGGTCCATTGTTCCATGTCTGGTTCTAATTGTTGTTTCTGAAAGATTGTTGCTGAACCACAAAAGACGCCGGGATTCTTGGCCTCCGGAGGAGAAGAATTCAATCTGGGGCTAGAGATGAGGCTTGATGGCTCAGAGCTTTTGTGTAATAAAGCTTAATTAAAGTATAATAGAGATAGAGAAAGCTTCTGACATAGACATCAGAAGGGGGCAGAAAGAATACCTGCCTGCTAGTCTTTAGCTGGATGTTACATAGTTACTAGCAGTCTGTTAATAAAAGAAAGGAAATGTCTCAAAATTCAGAGAATGGCACCAGGCCCCTCACCCACAAGATGCATTTTGAGATAATCTCAGCACCAGATAAGTCATCCAGGGCCATAAAGTTATTGACTTGAATCCTGAAGAAAGGTAGATTACCATACAAATAGTTTCATTTACATAGATTAAGGGAACAATGTATGATTATAACATATTAGTTGTCAAGTCAGCTCTGAGACTTTAGGCTGAACAGACTTGAAGACAGTCTGGGGTAAATGCATAGTATATTAACATAGCCTAAGACAAACATTTATATTAAAAAAAAATGCATTGGTTAGCTCAAGATTTGAGAAAAGTTAAGTTCAGGTGGAACCAGGTGTCATTATGGCAACAGTGTTTTAACAGAAACCTCTTTTAAAATTTGTATAGAGAAGGGGAAAAAAATATATTACTAGTTTGTTTCCTCCTGCCACTTAAAAGAGAGATAAAAAAATGTCTGACACTTGCAGCCTATTTCCTCCGTTTGGAGACCCCTGGCTTTCCTGCCTATTACCCTCTCACTTCTTGACCTGCATACAGGTTTCTCAGGAGGTAAGTAAGGTAGTCTGGTATTCCCATCTCTTAAAGACTTTTCCACAGTTCATTGTGATCCACAGTGTCAAAGGTTTAGCCTAGTCAATGAAGCAGAAGTAGAGGTTTTTCTGGAATTCTCTTGATTTTTTGATGATCCAGTGGGTAGTGGCAATTTGATCTCTGCTTCCTCTGACTTTTCTAAATGCAGCTTGAACATATGTGTCAGGTGAGTGATGTTCTTCGGTTCTGTCTCATAACAACAAAGTTGTTGGAGTGAGGGACATTAAAGGTCTCAGGTCTTGGACAGACCATGTTATAGCTCTCAGGTCTTGAACAGACCATCTTATGGCTCTTAGATAAATCAGTGTTACAGCTCCGTGTACAGCTCTATTTTATTTATAAAATAGCAGGAAAATCCATCCTTGAGGCACGAGGGCATGTCAACCCAAAGATGCGAACAGAAGAGTGCCCCAGCACACAGGAGAGAGAGAGACCCTTGGCCCTTTGGCTCCTTTTTTTAATATTTTTTTTTTCTCCCCCTGGGCCTGCCCTTTGTAAGTTGGGCTAGCCAGGAGTATTGTTTGTTCTATCTGAGGTCCTCACTCTGGTCCTCGGACCTTCCTTTGTTCTATTTTCTCAGGCTTTTCCCTTCCTTGTCTTTTAGCCAACACCATTTTGGACTCCTGTTTCCTATGTTATATTTTAACTACCTAACATATGGATGCTCTCGATTCACATACCGTTGAACCCTAGCTTGGAGAATTTTGAACATTACTTTGCTAGCATGTGAGATGAGTGCAATTTTGCAGTAGTTTGGACATTCTTTGGCATTGCTTTTGTTTGGGATTGGAATGAAAACTGACCTTTTCCAGTCCCATGTCTGCTGCTGAGTTTTCCAAATTTGCTGGTGTATTGAGTACAGCACTTTCACAGCATCATATTTTGAAATAGACCAGCTGGAATTCCATCACTTCTAAAAGCTTTGTGCATAGTGATGCTTACTTAAGTCCAGTTGACTTCACACTCCAGGTTGTCAGGCTGTAGGTGAGTGATCACAGCATTGTAGTTATCTAGGTCGTTAAGGAAAGATATACCCTTTGAATGCAGAATTCCAAAGACTAGCAAGGAGAGATAAGAAAGCCTTCCTCAGTGATCAATGCAAAGAAATAGAGTAAAACAAGAATAGGAAAGACTAGAGATCTCTTCAAGAAAATTAGAGATACCAAGGGAACATTTTATGCAGAGATGGGAACAATAAAGGACAGAAATGATATGAACATACAGAAGCAGATGATATTAAGAAGAGGTGGCAGGAATACAAAGAAGAACTGTACAGAAAAGATCTTCATGACCCAGATAACCATAATGGTGTGATCATTCACCTAGAGCCAGACATCCTGGAATGTGTGGTCAAGTCAGCCTTAGGAAGCATCTCCATGAACAAAGCTAGTGGAGGTGATGGAATTCCAGTTGAGCTATTTCAAATCCTAAAAGATGATGCTTTGAAAGTGCTACATTCAATATGCTAACAAATTTGGAAAATTCAGCAGTGTCCACAAGACAGGAAAATGTCAGTCTTCATTCTAATCCTAAAGAAAGGCAATGGCAAAGAATGCTAAAACTATAGCACAATTGCACTTATCTCACACACTAACAAAATAATGCTCAAAATTCTCCAAGCCAGGCTTCAGCAATATGTGAACCATGAAATTCCAGATGTTCATGCTGGATTTAGAAAAGGCAGAGGAACCAAAGATCAAGTTGCCAATATCCGTTGGATAATCGAAAAAGTGAGAGAGTTCCAAAAAACATCTACTTCTGCTTTATTGAATATGCCAAAGCCTTTGACTGTGTGGATCACAAGAAACTGTGGGAAATTCTTAGATATGGGAATACCAGACCACCTGACCTGCCTCTTGAGATATCTGTATGCTGGTCAAGAAGCAACAGTTAGACTGAACATGGAATAACAGACTGGTTCCAAATCAGGAAAGGAGTACTTCAAGGCTGTGTATTGTCACAGTGCTTATTTAACTTATATGCAGAGTACATCATGTGAAATGCTAGGCTGGATGAAGCACAAGCTGGAATCAAGATTGCTGGGAGAAATATCAGTAACCTCAGATATGCAGATGACACCACCCTTATGGCAGAAATAGAAGAAGAACTAAAGATCCTCCTGATGAAAGTGAAAGAGGAGAGTGAAAAAGTTGGCTTAAAGCACAACATTCAGAAAACTAAGATCATGGCATTCTGTCCCATCACTTCATGGCAAAGAGATGGGGAAACAATGGAAGCAGTGGGAAACTTTATTTTGGGGGGGCTCCAAAATCACTGCAGATGGTGATTGCAGCCATGAAATTAAAAGATGCTTGCTCCTTGGAAGAAAAGTTATGACCAACCTAGACAGCACATTAAAAAGCAGAGACTTTACTTTGCCAACAAACTTCCATCTAGTCAAAGCTATGGTTTTTCCAGGAGTCATGTATGGATGTGAGTTGGACTATAAAGAAATCTGAGCACCAAAGAATTAATGCTTTTGAATTGTGGTGTTGGAGAAGACTCTTGAGAGCCCCTTGGACTGCAAGAAGATCCAACCAGTCCATCCTCAAAGATATCTGTCTGAATATTCTTTGGAAGGACTGATGCTGAAGCTGAAATTCCAAAACTTTGGCCACCTGATGCAAAGAACTGACTCATTTGAAAAGACCCTGATGGTGGGAATGATTGAAGATTGGAGGAGAAGCAGACGGCAGCGGATGAGATGGTTGGATGGCATCACCGAGTCAATGGACTTGAGTTTGAGTAGGCTCTGGGAGTTATGATGAACAGGGAAGCCTGGTGTGCTGCAGTCCATGGGGTCCAAAGGGTTGGACACAACTGAGCAACTGAACTGAACTGAGGTCATTAAGATTTCTTTTCTATAGTTCTTTTATGTATTCTTTCCACCTCTTCTTAATCTCTCTGCTTCTGTTAGGTCTATACTATCTCTGTCCTTTATTTGTGACCATTTTGCATGAAGTATTTGTGGAGAAAAAACTAAGTTATGAGATGTTTTTTTCCCAAAAAGCTTTACTTCTCTTTCTTCTTTGAAGATGGTTTTTATATGACTGGAAATTATTTTCAAATTAATTATGGCTTCCACTATATCACCCAATAAAATCTCAAAATTCCCCTGAATTATAATAATGCCTATCACTTATGCAGTGTTAAATCCAAGCTCCTTTTGGGTGGAAATATTTTAATAAATTAGAAGTATAATTATTTTAGCTGAAGTCTCCCTATTTTGTTTTAATAATGTGCCAGTTTCAATCGAGATAAATGTGGTGACAAGGAATGGACACTGAGAAGTCCTCTCATATATTTCAATCCCAGTATGTCCCCAAAATAGCTAATTATTTTTTCTGCTTAAAGGTATTTACCCAAGTGATTTTTTCAGCTTTTAAGTTAAACTCCATTCAATTTCCAAGCCAAAGTTCTTGTAATTATTAACTCTTTTCTCTTGAACTCTTCTCCAATTAGACACTGAGTTCATTTAAATATATCAAGAATATCTCCCAGATTTGGCCATTTCTTTTGAGCTATGCTTATTATCCTTTTTGGTCCATGTCCTTAATGTCTTTCAACTGCAACAGCCTGATAAGTGCTCTTGTCACCACTATTTCATCCACTATATAGGTGTGTATATGCTTTATATATTTTCATTGTCACCAGATTTATCTTCATAACAATGTCTTAATTGCATTTTTTTTCTAATTCAAAGATTTCTGTTGGTTCATCACTGCCTTCATTATATAAAATTGAATACTACCATATGCTGTAGAAGGCAGCCAAACTGGCACACAACTGGACTCAATTTACCTCTTCCATTTTATACCAGATAGAATCCTCCCTGCTTTCTCCACAAGCTTCTTTCTCAGGAAAACTGGAAGTCTCAGTTTTTCAAAATGGCAACTAAATTTTTACTTTGGTTCCATGACTGTACAGAGAGGCATTTCTTCTGCTAGTGATTGTTTCCCTGGATATTCATTTTTTTCCTGTATCCTCTTGTTAATTATTCAAAACACAACACAAATGTTACTTCCTGACTATCTCTACTTACTCTCAGAGTTTACTTGCATGTTAGGTGATTTAGTCGCTAAATCATATTTGACTCTTTGTGACCCCATGGACCGTAGCCCATCAGGCTCCTCTGTCCATGGAATTCCCCAGGCAAGAATACTGGAGTGGGTTGCCATATCCTTCTCCAAGAGATCTTCCTGTCCCAGGGACCAAACCCGAGTCTCCTAGATTGCAGGCAGATTCTTTACTAACTGAACTATGAGGCAAGCCCTAAGAGCTTGCCATGCTAAGAGCATGGCAATCTGTGGAATAAATAATCCAAAAAATTAATATTAATAAACTACTGCTGCTGCTACTGCTGCTAAGTCGCTTCCGTCGTTTCTGACTCTGTGCGACCCCATAGATGGCAGCCCACCAGGCTCCCCCGTCCCTGGGATTCTCCAGGCAAGAACACTGGAGTGGGTTGCCATTTCCTTCTCCAATGCAGGAAAGTGAAAAGTGAAAGGGAAGTCACTCAGTCGTGTCCGACTCTTAGCGACTCCATGGACTGCAGCCTACCAGGCTCCTCCATCCATGGGATTTTTCCAGGCAAGAGTACTGGAGTGGGGTGCCATTGCCTTCTCTGAACTAGCATCATCATAATTATTATTGGTTATATTATACTTGTGTGTTAATGGACATCTTCCTGAGAAACTTCTGAGTTTCTCGAGAGCAGAGGAGATACCAGTTTCACCTTGGGGTGTTCAGTGCCTGGCATTGTGCATGCCTTATTTGATGCTCAGTAAGTTTTATTGAACTAATTAATATATTAATGATTGACTCTTCCAAAACCAAAACATGACACATATAAACTACAATAAATTCTGAGTTGTAAAGTGTGTAACAATATGTTTTCCTCAGAAGACCTTAGGAGTTACTTACTGCTTGTCTAGATTTATCTCACATGTTTTAAGAAAATCTAAAACTTTTTCATCCAGTGTAAATATGACCTTGATTCACCCTCAGAAAATTAACAGTGAAGAGATCTATTCTAAAACAGCATGCTTGTTTTGAAATCTTGTTTTACTCATTAAGAAAAAGGCACACAAAACTATTTTTGTAAAGAATATCTTCAGCTGATCAAGTATACTTTGATGTATCCTAAAGCATTCATCTTACCAGAATGAAAAGAAAATTCTAATCAAAAGGACTTTCACTGAAGCTAGGCCTAGTGGGAGGTAGAATATGTACTGAATGAAGAAATAGGTCTCTCAGGAAAATTGCAGTCTGAGACCTATCCAGATATGTCAGAAATGGAAACCTTCAAATGATTTTGAAATATTCTATTTCTTTGTCAAAAAATTTTTTTCACATGGGAAGTTTAACAAATATTAACCTGAAAACTGAGAAGTATAGTGGAGACAAATGGGTAGTAAGATCTTGATCTCTGTAATTTTTATTGAATATAAAGATTGTAAGGACCAAAGTGAAGAAAAACACATGGGTGGGTCCTTGAAAAGTTATATTTTTGTTCTTTGTGTAATGCAGCATTATAAATGTTTAGACTAAGACATATTTTAGTATTAAATATTAGAACTTGTTTCAGGGGCATAGTACTCTATGAGGCATCTTTGTGGGATAAGGCAGTGATTCCACACATTGACTCATGCAACAGATACTGACTTTTCCCAAGGTTCTAGTGGTACACTTGTACAAACAAAGTCTTTGCTCTCAAGAAGCTTACCTTCTACTGGGGGAAAGAAATATGGGAAAATATAAACAAGTGGTTTATAATATCAGTTCAGTTCAGTTCAGTTCAGTCGCTCAGTCGTGTCCGACTCCTTGCAACCCCATGAATCACAGGACGCCAGGCCTCCCTGTCCATCACCATCTCCCGGAGTTCACTCAAACTCACATCCATCGAGTCGGTGATGCCATCCAGCTACCTCATCCTCTGTCATCCCCTTTTCCTCCTGCCCCCAATCCCTCCCAGCATCAGAGTCTTTTCCAATGAGTCAACTCTTATAATTACCAGTAAATAGAGAGTACATATTTTAGGGTGTACTCTAGTGGAGGTATTGGATTTCCAGTTGTGTTATTACAAATCCTAAAAGATGATGCTGTTAAAATGCTGCACTCAATATGCCAGCAAATTTGGAAAACTCAGCAGTGGCCACAGGACTGGAAAAGGTAAGTTTCATTCTAATTCCAAAGAAAGATAATGCCAAAGAATGCTAAAACTATAGTAACTTACTAGGTGTCCTTCAGCCAGACAGGAAGGTACTTAAGAGAACACCTTGTAAATATCATGGGAAAGGAAGACAGAAGAGCATTTTCAAATGACCTGGTGTGGGGAAAATCTTAGTGTATTTAATTAATAGCAAGAGGGCTAGTGAGAACCAAGTCCAAGGTTATAGAAGTTGCAGTCAAGAAGTTGCAGTCAAGAAGTTGGCCAGAGGCAAGATCCTTTAAGACGTTGTAGCTTGAGGTAAGATGTCTGCATTAATTTCATATTAGATGGGAAGCCAGTGAGTGGTTTGAGAAGCAAAATGATGCTTTAAGGTTTGCATTCTTAAAATATGATTCTAGACGTTGAGTTTTGGGGTCAAGGCTCTCATTTACCTCAACAGGAGAAGTGGCTCAGGGAATGAGCTCAGGGCTAAATATGGTCAGAGTTGGGATATTGTTGAAGGTAGAACTTATATAATAAGCTGATGGGGTGGATATTACTATATTCAGGCTGCCAAAGCAACAGACTAAGTGGCTCAAACAACAGAGATTTATTTTCTCAAATTTCTGAAGGCTAGAAATCTGATACCAAGGTTGGTTAGTTCTGAGGGCTGTGAGAGAAGGTTCTATCTGGGCCTTTATCTTTGAGTTGTAGATTGCAGTTTTCTCTCAGTACCTTCTCTTCACCATTTTTCTATACCTATATTTTTCCAAATTTTCTCTTCTTGCATGAACAACTATTATATTGAATTATATTGAACTATTATATTGACCACTCTAATGATGTCATTTTTCTTAATAGCCTCCACAAAGATCCTGTCACTAAATATGGTTATATTCTGAGTTACTGGGAGTTATAACTTTATCATATGAATATTTTTAGAGAGTATGACACAAGTCAGCCGATAGCAGATAAAGAACCATTTTGAAAAGAGGAGTTGGGATAATTTCTAAGCATTGGCCTGAGTAACTAGTAAGCTTACATTACTGAAGGATAAGAGAATGATTGGTCAAGTGTGAGGATGATCATAGAAGGGAAAACAAGATTTATGTATTGTACAACAATATTGGAAGTGTTCATTATATAGTTGGATATATGAGTCTGACACTTAGGAAAAAGATTAGGACTGGAAGCACATGTTTGAAATGCTTCAGATAGACATTTGGATTGCACTGGGACAGAGATGGTGTTTAAAGTCAAGTCATGATATGAGAATATCTAGAAAGTGAGTGTGGAGACTGAAGATTTCTGAGAATTCAAACAACAGACACTGTAAAAAATCTAAATCAGAAAAAAAAAAAAAAAGGAACAATCAGAAAAGGCTATCTAAAAGGAACAGTAATTGTTTCATAAAGAAAACCAGTAGGATATGGCTCACTCAGAATCAAGGGAAGAGAATGATTCAAGGGGAAATTGGTCAGTGGTATACAGTCCATTTGCAAGAGAAAGATAAGAACTGAGAATTTAACCACTGGGTGTGGCAAGGTGAAGGTGACCGTGGAATAATATTTTTAGAGGAGCTGTGATGAACAAAAATGTTTAGGGTAAGTTGAGGACAGAATGGAAGATGAGGACAAAGTAACAAATACAGTACATATTGTGGAATTTGCTATGCAGATAGGCAGGGTGGGATCAAGAGATTGTTATGGTCTGCTGCTTTGGTATCATTTTAAGTTGAGAAATATTTTGAGATGTGTCTATGAACTAAAGGAAAACAATTCAGTAGCAGGTGAAAATTTGATGATATAGATGAGATAATAATTTCAACAAAAAAATTCTTGTGAGGCAAATGGAGCAAAAAGTGTTGCACATATATTGTGGTTGGAGGAAGGCAGGTTTTATGGAAACATTTATGATGACGGGGTTATTAGATTTGTTGGTGGGAAGATGAAGTAATTCTAATCTGATGATTCCTGTTATTTTGATTGTCCCTTCATAATGAAACTGCAAAGTCTTTTCACAGTGTACTTTATAAAATATTTGCTGTCAAGCTTTATAATGTATAGAAAAAAAGTATTCCCATTATATATTTTACATTGTGTTTATAAAGACATTGAGGAATATTATCTTTCCTGAAAGTGTAGAAGGTAATATTGTGATCTTACAACAAATAATAAGAACAACAGAATTAAAAGAGCTATGGAGATAAAAAGAATCACTGGTAAGCCTAAACTGTCTCCATCCTCAGTACCCATCATGGATCTGTTTACCTGAAGGACTGATAGAAAATCTGGGAAGAATCTCACTCTAAGAGATGATTGTGAGCCTTATGCCTTATTTTTAAAGGTATGTGAAGATTTTTTGCAAGGTGGTATATAACTTAAGATTCAAATAAGTTTTAAAATACAATTTGAAAAAAAAAATAGCAGAATAAGATTTTAAAAATCCCAAATGAATGTTAAAATTTTTTAGCTATTTAAATCATTTAGTATCCATTAAATAAAAAGTTAAAACTAATAAATTCAAAATAGAAACTAAAATTGTTTCTCTTTCATGTGTCATATATCCTTTTCATTCCTTTCTCCCTACATTTATTCATTATTCTATTTACACACCTTTCTTTGTTCTATCAATCTCCTTTGAATCTACAGATTACACAGGTAGAGGTAATTCCCAAGATATATTACTAAGGATTTATTATGATTGCTTAGTCTGATTTGCTGTCAGATGTCTAGATTTTATTTTTCAGAATTTAAATAATTCTTGAAAGGCGAAAACCTAATTTTTTTTTTTTATCCTGACATGGGAAATAGAAAAGAAAAATAGAAAACTTCTTCAGCTTCTCCTTATAAGTGATAACTTGTGCCTCTTAAATGGTCTGGAAATGGCATTATCAACCTAAAGCTAAAGATGGATCATATAGATTTATATGCTGGAAGTCAGAATAGTGGTTACCATTGAGGGATAGAGGTAGATTGTGACTAGAGGGGGCACAAGGGGATTCTGGGGGTACTGGTAATATTCTATTCCTTATCTAAGCCACTCTGTCTGTTTCATACTTCAACGTAGTCCTGTAGATCCCTCAAGGGTAAAACAGGCTGCACCCTTCTTTGCCTCTTTCTGCTTCCCTCCATGATATATACTAAAGCAGTTCTGATAAATGCACAGTGTGTCTCATGTCTGACTTGGTATTTATTGTACCCCCTTCTCTAAATTTAGAGATGATCTTGAAAGGAAGAGTAGAAAGTTTTAGACAATTTAAGGTAGAGTCACTGATTGCTAAATTACTCCCCTCTGATACTGACACATTTTCTGTGAACCAAATGTATCATGAAGATGTTTCCTCTTAGAGTGAGATTCTTCGCAGATTTTCTATCAGTCCTTCAGGTAAACAGATCCATGATGGGTACTGAGGATGGAGACAGTTTAGGCTTACCAGTGATTCTTTTTATCTCCATAGCTCTTTTAATTCTGTTGTTCTTATTATTTGTTGTAAGATCACAATATTACCTTCTACACTTTAAGGTAAGATAATATTCCTCAATGTCTTGTGATTGCTATTAATTAAACATTACACATCTGAGTACTGGGAAGCTCCATTTAACTTAAAAAGTTTTTCTAACTCTTCGTTTTTATGATCTTTTCTTCCTTCAGTAGTAGTTTGTAGATGGGTAAACTATAGAAATAAAATTTGCAAATATGGCTGTACCAGTAAATATTCTCCAAGCCAGGATTCAGCAATATGTGAACCGTGAACTTCCAGATGTTCAATCTGGCTTTAGAAAAGGCAGAGGTAATAGAGATCAAATTGTCAACATGCGGTGGATCATCAAAAAAGCAAGAGAGTTCCAGAAAAACATCTATTTCTGCTTTATTGACTATGCCAAAGCCTTTGACTGTGTGGATCACAATAAACTGTGGAAAATTCTGAAAGAGATGGGAATACCAGACCACCTGACCTGCCTCTTGAGAAACCTATATGCAGGTCAGGAAGCAACAGTTAGAACTGGACATGGAACAACAGACTGGTTTCAAATAGGAAAAGGAGTACATCAAGGCTGTATATTGTCACCCTGCTTATTTAACTTCTATGCAGAGTATATCATGAGAAATGCTGGGCTGGAAGAAGCACAAGCTGGAATCAAGATTGCCAGGAGAAGTATCAATAACCTCAGATATGCAGATGACACCACCCTTATGGCAGAAAGTAAAGAGAAACTAAAAAGCTTCTTGATGAAAGTGAAAGAGGAGAGTGAAAAAGTTGGCTTAAAGCTCAACATTCAGAAAATGAAGATAATGGCATCTGATCCCATCACTTCATGGCAAATAGATGGGGAAGCCGTGGAAACAATGTCAGACTTTATTTTTGGGGGCTCCAAAATCACTGCAATTGGTGATTGCAGCCATGAAATTAAAAGACGCTTACTCCTTGGAAGGAAAGTTATGACCAACCTAGATAGCATATTCAAAAGCAGAGACATTACTTTGCCAACAAAGGTCCGTCTAGTCAAGGCTATGGTTTTTCCAGTGGTCATGTATGGATGTGAGAGTCGGACTGTGAAGAAAGCTGAGTGCCAAAGAACTGATGCTTTTGAACTGTGGTGTTGGAGAAGACTCCTGAGAGTCCCTTGGACTGCAAGGAGATCCAACCAGTCCATTCTAAAGGAGGTCAGTCCTGGGTGTTCATTGAAAGGACTGATGCTTAAGCTGAAACTCCAATACTTTGGCCACCTCGTGCGAAGAATTGACTCATTGAAAAGAACCTGATGCTGGAATGGATTGGGGGCAGGAAGAGAACAGGATGACAAAGGATGAGATGGCTGGATGGCATCACTGACTCTATGGATGTGAGTGAGTGAACTCCAGGAGTTGGTGCTGGACAGGGAGGCCTGGCGTGCTGCAATTTGTGGGGTCACAGAGAGTCAGACACGACTGAGTGACTGAACTGAACTGAACTGAAGGCAGTATAGAGGTTTGCTGATAGTTCAGTTGTAAAGAATCCGCCTGAAATGCAGGAGACCCTGATTTGATCCCTGGGTTGGGAAGATCTCCTGAAGAAGTGAAAGGCTACCCACTCCAGTATTCTGGCCTGGAGAATTCCATGGGCTGTATAGTCCATGGGATTGCAGAGTCAAACATGACTGAGTGACTTTCACTTTTAACTTTCATGTCAGTATAAAGGTTAAAGGCATAAAAGAGGAATCTCTTCATTTACTGTATTGGTGGGTGTATAAGATATGGAAAATGTTCTATTTAAGGGCAATCATGTTTTTATCAATTTGGTCAAGTTAGTTTTGAAGCATATTGCATGATGGAAAGGAAACAAGCAATTATTTTCTAATTTTTAAAAATATGTTCTATATTTAAGAAACTTGTGGTGACATTGCAAGGGACAAATGACAGATTTCGCACTTGGAATGTAATAAAAACTTATAATGCTGCATTTTACCTGAAGGCTTACCTTTTGTCATGGCAGTGATGACATTGCACCATTTTTAAATGCATCAATATTGAGATGATAAAACATCGCAAAATATTGATTCCAGAGAGAATTGTAGTAACTGCCCCGACCCTGAAGGGTGACACGTTAGGAACAACACCAGGAGAGCCATGAAGCAGTGACAATGCCTCCGAGCAGAAGTTACCCTTTCAGGAAAATGCCCCAATTTCCTACTGTGCCCTTTACTGTAATCATTGATGGTAATGGTTTAATCTCATTTTTATAGTTCTAAATAATGTAAATCATCACAAACCACACTTCACATGGAGAATGTGAAGTACAATTAATCACTGATTTACTGCTTCAGTGAATGTGCAAGTGAGGAGAATAACCTTGCCATATATAGAAGAGATAAGAATAATGTCATAGAATTACTGGAATTGGAAACTAAAAAGTGAGACAAAGCCTCGGCTCTACCTAGAGACTTATTTTATTTGACATGACCTATTTTTCCACAGTCCGCTTGAGGATTATCTAGAGACTGAATTCGTGTATACTTCTTGATAGAAAATTACCAAATGTTTCCAAATCTTAGTACCCGAAGGAACACACACAATTAGCAGATTAATTGTTTTATTTATTGGTGTATATTTTTCTCACAAGATTATTTTGTTCTGTGTAGCAGATGTGCTTTATACTTTCAAAGAATCTCATTTATCACCCTAATATATCATACCATCATTTTATGCAATTTGACTATGTCATATTATTTTAATCCAGGATATAGACTTAAGACCAAAAGGAATATTTTTACCTTGATTTTTTTCTTCAATTTCTGCTGGATTGATACTCTGTTGTATTCTTCTTCTCAGAGTGGATTCAGTCACACCCGTTGTACAGATTTGTACACACTCTAGTTACTCATCACCTGCACAGAATATAGAATGATCCCAATTTTAGGCAGAAGGGCTATAACCCTCTGGAACTCAGTGTTAAGACACTCTTCCTGCCTGACTAATTCAGACATACTTATCTCTGTTCTAAAAATTCAACTTTATAATTTTCTTTTGAGACAGTTTGGATCATTACTTTGGAACCCAGTTATTCCAGGAATCTAATTCTTTGTCTTGCCAGATTTTGCCCCAGGAAAGCTTCTCTTCATCAATCTCCCCTTCACCCCCTAAAGAACATTGCTTATCAAAATATATTCCTAGAGCAACTGATCTCTCAGGCTGATTCAGCACAGACAGATGTTTCTATGATCAGACACATTTGGTAAATTCTACATACTGTATGCATGGTTTTCTATGTATGTATACAGGAAGGTATAATGTTAAAGGAGATTTGGTTAAATTGTATATAGCATTGTGACCACCAAACCAAAAAATCACTAGTTTTTCCTAAATAATGTCTATCAACAATTTTAACTGGGACTTTAATCACGTAGGAACAGTCTTCCTGAATGCCCAACAGCACAGTGTAGACTTCACATGGTGCCTAGTTACATTTCAATGCCTCATTTTCCCCCCATGGCCTTAAGAAAAGTGTTTAATATCACCTATGTAGTTATAAAAAGTAAAAATTAATGACAGAATAGTAGTGAGACCTTTGAACATTTTGATACTCATGTTATTTGAAACAGTTTATTTTTATTCACCCCAATTGCCCAGCCTGGTAGTAACTGTGGATTCATGTGCTAATTAAATACAGCATATGTTTCAGTTTTAGTGGGTTAAGGATTTGGAGTCAGACAAAGTTTGAATTATCATTACCAGCTATAATTAACCTATCTGGTCCACAGTTTTATTTTACACAAAATGAAAACTATTTGAGATTATCGAGGATTAAATGGATCAATATGCATCACTTGCCATTATAATGCCTGACACTCTCTATGTGGATCAGTTTCTGTTCCTCCACCTCTGAACATTTCCTGATGTTGACTTCCTGATTATTGGTATGATCTTCTAAATATAACTTATTTCTGGACTCTTTACTTGCCTGTTTGAGAAACTTTGTGTCCCATGGAGCTCTCTGAAGTAAAACTCTACATGGAATTATACTATAGTCTATGATGTATCTTTTTGATATTATGTTTCACTGATGTGGCTAGACTTTATCCTGGCACCTGCCACAGTGCCTGTGGCCTGTGTGACCCAGTGCTGGGACAGATTCTATAATCTGACTCTCCTAGCCTACTTTGTGTTCTGTCATAGCATGCCACCCCTTTTCCTGCTCTAGAATCAGACAGAAAATATTTACACTTCTTATGTTTGTAGAAAAATGACTCTATGTATTCAGTGGTTTTGGATTTGCTACATTGGAAACAAAGAAACAAATGTAAACCTATTCATCATTTCATAAATTCTCTAAAGAATTTGCATCTATAGAAAGCCTAATACTTCTCAGTTCTGCTGAAGAATTTTGAAAATCTTCTTAATATTTTTCTAAGTGGCAGAGGTGGTAAAACCATTTGTGGGAATATACCTCCTAATAATCTAAGCTTTGTTTTCCAAGGGAATTTAATTGACAGATCATGATAATCTAATTAAAAAGAAGCATAACTAAACAAACAATAAATATTCCCATTTGAAAATAATTCCTACTCTGGTTAGTTGGGCTTCCTGGGGGAAAAATAAAAACAATCAAGAAAAAATTGAACATACAAAATGACATTCTTCTGCCATTACTAAAAATAACTCAGTGAATGTAAATTTATTGTTAATATATAAGCTTTACGAAACTTTCTTCTCTGGGGATTGTCATTTGAATAATATTGGTGCCTATCTTAAATTCTGTAATACATTTTCCTGCATAGGGACTAGGAGCTTAGTCATATGGTGTCTGCAGAAAATATTGGCAATATTTGAATGATATTAAAATAATTCTCTGTCAGCTATATAAAATATTCCCTGTCAGTCATCCTTCTACCCCTGAGGGGTCCGTAAGGGAGCCCTGTGCATAGCCAAGTGGGAATCAAAGTACACTTTATGATTATTTATGTCCATCCAAATCAACAGCAATGCAGGGCTCATTGACATAAGCTAAAGTGGATTGTGTGGCTTTAACTTGAACACGAATACAGCTTTATACTTCTTCTTCCTTGATTCTAAATCTTGGTACAAAGAAGTCAAACCTGCCTGTGAGGAAAGAGAAAATATGGCCTGTCCTCAAAGCAGGCACTGACTAACCTAACACCAATTAAAGAGAAGATAGCCCACCTCGTTATGCTCCACAGGAGTCAGTGTGGAAATCCAGGAGAGAGAAGGAAGCTCAACTTCTGCCTTGAAGGAGGAGCAGTGTTGTTGTTCAGACATGACATGCTAAGTTATATCCATCTCTTTGCAATGGACTATAGCAGGCCAGGTTTCCCTGTCCTTTACTATCTCCTGAAGTTTTCTCAAACTCATGTCCACTGAGTCTGTGATGCCATCCAACTATCTCATCCTCTGTCACCCCTTTCTTCTCCTGCCCTCAGTCTTTTCCAGTATCAGGGTCTTTTCCAGTGAGTCAACTTGTTGCTTCAAGTGGACAAAGTATTGGAGCTTCTGCTTAAACATCAGTCTTTACAATGAATATTAAGGATTTGCTTTGTTTAGGATTACCTGGTTGCATCTCCTTGCAGTCCAAGGGAGTCTTCTCTAGCACCACAATTCAAAGGCATCAATTCTTTAGCACTTGGGCTTCTTTATGGTACACCTCTCACGTCCATACATGACTACTGGGAAACCATAGCTTTGACTATATGGACATTTGTCAACAAAGTGAGGTCTCTGCTTTTTAATGTGCTGTCTAGAGTTGTCATAGTTTTTCTTCCAAGGAGAAAGCATCTCCTGATTTTGTGGCTGCGGTCACAGGCTGCAGTGATGAGCAGTGTGCTTCCTGATAACATGGAACCAGGAGGTGGTTCTAGATTCTAATCAGGTAAGATAACAGGCAGAGTCAGACTGGGGCAGGAGAGTGGACATGTTTCCTCCTACCTGTGGTGTCAGAGAGGAGAGGGTTCTTAAAACACTGTACATAGACTTCCTTTAAGTATCCTTTACCTTTTCCATAGAACAGTGGAGAGAGAGAAGCCAACTATGTGTTGGCAGTCCAGTCATTGCAAAAGTAAGCTTTATGCTATGAACTTCATTTTTCATTTTTTTTGAGTATAAATTTATTTATTTTTTGAGACTTCCAAGTAAAGTTTTATTTATTTTTTTAATATAAATTTATTTATTTTAATTGGAGGTTAATTACTTTACAATATTGTATTGGTTTTGCCATACATCAACATGAATCCACCACAGATATACACGTGTTCCCCCTAGCATGGCCCATGGATATATTCACATTTGGAAGAAAAATAGTTATACATTCAACCACTTAAACACATCAGCCCCTTTAATCTTATGTGTATATTATAATACTAGGGCACTGTTTACCACTGCAACATTTTATACCAAATATTATATCAGTCTGGAAAATCATTGTAATAGAGTAAAATGTTGTTTTGTGTGTGTTTGTATACACAGTAGAAATTGTTTCATATACCACCATTAACCTATTTAAGGATTCCAGTAATATCCTATGTAGCCCTAGGTTGAAACATTACTGATCCTTGCATAGAAAAATGATTAGTTTTATGTTAATATGTGCAGTGGCACCCCACTCCAGTACTCTTGCCTGGGAAATCCCATGGACGGAGGAGCCTGGTAGGCTACAGTCCATGGGGTCACTAAGAGTCGGACACAACTGAGTGACTTCACTTTCACTTTACCTAATTTATAGTATATTTCAATCACAATTATGGAATATTCTTGAATTACCATTTTACTCCTAACCAAACATTTTAATATTTTCCCCTAAAAAGTTATTTTGTTTAAAATTAGAATCTCATATATATTTAAAGAATAATAAGTAAATAGGTACAATGTATCCACTATTAAAATTAAATAAGAATAAACATTTTTCCTTCTAAACATCTAATTAAAAAGTGAGCTAAAGAAAAGAGAGAATTAAAATGATACTGCCATAACTAATGATACCCTATTGTTTCTTTCATCGCTTCCTTTCTCAGAGATGAATATGCAGAGTTGACATATTCTTTTTATATTTATCTATTAAAACATGTATTTATCATTGTATATTAACATTTAAAAATGTATATAGATTTTTATGGTGTGTATTATTATTCATTGGCTTTATAGTGATAAAATCTTCATAGTGATATATGTATCATTTATTTGCACTACTTTGTAGTTTTACATTACATTAATGTCATTTTACTTTGCAGACAAAGGACCATGTAGTCAAAGCTATGGTTTTTCTAGTAGTCATGTATTGATGTGAGAGTTGGACTGTAAAAGAATCTGAGCACCAGAGAATGGATGCTTTTGAACTGTGGTGTTGAAGAAGACTCTTTTTTTTTTTTTTTTAATTTTATTTTATTTTTAGACTTTACATAACTATTAGTTTTGCCAAATATCAAAATGAATCCACCACAGGTATACACGTGTTCCCCATTCTGAACCCTCCTCCCTCCTCCCTCCCCATTCCCTCCCTCTGGGTCGTCCCAGTGCACCAGCCCCAAGCATCCAGTATCGTGCATCGAACCTGGACTGGCAACTCATTTCATACATGATATTTTACATGTTTCAATGCCATTCTCCCAAATCTTCCCACCCTCTCCCTCTCCAACAGAGTCCATAAGACTGATCTATACATCAGTGTCTCTTTTGCTGTCTCGTACACAGGGTTATTGTTACCATCTTTCTAAATTCCATATATATGCATTAGTATACTGTATTGGTGTTTTTCTTTCTGGCTTACTTCACTCTGTATAATAGGCTCCAGTTTCATCCACCTCATTAGAACTGATTCAAATGTATTCTTTTTAATGGCTGAGTAATACTCCATTGTCTATATGTACCACTGCTTTCTTATCCATTCATCTGCTGATGGACATCTAGGTTGCTTCCATGTCCTGGCTATTATAAACAGTGCTGCGATGAACATTGGGGTACTCGTGTCTCTTTCCCTTCTGGTTTCCTCAGTGTGTATGCCCAGCAGTGGAATTGCTGGATCATAAGGCAGTTCTATTTCCAGTTTTTTAAGGAATCTCCACACTGTTCTCCATAGTGGCTGTACTAGTTTGCATTCCCACCAACAGTGTAAGAGGGTTCCCTTTTCTCCACACCCTCTCCAGCATTTATTACTTGTAGACTTTTGGATCGCAGCCATTCTGACTGGTGTAAAATGGTACCTCATAGTGGTTTTGATTTGCATTTCTCTGATAATGAGTGATGTTGAGCATCTTTTCATGTGTTTGTTAGCCATCTGGATGTCTTCTTTGGAGAAATGTCTATTTAGTTCTTTGGCCCATTTTTTGATTGGGTCATTTATTTTTCTGGAGTTGAGCTGTAGGAGTTGCTTGTATATTCTCGAGATTAGTTGTTTGTCAGTTGCTTCATTTGCTATTATCTTCTCCCATTCTGAAGGCTGTCTTTTCACCTTGCTAATAGTTTCCTTTGATGTGCAGAAGCTTTTAAGGTTAATTAGGTCCCATTTGTTTATTTTTGCTTTTATTTCCAATATTCTGGGAGGTGGGTCATAGAGGATCCTGCTGTGATGTATGTCAGAGAGTGTTTTGCCTATGTTCTCCTCTAGGAGTTTTATAGTTTCTGGTCTTACGTTTAGATCTTTAATCCATTTTGAGTTTGTTTTTGTGTATGGTGTTAGAAAGTGTTCTAGTTTCATTCTTTTACAAGTGGTTGACCAGAGTTCCCAGCACCACTTGTTAAAGAGATTGTCTTTAATCCATTGTATATTCTTGCCTCCTTTGTCAAAGATAAGGTGTCCATATGTGCGTGGATTTATCTCTGGGCTTTCTATTTTGTTCCATTGATCTATATTTCTGTCTTTGTGCCAGTACCATACTGTCTTGATAACTGTGGCTTTGTAGTAGAGCCTGAAGTCAGGTAGGTTGATTCCTCCAGTTCCATTCTTCTTTCTCAAGATCGCTTTTGCTATTCGAGGTTTTTTGTTTTTCCATACAAATTGTGAAATTATTTGTTCTAGCTCTGTGAAGAATGCTGTTGGTAGCTTGATAGGGATTGCATTGAATCTATAGATTGCTTTGGGTAGTATACTCATTTTCACTATATTGATTCTTCCAATCCACGAACATGGTATATTTCTCCATCTGTTAGTGTCCTCTTTGATTTCTTTCACCAGTGTTTTATAGTTTTCTATATATAGGTCTTTAGATTCTTTAGGTAGATATATTCCTAAGTATTTTATTCTTTCTGTTGCAATGGTGAATGGAGTTGTTTCCTTAATTTCTCTTTCTGTTTTCTCATTATTAGTGTATAGGAATGCTTGCATTCCTATACACTAATAAGAAGAAGACTCTTGACAGTCCCTTGGACTATAAGGAGATCAAACTGGTCAATCCTCAAGGAAATCAGTCCTGAATATTCATTGGAAAGACTGATGCTGAAGCTGAAACTCCAATACTTTGGCCATATAATGCAAAGAACTGACTCATTGGAAAAGACCTTGATACTGGGAAAGATTGAAGGCAGGAGGAGAAGGGGAATACAGAGGATGAGATGGTTGGATGGTCGGACTCAGTTGTGTCCGACTCTTAGCAACCCCATGGACTGTAGCCTCCTAACTCGATGGACATGAGTTTGAGCAAGCTCCAGGAGTCAGTGATGGACAGGGAAGCCTGGTGTGCTGAAGTCCATGCGGTCGCAAAGATTTGGACATGACTGAGCAACTGAACAGAACTGAATGTCATTTTGTCCTTTTTTTTTTTTTTTGTACCAATAGTTATTTTCTGTTTTCTATTTAAAATGAGACTTCCATAATTAATGTTCTTTTTGTCTCTTTATTCACAGGGTGATACAGAAAACTTTATTTTCTGGTCAAAGTATATATGAATAATCTTTTTTCTTGATATTATATTGCTAAATTAATTTCAAAATTGTTTGTAACATTTTAACTCTCATAAGGAAAGCTATAAAAGGTCCTGTCTCTTTGTACACTCAAATAACACCAAATGCTGTCAAACATTAATTTTGGTCAATATGAGGTTATGAAATGATATTTAAATGTTCTAATTTGTATTTTCTCCATTTCTGGTAGGAATGAGTCTGTATGGTTTTTTTTTTTTTTTTTCCATTTTCCCAATATTTCATCTTTCCTTTTTTACTGATTTGTGGTAGTTCTTTCATTCTTAGTTTCTTTGTCCTGTTAGTCTTGTTTAACAAATATGTCCCTTCAGTTCAGTTCAGTTCAGTTGCTCGGTCATGTTCGACTCTTTGCGACCCCATGAATTGCAGCATGCCGGGCCTCCCTGTCCAGCACCAACTCCCGGAGTTCACCCAAACTCATGTCCATTGAGTCGGTGATGCCATCCAGCCATCTCATCCTCTGTCGTCCCCTTCTCCTCCTGCCCCAATCCCTCCCAGCATCAGGGTCTTTTCCAGTGAGTCAACTCTTTGCATGATGTGGCCAAAGTAAATATGTCCCTACATTGATGTAATCAAGATATTTCTTTTTTTTTTTTTTTTTTGAGGGTGAGTGTTAAAATCATCACGACTACTTAAGCACAAGTATATATTTTACTAGTTTGCTTAAATCCAATGAAGCAACTTATTACAAGTTGATTTTGTAGTTTTGTAAGAGATTGTTTTTCATCCATGATGAATTTTTATACTTTAAATAATTGGCAAAATCCTATGAATCCTCTAAGTTTCTTATGCTCTATTTTAAAACATTTTTTTCACATGTATGTCTTTAATTCATCAGGAATTTAATTTTGCATACCAGGTGGTATAGGGATCTTATTTTTCTTTTTATAAATTTTTAATCTATGCAGTCTTTCCTCACTGATTTGTATTGCTTTCTTTATCATATATAACATCCCCATGCCTACATTTGTCAATTTTTGAGATTTCTTTGTTCAGTTTTCTATTTTTCCAGCTGCATGCCAAAGCCACTTTTAAAAATTATTGTAGACTTTTGATATTTTGCCAACTGTTTCCATCACCAAATATAAACGAAGAGCCTTGGTTGTCATCTGATTTGGAGAATAGTGCCCTTTGCCATCCTCTACCCTTCCACTGTAGAAGTTAGAAACTTCAGTGCAACCAGCCTCCATGTAACTGCACAACTTCTGTCAGCAGGAGCCCTGGAATTTTCCTATGCAATGCAGTCCACTCTGTCTTGTATGTCCACCATTATCTGTTTTAGGATCATTATGGCTAGTTTCTTAATGCCTTTTATCACTATTTTTATATCTGCAGTATGGAAGCAGAGACTTTTCAGGTCATCTTTTTTCCCCACATGACTTTGATTATATCTCTTTTCTGAATAAATCTGCCCCCGTTTCCAAGTCCTAAACTATAAAAGTCATTCAAGAATTCTGGACATTTTTCAGTGAACATTTCTTCAAATATTACCATTTTCTATCTCCTGATGATATCTACTTTTGTAATTCCTAAAAGAATTTCTGTTTTTAAGCTGCTCACTTTATTCATCATGTTTCTTAATTTCTCCATCATAATTTTGAAATCTTTATATCTGTTCATTTCAGATAAATTCCTCATGTTATTCAAGTAATTTTTGTTATGCAAATATTTGAGGATTATGGTCCCTCTGATTCTCACTGTAGGTGTTGGCTTTCCTCATTAATTTCCTTTGTGGAGCTCTTCTTCAGTAGGTTGTATCAGTAGTTATCTTGTGACCTGAGCTATCTGTGTTCGATTTTACCAGTCAGCTCAGCTGTATCAGTAGTGCAGGACCATCTTTTATGGTGTTTTCTGAAAAAAGTTAGGAAAGTAAAAGTTGGAAGTTTAGGAAGTACTGGTCACTTCAGACATAAAGCATGTAAGGTATAGAGCATGGCTATGAATTCTCACTGACTTAATTTTCTGCACTTGGATCCTGTGAGAGACAGACAAGAGTCCCTTTGTAAGTATGAGTACCATTGTACAAATTATGTTTTTTCACTTTATACATTTAGTAGTTTAATTTTGTAACTCTTCAAATGTTTTTTTTTTAATGTCTGCTGCTAAGTCACTTCAGTTGTGTCCGACTCTGTGCAACCCCATAGATGGCAGCCCATCAGGCTCCCCTGTCCCTGGGATTCTCCAGGCAAGAACACTGGAGTGGGTTGCCATTTCCTTCTCCAGTTCATGAAAGTGAAAAGTGAAAGTGAAGTCACTCAGTTGTGTCCGACTCTTAGCGACTCCATGGACTGCAGCCCACCAGGCTCCTCCATCCATGGGATTTTCCAGGCAAGAGTACTGGAGTGGGTTGCCATTTCCTTCTCCAGTTCATGAAAGTGAAAAGTGAAAGTGAAGTCACTCAGTTGTGTCCGACTCTTAGCGACTCCATGGACTGCAGCCCACCAGGCTCCTCCATCCATGGGATTTTCCAGGCAAGAGTACTGGAGTCGGTGCCATTGTGTTTCTCAATTCAAATTTGTGCATTTCACAGGTTAAGATAGGTCTTACCTCCCAACTTCATGTGACAGAGCTAATGAACTAACGTGCCCACCACCTCTACTTCTCTAGCCCCTCCCCATGTTTTGTCAGAGGTTTCATATGGAGCCCTCGCTTTTGTTTTCAATTCCTTCTGCACTTCCTGCATTTGGTGATTTATTTATTATTATTATTATTATTTTTAATTCCAATCTCAGCTTTCAATAAGTGAATTTGTTGTGTTAGTTTTGTTAAACATTAGTGTTTGGAAAGTCTGCAGTTCATCAGCTGCATTTTTGGAATGTGACATCAAATGAATTGTTACTTAGCTAATTTTCTTGAAGATTTGTTAATATGTCAAAGGATCACAGTCTACGAACAAAAAAGTTAAGGTTGAAAACACAAACCCTTACTTTGACAATTTTAACAGTGGCAATGATGTACTTTTGGCTCCTTAAAATATTTAGAAGCCTGTAGGCAAGCTTAATTATGGAAAAAGTTGTCAATAAACAGCATACACTATTGTAATTTGCTTATAAGTACAAAGAAAATTTTCTATATTGAATTATCTTAGCCAATAGAGTCAATATTTAAATGATAAAATTATGAAACAATTAGCTGATTTTTATTTTGAAAACAAAAGAGAAAAAGTTTATGTATTGATATCTTTGGTTAAATTACTTAACCTCCCTGTGCTTTATTGTTCACAACTTTAAACGTAAATGAGAATTAAGTGTATTTTATTGGTATATTGTGAGGATTACATAAATTCCGCACAATTAGAATAGTCCCTAACACAACACAAAATAAATGTTTCCTATTGCTTCTATTGTTATCATTATCTGTTTTGGTAATATACAGCTGAATAAGAAATAGCCCTAAATTTACATGATGTTTCATTTTATGTGTCAAGGTCACTGATCACAGGGTATCCTGATATTTGGCTAAACATTTTTGTATGTGTCTGTAAGAATGTTTCTGGTGAAATTAGTACTCAAATGGATGGGCTCAGTACGGCAATTTGCCCTGCCCGGTATGGCTGGGCATCATCTAATTACCTGTTGGCCTGAAAAGAATAAGAATCTGAAGGAAGAAATAATTCAGCCTTTCCTGCCTGATTGCTTAAACTGTGACATTGATCTTTTCTTGCACTCTGTGTTCCTAGTTCTCAGACCTTCAGATCTGAACTGGATTCTCAAGGAAACTAATAAACACCAGTAATAGTAACCAATAGTCTACTTCAACCCTGTTAAATCTTCAGTTGGGAAAATTCAAGTCCAGATGAATTAAAGAAAATCAGAGTCACAAAGTAAACTAATTAGGATTAAAACTATAGAGTAGCCCGGGTCTTAGATGTTTGGAATTTTAGTCCATTGTATTGTGAGTATTGTTAGCTGTGATTTAATGTGAATAAAACTGTACTGAAAAGATAAAAGAGATCTTTCCACCAAACAATTAAAATTTTGGCTATTATTTTCTGGAAAAAAAAATTATTCTTTCAGTTTTAAAAAGCCCTTTAACTTATTTCCCTGAGATTTAAATGTGTAGTGAAATAAATGTATAAATCGAGAAGGCACTGGTGATTCAAATGTAAGGAAGTTAACAGTCTTGAGTTCATGGAAGTTGCAGTTGTAGCGTGATGGACAATTAGCCTTTACAGTGTGACTTTGTGATTTGCTATGATAACAGGACTGTGGAGGCTGCTGAGAGGGCTCCTAACCTTACCCCATGGGTCAGGTCTGATAGGCTCAGAGCTACATTAATGTGTATGTATGAGTGCACGTGTGTACGTGTGTGTGTGTAGGGAGAAGATGCATGCATGAAAAAGAGAGTGTTTAATATGTAGCTTGGTGACTATGGTTAATAATACTGTATTACATATTTGAAAGGTTCTCAGAGAGTAGATCTTAAACATTATCATCCCAAGAGGGAAATAATTGGAACTGGAAATTGACAGCTGTTTACTAGACTTATCATGCTCAGTTCAGTTCAGTTGCTCAGTCGTATCTGACTCTTTGTGACCCCACAGACTGCAGCATGCCAGGCTTCCCTGTCCATCACCAACTTCTGGAGCTTGCTCAAACTCATGTCCATTGAGTTGGTGATGCCATCCAACCATCTCATCCTCTGTCTTCCCCTTCTCCTCCTGCCTTCAATCTTTCCTAGCATCGGGGTCTTTTTCAATGATTCAGTTCTTTGCATCATCATTGCACAATGTATACAAATAGCAAAGCATTATGTTGTACATGTGAAACTAACAATGTTTTATATCTATTTGATCTCAATCAAAGAGAGAAGGGAGGGAAAGAGAGAAAATTGCCTAAAATTATTAGGCAATTTTAGAAGTTCAAAGAAGATTTCTCCAAGTAGTGACTGCTAAGCTAACACTGGGAAGATTATGCAATGATGAGAACAGCATATTCGTGGATCTGTCTTTAAACAGCAAGAGTGTGAATTGTATAGCAGACTGTCATTTATATTAAACCAGAGTTGGGTTGGTTGTATTGATAGAAAGGAAGACAGCAGGGGTTTCTTTTTGGTGAGCAAAGTAAGGATTACAGCCCCAAAGTAACCTGAGTAAAGGAATAAGGACGGTAACCCATTTCAGTATTCCTGTCTGGAAAATTCCTTGGACAGAGGTGGGCTACTATCCATGGGGCCACAAAGAATCAGACACAACTGAGTCCACACACAGATCCTTTTAGGTTGAGGTAACAGAGAAACTATAAAATGAGGATCAGGTGAACTAATTCAAATTCTTCAATTAGATAGCAAGTGCAAAGAATATTCTTTATAGATTACAAATTACTGTGCTATATGACTTTTTTTCTAAACATAGGCCTAGTACACAGATGGAAATGGTAGTTACACATGTCATCTTTAACTATCACTTTTTCCTCAAATATGCTGAATTTATAGAACACACTAAAGAATACATTGTGGTAAAAAGGGGTTGTACAACTTTAACTGGTCTGTCTGAAAGCTGGTCTTCAGCAAACACTGTGGTATCTTCTCCTCATTCCACTAACACTCATCTCATTTCACAAAGCCAAAGGTATTCACTAAACAACCATCACTTTTCTCTGTATTCTTGATGATTCTACTTTCTGTTTTTAGTGAAAACAGAGCTGAAAGGGAAGGGTAAATTGTGTATGAAGTTAAATGAGATGACGAAGCAAATGCATGTGCCATTACTTTAGAGTGTAGCAAATGAGCTTCCCCTTTTATAATCTTTGAGTTTCTTTTGGAACAAGTGTTTATGTTTGAGTCTGTCCACTGGTCTTTGTGCTCATTTTCAAAAGAACGTGTCTCCTTTTTCTTTCCCTATTCAGTGTGTCACTTTGGAATGTGCCGTCATTGCAACACAGTCTGTTTATTTTTAGAAGTAGCAACCTGTTTTGAGCTTTTGAATTTTTATCACAATATATTATGAAATGCTTCTCTTTCAACTTTTAAAATTTTGGATTATTGCCAAAATGTAAAATCTGCCCCTCAGGTTAAATTTGTCATAAAATGTGTAATTGAAAGGCTAGTTATGGTTGAAGTGGCCTCAGGAGAGATTATATCCTAAGTGGTATACAACAGCCTTCAGGGATTCATAAAGCGAATGACTCAACAGAAGAAGGGAAACATAAAGGTGTCTGAGAAAACCAGTTGTAGAGGTGGGAGGAAAGCAAGACAGTGTCACATCAGTTTCAAAAAGAAAAGACTGTTTCAAAAGCAGAGCATTAAAGTGTTGATGGCTGATAGGGATCAAGCAAGTGGGGTATGGAAGAAGTTACCAGTTTCTAAACATTGTCATAGGGAAGAAGGACCAATAGCAAGAGGATCAAATGAAATATTCAAAAAAATTTAAAGCCACATTAAGTCAGAGAAGTGTTGAATATAGCCATCAGTTCAGTTCAGCAGTCGCTCAGTCATGTCCGACTCTTTGTGACCCCATGAATCGCAGTACACCAGGCTTCTCTGTCCATCACCAACTTTTGGAGTCCACCAAAACCTATGTCCATTGTGTTGGTGATGCCATCCAACCATCTCATCCTCTGTCGTCCCCTTCTCCTCCTGCCCTCAATCTTTCCCAGCATTGGTCTTTTCAAATGAGTCAGCTCTCCACATCAGATGTCCAAAGTATTGGAGTTCCAGCTTCAACATCAGTCCCTCCAATGAACACCCAGGACTGATCTCCTTTAGAATGGACTAGTTGGATCTCCTTGCAGTCCAAGAGACTCTCTCAAGAGTCTTCTCCAACACCACAGTTCAAAGCATCAATTCTTCTGCACTCAGCTTTCTTTACAACCATGGAACATTGTAAAAGAATGCACACAGCCAATATAGTATAGAATGTGCAAGCATTTCTAACATGTATTTAATCGCTTTTTCAAACAGTATGGTTGTGTGGAAAAATAGAGGACTATAATTGAGGGAACTGGTGGGGTCCAAGAAATTGGATGTGTTTAAAGGCTGATGGAAAGACTCAAGGGAGAAGAAGAGTTTGCAAAGTAAGAGTAATGAAATAGTTGATGGTGTAAGGGCCCTGAAAAGGAATGAAGGTAGTTCCCAGCACCTGTAGAAATTGGCTTGAGGCACATGCACAGCTCCTCTCTTATAGTAACAGCAGGGAGATGAAGGATAATTTTAATAATTTTAAACTGTACCTCAGTCATAAGATTTCTATTTCTTTTCTTTCTTTTTTTTTTTTTTGTAAGATGCAAAGTCATCTGAAGGGCCTAATGGAAGTTGATGATTGTTAGTTAACAGTCGACCCAGTCTACTTCTTTTATAATTATATCCAACCACCCTCAGCTTCTTAGAAGCAGTGCTGGCTAGAGTAGGTGTTTGGTTTCATTGAAAGTTATGGGTTTTTCCCAGGCAAGTGTAATTTATAAAAAGATGAAGAATTAAGGTCGTTTGGGACAGTATTTAAGAATGCTTTTTAAAATAATGCTCATAGGAATCTAATCCAAATGTGTTTAGAATGGAATAAAAAGGTCTATTTCTTGAGAAGTCACCTGAAATAATGGGGTCTTCCCTTGTGGCTCAGCTGGTAAAGAATCCACCTGCAATGCCAGAGACCTGGGTTTGATCCCTGGGTTGCAAAGGTCCCCTGGAGAAGGGAACGGCTACCCACTCCAATATTCTGGCCTGGAGAATTACATGGGCTATATAGTCCATGAGGTAGCAAAGAGTCAGACACAACTGAACGACTTTCACTTTCAATTTCAATGGGGTCGGTCACTGAAAGCTTCCATCAAGATGAATGAAACCATAGGATCATCATTGAGCAAGAATGTTGAAAGGAAGGAGGTTGTAATCAGAGATTGATTCTTGAGTTTGTGATGCAGGTTTAGCAATTTTGAGTGATGATGACATTCAAGATGAGGCTGTGAGTGTTCAAAGGTATTGATGGTGAGGAAGGGATTAATGATAATAGTTTACATTTACTAATGACTTATCATAAACCAGGGAGTATTTTATTGACTGTTTTTTTTTTTCTCTCAACAGTTGTAAAATGAGTTATTATACCAACCCTCTCTTACAGATGAGGAAGTTAAGTCACTAAACAGTTTAGTAACTTGCCTTGGGATCAAAGTTACCTGCTTCAGAAAACAAGAGGGCAGGCAGCCTACACAGTATATGTTTTTGCACCTGACCTACACCGCTTCTTTGAAATGCCTAAGTCATTGTGGATGCTAAAGTCATCCAAGATATTGGTGTTTGTGGTAGAAGAAAAGACTATAGTCAAAGTGCTAAACTTTTCAGTGAATAAGGGAAAGTGGCTCCAATTCAGGTGACAGCCCAGAAAAGGGCTGCTGAATGGGCATGGAATAAGCTGCAATTAGGCAATGGCACCCCACTCCAGTACTCTTGCCTGGAAAATCCCATGGACGGAGGAGCCTGGTGGGCTGCAGTCCATAGGGTCACGAAGAGTCAGACACGACTGAGTGACTTCACTTTAAATTTTCGCTTTCCTGCATTGGAGAAGGAAATGGCAACCCACTCCAGTGTTCTTGCCTGGAGAATCCCAGGGATGGGGGAGCCTGGTGGGCTGCCGTCTATGGGGTCAGACAGAGTTGGACACGACTGAAGCGACTTAGCAGCAGCAGCAGGCAGTTTTGATGAAAGCAATGATATATAAAGTCTGGAAGAGATTATGTGGATCTAAGAGGGGCACATCCTTAATACCTGGCCTTATGAGGATGAGGATAAGAGTATATACCTATCACACATTTGAGATAGTTCTAGAAAAGAAAAAAGAACATTTTCAAGGGAGATCTACATATCCATATCAGTCAAAACAGACAAGTGGAACAAATACAAATGTGCTTGAAGAGGCTTCGTTGAAGTTACAGGGTTGGTTAAAAAGATAGAGATCCAGATATCTCTGTGGAAGAGTTTGAAAGGTAAGCAAAGGAAGTCATTTGGGTAAATGAAGAAAGTATAATGCATTATGAGAGGATAGTGTGCAAGATTAAACACTAGGATTGGTTATACTTTGTTCAATGACCAATGAAAACAGACCTCAACATTCACTTTGAAGTATATATCTGCTGAATTTAAAAGCAAAAATACTCAGCTTACATTGATGGGTGAATGTAGTCTAAGAAATTGTAGACCTCAGACTATTGATTAGGAGAGACAATCTGGAGCACTTTGCCAGTTATGATTTTAAGGTCACATCCTAACACAGCTGGAAGGAGCAGTGACTGGATAGATGGCTCTACTGGGGACACAGAGAGAGGCAGTGGAGAATACATAAGTGTACTTGCTGACCCATATTCAGAATTTATCTGGCAATCACACCTTCCATGAAAGTAGTCATTGTTGTGATAAAATATTTAACAAAGGAACTACTTATATGCTTTCCTAGAGAAATGTCTCTTTATAAGAATCTGCCTTGAAATTCAGGGCACACTGGTTTGATTCCTGGCCCAAGAACATCCCACACGCTGAGGGGCACCTAAACCTCTGCACCATGACTACTAAGCCCGTGCACCCCAGAGCTGGTGCTCTGCAACGAATAAATACACCACAACGAAAAGCCCACACATTGCAACTAGGGAGTATCCCAGATTGTCACAACTAGAGAAAGTCCTCATGCAGCAATGACAACCCAGCACAGCCAAAATGAAACAAATTTAAAACAAAATTAAAATATTAGGTGACAAATATTGAAGAGACTATTGAAAGAAGTAATAGGAAATGATGGAATCAAGAAGAGATATTAAATCACCCAAAGGGTCATAAGAGCAGGAAGTATTAAAGCTCCTAGACGTGAAGGGTCAAGGCAAAGAAGTATTATCAGAACCCAGAACTGGCCTGCGTGGCTCTAGCTGTGCTAAGAGAAAGAATAATAGAGTGACTGATATTTTAAAGTCCCAGTAGAAAGAGAGCTGGGAAAAAGAGCACCCTGACCTTTCTTTCCCATGATACTGCAAACTTCTGCTAGTGCCCTTCTTGGAAAGCTAAAGCACATGAGACCCTGAAAATGACATTCATCAATGTCAGTCTCCTGGAGCAAAATCATAAGGCAGAGAATGATCTCAAAAGGCTAATGGTAAAATTCTCCCACAAAGATGATGTGGTGGTGCTCAGGGCTGCCACATATGGTCGTGCCGGCTGTGCACGGCACACTCCCGTGCAGTACCATTCCTGTTGGCAGTAGTCATGAGTACCGTTTATATAGCTGCTCATTTAGAATTGCAGGCATGTCTATGCTTTACAGGTTTTGAATTCATAACAAGACTGTGATCTGTCTTTTCCTCATAATAGCAAAATTCAAACTGAAGGGAATATAGAAGAGAAAAAATAATACCTTTCCAAGTTCCTAGTTGAAACCTCTTTCACAAAAGATAGCTTAATAAGAGAAAAACAAGTTTATTAATATACATACCTAATTTATTCTTGGGTGATAATCGGGGGAAAATGTGTTATTCCTGTAGTGGATTAAATTGAGACTCACATGCCATCTTAATAGGGAAAGGGGAGAGAGGATGTAGGCTTCCTAGGGTTGAGTAAATGATTTTTAGGAAAGATGGAGAGGCCCTTAGAAGGACAGATGAGAGCTATGATAGTTTGCGATAGTTTGTCTGGATGTGGTGTTGACTTGTCACTTACTCTCCTGTGAAAAGAGTCAGTATTCCTTGCTTGATGAAACTCCTAGGAAGGGGATTTATGGCAATTGAAATCTTTTTGGAGGATTTGCCTTTAGACAGATAAGGGAAGTCCAGAAAAAGCCTCTCCCTGCGTCTGCCGGTTTCAAATGCCTACAGCTCAAAATAATCAATATTACCAAGGCGGCATGTATTAGGGTGGTGCGTCCTGAACTTCTACAGTCATATTTCAAGGTGACACATTCTGTTACACTTCAGAGGATTCTAGAATATCATAATATGGAGTAATAGCATTGGTCACAGGTTGGGATTTAATGAACAAGTAATGTCTGTTAAGTATGACACAGCCGTTACACAAGATACACTCATAGAAATGCCTATTTCTTTCTTATTGTTTCTATATTGTTTCTATATTGTTCATATATCAGTAACACATGATTTCATGTAACCTCCAGCTGGAACTCTAATTACACCAGCAAATATTTTATTTTCTAGTTATGACATATGAAACAGACCAAAAAATTCTCTATTAATAAAGTTCTAGCTTTGACAAATTTAATTCAAGAAGTCTAGACTTAAGAGTATTGAATGGAAAACATGGATGATACACTCATATTGTCGTCACTGTTATTATGTTAGTGTCTTCCAAATGGAGTTTAGGTACTTCTAATAGAATCATTATTATAAATGATATGACACGTTTTCCTTTAGTAACTCAATTAAAAGAAGTTTGGGAGAAGTGGGAAACTAATGAAGAGGTTAAACGGTGTCCTGGGCTACTCAATCAAGTTTAGAAACATATTTTGAATATGTATACGAAATTAAGAAAAACTTAAAATTAATTTTAATATTCATAAACTTGCATAGTATTTAGTTTTTATAGGTATCCAGATTCAGATAGTATCCTTCAGGTTGTTTAAATTCTGGTATATAAACCTTATATTTACAAAGTAACATAAAGTAGAGAAATCAGAAATACTGTAAAACAGACCAGGGATGAATTCATCTAGTCGTCCATATTTTAATTCAACAATATCACCTTACTTAAAGAAGAGTCAGGACTGCTAAGAACAAATTAAATTTTATCACATATTCACCTTATTGTCCACAAAAAAAATCTTGTTAGGGCACGTAGCGAGTTTTAGTATCAAAATGTATGGCAAAAAGACACAGGCAGAGAAGTGTCAGGATCAGAAAGGAAAAGCTAATATGCACAGCATGAGGAACCTTTACCAAAGCTTTTTGTTCACTCAGCTCCATTGCGCATTATGTAAATATGTGGTAAGGCACTTAAATACTGTTTGAACTACATAATGCAATATTTAAAAACATTACCTAATAGGAAAATTGTAGAATATGCTTTTTAAAATTAATTGTCATATTACAGAGTCTGATTTGACAGTGTCTTCAAATAAAGGATATCTGTGACACAAATTCATAGAAATAATAAAGATAGAACAGTGAGGGGAAATTAATGTATTCACATTTCCTCCCTATTTCCTTAGCAAGAATTTCAGTTCAAAGACTCACCCTTTTTGCTCAAATTTCTGAAATAAAGCATTCTTGTTATACTGTCATTCCAGACTCCACCATATGTCAGTTATGTCTCAAAGTTCAATTAAAGTGACAAGTATGACACACATCAATAGTTTCGGAGTAAAAATGAAAAGTGAGTGAACTTCTAAATGAAATTTAATTATGAGATTATGGTAGAAATTATTCTAGAAAGAAGAGAAATACAGTAGCAAGCAATGGTTTATATTTTGGAATTTTCATCCCCAGAGACAGTTAACCAACCAAATCCACAGCAACATTTGATTAAGTCTGCATGTTGTTCTTGACCTCATTAATGGAGTCAGTTATGAATTTCCACATCAATTTGTATGCAAATGCAACAGAAGCAGGGATGCAGTTTCATGAATAATCTGTCCGCTTTCTCTTTTTTTTCTCCTTCTTCCATCTTCGTTTATACACTGATACTTATCGGTGCCCTTATTTAAGTGTTTTGACAACTGATGCTATATGTTAAACAAAAAAAGGAAGAGATGATTCTAGAGTTTGTTTCATGTAAGACTGTGTGGCATTTAAATGCAGTCTAATGTTTTCCAAAGACTTTTACAACTATGATTTACTTTACTCCTAAATTATTCTAATACATTTGAACATACTGGGAAGGGACTAGTGGATAAGAACAGGCAACAGCAAGGTAAAATCCCATCCAGTCTGAGGAAAAAGAGATGTCTCATCACAAAATGGGATAAATTTAGACATTTAGTGCTATACTGAAAAAATTATAACTATATACTGTAAGACCTTGTCTGTTTTAAAGATAATGGGTGTGGGAGCAATCTGATTTCTTGATAAAAAATTATTATTTATAGGATTCACAGTTGTTTGCTTTCCATTAAATTTATTCAGTTAAATTAAGTCAATGAATAATAACTTGTGAAGTATCTATGATGTCATATTTTATGAGGCATTATTAGAAATGTTTTGGGAACATTAGTTTTATTTGTCATTACACTAAGATTGCACAGATGTCAGCTAGATCGATAAGATAAATAAACCTAAAAGGGTGAAACTTAAGAGACTTAAAGGAGGAAAATCTGTAAGATTTATGATTGGGTGTGTGGAGACCTGTGAAAGGGAAAGCTAGTGTCAACCGTAACTGAAGAACTCCTCTAGGATACCGAAGCGCTGAGGAATCACAGAGCAGGGTAGGCCATTAAATAGATAGCTTGATGAAATGAACTGCCTTTATGAAAATGACACTCGTATTTCAGGTTTCATCTCAGTCAGAGGGACTGAGAGTATGTGATTATCCTCTTTCTCCCCAAATCTTATTAAAAATGATGGTCAAAAAACAATGAAAACAATGAGGGTGAATGTGAATAAAGAGGTTGTTATGCTGCTGCTGCTAAGTTGCTTCAGTCGTGTCTGACTCTGTGCGACCCCACAGACGGCAGCCCACCAGGCTCCCCCATCCCTGGGATTCTCCAGGCAAGAACACTGGGGTGGGTTGCCATTTCCTTCTCCAATGCATGAAAGTGAAGTGAAAGTGAAGTCGCTCACTCGTGTCCGACTCTTCGCGACCCCATGGACTGCAACCTACCAGGCTCTTCCGTCCATGGGATTCTCGAGGGAAGAGTGCTAGAGTGGGGTGCCATTGTCCTCTCCAGATGTTGTTATCATAGTCTGCTGCTGCTGCTGCTGCCACTCCTGCTAAGTCTCTTCAGTCGTGTCTGACTCTGCGACCCCATAGACAGCAGCCCACCAGGCTCCCTGGTCCCTGGGATTCTCCAGGCAAGAACACTGGAGTGGGTTGCCATTTCCTTCTCCAATTATCCTAGTCTAGAAATGCTAAATCCTCACTTATCATGGCCAAAATCAATAAATAACATCCACAGTTAATGAATTAATATGCAATGTCATAAACATATCATGGAGTTTGGAAAGTAAGCAACTTAATAACAGTTACAGATAGTTGTTAAAAAAAAAAAGTCGTAGGTGTGGAAACAGGAACAGTGAAATAATGGAATTTATTTGCTTTCCTTTATACATCCTTGAGTAGCACTGGGTTTATAAGCTGTGTGTGTGTTACTTTAATAAAAAAATTACACTGCTAAGGGAAAAATAAACTTGCACGCTGCACTGAGAATTCCACACATTTCTAAATATTACATTTACCTTAAGATGATGATTATTAATCAGCTATTCACTCTGTTGCTTTGTAATCAGTCAGTTCAGCCAAAGATGGAGAAGCTATAAACAGTCAGCAAAAAATAGACTGGGAGCCAACCGTGACTCAGATCATGAACTCTTTATTGCCAAATTCACATATAAATTGAAAAAGTAGGGAAAACCACTAGACCATTCAGGTATGACCTAAATCAAATCCCTAACGATTATACAGTGGAAGTGAGAAATAGATTTCAGGGACTAGATCTGATAGACAGAGTGCCTGATGAACTATGGACAGAGGTTCATGACATTGTACAGGAGACAGGGATCAAGACCATCCCCAAGAGAAAGAAATGCAAAAAAGCAAACTGTCTGAGGAGGCCTTACAAATAGCTGTGAAAAGAAGAGAAGCAAAAAACAAAGGAGAAAAGGAAAGATATATCCATTTGAATGCAGAGTTCCAAAGAATAGCAAGGAGAGATAAGAAAGAAGACTAGAGATCGCTTCAAAAAAATTAGAGATACCAGGGAAAATTTCATGCAAAGATGGGTTCAATAAAGGACAGAAATGGTATGGACCTAACAGAAGCAGAAGATATTAAGAAGAGGTGGCAAGAATACACAGAACTATACAAAAAAAAAGATCTTCATAACCCAGATAATCACAATGGTGTGACCACTCACCTAGAGCCAGACATCCTGGAATGCAAAGTCATATGGGCCTTAGGAAGCATCACAACGAACAAAGCTAGCGTAGATAAAGGAATTCCAGTTGAGCTATTTCAAATCCTAAAAGATGATGCGTTGAAAGTGCCGCACTCAATATGCCAGCAAATTTGGAAAACTCAGCAGTAGCCACAGGATTGGAAAAGGTAAGTTTTCATTCCAATCCCAAAGAAAGGCAATGCCCAAAATGCTCAAACTACCGCACAATTGCACTCATCTCACATGTTAGTAAACTAATGCTCAAAATTCTCTAAGCCAGGCTTCAACAATATGTAAACCATGAACTTTCAGATGTATAATCTGGTTTTAGAAATGGCAGAGGAACCAGAGATCAAATTGCCAACATCTACTGATCATTGAAAATGCAAGAGAGTTCCAGAAAAATATCTATTTCTGCTTTATTGACTATGCCAAAGCCTTTGACAGTGCGGATCACAATAAACTGAAAAATTCTGAAAAAGATGGGAATACCAGACCACCTGACCTGCCTCTTGAGAAATCTGTATGCAGGTCAGGAAGCAACAGTTAGAACTGGACATGGAACAACAGACTGGTTCCAAATAGGAAAAGGAGTACGTCAAGGCTGTATATTGTCACCCTGCTTATTTAACTTATATGCAGAGTACATCATGAGAAATGCTGGGCTGGAAGAAGCACAAGCTAGAATCAAGATTGCCAGGAGAAATATCAATAACCTCAGATATGCAGTTAACAACACCCTTATAGCAGAAAGTAAAGAAAAACTAAAGTTCCACTTGATGAAAGCGAAAGAGGAGAGTGAAAAACTTGGTTTAAGACTCAACATTCAGAAAACTAAGATCCTGGCATCTGGTCCCATCACTACATGTAAATAGATTGGAAACAGTGGAAACAATGGCAGCCTTTATTTTTCTGGACTCCAAAATCACTGCAGATGGTGACAGCAGCCATGAAATTAAAAGATGTTTACACCTTGGAAGAAAGGTTATAACTAACCTAGACAGCATATTTAAAAGCAGAGTCATTACTTTGCCAACCCCATTCTGTCTAGTCAAGGCTAAATTTTTGAATCGGTCATGTATGGATGTGAGAGTGGGACTATAAAGAAAGCTGAGCACCGAAGAATTGATGCTTTTGAACTGTGGTGTTGGAGAAGACTCTTGAGAGTCCCTTGTGACTGCAAGGAGATCCAACCAGTCCATTCTGAAGGAAGTCAGTCGTGAGTGTTCATTGGAAAGACTGATGTTGAAGTTGAAACTCTAATACTTTGGCCACCTGATGAAAAGAGCTGACTCATTGAAAAGACCCTGATGCTGGGAAAGATTGAAGCTGGGAGAAAAAGGGGACAACAGAGGATGATAGGTTTGGATGGCATCACCAGCTCAATGGGCATGAATTTGAGTAAACTTCAGGAGCTGGTGATGGACAGGGGGCTGGCGTGCTGCAGTCCATGGGGTAGCAAAGAGTTGGACACAACTGAGCGACTGAATGAACTGAACTGGTCTCTCTTGTAATAGCAGTTGTTTAAACATTTTTATAAAACTTTAAAAGTTAAACTATGATTTGTAATTTTTATTTAAATTGCATATAAAGAGTTGATTCTTACTGCTGATAAAGCTTGTGGCTCAGAAATTCTCAGTTGCCTGCCAGTGTGGAATTCTTTTATATACAGCAGAATATAATGCAGGTTCATATAGCAGAAAATGTGACATATAATTTACCATAGAATATTACATATAGCATGGATGTACATAACATATATATGTATATACATGTTATATATAACATACCAAAAATATGGTATATAGTATACATCTATATCAGAGAAAGCAATGGCACCCCACTCCAGTACTCTTGCCTGGAAAATCCCATGGACGGAGGAGCCTGGTAGGCTGCAGGCCATGGGGTCGCGAAGAGTCGGACACGACTGAGCGACTTGACTTTCACTTTTCACTTTCATGCATTGGAGAAGGAAATGGCAACCCACTCCAGTGTTCTTGCCTGGAGAATCCCAGGGACGGGGGAGACTGGTGGGCTGCCGTCTATGGGGTCGCACAGAGTCGGACACGACTGAAGCGACTTAGCAGCAGCAGCATACATCTATATATCACATACTGTGCAGAATTGATCTTTTTCTACATTGGCTAGAGTTTGAAGTTAGCATGAAGATTTTAAAAGCCTCTATTATTTGGCATAGTAATTCAGTATGAGATCATCAAAAACCCTTTCAATACATTTGAAAAATAAGGGAATGTGTAGCTCACTCTTTTTAAAGTGTACTGTAGAATAAGGGTTCTCATTTAAATCCACTTTATATTAACCTGTCAATCCCTGTAGATTCACAGAAAACCTCTATCAGGCATGAGATTGAAAACTGATGCATGCTATTAGAAAAACTCAATGGCCACACATCCCTTTAAAAGACAAAATGCTCAGTTTTTTTTTTTTTTTTTTTTTAACTTCATGGCAAGTGGGTTCTTTACCACTAGGACCACCTGAGAATTCCTAAAAACTTCACTGAGGTATAATTTATTAATTTCAATGTAAAGTTCAGTGATTTTTATTACATTAACAGGATTGTTCACACATCACAGAAATCATTTTCAAAACATTTCCTGCTTTCCAAGAAGGAAACCTTTATTCATTTACAGCGACTCCTTATCCCTGCCTCTAGCCTTACATCATAACAGACCTACCTTCTGTCTCTGCATGTTTTATATCAATTCTTCATGAATAGTTTGTGACTGGAATTATGTTTTCAGTTAAATACAAGTTTGGATCCTTGTTCAGAGTGTTTTGATTCAATCATTTAATGTCCTAATTTTGCTTAGTACAATTTCAAAAGTCAGAGTATCAAACTCATGAATACTTTGAAAAGTCATAATGAAACTGTTTGACTTTGGGCTGCTTCTTTTACTCACCCCCATTTAATGCACCTCTGATTGGAACTGGCTACATAACTGGCTAATCATCATTATAATTATATAGATTAATCAGATAAAATCCATAAATTTATAGCACAGTCTAGAAAATACTGGCTCTTTATCAGATTTTCCTCACACTGGAAACTCAGGTTCAGGATTAGATTTTTAAGTGTTTGCAATTTAGTACATGTAGGTTTATTCTGAGTACACATCCAGTGATTTGCATGTGTTCACTGAACTACAGGTACATTGATAATATTTCCCTGAACTGGAAAGTTAGCCTGATTGTGACTATATTTTTATGAACAGTAATGTAAATTTCCAGTGAAGGATAAATAAGTTCTGGAAATTAACAGCAACAATGGTTATTTTAGAATTTATTCAAATCCCATGAGAATAGTTTGGATTAAGATCAAGCACTATGATTTTGGTGACTATGAAACAATGTAGAAATTTTCCTTTTGAAAATTATGCCTTGGTTGGATGATAGCTTTGGCTGAATGAGTCCATTAGCCTAGCATCTTTCAATCCACAGCAGGAATAGAAGGAAAGGTTTGTCATCCTTAAAGCTGAAATCTTGTCAGCACCACTGTAGATTTATGTGGCAATGTTCTAATCCCTCATGATTATCTGTCCTGTTATTCTCTATTACTGCTTCCTCAAGGAGGCTGTTTTTGTGTGTGCTCGTCCTGTCATGCTCAGCTGAAGTATAATTGACTGGAAGACCATCTACATTTATGGTGCATTCATACACAAATGAATGGATGCTGGGAAAGTTGTGTATCCATTAAGCAGAGCATTAGTTTTGATGTTATTCATTTATCTATCAAATATACCTAGACACATGAGTTTTCTGAAAGCTTGTGTACTGAGAAATGGTGCTTTGCTTTTAGGTAGAGAAAATGAAAGATATTGCTACTGTCAATGAATTTAAAGGCTTTTATGCAAAAGTCTGAAAAATGAGAACTCATGTCATTCTTCCACTGTCTGTTTTGTGGTGATTCAAAGTGAAATCTTTCAGCAACCTGTTTTCATGTTATGATCAGAAGAGAAAACACACACATGAACACTCACACAGATTTATTTTGAGTTGCCTTTATCTCTAAAGAGAAGTATGCAGAAACTTAAGTTGTGGGTGACTTACATATTTCTAATTTCAGGTAGTTCCTTTGGGAAAAAAAAAAAAAACACAATAAGTAGTTGATTAAAAATACCATTTTTCATTAGTAAAAATGGACTACATTTCGTATCCTGTGGCATAAGAAGATAGGAAGGGTAAGTCAGTTGACACAGTGGTCAGTAGTATGATCAATTTTCTGCAGAAATACAGGATATTATATAAAATGATAGCAGGGACAGTAACACTGGTTGAGAAGACTAGGAGAATCTTTGGGGATGTGGCAGATAAGTCTAGCTTGGAAAGTTGAGAGAAAGAACCAAAAAGTAAAAACGAAAAATTTTCAGACATTAGAACTAACAAGTGTGAACACTTCAAGGGAGAGAAAACCAAAGCACTTTTGAAGAAAATGTCCTGAATTACTGGAACATAAAGAACAAGAAAATGTTATCTGATCTAGATCATGTAAAGCCCTGCAGACTTCATTAATAGTTTTAGACTTGAAGGAAAAAGGGTTAACCATCAATGGATTTTAAGCATCAGATTGAAAAAATTGGATGTGAATTATTTAAAAGGACAATTTTGGCTGTCATTTGGAAAAGACATTGAAATAAGAGAACTTAAGACTATTGTAATAATTAAAATAAATAAATTTAAATAAAAAAAAGACTATTGTAATGGTCCAGACTAAGGAAAGCTGATTAGCACTGGCTGGTTGGAAGGGGGATATAGAGAAGTGGAAAACTGAACACTTGTGAGATATTCAGGGGAAGAATATAGAAACCAGGGAGTTTTCTTAGGTGTTTTCATATGCATTCTCATTGAAATCCCAAGTTATTGTAAGATAGATGTCATATCATTTTAGATCTGTAAAAATGGAAGCTTAAACTGAAAAACAGAAGCCCAGAGTATTAGCAATGTATCAGATTTTGTATTAAACCTCCTCTGTATGAATTAAAAATCAACCAAATGCCAAATAATGGTCCCTTTTTTGCATATAACCTTTAAATTAAATGTATAACATTTTAATAAACTATTTTTTAGTATCATATCCTTGTCACTAGAAACTTGCTAATTCTTAGTACTGACACTGTTTTGAAAACCTCATTGTTTCCTTCATTGTTTTCAAAGTGTCAGTGACAATTTGACATTTTATATAATGCAGATATTCTCCTGACTTACCTATTTCTAGTCTATGATAGTACTTTGTTCATAATATTTTTGCTTTACTTTTATTTTTTTCTTTTTAACTTTTCAAGTTTGAATATATATAGCATGTATATATCAGCAGTCTAGATATTTTGGCATACTTTATTTATTTATATTTATGTGGAATATAGTCTCTCAGTTGTGTCTGACTCCTTGTGACCCCATGGACTAGGCAGTCCGTGGAATTCTCCAGGCCAGAAAACTGGAGTGGATAGCCTATCCCTTCTCCAGGGGATCTTCCTGACTCAGAAATTGAACCAGGGTCTCCTGCATTGCAGAAGGATTCTTCACCAGCTGAGATACCAGGGAAGCCCTATATATAATATTTATTTATCTATCTATCCATCCATTCTTCCTTCTTCCCTTCCTTCCCTCCTTCCCTCCCTCCCTGTGGCTCAGATGGCAAAGAATCTACCTGCGATGCAGGAGACCAGGGTTCAATCCCTAAGTTGAGAAGATCCCCTGGAGATGGGCATGGCCACCTACTCCATTATTCATACCTGGAGAATTCTATGGACAGAGGAGCCTATCACAAAGAGTGGGACTCAGCTGAGCCACTAACACTTTTACTTTTCTTTATTTTAAAACATGATCTAGTCTTGCCTCTTACAAAAAATGAAACTATAGTTGTTGTTTTTTTTTTTTCTGTATTACTGAAACAAATTCAGATGAATTTTAAACTTAAATATTTGGCAAAACTAATACAGTTATGTAAAGTCTAAAAATAAAAGAAAATTAAAAAAAAAAGAAAAAAAAAAGACATATTAAAGGTAGTCCTTAAAAAACAGTTAAACTATATTGCCACAGATAATTATAATTGGAGTCACAACCCTCCCTTCTTTTGTGTCTGTTATTCAGTAAGTTATGCATCTACCTCAAGGCAACTATTGGGTTGCAATACAGTAATTTCTCAATTTCTCCTCTGGTTGCAAAACTTTAAGGAAATCACTCTGAGTTTCCAAGGGGTTGTTCAAAGCTGGCAAATATTTAGTGTGACAGATTGCATATACAGAAGCACAGTAGTTAGAGCATCTATGAGAGCAGAACCCTTACTCCAACTTCTGTAGCAGTCAGTTCAGGACTTATTCCCTATTTTTTGGCACCCACTTCCAATGCATAACCAGCCAGAGGAAGGGAAATATGTTTCCCAAACCAATCACATATGATGATCTACTTCCCACATGCCATCAGTGTCCAATCAAAGCATACTTGAAGTCTTCATTTTTTTACTGTGTGACTTTCCCACTTCACTTTTTTGTCTTTTAAGCTTCTGCCAAACAGAAGTGGCAGTGATTGATTCCCTTTATATAGTAAGTTCTGAATAAGCAGCCTCTGTTCTTGTTTGGTTTAGCTTCATTTATTTACACAAGTTTTATTTTGGGAGTCATCCCCTATGAAAGAGTAAGAGGCAATGCTGGGTGACAGGATTAAGGAGGGGCGTCTACCTTCTTAAGATCTTTTACACGTAAAGGAGACTGGGATAGGTGGGCAGTGGCATTTTGCAGTATCGAGCAAAACTAGCCTACAGAGCTTGAAGATACCTTGTTCCCTGCCAGGCCCAAGGGGACCTTTCCTAGAGAGGAGAGGGAAAGAAAGAGAGAGAGTCTCTTACTGAGATGTGAAAAAAGGAGATATGATTTAGTCCAGAATATAACTCATATAAAACATGTAATGTTTGGCAACCACCTAATTAGCTTCCTATGATTTCGATACCTGCTGACTCCTACTTAAGTCCCTGTCCTTTTATATATTTTAAATATAAGTTATTTATTATATACAAAGTTTAAAAATATTTTCTCTCAATCTGTGACTTGTCTTTCATTCTAGTAAAAGTATCTTTTACAGAGCCAATTGTTAAAATTTTCATAAAGTCTAATTTAGCATTTTCTTTTATATTTCATGCTCTTTGTGTACCATTTCATTTCTTTCAACTGCAGATGTCATTCCGCTCAATATTGCCTCAAAGTTCATTGATACTCTCTTCACTTTGTTCAGTCACCTTTCACTGGGTGATACTTAGAATAGTTCCACTTATTAATTCTTCAAATTCATTATTATTTTTTTCAAATCTTTAGCTAAAACTTGAGGGGATCTCTCCATAGAACTCTAGAAATCTCTCAGGCATTTTGTCTGAGAAATCCTAACCTCTTTGCATTCCCAAATACTCCACTTTCTCTCTGCGATATATGTAGATCAATGGCCTCTGGATTGTCCATCTCTGCACCGTGGCTGCATTCTGAAGAAATCCTAGCATTAACCTTGTTTACTTCTTTTTCTCACATATTACTTTCTTGGGTTAGCTAGCCCAATGACCGACAACTCATTTCATGTATTTTGTTGAGTTGTCTAATATTTTAAAGCAAAAGGGTAAGTCAGATTCCTATTATTACATCATGGAAGAAGTGGAATTCCTAGTAGCTTTCTTAATATGGCCAGATATCATGCTAGTCTTCTCCCTTTCTCATAACCAATTACTGTTTTTCTTTGACTTTTAAATTATTTGACTGTTTTCATATAGGCATGGGCAAAGTACCACTAATTCAACTTTGTATATTAAATTTGCATCAATGAATGATGTTCTAGTTATTTGTTTTTATGTTTTATTTCAGTAAGTTAAAAAAATTATTTTTATTAATAGCTTAAAATAATTTTATTTTGATAGTTTTTTATTAATAGTTTTATTTTGACTATGTATAGTCCTTTTTTATCAGTTAATTAAAAAAATTCTATTTGAGAAATATTTTGAAGTATTTTATTTATGTCATCGTATTGTCATAAATTTAAACACTTGTTATAATTGCTTTGTTATGTAATGGCTAACAGATTTGACAGAATTTACAAATGGAGAAAATAAGCCTGGTATTTGGGGGAATTATTTTAAATATATATCCTTTTTTTCGGATTGTAATGGCACGTATGACAGTGTAAATATTGCTTAAATTACTATTTATACATAAAATATTGTGGCGACAATGGTGACAGAGTAATCAGGGTCAATGTAACAAGTATTCCTTTGTGCTTACAAGAAGGTCACGATTTCTTCCTGTTGACATGTTATCCAACCTATTTATTACCTTAATTTATTCAAAGGAGTAGAAACTAAATTAACTGTCCTGGAAATTACTGCCTGGGTTGATGTCAACTGTCCCTTTAACTTAGTATTTATTCCTGATACAGAGAGAAGAACATAAAGATTATCTCAAAACAAACATGAGAAGAAATTTTAAATTTTTTTCATATCTTATTTACCTCCTTTAAGAAGTTATTTTATCTATTCAAATCTTACTCTACATGCAATGTATATTAACATTCTTTACACTGTATTAGTCTATACCCAAGGCAATAAGGCAGATTTTTTAAAATCATGGTTTCTTTGGATTCTGTACTCACAGAGCAGAAAAAAATAAGCATAATAATGTATTGATACTTCTAGGAGGTGAAGACTCAATAAAATGTTCCATATATTTTGTAAATGAATTCACTCTGTTAGTATGTATTATGAACCTATGGTGTACCAGATACAGTAGTGAACAGAAGAGAAACAATAAGTATCTTTCCTATAAAGCCTAAATTCTGGTTGAACAGGTGGTCAACAAATAGTACATATAAATAATATAATATACTAGAATATAAATTCTATTTGCAACCTTTAATGTAAGAGGCATTCTTCGGTTAGCTAATGATAAATGTCAAGTTAAACAAATATGCTGCTGCCCTAAGAGAGCTGAAGTTGCTTACACTCCTGCTAGACAATTTTGGCTGGACATAATGTCAAACATGGCTGTTGATACTTTGCCTGAGGGGGAATCTGTATTTTCCTTTTAAGATTCATTGAATTAGACACACTACATTGAAAATTTCACCAGCAGTTGGGAATGTTCTCCATCCACCAGTTCACCAGGATAGAGTGAAATATTTCATCATTAAAATAAACTGTTGGTTGCACTTGGACTTACAATATTTCTCCATACTTTAGACTCCCATCCTGTGGTTACTTAATCCTATGGCAGAAATTCTATCATGACCTTTAAACTTACATTTCTCTTTCCTGATTTTTTTCACAATATGATATTTCATCTCTATGCCTCTTTTTTTAATGCTCAAGTTTTGCTTTTTACTTTCTATTTATACTTACTATAATTAGAATAGTACGATGTGATTTCTATGTAATTTTGACAAGGTAGAAAAAGGAATATAGCTACATACTTATAATTATGCTGTAGATTTTGCATGGCTTTGTTTTATTTTTGGTGGCATATCTTACATTTAACTGTTCCTTATTTTTCATTAACAACAATCTCTTATGCACACACATATGCTCAGTCTTTAAGAACTGAGATAAAATCATGAAAATAAATATATTCAATGAGCTACCTAAATCGTGTAGACATTTTCAGTGTCTAATAAATTCCAGCTAGTTTGTTGCCTTAAACCACATTAGAATTCTTAGTATAAAAGTTTCCTCTATGAATAGTAGCAACTGTATGTCCTAGATTTCTGAGGACAATTTTGATTTCAAAGAGTTCTATTTTCAGAAGAAGTATCAGGCTCTTCTGTCCTAGTTTTTCATTTAGAAAATAAGATAATCATTCCTACAAAATTAGGTTAGTAAATATGCATTAGGTTTTATGTGAGATACAGACTCAGTATAAGATGTGATTATTATCACATGTAATCTAGAGCATAGAACAATAAACATAATATTTTAAGCATATTTTTCTAAAAGTGTTTTTTGAATCCCCACAATATAGAAAACTGAATGTTTGAGAAAAAATATGTATCTCAAATACCGGCACTGTTTCCAAACGAGACATAGTTCTCTGTATTCTCATATTATATGACAATTACCCACTATTTATATTTTTTAATTGGAGGATAATTGCTTTACACTGTCTTGATTTCTGCCTCCCTGTCTTTGTATTGTTTCTAAATAGTATAGGTAATGATCAAATAATTCTGGCAAATATATATAATAAATTGTGTTTTTAATAACAATCATTATTTATATTTTACCAGTTCATGTGTGAATATTAATGAATACATACAGTGTCATAGGAAAATATGTGCATTTTATTTCAATAAATTTTAAACAAGCACAGAATATAATATTATCTAGTATATTGCTATTGAGAATTTATGACAGGTGAAATAGGCACTTGCAATTGCATAATTTTCTTATAGTCAGTGGTTATGATGTTTTGTTTTATGTGTCAGACTGGTTAGACTATAATATCAGTTATTTAACTAAACAGCAATCTCTGTGTTAATGTAAACCTCATCTGTTTTGTAGATGTGATTAGCATCTACAATCAGTTGACTTTAAGTAAAGAAGATTTCTCTTGATAATGTATTGGGCATCATTAAATCATTTGAAAGTCATAAGAGCAAAAACTAAAGTTTCCCAGGGGAAAGAAAATTATATCTCAAGATTGTTTAAGATGAGAATAAATTCTTGAATGAATTTCTAACCTGCCAGCCTGGTTACAGCTTCCTGATTTGTCATCCCTCATAATCATGTGAGCCAATTTGTTAAAATAAGTATATCTCTGTTTCTGTCTCCCTCTCTCACCATTCCTGTCCCTCCTCCCATTTCTCCTCTTATTCCTCTTCCTCTTGTTATCCTTCAGCTATTGGTCCCATCTTTCTGTAGAACCTTAAGCTATAAAGTGGCTATTAGTAGAGGTATCAGAAAGAACTGATGAAATAAAATTATCCAGTTTGTTTACAAAAAGAATATAGATTATTTGGCAGACTTTCACAATAATTACAAAAGCTTATAGATATATATATATTAGTTTACAGAGAATGTATGAAAGTCCTATATTCATATGGCTAATAATGCATTCATGCATGCTAAGTCACTTCAGTCATGTCTGACTCTTTGAGACATTATGGACCGTAGCCTGCCAGGTTCTTCTGTCCATGGGATTCTCCAGGCAAGAATACTAGAGTGGGTTGTTGTGCCCTCCTCCAGGGGATCTTCCCAACCCAGGGATCGAACCTGCATCTCTTAAGTCTACTGCATTGGCAGGCAGATTCTTTACCAGTAGCACCAACTGGAAAGCTCCAATTATTCATATAGACAAGTTTCTATTTTTTTAAATTAGATAGGGATTTTTTTTTCAGCCACATAAAAGGTGAAGATAATTAGTATGAATACTGTAAAAGTAAATAGAGCTCACCTATACCATCCTCCTTGGAAAGAAAGTTATGACCAACCTAGATGGTATATTGAAAAGCAGAGACATTACTTTGCCAACAAAGGTCCGTCTAGTCAAGGCAATGGTTTTTCCTGTGGTCATGTATGGATATGAGAGTTGGACTGTGAAGAAGGCTGAGCACTGAAGAATTGATGCTTTTGAACTGTGGTATTCGATAAGACTCTTGAGAGTCCCTTGGACTGCAAGGAGATCCAACCAGTCCATTCTGAAGGAGATCAGCCCTGGGATTTCTTTGGAAGGAATGATGCTAAAGCTGAAACTCCAGTCCTTTGGCCACCTCATGCGAAGAGTTGACTCATTGGAAAAGGCTCTGATCCTGGGAGGGACTGGGGGCAGGAGGAGAAGGGGACGACAAAGGATGAGATGGCTGGATGGCGTCACTGACTCGATGGACGTGAGTCTGAGTGAACTCCGGGAGTTGGTGATGGACAGGGAGGCCTGGCGTGCTGCGATTCACGGGGTCGCAAAGAGTTGGACACGACTGAGCGACTGAACTGAACTGAACTGATACCATCCTCATGCACAAATAAGAGGGAACGAGATGTCAGAAAGCAGATGAATAAGCTTATATGCTTATTATTATGTGTCCTGACTTGCAACACTGGGACAAATCTTAGTGTTAAGACAAGATGGGTCATTATAATGAGGGGAAAGTTCAAGGCCCTACTCTATCTTCAGTTTGTAACTATTGGAGATTTGCAGACATGGTGACCCTATATGAAAACAAGGACAAGCAACAATGGTTTCTAAACTGAGTGTGAAAGCTGCACATTAATCAGCAGCAGCTGCTTCATGGCTAAGCTGTGTTCCCTAGGCTGCTTGTTTTGGGCAGTGAGAAAACCAGTTCTCACATTCATGAGCCTCTTTGAGCTCCATAAGGATCCAGAAGTCCTTGATCTTCCCTGGAGGATGCAGAAGATAGTTAAATAAGGTCTGCAGAAGATAGTTAAATAAAGTCAGCAGTTCTGCTATTAGGACCAAGAGGGCAAAGTAACTGCACAATAAAATTATGAAATGGACAGCCTGAGCCAGAGGAAAGATGTAGAAGTATCAGCTATTTGGGGACACTGTAATACCAATAAGAAAAAATGCAGGGTAACTCTCCATAAAGACCAGTGAAAAAAGAAGATTGACATGAACACTTGTACATATAGCTGAGGCATCAACTACCCACAGCCACTATATCATACAAGATACTCTTTTCCCTGTATATATGATGAAGCCTCCAGAAAAGAGCAATTTCATTTACCTGAAAGACATTGAATTCCTTGGAAGATATTTTAAACCACAGAGAAGAAAATTTATTAATAAAAAGAATAAATTGCAATCTATTCTTCACATGTGTTCTCAGTGGAGTTCATGAGAAAGATGAGAGCTTTTTCATAAAACAAAGAAGCTTTGTTTTCTTGCATATCTGAAAACTAGTGTATTAAATATAAATTTCATTAAAATGTTTGTAGTGAAATGATTCATTAGACTCTCATTAAAGAGCCAATTCCTTACTATCTGACATATTTTAATGGTTTCACAAGGGAAAAAAAAAGCATTTGTTAAGTTGCACATTGATAACTCTTCAGAAATTAAACTTTGTCAACACATACTTAACATTCTTATTTGACTTTCTAGAATGTAAAGTGTAAGAGATATTGATAAATTCACTCTGTGATAACCTCTATATGTTTTTTTTGTATTTTGTAAAATATCCCACAACTTTATATGATAAGAATTTTCATGAACTCATGAAAAGTTCAAATTTCATAAATCAGCTTATTAAGTATTCTAAGATATTTAATCCTTCAGTTGCAAGGAAAAATAGTCTGCCCTTTACTCAAGTGATTTTAACTGATTGTTTAAAAAGGCAGTGTTTGAATTTTCTCTTATGTGCTATAGGAAATTTGGTGACAGACATTATAATTTGAGGCCTCAAGGTTCTATGAATGATTTTTTCTATCATGATTGTAGTAGCAAAAATGTTAAAAGTTTGACTTTTCTATGAAGAACTGATGCTTTAAAGTACAGTTTGTCATCCATAGCTGCACGTTTCATCAGACTAAATCTGTTCGTTGTACTGGACTAAATCCGGATAGAGGACTAAATCTGTCCACTGTACCAAGCCATTTTATGTAAGGAACTTGAGCATCCTTGGATTTTGGTATCTGTGGAGACTCCTGGAACCAATCGCTTGCAGATACCAAGGGGTGACTGTAACTAACTTCTTGAGTAGCTAACATACTATTTCAAAACAGTAGATCAATTTACTGTTAAAAAAGTGAGAATGAGAGAAACTAAATATTATCACCAACTTTCAGGTTTGAAAAGAAAATTCTAAATAGAGTATCAACACAAAAAATACAAAGTTGCATTCTTTTGTGAGAATACATATACACACTTATAATCACAAACTTATAGTCTTTACTAGTAATCACAACTGAACTAAACTATCACAAGAATTTGCTGAGGAATAAAGCAATTTGAACTTTATGCTGTGGAATGAGAGTTGCAGGTTTAAATCAGCTTTCATTTTAGTATGTTTTTGGTTTTGACTTTGTTTTTATAAATATTAGCAAATAAGTCTTGATTGAGAGAGATAAGTACCTGGAAGCTCATATGTTTTTCTGTAACAGATCACCATGCAATCTTATATTTTTAATTAAAAAATCCCAGAAGCTTTAAATAATGATGGAAATTCATTAATAATAGCTAATAACATCTTATTCCTTAATAATTGAAGCTTAGTCAGAAAATAATAAATTTTGTGGACCTAAGAAAATATAGAGGTTTTCAGCCATTTTATAGTTTGAATATCTGGAAAAATATATTTTCCTAATTCTTCTGTAGTGGACATTTCAATTATTAATATATTTTACATACTTACCTCTGCATATTTTTAAGGCACTCACTTAAAATTGCATAGGAAATTTCAATTTTTTACTGAAATATATTTATCTAAAATATAAAGTACAGATCTTTGCAACCTTGGTGTGCTAAGTTGACTCATTCAGTTTATTTAAAGTCAGCTCTGAAAGTAAACAAACTAGCCATTTGAATTCTGATTCAAAGTGTTAGATTCAATAAATGTAAAAAAAATGGAAAAATCAGAATAAACGTGAACATGATGCTATTCTCCATAAAAGTAAACTTATTATTAAGGGGTAAAAATATTGAGAAATTCTGGAAGATATGAGTCAAAGAGGACAAGATTTCTTGAGATGTAAAATCAATCAGAGAAAATCAGAACCCAAAAACCAGACCTATGTAAGCTACTCTTAAAGATAACTGAGACTGATTTTAAATTTAAACGAATAGAAATGGCTTTAGGATAGTCATCTGGATATTTAAAGAACCACCATTTAAAGATTGGGGTTAATTACATATTTTTACCTCTCCCGTGTAAATAAAATTGCTAGATAGCAATAAAATTGCTATCTTAGGCCTGCCTAAGATACATGTGGATTTAAAGGTTTCAGTTCAGTTCAGTTCAGTCGCTCAGTCATGTCCAACTCTTTGTGACCCCATGAATCGCAGCATGCCAGGCCTCCCTGTCCAGCACCAACTCCTGGAGTTTACCCAAACTCATGTACATCGAGTCGGTGATACCATCCAGCCATCTCATCCTCTGTCGTCCCCTTCTCCTCCTGCCTCCAATCCCTCTCAGCATCAGGGTCTTTTCCAATGAGTCAACTCTTGGCATGAGGTGGCCAAAGTATTGGAGTTTCAGCTTCAGCATCAGTCCTTCCAATGAACACCCAGGACTGGTCTCCTTCAGGATGGACGAGTTGGATGTCCTTGCAGTCCAAGGGACTCTCAAGAGTCTTCTCCAACACCACAGTTCAAAAGCATCAATTCTTCGGTGCTCAGCTTTCTTCACAGTCCAACTCTCACATCCATACATGACTACTAGAAAAATCATAGCCTTGACTAGACGGACCTTTGTTGGCAAAGTAATATCTCTGCTTTTTAATATGCTATCTAGGTTGGTCATAACTTTCCTTCCAAGGAGTAAGCGTCTTTTAATTTCATGGCTGCAGTCACCATCTGCAGTGATTTTGGAGCCCAAATAAATAAAGTCTGACATTGTTTCCACTGTTTCCCCATCTATTTGCCATGAAGTGATGGGACCAGATGCCATGATCTTTGTTTTCTGAATGTTGAGCTTTAAGCCAACCTTTTCACTCTCCTCTTTCACTTTCATCAAGAGGTTTTTTAAGTTCGTCTTCACTTTCTGCCATAAGCATAGTTGTCATCTGTATATCTGAGGTTATTGATATTTCTCCAGGCAATCTTGATTCCAGCTTGTGCTTCCTCCAGCCCAGTGTTTCTCATGATAAAAATCACTGAATTAAAGAAATATTTAAGCTTGAAATGCTTCTATATTAGAAGCTGAGCAACAAACCCCCAAAATACCTCAGCCTAGATGTAACTTCCACTGCATTAATCCAATTCCAGAATAATGCTCTTCTAAGGAGATGGAATGCAGAAGGCGATGGCACCCCACTCCAGTACTCTTGCTTGAAAAATCCCATGGATGGAGATGCCTGTTAGGCTGCAATCCATGGAGTCGCTAAGAGTCGGACACGACTGAGTGACTTCACTTTCACTTTTCACTTTCATGCATTGGAGAAGGAAATGGCAACCCACTCCAGTGTTCTTGCCTGGAGAATCCCAGGGATGGGGGAGCCTGGTGGGCTGCCGTCTATGGGGTCACACAGAGTCGGGCACGACTGAAGTGACTTAGCATAGCAAGGAGATGGAAAGGTACCCTAGAATGCCTACACATCCTCTTTAGGGATACTAGCCGGCTGACAGATTTCTCGTACTTAGTGTGAGCTGTCAGTTGTTTCATTCAAGAGAGATACTGTTTTGTGAAATACACTTTTACAACTCTAGAGGCAATTCACATACTTAATTAATCTTTCACTAATGAATAGGAACTAAGAATCAGCAAAACTTTCAGAGTAACTATGAGCAGGAAATACATAGACTAAAATGAGTACATGGAACAAATGACCCTGAAAGAAGCATATATAATTCAGACACTAAAAAGGACATTAAAAATTCAAATTAGTACCCCTTGAGAAATGCAGGAAGGCATTGTATTTCTATGAAAATACAAACTGATATGAGAGAACAATCATAGAACAAAGAGCTTAGAGGAACTTTTAAATTATTATTTTTTAAAAATTTTATTGGGATATATTTTACTTACAATTGGTGTTAGTTTCATGAAACTCCGTTATACATATACATATATCTAAATTTTTTGAGATTCTTTGCCCATGTAAGTCATTACAAAACATTGAGTAGAATTCCCTGTGCTATTCAGTAGGTGCATGCACGCATGCTCAGTTTTTCAGTTGTATCCGACTCTTTGTGACCCTATGGTCTATAACTTCCCAGGCTCCTAGGTCCATAGGATTGTCCAGGCAAGAATATTAGAGAGGGTTGCCATTTCCTTCTCCAGGGGATCTTCCTGACCCAGGGTCAAAACCACATCTCCCTTATCTCCTGAACTGGCAGGCATATTCTTTATCACTGAGCCACCTGGGAAGCACTTATTAGGTATTGATTTTATATATGGTAGTGTGTGTATGTCTGTCTCAATGTCTCAATTTATTTCACCTCTGCTTTCCCCGCTGGTAAACATAAGTTTGTTTTATACATATGTGACTGTTCATGTTTTTAAATCAGTTCATTTGTATCATTTTTTAAGATTCTGCATATAAATGACATCATAAGATACTTGTCTTTCTCTAAGTTTACTCAGTATAACAATCTCTAGGTTCATTCATGTTCCTGAAAATGGCATTATTGTGTTATTTTTTAACGGCTAATATTCCATTGTATGTATGTACCACATATTTATGCATTCCAGTCAATGATCATTTATGTTGCTTCCATGTCCTGGCTATTGTAAATAGTGATGCAGTGAATATTGGAGTGTATGTGTCTTTTTGAGTTATGGTTTTCTCTGCATATATACCCAGGAGTGGGATTGGTGGATCATATATAACTCTGATTTTAGTTTTTAAAGATCCACCATACTGTTCTTGATAGTGGATATACCAATTTACATTCTCACCAACAATGTAGGAGGGTTCCTTTTTCGCCACACCCTCTCTAGCATTTGTTTGTAAATATTTTGATTATGACATTTCTGACTGGTGTGCAGTGATTATTCACTGTAATTTTATTTTCATTTCTCTGCAAGGAGATCCAACCAGTCCATTCTGAAGGAGATCAGCCCTGGGATTTCTTTGGAAGGAATGATGCTAAAGCTGAAACTCCAGTACTTTGGCGACCTCATGCGAAGAGTTGACTCATTGGAAAAGACTCTGATGCTGGGAGGGATTGGGGGCAGGAGGAGAAGGGGATGACAGAGGATGAGATGGCTGGATGGCATCACTGACTCGATGGACGTGAGTCTGAGTGAACTCCGGGAGTTGGTGATGGACAGGGAGACCTGGCTTGCTGCGATTCATGGGGTCACAATGAGTCAGACACGACTGAGTGACTGAACTGAACTGAACTGAATAATTAGTCATGATGAACATTTTTCACGTGGTTTTTAGCCATCTAAATGTCTTCTTGGAGAAATGTTTGTTTAGATCTTCTGCCCATTGTTTGTTTCCTTGATGTTGACCTGAATGATCTGTTTGTGTATTTTGGAGATTAATGCCTTGTCAAATGCTTCATTTGCAAATATTTTCTCTCATTCTGAAGGTTGTCTTTTCTGTTTATGAGTTTCTTTGATGTGCAAAATCTTTTGAGTTTATTTAGGTCCCATTTATTTATTTATTTTATTTTCATTTCTCTAGGAGGTGGATCGAAAAAGATCTTTTTGCAATCTATGTCAAAGAATGTTCTGCTTGTGTTTTCCCCTAGAGTTTTATAGTATTACATTTAGATTTTTAATTCATTTTGAGTTTATTTTTGTGTATGGTGTTAAGGAGTTTTCTAGTCTTATTCTTTCACAGTAGTTGTCTGGTTTTCCTAGTACCACTTATTGAAAAGGCTGTTGTCTTTTTTTTCCTTTCTCCCATTGTATATTCTTGCCTCTTTTGTCATAGATTAGGTGACCATAGATGAGGTGACCATGGATGCATGTGTTTTTCTGAAAATTCTCTCCTATTCCATAGACCTATATGTTTTTGTGCCAACACCATACTCTTTTGATGACTGTAGCTTTGTAATATAGTTTGAATCAAGGGAGCATGATTTCTCCAGTTTTATTTTTCTTTGTCAACATTGCTTTGACTATTTGGGCTGCATTGTGTTTCTGCACAAAATTTAAGAGCCTCTGTCTTGCCTAACATTTATTTAGTTCAGTATTGCAGATACATGATATACTGATTATATACATGATATACATAATATATACTGTTTATATTATACAATTATATTTCTTACACAATTTTATGTGATCTGGTGTGCACAGGTTAGAGACTCAAAAATTACCAGTGAATGATTTCAGTCTTTCTAATTGATGACATTTATTATATGTAACCAGTTTACTTCCACAAATACATGACAATTATGGCAGCTGAAAATTAAAATCTGATGATAGTGTTTATTTACTATCATTATTCAAATACTTCATAATGGAAATATTTTAAATTAATTATAGTCCAACGTTTGCTGATCATCTGAACCTTTTTGCTAAGTTATAGTTAACCAAAAATAACATCTTTATAAAGCTCTGTAATAGGGAAATGTAAAGGTAGGAAAATCAGCTCTGCATTGCTAAAAGTCAACATTTGGTATTTTCATATAGCTTCTATCATTATATTCCATTTTGTTTGTTCATTTCTTTATATACCTTCATATACACAGGTATATGTTGCCCCTCCCTTTATCTCAGGGACCCCTCTAAAACTGAAATTATTTCAGCAGAATTTGTGATTAGAAGCTACACCCTTCATGCATTTCTCCCATTAGGCATAAATAGATCCTAGTCCCTTATGCTCTGTCACTTTACCATTTCTTCTCTTCCATCCTCCACGAGAGTCCTAACAAGCCTCAGTGTATATAATGGTCAATGCACTCTGAATTCACAGACTTGGATATTTGCTCTTCTACAGCCCTGTATTGGAAATGGGTCAAGATCTGGGCCAAAACCTCCAGACTGCAACAGACATCAAAAGCCAGTATTTTATTCCCCCCTCCCAAATGAATGTCAGTGGGCTGATTTCCTATTCCCCGAGGAACATCTGAATGGTGTATTGCAAACTGAGCAGCCTCTCCACAGACCAGAACGTAAAACATTTACAGATTAGAAAGTAAAAAAGCATATAGTATATGCTAATTCTTCCCTTATGAATAGTTATTTGTGTCTTCACTATTTAATGAAGTTACGGACTGTGGCCTCTCTGTGAAAGTACAGTAATTAGGAATCAATTATACACTATACTGAAACGTTGGTTACTCTGCTGCTTTAAGATAATTGGGAAATAACTATATTGTCATTTTTATGTACGCTGCCTACATTGAATCACAGTGTTTCAGTGATGACATGCTGGCAAATTACACATACATTTTTTTCATATTGGGTCATGAAATGTGAACACTGCTCTCATAGAATGAGCTCCAAAGATAATGTGTAAGTTCAAGCAGCTATGTAAAAATAGGCAAGGCTTCTCAGTTAATTTTCATTCCAAATGCAATTAGTGCTACTTAATAGAATGTAGTGTGATATTAGAAAATGGATCTGAATGCATTGTTGGTTTATTTGTATGTGTATCAGATCAGATCAGTCGCTCAGTCGTGTCCGACTCTTTGCGACCCCATGAATCGCAGCACACCAGGCCTCCCTGTCCAGCACCAACTCCCGGAGTTCACCCAGACTCACGTCCATCGAGTCAGTGATGCCATCCAGCCATCTCATCCTCTGTCGTCCCCTTCTCCTCCTGCCCCCAATCCCTCCCAGCATCAGAGTCTTTGCTAATAAGTCAACTCTTCGCATGAGGTGGCCAAAGGACTGGAGTTTCAGCTTTAGCATCATTCCTTCCAAAGAAATCCCAGGGCTGATCTCCTTCAGAATGGACTGGTTGGATCTCCTTGCAGTCCAAGGGACTCTCAAGAGTCTTCTCCAACACCACAGTTCAAAAGCATCAATTCTTTGGCGCTCAGCCTTCTTCACAGTCCAACTCTCACATCCATACATGACCACAGGAAAAACCATAGTCTTGACTAGACGTACCTTTGTTGGCAAAGTAATGTCTCTGCTTTTGAATATGCTATCTAGGTTGGTCATAACTTTCCTTCCAAGGAGTAAGCGTCTTTTAATTTCATGGCTGCAGTCACCATCTGTAGTGATTTTGGAGCCCAGAAAAATAAAGTCTGACACTGTTTCCACTGTTTCCCTATCTATTTCCCGTGATATGTGTGCAAATGTGTATTTTAGCTTGACTACTGAAAGGAATTGAAAAATAAAAGTTTTTTTTAAAGTATTTATTTAAAAATAAATACTTTGAGAATAACATAAAAATAAGTAAATAGAAACACTGATAGGTTGGAATCCAGTGCCCTGAAGAAGTTCTCAGTTGAGACTTTTTAGAGAGGTATGATTCTTTGCTAATTATGTGACTGGGAAGCAAAACCTTGTGATATTGGAGAAATGTTTTGCTTGCTTATTTATTTGTTGGGTTTGCTAGCATTGATGTTGCTAATGTGTTCTCATAGGGACAAGTAGGGGTGATAAATTTTGTGCCAAGAACTTAGTTGAAGATTCTAATATGAATATCATCAGAATTTCCACATTAAAGATACATATATTATTTACCTTCTAAAAACAAAGCAAAGGAATTCTCAAGAGATTTAACTTAGGCAACATCGGTGTTAACAGAACTGGCAGTGGTGGCCCATAGTTTAAATGACCTGTCTCAATTTTTGGTTAGTGAGCTGATTTGGCATGCTAATGTGTTGTTTTTGCTATCAGCTCCCTTCTTTTCATTTATTTTCCTAACATTTTAAAATATATATATTTTTTTATTTTATTTTTTTGGCTGTGCTGGATCTTTGTTGCTGTGCATGGACTTTCTCTAGTTGCAGTGCGTGGGCTTCTCACTGCAGTGGCTTCTCTTGTGGATCTCAGGCTCTAGGCACATGGGCTTTAGTGGTTACAGCGAGTGGGCTCAGGAGTTGTGGTGCATAGGCTTAGTTGCTCTGCGGCATGGAAGGTTTTCCTAGACCAGGGATTGAACCAGTGTCCCTTGCATGCAAGGCAGATTCTTAAACAGTGGACCCATCAGGGAAGCTCACTACATCATTTTAATTTGAAAAATATTATCAGCCATTTAAAACATTAGAGATTTCACGTTCACATCAAAAATAAATGGTTCGAAAATGTGGGAGCAAAAATTAACTTGCAGTATAGATACAGAAAGTTGAAATGATTGTTTGTTTTCATTTGCCAAGAGTTAACAGTATATCTGTTGATGATAATTATTCTAGTGTGCACCATCCTCAATCTGAAACACAAGGACAGTCTTTCCTGGCTTCCATTTATACTTTTTACATGGCCACAGTCGAAAAATAGAAGCTTCTCAAAATACCCCGGTCTCAAATGTTTTATAAAAGTATTATTCAGATATAAATGGATCCCATTCTATACTTTGAAATGTAATGTGTATACTTGCCCCCAGTGGGTAATTAAGGGATAGATTATAGGTAATAGAGAGTTGCAGTCCTTAAAATAAAATTGAAAGCATTCTTCCAGAGCTGCATTCAACTAATACCATCCATATTATCTTCAGTCAGACAATCCTACCAAACGTGGCAGTCCAGATACCTTTTAAACATCAAACTATTCTAAAAGCTGCTGGTGAACTGGGATGACCCACAGGGATGGGATGGGGAGGGAGGTAGGAGGGGGGTTCAGGATGGGGAACACATGTACACCCATGGCGGATTCATGTCAATGTATGGCATAACCAATACAGTATTGTAAAGTAAAATAAAATTAAATAAATAAAACTGAGATTTAAAAAAAAGAACTGAAAAAAATAAATAAAAGCCTGACACACTTGATCACTGACTACCCAATTACTTAATAGGGTGAATCTGAGCACAAACAAAACTATTTAAGTACAGATTTGTTTTTAATGATAAGCAAGCTAAATTAATTAAAATACAGAGGTATTACTGTGAAAGTGAAAAGTGAAAGTGAAGTCGCTCAGTCATGAAGGGAAAATTACTGTGAAGGGAAAAATATATCAGAAATTGTCTTAAATGTGATTCTCAGTAGACAAGTGCCTTGCATCATTTAACAGCAGAAAATTAAGACAATGGGCATAAGTGTGTTTTTCACTTCCTCAGGTGCTATTTGGTTTTCTTTGATTTTCTCTCTGTCATTGTGAAATTAAATTTAACAAGTGGTGAAAAATGAAATTATTTTAAGTATTTTTGATACTAAATTTTTGACAAGAGTAAACACTGTTTCATCTACCTGCACTCATTTCTGATGAGCAGTATCAGTAAAAACAGTTCACCTTGAAGATACAGGATAACAGCAATGTTAGATTCACGAATCCTCTGAAAAAAGAAGGAAATAGAATGCAGTAATAATTTATGATCATGCAAATCTAAAAGGTCTTAAATTTCCATTTTTTCTCAAGTTCAAGTTAGAATAAAGGGAGATTTCCCCCTTGAATTATTCTTTATTTCTATCTGATTAAAGAAAGTTACAGTTTCTATTAAACACATGTTCAGGAGCACTGCAATATTAAAAGGAAACAAGCAGCTGTTGCTGTTTGAATATTTTCAACCTGAAAAATGGCAGTTCCATTAGGCTATTAATCCAAAGTATTAGCCAGTATGTGTTTTCTGATGAAGTTTCAGCATAGCAAAACCACATGTAAGGGCAGAAGGTCATAGATACAATTGAGATGTTGCTCAGCCAGAAGTGAAGAATTATCAATGTATTACTTCCATCTTATTGTAAAACATCCATAATAATCTTTGTTCTCAAATCAATGCATCTCCGTTTCTGGTACTGATTTGAGGTGATTTTGCAATGGTAGGTTGTGTCCTGGGGTTTGAACAAATATTTAGTATCTAAATAGTGCCTTAGAGTAGAGGAAAGTGATAGGAAATGATTGTCACTAGGACACATATATCAGAGGAATGATCAGAATGCCTTTAGTGATGATGCAGAGAATAATTCTAGCTCCAGCAGAGAATGGTGAATCAAGATACCAGCTATCAGATAGATTCACTTCTGTAATTGAGTAATGATACTGTCTATGTATAATTAAGCGGAACATGAGAACAACCATCCTTTGACCTGTGGCAGTCATTAATTTGTGGTATGTTAGACCTTTCCCCTAGAACCTCATACAGATTCTTTGTGATATCTCAGGTTATGATTGCAATAAACGCTCTTTTTTAAATTTTCTTTTAGCTATATTTTGTCTAGTAAAATGCTGCTTTATTTTCACTGTGATTGAGAGTATATTGTCATTAAATATTCATGATCAACCTTGAAGAAAAATCATAGATCAGACAAAAATATTATTGAAAAATTTATACTACATAACAAAGACAAAATATTATGAACACAGTAGGAAATTCCAGCACAAAGAGAAGTATGGAAAATTTCACTAAGAATATTTTTAAAGACTTAAGTATGGAAGGAAATTTTTTAAATATAAGGGTAAAGTGCTTAGCTTACTTTATATTTTAAACATATGAAGTTATGAAAATTATGACATGGAACTGATGCAGAAACAAATCAGTGAAAATAAATAGAAATATACATTCATATAATAATGTCAGTTAAAGCAACAATGGGGCAAGAGATTTTTAAGATTAAATTGCTTAAAAATTGCTTTTACATTTGGCTTCTCTGGTAGCTCAGCTAGTAAAGAATCCACCTGCAATGCAGGAGACCTGGATTTGATTCCTGAGTCAAGAAGACCCCCAGAGAAGAAAAATGGCAACCCACTCCAGTATTCTCATCTGAAAAATCCCATGCACAAAGGAGACTGGTGGGCTACAGTCCATGGGTTCACAAAGAGTTGGACATAACTGAACAACAAAGCATGGAAGTAATTTAGGTCTCAGTTCTACATATTACACTAAAGTAAATTCTGCATATACTAAATATTTATAAAACAATACTATTCCTAGAATAAAATATGCATCAGTACCTATATAATATTGTACTGTTAGGACTTTCTGTGTCTGAAACCATGGACATTAAAACAAATTAAAACATTAATACATTTTACAAAATAAAAATAAAACTCTTCATGGAAAAATATTTATGTATGTGGATATGCCTTTATAGGTGAATAGTTTTGTGTTTTTCAATGTATCAAGGAGCAAATGATTTTGTGTATCGAGTTTGTGAAATGTTATTCCTAATACCTTTTCCAATGTGTAGCTAAGTATGATGGAAATACAATTTCAAAAAGAAAGAGAATGACACATTGACTATTAAAGAAAAGCTTTTTCATCTTTTTAAATGAACGATAAGAGACATGTGTAGTTTGCCTCTTATTCATCCAGTTGCTGAGGGAAGGATCTCTGCCCTCACTGGTGTGAAACGACCAAACAAGTCTGTCGGAGAAGCGGAACCCATTGAGGTTGAGGATTGGTGGACTACAGCTGGTCCAGCTGACGGGGAAACTAGCCAAACGGGGAGCCTTTCCCCCTGGTGGGTACATGTCTGGTGAGAGCAGAACTCACAGTTAGGGGGCCCTGTGAGGTTCAAAGATGTCAAGGCAAAATATGAAGTTTTAGGCCTTATATTGCAATTAAACATTTGATGCTTTCTCATTAAGTACATATTTTAGTGATGTTGGTATTTTTAGGAAGTGGAAGAACTAACTCTCTCAGTAGCCAAGTAGACACTTGGTCAGAAGGGCTACATGGTGAGATGCTTGTCAAAAATTTGAACTTTAGAAGTGTCCAATAAAGGCAGTGTGTGGCATGGAAGTAGGGAATGCATGTCCCCAGGGAGCCTTAATTTAGACTAATTAATGGCTGTGACAGTAATGACAGTCAGTAGGTGTCCAGCTGCTATTTTGTAACTTAAATAGTAGAATTGAGGCAACTATATTGAGGTCTCTATATTAAACTAGGGCCATGGTGGGTTATTTTTGCACAATGGGTGCCATAACTATGGGGAATTTAGATAATGCAATAGTGAAGTGAGGCATACCTATCTATTTACTATTTTATATTCAGAAATTCCCTGAAAATTACAGGGGGATTATGCTTAAATTTAGTGGTATACCTGGGTATAACTGTAATTTAAGTCCTAGTATTATTTAAGTCCCTGAAATCTTACAAAATAGTGTATTTCAGCTGATGTTAAAGTTCATTCAGAACCTATAGTATAGAGATGCAAAACCCAATTAATATAAATTTTTATATTGGCTAAATTGGTATTGGTAAAATTTTTAAGCAAGTTTTAGATTTCCAGTTTGATCAAATGTTGAATCTCTGTTTTAAATATATTTTTTTGTGTGTTCAGATTTTTTTATTTCCTCCTTCCTTTTTTTGTCACTGGATATATTCAGTGTGAGGGATTCTCTCTTATCCTGTTCATTTTTATAAATTATTTTATTCAAAAAGTCTCAAATCAGTATCATTAGGGATCAGGGCCTCCCAGTGCTAGTGGTTGTATATGGTTTAAGGAATCTGGTTTAGGTAAGATTTGAATTAATCCCTTCACTACACTGGATGTTTTCCCTTATAACTCTGAAGATTGGGTTCTTTGTTAACAGAAGCATATGTAGGGGGATCATGCAATGGAAGACCCCTGGGCCACAATTCAGAGCCTGGTGGATCAAAACCATCCTGTGCTACAGCCTGTCCCACTTGGGAGGGATTTCGAGAATTTATTTATCCATTTAACAAACATTTATAGAGTGTTTACTAAATACCAAGCACAGTTTTATACTCAGAGGATAGAATAAGAAGAAAACTACATCTCTGCTCTATAGTTTATATTTCAATGAGCAAGGAAAGTTTTATGTAAACAAGCAAATATATAAAAATATGGTTTTAATATGGTAGAGAGAAAAATACACAAGAAAGGAAAGGGTGAGCATCAGCGCAACTAGAGGCTGGGGAGTGTTGTTTTAACTAGAGTAACCAGGGAAGGTTAAACTTCTAGTCTGCAGTGTTAAGGATTGTAGAATTTTTTTCATTGAAGACACACAACCTACAAATAGACTGAACCATGCATAGTAACTAGAGAAGCCAGTATTACTAGGAGAATATTTTGGTACTGTTTGGCAGAATTTTGGAAAGGATGAGCTTCTTAAATTAGTGCATTATTTCTTGCAGCTGCATATAATGTGGCTGCAAAGTTGGTTTGTGCAAGGAAGTTGATTTCAAGTCATGGTTAAAGTATCACTCATGAATTTAGAATCACTCAGACATACAAATCTTCCGTTTTATCCCCATATGTTGTTATGAGCCTTAATTAACATTACTCCTATAACAACAAATCAAAGAAAGCACAGACAGCCTAGACTAGTATGCAAGACCCATTCCATTTAAGAAGTACATTTATGTTTCCACTGAAGACACAGCAGATCCATCATCATAAATTTATATACACTTTATATAGCATTGAGTTTTTTATGGGTACTTTATTGGCTTTAACATTTATGAAATAGTGGCCATTTTAACTCCATACACTCAAACATTGATTTTTCTCAACCCAGTACAATTGCTACAACAGCATTCCTTTTAAAAATAATAGAGTAAAGCAGCTGTCTACTAACGGTTTCTATTGATCATGCATAGGAATTTGAATTCATGGTATAGCAGAATACTATAAATTTCAGGGTTCTTTTTTTTTTTTTTTGTATTGGTTTCTGCTTTTAACTACAAACAGTGTTTTGCCTATCATGGAGAATTATTTTTGTAGTAGCCAGCATTCATAAATAACGATTGAAAATATTTACTTGAATAAGAATGCAAACCTTTTGTTCAATGAAAATGGAACACTTAAAAACTAAATTAATAAGTTAGTAGGTATATACTTCATCAGTTAAGACAAATATGTGCATCTTATCTGAATTAATCATATCTACTACTAATCAAACTATCTACCTACCTTCCTATCTAGTATATATGTGTGTAGGTGCTCAGTCACTCAGTCCTATCTGATTATTTGTGGCCCCATTGACTGTAGCCCCTCAGACTCCTCTGCCCATGAATTTTTCTAGGCAAGAATATTGAAAGGTGCTGCCATTTTTCTACTCCAGGGAATCTTCCTAACCCAGGGATTGAACCCACGTCTCTTGCATGTCCTGCATTGGCAGGCAAATTCTTTACCACTAGCGTCACCTGGAAAGCCCATCTAGTGCTACATATATAGCCAAAAATAAAAAAGAACATGAATAAAGAGCTCACACATAAATAAAAGCAAAAATATTTAATATCACTAATATTCAAAAGACTGTAAAAGAAAACAAAACAATATGAAAATATCTTTAAGTAAAAAATGAAATGATGGTGTTATTAAGGCTCAAACACTTATAATTTTATTAAAAACAATTTATTCTCAATCTTATACAAAATATTTAATATTATTTACTAAAATATATTGAAGAAGGGCATGGCAACCCACTCCAGTATTCTTGCCTGGAGAGCCCCATGGACAGAGGAGCCTGGTGGGCTACAGTCCATGGGGTCACAAAGAGTCAGACATGACTGAAGTGACTTAGCACATACCCACGCACTAAAATATACAATAAATGGTAAAAAAAAATCTTCCTGCAATGCAGGAGACATGGGTTCGATCCCTGTATACGGCATATCCTCTGGAGAAGGGCATGACAATCTGCTCCAGTATGCTTGCCTGGAGAATCCCATGGACAGAGGAGCCTAGCAGGGTCGCACAAAGTTGGACATGACTGAAGTGACTTAGTACGCATGTGCACGGAACAAATATTGTCTTAAGAGTAAGGCAAAGGGATATATAATTGATCAAGATATTTTTCTTGATGCTAGACTGAAGGGAAAATATATTTTCTTGGTTTATCCTAAAATATTAGAGTAGGTTTTAAACTACATCTTTACATTAATGAGAATTTTGGTTCTTGTAAAGTTATTTGCTAAGCATGAATCAGTGAAAACTGATAGCATAAGGCCTACCATAAATCACTGAATTCTAAACATAGCTAAAAGCTCTTAAAACTGTTCAGTATGTAAGTTTTATATTGATCCAAAGAATAATATTTAGCATATCTAAATAAATATATTTGTATTGCAGGCATATGCCCTATAAGTTGAGTAGCAATTCACTTAAAATTGGCAAAGGATAGCATTCCTCTTATTTTTACCAAATACTCTCAGTAATATGCAACACATTAGATTATCTCCTTTGGGAATCCAACTAGTGTATTCCAGAAGATGAACTTAGACTTTTAACTGCTATCAAAGAAAGCGTCCACTTGCCAACATGAGGAGCTTGGCATGAAGGAGAACTAAAAAAAAATAAAGGATTACTGGAGTCAATGTAAATTGTTAATACAACCTTCTACTCATTCAAGGAGACAGGACTGCCTCAAGATATTTGTACCAAGATGTCAGTATGGGAAGAAGCTCACAGGCGAATTGGCTAGATGATGTCATTAATACACATTGAATAAAATTGGATAAGAAAATTAAAAGAGAAAACTTCAGGGTCTATATTTTCAGAGAAAACATTAGAATATTTTCTAAGGATTTGTAGCAGGCATATTAAGACAAATTATGTGAAGAGAGGCAAACCCTACTAATGGGAGAAAGCTCCCAGTCGTTTAGACATGACAAAGAAGTAACTTTGAAAGTATCAGTGGCCAAAAAATTACCTGAAAAGCTTGTAGTAATGCAGATTTTCAGATCCTGACCCTAGAAATTCAATTTCAGAAGACCTGGAGTGGAGTTTGAGAATCTCCACTCTGTTTAATGTGCATTGGAATTGACCTTGGGTCAGATACTCCAGTGTAACCACTTTGAGGAATGTTATTTCTACAGGAGGAAACAGTGTGGTTTAATGGAGAAACAGAACAATGATTTTGAAAAAATTCAGTTGCAACAAGTTCTAAGGTTTATCAAGTCTTCTTTCTTGGTAGATTTTCTTAGGAGGTATTATTTCCCTTCACAACAAGACAGATGAATGAATGATGTCTACAAATGTTCTGGGAACTTAGCAATTCTTTCAAAATAATAAAATAGTTATAGTCACAAAGATAGTTACATATGATATATGTATACTGTGGTTAAAATTAATAAATTATATAACATGAGAATATTTATGTAAATTGTTTCATTATGTTGAATTGTATAAATTAAATTGATTAAATGACTATCAAGATAATTATATTAGCATATGTTTTATATATAGTATATAAATATAGTGTTAATTGAAACAGAAATCAAAATTAATGTACATGATGATAATAACTATATAAATTATTCATGTACATGATAATATTCACAGGGAAACTTTGGAAGAATTAAAATATTTATGTTTGGAGTAGGAAAAATTATACTTTTTATATACTTTCATTTTGGGAGAAGGCAATGGCACCCCGCTCCAGTACTTTTGCCTGGAAAATCCCATGGATGGAGGAGCCTGGTGGGCTGCTGTCCATGGGGTTGCTAAGAGTCGGGCATGACTGAGTGACTTCACTTTCACTTTTCACTTTCATGCATTGGAGAAGGAAATGGCAACCCACTCCAGTGTTCTTGCCTGGAGAATCCCAGGGATGGGAGCCTGGTGGGCTGCCATCTATGGGGTTGCACAGAGTCGGACACGACTCAAGCGACTCAGCAGCAGCAGCAGCAGCAGCATAGTTGGTATTATATTTCAAAACTGTTTGAAAGTTAGTACTAAGATTATTTTATTTTTATTTTTATTTTTTTATTTTAATTTAATTTAATTTTATTTTTAAACCTGAAACACTGTATTAGTTTTGCCAAACATCAAAACGAATCCGCCACAGGTATACATATGCTCCAGTTACATTAAAATTATAACTTGCTTTCTGGAGAGATATGATAGGTTAGTACTTTGGCCAAGCTTATATTGATACACATATAATACTTGTTTGTCATTGTTTAGTGGCGGAGTCATGTCTGACTCTGTGACACTATGGACCGTACCTCTCTGTCCATGAGATTCTCCAGGCAAGAATACTGAAGTAGGCTGCCATTTCCTTCTCCCATAATACTTGGGGAAAATATTATTGCTACTTCTTCAAAGAGATTTTATTTTAATGGGAAAAGTCCATGGGAAAAAAAATTTCTTAAACTAAATTCTGGCTGCCTATAAATCTAAATTGAAAAAGAGCTTCAGTGAAACCTTTATGATTAACTTCCATAGTTTCAGGAGAATTTATTTTAATTATGTGTTGAAAAAAATAGGGGGCAAATACAAAAGCATTTGCACTTGCTGTAGAAAGGCAAGGGCCATTGACTGTTTGGAAAGGGATATCATGCTCTATGGAAATCATTTTGAGGTGACAATTCTGTGTCACACTCAACAGTGCTTACATTTTAGGTAGGGAACGAGGTCCAAGATCTTAAATCTCATTTAGATCTATCACTAAACATGATCTTTGAACTAACATATCACATTCCAAACATGAGATGCTGTACAGAGGGCTAAATGACAGTCTTGAAACAGAAAGGCAATTCTCAATATAAAATCAAATATTTTTACTCTTATTTTCTTTTCCAATGATCTCTCCCATTATCTTTCACCTAAATCTTAAAGTTTCCTTTTTCAAATTTATTCTTTGCACTGTTGTTAAAATGTTACTTCTCTATAGTGTAAAAGTTACAGAGAATGGGAAGATTTTATTTCTGTTGTGTTATCATGTGTATTTAACATAAAAAGTATTTTATATTTTAAACTTGCATCACAAAAATGATTCTGTCCCTGGGATTCTACAGGCAAGAACACTGGAGTGGGTTGCCATTTCCTTCTCCAATGCATGAAAGTAAAAAGTGAAAGTGAAGTCACTCAGTCGTGTCGGACTCTTAGCGACCCCATGGACTGCAGCCCACCAGGCTCCTCTGTCCATGGGATTTTCCAGGCAAGAGTACTGGAGTGGGGTGCCATTGCCTTCTCTGGATTTATCTAATACTAACCATCAAATATGGTTCCTTGAGAATGACATTGTATCTATTTTCTTAAATATATTCTGATAGAAGCCAATAGAATATATTCCTAAAGTATAATTTTGGGTATTGTATTGTGACATCAGTAAACAGTAGGATTCTAATGTACACCAAATTTGACTTTTGATGAAAAACACTCATCTCTTTTCTGAACTCGTATAACTTGCTCAGCAATATTTAGCGATATGATACTCAGGTGATTTTAAGAATTTCTTTGCTATTTGTGTTATGTTGTAATATTGGTATCTTTTCCAGATTACATAAGGAAATCATAATTTATACATGTGTAACTCCGGGAGATGGTGATGGACAAGGAGGCCTGGCGTGCTGCGATTCATGGGTCGTAAAGTCGGACACGACTGAGCAACTGAACTGAAATGAACTGAACATGAACATAATTTTTTATATGAACTTAAGACTAAACTTGTTTAACTGTCTATAACAAATTTATACAGGCATGCAACATCTGTCCTTTATCAAACATTTGACACTTGACACATCTTTGGCCTACGTTTTCCAAATTGTCTGTTCCAAGGGGAATGATGATTTAGAACCCTGTGTTTTTTCCCTTGTTTAATTTCCAGTGACTCAAGTCTATACATTTTAGATTTCAGAGTAATTTCTAATATTCCAAAATCAGGAATATTTATATTTTTTCTTTTCAGTTTTATTTTGAGATTGTTACAATAAATTGCTTTCCTAGGTAAGCAGTTTTAGGCATGAGCAAGGCTTCCTTCTGGTAACTCCAGGGGGGGGAAAAATAGAATTTGTTTTTTGTTTACTTTTTTATTTTATTTTATTTTTTTTAACTTTACAATATTGTATTGGTTTTGCCATATATCAAAATGAATCCACTGCAGGTATACATGTGTTCCCCATCCTGAACCCTCCTTCTTCCTCCCTCCCCATACCATTCCTTTGCTTTCATAAATATTGATTCTATTTCTAAAATATATGTGGAGTTTCAATATTGTTGTTGTTTAGTCACTAAGTTGTCTGACTCTTTGCCACCCCATGAGCCGCCAGGCTCTTTTGTCCATAGGATTTCCCAGGCAAGAATCCTGGAGTGGATTACCATTTCCTTCTCCAGGGGATCTTCCTGACCCAGAGTTCGAACTCACATCTCCTGCATTGGCAGGTAGATTCTTTACCACTGAGCCATCAAGGAAGCAACAGTGTTACATTAATAACAATAAAGCCTATTTTTAGTGCTAAAATCCCCTGGAGAAGGAAATGGCAACCCACTCCAGTACTCTTGCCTGGAGAATCCCATGGATGGGGAAGCCTGGTGGGCTATAGTCCATGGGGTCACAAAGACTTGGACAAGACTGAACAACTTTGCTTTCACTTTCTCTCTACCAAAATGTTCTTAAAATCTAAGTAGGCCTTTGTAAAATATCTCTATTCAGTTTTTGGCAATCCCAAGAGGGTATCGCATATTTGTTACCAGTAACTTCTCTACTAAATTATGTTATGTGCAAAAACTGATCTCTTGCTCTGGCTGTTGTTAGGACATACTTTCCATACATTCATCTAGTGAGTGGGAGACAAAGAAGCCAACTACTAATCTACTGTTTTTAGCCAAGGGTGAAGAACCACCCTACCAGTCATTTCTTAATGACAATGAGCTCATTCTTTTCTTTGTTTAAATATGTTCATTACGTTTTTAATATATGTGAGAAGCTACACCAGACACTGGACATACAAAGATGAATATGCCCTGGCTCCTGTCCTGAATAAGTCCATAGTCAAGACTGGAAGATAATACAGTATGAAAAAAGCTATGCTAAGTAAGCACAGAAGGCTACAGATGCATAGGAGAATCAAACCATTTCTAAAGGTTCAGAAAGCTACAGGCAAAAAGTGATGTCTAGGTGGAAATGTGGTGTATAGAGGGAGCGCATAATAGTAACAGTTATTAATCTTTGTTATATTTTTACTAACTCGTAACTCAATATTTTAGATTTAAATAAAGCAATACATGTAGAAACTTAGAACAAATATGACTGTCACATAGTAAGTTCCAAAAATGTAAGATACCATTGTCATATATCACTCACTATAGAAATTGTTAATGTCTCATTTATCATTTATTATTAATATGATCTTATTAATATACTATGACTGTATTATTTAATAAAATGTTATGACTACTACCCTCTCTATTTTACCAATAGGAATAGCAAGTTTTGATAGCATTAACTTCTTGTGAAAGTTAACATAGATAGTAAGAGACGTAACCTATTTCTAAACCTGGCTATACCTGAGTCCATAGCCTATCATTAATAAACTTCCTGAAAAGTGGTTTCCTGCTCTAAAGCACTGCATATGAAAAATAGCCTGAAATGAACTGAGATGAGTGAGTAGTAAAGCCAGGGAATCACAAGTTGTTTTGTACAAGCTTGAGCTAGAGCTGTACGTGGAAAACCTGAGAGGTGTACAGGGGTCATAATTTTAACTTTAAGAATAATGGGAACCTTTCAGCTTCAATTTATATTTCAATATTTTCACTTTCTGGTTCTTTCGAGACTAATAAATTGGAGAGGTGCAGGAACGGATGCCAACCAGTCCATCAAAGAGACCAATAATTCATTTGATGGCAAGTTGATGACATTGGACTCTTTGGAAGTATTGTGGAAAGGACTGGCAAACCAGTGATACAGCCCAGGCTACTGCAGCACTGGGGTCCACAGAGCAACACCGCCACCACTACCGAAGCTGATATCCTTGTCATCCGTGATGGTGTCTGTGGATTCTCAGCATCCTGATGCGGCTTCCCCCGGCTGTGGATGCACTGTGGTGCTACCTCCATGGTGATAGCGCAGCTGGGTGATGCTGATATGCTAGAACCTTCACTATCCTAGAGCTGCATTATGGGTTTTTTTGATCCCCAGAATTCCAAAACTTCATTGTCTTCTCTTCCAAAATGGAGAGAATGCTGTTGATTAATTTTGGTGGAACTTAGTGATGTGACCTTTCATCTCAATGTCATATACAGATTTTACCAATGTATATTTTAGGCTTTTACAGTCTCTCACTTCCTTTTCCAACACAGTGTTGTTTACAATAGATTTGTTGAAATAATTTATTTCAGTTTATCATCTCTTCCTCCATAAAAATGTTAAGTGTCTCCAAGGTCTGTTATCACTTCAGCTTTATAAGTTCAATAAAAATATATTTATTGAACTCATTAAAAATATATTTAATGACTATGCATTTTGTTCCTGAAAATTATATATATATATAATTTTATATTGTATATATACACAGAATTTTGTATTTTTATATATATATACACATGTATACATAAAATAAAAAATAGCTATGCTAAAAACTTTTCTAGTGTTTTGACATAAACTTGTATCAGGTCTCAGCATTTCATTCTGTTCCTAGTGACACCAAGCCTTCTCTGATACCTTCTCTCTGATACCATTTTTCAAATACTTCATTTTGCATCTGTGCCCTAGTAAAGGCAGGGTATATCACATCAAGTGGTCATGTGGCATTGCCAGTCATGTCCTGGGTTCAGTCAGGCTACCATGTAATAAAATCAGATGAGCCCAGCAGAAACCCAGTGTAAAAATGAAAATGGACATTTTTAATGGAGAGCATTAGAATCAGGCATGTCCAAAGATCACAGTAAGCTATATGAGGAGATAAACCAGATCTCTCTGGTACCAATCCATGTTGCCCTGACTCCTATCAGCTTACGCCCAAGCTCATGAGAACCAGCTGCTAGAGGATCAGAGTACTTGAGCCAGATTCAAGGATAGGTCAAGTCAACATGTGGTTGCAAGATGGAAACATTTTACTACTACTTTACCTTCTCACATAAAGTTGATTTGAAAAGAGACATTGAAAGTAAATCCTCCCAGTGGGCATAGCTTTGGGTTGTATAAATGATCATCCACTTTGTGTAGTGAAAGTTGTAACATGAAGTAAGATTATGCCAGAATTTATAAGCTGGAGAATGGCTTAGCTAATTGGGTGGACTTTCAACCACTAGGAATGAGAGATGTTTGAGAAGCAAGTTTAGGGAAGAAGCTTGTGGTTTAATCTATGCAAGTGCACTCAGAATGTGAGAATCATGTAGTTCCTTCCAGAAACCGTCTGCTGCTGAAAAGTCTCTAAGTGGGCAAGATGGCTTAGTCAGTATATTTCAGCCAATTTCAGTTCTTGTCCATCAAAGCTTAGAAAGGCAGCAGATGATGACCAAAATGAGGGTAGACTTTGTAGCAAAAACATGGTACCCTGTTGGGATTTGTCTTGATACTTCCACTGCAGAATGTCCAAATCACGTGCAATGAAGTTCAATGCCATGCTTGAAATATAGTCAGTTCAGTTCAGTCGCTCAGTCATGCCCAACTCTTTGCGACCCCATGAATCACAGCATGCCAGGCCTCCCTGTCCATCACCAACTCCCAGAGTTCACTCAGACTCATGTCCATCAAGTCATTGATGCCATCCAGCCATCTCATCCTCTGTCGTCCCCTTCTCCTCCTGCCCCCAATCCTTCCCAGCATCAGAGTCTTTTCCAATGAGTCAGCTCTTCACATGAGATGGCCAAAGTACTGGAGTTTCAGCTTTAGCATCATTCCTTTCAGAGAAATCCCAGGACTGATCTCCTTCAGAATGGACTGGTTGGATCACCTTGCAGTCCAAGGGACTCTCAAGAGTCTTCTCCAACACCACAGTTCAAAAGCATCAATTCTTTGGCGCTCAGCCTTCTTCACAGTCCAACTCTCACATCCATACATGACCACAGGAAAAACCATAGCCTTGACTAGACGGACCTTTGTTGGCAAAGTAATGTCTCTGCTTTTGAATATGCTGCCTAGGTTGGTCATAACTTTTCTTGAAATATAGTACTAGCTTTATAAAGAGACTAACCAGTCATTTGGCACTAAGCTGACTGCATTAGACCCCTTTCACTCTGGAAAGGACTGACCTGAAATCTGCCTGACCAGGATTGACCATATTTGGGATTTGTCTTTTTTTGTCTGCTATGCCCCAGGAGCACCACTCAGGGCTCATAATGTGAAATATGATGATACAGGAGATTATATAGCATTTTGTTGGACAGAGGGATTGTTATATGACAAAGAAGTACAGCCAATGGTAGATACATTATTGTGGGATTTTTAGATCTTATCACATACCAAACTATCCTGATAAAGTAGGAGAGACTAAACCTTTGAAGTCAGAGCTAAGACACTGGCTTGAGGATGACAGTCAGTGAAAATGGAGTTGTATTTTCAGGATGCAGTACAAATCTTAAACCCATGGCCATTTTATGGTGACGTGTATCCAATAGGTAGATTGAATGGGTTTAGGAACCAATATGTTATAAAGGTATTGACCTTGCTTACCACATCACTTTTAGTGTTCTGTTCGTGGGGTTTCTATTTCTTGTCCTCATAAGACTTATCATCTAAAATCCCAAGTCCAGGGCAGACATTTCCAGCAGGTTCCTGTAGGCTATCACTGCCCCCTCATCTGATTAAGTTCCTTGCTAGAGTAAATCAGCAAGCAGGGGTCATTTACCTTATTATCAAGGAAAGGTAGGCTGCCACATAATGAGGGTGAAGAGGAATGGTGAGAACTCTGGTGATCTTTTTGCATCTATTGATATTCCCAAACTTAACTGAAACCAGAAGTGGAGAAGAACGACCAAGCCCTGATAAGAGTATGATAAAAAATGGATTTAATCTCCTTGAACTTGATGTGGATCATGCATTATGAAAGCCAACAGGACCCTCAGAAATGCTAGTCAAAGGGGAGGACAGTCTAGAATGCATTTTGGGGGAGAGAGATGGTATGTCCTACTATCCCCATGCCACATATAACATTGAGAATTGTAGTTTGCCCTACAATTTGTCCCATTACTGTAGGTTTTCTCAGAAATGGTGACCAATCAAAATCCAAAAAGTAGTTGTGTCTAGCTGCAGTATATTTAGTGTTCACGTAAGCAGGTGTGTGTCTTATGAAGTATGAACCAGAAATAAATTCTGTTGGTAGCCTAGTTTCCATTTCCCAGCTAGTCATGCCACTCATTTGCTCAGAGGCAGACTTTCTAGGGCTCAGAACTGTCTGATCCTCCAGAGAATAGCCTCAATTACTCATTCCATGAGGATGCAGTTTTTGTTCAATGACTGACTGTCATTCAAGATGTAGAGTTCCTTTTGGGTACAGACTGAAGCTAAATCTAACTGAGGCTACATCCTTCCTCAGCTGCTTTCCTTGCTCTACGATGCATTTTCATCCTCTTTCTCATGAGGGCTCTTCATCAACATATTATGTAAACCTGTTTTAAACTCTGCATTTGGGGGGCCCAGACTAAAAACATGGAGAAACATTATTTCCATATTAATATCCTTGAGGCATTTACACACTACTGGTGTGTGAGAAAATTATACAACTATTTGTAGGGTAAAATTGTTCAAATCTGTTTTTTTAACCCAGACATTTTGTTTCTGAGTAAATGTCCTGCATAAATAATCATGCAAAACTTGAATCATTATTATAACTTTTTTTAATTTTTAATTTTTTTTTTAAAATTGCTATTTTAAAAGAAAAAATGCTGAATGTGTATCAATATGGGAATGGGTTTAATAATTCATAATGTATCCCTACATTCAGTGATATAATCTTAAGTAAATTCCTTTGCTCTTATATAGAAATATGCTCAATGTATGATGGGAGTAAATTAAAGAGCTTAAGTTCATGTACTTTTGTGTTGGCAAAACAATTCTTTTGTAGGTTCTGCCTCTTAGTTACTGCCTGCTAGTGAAAAAAGTACTTAACCTTTGTAAACCTACATTTCATTTCCTTCATTTTTAAAATTATCGTTTAACAGGATATCACAGGCAAAGCATTTAGCACATAATTAATTGTCAATATAAGTTAGCTCTTATTTTATTATTATTATGTGCTAAGTGAAAATGTTAAGTAGGAGAGCACTGATTCATTGAATGTATTTAGAGATTGGTATAGCACTCGTTCATGTGGTTTAGCTAGAAGTTAAAGCATGGGCATGTAGCCAGGGCATAAATCCATAGACTTCATGCCTTGTTGCATCACTAACTTTTGTAAAACCTTGGAGAATTTCTTAAACTCTCTAAACTCAAATTTCCTTGTCAGCAAAATGGATATATTAACAGTACCTTCTTTGGGGAATTACTACCCTAAAAGGCTTATTGAAGAAAAGCTGTAATAGCTAATGCTTACAGAATGACATTTCTAAATGCCTTACTTGTATTTTTATCATAGTTTCACTGTAGCCCTAGAAACCAAACATTGTTATTATCCGTGTTTTATACATGAGAAAATTAAAGCATCAAATCAGATCAGATCAGTCGCTCAGTCGTGTCCAACTCTTTGCAACATTAATTGCAGCACGCCAGGCCTCCCTGTCCATCACCAACTCCCGGAGTTCACTCAGACTCATGTCCATCAAGTCAATGATGCCATCCAGCCATCTCATCCCCTGTCGTCCCTTTCTCCTCCTGCCCCCAGTCCCTCCCAGCATCAGGGTCTTTTCCAATGAATCAACTCTTCGCATGAGGTGGCCAAAGGACTGGAGTTTCAGCTTTAGCGTCATTCCTTCCAAAGAAATCCCAGGGCTGATCTCCTTCAGAATGGACTGGTTGGATCTCCTTGCAGTCCAAGGGACTCTCAAGAGTCTTCTCCAAAACCACAGTTCAAAAGCATCAATTCTTTGGCGCTCAGCCTTCTTCATAGTCCAACTCTCACATCCATACATGACCACAGGGAAAACCATAGCCTTGACTAGATGAACCTTTGTTGGCAAAGTAATGTTAAATTAAATTAAATTTAATTTTAAATTAACATTAAATTAAATTAATGTTAAATTAAAGCATAGAGTAGTTAAATAATATGCAAAGATTCGTAGAGCTAGCACAAGCAATTCAGGATTTGAATTTAATCTGTTGAGTTTCACAGCCTGGGGCCAAAACCACTTTGATAAAATGTGAATCCTAAAAAAATATTAAAGGCTCAAAAAATGATATATACTATGTTTGTATGAAATGTATGTATACACATATATAGAAAAGGCAGCGGAACCAGAGATCAAATTGCCAACTTCTGTTGAATCATAGAAAAAGCTAGAGAATTCCAGAAAAAATATTTGCTTCATTGAATACATTAAAGCCTTTGACTGTATGGATCACAGCAAACTGTGGAAAATTCTTAAAGATATGGGAATACCAGACCACCTTACTTGCCTTCTGCAAATCTTGTATGCAGGTCAAGAAGCAACAGTTACAACTGGACATGGAAAGACAGACTGGTTCCAAATTGGGAAAGAAGTACGTCAAGGCTGTATTGTGTCACCCTGCTTATTTAACTTCTATGCAGAGCACATCATGCAAAATGCTAGGCTGGGTGAAGCACAAGCTGGAATCAAAATTGTCGGGAGAAAAATCAATAACTTCAGATATTCAGATGACATATGGATATCTGCCACCCTTATGGCAGAAAGTGAAGAGGAACTAAAGAGCCACTTGATGAAAGTGAAAGAAGAGAGCACGATACTGGATGCTTGGGGCTGGTGCACTGGGACAGAGGGATGGAATGGGGGGGGAGGAGGGAGGAGGGTTCAGGATGGGGAACACATGTATACCTGTGGCTGATTCATTTTGATATTTGGCAAAACTAATACAGTTATGTAAAGTTTAAAAATAAAATAAAATTAAAAAAAAAAAAAGCTGGCTTAAAGCTCAACATTCAGAAAACTAAGATCATGGCATCTTGTCCCATCACTTCATGGGGAATAGATGGGGAAACAGTGGAAACAGTGTCAGACTTTATTTTTCTTGGCTCCAAAATCACTGCAGATGGTGACTGCAGCCATGAAATTAAAAGACGCTTACTCCTTGGAAGGAAAGTTATGACCAACCTAGATAGTATATTCAAAAGCAGAGACATTACTTTGCCAACAAAGGTCCATCTAGTCAAGGCTATGGTTTTTCCTGTGGTCATGTATGGATGTGGGAGTTGGACTGTGAAGAAAGCTGAGCGCCGAAGAATTGATGCTTTTGAACTGTGGTGTTGAAGAAGACTCTTGAGAGTCCCTTGGACTGTAAGGAGATCCAACCAGTCCATCCTAAGGAGATCAGTCCTGGGTGTTCACTGGAAGGAATGATGCTAAAGCTGAAACTCCAATACTTTGGCCACCTCATGAGAAGAGTTGACTCATTGGAAAAGACCCTGATGCTGGGAGGGATTGAGGGCAGGAGGAGAAGGGGACAACAGAGGATGAGATGGCTGGATGGCATCACTGACTCGATGGACATGAGTTTGGGTGAACTCTGGGAGTTGGTGATGGACAGGGAGGCCTGGCGTGCTGCGATTCATGGGGTCAGAAAGAGTCGGACACGACTGAGAAACTGATTTGGACTGACTGAATGGAGAACACACAGAAAACTGGGAAGAATTTTTATAGTATAATTCATACAAGAAAATAAAGTAAGCATAGTTGGTGTGGGGTATTGGTTTGGGGTATCTGTTGTAACTATGACAAGACACATAGAACCTCATTACCTTTCAGAGTAGGCATATTTCTAATAGCTTAAGGTGCAATTGGATATTATAATAAAAAATATATTTTTGCAAGTGATTCAAAATGTTTTATTAATACAAAAAAATAGAACTATAGAAGTAGAAAAACACATTCTTGTAAGGTTCCACATTAGATAAATCTCAAATATTTCTTACTTGTTATTGAGAGTCTAAAATGGAATGGTCCAAGAAAGGCATAGCTCTTCTGCAGAACATATCTGCAATCTAGGCTCCTTTTGCCTAGACTTCCTTTAATGATTTCTCATAGAACGGATTTATTCTGGTTGAAGCCCTGATGTTCTAAAGAATAAAACATAAGGGCAAAAGGATGAATACAGAGATCAAACTGACCATGGTATGCATCTTTCCTTTACACCAGCCTAGCTATATGATTTGGGACATTTTCTGAATTTTATGAGTCTGATTTTTATCTGGAAAAAAATTGCCTTAAAGACTTGTAGTAAAATTACTAAGACAATATACATGACAATGTGGCGTAGGTAGATTATAAATGAACTATTTTTTATCTTCCTGTATCCCTCCACAGGTTTATACTTCAGTCCATTTGTGAAAAATCACAGTTTTTCAGGCCTCAGTATGTTGAAATAGCCAGGTCACAAATGAACAACCACATTTTGGTGGAAATGGAATCATGAAGTAACCAAAACAGAGAATAAGAGACAGTCATTATTTCTGACTCACAGATGACATTTTCTCTTTTGGACACAAAGTTTTGAGAATAGAGAAGGAAATGGAGCTACCACCTCTGCACTTACAATTTTTATTCTCAATGAGAATCAAGTGCAGCTGAGAGGCAGACCTGACCAAATCAACCTCTGTAGTGGGCAGTTCAGCCTATTTAGATGAGCCAAGTGCCTATTCATTCAGTTGAAAGGAAAACTAGTTATGTTGATGTAGTCAGCTTCAGAGCAAGCCAAAAACTAAGCACAGGGAAATGCCAGCAGTTCAGTGAAGAAGCACAAAGGCTTCTGACAAAGAGGAGTACTTTCAAGGTAGAATGCATCTTAACTGATAGACTAGCAATAGTTTTTTTCACAATTTGGAAATGAAATTGCTTCAGTTCCCATCAACATCTAGGGCTTGGTTAAAGAGGCATTTAAATAACAATGATGTAAGTTGGTTTTCTTTCAAAATGTAATCTTTGTCAGTTTCATATTACTGTTTTATTTAGAGAGAAATAAGAATATTTTTGCCATGTACTAGTATTATAATGTTAGGAAATCACTTTATCTAATATTCATGCTGTCCTTTAAAATGCCAGACTCCTCATTAGGCCCTCAGAATATGAAAGTGATTCTGATGAGATTGCTCCTCTCAGAGAAGTTCATAGTCTAATGGGGAAAATAGATGTCTGAACACAATTTCAGTAATGTGAAAAAAGTGGCAATACTCATGTGCATAAAATGGCAAAGTTCTCTAACAGATGTAGCAAAGGCCTCATGACAACGGTAGCAACAGAGCTCAGACTTAAGGCTAAATGAACATTTTCTAGGTTGAAAAGGTAAAATGGACATTGCAGAGAGTGCCATAAGGATGTTGACGGTTTTAGCTCGTTTAACGTGTCAGGAACTGAAGAAAATAGTTTACATGCATTAATCCATTTGAGGCTTCAACACTTGCTTGAGACAAGTTTGGCTTTTACTCCTTGGTACGTATGGATGTGAGAGTTGGACTGTGAAGAAAGCTTAGCACTGAAGAATTGATGCCTTTGAACTGTGGTGTTGGAGAAGACTCTTGAGAGTCCCTTGGACTGCAAGGAGATCCAACCAGTCCATTCTGAAGGAGATCAGCCCTGGGATTTCTTTGGAAGGAATGATGCTAAAGCTGAAACTCCAGTCCTTTGGCCACCTCATGAGAAAGTTGAATCATTGGAGAAGACTCTGATGCTGGGAGGGATTGGGGGCAGGAGGAGAAGGGGATGACAGAGGATGAGATGGCTGGATGGCATCACTGACTCGATGGACGTCAGTCTGGATGAACTCCAGGAATTGGAGATGGACAGGGAGGCCTGGCGTGCTGCGATTCATGGGGTGGCAAAGAGTCAGACATGACTGAGCGACTGAACTGACTGACTGACCTACATGGTTACAGGGATTACATATAATGGCACAGACTTTTAATTCAAGGCAGTCTGACTTCACTTTAGTAACTGCTGCTTCCCTGTAACTTCCCTGTAACTTATATGATAATATATGTATTATCATACCACTGTGGAAACACACCAAGGGCAAAAAAACGGAATTAAGTAATTCATGAGTACCCACTCTCTGGGCTTCCCTGGTAGCTCAGAGGTAAAGAATACACCTGCAATGCAGAGGACAAGGATTCAATCCCTGATTTGAGAAGATCCCCTGCAGGAGGGCATGACAACCCACACAGGTATTCTTGCCAGAAAAATCCCATGGAGAGGGGAACCTGGCAGGCTATAGTCAATAGGGTGGCAAAAGACAGACACGAATGAGGTGACTTAACATGCATGCACGCACTCACTCTCTACCAAGCACTGGGCTGGCATGACCTGTCCGGAGAAAATTTAGGAGGATACTCTACTAATAAAACAATAAGTCAGAAAAAGCAACTCTTGAGAGAAAAGTAATTACTGGCAATTCACTCTTGTCTGTTAGATTAGGGATGAGAGATGGAGTAGACAAAGATGACAGATGGTTTCTGCTTGACAAATGGAGTAAATGTGATGACATAATATGAAGCAGGGAAAAACTTAATCAGGGAAAACTGGTCATTCATTTTGAAGCCGTGGGTTACCCTATGAAAATCATACAGTCAGATTACCTGCTTAACTCTATCTCAGTTTGGTTAATAATATCAGATTATGTCGTGATATGTTTAACTCTAAAATACTGTGCAAAAAAGAAAACAATACTATGCAGATTTTAAAACAAACTATCTTACTACAAATGAATGAAAAACCACAATGAAATAAACTCATTCAGTCCAGAAACAGGAATCTCAAAGAGAATCCTTCAGAGGGGTAAATGGCTACTTCAGAAGTCTAACCAGAAAAGATAGTACTTATTTGTAGAGTGAAATAATAAATTAATAATAATTGAATAAATGAATGGGTGAATTCATGGTGAGATTATCTACTGAATTTAGTTTTAAAGCACAAGTGAGAGAAAATGGACTTGAATTTGTGCAAAAGAGGTTGACATTCATAAATCATAAACTTCTTAAGCTCGTAGAATATTTCCTTTGGAGATGTTCCATAAAGGGAGAAACTGTCATTGCTCAAGAGGCTTCTGCTTGGATAGCAGTATGCACAGCACAGAGTTCCAAAGAAACAGGAATGGAGGAGCATTATGTTGTCCTGAAGAACCATCCTTGAATATCCTGATAAGCTCACATACTCTTTCACCTTTAGTTGATGTAAGCATCTCCTTTATCCTTAGATATTCACTCTTTAATTTTGTTTCAATATGCTACTTTTAAAACCCAGCCAAAATTCTCTACTCATCTTTATAGAGACCATTAATGATAACCTTATACTTTGGTCAAAAGTTTACTTGTATTCAAAGTCATTGAACTGTTTCCTTTCAGTTTATTTTTATTTTTACTGTCTTGACCCCTCTACCTCAAGTGTCATTTACTCCTCAGTTCCCTTTTAACTATGTTTATAGTCACAGAATATATTGCTGTCATTTTCACTGAGGACCAGCAATTTTCTTTGTACATAAAGCTGTTTCTTCCACATTCAATGTTTATATTTTTCATCTATTATTTTTATTATATCATAATATTGATTTTAATCTGCCAAATATTTTACTATCTATGTAATCTAGTTCACATACTTCTACAGCCTCAATAATAGATTCATCAACTCATAAAATTTAAGTGTTTAATTATAAAACATGAGTAAAATTATATAATTAAATATTTAATTTAAATTAAAATATTTGAACAAGATAGAGATAAATTATAGTCACATAATAAATAATAAAAGATATATTATCACATGGAATTTTATCTAAGCACACTGAGAGCCTGGTTGATGCTATTTGCCAAGCTAAGAGATGGTGCTAAAATAACCAACAAGATAAGAATGATCCTAATCTGAAAGTGCTTTTAGATTAGTGAAAAATATACACAAACTAATTTAATTTTAGAATATCATATAATAGCAAAGAATCAGATTCTATAGGATATAAATGTGCATATATACGTATATACATATGTACATGCATATATATACATATATTTATATAAATAAGGTATTTTCATTTTATCATTTTATTGTTGTTATACTTTAAGGTTGACTTCAATGTAATATATTCAGTACAGTTCAGTCTCTCAGTCGTGTCTGGATCTTTGCGACCCCATGAATCGCAGCATGCCAGGCCTCCCTGTCCATCACCAACTCCCGGAGTTTACCCAAACTCAGGTCCATGGAGTTGGTGATGCCATCCAGCCATTTCATCCTCTGTCATCCCCCTCTCTTCCTTCCCCCAATCCCTCCCAGCATCAGAGTCTTTTCCAATGAGTCAACTCTTCACATCAGGTGGCCAAAGTATTGGAGTTTCAGCTTCAGCATCAGTCCTTCCAGTGAACACCTAGGACTCATCTCCTTTAGGATGGACTGGCTGGATCTCCTTGCAGTCCAAGGGACTCTCAAGAGTCTTCTCCAACACCACAGTTCAAAAGCATCAATTCTTCGGTGCTCAGCTTTCTTCACAGTCCAACTCTCACATCCATACACGACCACTGGAAAAACCATAGCCTTGACTAGACGGACCTTTGTTGGCAAAGTAATGTCTCTGCTTTTGAATATGCTATCTAGGTTGGTCATAACTTTCCTTCCATGGAGTATGCGTCTTGTAATTTCATGGTTGCAGTCACTATCTGCAGTGATTTTGGAGCCCCAAAAAATAAAGTCAGCCACTGTTTCCACTGTTTCCCCATCTATTTGCCATTAAGTGATTGGACCAGATGCCATGATCTTCATTTTCTGAATGTTGAGCTTTAAGCCAACTTTTTCACTCTCCTCTTTCACTTTCATTAAGAGGCTTTTTAGTTCCTCTTCACTTTCTGCCATAAGGGTGGTGTCATCTGCATATCTGAGGTTATTGATATTTCTCCCAGCAATCTTGATTTCAGCTTGTGCTTCTTCCAGCCCAGCATTTCTCATGATGTACTCTGCATATAAGTTAAATAAGCTGGGTGACAATATACAGCCTTGATGTACTCCTTTTCCTATTTGGAACCAGTCTGTTGTGCCATGTCATGTTGCTTCCTGACCTGCATATATGTTTCTCAAGAGGCAGGTCAGGTGGTCTGATATTCCCATCTCTTTCAGAATTTTCCATAGTTTATTGTGATCCACACAGTCAAAGGCTTTGGCATATTCAATAAAGCAGAAATAGATGTTTTTTCTGGAACTCTCTTGCTTTTTCCATGATCCAGTGGATGTTGGCAATTTGATTTCTGGTTCCTCTGCCTTTTCTAAAACCAGCTTGAACATCTGGAAGGTCACGGTTCACATATTGCTGAAGCCTGGCTTGGAGAATTTTGAGCATTACTTTACTAGCATGTGAGATGAGTGCAATTGTGCAGTAGTTTGAGCATTCTTTAGCATTGCCTTTCTTTGGGATTGGAATGAAAACTGATCTTTTCCAGTCCCGTGGTCACTGCTGAGTTTTCCAAATTTGCTGGCATATTGTGCAGCACTTTCACAGCATCATCTTTTTAGGATTTGAAATAGCTCAACTGGAATTCCATCAGCTCCACTAGCTTTGTAGTGATGCTTCCTAATGCCCACTTGGCTTCACATTCTAGGATGTCTGGCTCTAGGTGAGTGATGTAATATATTACATATTCCTAAAATACAAATATTCAGTCCATTAATAATAAACCATTAAAAAAATTAACACTGTATATTTTTAAATTTCTGAAAGGATTATAAGTATTCATCATTAATTTTATAATATTTCATATTTGCAAAAATGCATAAGAAAGTGGCATGCCTTTGGCATGTAATACAGAGAGCTCTTTTGAAGTGGTTGTTTTTATTTGAAAACATTATTAAAGTTAATTGAAAGGATATTAAAACTATATTCATTTCAATGAAGTATGCTTTAAAGTATAACCTTATATATAAGAATTTTTTGTTGTAGCCTTTGAATTCTGATCAATTATAAATATTATAACTTCACATTAAAATAGGTTTCAAATTATTTTTATTACAACCTAAGCATTGTAGAAGGATAATAGCATAAAAGATATGATTATGAATTTAATATTTTTCAAGAAGTAGTATCGGGAGGACAAAAGCGATGTCTACTGTTTCCTTTGCACTTTCCCATCGCGTCTATTAAAACCGCAGGAGCTCACTAAATGTTGATGGTGATCTCACTTCCAACTTAGTTTTGATGAGTCTGAATTAGATGCCCTCTAATGTCCTTTTCTTCTCTGAAATTGTTATTCTCTAATAGAGTTCTATATGTTCATTTTCCCCCATAGAGAAATATAAAGCACATCATGCTCTCTAAGTAAGAATAATTTGTTCAGTGATGCAGATTACACATTATTCATGCTAGTGTTGAAGACAGAAATCACAGATTAGCGAAGAATGAGTTGAGCCAGTGTCAGCTCTTTCATTTTTTTTTTCAAATTCTAGTTAGAACTAGAAGTGAAATTATTTTGTTAATGTATTAATTTTCATTTATTCTTTTAAAAAAAGAAAAAAACAATTATTATTATTACATGTTTCTCATATGATCAGTGTTAAAACTCTTGTTGGAAAACTTGAATTTCCTTGCAAATTCTGATTTATTAAACCAGAACTATCTGGAGCTGCATAGTGTTGCATAGTGGTGATGCCAGGAATGTCCAGAAAAAACTCCTTGGATGTTTTTTATTATCATTAGATTTTTTGAAGTGTGGTTTGGTCACTTATTTCTTGTATGATATCCTCAAAAGGTGGATGAGTAAAACACCCACTCATAACTAATTTGAAAAGTTTTGTTTGACAATAAAAGGACTGTATAAATTTAGAAATGTTAACAAGCCAAAGACATTGTATATAATTCAGGGTCAAATAAATGACAAATAGGAATTCCCTTAAGGTTTCAGATTGAGGAATCATGTTACTTTTTCTGTAGTATGGATACTGTTTGAATGCACAAAGAAAATGAATGTGATGTAGAGAGAGGATGACAGGCCTTAGTAAAAGCTCAGAAGCAGGCAAACAAACCCTAGATTCAGCAAAAATGATACTGTCACTTTGTCTGACACAGGGGTATGAGTAGGGAAGAAGAGTGGACAGTGGACAGCTGCAAAGAGGCGGAACAGGATAGCAATGGAAAATGGGCTTTAACGAGACAGAAACTGAATAAAGGTATCTCTTACTTGTGAAAACCTGAGGCAGAAGGTGCTTTGTTTAGTTTCTTCTAAATCAGGGGGGAAAAAAGAAAGAAAATATATCTCTAGGTTATCACATAATTAAATTATGTCCATAATCTGCCATACATAGCATTGAAATTCCACTCAATATTGTAAGTATGCAAACTTCCTCAAGTACACTATATCCTCATAGATTTTGTAAACATTGTCATGTAGAAAGGCGATTTTTATTTGCTATGTATATGTCTAGGTTTTATCTAATTAGGGTATTTTAAAATGGAGGTTAATACAATAAGAACATTGGATGATGGAAACTAAAAGAAAAACCCTGACTCTGCCAGGTCTATTTTAATACAGTTTAACAATTGCTATTCTTTATGTTTAAATGTAGTAATGACACATAGTGGGAATGGAAGAAAGGAGAAAAAATATGATGCAAGGGGAAGACCATGGACTTAAGAGACAAATAGACCTATGTTGTAATAAGTCTACCTTTCTTACTGTGTGACTTTTGAACTCTATTAAAGCTCTTTGACTTTGAGATTTCTTACCCATAAAACAAGGACATTTTTTTTTCTATCTCATAGTATTTATGTATCTAGCTTCATGCTTGGCAAAGAGGCAGCACTCAAAAAATAATAGCTCTCATTCCATGAATGTCATTATTTTATGCATGGTGAGTTTTCTGTTACTCATAAAAAAGACAATGTCAGCAATTATCAAAGTTCAATATAAGGCTATATTGTGATTCTTTGAAAACATTTTAATTAATAACATAGTTAATTCTTTACACCTTTTTTCAGGAAGTCCCTACTACAGCTTCACATTATCTCTGCCATAATTCTCATGTGCAAAATGGTTGGCTCAAACCCTACTCTTTTTCCCACATAATTTAATCCTAGTGCAAGTTTTCATTAAATCCATCTGATTTTCAATACCTAGAACACTTTTGAAATTCTAAGCTCAAAGAAAAATAAAAAAATTAATTTTTAAAACTGTTGAATTCCTTCTGCAGAGGAATTTTCATAGAAGATAGAATGGATCATTTTCAAGTCAATATTGTGTATCTAGTATAGTCCAACAATTGCTACTCAGTAACCTACTTCCACCCTTAAATTTCTAAGCAACAGTAACTGTACAATAGATACCTTCCTAATAAATATGACCATTCTTCTTATAAATGAAATAGTGCTGTATCCAAATTTACTGAAAAGGCACATTCTGCATGATGCTCATTCCTTCTCTAGTTCAATTAAAATGAGGAAGCCATTATCTTTATCTAGCGGATAAAGATAAAACTGATATATTCTTCTATGATAGTTGGACAAGGGGAGAGAGAAAATTTTGGTCAATATAAAAGCATATAGGAGGCATATTTGGGTACCTTCTGTAGTCTCTATATTTGTATAAGGATTGTAGGATTTTCAGTTTGTTTCTGCCACTACTCATTATTTATTTCCTTTGTTCGCAGTTACTATCTCTACTCATCTGGATTCTTTACATGTTGGGGTGGTTCAAAGCTTTATTTCTAAATGATCTAACCCTCGATGTTCTTGCATATGTGGTAACACTGGAATGGTGGTACTTGAAACATTCTTCCTTGTTGTGCCATACTAAGTTTCTTCAGTCCCGTCTGATTCTGTGCAATCCTATGGACTGTAGCCAACTGGACACCTCTGTCCTTGGGATTCTCCAGTCAAGAATACTGGAATAGATTGCCATTCCCTTCTCCAGGGGATCTTCCTGACCCAGGGATCAAACTGGTGTCTCTTACGTCTAACCTGCATTGGCAGGCAGGTTCTTTACCACTAATGCCACCTGGAAAGCCCAATACTCCTTCTTACCCTTATTATATTAAAACAAACACATTTGCCCATGATAATCAGAACCAGTCATCTCAGATAACATAGTATCATTCCCTTTCTTGAGGGATTATTGGTCTAGCAACATGAGGAGCCTACAATGACCAGGTGGCAATCTCAATGGCATTACTGTTGTTTTGCTTTGTAGAAGCATTTAGCTGAGAACTCTAAAGCAATAGAACTTTCTGATGCAAGGAAAAGAAGAAAGTATATTTTGAGTTGGTGATTAGGTATATTAGCAATGTTACTTTTAATTTACTCAAATATTCCAGTTCCATGTGTTCTAACAATGGAAGAACTAGTACAGCCTCATCTATTTGTCACTGATTTGTAGAATATTCTGTCTCACTATATGATGTCATACTTTTAAATGGTCATTTCTAAGTAGGACAATCACAGAGTCTTTAAGAGTCCATTTCACCAGTTACTTCTGGGTGATAGGGTAAGATTTGTCAGTTCTGTGAGTGTAAACTGATTGCCTCACTATTTTGGCTAGAAAATAAGTGAATTCTTTCAGAAGTAGAGTATCCTGATGATGAACAAGACATTCAATAAGATTATTGTTAAGTAACATCACCAACTCAATGGATATGAATTTGAGCAAACTCCAGGAGATATGAAGAGCAGGGAAGCCTGGAGTGCTGCAATCCATGGGGTCGCAAAGAGTTGGGCAAGACTTTGTGACTGAGCAACAAACAACAAAGATTATGGTGCCATCACTGGCGGGCACAGAAGAATGAATCAAAATAGTTGTCTCTTCAAATGAGAAAATCGTCCATATTTGACATTTCCCAAGTTAACATAATGGATCACCTAGAGATTTACTATTATTCGCTGCTGGCATTGGCACTTAAAGTGGCGTAGACAGATAAACTTTGAGAAAAGCTGTCTGTGTGCACACATTCATAATTTTTATCCCTACCAAAATGATCACTATTTGCTCTAAACCTTTTAAACAAGCTTGAGATGCCTAGGAAAAGGGGCCGTGTAACACCCCAATGATGCAGCCTTATTCACCTGAGAGCTTCTCACATGGCACAGAAATATCCTGTCATTCTCAGTCTATTTTAAGAAGTTCATAAATATAATATACCTCTTCCCTAAAACTCTGTAACTTACCTTTGGGGGAAAAAAAAAAAATATATATATATATATATATATATATATATATATATATACACACACACTTTTTTTTCCTAATTCCCTGACCATCTGGCTAATCTTTACCCACTGTTCTTAAATAAATGTTAACTCATACTTGCAGCCAGTTCTTCCTCCATGCAGTGTGACAACCATATGTATTATTAGAATTTTTGCCAAATGACAGTACCTTCCCTACTCTCCTTTCCAGTCAGTAGACTACTGTGGCATTGCATTTTAACTATTTCTAACATACAGTAGGGACCATTGGTAAGCCAGGAGCTTTATTTTTTTTTCCCTTTCTCACTCAAGTAGATGTAGGGAATTCTCTGTAAGTGAGCATGCCCATAGGTGGCTTGAAGAGGGGTTCCAATGCTGTAGAGATAAATGTACTAAATTTAGAGACTTATACAGCCTCAATTTTACCTTTAGTATTCTAAATAGCTTTGATTATAAACAATGCACTCTTTATAATAACTCTAACATAAATCTTATGCTATAAAGATTGTATTGATAAGCTTAAAAATTAAAGTAAGGCCTTACTGGGCTGTCTATGTTAATCTTTGGTATTCTATGAGCACGGAGTCAAAAATTCTGATTACTATTAACTGTTACAAAAACCACAGTACCCTTGCTTCTATGCATTACATATATTCTTTTTGGCCTCTGGATTCTGAGATTTCATCATACGTATTAGAATATGAACAAGTAAAGTGTTAGTCACTCAGTCGCGCCCTACTCTTTGAAACCCCATGGACTGCAGCCCATCAGGCTTCTCTGTCCTTGGGATTTTCCAGGCAAGGATACTGGAGTGGGTTTCCATTTCCTTCTCTAGGGGATCTTCCCAACCCAGCAATTGAACCCAGGTCTGCTGCACTGCAGGCAGATTCTTTACTGATTGACCTATGAAGGAAGCCCACATTAGAATCTGAAGCCATATCAATACAACTCTCATAATCATATTACAAAGAATAGCAAATAGTATGCTATGGCTTTCCTCACCAAGAGATTTTTCAATGACTCAATAGAAGGAATCTCCTTTGGACTCTATCAGGAATCACATTTAATGAATGTATAAATTAATCATACATGATTAAACCACACCAACATCGGTAAATCTTTGAGGCAGTAGAATCACTTCTTGTGTGTTATAACATGGAAACTTTGGCATTTTTGTCATAAGGATATTCTGTAACAGCTAATCAGCTTATCAAACACTTTCTTTCAAGAAACACTTTCTCCCAGGAGACTGCAGAAAATCATTTAATGTATTGCTTTGACATCCCATGTGATGGAATAACAGTATTCTTATTCTAATGTTAGCAGGATCCTCCTTGACTTCAAACGCAACCAGGACAGATACTCAATACCAGATGTTCATTTCCTTGAGGCTTATTACCAAGCACACGTTGTTGTATCAGTTAAGGTTTAACAGCAAAGACAGAATTCACTCAAGCTGGCATACCTATAAGATAATGTATTGTAATACATTTAATTTTTTACTGAACTATTAAAAGGCAATAGAACAGACTCTAGGTTGAGATGCCAAGAATAACCTCCAAACCTACAGTAGAACTGGGCTTCCAAGGACTGCTATTCCTGCTGTGATCAGGAAAATTCCTGCTGAATCAAGAATTCAGTGCTGCATCTGCTTGCTTCATAATCACAACACCTGTGCTATACTACACATAGACAACACATACCCACCCCAATGGATCCCTTATGCCTTGCTTCTTTTTACACTTAATTCAGTTTGAATTCAATTTTTATTCAAGTGGGTCTCATTTGGGGAATCTAAATCATAACAAGATTATTGTATTCTTGTTTGGTTCTGTTTTAGTAATTCAGCATCTACGTTACAAGAAAGCATATTAGAAAGAGGTTGGAATGGATGTTGAACTGGCTGAGCCAATGCATCTGCCATAGTTTGCTACATGGCAGTGATTTATGGAATGACAGCCTAATTGTAGAAAGGCTTTAGAATTAGCACTTCAACTTTGAAGTGTTTGCTCAAGCATTTACACTGTAGAACTGTTGCCAAACTATTAGTTCAATTCACAACTTTTAAGTACATAATATGTGCCAAGTTCTGGGGATACAAAGATGAATTATATCAGTTGTTCACTCTGTAACATAGGATAGAATAATCAGTACCTGTAGTAATTCAGATATTAACACTAGACCAAGAAATGAACAATATGCTCTGGGATTAATTCAGCTTTGGGTGGATATAGAATGGATACCATGCCTTAAGTATTTTTGTGGTATTATGAGAAGGGAAATATATTCTTCAAGGAGATAAGAACATGTGTTAAGTATGAAAAGATAAGGGTTCATATGAAAGTATATGATCCCTGATTGTACATGTACAATAAATATTTGTTGAGATTAAGATTAAATTACAAAAAAAAAAAAAAACCCACAAAACTAGGATGCAGTGCTCACAATAATAGTGAACAGAAGATATGCCAAGGGAGTTAGAATTTTTAGGTTTTCAAGGACATTTGCAGGTCTCTTTGACCGAGTTGTGGATAGAAATCAAGAGGTATCACTTCCAGGCCAAAACATTTAATTGCTGGTGTAAGACCACACACTGTTTTCTTTTCTCTGTTGCAAAACCATCAACATTCAGAAAGAGATTTCTCACAGGAAATGCGAGAATACTGAAGTCTTTTATACTATGAAATCACATAGTAATATGTTTATAATGGTAACTCTGGAAGTACTGAGAATGATAGATTATAGTGCAGACAGCTGGAGTCAGACAGATCAAACAAAATACCATGTAAGAAGCTATGTTCCCTGGGGCAGAAGCAATAATGGAGATGAGGAAGCTCATCTCAGAGACATTAGAGGGAGGGGAATGAGAGGACTTGGATGAAGCAAATATATAAAGAGGAAACGGGGGAAGTCAGCAATAAGTTCAAGATTTCTTTCTTGGCTCACTGGGGGAGTGGTAAAATCTTGATTGGAACCCAGACATTTATTTCATGCTTACCAAATATCTATATGTGTTCCGTATTGACCATTCCTCTTGCTATAAAGTGAGATCATCTAGCTACTTTGTCAGTGAGTTGTAAGCAGAAAGTATGCATGTCACTCTTGAAAAAAGAATAACTAAAGTAGTATGCACTCTCTGGATCTTTCTTCTTTGCTCTTGTTAACAGAGGCGATCTAGAGCTGAGATGGCTGAATCACTTACACTAGAACCCTAGGTCACTTGATGGATAGAAGCAACTCTAGAATGTCATCCAGAACTCATCACAAGCAAGATATGAACTGTATCATGTGTAAATTGACTGTAATTATGGGTTGCTTTTATGACAATTTGGTCAGTTTATCATAATTCAAAAGAGGTGAAAGAAAGAACTCCTATAGAAGTAAATAACATATAATTTACTGAATATTATATGCCAGTCACTGTTTTAAGCACATCCATTATATATAAAACAGGCTTTCCAGGTGACTCAGTGGTAAAGAATCTGCCTGCCAATGCAGGAGACGTGGGTTCGATCCCTGGGTCTGAAAGATCCCCTGGAGAAGGAAATGGCAAATTCACTCCAGTATTCTTATCTGGGAAATCCTACAGGCATTGGAGCCTGGTGGGCTGCAGTCAGTGGAGTTGCAAAGAGTCAGACACAATTTAGTGACTAAAGAACAACAATAATATTGTTTGTAACAATTCATTTTCTTCCTAAGGCAACCCTGTAAGGAAGCATTATTTTATTTAAAATTTGGAGATGAGGGAGTTGAGGCACAGGGAAGCTAGGCCATTCGATTTCATATAACCAGGACGCTGTGAATTTGAAATTCTGGACCATATTTTACACATGCTGAATTTGAGACAGCAATATCCAGTGTGCGTATAGAGATATGTTCTTCATGCTTAAGAGATTTAATTTTGTGATTCATTGCCATAGAGTTGATATATGAACCCATAGACAAGATAAGTGTCTTTGGAAGCATACTGATGCAAAAACAAGATTGAAATAGTAGGAATATAAGGAGATTTTTTTTTTTTGAGACCTGGATGACAAGAGTGCACAACATAAACATAGGGGTATAAAGACTGGAGGGCTTCCCTGCTGGCTCAGTGGTAAAGAATCCACCTGCAGTGCCGGAGACCCAGGTTCTAGCCTTGGGTCAGGACGATCCCCTGGAGAAGGGAATGGCAACTCACCCCAGTATTCTCACCTGGGAAATTCCATGAAAAGAGGACCCTGGAGGGCTATAGTCCATGGGGTTGCAAAACAGTGGACACCACTTAGCGAGTAAACACACACACACGTGAAGACTGGAACATCTTTCCCTGGCTCTAAGATTCTAGATCTTGGTAGTTTTATCTGGCTTCCCATCCACACTCTAAAAAGCCTGTGTAGGGTGGATTATGGAGTTGCAGACCATAGGTTTGAGTCTACGAAAGGCTTGCCATGAGCCTGCAAGGCTTTTCACCATGAAGGATAGTGAGATAATCTGTCTCTGACTTCAATCTCAGTGGAGAGGATAAAAGGGAGAACATCTATCTGTATACTTCCTCCCTTGCTAAGCCATATTATCAGGGCTTGAGGGCAACAGTTGCAACCTGTTACCCTTAAAATTTCAAACAAATAATAAAAACATAAAGTGATTCCATAGATATCACTTTGCTCTGTGGAAGAACTTCTTATAATGTCTAACTTTGATAATGTTTCCTTCTCCATTCCATTAGTAGTATTTGTAAGTGCTGAAACTCTTGATACTGCTCATTCTAAATAACCTTCTCCTGCCATATTCATTATTTTCTCTCAGTCCCAGCCATCTGCCTTTCCTGTTGGGGACTTTATATTTAAAAGCATGTTTTCAACTAATATATGTGTGTGTATATATATATATATATATGTATATGTATGTATATATATGTATATGTATATATATATGTATATGTGTATATATATATATATATATTCCCAGGTATCTCTTTATATCTTTATGTCGAGTTTGTGTTTCTAGTTCTCTTTGAAAGCTCTCAAGCCCAAATGTCTGCAACACATCTCTAATTAGTTTCTAGCCAATATACAGAGAAAATTAAGGTCACTGGATGGCTAACATTTCTTATTGTTTTTACTGCTATTGAGATCTCTGCAAGGCAGAATATGTTATCAAGAGACAAACTGTTGCTGAAAAGAAACCCTCTGGAATCACAGAGTTCTTTAGTTTCAGTCTTGCCTCCGTTATTTATATGTGAAAGTTTGGATCTTTTAAACTTTATATGCTGAGCCTCAGTTTTCTCATTTGCAAATCGAGGATAACTGATCCTACATTACTTTTCATGAGTACTAAATCAAATAGTTCACAGAAAACCGCTAGGTACCTAGTATATGGGATTCTCAGGTGGCTCAATGGTAAAAAATTGCCTGTCGATGCAGAAGACATGGGTTTGATCCCTAAGCTGGGAGGATCCCCTGGAGTAGGAAATGCCACCTCACTCCAATACTCTTGCCTGGTAAATTTCACAGACAGCAGAGCCTGGTGAGCTACTACTGTCCATGGAGTTCCAAAGAGTCAGACATGACTGAACACACAGGCATCTAGTATATAGCAGGCTCACTACAAAAGTTAAGATCTCTTTCCACTAGTTTGTATTCTTAGCTGGGTTTTCACTAACATATAGACAACTGATTCTGTCAGGACTTCCAAATCATCCTTTTTGAAAACTTTCATGATTCTAGGTTTCTGACAGTTTGGATTTTAAGGCAATTCAGAATATGTATTAAGATGAATATTCTTTTACTGTATAGTGAAAGTGAAAGTCGCTCAGTCGTGTCCGATTCTTTGTGACCCCATGGACTCTTCAGTCCATGGAATTTTCCAGGCCAGAATACTGGAGTGGGTAGCCTTCCCCATCTCCAGGGGATCTTCCCAACCCAGGGATTGAACCTAGGTCTCCCACACTGCAGGCGGATTCTTTACCAGCTGAGCCACAAGGGAAGCCCTTTTTACTGTATAGTAACGTGTATATATCCTCCTTTACTTGGATAGAAATATGAATTATTATTTTTAAAAATTGTACATATTTTAGCCTCTTTATTTTTTATGTTTAACCTCCACAGACATACACTGGGGCAAAGTTTTCATTGCCAGTCATGTTTTATCACTCACTTCCTCTAAAAGTGCAGTTCAAAACTGGCTCTTTCATGAAATTCTCTTTGTTAGTAAAAACTAAATTCCATCCTCTGACACAAAATAATTTTCCATTTATTGTATGTTGGAAAACTCACAACCCTAATTTGCATTACTCTCTATTCAAATCCTGAGATAGTCCCCACATTATGTAAGCTGTGTGTGTGTGTGGGTGTGTGGGGGTTTGTGTGGGGTGTCTGTGCGTGGAGTGTGTGTGTGTGGGTGTGTGTGTTTGTGTGTGTGTGGGTGGGTGGATAGGTGGGTAGGTGTATGTTTTGAAGTCAAAACTTTGAAAGAAATTTTTGGCAAGACTTTTAAGAATGTGATTTGAGTTATAATGGAGATTCCTTAATGCTTTTTATGTGCAATGATTTTGATCAAGTAATGTGATTTATGAAGGTTAACTTGCTGTTATTTTTCTTGTGAATTTTAAGTCAGGTCCCAGTTTCTGATTCTGACTTATTCTGATAAGTGAACATATATTGAAGAACCTCAGCAATTTTGTACATGGAAAATGAATGGAGAAAAATTATGTTTGCCCCAGTGGGGAGTATACTGACATTCAATTTTTTTGTTGTTGTTTTATCATAAGCCAATAATGGGCCAACAAATGTGTTTGCTGCAGAGAAGAGTGTGGTTAATTTGCCTGATAAGTGAACCAAAGTTTGTCCTTTCAACCTCCATCTGCATAAGTTAAAAGAGAAATATTACTGCTTTTTTTTCTTTTTCTTAAAGGTTTCTCATTTTTATTTCAAAACGCTAATAACTAAAATTTATGCTCCAACTTATTATAATGACTGCTGGTATTGCCAGTATAGTGCACAGTGCAGGGAAGTATATTTCAATGTAGTAGGAAGTGGTTAGGGGGCTTCCCAGGTGGCGCTAGTGGTAAAGTGTCCACCTCCCAATGTAGGAGAGGTAAGAGATGTGAGTTTGGTCCTTGGATCAGGAAGATCCCCTGGAGTAAGAACTGGTTCTAATATGCTTTCCTGGAAAATTCCATGGACAGAGGAGCCTGGTGGGCTATAGTCTAAGGAGTTGCTAGGAGTCAGCTACAACTGAGTGACTGAGTACATAAATAAACATCTGTCCAAAAATAAATTTTTTAATAAAAAATAACCCATTTTCAACTTTAACTTCCTAAATTGTTTCCTATCTTGAATTACAGTGAATATAATTTGAAAGAGAGCCTAATGTTTCATATTTGGAGTGTGTTTCATGCTTGAATGAAAAGTATACAAAGTAATCCTAAATAGACTCAGAGGATGTTTATCTCTTAATCATATTGTTTGGAAGCAGGAAATCAACCAGGAACATTTATTCATTCATTTACTCACTCATACAGGGTTTACAGTTTGATAGGTGGTGGATATAAGGATGAGAAGCATGGATCTCACCCTATCTTCACAGAGATATAGGCAATCACATGATACAAAGTTTAAACATTTCTGTTCATGCCACATACAACCTTTTCTCCAAAAGTTGTCAGCCACTGTCACACATCTCAAGTGAGGTTAATAGGCTCAGTGATCAAACACACGGCTCACAGCTGATTAAAATAAGTAAGTCAAACCTGAACGAACGTGCTAAGTGACAAAAACATTAACAAGAAATTAAAGCATTTTGACTGTGAGATTGGTTAGAAAAAAATATATATATATTTCCCCACCTTACACTCCACTATCCAGCTACAAAATAGCACAGAATCTTATTCAGCTCTCATTCAGTTGCTTAACATTTATCACCTTTATGTGACATATAGGGCTTCCCCGGTGGTTCAGAGAGTAAAGAATCCACCTGTGGTGCAGGAGACCTGGGTTCAACCCCAGGGGATAGGAATATCCCCTGGAGCAGAAAATGACTACCTACTCCAGTACAGTATATGGATTTGGATTTATAAAATATAGAAGTAAAATATGGCCCCTAAAGTAAACAGAACTCATAGTATTATACATGCATATGTTTATCTGTGTTTTTTTGTGTGTATCTCTGACAAGGAGGTGGGGATACTTTGTATAGGTTTCAAGAGCTGAAATCAAGCAGAGGGGATACAGTGTCAAGAGAGAACTTTTAACTAACATTTAGGGTTGAGTCTGAAATTGCTGGCAGTGAAGGTAGTGAAACTGTTACAAAGATGGCATGATTTCACAGTGGTATTCTTGAAGGGCAGAATGAGGATAGCATCAGAGTAAACATGGAGGGCACTTATCCCATTGTAAAAGCTGAAAAAATTAAATGGACAAGATTTGGGGACGTGAGAATAAATGAAACATTGTGAATGTTTGCATTATTGTTCAGCAAATAGTCACTACATTTTCTTCATAGGCAGAGTCCATTTACATACCTCATTGATTTGAGGTTTCTTTGTATAAAAATGCTTTGGCCACTAGATGCAGAACTCAAGTTCCAAATGTAGGTCTTAAGATGTATCAAGTGTTTCTTCTCAATTATCTGAGAACTTGTGACCTTTACAATGAAGATCATACTTCACATAGCTTTTGCCCCTCTAGCCTGAACCCCCAAATAAGACAGATGTTATAATGACCCCCAACCAACCTGAACACCCACGGAAGTAAATAGTTTTTGAGAATAAGTAAGAATTCATTGAGAATAAATAGCTATCATTGTATGCCACTGAATTTTATTTAACAGTAGCTGAGTACTTGGGACTTCCCTGGTGGAGTCAGACAATAAAGTGTCTACCTATAATGCAGGAGACTGGGTTTGATCCCTGGATGGGGAAATCGCCTGGAGAAGGAAATGGCAATCCACTCCAGTATTCTTGCCTGGGAAAGCCCATGGACAGAGGAGCCTGGCAGGCTACACTCCATGGGGTTGCAAAGAGTCAGGCCTGAGCAACTAAGACAAGCTAAGTACTAAGTTAATTGGTGGCTAAAACTAGGAATGATTTAGAATGAGTCACACTAGCTTTGAAACTGGCTAACAGATAACAAGAAAATTTATTGGAGATTGGATAATCGTGAGCTGTGGTTGTAACAGGAAAATACTTGGTAAAACATTTGTCTCTGATAAGTTGGAAGATAGAAGACATATCTATGGAAACTGTAGTATTGGTCAAGAAAGTTTTGATAGCATAAGATGGATGCTACTAGTTACATTTGATAAGATACTATCCGGGGGGAAAATGAGTCCAGAAAAGAAGTGGGCTGTTTTAAATTATACTTGAAAGGAATATGGAGAAAGCAGAAATCACAGAGTCAAAATCATAGACATAAATATCGCAACATAGCTTCAGGAAAAAAAGAAAAATCCAGAGTAGGAGATAAGACTAACACCTTTTGTTAAGATCTCTGAGTGAATTAAAGTCCATTTATTGGGCTGGGCAAAGTAACTCTAGAAAGCACAAGGAAGCGGTTCTATTGAAGCCCAATAAGTATAGAATCAAATATAATTAAGTCTAAAGAGAAAGAGAAGCATGCCCAAAGAAGCAGAAAAACAAACAAGAGCAAACAAAACCCTAAACCCTTGTAGTTCTGCTGTTTGGCTGTTAGAATTCACAAGCATCAAATACATGAGAAAACCACAACTTACCAGAACTATATTTAAAAATTTACTACCAGCCTAGAACAAAAGAGATAGTCTGCCAGTTTAAAAATACCGGAGAGCCACCAACTTTGTACAGACAAGAAGTGATCTGAAAGAGCTGTTTATCCACCAGGCAGCACTGCTAGCTATGGAAGATTAAAAATAAATAAGGATCTCCAAGATGGTAGTGCCATGTTTGGTAGAGATCAATGGAGAATGGGTAGCCACTTACAGGGAGCAAACCTAGAATTAAATTGACTATAGGCGCATCTGGAAAAAAATTGCCAAGCAGGAATTTAGAATTCTTGTGGACTATTAACTATTCATTCCTCTTCTTATCCTTCTTGTTGTGGAATGAAAATATTTATTGTGGATATCCTTGTTTGTTTCACCATTGTAACTTAGGTTTGTAGAGAAAAAATGACTTGTCTCTTTGGTTCATAAATCTTCAGGTCAATAGACTCTGTACTTGGATAGAATGCAGATGATGAAATTCTTGTCTTAAAAGTCTGATACCACTGTAACAGATAAATCTATCAGTAGTCTTAGGAGTACCTGTGTTTTGCAATGTAAGAGAACATGTGGAATATTTATAAAGAAGAGGGTGGATTCCAATTGTTAGATGATTGTTCAGCAAATATTCACTCTTACTACTTCTCATTATGGGCACAGTATTATAAGTGCAGTGATTTGACATTTGGCCATGAGCTATGCTTTGGTGTATTAAAATGGCAATGAAAATAAAGAGTGCAAAATCCGAGAATAGACCTTAAGATATAGCAAATGTTTCCGTGAGGTTTCTTGGAACTCTGACCTCTATGACGAGAAAACCATAGCACAGATAACCCCTACACTGCCAGCTAGACATATGGGACAGGATAGTGCCAGCTAACCTATGCAGACTAAAGTTCAGTTCAGTTCGGTTCAGTTCAGTCGCTCAGTCGTGTCCAACTTTTGCAATCCCATGAATGCAGCATGCCAGGCCTCCCTGTCCATCACTATCTCCCGGGGTTCACTCAAACTCATGTCCATCAAGTCGGTGATGCCATCCAGCCATTTCATTGTCTGTTGTCCCCTTCTCCTCCTGCCCCCAATCCCTCCCAGCATCAGGGTCTTTTCCATGAGTCAAGTCTTCACATGAGGTGGCCAAAGTATTGGAATTTCAGCTTCAGCACCAGTCCTTCCAATGAACACCCAGGACTGATCTCCTTTAGGATGGACTGGTTGGATCTCCTTGCAGTCCAAGGGACTCTCAAGAGTCTTCTCCAACACCACAGTTCAAAAACATCAATTCTTTGGTGCTCAGCTTTCTTCACAGTCCAATTCTCACATCCATACATGACCACTGGAAAAACCATAGCCTTGACTAGACGGACCTTTGTTGGCAAAGTAATATCTCTGCTTTTTAATATGCTATCTAGGTTGGTCATAACTTTCCTTCCAAGGAGTAAGCATCTTTTAATTTCATGGCTGCAATCACCATCTGCAGTGATTTTGAAGCCCAAAAAACAAAGTCTGACACTGTTTCCACTGTTTCCCCAGCTATTTCCCATGAAGTGATTGGACCAGATGCCATGATCTTCGTTTTCTGAATGTTGAGCTTTAAGCCAACTTTTTCACTCTCCTCTTTCAATTTCATCAAGAGGCTTTTTAGTTCCTCTTCACTTTCTGCCATAAGGGTGGTGTCATCTGCATATCTGAGGATATTGATATTTCTTCCAGCAATCTTGATTCCAGCTTGTGCTTCTTCCAGTCCAGCATTTCTCATGATATACTCTGCATAAAAGTTAAATAAGTAGGGTGACAATATACAGCCTTGATGTACTCCTTTTCCTATTTGGAACCAGTCTGTTGTTCCATGTCCAATTCTAACTGTTGCTTCCTCACCTGCATATAGGCTTCTCAAGAGGCAGGTCAGATGGTCTGGTACTCCCATCTCTTTCAGAATTTTCCACAGTTTGTTGTGATCCACACAGTCAAAGGCTTTGGCATAGTCAATAAAGCAGAAATAGATGTTTTTCTGGAACTCTCTTGCTTTTTCCATGATCCAGTGGATGTTGACAATTTGATTTCTGGTTCCTCTGCCTTTTCTAAAGCCAGCTTTAACATCTGGAAGTTCACAGTCACGTATTGCTGAAGCCTGGCTTGGAGAATTTTGAGCATTACTTTACTAGCATGTGAGATGAGTGCAATTGTGTGGTATTTGAGCATTCCTTGGCATTGCCTTTCTTTGCGATTGGAATGAAAACTGACCTTTTCGTGTCCTGTGGCCACTGCTGAGTTTTCCAAATTTGCTGGCATATTGATTGCAGCACTTTCACAGCATTTCAGGATTTGGAATAGTGCAACTGGAATTCCATCACCTCCAATAGCTTTGTTCATAGTGATGCTTTCTAAGGCCCACTTGACTTCACATTCCAGGATGTCTTGCTCTAGGTGAGTGGTCACACCATCGTGATTATCTGGGTCATGAAGATCTTTTTTCTACAGTTCTTCTGTGTATTCTTGCCACCTGTTCTTACTATCTTCTGCTTCTGTTAGGTCCATACATTTTCTGTCCTTTATCGAGCCCATCTTTGCATGAAATGTTCCCTTGGTATCTCTAATTTTCTTGAAGAGATCTCTAGTCTTTCCCATTCTGTTGTTTTCCTCTACTTCTTTGCATTGATCGCTGAGGAAGGCTTTCTTATCTCTCCTTGCTATTCTTTGGAACTCTGCATTCAGATGCTTGTATCTTTCCTTTTCTCTTTTGCTTTTCGCTTTTCTTCATTTCACAGCTATTTCTAAGGCCTCCTCAGACAGCCATTTTGCTTTTTTGCATTTCTTTTCCATGGGGAGACTAGAGTTAAGCCATTCCAATTAATTGTAAGAGTCAGTCTAGCGGACCTGTAAACCTGTGAGCCAAAGAATAAATATTTACTACTCCCAGCTACAGTGTTTTGGGGGTGGTTTTTTATGTAATAATAGCTGACTATTACTAGTTTTTATTGCTAGGAAATTTAGTTTTGTGAGAAATAAAAGACAAGTATATCTGCTGAGATTTGTAGGAAAAGAAGTATGAAAATGACTGTGATTGAACTATGGACTTATTTTAAAAAGTGGTTATGTAAAATGGCAGAGAAATAAGAGGCTGTGTAGAAGAAAAAAAAACAAATCTAGGGAAATATTGAAATGAGTTTTCCTTTTTCTTTTTGTCCAAAGTAAATGGAATCTGCCGCCTCCTTGTCAGCTCACAAAATGAACTCTTCCTTCACCCTGTGTTCCCTTTCCCTTTTAGAGATCTCATGTTATTATTTGCTTTTTTGTATTTGTTTACAGTCACAGATCTTCAAACTCTCCATCTCATAATTAAAAGCCTACAAAAATCTCCTTCAAAAATTAAAAAAAAACTATAAATATATATGTAAACAGCAGGAACACATACAAAAAAGTATTATTATCCTTTTAAGGCAATTATAGGCTACAAAAGATTTTCCAAAGAACTGTATCACCCTTGACATTTTGGATAAAAAATACCTATAATTTTTACAAAGCCTAACTTTTAAAATGACATTGTCAGGATAGAAAATGTGTCATTCAGTAGCAGTGTCATTGATATTTATCAACCACGGCACGTATTTTTCTTGTTATCTCAATTTTCTGCATAATTCTCATAATAAACCTACTAGTATGGTACCGTTACTGTCTTTATCTTAAATTATAGCTTGTCAGGGTGATGATGGACAATATTAAATTCAGAAATAAAATTCATCAATCTCTTATATTTTTACTCTCCCATTTCTAAGTAATATTTGATGTGTTGCAAACACCTTAATTAGCGTTGAAGATTCCTAAACTTTATCTAACCATTAAAGTGCCCCATTTCCAGACTCCATCTTTCTAGAATCCTCTATAGCATTAAACATTATTGACTTATGCTTCCTCTTTCAAATATCTTTACTGACTTCCATGACCTTGTATTATTTGAATCCTCTATATATCAACTCTATATAATTTCTTCTATTTAAAAGTATTCCTCATGTCCTCATTCCTTGATTTAAGTTCATCATATGTTTTTTATTTTTCTTCTGATATGCCTACTCTCTAATTCTTTATCATGACAATCCATTCATTAGCATAATTTTGATGCCTAAATTTTCTTTCCTTATTCTCAACTATAGTTATTGCTCATTTATGATTTCATGGAATAATATTTTGTGCATTGTTTTCTGCCTATGTTGAAATCTTACATCATTTAAAACACTATATTAATTTATTAAGGGCAAATATGTATTCTTCATGTTCAAATCCCTTCTGAACCTATTGTATGTTTGGATATAAATGATTGGTAAACATGTGTGCATTCATCCTGCATAATGCATTTCTTTAAAAGCCTCAGTGGGGCCATTTAGGGCCTGGATTTCCTCTCAAGATCCCTTGAGATCATTATTAGCTTGACTAAAGACAAACAATCTTTCTTGTAATTGTGTCTCTGATGAACCAAGAGAAATTTAAATATTAAGTGTACTCGATCAAAAAAGTAGAATATAGAAAATAAATCAGTCTAAATTTTTTATTTGTTTTGAACTTCAAAAGATAAACATATGATCTTGAATATTTATTTATTGTAGATATGTTTAAAGATGCACTCATATAATGTTATACTAAAGAAGTAAATTTTATCAAGTAGTTTTCAGTCTGTTCTAAATGCAGAATTGTCAATATTTCATTATCATAAATCTTTCTTAACTATTGAACAATTTCACAGCTTCTTCTCTAGATAGATCGCACAGGTCTATTCTCAAGAATATATGTCCTTAGCCTGAAGAAAAGTACAGCACCAAGGATGCATTTTTTTCTAACCAAAAGCATCTGCCATGGCATTTGTTTGTCTTGGATTCATTCCCCAGAGTAAAATTCATATATTGAGGCAATACAACTTTTGGAGTTCTAATTTCATTTTTGCATGTTAAGGCATTTCAGTTGTGTCTGACTCTTGGCAACCCTATGGACTTAGCCTTCCAGCCTCCTCTGTCTATGGGATTCTCCAGGCAAGAATATTGGAGTGGGTTGCCATGACCTCCTCAAATAGATCTTCCTGACCTAGGGATCAAACCCATGTCTCTTACATATCCTACATTGGCAAGCAGATCCTTTACCATTAGCACCACCTAGGAAGCCCAATTTCATTTTTAAGGTATATTATTTTTCAAAGAAATTTAAAGAGTACTAGATAGTTGAAAATATTTTAAAAAGCATAGCTAATGATTTTAAAAACAAATCTACATGATAGGGAAACTATATCCTAGAACAGTGTGAAGCAATTTCACAAAATCTCAAAGTGGATAGAGATAATTTTCAGCTTTTTTTTTTTTTTCACTGCAAGGTAAAAGCAAGGTAAAATGTAGTACAGGGAATTAGATTTTCACCTTGATATATTCCCTTCTGTTACAGAAAAAATTGTCATTTATTCAAAATGTTAACTTTAAGTTTTCTGTTAATTTAATTACTAAGAAGAATAAATTATTTTTGTATATTTGTATTAATACTTTTTAAGTACATAAATGTTCATGCCTCAGTTGTGTCCAAGTCTTGGCAACCCATGGACTGTAGCCTGCCAGGGTCCTCTGTCCATGAGATTCTCCTGGCAAGAATACTGGACTGGGTTGCTGTGCTTTCCCCAGGGGTACTCCCAATCCAGGGATCAAACCCTCCTATCTTTACATCTACCTGCATTGGCAGGCAGGTTCTTTGCCACTATCACGACCTGATAGATTCTTTATGAGCCCAACAGATGTCTTATCATTGTCGGGCCAAATAATGACCCTTTGTTCACTTACAACATGCAGAAGCTATCTCTCTAGGTCACTGTAGGAGTAGCCATTATTCTTATTCACCCTGTTCCCTCTGTGGTCGGGTCAAGAGCGGCTGGCCTGGCAAGCGCCTGGCATAGGCTGAGGGAGAGAGAGCAAGAGAAGAGGTTTCAGGGCTTAGGAGCCTGGGAGCCCTCCTGCATCACAGAAAATTCCCAGAGACTTGGTGAAGATAGGAAAGCTATCAAAAAGACCACAGGACTATTGTGCTTGATAAAGTCCTGTCAATGCAGCACTGGAGCAGCGAGCGGCTGAGAGGAGATACCCCACGTTCAAGGTCAGGAACGGTGGTGGTGAGGAGATACCCCACGTCCAAGGTCAGGAATGGTGGTGGTGAGGAGATACCCCACGTCCAAGGTCAGGAACGGTGGTGGTGAGGAGATACGCCACGTCCAAGGTCGGGAACGGTGGTGGTGAGGAGATACCCCACGTCCAAGGTCAGGAACAGTGGTGGTGAGGAGATACACCACGTCCAAGGTCAGGAACAGTGGTGGTGAGGAGATACACCTCATCCAAGGTAAGAGAAACCCCACTAAGACAGTAGGCACTGAGAGAGGGCATCAGAGGGTAGAGGGACTGAAACCACAGTCACAGAAAACTAGCCAATCTACACATGGACCACAGCCTTGTCTAACTCAATGAAACTAAGCCATGAGTATAGGGCCACTCAGGACGGTCACGTCATGGTGGAGCATTCTGACAAAATGTGGTCCATTGGAGAAGGGAATGGCAAACCACTTCAGTATCCTTGCCTTGATAACCCCGTGAAGAGTATGAAAAGGCAAAAAGATAGGACACTGAAAGATAAACTCCCCAGGTGGGTAGGTGCCTAATATGCTACTAAAGATCAGTGGAAAAATAACTCCAGAAAGAATGAAAGGACAGAGCCAAAGCAAAAACAATACCACAACCTCAGTTGTGGATGTGACTGGTGAGAAGCAAGGTCTGATGCTGTAAAGAGCAATATTGCATAGGAACCTGGAATGCTAGGTCCATGAATCAAGGCAAATTGGAAGTGGTCAAACAAGAGATGGCAAGAATGAACATCAACATTCTAGGAATCAGCGAACTAAAATGGACTGGAATGGGTGAATTTAACTCAGATGATCATTATTTCTACTATTGTGAGCAGGAATACCTTAGAAGAAATGGAGTAGCCATCACAGTCAATCAAAGAGTCTGAAATACAGTACTTGGATGTAATCTCAAAAACGACAGAATGATCTCTGTTCGTTTCCAAGGCAAACCATTCAACATCATGGTAATCCAAGTCTATGCTCTGAATAGGAATGCTGAAGAAGCTGAAGTTGAATGGTGCTATGAAGACCTACAAGACCTTTTAGAACCAACACCCAAAAAAGATGTCTTTCTCATTATAGGGGACAGAAATGCAAAAGTAGGAAGTCAAGAAACACCTGGAGTAACAGGCAAATTTGCCCTTGAAGTACAGATGAAGTAGGGTAAAGGCTAATAGAGTTTTGCCAAGAGAATGCACTGGTCATAGCAAAGACCCTCTTCCAACAACACAATAGAAGACTGTACACATAGATATCACCAGATGGTCAACACTGAAATCAGATTGATTATATTTTTTGCAGCAAAGACGAGGAGGCTCTATACAGTCAGCAAAAACAAGACTGGGAGCTGACTGTGGCTTGGATCGTGAACTCCTTATTGCCAAATTCAGACTTAAATTGAAGAAAGTAGGGAAAACCACAAAACCGTTCAGGTATGACCTAAATCAAACACCTTATGATTATACAGTGGAAGGGAGAAATAGATTTAATGGACTACATCTGATAGACAGAGTACCTGATGGACTATGTATGGATGGAGGTTCATGACATTGTACAAGAGACAGGGATCAAGACCATCCCCAAGAAAAAGCAAAAAAGTAAAATGGCTGTCTGAGGAGGCCTTACAAATAGGTGAGAAAAAAAGAAAAGCAAAAAGCAAAGGAGAGAAGGAAAGATATACCCATTTGAATGCTGAGTTCCAAAGAATAGCAAGGAGAGATAAGAAACCCTTCCTCAGTGATCAGTGTGAAAAATTAGAGGGAAATAATAGAATGGGAAAGACTAGAGATCTCTTCAAGAAAATTAGAGATACCAAGGGAATATTTCATGCAAAGATGGGCTCAATAAAGCACAGAAATGGTATGGACCTAACAGAAGCAGAAGATATTAAGAAGAGGTAGCAAGAATACACTGAAGAACTCTACAAAAAAGATCTTTCTGACCCAGATAATCACAATGGTGTGATTACTCACCTAGAGCCAGACATCCTGGAATGTGAGGTAAAGTGGGCCTTAGGAAGCATCACTGTGAACAAACCTAGTGGAGCTGATTGAATTCCAGTTGAGCTATTTCAAATCCTGAAAGATGATGCTGTGAAAGTGCTGCACTCAACATGCCAGCAAATTTGGAAAACTCAGCAGTGGCCACAGGACTGGAAAAGGTCAGTTTTCACTCCAATCCCAAAGAAAGGCAATGCTAAAGAATGTTCAGACTACTGCACAATTGAACTGATCTCACACGCTAGTAAAGTAATGCTCAAAATTCTCCAAGCTAGGCTTCAGCATTACGTGAACCATGAACTTCCAGATGTTCAAGCTGGTTTTAGAAAAGGCAGAAGAAACAAAAATCAAATTGCCAACATCTGCTGGATCATCGAAAAAGCAAGAGAGTTCCGGAAAAACATCTATTTCTTCTTTATTGACTAGCCAAAGCTTTTGACTGTGTTCAGTTCAGTTCAGTTCGGTCACACAGTCATGTCCAACTCTTTGCTACCCCATGAACCGCAGCCCACCAGCCTCTTTGTCCATCACCAGCTCTCAGAGTTTACCCAAACTCATGTCCATTGAGTCAGTGATGCCATCCAAACATCTCATCCTCTGTCACCCACTTCTCCTCCTGCCCTCAATCTATCCCAGCATCAGGGTCTTTTCAAATGAGTCAGTTCTTTGCATCAGGTGGCCAAATTATTGGAGTTTCAGCTTCAACATCTAATTCTTCAAATGAATATTCAGGACTGATTTCCTTTAGGATGGACTGGTTGGATCTCCTTGCTGTCCAAGGGACGCTCAAGAGTATTCTCCAACAGCACAGTTCAAAAGCATCAATTCTTTGGTGTTCAACTTTCTTTATAGTCCAACTCTCACATCCATACATGACTACTGGAAAAACCGTAGCCTTGACTATACATATCTTTGACTGTGTGGATTACAATAAACTGTGCCAAATTCTGAAAGTGATGGGAATACCAGACCACCTGGCCTGCTTCTTGAGAAATCTGTATGCAGGTCAGGAAGCAACATTTAGAACTGGATATGGAGCAACAAACTGGTTCCAAATTGGGAAAGGAGTACATCAAGGCTCCATATTGTCACCCTGCTTATTTAACTTCTATGCAGAGTATATCATGAGAAACACTGGGATGGGTGTAGCACAAGCTGGAATCAAGATTGCCGGGAGAAATATCAATAACCTCAGATATGCAGATGACAACCCTCTTATGGCAGAAATTGAAGAACTAAAGAGGCTCTTTATGAAAGTGAAAGAGGATAGTGAAAAAGTTGGCTTAAAGCTCAACATTCAAAATACAAAGATCATGGCATCCGGTCCCATCACTTCATGGCAAATAGATGGGGAAACAGTGGAAAGTGGCTGATTTATTTTCTTGGGCTCCAAAATCACCACAGATGGTGACTGCAACGATGAAATTAAAGGACATTTGACTCTCAGAAGAAAAGCTATGTCCAACCTAGACCGCATATTAAAAAGCAGAGACATTACTTTGTCAACAAATGTCTGTCTAGTCAAAACTATGGTTGTGAGAGTTGGACCACAAAGAAGGCTGATCACTGAAGAACTGATGCTTTTGGACTTTGGTGTTGGAGAAGACTCTTAAGCGTCCCTTGGACTGCAAGGAGATCAAACCTGTCAATCCCAAAGAAAATAAGTCCTAAATATCTGTTGGAAAGACTGATGCTGAAGCTGAAGCTCCAATATTTTTCCCAACTGATGTGAAGAACTGACTCATGAAAAAGACCCTGCTGCTGGGAAAGATTGAATCAGGAGGAGAAGGGGATGACAGAGGAAGATATGATTGGATGGCATCACGGACTTGATGGACATGAGTTTGAACAAGCTCCAGGAGTTGGTGATGGACAGGGAAGCCTGACGTACTGCAGCCCAGAGTCAGACACGACTGAGTGACTGAATTGAACCGAACTGAATATAGCATCCAGTCCATCCTATGTTGCAGGTATTATATACTGATCTTCTGACCTTCTCCCAGTACCCTTGACCACATGGGAATATTGCTGCTTACTCAGTAATTATCTTCTTGCAACCCAATTATTGATGTTTATAACTTTCGAACATGTCAACATTTTAACCCAAGTTATAAATCCAATAATGGTGATAGTTTACATATATTATGGTTTAGCATTATGGACACTTACCATTTTCTACAAGCAACAAATGTATTAATAAAGTGCTTGTGAATTTAGCATATCCATGATGGAAAATAGACATTTCTTTCTATCATGATTCATTAGTAAAGAGAGCAGAAGTTAATCCTTTTTTTTTTAACTTTAGGATTTATTTTTTATTTTTATTTTTGAATTCCATTCCTAGTCTTTGGCATTCATTGTGACCCTAATGCTAACTAGATGAAATTTAGTAGAAAAAGCTATTAAATCTATATTGCCTCAGTTTTCTCACTTATAAAATAAGAATAATAAAGCTACTTACATATTGGACATTTGAGAATTAGATTGGACAATATATAGGAATTGTTTAACACTACCTATAACAGTTCTAAGTTCCTATTAACCAATTGTAGACAAAATAATTGCATATTATGCCTCTCTTTTCTTCTTTAATGTTAAGCCACATTATTGGTCTTTTACTTGTTTGTTTTGAATAGTGGGAGATGAAAATGAATGGTTGTAGATGTACAATAATTGTAAAATTACAATATTACAATTGTCAATTTACAATTGACTTTTACAAAGTCAATAACACTACACTGACTTTCTATAAAATGATTTTTTATTAACCAAAGTATAAAAACCTATATTTTAGAATCAGTTCAGTTCAGTCACTCAGTCGTGTGTGATTCTTTGCTACCCCATGCACTGCTCCAAGCCAGGCCTCCCTGTCCATCACCAACTCCCAGAGTTTACCCAAACTCATGTCCATTGAGTCAGTGATGCCATCCAACCATCTCATCCTCTGTCGTCTCCATCTCCTACTGCCTTCAATCTTTCCCAGCATCAGGGTCTTTTCCAATGAGTCAACTCTTCACATTAGGTGGCCAAAGTATTGGAGTTTCAGCTTCAGCATCAGTCCTTCCAATGAACACCCAGGACTGATCTCCTTTAGGAGGGACTGGTTGGATCTCCTTGCAGTCCAAGGGATTCTCAAGAGTCTTCTCCAATACCACAGTTCAAAAGCATCAATGCACTGGCACTCAGCTTTCTTTATAGTCCAACTCTCACATCCATACATGACTACTGGAAAAACCATAGCCTTGACTAGACAGACCTTTGATGGCAAAGTAATGTCTCTGCTTTTTAATATGCTGTCTAGATTGGTCATAACTTTCCTTCTAAGAAGTAAGTGTCTTTTAATATCATGATTTCAGGCACCATCTGCAGTGATTTTGGAGCCCAAGAAAATAAAGTCAGCCACTGTTTCCCCATGTATTTACCAGGAAGTGATGGGACCAGATGCAATGATCTTAGTTTTCTGAATGTTGAGCTTTAGGCCAACTCTTTCACTCTCTTCTTTTACTTTCATCAAGAGGCTCTTTAGTTCTTCTCACTTTCTGCCATAAGAGTGGTGTTATCTGCATATCTGAGGTTTTTTATATTTCTCCCAACAATTTTGATTCCAGGTTGTCTTCATCCAGCCCAGCATTTCACATGGTATATTCTACATATAAGTTAAATAAGCAATAGTAGTTGTCAAATTTATTTTTAAAAATACACTTTTATTGTGTTTTAATCATGCATTAAAATGTATCACATCAAAGATTGAGGGAACATGGACTAATTGAGCTCCAAGATGCATTTGCAAAACACCATTCATTTTGATAAGATAAAACATTTTAAAGCAGGGTCAAAAATTTGATATTTTGATCACTTATATTTTCTATTTCATCTTTATGGAATAATATTAAGTAAATTATTCCTGCATTTGGTTAGATTTCCTTTTTCTTTGTGATGGCTCGTGGTAATATCTAGATACAGAATAATGTGCCTATGTGATCAAAAAGTTTAAACCCCAACTGAGACTTCATTTTGGGCTCTCTACTTCTAAGAAGTTTTGTGTACATAAGACTTTTTTTCTTTATAGAGGGTGGATAGTTGGAGCATTAGTCTGACCTTTCCAAAGTTTGGATTCTTTGCTATTGTGGCAGGCTTTGGCTTTCCTTCATTTCCTTACTTGGGTGGAGTTGCCTGGTCCTAGAATAAACTGTGGATTTGTCAACATTGTCATGTTGGATCTTGCGACTCATTTTAAACACAATGAAGTCTTTTTAAATACCATTACTACAAAAACTTACTGTCTTTTTGGCCTGATAAATTGGAAAACAGTTTGAAGGACCTCTTGAAATTGAGGAAAGAATCTAATTCTGCACATAAACTTGGTCTATATCCCTGCTGATCCCTGAACCACAGATGAATGGGACAGACAGCAAAGAATACACCTTAGGAGATAAAGAACTGAATTGAGTGGAGTTGCTGCATGAGGACTTAACAGTTTGAATCCAACCAAGTTAAATACATGCTATAAACAATAAGAGCTACAAAAATCGGTGTCACAGGAAAATAACAGAATTTTTTATATGGAGTCTTCACAGTGTAACATCCCAATGAACAGGGCACAAAACAACATAACACTGTATTTTATTCTACAGCAAAGAATCATAAGAATGTGACCTGTTTTTCAAAAGAAACAGACCAACACAGCCCTAATTCCAGAGGACCCAAATGTTGGAATTAGCAAGCGAGGGCTTGAAGCAACTATTACAGCAATATTTATGAAAAAGAAGAAAAAAGCACTTTCAATGAATGAATGAAAAGTATTAACAAGAGATGATTTCCTTAAAAAATAAAAACTATGTTAAAATCTAATTGAATTAACAGAAGTGAAAAATAAAATATTTGAAATAATTTAAACATCTATTTCCCATGAAGTGATGGGACCAGATGCCATGATCTTCGTTTTCTGAATGTTGAATTTTGAACTAACTTTTTCTCTCTCCTCTTTCACTTTCATCAAGAGGCTATTTAGTTCTTCGCTTTCTACCATAAGTTGGTGACATCTGCATTTCTGAGGTTACTGATACTTCTACTGGCAATCTTGTTTCCAACTTGTGCTTCTTGCAGGCCAGCGTTTCTCATAATGTACTCTGCATATAAGTTAAATAAGCAGGGTGACAATATGCAGCCTTGACATCCTCCTTTCCCAATTTGGAAACAGTCTGTTGTTCCACGTCCAGTTTTAACTGTTGCTTCTTGACTTGCATACAAATTTCTCAGGAGGCAGATCAGGATGTCTGGTATTCCCATCTCTTTCAGAATTTCCCAGAGCTTGTTGTGATCCACACAGTCAAAGGCTTTGGCATAGTGGATAAAGCAGAAGTAAATGTTTTTCTGGAACTCTCTTGCTTTTTCGATGATCCAGCAGATGTTTGCAATTTGATTTCTGGTTCCTCCGCCTTTTGTAAAACCAGCTTGACCATCTGGAAGTTCACGGTTCACGTAATGCTGAAGCCTAGCTTGGAGAATTTTGAGCATTACTTTACTAGCATGTGAGATGAGTGCAATTGTGTGGTAGTTTGAGCATTCTTTGGCATTGCCTTTCTTTGGGATTGAAATGAAAACTGCCTTTTCCAGTCCCATGACCACTGCTGAGTTTTCCAAATTTGCTGGCATATTGAGTGCAGCACTTTCACAGCATCATCTTTTAGGATTTGAAATAGCTCAACTGGAATTCCATCACCTCCAATAGCTTTGTTCATAGTGATGCTTCCTAAGGCTCACTTGACTTCACATTCCAGGATGTCTGGCTCTGTGTGAGAGATTTATACCATTGTGATTATCTGGGTCATGAAGATCTTTTTTTGTATAGTTCTTCAGTGTATTCTTGCCATTTCTTCTTACTATCTTCTGTTTCTGTTAGGTCCATGCCATTTCTGTCCTTTACTGAGCCCATCTTTGCATGAAATATTCCCTTGGTATCTCTAATTTTCTTGAAGAGACATCTAATCTTTCCCATCCTGTTGTTTTCCTCTATTTCTTTGCATTGATCCCTGAGGAAGGCTTTCTTATCTCTCCTTGCTATTTTTTGGAACTCTGCATTCAAATGGGTATATCTTTCCTTTTCTCCTTTGCCTTTCACTTCTCTTCTTTTCATAGCTATTTGTAAGGCCTCCTCAGACAACCGTTTTACCTTTTTGCATTTCTTTTCCTTGGGGATGGTCTTGATCCCTGTCTCCTGTACAATGTCATGAACCTCCATCCATAGTTCTTCAGGCACTGTGTCTATCAGATCTAGTCCCTTGAATCTATTTCTAACTTCCACTGTATAGTCATAAGGGATTTGATTTAGGTCATACCTGAATGGTCTAGTGGTTTTCCCTACTTTCTTCAATTTAAGTCTGAATTTGTCAATAAGGAGTTCATGATCTGAGCTACAGTCGGCTCCTGGTCTTGTTTTGCTGACTATATACAGCATCCTCATCTTTGGCTGCAAAGAATATAATCAATCTGATTTTGGTGTTGACCATCTGGTGATATCTTCTCTTGTGTTGTTGAAAGAGGGTCTTTGCTATGACCAGTGGGTTCTCTTGACAAAACTGTGTTAACCTTTGCCCTGCTTCATTCTGTACTCCAAGGGCAAATTTGCCCATTACTCCAGGTATTTCTTGACTTCTTTTTTTGCATTCCAGTCCCCTATAATGAAGAGGATATCTTTTGGGGCATTAGTTCTAGAAGGTCTTGTAAGTCTTCATAGAACCATTCAACTTCAGCTTCTTCAGCATTATTGGTCAGGGCATAGACTTGGATTACTGTGGTATTGAATGATTTGCCTTGGAAATGAACAGAGATCATTCTGTCATTTTTGAGATTGCATCCCACTACTGTATTTTAGACTCTTTTGTTGGCTATGATGGCCACTCCATTTCTTCTGAGAGATTCCTGCCTGCAGTAGTAGATATAATGGTCATCTGCTTTAAATTCACCCAGTACAGTACGTTTTAGTTCGCTGATTCCTAAAATGTTGATGTTCACTCTTGCCATCTCCTGTTTTACCACTTCCAATTTGCCTTGATTCATGGACCTAACATTCCAGGTTCCTATGCAGTATTGCTCTTTATAGCATCAGACTTTACTTCCATCACCAGTCACATCCACACTGGGTGTTGTTTTTGCTTTGGCTCCATCTCTTCATTCTTTCTGGAGTTATTTATCCACTGATCTCCACTAGAATTGAGCACCTACCAACCTGGGGAGTTCATCTTTCAGTGTCCTATCTTTTTACCTTTTCATACTTTTCACAGGGTTATCAAGGTAAGGATACTGAAGAGGTTTATCATTCCCTTCTCCAGTGCACAATGTTTTATCAGAACTCTCCATTATGACCAGTCGGTCTTGGGTGGTCCTACAGGGCATGGCTCACAGTTTCATTGAGTTAGACAAGGCTGTGGTCCATGTGATCAGATTGGTTAGTGTTCTGTGATTGTGGTTTTCATCTGTCTGCCCTCTGATGGAGAAGGATAAGAGGCTTGCATAAGCTTCCTGATGGGAGAGACTGACTGAGGGGGACACTGGGTCTTGTTCTGATGGGCGGGGCCATGCTCAGTAAATCTTTGATCCAATTTTTGTTTAAGGGTGGGGCTGTATTCCCTCCCTGTTATTTGACCTGAGGCCAAACACTATGATGGAGGTGATGAAGATAATGGTGAGCTCCTTCAAAAGATCCCTTGCATGCATTGCTACACTCAGTGCCTCCAACCCTGCAGCAGGCCACCACCAACCCATGCCTCCTCCAGAGAGTCCTGGACACTCATAGGCAAGTCCGGGTCAGTTTTGTGGGGTCATTTCTCCTTTCTCCTGGGTCCTGGTACCCACGAGGTTCTGTTTGTGCTCTCCCAGAGTCTGTTTTCCCAGTCCTGTGTAAGTTCTGATGGCTCTATGGTGGGTTAATGGTGACCTCCTCCAAGAGGGCTTATGCCATACCCAGGTCTATTGCACCCAGAGCCCCTGCCCCATGCAGTAGTCCACAGTTGACCCGTACCTCTGGAACTAGGGAACTACAAGGTACAATATGAATAAATGTTTATCTACTTGTGTGATTCAAATAAATTATTATTAGCAATGATGACTACATAAGTTAAGAATATGGTAAGTAGAAACAAATACAGCAATTTTACTGGTGAATCACAGGGCCTTGCAATGTGATCTATCTTTATTTTTTAAATAATTTATAAAATGACATATTTTATAATTGACTTAATAAACACAGCCAGTGTTCTTTCTCATATTACTAAAATGGATCCTGTTCTCTGCAGAACATTGCTTCACTTGTGTTTAAATCAATATCTCATTTAGAACAAAATCCCACTTTGATAATTGTGGAGTTTCTCTACTACAAACATCTATATATCCTGATGGATCATAAAGAAATAATGAACATGGGGAGTCGTCCAAGTATCATTATTGTATAACCTAAAGATGCATAACAATCAGAAAATTTCTATCATTAAAAAAAAAAACAACCTAAAAATCAGTTGTCCTGAGGTTTTCATATTACAATCACTGTAATGTCATAAACATTACCTTCCTAAAAGTCACACCAAAGCCTCATATTATACTCCTAGGAGTTCTGGCTGTGAATTTGTGACATCTAACTTTGTTGCAGTTACAATCCTTTCTGGTTTAGTCTGTTTCTCATGTTATAATCTCATTGTTATGAGGCAAATTTCTCAAGTTTTATAATTAAAAAATATGAAAATGAAATAAGGATGGTATAATCCTACCTAAATGTTTCAGATAATTTTTGCCAAAAATTATTTTTAATTTTTGTATATCTGTATATATCTCTGTTAATTTAGTACAATATACTTAAAACCATTGTGAATGGCATGTTTTTTATTTAAAGTGAGCAAAGTTCTTTGAACAAGTGAACATGTACGATTAAAGTTCAGGGTTAGAAACTCTTTTAAATGTGCTCTGAAGGGTCAGCTTGTGACAAAATATAACACATATTTAACACGGTGGTAGATCACCTCATGATGAGCTGGGTCATTTGAAGCTATAAACCTAGGGTATTGAGTTTTTTCTTTTCTTCACCAAAGAGCAGCATGGAGGTATAATTGGGGAACTCAGAATGATGTAGTTGCCTATGGCCTGTGGTGAAAATGACTGTTTCCATTGAGGATTTTTTTTTGTTTGTTTTGGTTGCTATTACTAATCTCTTTCTTTTTTCCCACTTACTTGCTTTCAAATGATTTCTTTTTTTCAACCAAACCACCAAGCAGGGCTTTCTACTTCAGTTAGTCCAGCTCGCCACTTGTATTTATATGTGTTTTATCTTTTCAAGTACTCAGATCTCCCGAGGTGCAGTCAGTCTCATGCTCATAATTGAGCAGGATTTTTTTTGTTTGTTTGTTGTTTTGTTTTTGTCTTGCAAAATAATGAATAGTCCATCTCAGGCTTTATGTAAAATATGTTGTCAAAAGTCAGGAAAACAATTTTTAGACTCTGTGCTTGTAAACTATAGGGCACAAATGCCCAGTTTTCAGGGAACTCAGAACTCTGTTTTTAGTACCTGACTTTTTTCCTGTTTTTACTAAAAGTGTAGGTCAGTTATAATCTCTTGATAGTGTCCATCCTTTTCTGAAGAAATACTTCTTCATAAGTTAGATATCTGTCCACTATTTTTAATCGTCATGCTGGCCTTCTAAGATGAGATAATATTATATGCAGTAATGCACTATAAGGGGAAAAGAAAAAAGGAACAAAAGCTTTCAAATAAAGGAGTTGCTTACTATCTTGACATTTTATCTAAAATAATTAAATCAACCAAAAGGAATGAAAATCTGAGCTTATAATAATACAGATATCTGATGAATAACATTTTACAAAGCTAACTAAAGTCTTCTTTCAAGTCTCTTCTTTTATTTCCTTCAGATATTATCTGACTTATGTTTTACAGCAGCTGTTTTATTATACATGATAGCAAAGTGAGAGTATTCATAGAGCAAAGTAGAAAGTACATATAATGAGGGTATACTTCATCTAAGAGGAATGTTTTGTCATGCATGAGAAAAGAAGCTAGGAAGTCAAATCTCAGAATTGATACAGTCAGGACCTAGAGGGATTCTTTTTTTTTTTAATTTCTAAGAATCACATATAGTAGCAACATAATTAATGAGTGCATAAAATAATAAAACCATTTTTCATATATTAGTGTTATCTGAACATTTGTTAATCTTGTGTGTGTATGTGTTCAGTCACTCAGTCATGTCCGACTCTTTGTGGCCCAATGGACTGTAGCCTGCCAGGCTCCTCTGTCCATGCAGTTTTGCAGGCAAGAATACTAGAGCAGGTTATCACTTCCTACTTCAGGGGTTCTTCCTGACCCAGAGATTGAACCTGCATCTCTTGCATCACCTGCATTGAGATTCTTTACTACTAGCACCACCTGGGAAGCCCCTGTTAATCTTGTCATATTTGACACAGACAAACACACACGCACACACACACACTATATATATATATATATATATATATATATATATATATACACACACACACACATGCAGATATATTTGCCATATACATATATGTTTGCCATACATATATATATTTGCCATATACACAAAAACATATATATATGTATATATATGATATATATATGCTGTTCCTAATTTCAGATGGCAAAATATATTTCATGCACAAAAGGAGAAGAAAAGCTTCTTTATTCATAACTATTCACTTTCATCATTATTTGTTTTGCAAAAACATGAGGACTAATTCTATTCTTATTTGGAGAATGTATTTTAAAACTAGTTAATGTATAAAAATCAACAAGATGGCAAACCAGGAAGCTCCAGATGTTCTTTCTTCAGTCAGACTACAGATTTAGCAGCTACACAAAGATCAGTTCCCTTTATGTGATATCCAGAAACTGTTTGAGAAATTCCTGTATGCTAGTCAGTTGAGAAACCACTCGAATTGAGTTGTAGGAAAAGCTGAGACTCAATCTTGTCATAAACCCCATCCTGACACAATACCATACGATCAGGAGAGGACCCCCAAATCACAGTCCTCCCTGAGGAGCAAAGAGTTTGGACCACGCACTAATTCCTCCATTTTTTTCCAGCTGCTATTCAAGGATCTGGCTTATAACTCTTGTATACAGTTGATAGAAATTTAAATTTGTGCAGCCATTATAGAAAACATACGGAGGTTCCTCAAAAACCTAAAACAGAAACTGCATTATTATCCAACAATCACACTTCTGGTTATATATCTAAGGAAGACGAAAACACGATCATGAAGAAATATCTGCATTACCATGTTCATCCCAGCATTGCTCACAGTAGCCAAGATATAAAAACAACCTAAATATCTGTCAGTGTGTGAATGAATAAAGAAAACGTGATAGAAAGAAAGGAAAGGGAACGTTATTCATCCTTAAAAAAGAAGGAAATCCTGCCATTTGCTGCATCACAAATGAACCTGGAGAATATTACGCTAAGTGAAAAAGCCAAACGCAGAACAACAAATACTTCATGATCTCACTGATATGTGGAATCTGAAATTGCTATACTCACAGAAGCAGAGACTGGAATGGTGTTTGCCAGAAACTGGAGGAAGGGCAAAAATATAGAGATGTTTATCAAAGGATACAAAGTTTCAGTTATGCAAGGTAAATAAGTTTTGAAGCAATAATGTGTTGTATATTTGAGGTTTGCTAAGAGGGTAGATATTAGACATCTTGAAAGAAAGAGAAGGGAAAAGAGGAAGAAAGGAAGGGAAAGAAAATAACTATGTAAAGTGATAGGTATATTAATTAACTTGATTGTGAATATTTCACAATATCATAATACCAAGTCATAAACCTTAAATATATATAATTTTGTTTGTCAAGTATACTTCAATAAAGCTAAAAAAAGTCAATGTGTAGAGGCAATCAGTATGCTCAATATTCATGACATAGGAATAAAAGTGTTTCCAGTGGAAAACTGCATTCTTTATAACATATACCTTCA